>NW_026775573.1:91573436-92953099 GCF_030987335.1 Cornus florida
GCTTCTGCATCGAGATCCGTTAATGGGTCAATCTTCGGTTCATTACTGATACACCGGGTTGAATAAAAACTCAGGTCATTACAGTATGAGACACGCTTCACTTCTCTTTCTTGCTATGCATCAGAGATACTAGCTATCGATGAGCTCAGGGCAGGGAAGTTTCAGGATGGGTTGCATCTTGATATTAGGACACAGATTTCAGTGTTGGATTTGAGGACCTACGAAGAGGTGGTCCAAAAAGCTATGTTGGTTGAGGCAGAGGACTGAGATCAGCTCAGGATCAAGGGCTCATATAAGCAGTCTCATGGAGAGGCTTCATTGGTATTTATTGGGGGTCAGTGGAAGAAGGCTAAGGTTAGGGACAGTTCTCTTGTTCAGGGACAGTCACAGCAGGCTCGGTCTGCACCCATAGTTCCTATTCCTTTGGGGAAGTTAATTTGTTACCACTGTCAGCAGCCGGGGCACATCAAGCCTCACTGCCCACAGTTGCAACCTCAGGGCAATCGTTCTCAGACGGATAAGTCTTCAGCTTCGACATAGGGGCTCTAGGGAGCTTGTAATTACTGTAAGCAGCCCGGACATTTCAAGAGGGAGTGTCCACGCCTATAGAACAGAGCACAGGGTGGCACTGATTCACAGGCCACACCAACACAGTCTGTAGTTGTTCAGTCGGGTTTCAGGGTGCCTCAGGCACCACAGCTAGTGGCGCCGTCAATTGGTTCTTATTTGGGTAGGGGGCCTACTGCTTCCGGACATCAGTCGGGCCACCAGGGCAATTCTCAGCAGTTAGGGGCTCAAGGACGAGCTTACACATTGCCACAGGCTGATACCTCTGCAGGAACTTCTAAAGTTTGAGGTATCTTTCCAGTTCTCAGTTCTTGGGTTAGAGTTCTTGTTGACATGAGTGCATCACATTCATTCATATCTGTTTTATTTGCACATTCTTTGGGTTTAGAGGTCACACGATGGGATGGTTTCCTTTGTGTTGACACACCAGTTGGGGTCCAGTGTTTTTGGACCATGTTTGTCGGGGTTGTGCTATTAAGATAGCTAGACGGACTTTAGAGTTTGATTTCATCATTTTTGATATGACGGGCTTTGACGTCATTCTCGGGATAGACTGGTTATCTTTTTTTCATGCCACGATGATTGCTTCCGTGGGCGAATGTCTGTTTGCACTCCCACGGGAGATTGTTTTCACTTCGTGGGAGATCGGAGCGATTCCTACACAACGATGATTTTCAGTATTAGTTTTTAGCCGACGAGGATAGCAGTTAGGGCCATGTTTATCCGGCAGTTGTTACAGAGTTTCTAGATGTCTTTCTGGAGGAGTTGACGGAGCTTCCTCCTCTTCGGGAAGTTATTTTTGCCATCAACATCATTCCCGGTACTGCACCGATCTCTATGGCATCGTACCGTATGGCGCCAATAGAATTAGATGAGCTGAAAGCTCAATTGGATGATTTAAAAGCTAAGGGCTTTATTCATCCTAGTACTTCACCCTAGGGAGCACCGGTTCTTTTTGCGAAGAAGAAGGATGGGTCTTTAAGACTTTACATCGATTGTTGCAAGCTGATCCATGCTACGATCAAGAACAAGTATCCTTTGCCTAGGATTGATGACTTGTTTGATCAGTTAAAGGGAGCCACTTGTTTTTTGAAGATTGATATGAGATCGGGTTACTATCAGTTGAGGGTTAAGGATGAGGATATATCCAAGACCGTTTTCTGCACACAGTATGGCCATTATAAGTTTCTGGTGATGCCATTTGGTTTGACCAATGTTCTAGCAGCTTTTATAGACTTGATGAACTGTGTATTCAGTGACCATCTTGATCAGTTCATTGTGGTTTTTGTCAACGACATTCTCGTATACTCAGCTTCGGTAGAGGAACATGAGTATCATTTGAGGACAGTGTTACAGATCCTTAGGGATAATCGGTTGTATGCCAAGTTCGAGAAATATGAATTTTGGCTACCGGAAGTGAAGTTCCTTGGACATGTTGTGTCAAGGGGCGGTGTTGTAGTGGATCCATCGAAGATTGAGTCGGAGATGGATTGGGAGTGTCCGAAGATAGTGTTTGAGATTCAGAGTTTCCTTGGCCTAACCGGCTACTACCGGAGATTTGTTCGGGATTTCTCTTGTCTAGCGGCACCTATGACTTAACTTACCTGCAAGGGGGTCAAGTTCGTATGAAACGAGGCATATAAGTTTGCTTTCCAAGAGTTGAAGGTTAGGTTGACATCGGCTCCAGTTTTGATCATTCCTGAACGTGGTTTGGGTTATGTGATCTTTTGTGATACTTCGTGGGAAGGTTTAGGTTGTTTCTCGATGTAGACGGAGCGGGTGGTTGCTTATGGGTTTTGACAATTGAAGACTCACGAGTTGAACTATTCGACACATGATTTAGAGGTAGCAACAGTTGTCTTTGCCCTGAAGGGGTGAAGACACTATTTGTACGGGGAGAAGTTTGAGGTTTTCTCCGATCACAAAAGTCTCAAGTATCTCTTCTCACAGAAGGATTTGAACTTGAGACAGCGCAGATGGGTCGAGTTCATGGAAGATTATGACTTTGAGTTATAGTACCATCCGGGTAAGGCCAATGTAGTGGCCGATGCATTGAGTAGGAAGTCACGAGAAACTCTTGCTAGTGTTTTCTATAATACCCCTAATTTCAAAAGGATATTCCTGGTATTTCAATTATTGATTAAGTGCATATTTATTTGTTTAATAGTTTAATTGCTTATTATTTTAATTAATTAGGTTCTAATTATTTAATTGACTTAATTGTATTTGTGAATTTTGAATCAATTGTATTAATTAAATTCTTGGATTTAAACTGTTTCATTGTGTTTAAATAGTTATGTAATTATTTTATTTAATTAGCGCTTTAACTGGTTAATTGTGTATTTAAATTTCATTACTTGATGCATTGTTTTAATTGAATTTAAATTTAATTGTTTTAATTATTTAACGTGACTGGATTATTTGGTAGTACGCATAGTTATAAATTAGGTTTTGCTCTATGGGCTGAGTAAGTTAGCTTAGGGTTTAATTGAATCTAGGATTAGTTTGGCCTATAAATATACGTCTAAGGTTCTGCCAAGGGTTTTAGAACCCTACTTATGACTGTGGAGGCAGAGGGAGAACAGAGGAGGATTTTAGTAAGGATTACCAGAAACCTTAGGACGACGACATTAAGATTTTGAACCAAAGTCTTACAGGCAAGGTCTAATCCTAACTCTATTCTTTTGGCTCGTGTTCTTTGCATATCTAATGCAACTCCAGGAATAAATAAGGATTAAAATTAAACTAGATTTCATGTCTTCGATGTTTTGAACTGAATGTAGTCATAAATTATGAACTATTTGTTTTAGATTCGTTTTTGTGTAACTCATAATTTTATTCATGTACATTGATATATAATGATTTTAATTAGTCTGGAACACGTTGGGAACCACTGGAACTAATCTAGGTTACAAGGTTGAGTGTTTTAAACTGTGAGTGTTAATGAATGAATAATTGCTCGTTCTAACTTCTTGTTGCATATTTGGTGTCTCAATTGATGTTGGCGAATGAATAAAGTATTAAATTGTTTTTGGATCACACTGGAGCCTAGTTTAAACACCTAGGTATCTGAGGAATGAAGGACAGTCTGTCAGAAAACCGCCAGAGTTGAAAGAGACGAAGTATCAGGAGGAGAGCCGGCTCCAGTTTGGAGGGGAGCAGGCTCCAAATAAAAAAGCATGCTCCTTTTAAAAAAGGAGCCGGCTCTAGGGACATTGGAGGCGATTGAGTTACAGCCGGATGCAACTTATTTGGAGCCATCGTGTCGTATTGTCGATCGTTGGGATCAAATCCTTCGTAACAAGGTTATCCCTTTAGTTCGTGTTCAGTGGAGTCATCACAATGAGGCTGAGTCCACTTGGGAACGGGAGGATGTCATTCGCTCGTAATTTCTTGAATTATGGGAAGAAGGTAAGAGTGAATTTCGAGAATGGAATTCCTTTTGTTAGGGGGGAAGAATGTAATACCCCTAATTTCAAAAGGATAGTCCTGGTATTTAATTTATTGTTTTAATTGAATTTTTAATTATTTAATTGTTTATTTGTTTATTTGAATTATTTGAATTACTTGAATTATTTGACTTATGTGAATTAGTTGAGTTATTTGACTTAATTTTAAATTGGTAAGTTGTTTAAATGACATAATTTTTATTTCTTTGAATCACTATTTTAATTTAATTATTTGTTTTCATTTAATGGTTTAGATTAGGGTTCTTTTAAGAAGTCACGTATGTAGCCGACATAATTCATTAATTAGGTTTTCTATGGGCCAAGTAAGGATTTAGTGTAGGGTTTGAATTAAACTAGGGTTTGGTGTAAACCTAAAAATATACATCATGAAGTTCTGCCTAGGGTTTTAGAACACTATTCATGACAGTGGAGGCAGGAATAGAGGAGGATTACAGTGGGAGTCACCGAAAAACTTAGAAGACGACGTTGGGATTTTTGAACCAAAATCTCAAAGGCAAGTTCTAAACCTATCTCTTTCCCTTAGGCTCGTGTTCTTTGCACGACTAACACAATTCCAGGATTTAATAAGGATTAAAAATTGAACTGGATTGCATGTTTTAAATGCTTAAAACTGGATGTGTGTTTAAGTTGTTTAATGTTTGTATTAAATTCTTCGTTGCGTAATTTCTATTTTAATTCATGTAAATTGATGAGTAATGATTTTAATTAGTTCTATACCATGTTGGGAATCACTGGAATTAATTTAGTTTGCAAGTTTGGTGTGTTAAAACAGTTGGGGTTCGGGAATGAATAAACTGCTTGTATTAAACTCTTGATGCAAAATTCATGCTTTAATTGATTTTGGTGACTGAACAAAGAATTTTGGAATAAGTTGGAACCTGATTTAAACACTTAGGAACCCTAGGTATGAAGATTAGTTCATCAGAAACTCACCGGAATTGAAAACGATGAAGAACAGAGAGAGAGACGGCTCACTGTTTTAAAGAGCAAGCTCTTTGGAGCAAAGAGCAGGCTCTTAGAAACCAAAGATCCAGCTCTAGGGGACTTGGATCCGGCTCCAAGACTAGGAGAGCCGGCTCTAAGCAAGAAAGAGCAAGCTCTTTCAACCGGTTTCTAGATTTTCATTTTTCTGCGACCTGTTTGGCTACGGAACTCAGATTTTGGGGTTTTCAGATTCTGGAGGAAGCTATACTTGGGTGTTTTGAGATGTTCTAAGTCTAGTTAACACTTGAGAAAGTGGATTAATGCTTAATAAACCAGTAGGTGTTTATAGCTTGAACACTGGTAAGTCTTGACAGAAATTGTTTTATTTCAGTGCAGAGGAATGTTAAATTATTGAACCTTGATTTATTTATTCTCTGTGAATGGAAAATTGATTAATATGATATTATTAATAGTGACAAGCATGATAATTAATATGGTTATTATTATACTTGGCATGGATTTATGGACAAGGAGAATAAATTATCTGCATGTTCAGAGTAAGATAATTTGTAATGGAGATATGGGATGAATATGATAGTTTATCTATTTTCTTTATGTTCGTCATGGGATTAATTGATATATCTTATTATTTTGATTTATCAGTTACTGGAGTAAGCATGTTGGTCTATATTTCTATTTATGCTTATTATGGTTCAGTTGCTATGTGCATTGATTATGTATTCTATCAGCTGTTGGATGGATTTGATTGTATGTATCGGTATGGGACGGTGACAAACTAGGTTTGGATTAGCTCAAATTGCTAAAGTCCTACCTACTTTGGAATAAGGGAATGGATTATAAAAAATAGAATCCTCCTTATGTATAAGTCTGTGCGGTTGAATAAGCTGAACGACTTAAGTCTGTGCGGTTGTATAAGCAGAATGACTTATTGGATTTCCTATGGATGGATATGAATGGATTTTAAATATATTATTATGATACCATGACTTGAGCTTGAGTCTCAGAGTCAACGGTTAGGAAGCGTATATGCAATAGGACGCGTAGCTGGCTATGCTGGTTAAGGTGTACCTTGTTAGGCTTAGGTAGTCATGCCCACTCAGGTGCGTTTTGCATGTTACCTTTTACTCAGGTTGAGACCCGTATCATAGTCCAGTGATAGTCCATAGTGTGGATATATATATATATGGACACGGATTATATAGTTATTGTTGAGTATATATGCGTATCGAGTCTCTGCTTGGATTGTAGTAGGATAGAACTTGTTCGTGGACCTGACCCACTCTTATTTTTCAGGTGTACGTCAGTTCCAAGCTTAAGCTTGTTCGTGCTGAGCAGAGGCGACCACTCATTCTTCCGACGACGTAGGAGCTCTATTCATATGGTTTTTTTTAGTTTTTCAGTTCAGTTTGGTTTTCTTATTAGGGGTCCACAGAATGGATTCCCGAGTTGTACCCTTGGGGTTTTGGAGTTGGATTATTATTATCTGGGATTTTAAGTATTTAATTTTAAAGGATTTTATGTTTTAGTTTCTTTCAGCTCATTATATTATTTCTTTATTCACTTTGTATTCTGTGTTCGCTTTAAAATATTAATTGTTTGATATTCCCTCGGGTTTGGGCCTGGGCCTGATCAACCCGTGTCTCGGATCCGAGGGGTATCACAGTTGGTATCAGAGCACTCCAGGTTTAAGTGTCTCTTGGGTGTTTCATATTAAGTCTTCCGCGTAGCATTTTCTCTTGATTAGAGCTTAAGTTTAGGATTCGTTGAATTCTTTTACAGTTCGCTTAGAACCTACTGATGTCTGTCTTTCCGTGTTAACAGATGGTTAATGGTAAGAGAAGAGGATAGAACATGCAAGGAAATAAGAGGCAGAGGAGAGCGGCACGTAGGCAGCAAGAACACCTACAACGTCAGCTAAAGGAAGAGGAGCAGCAATTACCTTGATTTGAGGATGACAATGGTTAGTTTCGTAATGAGCAGGAGGAAGTTCAGTAGTCTCCGAGTCAGGTTAGAGATCCAGAGTTTCCTCCTCACCTCAATGAGTTCATTGCTCGGGCTATAGAAGCTGGGGTAACAGCTGCACTTCGGAATCAACCACCGGTTTAGTAGGCACCTGTACCAGCACTGGTTGTTCAGACTGACTCATGGGAAAAAGCTAGGAGTTCTTTCATAAAGGGGAGTCCACCTGTGTTCTCAGGCTCCACCGATGCGAGAGCAGCTCACCAGTTGAAACAGGACACCGAGCGACATCTTCGCTTGGTTTAGTGTACAGAGGTTCAGAAGCAGATGTTTGCTACCTTCAAGCTAGTTGGAGATGCACTATAGTGGTGGGAGTCAGTTACCACTGCAGAGGAGAGGATGTCATTGACCTATGATCAGTTCAGTGCACGCTTTGTTGAGAAGTACTTCCCTTATACAGTGAGGGCAGCCATGAAGACTGAGTTTCTTAATCTGTAGTAAGGGAACATGACAGTGGTGGAGTATAAGTAGCAGTTCATGGGCTTGTCTCTTTTTGCAGCAGAGGAGGTGCATACAGAGGAGAAGAAGCGCAACAGTTTCGTTAAGGGACTGATGTGGTCTATTAAGAGAGCTATTACAGGTAGTCCAGCTTATTCTACATATGCTCAGGTGGTAGACGCCGCTCTATAGTAGTATCAGTTGACCGTGGACTTCAGACAGGCTCATGGTGAGAAGCGAATAAAGACTCTGCTAATCAATCAGCTGAAAAGGGGAACGGCAATGGTCACTGACAGAATGACAAGGGCAAGTTCCAGAGACAACAGCCTTGGAAGAAGCACAAGGGTGGTTTAGATGCTCATAGGAATGGGGCACTTATTCAGAGGCAGCCGAATGGGGGACCACAGGCAGGACAGGGTCAGCCACCGGCTAACCGACAGAGGAGGCCATTTGGTACTTTCTGGGGTAGTTGTTACACTTATGGAGAGTATGGTCATACTACTAGGTAGTGTCCTAATGCAAGACAGGGACAGGGACATAGACAACATGTGCAGCCGGGACAGAGGGCGTCAGTGCCTCTACCAGCTCCACAGGTTCCACGGATTCAGGGATAGATACATCTGGCTTTAAGGGCACCACCGCAGACTCAAGGACAGGCACAATAGTAGTTGCACTAGGGCAGGGTGTATAACCCCGTGCCACAGGATGTTCAGCCACCTCAGGCTGTTGAGGGTAAGTTTCCTATTCATGGTTTGCATGGACGTGTTTTATTTGATACAGGTGCTACACACTCATTTGTAGCTAGGACCTTTGTTATTTTATCTGGGATGAAGACGAGGGTATGCACTAGACCTCAGGGTATTTCTACACCATTGGGCGATACAGCCATCTTACATGAGAGTGATGGGACTGTGACACTAGATGTTGGCAGACTCAGATTTCTAGCCAATCTACTGGTCCTGGACATGCACACTTATGACGTGATACTTGGGATGGATTGGTTATCTCACTACCATACCCAGGTTAATTGCTTTGATAGGTCTATTGTGTTCACCATACCTGGTCAGGATATGTATGTTGTAGCTATGCCACGTTCTAATGGGGGCGGTAGCATGTATTTGTTCCATGTGGAGGAGGAAACAGAGGAGGAGGTTACTATATCATTGGATCGCATACCAATTGTACAGGACTTCCCGGATATTTTTCAGGAGATTCCAGGGTTGCCACCTAGTCGCGAGATCGACTTTGTGATTAACTTAGCTCTAGGCACTATGCCTATTGCTAGGGTACCGTATAGGATGGCACCAGTAAAGATGAGAGAGCTGAGGGATCAGATTCAGCAATTACTCAGTCAGGGTTTCATTCGTAGGAGTACCTGGGGAGCACTAGTTTTGTTTGTGAAAAAGAAGGATGGTTCGCTTCGCCTGTGTATTGATTACAGGGAGTTGAACAAGGTTATTATTCGTAACAAGTATCCGCTACCCAGGATCGATGATTTGTTCGATCAGTTAAGGGGAGCCACATATTTCTCCATGATTGATCCGCGTTCTTGGTATCATCAACTGAGGGTTAGGGAACATGATATTCCTAAGATAGCGTTTCTCATAAGATATGGTTCTTATGAGTTTCGTGTCATACCGTTTAGGACGACTAACGCACCAGCAGTGTTCATGGACTTAATGAACAGAATCTTTAGGGCTTATTTGGATCAGTTTGTTATTGTCTTTATTGATGATATCATGATCTATTCTCAGTCGAAGGACGATCATGCGAGGCATGTTCACATAGTATTGCAGACGCTTCGTGAACACCAGTTATTTGCCAAGTTCGAGAAGTGTGAATTTTGGTAGCGGGAAGTGAAGTTTCTGGGTTACGTGGTGTCCGAAAGGGGGATAGCAGTAGATCCAGACAAGGTTTCAGCCATGGTTGAGTGAGGACAGCCTATTTCACCCACCGAGATTCGGAGTTTCCTCGGTTTGGCGGGATATTATCGGAGGTTCATCCAGGGGTTCTCTAAGATAGCTAGACCACTCACGCACCTAACTAAAAATGGTGTACAGTTTGTGTGGGATGAACATTGTCAGTGAGCTTTTGATTAGCTGAAGACTAAGTTGACTTCTGCACCGGTTCTGGCTACTCCATAGAGCGGGATAGAGTATCTAGTTTATATAGATGCTTCTTTGCAGGGTCTTGGATGTGTTTTGATGCAGTAGGAGCGACTGATTTCATATTGATCTCGGAAGCTTAAGCCTCATGATCTTAATTATCTAACACATGATTTGGAATTGGTAGCTGTGGTCTTTGCCTTGCGCATATGGTGGCATTATCTGTTGGGTGAGCCCTTCAAATTATTCAGTGATCACAAGAATCTGCAATATTTATTTACTCAGCGGGAGTTGAATATGAGACAGCGCAGATGGTTGGAGTTTGTAAAGGATTATCACTTTTCGATATAGTACCATCCAGGGAAAGCGAATGTGATGGCAGATGCACTCAGTCGCTGACCTGTTTGTAGTCTTTCTGCCTTATTCACCACTGAGTGGAATGCTTTGAAGAATGTAGATGAGTTGTCGGACGCTTTTATGGCTTGCATGGTGGTTACACCTTCTATCATTCGCAAGATTTTGCAAGCATAACTCACCGATCAGCAGTGTATCGACAAAGTTGCAGAGATAGCTTCTGGGGAGGTTCCATTTTACCATGTTGGGATTGACGGAGGCTTGAGGTACAAGGGACGCTTAGTGGTACCTTCTGCTGATGATTTGAGGAAGGACATGATGACGGAGACTCATCATTCTGAGTTTTTGGTTCATCCAGGCAGAGACAAGATGTATTAGGATATGAAGCGGCAGTTTTGGTGGGCAGGTATGAAGAGGGACATTGCTCTATTTTTTTCTCAGTGTAGTACTTGTTAGATGGTTAAGATTGATCATCAGAGGCCGCCAGGAGCTCTACAACCACTATCGATACCGGAGTAGAAATGGGAGAGCATTTTTATGGACTTTGTGGAGGGATTGCCCACTTCTTTCAAGGGTCAAAATTCCATTTGGGTCATCATGGATAGGTTGACCAAATCAGCTTATTTTCCTACCTATTCACACTGACTTCACTTCAGAGCAGTTGGCGAGGCTTTACATTTCAGAGATTGTAAAGCTACATGGTATTCCGTTGTCTATTATATCAGACAGGGATTCAAACTTTGTGTCTGGATTTTAGAAGAGCTTTTAGCAGGCTTTGGGTATAGAATTGCATCTTAGCACTGCTTATCATCCTCAGACTGATGGATAGACTGAGAGGGTGAATTAAATTATGGAAGATATGCTTCGGTCGTGTGTTCTTGATTTCAAGGGCCATTGGGAGGATTATTTGCCACTTATGGAGTTTGCTTACAACAATAATTTCCAGAAGACTATTGGTATGGCACCATTTGAGGCATTATACGGTTGACCGAGTCGATCCCCTGTTTGTTAGATGGAGGTTGGAGAGAGCAGATTCTTGGGTCCTGAGTTTATTAAGGATACTTCTGAGAAGATTACTCTTATTCGGGATCGCATGCATACTGCTCAGAGTAGGCAAAAGAGTTATGCTGATCGGCGTACTCGTGCTTTGGAATTTAGGGTTGGAGATCAGGTTCTACTTAAAGTATCACCTATGAAAGGTGCTATGCACTTTGGGAAGAAAGGGAAGTTGTCACCTCGTTTTGTCGGTCCATTCATGATTACGGATCGAGTTGGAGCTGTCGCTTATCGGTTGGCACTTCCGGATAATTTGGATCGTGTACACAACGTGTTTCATGTTTCCATGTTGCGGAAATTTTTACGAGATGAGGATCGGTATCAGCATATTAATGTTGGAGAGATTGAGTTGCAGCCGGATGCAACTTATTTAGAGCCACCGTATCGTATTGTAGATCGTCGGGATCAAATCCTTCATAACAAGGTTATCCCTTTAGTTCGTGTTCAGTGGAGTCATCACAATGAGGTTGAGTCCACTTGGGAACGGGAGGATGTCATTCGCTCGCAGTTTCCTGAATTATGGGAAGAAGGTAAGAGCGAATTCCGAGGACGGAATTCCTTTTATTAGGGGAGAATAATGTAATAACCCTAATTTCAACATGATAGTCTTGGTATTTACTTTATTGTTTGAATTGAATTTTTAATTATTTAATTGTTTATTTGTTTATTTAAATTATTTGAATTACTTGAATTATTTGAATTATTTGACTTATGTGAATTAGTTGAGTTATTTGACTTAATTTTAAATTGGTAAGTTGTTTAAATGACATAATTTTTATTTCTTTGAATCACTATTTTAATTTAATTATTTGTTTTTATTTAATGGTTTAGATTAGGGTTCTTTTAAGAAGTCACGTATGTAGCCGACATAATTCATTAATTAGGTTTTCTATGGGCCAACTAAAGATTTAGTGTAGTGTTTGAATTAAACTAGGGTTTGGTGTAAACCTATAAATATACGTCATGAAGTTCTGCCTAGGGTTTTAGAACCCTATTCACGACAGTGGAGGTAGGAACAGAGGAGGATTACAGTGGGAGTCGCCGGAAAACTTAGAAGACGACGTTGGGATTTTTGAACCAAAATCTCAAAGGCAAGTTCTAAACCTATCTCTTTCCCTTAGGCTCATGTTATTTGCATGACTAATACAATTCCAGGATTTAATAAGGATTAAAAATTGAACTGGATTGCATGTTTTAATTGCTTAAAACTGGATGTATGTTCAAGTTGTTTAATGTTTGTATTAAATTCTTCGTTGCATAATTTCTGTTTTAATTCATGTAAGTTGATGAGTAATGATTTTAATTAGTTCTATACCATGTTGGGAATCACTGGAATTAATTTAGTTTGCAAGTTTGGTATGTTAAAACAGTTGGGGTTCAGGAATGCATAAACTGCTCGTATTAAATTCTTGATACAAAATTCATGCTTTAATTGATTTTGGTGACTGAACAAAGAATTTAGTGTATTTTGGAATAAGTTGGAACCTGATTTAAACACTTAGGAACCCTAGGTATGAAAGTCAGTTCATCAGAAACTCATCGAAATTGAAAACGATGAAGAACAAAGAGAGAGAGACGGCTCACTTTTTTAAAGAGCAGGCTCTTTGGAGCAAAGAGCAGGCTCTTGGAAACCAAAGAGTCGGCTCTAGGGGACTTGGATCTGGCTCCAAGACTAGGAGAGCCAGCTCCAAGCAAGAAAGAGCCTGGTTTCCAGATTTTCATTTTTCTGCGACCTGTTTGGCTACGGAACTTGGATTTCGTTTTTCTGCGACCTGGTTTCCAGATTTTCGTTTTTCTGCAACCTGTTTGGCTACGGAACTCGGATTTTGGGGTTTTCAGATTCTGGAGGAAGCTATACTTGGGTGTTTTGAGATGTTCTAAGTCTAGTTAACACCTGAGAAAGTGGATTAATGCTTAATAAACTAGTAGGTGTTTATAGCTTGAACACTGGTAAGTCTCGACGGAAATTGTTTTATTTCAGTGCAGAGGAATGTTAAATTATTAAACCTTGATTTATTTATTCTCTGTGAATGGAAATTGATTAATATGATATTATTAATAGTGACAAGCATGATAATTAATATGGTTATTATTATACTTGGCATGGATTTATGGACGAGAAGAATAAATTATCTGCATGCTCAGAGTAAGATAATTTGTTATGGAGTTATGGGATGAATATGATAATTTATCTATTTTCTTTATGTTCATCATGGGATTAATTGATATATCTTATTATTTTGATTTATCAGTTACTGGAGTAAGCATGTTAGTCTATATTTCTATTTATGCTTATTATGGTTCAGTTGCTATGTGCATTGATTATGTATTCTATCAAATATTGGATGGATTGGATTGTATGTACCAGTATGGGACGGTGACATACTAGGTTTGGATTAGCTCAAATTACTAAGTCCTACCCACTTTGGAATAAGGGAATGGATTATAAAAAATAGAATCCTGTTTATGTATAAGTCTGTGCGGTTGAATAAGCTGAACGACTTAAGTCTGTGTGGTTGAATAAGCTGAACGACTTACTGGATTTCCTATGGATGGATATGAATGGATTTTAAATATATTATTATGATACCGTGACTTGAGCTTGAGTCTCAGAGTCAACGGTTAGGGAGCGTTTATGCAATAGGACGTGTAGCTGGCTATGCTGGTTGAGGTGTACCCTGTTAGGCTTAGGTAGTCATGCCCACTCAGGTGCGTTTTGCATGTTACCTTTTACTCAGGTTGAGACCCGTATCATAGTCCAGTGATAGTCCATAGTGTGGATATATATAAATATATAGACACGGATTATATAGTTATATTTGAGTGTATATGCGTATCGAGTCTCTGCTTGGATTGTAGTAGGATAGAACTTGTTCGTGGGCATGACCTACTCCTATTTTTCAAGTGTACGTCAATTCTAGGATTGAGCTTGTTCGTGCTGAGCAGAGGCGACCACTCATTCTTCCGACGACGTAGGAGCTCTATTCATATGGTTTTCTTTTAGTTTTTCAGTTCAGTTTGGTTTTCTTATTAGGGGTCCACAGGATGGATTCCCGAGTTGTACCCTTGGAGGTTTTGGAGTTGGATTATTATTATATAGGATTTTAAGTATTTAATTTTAAAGGATTTTATATTTTAGTTTCCATATTATTTCTTTATTCACTTTGTATTCCGTGTTCGCTTTAAAATATTAATTATTTGATAGTCTCTCGGGTTTGGGCCTGGGCCTGATCAACCCGTATCTCGGATTCGAGGGGTATCATATGGGGCTTAATTCTTGAAGGTAACAGGTTCAGTATAAGCTGTGTTGGGAGTAGTCAGAGAGGTTCCAAGCTCTATTAAAACTTCAGTGAATAGGCTAATGAAAAATTAAACCAAATGGGGGTTTTGCTTAAACCGTAGACAAATTTAAAATAAGCTGGACTATGGTTCATGGATGTAAAGGAGTTTAAATTGTTAAATTTTGGTACAAAAATTCTCAATGATGGATTACAGTTAATATGTTTCAGTAATCGCATATAAATATGAAAATGTACAGGTTTCTATTTGTCTTGATGACTATACTTGAACAGTACGTAATTTTAATAAATTAGTTTACTGTTTCTGGGAGGAAAGGATTTGAAATTGCTTAATCTTAGTATAGCAATTCTCATTGATGATTTTGTAATTATTTAGGTTCCAGTGTCTTGAAAACTAAGCCTGTGAAGTTATATACTCTGTTGTGCTTACTTGGAATAAATTGGTTTACATGTATGTCCTGTATAGTCAATTATTGGATCTTGGAAAGTAGTATGTATAAGCCTGTTAAATTATAAGATTTTATCATGCTTAATATGGTACAATTGATGCCTATATTTAACATAATATTATCAATTGTGTACTTATGGAATAGTTGGTATTTACTTATATATTTGTATTGTCAACTACTGGATGTTAGATTACATGCACCGGTATGGGATAGTGGCATGCCTAGGTTTGGATTAGTTTCAAAATACTAAATCCTACCTACACAGAATAAGGGAATGGATTCTAAAATAAATCCTACTTATACTTAAGTCAAAGAAGCTGCACAAGCTGAATGACTAACTGGATTGCTTGTTATCTATGTTAAGTCAAAGAAGCTGCATAAGCTGAATGACTAACTGGATTTCTTATGGATGGATAGGATAGGACTTTAAATATTTTTTTATGGTACCGTGATATGAACTTGAGTCTCAGAGTCGACGGTTAGGGAGCGTATATGCAGTAGGATGCGTAGCTGGCTATGTTGGTTGAGGTATACCCTGTTAGGCTTAGGTAGTCATGCCCACTCAGGTGCATTTTGCATGTTGCCTTCTACTCAGGTTGAGACCCTCATCATAGTCCAGTGAGAGTCTCATAGTGTGGATATATATATATATATATATATACGGATTATATAGCTATTGTTGAGTTGGTTAGAATGTATATGTGTATCGAGTCTCTGCTTGGATTGTAGTAGGATAGAACTTGTTCATGGGCCTGACCCACTTTTATTTTTTAGGTATTCGCCAGTTCCAGACTTAGACCTAATCGTGCTGACCAGAGATTACTACTCACTCTTTCGACGACGTTGGACTTCTCTCCATGGTTTAACTTTGGATGTCTTTTAGCTATTTATTTTTCAAATTGGATTTTAGTATTAGGGGTCCAATGGATGGATTCCCGAGTTATTAAACTGTTAGAGGTTTTAGATTTTAAGTATTTAATGATTAAAGGATTTTTTTTTTTTAAATTCATTCAGCTTTTATTTATTTCTTATTTCATTTTGTATTCCGTGTTCATTTTAAATATTAATTGTTTGATATTCCCTCGGGTTCGGGCTTGGGCCTAATCTGTCCGTGTCTCGGATCTGAGGGGTATAACATTTTCGTTTATAGATGGAAGATGCTAGAAGTGCTTGCAGATCTTGCTTTACAATGTTATAAGGATGTTTCACCGGCTATTTTGTTTAGCCTTGTGGCTCAACCGGCACTTGTTAGCAGGGTTATTGAGGCACAATTAGAGGATGGGGAGACAAAGGCCATCCATGTTCGGATTTCAGGCGGCGAGAATGTAGAGGGTTGGACCTTACATTCAGACGGTGGTCTCAGGTATAAGGGGATGATGTTTGTTCCTTTGTTATGTTGCGAAGATGTTCTTTGAAATTTTCACCACTCTCGTCTCGCAGTTCATCTTGGTGGTATAAAGATGTATCACAATCTGTGATGACAGTTTTGGTGGTAGGGCATGAAACGAGATATTTCACAGTTTGTGGCTCGATGCCTTACTTGTCAGCAAGTGAAGGTAGAGCATCATCGATCGGCAGGATTGTTGCAACCATTACCAGTAGCTGAGTGAAAATGGGAGCATATCATTATAGATTTTGTAACGGGACTTCTGAAGTCCCTGGTAGGGAATGATGCCATTTGGGTCATAGTTGAAAGGTTGACTAAGACGACACACTTTTTGCCTATGGCAGTGACAGATAGTGTAGAGAGACCGAGTGGACTGTATGTGAGGCAGATCGTCAGGCTTCACGAGGTTCCAGTATCCATTGTTTTGGATAGGGTTCCTAGGTTCACATCTCACTTTTGGCAGGGCTTTCAGGAGGCTCTTGATACAGGGCTTTATTTCAGCACGACATTCCATCCTTAGATTGATGGTCAGTCAGAGCGCACCATCCAGATATTGGAGGATATGTTATGGGCTTGCATCTTGGATTTCGGGGGTAGTTAGGAGGACTACTTGCCTTTGGTTGAGTTTGCCTATAACAATAGCTACCAGGCCAGTATTGGCATGGCACCTTTTGAGGCATTGTATGGCAGACCTTGCAAATCTCTAATTTGTTGGATCGAGGTCGGTGATACCATTGCCTTGGGTCCTGACATTATTATTGAGACTATAAAGAAAATCAAGTTGATTCGGCAGCGGTTGGCTACCGCACAGAGTAGACAAAAGAGTTATGCTGATAGGAGGAGGCGATCCTTGTCTTTTGAGGTAGGGGACCATGTCTTTATTAAGATTTCTCAGCGCAAGGGGTTTCTAAGATTTCGACAGACTGGCAAGTTATCTCCTTGGTTCATTGGACCATTTGAGATTTTGGAGAGCATTGGTAAAGTTGCTTATCGTTTGCATTGCTGCCAGACCTGGATAGGGTTCCGACGTCTTTCATGTCTCTATGCTGAGGAAGTACGAGCCAAATCCATCATATATTCTGCGTTGGACTGATGTGGTTGTTGATGAGGACGTGACCTACAAGGAAGGTCCAGTTCAGATTCTTGATTTATAGGAGAAGGTCTTGTGGACCGAGACTATTCCATTGGTTAAGGTCTTGTGGAGACACCACGGCATTGAGGAGGCTACCCGGGAGCTCGAATAGGTGGTTCGCTCCCGGTATCCCCATTTGTTCTTTCTTTCAGGTACGTCTTGATTTCGGGAATGAAATCCCTTTAAGGTGGTGAGGTTCTAATGACCTGGTCTTTTCCCTCTTTCCTTTTTTTCAGCATTTTTTTTTTCTTTCCATTTTCGTCTTTTTCCCTATTTTGTCCTTTCCCGTTTATCGTTTTCGTTGCATAACCTCAATTTTTGTGCTTGGATTTGATTCCAGCTTTGCATACATCCATGATATTTAATTTCCATGATATCAACATTTTTACTTTTATAGAAAAGCATGTTAAATGTTTACTTTTCTTGTAAAGGGTATAGATGCATAACTTTTTGGTAATTTTCTTAACTTTTGGGGTTTTAGTGTAATTATGCAAAGTAATTATTTTTCGTCTTAGGGACCATTTTGGGAATTAATTTGGAAAATATTTTCAAAAAGGACTTTTTTGAAATTTTTGAAAAATGTGACAAGTGTCACACTCTCATGGTGCCACTTGTTGATCTTGTGGTGAAACCACTTGGAAGCTTTGTTTGATGACACATGGAGGGTGGAGATGCCCATTCGTTGGCCTAGGATAGGAGCACTTGTTGGCATGGATGATTGACAAGTGTAGGCTTGATGTTAAATCTTAGAAGTTTACTTAGATTCGTGACAAGTGTAGGTCTCACCTTTAGTCTTACAAATGTGTGTGTGAGAGGTAGTGCAAGAGCACCTAGTGAGTGGAGAATCCCACCACATTTAACTTAGGGTTTCCACATTTTATTTCATTCATCTCTTTCCTCTCAAGAACCCTAACTTGGCCTCTATTGGAGCAAAGCTTGATCCAAGGTTTTAAACTTCATTTTGGTGCCCTTCCACTCACCTTAGACCTATAAGCTCGGAATACTTTATCTTCCTCTCATTCTCCTCTATAAAACCCTAGCTTAGTTTCCCATTTTGAGCTTGGTTGCTTTAGTTTATAGAGATGCAATTCTCTATTGAGGTAGGGGGTGTTCAAAACTATGTTTTTTTAATGTTTTATAACTTGGTACAAATGAACTACATGTCTTTAATCTAAATCTTTAAATTGATAGTCAATGATACCTTGCATGAAATTAAGTTAAGACATGATTTTTGGAAATGCCATGACTTAATTCATAACTTATGTTAATTTGAAGTTATTTAGGGTTGTTTTGAACTCTAGAGGAATTAAATTAATTAATTTAATTAATTTTCATTTATATGTTCTTATGACTTAAATCAAGTTTTGAAGTGATATATGTAATGATCATGATAGGTTCTTGAACATATATTAAATTGAGCATGTGTGGATGAGAAATAAAATCTAGAGAAATTAATTGTTTTATTTAATTAATTTCTATCCTTGTTGTATTAATGATTTGATTATGTATTTTATGCTAATTGCATGTTTAAATTATGATTCTAGACTTGTACTATAATTGTGGAATTGTATTCTTTATATTGAAGGACATTGTTATAAAGAGTAATAAGTTACATAATGATTACTCAACATTCTTCATGCCATGGTAGTCATGAACTTAGGGCATATATTGTGTTTCCAAAATTGGTTTGTGCATGGTAGATGGCTTTACATTGTATATATATGTTATGTTAATACATATATGTTGTTGCACAAATTGTTGATTTTGGAAACTTGAGATATCGTTGTTATGACTAAGGCTAGGCATGGTTTTAGTACGGGGGATTGCCCCTCTACAAATCTAGTGCGCACATAGGGAGGTTACCCATGGGCTAGTAACCCTAAAGTAACTATGGTGTCTATCTGGTCCGGCGTGATATCCAAGTATCCACTTTGGTTTAATTTCGCATTTAAATTCCAAGTTGATAACTTTATGATTTTATATTTTTATTACATTGTGTTAGAAGTTCCAATGTCAGTTGAATATTATGAATTGATTTATATCAAATTGTAAAGTTATATAAAGTAGGTTCATGCATACTTATTCCCTACGAGTAAACTTGTTTACTCACCCCGAAGTTACTGGGTGTTTTTCAAGTAAAGAAGCGTTATTGTGAGATGCACAACCCTCTTAGGATTGCTTGATTACTAGGAGTATTTTTGTTATGTTAGAATATGCAGTTGTTGGCATATTGTGCTCCATTTTGGTTTATTTTGACAAAACTTGTATTTATTGTCTAAGCTATGTAATATGCACTTAAGTGCACCTTTTGCCACTCTTTGGATGTATATGTAATGAGGCCATGGGCCAAAGACACTTATATGACAAGTATGCTAGTTTAACTTCATAGCTTGTATAGGGACTGTAAGGGATTTCATGCATTGAAGGGTCATATTTTGCATATGACATGCCATGAGGCCTGTAGGCCATTGTAGCGCGTCTACTTTATCATTTTACATATGCATGCTTGTTTACATTTGATAAAACTCTTAAGTTCTAACTTTTGACCTATTTTTGGATGATTTATGAGAATTTAAACAAAATTCATGCATTGGGGTATCATTTTAAGCTTCATTTTGATTTAACATGTTTTAGATGCTTGCATGAGGTTAGGGAATGTTTTAAAACTTGTTTGGATCAAATGGGAAGCATGCATAGCCTTAGAAATGGACCAAGCACCTTCCTCATTCTTTACAACAACTTTTTTTGCTATAGCAGGGTGCATCGGTCGGCTGATAGCAGAAATCAGTCGATTGACACATATCGAGTTTGTATTCCAGAAGCCTTTTTGGGATTTTTGGTGGTTCAGCTGGCTGATCATTGGGGTTCAATTGGATGATGATTGGGGTTTAGTCAGCTGATGATGAGGGTTCAGCCTGCTGATCCTCCCTGGAACCTTCTCTTTTTGACTTTTTTTTGGATAACATTGTTGCAGCAACTTTAGAGATCCATAACTCTTTCATTTCTAATCTAAATTGGGTTATTCTTGAGTCTAATTCAATATCTTGAAGTCATCTTTCCAATGATACCAACCATGTATCAAAACTCCAACTGTAGTGAGAGTTATTATAGTTTTAGTGAGATAGGGTCGTGGTATCTCTAAATCGGAGAATGCCGTTTTATTCTTATTTTCATATCTTTTCTGTTCGGACTCCAAATCAGGTGATTCTTGAGTCTAACTTCATTAATTTTTCATTGTACTTCCAATGGTTTGCTTAGTAGAATCCATTTCTCTACGAAATGACCATTTTACCCCTAGGTTCATTCTTGTCCGTTTTGAGACATCGTTCCTGCATTCATCTTCTTTGGGCTTCATAATCTCATTGAGGATCACATTGGTGTTTTATAAATGTGTAGTATCTCTAGAGACCATTGTTTTACCTTTTTCTTTCGTATTCTGGATTCATTATTAGATTTACGTTCGGTTATCATAGGACGTACTGGCTTAAAAACTAGGGCCGTCACAGTTTGTGTGGATTCAACCTTATTTATGCGTGGAAGATGGTTTTTATGCATTATTTGATTTTGTATAAGTTTGGTCTAACTTATTGATTTTGGAAGGCTTGTAAAGAAAATGTACATGTGATGGCTAAAGTTTGGCTCTAGTATAGAGACAAGAGTTTCCTTAGTCATATGAAGTGCACAGTAGGTAATACCTTATGGGTTGTAATTACCTAGAATAACTTATCAAGTGCGCACTAGGTAGTACCTTGTGGGTCGTAATTACCCAGAATAACTTGCTTGGTCCGTGTTTAAGTATCATAGTCTTTCCATTATTTGATTTCGCATTCAATTCCAAGTCGTTAATTATGGATTACTTGTAGCTTGTGAATTGGTACCTACCTTGTGTATTTAAATCATATTTGGTATACTTGAACCATGTATACTTGTCTTATGCCCATTTCATTTAACTTAGTATACTTGTGCTTGTATAATTGATTTACGAGGGTTTCTATACTAATAGTATACTTGTGTATGTATGCTTAGATATTGCATATCTTGTTTTAATGTGATTTGGTATACTTGTAAATGTATGCTTATATGTCATGTATGGTGTTCAATATTGTTTTTTGTATACTTGAGCAAGTATGCTTGTATGTTGTCATTCATTTCAATTGCTACTGTAGCTTGAGATGATCCCTTAAACTCATTTAGAACATAGACGTTAGGTGGCATGAACCTCTTAGTTATTTTTTGCATTTTAGATTTCAAGTTGATAACTTTGATAATCTATATCTTGCTGCGATGTATTAGAAGTTCCAATTTTGTTAATTGAATAGGTATTGTGGTTTATGCTAGAAATGTTTTAAAGTAGCTTAGGATGATCCTTGAGTCTCACTTTTGACATAAACATTAGGTGGCATGACCCTTTTGAATTATTTCATGTTAATGTAATAACCTTGTAAAAAGTTAGGTCTATGCATGCTCATTCCCTACGAGTAATACAGGTTACTCACCCTTCGCTGAATGCGACCTGTTTCAGGCAAGAGGACGTGGTTTCGAGATGTACAATGTCCCTAGGTCATTTCGTTGAATTAAAGTTTTTTTAAATGTATTCTTGTTCACACGCAAGTGTTAGCATGTTTGAGTTTTACTTTTAAAGTTGTAACGCTTAGCTATGTTAAATATGCCATTTTTGCCTTATGGTATATGAAGTTTACTTAGATACACTATCTGGAACCTATTTGATATGTATGACACGAGGCCAAGGGCCAAACCTTAATTGAAATCACATAAATGTAATAAATTTAAAAAATTGCCTTTAATAAGAATAAAATGAAAACCATGTGTTTTAACACGTCATTTATGCACCGGAGTGTGCATTGGGTATGAAATTTATTATTTGGCATTCATTTAATATGTATGAGGTGTGGCTAAGGGCTAAACACCATTTTGTTCTTAGTTTTACATTTGGGTTTCATATATTGCATTTTTGGGTAAAAATAGAAAAATGAGAGGCTTTAGGGGTTCATTTTCAATTCGGATGGTGCAAAGTGTGCATGAGCACATCCACTAAGACTCATTTAACATACATGAAGTGTGGCTAAGGGCCAAATGGTCTTTTGAAAGCATTTAAGTCCAGTTGTTGCATTTTTTTGCTTTTGAAAGGCATTTTCACCCATTGGGGTTCGGATAGATCATATTTTGCATCGACGGTTGTGATATCCCTCGTTTCTAGAGCCCCTCAAACTCTAGTGTAAATCAATCGTCAGAAAGTAAACTCACAACAGAACAGTTTATGCAACAATAAGTTTGAACTTTAAAAAAAAATGCAGAACAGTTTACAGAAAACATCTAGCATGCATAAAGTCCGTTTTTAAAAGTTTAATTAAGTTCCTGGAGTCTATATAAGATGCACAGAACACAAGTTTACAGGAAAGGAATAGACTGAAACTTGCCTTAAGATTTTGGTTTAAAATCTTCATCATCGTCTCTAAGTTTCAGAACTTCTCCAAGACTGTTCCTTCCTCTAATCACTGCTCCAGTTCAATCTCACGGTAAACCATTCCTTCCTCTTTGATACGACCTTCAGTTACATTGCTGAAAGCCTTTCCTCAGTTTTCCTTTCATATTTTACCCCTCAGCCTCTCAGTTTCTCTTTTTCTCTAGTTACGGGAACAGAGTTTGTTTTTTAAAACCTTTGCCAGACCTACAACTTATATATATATAGGCTCCATTAAAACCCTAATCCTAATTTCCACGACTCATTATATGACGGCTATACAACATAAACCTTAAACTTAATTTATAAACCATATAAGCCATATACAACACACGTCAGTTAAAACCAATTAATCAATCAATTAAATTAAAACAAATAATCAAATAATTTAAAATACCAATTAATCATCCAATTAAATTTAAACAAATAAACAATTAATTTAACACAAAAATAATGCTAATTTAACATATATCCAAATACTCACATAAAACATAAAATCCAAATAATTAAATAAAAATGAAAACAAAATTCAAAGAAAATTTAATTTAAATTCCAACTATATTTCAATTTCAACTATATCCTTTTAAATATTAGGGGTATTACATTCTTCCCCCCTAACAAAAGGAATTTCGTCCTCAGAATTCACGAATCTCTGAATTCTTTTATTTTAAATTCAGTTCCGTTCCGTTGTGGATTCTGCCGCTATGTACGGGCTCCACTGAATTCCATATCCTTATAGAAAATTTTATGGTACTGTTAGTTAAAAAATACCAAAAACTATCCTTATGTTGTATTACGCAACAAATTATCCTTACCTAATATTCACATCAGGATACTAGGTCCCTAATCCTTTAAGTGCCATAGAGTACACATAAAATTCCTAAACTTGCAACGCTGAACATGTTGGTTATGTTGAACTATAGGCTATTGCCTAAATAGATACACAAAATCCATGAAAAGTCAATTTAATACGTAAAACTGACTTTCCTCCACAAACCACGTTGTTTTCTATATGGAAGACATCCCAACCAACCATTTCCAGATAGTAACTCAAAGACACGAGTTAAACCATTTACTAAATTCGACTACCACCTTCAAACCACGCGCAATCCCTTACAAAAGAGAGTACGTCTCTCCGATGTATCCTTAAAAAAGACAAGGTCTTATTATATAACCTCGCTTCACGTCAAACCAACCAGTGAGATGTCTGTACAACATACTATCCAAAATCCAAAACATTGTCGCACTAACCCCCTTGTACCAACAACAACACAGATAATACCTGAAAAGCTAAGTAACGCTTTCAATTACCCATGCCAACCTAGGATATATATCCTAAGCATATTTGCCATGATCCAATATTATAGTGTGATTAAATCTCCCATTTAGGGATACGAAGCATAGTTTTTGCTTCAACACGTTCAAAGACTCCGTTGCCATAGCAGTGTTTAATCCTTATAAGAGATAACCACCTACTATAACTCCATTATTAGTGCAATGTAGAACTGACATAACACTCCAAAACAACACCACTCACAGTGATGTCCACCATTGAACTTGCTTATCCACAACTCTTAATTCATATGGAATTAAAATTCCAAACAATGTCGGTACTTTCTACCAACCATCCACCTCCTGATTAGTCCTACTTCCCTGTTGATATAGGAAGTGGCTAAAACCTCCAATAATATTCGAGCCTCAATTTCCCACCTTGTTAGTAGGTGATACACTTGGAGACAGTGATGTTCATGTCTCTATCCGTACCGGCTCACCAAGACGAATCTGGTAAGTCGTGCTGTAACTCCTATCCATTTGACTACACCGTAAAATTTATGAATTCTACATCTCAGTCACTCCGACTGTCCGGGAATCAGTAAGACATCTACCAAGCCTCCTTCAGTACCATAAACTCATCTGAGTAAAGTACGACTTCCTGTGGGGTCAGTTCAAATATTCTAAGTTAACCACCTCCCTTTCCCTGGTAACAACAAGCGTTAATATTTCCACATGCTAACACTCAATTACCTTCTCGGCTGATAAGATCATCCTCCTCCCTATTACTTCCACTAGATGAAGCTTAATGCAAAGTGTGAAGCTTAATGCAAAGCGTTAATATTTCCATATGCTAACACTCAATTCGTGCCATTCGTAGGAACTGATATCTTACTAGTTCCCAAAATAGACAAAGTGAAGATGATTTAATTTTATCAATCAATCGATATCCCAACCAGAATCCTGACCCTTGTGTAGAATCAGAAATCTCTCACCCAGATCCGTGGAAACTATTCTGTCAATCCCGCTCTAGCATGAGTAGTGGTGGCAAGGATCTAATGATCTTAGCTGGTCCATCTAGATTATTTACTAGATATCAGACTTTGAGACAAATTACCATGTCCCTTATCCTACCTGTCATCTTAACATTTGTTTCCTTTCGCGAAGCATCACGTTTCCTCCAAGACCCCTAAAGAACTAAGAGTTGTGAACCTCAGTCCTTACATCCTCCTTCCAATTTGTCTATTGGTAGTATTGTTAGTCTGGTAACACCAGCTTCCATAATTTGATGTTCGGTCTCATCTTCAAGTCTTTGACATCCTATTTTTTTTTTTTTTAACAAAGTAAGTGTCTATTAAACATCTCGTCTAACTGCAACCGCATATGGAAATCTTTTCACCCTCCAAATAGTCAATAATTTTAGAGTAATAACTATTTGTTGTGAACTGTAACTTAAAAAAAAAATTCCATATTATTTATGCAAATGAAGGGACTTGCTTCCTCCTTGATATGCAACTCCAGCAATGCCTTCTAATGACACCACCATATGAAAGAAAATTCTTGATTAAGAATTTACTGATGACTAGTTAATCCATCTATTATCCTTAGTCGGTGCCATTCCCACAAATACTTAAACTAGTACCAAAATCCTCCTGCTGACTTGGGACTACCTCTGTTAAAATTTTCTGAGAAAAATTCAGCGAAGTCAGTTCCTCTGATAAACCATCGTGACGTTACAGTTTATCAAATGAATCTATATTATTTGACTCGAACTGCTGGTTTGCTTATCCCATCCTGAAAACGTACTATAACTACACATATCTAAGTTCACTAACTTGGCTAAGGGTAGGTATACTACCAAATCCTTGGACCTCATGCCCAAAATCCTAGCGTAATTAATGTTATTCCTCCAAACGGTAGTTGATTGATCACTCACTTGTGCCCCCAACTAAACCGTATTCCCAATCCTGACTAATTAATAAAAATGAAACACCTAAGGCAAACACAATAAAACACAATAAAAATCTACATACAATAACGTTCCCCCTAGCAAAGAAAGTCTCTTTTAGAAATCAACTTTACCTAATTGGTTCACAATCTCCTCTCTGCAGTTTCGGAGGTAATCATCCAACCTCGAAACATAGCTCAAAATAAACTCCATTTGCCTCAGCAAATGCCAAAGGCTTAACCTTCATCCTCCTTATACATGGAATGCAAACCGTCTAATGTAGCTTTAAGAAAGCAACTTAAACCGTCCTAACCTAATCTCTATACTCCCCGGAACATTATATAAAATCATTGCCTTATTCCAAGAAGAACTCCATTCAATTCCTGAACCCCTGAAGAGTTCCTTTATCTACCTCTTTGAAAGGTAACATGAAAGGATAACTATCCACCCAACCCTACAAGTATCATTCACTATACTATTAGCGAACAAGATCACTCTCACGTGATCCTTGATTTTTAACATTTAAGTCCCTCTTTCTTGGATATGTTGAAATCTCCTACACTAGAATCCTCTTTGGACTCCTATTCCTCGGTTGTCTCCTTTATGAGAACAACTGAAATCATGTTGGTCCCTTTATACGGTGACCTAAAACACACTCTTATATCCCTCCTTGGCTAATACTTCAAAAAGTAGCGCCAACCGGAACTAAACCTTCAATCCCAAGTTCTGTTTCTGATAGAGAACTCGATAATGTACTCCTCTACTCCTTCGGGTTTAATTTGCTGTCGCCGCGAACCCCATCCTCCTTCTAGTGTCAACCATTCCATAAGGATGAAATATAATTGACATCAGCTCCTCCTAACGAACCGTAAAAGAGTACAACGAATCCTAATATGGCTCTAAGTTTTTTAAGAGACGCAACGCGGAAGACTTCTAATGAAAGACACTCCTAAGGACACTAGAACCTGGAGTGCTCTGATACCAACTGTGATACCCCTCATTTCTAGAGCCCCTCAAACTCCAGTGTAAATCAATTGTCAGAAAGTAAACTCACAACAGAACAGTTTATGCAATAATAAGTTTAAACTTTAAAAAAAAACGCTAAACAAATTACAGAAAACATCTAGTATGCATAAAGTCCATTTTTAAAAGTTTAATTAAGTTCCTGGAGTCTATATAAGATGCACAGAACACAAGTTTACTGGAGAGGAATAGACTGAAACTTGCCTTAAGATTTTGGTTTGAAATCTTCATCGTCGTCTCTAAGTTTCAGAACTTCTCCAAGACTATTCCTTCCTTTAATCACTGCTCCAGTTCAATCTCACAGTAAACCATTCCTTCCTCCTTGATATGACCTTTAGTTACATTGCTGAAAGCCTTTCCACAGTTTTCCTTTCATGTTTTACCCCTCAGCCTCTCTGTTTCTCTTTTTCTCTAGTTACAGAGTTTGTTTTTTAAAACCCTTGCCAGACCTACGACTTATATATATATAGGCTCCATTAAAACCCTAATCCTAATTTTCACGACTCATTATATGACGGCTATACAACATAAACCCTAAACTTAATTTATAAACCATATAAGCCATATACAACACACGTCAGTTAAAACTAATTAAACAATCAATTAATTTAAAATACCAATTAATCATCCAATTAAATTAAAACAAATAAACAATTAATTTAACACAAAAACAATGCTAATTAAACATATAGCCAAATACTCACATAAAACACAAAATCCAAATAATTAAATAAAAATGAAAACAAAATTCAAAGAAATTTTTTTTTAAATTCCAACTATATTTAAGTTCCAACTATATCCTTTTAAATATTAGGGGTATTACGGCGGTATTTTTAAGCCGTGGATTATTGTAGCGCGTCCTAATAGGTAAATTACATCTGCATGCATGATCGTTTTTATTAACCTGTGGTGTATTGATGCAAATTAGATAAGAGTGCTCTAGGTGTGCCAAACCGACTGAATATGTTCGTTTGAATGAACTTGACCATTGTAGCGTGGTCATTGGTTATGGTTGCCTCAGCCTCTATCCATTTAGATACATAATCCACCACTAAGAGAATGTAAACATAGCCGTAGGAAGATGGAAATGGTCCCATAAAATCTATTCCCCATACATCAAAGATTTCAAAAATTAAAATTGAGTTCAATGGCATCATGTCTTTTTTAGATATGGCCCCAAGTTTTTGGCATTGCTCACAAGACTGGCAAAAATTTTAAGCATCCCTGAATAATGAAGGCCAATAAAATCCACTTTGAAGGACTTTAGATGAAGTCTTTTTAGCACTGAAGTGTCCTCCACATTCGAGAGTGTGGCAGAATATCAAAATATTTTGGATATCATATTCAGGAATGTATCTCCGGATAATTTGATCCGGGCAATACTTGAACAGTTTCGGGTCTTCCCAAAAGAAATTTTTGATTTGAGCGAAAAACCGATCTTTCTTTTGCTTAGACCATTGGGATGAAATTTTTCCAACTGCAAGATAGTTGACAATGTCAACAAACCAAGGAGGCGACATATGAGAAATCTAGAACAGTTGTTCATCCGGAAAGGAATGATGAACTGGAGAAAAATCAGAAGTGTTCTCAATGAGAAGCCGAGAGAGATGGTCTACTACAACATTATTAGTGCCTTTCTTATCCTTAATCTCAAGGTTGAACTCTTGGAGTAAGAGTATCCAACGAATGAGTCAAGGTTTGGTCTCTTTCTTTGCAAGTAGATGCCTTAACGCGGCATGATCCGTGAAGACAATGACCTTAGATCCAAGAAGATACGAACGAAATTTGTCCAAGGCATAGATAACAGCTAGTAACTCTTTCTTAGTTGTTGTATAATTTAATTGAGCATCTGAAAGTGTCTTGCTAGCATAGTAAATGGCATGAGGAGTTTTATCCACATGTTGGCCCAAAATAGCACCTAATGCATAATCAGATGCATCGCACATGATCTTAAAGGAAAGAGACCAATTAGGTGGTTTTATGATTGGGGCTGAAAGTAGTATCATTGGCAAGAAGATGGTACAAAGGTCGGGATATCTTACTGAAGTCTTTGATGAAGCGGTGATAAAGCCAGCATGGCCAAGAAAAGATCAAATTTGTCTCATCGAAGAGGGAGGAGGAAGGCTGTGAATTAATTTAACTTTTACCTTATTGACCTCAATCCCTCTTTTAGAGATAATGTGTCCCAAGACAATCATTCTTGTACCATGAAGTGACTCTTTTCCCAACTTAAGATCAGATTTATATCCTTACATCTTTGAAGCACAAGAGACAGATTATGGAGACAAGAATCAAAGGAAGATCCAAAGACAGAAAAATTGTCCATGAATACTTCAAGAATTTTTTTGACTATATCAGAAATATAGACATCACACATCTCTAAAAAGTGGCCAGTGCATTACATAACCCAAAGGGCATATGACGATAAGCGAAAGTTCCAAAAGGATAAGTGAATATAGTCTTCTCTTGATCTTGAGGATCTACAACCACTTGGTTATAGCCAAAATAACTATCAAGAAAATAATAGTAACTTTGGCTGGCTAACCTTTCTAGGATTTGATCAGTGAATGGAAGTGGAAAATGATATTTCTTAGTTGCAGAGTTGAGTTTTCGGTAATATATACACACATGCCAACCAGTGGTGGTGCATTGTGGTACCAGTCCTCCCGTTGAATTTTCAACAATGATGAGGCCGGATTTTTTTGGAACAACTTGAGTGGGGCTTACCCACTCGCTATCCGATATGGGGTAGATGATCTCCGCATCTAATAGCTTGATTACCTCTTTCATGACAACCTCCTTCATGTTAAGATTCAACCAGCGTTGTACCTCTCAGGAAGGTTTGGCATCCTCCTCCAAAAGAATGTAGTCCATGCAAATGGAGGGTTTAATTCCTTTTAAATCAGCCACCGACCAACCAATAGCTTCTTTGTGCTCTTGTAGCACCTTTAAAAGGTTGTTTTCTTGGTATTTGAAAAAATCTGATGCAGTAATGACTAGAAGAGTTTTATTTACACCAAGAAATACATACTTGAGATTAGCCGGGAGTGGCTTTAACTCAAGTTGAGGTGAAGATTTCAGCAAAGGGACGGGAGGCGTGTTGGAAATTAATGAAAGATGTTCCTTTGGTAATTTCTAAGAGGGAAATTCCGAGATTGCATTATCATCAAGCAAAGAGTTGACTTCACAAATGGATTGATCAATATCGTAATTTTTGAAGTCAAAATGAGCCAAACAAGTTTCAAGAGGATCTTGACTTAAAATAAATGGGAGAGATTCTTCGACCATTTCATCTATGATGTCAATAGAGAAGCATTCATATTCCTCCTGAGGATGTTGAGAAGCACTAAAGATGTTGAGCTTCACCTTCATATTTCCAAAAGAAATATCCATCACCCTGGTTCAACAATTAATGGAAGCATTAGTCGTAGCTAAGAAGGGCTAACCAAGGATCCCAGGAATATGTTTTATTAGATTATAGATCAGTTCAGTATCTAGAATTACAAAGTCTACTGGGAAGTAGAAGTTATCCACCTTGATGAGTATATCTTCAATGATACCACGAGGTTGTTTTACGGATTTATCCATAAGTTACAAGACAACCGAAGTGGGTTTGAGTTCTCCTAAGCCAAGTTGTAAGTATACTGAGTAAGGGATTAGATTTACACTTGATCCTAAGTTAATGAGGGCCTTTCTATCTCATTGTCTCGAATGACACACGAGATTGTTGGGGCACTCGGATCCTTAAACTTCGGAGGTGTATTATGTTGAATGATATCACTTGTTTGCTTAGTTAACCTCACCTTCTTGGGAGTATTACTCTTAGAAATGAGTTTTTAAGTATACAAATCTTTGAGAAATTTAGCATAAGGTGAAATTTGCTTAATGGCATCAAGGAGAGGAATGTTGATCTTTACTTACTTAAAGACTTCAAACATTTCCTAAATTTTATCTCCCTTTTTTCCCAAAGTGTGTGGACTCTATGAGGCGTTGAGGAAAAAGAGACTTGGGCTCATAAGATGTCTCAACATTTGGGATTGGCAAATTTTGAATTTTTGGACTAACTTTCAAATTTTTGGATGAAAAACTTGAATTCTTGGGAGCAAGAGTTCCAGTTTTTTCATCAACCTTATTGTCCACAATTCTTTCACTCCAAAGTGTGGTGATTGTTTGCTTGGACTTGCTCAAGATTTGATCCACTCGGAGGAGTGATTTCATCAATCATATATTGCCCTTTCTGGTTCACCATAGGTTGAGCTAAAAGTTTTCCCGTGTCCCTCTTGTGAAGCTGATTCACAGAATTAGCCAATTATCCCAGTTAGGTTTCAATGTTGGCTATTGATTAGGAATTAGTATTAACCAATTGCATAGTTAATTACATACCACTAATAGCAACCATTATCTGCTTATTGGAGTTTACTATCTCATCCAATTGGGACGGTTGAGGAGGAGCAGGATTTTGATTAGAAGAGCTCGCATTATAGGAAGGAGGACGATAGCTTGAAGAAGCTTGAAATGGCCTGTTCATGGGCTGAGAATTAGACTGAGTTGATTGCCCATGACCTTAAAATGATGAATTTTGTCTGGCTTGTTGCCTCCACGAGAAACTTGGATGATCTCTCCAACCCGGATTGTATGTATTGGAATAAGGATTATTTCCAGGGCGAGAGAATATAGCATTGGCCTATTTTGGCATACCTCCAGAAAATTGCTCCGGTGTGAGGCAATCTTCTGCATTATGAAAAGTGTTTGTGCAGTGTGCACACATAGCACTGGATGAAGAATTCTGAGAAGATGAGAGATGTGGTGCCATAAGCTGAAAAACTTTATGGGCTATGACATCCACTTGAGAGGATTCTTCCCTAAGAGTCTGTGGTTGGCACGGAATTGAAGGTTTCTCAACATTGGAAGTAAAAGCTCTACGAGAACTATGTTGCATAGAATTTTCGATTATATTCTCAAGTAAAGTCCATGCATCATTTGGATCTTTGGACATGAACATGCCCCCACACGAAGAATCAATTAATTATCTATGTGGTTCTGTTAAACCATTATAAAAGGCTTGCACCAATTGCCACCTTGGAATTTGGTGGTGCGGACACTTCCTCAGAAAATATTGAAGTCTTTCCCACATCTAATAAAATTATTCCCCATTAATTTGGGAAAATCTAAGAATGGATCAACGCATTTGGTTGGTCTTACTCACAGGATAATACTTTTTAAGATTCTTGTTGCAATTGGACCCACGAAGTGATGGAATTTGCAACAAGAGAGTTCAACTAATACTTTACTCAAAGAGAATGAGAAGAGAAACATATGAAGTGCATCTTGGGGGAAGTCCCTCATCTTAATGATGGAGTAGATTTCCAAGAACTCATTAAGATGTTTATAGGGGTCCTCATTATCAAACCCATGATAAATTGGAAGCATTTGGATTGTGGTAGATTTGATCTCATAATGACGAGCCTCAACATTGGGTATGACAATGCATGATAGAGATGTATATGTAGAGGGTACAAAGTGATCCCTAAGAGCTATTGGGGCTACATTTTTATTTTTAGTATTGGCATTTTCGAGATTAGCTTGTTTATTAGCCATATTGTCTACTTTGATTTCAAGTTCTCTTATAGTTTCGGGATCCCTAAGGTTCCTTCTTTGTTACCTAAGAGTCCTTTCGAGTAAAGCAATATCAATTGGATCCTCAAGATGTGGTAGAGACGATGACCTACGACTTACCATCAACTATCAAACACAACAATTACAACAATCCTTCACCAATACATCCACATACATTGATCCCTTTCTCCTCAATTCAACAATAATGAAAACAGATTGAAATGGCCATGACAAGGACCTATGCTCTGAACAAAACAGAAAATTGCAATATCCTTGACAAGGGCTAAATAATGAATAAACTAGAAACTTCAAAAACTTACCCAAAGTCCATAAGACTTCAAATTTTACAATCAAATCATCTAGAAAGTCTTTAGTTCCTAGTAACACAAAAACACACTAAAAACATAAAAATATATATACAATCAAACACAAAGTAATTTTTAAACTTTGATTACAAAACCGTATGCAATCCCCGGCAATGGCGCCAAAAGTTGATGGGTATAATTTGTTACCACTTAAAATTACCACTTGCAATAGCTCATATAATAATGTAGAATAGGGCTATTATAAGGGTTTGTCGAACCACAAGGATTGCTAGTTTATGGCAACCAAAATTATAAAATCACTTCAAGTTTGATTAGAGATATGATGGTTTAATTTGTTTGTCACTTAACATGAAATTAAAACTTAAAATAGAAAGTAAAATGATTCAATTGATTTGAGAATATAAAGAGAGAAGGCTAGGGAATTGACTTCACCAAAACCTTATAAACATGTTAACTTGCATTCAACTTGGAGATAAACAACTATGTATATAAAATGATGTGTAGAAGTATAAAACAATCACAACATCTTCCAGAAATTCATACATTTCAGAACTACGCATAACCCATCTTTGGTTGGAATAGTTCATCCACCTAAAATAAGTTGTGGTATGAACCATCTTCCCTACGCATTGCCTATCAAGGTCCTTTAATTGTATGTTGAAGCACATGAAATTTGATTATCTATCATAAATTATCTTCAGTTGGTATGGACCACCTACTGAACATAAATTAACCTAAAGGTGTAGCATGGTCCATCTTCTTTAAGTATAATGTATACAAATTCTCAATTAACATGCTAATATAACCATTTCATAAATTCATTCCCATTGTCACTATAGAAATATCAAGTGCACAATTATGTCAATATGATTTCTAAAACAAGATAAGCATATCAACATAATTATATATTCAAATGAAGATCACATACATTAATTCAATGTAAAAACGCATCAATTCAATGTAAACAACTTTTAATTTATGAAATCAAATATATACAAGATGAATCCCAAATTGAAAAGACAATTACAATATGTTTACTTGGTCTAGGTTACATCAACTCCCTAGGAAAGGAGTTAGTTCCCCATAGACATGGCAACAGCTTCAATGATTGAAGAAGAAGAAGATTTCCCCTATAGCCCCATTGTTGCAAAACATAGCATAAAACCTTAGAAAACTTTCCTCTCCTTGCAATATATTTTTTCAATGATAATAATCATAGCTAATACAAGCCTTTCGCCCCATCTTAATCCCATAATGGACTGTTCAACAACCCTAACCCGTTCAAATTCAATTTTCCTATAAAAAAGGAATATAATTTGACTAAATCAAAGTTAGGACCCGTAGGCTGGCGTCCGAATGCGGGTAGTGGCGTCCAGAAGTGAGGTGAACTACATGGTGTCCGGACACGGGTAGTGGCGTCCGAACGCGAGGTGAACTTAATGCATGGCCCAAATGCAACTATTTTGCATTTCTTCAGCTTTGTACCACTGAGTCCTTCTTCCACTAAATGTATTGCTGAGAGTTTCCATAGGTACATTGGAACCTCTTTTCTTAACTAACCATAGTTGTTGACACCCAGAATGCATTTGATCTTCAAAAGCTCTTAAAGTCTTCTTTTTATTTCTTTTTGAAAAGTACACCTGAAAATAGACAAAAACACAAAAATGAAGATAATCTATATACAAAGACCAAATAATAGACTTAACTGATGCAATTAAGGGCGCTTGAATATATAATATTCGGCACTTATCACATTGCCATATATTAATGCAATGGATAACGCAAATTTAAAACCATTATGTTGAAGATATGCACCTTTGGTTCGAATACTTACCCCATCTGTCCGATTGTTATGCAAAAAAAATAGCTTCTACATCCAATATAAAGTTATTAAAAATAAAACCCGATTAAATCATTTTCATAATTTAGTAAAGTGCAAACAACGCAACACTCCAAAGACAAACATAGCCTCCTAATTGCCATTATCAACACACTTTTGCATGAACACGCATCGCGACATATAAGTATCAGGGTGAACCCCCGTCTGTATTTCGTACAAGGATTTAAAACTGAGATGTTGTAACATATGTGGCTCCAAACACACCATAGCTAGCTTATAAGAACTACACATATTTAAACACTTTAACTTACTATCATATAACCTGTAATATTTTAAAAATACTAGTTATGACAATAAAAACTTACCATTGTTGAAGTTGTAGTAAGTCTTGAAAATTATTTGCAACCACTCTACTAACCACCTGAGTGAGCAACGGTGGTGGGAGTTCTTCTATTTTCATTTTTAAAGTAATTGGCTTATGTATGCCGGTTACATTTTGGGGAATGTTTAGCTGGGTTTATCTCCAGAAATGCAAGAAGTATATGTCAACCCATATATAGTCAAATATTCATTGCCAATTAATGTAGTAGGTTAGAATTAGTTGAATACCAAAATTTGTAATAAGTTACTTACAGGTATTAGCTTCAAATGTATAATTAAATGAGTAGAAGTTTGATATGACTAATTTTGCAACTCCTCTATTGAGCTTATTTAATAATCGAGGGCATAAATATATATATATATATATATATATATATATATACATACACACACAACATGAAAAATATATGACAGTCCTAGTATCCAAAATATCATGTTATATATATATATATATATATATATATATATATATATTTGGATGAAAAGGCAAAACTAGTAATGAAAAGTTGTGTATTTGCCTAAAATAATGGCCACATTATTTATGAAGGATTTTGTAATCACTACAAATCTGGATTTTGTAACGAGTACAAATCAATCACCCCGCTTTAAAGGCCACACTATTTTTTAACTTCTATATATTTTTTCTTTCATTGTATAAGTAATTGACATCTCTAACAACCTTCACTCTTAAATTTTGTAATTTCTCCACTCACAACCTTCACCCTTAAATTTTGGTGTTCATATTGTGTCGTATAACTAATATCACATATAAATCTATGTGAATTCAATATATTAATTTAGTTAATGAATGAATTCAACATAAATCTATATGAATACCCTTGGTGAACAACTAAGTACATTCACCCTTTCAACTAAGTATTCACATCCTGCTACATAAGTAATATCACATATAAAACTATATGAATTAGCCCAAGCAACTAACCTTGGGATGGAACTCTTTAAATTAACATGTGACAGTGATTTTTAGGATGCTCTATTTTTTTTGTTGTAGAATTTAACTTCAAACAATATCATAAATAATATGTTGAATTGAGTTACATTTGTGTGTGACATTAGTTAGTCGGCACTATGTGAATTGAGTTACAATGGTTTTCATGTAAAAAGTTTCCAATCCAAATTATTTTCATTTGTACTAAATAAATTTGATCCTTTCCTATGAGAATCACAGCAATGAATCATCAATCTCGACAACAGTTTTTCTAAATGGAGAATATGAAATAATTTTGCAAACATTCACCCGTATCATAGTACTTTTGCACAATTTTTAGTATATTAATGCACACATTTATAATATTTTGTGTTCTTATACATCTTTAAGGACATCTTATAATTTTATTACAATAATTTTCACACGATAAATCTCATCCTAAATTATATTTATCCTTACCTACATGGATCAAAGAGATGAATCATTGATCTCGGCAATTTTAAATGAACAATAGCAAATGCTTTTACAAAATTTCACCTAAATTTTAACACGTTTGCACAAGTTTCAATATGTTACTTCACAAATTTTAATATTTATATTCTTATGCACATGCATGGACTTTTAAATAGTTTTATTGAAATGGTTTTCATGTAACAAGTTTCCAATCCAAATTATTTACATTTGTACTAAATACATTTAATCTTTTCCTATAAGAATGATCTCGACAACGGTTGTTCTAATTGACGAATATAAATTGCTTTTGTAAACTTTTAAGTATTATAAAAATCCTGCAAATATTGGTATTAATTACTATTTGGTCACTCAATACCTTCACCCCCAAAAGAAGGTATTTACACAATGTCATGTAACTAATGTCACATTTCAAAGAGAGATAAACATGAAGATCAAAAAGGAGTTAGAAGTCTTACCCAAGCTTTTTTGATTCACTCTGCTTCGAGGGATTTAGGGCTTGATTTGTGATTGTTTTTGAGATCTCTTGCTATTGAGTTAGAGTTAGGGCTGATGTTTATCATTTTCACTATTTAAATTATAAAAAATCTACCATCATATCACTGATTTTTTTGTGGACTCTTGGCTTAGGTGTTGGCCATTTTGTTGACCCTTTGCCTGGGTTTGAGTCTCAGTATTTGGGTTTCAAAGTAGGGAAAGAGTTATTTTAAAATACCTCCTTTATGCTTTCTTAATTTTTTTTTGGTAAATTAAAGACAATGATATAATTGATATAACTTGATAAACTTATATAATTCATATCAATTAATTAATTTATTGGTAAATTATTTATCTCAAATTTAGATATAAACAATTTAATTGATATAAAATTAAGACTATATATTTAGGATATGAGACCAACAAGGCAACTAGTAAACAAATAGCTGGGCGTAATCAAATTTTTACAAAACTAACGTGTATAAAACATTCACATAAGAGCCGATACAAGTCTGCATTATTACAAGGTAGGACACAAATAAAATGGACTAATTATCTTCAAAAGGCAGTCTATTAACATCCTAACTTTCATAAAAAAAAAGCATTCCATCCATAAAATTTAAAGCTTGACATAGCACCAGCTTCATCACCACCTGAAATTAAAGCTTGTAACCAGGTGCAAAATTAACTTTTCTCCCATGTTTGGCACTGTTCTTCAGAATCCCTCATCTACATTCGTTCAAAGGATCGGTCAAAAGTTGCAGTGCCATTTCTATACGGATCAAAGTAGAGTTTGGTTGTACCATTAGATAGAAGTAAAATTATGTTAGAAAAAAATATATATTTTGTTTAACTAACTGTAAAACAGAATCACAATGACAATATACTATACTAATGTTGAAGCTTTACAATAATCTTCTGCCATCCCATAACTTCATGAACCTCTTAAGAAAAAGTCCATATGAATGTCTGAACAATAGTTAAAAATTGTATAAGATAGCCAGTGAGGAAGTTTGCATCAAACATATAGGTAATCAGTTAAATAACAAAAATAATTCAAAAATATAAAGTCAAACATACGGGTTAAGCTACATGGGTAAATTTTAATACTTTATGATATAATAAAAATCTAATTTTTCTCCTAGTGCATTGTTAAGAAAATCTTTTCGTAATATAAAAACATAATTACTAACAATATGATCCTATCAAAGTAGCAAAAATGAAATGATTTACTATAGAAGAGTTATATACCACCAATAAACCATAATTTGTGTGTCAAAAACCAACTCCGCTGCTAAATATGTAATGAATAACCTTATCCAAACGGTGAATGACAAACAAGAACCAATGATTACTAATGCATGCAAGGAAATAGAACTGTTAAACATTAACAACATATTAGTAGTGGAAGATTGTCACAACCAGAAACCATAGGTAGAAGACAAGGCTTGTTAAATAAAATAACAAACCAACTCAGATTTATGAAAGTTATAATGACCCGATCATTTTCATTCATTTTCCTTTCCTCAGATTTTCACGGATATATTTTTTTTTTTCCGTTGATCTTTTTTCCTTTCTGAGTTCAGTTTCATGTCGCTTAGTGTCATCTTGAGTGCTCTGGAGTGATTTCTGAGACTCTTTTCTGTGGATTGACAACTTCCTTTGAGGACTGAGTCATTTCCACATTTTTCGTTTTTCGACACTATTCACTTTTCGTCATTTTCCCTATTTTGTCTTTTTCCCGTTTGGCACTTTGTTTGAGTAACCACACTTCTTGTGTTCAGAGTTGATTTCTGACTTCACGTATCTTCATTCTCAATGATTTCTATGAGATACGTATCTTTACTTTCGTGAGAAAGTACTTTAATTGCTCCCGGTGTCCATAGGGGCATAAATGCAAAGTCCCTTGGAAAAATTTTCTTTTCTTGGGGTGTTTTTCATAAATATCTTTTGAAGATATTTTATCTTAGGGGTATCTAAGAAAATATCTTTTGGAAGATATTTTCATCCTAGGGCAGTTTTGCAGTTTTCACTTTTTGGAGGGGCCATTGTGCAATTAATGAAAGTTATTGCTTAATGCCTTGTTTTGAGCCTGGATCTTTGTACGGGATTCATTTTCACATTTCATCGAGTCGTGGACTCTTAGAATTTCCTCCTGGATGATGTTTTCCAGTTTCAGGGTTTCTGGCCCTGTTTGCGCTAAACTTGTTTTGGGCATAACTTTTTGCTCGGGACTCGGTTTTTGACGCCGTTTCTTCCGTTGTTCATATTTTCTGATTTTAAATCTTTTTTGTTCATGGAGTTTTGCTGTTTGAGTGCGTTTGCTCAAATTTCACTTTTTCAGACCCGGCGGGGCCTGTTCGGGGCACTTTTTGAGTTTTTCTATAAATAGGGGGTTAGTGGATGAAAAATCAGATTTTTTTTTCTCTCTCTCCTCTTTCATGGCCGGTCCAAGCTCCTCCCATGGCTTCCATCTTCTCTCTCCTTTTTTGAGCTTCTTCCCTTCAATGAAAAGTTACCGTGCCTCAGTGTTTTATGTTCGTGTTGGTGAGGCCTTCGATTCCAACCGATTAGAATCCCATTTTGGCCATTTCTTGGGTTCGGGTTTGAAGTTAAGTTATGTTTTTGATGGGGCTTCCTTGGGATTCATGTTTGTGGTGTTGTCCCCGACAAAACCTAGGATTTTCGTCGGATTCGGAGCCGATTTATTTTGGTAGGGATTTGAGATTTCATCTCAAATGGAGGTAGGGAATGTTTTAGGATTTTATATGTGTTTTATTGTGTATTTTTCATGTTTATACAACCTATATGCATGCCTTATATCCAATCTAGGAAATTTGAAAATTTTAATTTTTTGTATAAGATTTAATTTTCATGATGATGAGAAATTTGGATTTGAATTGTGGCATGGTAGAAACTCTTGTTTTAATATGTTGGTTAATATATATTAAATTGGGATTAATTAAATAAGAATTGTTCTTTTTAATTAATATTTATCTTTTGTGAAAGATTAAAGTTCATGGTCGTACCTTGCATGAAATTGAGTTGTAATATGCTTTTAAATTAAGTCATGGCATGTTCTTTAACATACTTTAATTTGAGAGCATTTGGTTGAGTTTGGAAATCTAGAGACTTTAATTAAGAGAATTAATTAAAATCTATTTTGTGGTTTCATGGGCCTAATTAAGCTTTTGTGCGAATATATGTAATAACCATGATATGTCTTTTATTATATATTAAATTGAGGCCATTTGGAAATGATTTGAAATCTAGAGAGTTTAATTATTTTGATGTAATTAATTTCTATCTTGTTTATCCATGGATCTAATCATGTTTTAGAAGTTATTTCTATTTTAAGAGCATAGATTTAGATTTGTGATGTATTCACTTGATTGTGTTATATGCATTGAAGAGCATTGTTGTTAAATTTATATTCATGAGAGTATGTTTCTAATATGAATTTATTGTTGGCTTGTGATTTCATAGCATTATGGATATGAAATGCTTATTATGCACAATTGAGAGTTATATTGCTAACTTGTTACTATGTAGTAGTAATATGTATAAGTTGTGAACTTATTTGGTTTATTTTGGAGTCTTGGGACATTGTTGTTACATGTGATATCGCTAAAGTTCGGCTTTAGTGTGGGAGGTATGAGTTCTCTCCAATTGAGATAGTGTGCACTTAGGGTGGTTTTCCCTGCGGGTTAGTGCCTAGAACAACCATTTTGTTCTCGGCGGAAATCTGAGACGTGATGTCCAAGTCTTCCACTATTTGATTTCGCATTCAATTCCAAGTTGACAACCAATGTTTAATTGTGACTTGTGGTTTTGGTTATTGGCGATTTGATGTTGTTAAGTACATCCATACTAAATTGATATATTTAGCTGATTTCACACTTTTAGACTTCTAGTTGATAACCTAAAGAATCTATGTCTTGATGTGTGGTATTAGATATTCTAATTATGCTAAATTGTTATATTTAGTTGATGTTGCATTTTAGACTTCAAGTTGATAACCTTGAGAATCTATATGTTATTGCTTTGTGTAAGCATGCTCCTATGTTGTTGCTTTGTGTAAGCATGACCCTATGTTGTTAAAATTACATGAATGAGGCGAGTGATGTTAGAAATGATCTTAAGTAGCTAGGATACTCCCTGAGTCTCACCTTTGACATAGACGTTAGGTGGAATGAACCACAATAATTAAATCATGCAAACTTGTAAAACGTAGGTCGATGCATGCTCATTTCCTACGAGTAGCTTTATGTTACTCACCCACATAGTGGGGACATTTTTCAGGTACAGGGATCAAGGTTGAGATTTTCATCATTGCTTGGATGATTGTGGATTTGAGGGTTTTAGTTTTTGAAAAGATTGGCTTGGAATGCCACTTGTAGCCTTAATTGTCAAAATGTGTATATTTGATTCTAAAAATGTATTGTGTCATAAGTACACTCTTTACAATGTATTTGACATGTATGAGATGAGGCCGGAGGCCAATGACATGTATTTTGTATCCTATGTAATTTTTGACTTCATGGAATATTATGAAAATATTGAAAAATATTGAGTTATTGCTTCACTATGTTTGCATTGGGTGTGGGAATTCTATTTTGATTCTTCCATAGGGTCTCATTTATCATGCATGAAGTATGGCCAAGGGCCAAATGGCATTTTGAAACCATTTCATGATTTTGAATTCCAAGTTTTCATTCCAAACTTCATTTTTGTCATTTTGGCAGTTGGGGGGGGTCATATTTTGTATCGGCCATATTTTTGAGCCATGGACCATTGTAGCACATCTGATTAGGTAAGTTATGTTTGCATGCATGGTCGTTTCCGGGCAAAGCTTCTTCCTTAGTGAAATGAGCCTCTTACGGACTCATTTTACACATTTGTTACATAATCTAACCTAAGGGTATTTTGGGAGAAATACATTTTGTTCTTCAAATAGTTGAATAGAAAATGTGATTTTAGGAGGGGTTTCTTCTTCGTGTTTTTCCGGAAAATGTCGTCTTGGTACCAAACATCATTTACGAAGTTCTGCTTTCTGTTTTCCATTTAGCAGCTTTTTGAACCCTCTGGACCAGTTTTCTTGGGAGGGCATTTTGGGCATTTCACAGTGTGTAATTTTCAATTTTTCTCAAGAGTCGCTTAGAAAACTCAATTTTGAGGGGGATTTCTTCTTTGTGTTTTTCCAGAAAATATCATCTAGGGCCTCAAAATCCCTTTTTTTTTTCGGAAAAACCCCTGCTTCCAGGTTTTTGGGTTGCACCTTACTGCCCTCTTCACATCTAACCGGTTAGAAGGGGTTATCTAAACGGTTAGATGAGTGTGGGCAGCGTTTTTGTCACTGTTTTTGGCCTTCTAACAGGTTAGAAAGGTCTCCTAACCTGTTAGATGTTCTTGGGTTGGTACTTTTTGACCGTTTTGCCCTTCTTCTTCCGTTAGCCATATCTTCTTCATCCGGACTCTGAATCAAGTTATTCTTGAGTCTAAATTCATTAATTTTTCGTTGTCTTTCCAATGGTGTGCTCAATGGCACCCACTTTTAAGTTGAAAATGACATTTTTGCCCCTAGGTTCATTCTTGTTCGTTTTTGAAACGTTGCTTCCGCATTTGATTCCTTTGGGTTCTGTGACCTCGTTGAGGGTCACATTGGCGTCTTAGAGTCATGTTGTATATCTAGAGGCCATTATTTGTCTTTTCCTTCCACATTTCAGATCCGTTATCGGGTCATCTTTTGGTTCATCACTGACACACCAAGTTGAAAAACTTGGGCCGTCACAAAAGTCGTTGGTCTTTGTTTTTAATTTCAAGCGCTTCCTACGCTCCTTCTTATTACTTACAAACTCCACATTCTCCCGTAAAGGTGGAAAAATAGTTCTTCATTTTCTTCTCTTCATGTTTCTTGTTTAGAAGCGTCGAAAAACAATCAATTACCTATAAGAAAGGAAAATCATATGTTAAGGAGAAAAAGAAACCAAATTGAACATGGACTAAAAATATGAATGGGGTTAATATTCATGTAATCCACTCACAACATTTGCCACCGAACATCGTAAGAACATTAGCCCGATTTAGTTATGCAGCATCAATACTTACCAAAGTTTCACTGACATAATATAAAAAAGTAAGTATTTATGATACGTTGAACAAAAGATTAAGTATAAAAAAGGGCATGTCTGGGTTGTCATAGCCCGCTTTATCCATTACTTATGTTTTGTCACGGTGAGGGACTTGGACATAATTCAACAACATTTTGTGATCAATACTGAGTCTAAGTTTTTTTTTCTTAAACTCTATTTGGTCCCAAGGAAAGCATACATATTGTGACCTACCTCGTCGACGTCCACGAACAGTTTCTTTAGGGACATAATCATCAACTTCTGTCATGTATCATTAATATCAATTATTAATTTAAGGTAATCATAATAGGATAAATGAAAAGATGGTTGAGTATATAAAGAATTATACTATAAGGATGTTTGAGAAATTGATATCCTTTTGTGCCTCTTACATAACATTTAAGCTATCTTCAACAGTTTCGTCAACAAAATTTCACTATCAACTCTGTGCCCACAAGATTCCATTTCAACATGATCAACACTTTTCACACCCTCCCTTGTTGCATTGTTACCCGTCCTAGCATGAGCCATGTATTGGTCAATTTTTGAGATAGTGGCTTCGGTATTTGATTTTTCTACATTATTAAAGCACTTTTGAACTTGGTTAGAATTCTTGAATCTACCATCAATTCCACAGTCATCGTCAGGATAACTCTAATTTTGATCAGATTCAACAATGTCATTTTCATCAATGGTTTCTCCTTCACCTCTTATTTCATGAACCACCGTATAGGGATCGAACGAGTTGCTTTGAGGATGCATATTCAAATGCTCACCACTTTCTTCTCCATTACTTCTGCGACCTGAACTAGTGTTAACTGACACACTACCTTTCCTTCATTTCTCCCATCGCTTTTCCCTAATGAATTGAAGCCTCCTGAAAATTTGGTTAGTATTTTGAAATTGCATTTTCAATTCTTGAAAGTAATGCTATAGACATCAGATAATAGGTTAAGAAGTTGGGGTTTTACAATAAAAAAAATATACAAAATAAACAAAATGTAATGTAAACTTTTTAAAAAATAATAATAATAATAATTGAATGTATATTTACCTCGTATTCTGAATCTGAACTTGTATCGGCAGATGGAAATGACATACGAGATGTAGTATGTGAGGGTGACGAATAATAATTAGAGATAGGGACTTCATGACCAGTTGTACAATTGGTTATAGGACGAGCCAATCATAAGTGTTTTACACTCGATTATATAACTAAATACAACTATTGGGGTGTATGCTTTAATTAATTAAAAATTAAAAACTACAAATACGAAAAAAATTTAAATTACTTGACCATGTCCAAAGCCTCCCATTTTTTTCTCCCATTGAAGGCGTTTCTTTACATTCTCATCTGTCCAAAAACTCACAGATTGGACATCCCCTTTGCCACGTCATTTCACATCAACTCAGATGAGATATAGTAACTAAATTCAATGACATCAAATAATTAACATATATACACTTTAACATATATAAATACATACAATGTTTAAAAAGTAAAGTAAATGGGATCCCCTCAGATTTCTTAAGTTGTACCAGAGGTTTGAGGTAAGGCTTTTCTTTATCTAACACACTATGTATTTTTTAAAAAGTAACACATTCAATAAAAAAATATTATACCTGCGAAAAAAATTAAACAACCTACCCAACTTTGTCTTTCTTTTCCCCCGTCCATTGGCTTTTTTAGGGGTTCAACCAATGTTTATAAATATAACCACACCAGTTGTAAGTCTTAATTGAATCAACATTGTTCACAGATTCAACCTCCCTTAGGTGGGCATTACTTCAACCATTTGGCTTAAGGACCATTGCACATGTAAATAGAACAAATGCTCGCTTAAAATCATCTCCAGCATCGAGTTATGTAACCTTGTTTTGCAAAGCACTTCGGTGCATCCCTCCCAGATCACGATATCCACATTTATCTATCCATTCTGCTTCAACATCAGAACCTTCCGGCATGTCCATCTCCCCACAAGGCAAGCCAAAGATAAAATTAACATCATGTGCCGATATAGAGATATATTCATTATGGCCAACTCTAAGAAGACCGGTGTGGCAGTTGAAGTTACTAAATATATAACGGAAAAGGTTACGATCCAAACGCGAGTATTTCAAGTTCAGCAACTGCCCAAAGCTAATTTCCTCAATTGCCTTCATCTTCTCAGCACCAAGTTGGGATACACATTTGATAAACTGATCGATCGAGCATTTGTGCCAATGATTTTGATTTTTCTACAGATAAAAGTTCAATTAAATCTGTATCTTGATACTTCTACATAAAATTTGCTTAACAAACCAGTCCACAATATCCCAAATAGAATTGAACACTTTCATGTCAATTCTTAGTAAAATAAAGATTTTCTTCTAAATTGCTTTAGAATAGGAACAATGATAGAAGAGATGCTCATTTGTATCAGCTGCGCTCCAACAATTATGACAAATGGCTATTAAACAAATCCCATGTTTCTACAAATTGACCAAAGACAAGTTCCTGTTATGCAAAATAATACATACCCCTACTGAAATTTGAGGTCTGTAATTTTTCTACAACAGTCTATTCTAGTTAAATATCTGTCCTTTGAATCTACAAACACTCCAAGCAGCTTTTAAGGAGAACTGGTTATGCTTCCAAACAGTAAGATCTCTTCCAGTAGTAATCCTAATCCTTTGAATGATTTTCTTTGCTTCTATAGGTAAGAACTCGGGGAATTCCCATCTGTCATTAACAAATATATCAGCAACTGTGAGATTTGTATTAACCTGGCTTAGTGTAGCAGCATCAAACCTCTGGATAAGAGATCTAGAGTCACACCCTGGATCAGTTAACAAGTTAACACTCCTACCATAACCAATCTTAAAATCAGAATTTTCAACAACTAGTTGTCTCGCACCTAAAAGTTGCTTCCAAACAACAAAATCACATGCCTTGATAGCCACATTCCAAAAGGAACTTCTTTGTAGATACATAGCATTAAGCCACTTAATCCACAACTTGTTTTTCTTCTGAATAAAATCCCAGCATAGTGTAATCTTTGCAGCAACATCAATATCCCGAATTCTTCTAATGTTAAATCCCCCCTCTGAAGTAGGTAAAGTTACTTGGCTCCATTTCAACTGAGATAACTTCTTAACATCTTGCTTTCCACTCCATAGAAATTGCTTAAATCTTTTTTTCTAAACTAGTCTTGACTTCCCAATGTATCTTAAAACCAAATACCCAATGATACAAGTAAGAATAAAGCACTAATCTAAGTAATTCAACTCTGCCAACCATGGAGAGATTAATTGTGTTTTAGTGAGCTAATCTGAGATTGATCTTATCCAATAGACTTCTAAAATCCCCTAATATGAAGTTGTTATTAGATAAAGGCAATCCCAAGTATTTAAAAGGAAATACTTCAGTTTGGAATTATAGGATTCTGGACAATCTTCTTTTTCCTTTCACAGATTTAGAGAAAATCATGGTACTTTTTTCCTTGTTAACTTGAAGCCCTGTAACCTCATGAAAATGTTTGAACACTTCCAAAATAGACTTTGCAGCTCTAATATCAACATTCACCACAACCAACAAGTCATCAGCATAAAACACATGAGAGATCTTCAAATCAGTCTTTGCAATATCTTTATATAATTTAATCTTTCCCTCCTTAATAGTTTGATCCGTCAAGTTACTAAAGTATTCAGTCACCAAAGAAAAAACCAGTGGAGAGAGAGGACAGCCTTGTCTAATCCCTCTGGAGGAGGAGAAAAAACTAGCAGGGACTCCATTACACAAAATAAAGAATTTTGGAGTAGAGATGCACTTACCAATCCAGTTAATCCATTTGGAACTAAACCCAGAAACCTGTAACATCCTTTGAATAAAGTTCTAATCCATAGAATCATAGGATTTTTTTAAATCAACCTTTAAAACCATAGAAGGGGCAACCTATTTCTTACCAAAATCTTTAATCAAATCATAAACTAAAAGAATATTGTCATGCAACCTTCTTTCCTTGATAAAAGTTGTTTGCTCAGGTCCTACTAGGTTAGGAAGAACTTTACTCAACCTATTGGCAAGGATTTTAGATATAATCTTATACACAATATTACATAAGGCTATAGGTCTGTAGTTTGCAATTTTGGTTAGCCCTAGGTATAAGAGTTAGGAAAGTGGAATTAATATCTTAAGGTATGCTTCCAGAGTTAAAGAAATGGCACACTGCATTGATGAGATCATGTCCAATAATTCCCCAGTAATGCTAAAAAAACCTTGCTCGAAAACCATCAAGACCAGGTGATTTATCTAAATTAAAATGTAACACCACAGTCTTAATTTCTTCAGCTGTAATAACATAGTCTAACCTATCAACATCTTCCTGATTCAGAACCTTCCTCAGAGGTCTAAGCTCTGCATTCACCTCTCCTTGCTTTTTATAAAGGTCAGAGTAAAAATTGACAAGCCATTCTTAAATAACCTTTGGATCAGAAGACACTTCCCCTGTAGTATTATGCAATTGAGTAATAGAATTAGAACATCTTCTTTGCCTGACAACATTATGAAAAAATTTGGTACATTTGTCCCCTTCCTTTAACCATTTAATTCTAGACTTTTAAGCCCAAACAATCTCTTCCATATCCAGAACATGTGTAGCTTATCTAAGGCATCTCTTTGTTTTGTAATACACTCCAGATTTGCAGGTTTATGAAGAAGTTCCATTTGAACTGAATAAACATCCTCTCTAGTTGCTTGAATTTGCGCAGAAGTAGTAACTTTTTCTTTGTTCCACACCTTAACTGTTCTTTTAACAGCCCTAATGTAAGACCCCCATACAAAAATTAATTTCATTAGCAAAATTAAATTTTGATCCAACACGAATTATATGGGGATACTTTATATGATACCTAGATTTGGTTACACATATTTGTGACATTATTTATTAATGTGGTGTCAATTAAAGCTTATTGAAATTGTGGGTGTGTGTAATTTATATTTTATCTCACTAAACATAGGCATATGGTCAAGTTGCCACTTCGCCATGCACGCTTACATATGCATATAGATATGTGGGTATAAATAATTGTGTAAATTTCCTTTGGAAACTAGCAGAACCACCTAGTAAGGAAACAAATGGAAGGAAATTATGATGACCAATGGACACGTGGTGATGTAGTGTTGTTGTGGAATGTAGGCTGGTGATGTATTAGTGTTAAAGTTATATTTGTATATATATATTTTTAGTTTCAGTTATATTTCTAGTAATATAATAGAAGTGTATCTATAAGGCAATGTGTGCATATCTCTTTACATAGCACAAGAGCAACGAGGGATGGTCAGAAAAAATTAAAACAAAAAAAAGAAGAGGAAAGGGTTGCCGGAAAAAGCTCAGTAGGCAGGCAAGGAGAATGAACTGTTCATTTCGGCAATATCATATATTAAGTAGACAATTTGAGAAGTAGTCAAGGTGAGTGTATTCACTGGAAGTTTATACTTGGATGTATTTAAGTGAAGTATTAAAGCTGTTTATGTGAAATGAAGATGAATATATATAACTTGATTATATTATATAAGGTCCATACTCTAGCCTGGAAGGAGAGTACTGTATTATATAAAGTCCATACTCTAGCCTGAAAAGAGAGTACTATACTAAATAAGGTCCATACTTTGGCTAAGAAAGAGAGTATTATATTTAAATAAGGTTCATACTCTGGCCTAGAAGGAGAGTACTATATTTTAATGCCTGTAATATGTTAATGAAGTTTAATTGAAGTTATCAGATAATATTTGTTTATATTATGCTGATGTAGTAGTGTTGCATTCACTGGGCTTTAAGGTCACTCCTTCCATATCTATAATTTTCAGGTATTAAGTTGGGTTGTTACTGCCATGTTTAGAGTCTTGGGTGTGAATGGGGAAAAGAACAATGGAACTTCTTTTGTATAATATGTAAATATTGTATTAGAATTTAATATTGTGACTTGTTGTTAATTATTTAGTTTTCTTAGAACTTACACGGTGGATTTATAGTTTATTTTTAATTGTAAACTTTTAAGCAGGCACTCTGATATATGATGACGTCACGTATATATGAGGTTAACATAGATGGTTAGATACATTCCAATTGTTCAATTTATTAAATATTGTAAATTGGGTTGGGGTGTGTCAACTTTTGGTATCAAAGCCTAGGTTTTCTAGGTTCTGGAGGTAGTACGAGTCTAGACTGGCAGTGGCAGTAGGAAATGTGTAGTAAAGTCATTTATTTGACTTGATTTTATACTAACAAATATATGTGGTGATTATGTATCATATATATATGTTGTTATATTTGAGATTCATTGCAAATAAAAAGTAATGGAAGGAGGAAGTGGTTATCATAAATCCGAGTAAGAAGCCTCTTATGTTCCTATTGAGGCTGAAATAGAACAACCTATTCAGGGTGATATGGGTAGAGAATAGGAGCAGTTAATTGGTTTACAGAAAATGGAGAAGGTTATAAAAGACTTGGCAGAACAAAAAAAAAAAAAAATTATGGCAAGTCAAATCATAATACAAGAAAGGCTGGAAAGGCAACAGAAAGGAAAGAAAGGCTTGGATCATGAAAGGTTTATACAGCTAACACCTCTAGAATTTTCAGGTACTACCAAACCAGAAGAAATAGAAGGGTGGGTAAGAAGAATGGAATCAATATTTGCAGCGATGGGTGTAGCAGAAAACCAAAAAGTAAACTTAGCTACATTTATATTAAAAAATGAAGCTAGTTATTGGTGGGACACGACAAAACATTTATTACTCACTCCAAGAGAGAAAGATGTCATATTCTGGAATCCATTTGTTAAATCTTTTTATGAGAAATATTTCCCTCCAATTTACAGAAAAGAGAAGGAACGGGAGTTTATTCTCCTAAAACAAGATAGAATGTCTGTAGCTGATTATGAAGTTAAGTTAACAACTTTATCGAGGTTTGCACCTAAGTTTGTACAGAATGAAGAAGATAAATGTACAAAATTCCAGGATGGTTTAGCGGCTACTATTAAGTCCAAATTTAAATTTTTGAGGAAACAAATTACAATAGACTTGTGAATAAAGCCATGATTACCCGAAAGGGATGTGAAAGAATTGCAAGAAAGAAGAGAATGATACAAAAGAAATAGATCTGAGCTATCAAAATCAAGAGGACGTGAAGAAATTTCAAGTTAAGAAGGTCAAAGGTCGCGGTATGGAAGGGGAAGGGGTAGTGAATCTCAAGGGCAGACATTAGGTATTGGGAGAGGTCAAGGGTTTTCTGAACAACAATCTGTACAACAAAGTAGCTTTGGAGGACGTGGTACTAGTAGGGGGTGTTTTCAGTATGGAAGGGAGGCTACTAGAAGAAGGATTGTCCTGTGTTGAAAGCAGAAGAATGCTATCATTGTCATCAGCCGGGTCATCGGAAGAGAGATTATCCTATGTTGACAGGAGTGACCTCAGTGGGTAGTGTTTAAGTGGCTATGTGGTTATGTGGCTTGATGGTATGTGTTTAATTGAATTAATTGTTTAATTGATTATTTGGCTCGTTGTAATTGTTTAATTGTTTAATATTAATTGTTTCTTTATATAATTGTTTAGTTTGGTTTATTTGTTTTAAATTGAAATTATTTTGTATAATTGTTTAAATTGTTTTACTTGTTTAATTGAAAATACATGTTTATATTATTTTTATTATTTTAAATGGAGTTGGACTTGGATAGGATCAACGAACTTTTTGGATAGTGTAAATGGGTACAGTTTTTACCCATAGATGGATATATATGTATATATGGGTATATATGTATTTTGGTTTACTATAATTATTAGTAATTGTTAATAATTAAATTAGCTTCATTATATTATATATATATATATATATATATATATATAATATCAAGTTTTAGGGTTTTAGATATATTCATTAAAATTGCCGACTTATAAACATATATGTATTTTATTTTTTATTTATGTGTTTGCTTTGCCGACTCCTCTCATGAATAGAATTCGGTTAAAACTATTTTGCCTATATATATATATCATATTATTTCTGCTTAGGGCTTATAACACAAACCCTATTTACAAACAGTGAGGTTTAAGAGAAAACAGAGAGAACGAGTTAAGGTTTGGCCAAGAACTAAGGCTGAACTGAGGAGGGGTATTAGACGCTTACTTGTGGGTTGAACCTAGGGTAACAAAGGAGTTGAAGACAATCAAAGGTTGCCGGAAAGTCTAGACAGAGGACGGTTAAAGGTTTTAATTCTAAACCTAAAGGCAAGTTCTATTTCTTGCTCTTTCCCTTTGACTTGTGTTCTTTGCATGCCTAGATAGTCTCTGGGAACTTAACGGAAATTAAAATTGATTATGTATGCATGTTAATACAGATTGTAAACTATATTTTATGTGTTGATTAATTGAAAGTTAATTGTTGCATAAATTGTTACTGATTATGTTTTATATTCTTGTTATCAATGCGTACTGAATTGCTATGAGTTTTTGGAATTGTTGGGACATAGTTGGACCTCTAGGAACTTAAATTAAGACATTACAGAGTATTTTTAGCATCGTCGAAGGCGAAGACGATGACAGGAAGCAAGGATAGAGCCGGCTCCCAAGGGGATAGAGCCGGTTCCCTAAGATATTTTGACCACGGCTCTCTGTGACAGAGAGAGCCGGCTCCATGGATTGAGGGAGCCATCTCCCTAAGTCACAGAGCCGGCTCCCAAGGTAGGGGAGTCAGCTCCCATTGGTTGGAGCTGGCTCTCAACTTTTAAGAGCAAGCTCTCATGCTTAAAGGTGTACTGGATATGGTTTTGGGTGCGGTTTTGATATTTTTGGAGTTCCTGGACTGTTCTGGGTTATTATTAAGGATTCTAAACTTTGTTTTATGATATATTAAAACTCATATAGCATAATTAACATCTATATGCTAGTGGATTTAATAGTATGGAAGTTTAAACAATTTTGCATGCTGTTAACTGATGTAAAGGATTTAATTGTTTAGTCTTCTTTTAGCAGTTTAAATGACTGGAACATGTTTTTAAAATCTGTATTGGATGCATAATAGGGTTATATACTTATTAGATTTTACTATGCTTACCCTGGATTTTAATTGATGAATCATTAAATTATGTTCTATCAATTACATAGATGGTATTCTGGATTTTAATTGATGAACCATTAAATTCTGTTCTATCAATTACATTGATGTTATTTTGGATTTTAATTGATGAATCATTAAATTCTGTTCTGTCAATTACATGGATGTTATTCTAGATTTTAATTAATGAACTGCTTTATCTGTTTTATCAATTATTGGATGTGTGGATTATATGCACCGGTATGGGATGGTTGCATATTAGGTATTAATTAGATCATAATGCTAACTCCTACCTATTATGAAATAAGGGAATGGATTATAAAATTAAATCCTACTTATATTTAAGTTAGATCAGCTGAACAAGTTGAATGACTAACTGGATTATTTGCTATTTATATTTAAGTCAGATCAACTAAACAAGTTGAATGACTATTTGGATTACTTGCTACTTATATTTAAGTCAGATCAACTGAACAAGTTGAATGGCTAACTGGATTATTTGCTATTTATATTTAAGTCAGATCAACTGAACAAGTTGAATGAATATTTGGATTACTTGCTACTTATATTTAAGTCAGATTAGCTGAACAAGTTGACTGACTAACTTAATTATTTGCTATTTATATTTAAGTCAGATCAACTGAACAAGTTGAATGACTATTTGGATTACTTGCTACTTATATTTAAGTCAGATCAGTTGAATAGGTTGAATAACTAACTAGATTATTTGTTATTTATATTTAAGTCAGATCAACTGAACAAGTTGAATGACTATTTGGATTACTTGCTACTTATATTTAAGTCAAATCAGCTGAACAAGTTAAATGACTAACTGGATTATTTGCTATTTATATTTAAATCAGATCAACTGAATAAGTTGAATGACTATTTGAATTACTTGCTACTTATATTTAAGTCAAATCAACTGAACAAGTTGAATGACTAACTGGATTACTTATGGATGGATATGATAGAATTATACATATATATAATTATGGTACCACGATATGAGCTTGAGTCTCATAATCGATGGTTAGAGAGCATATATACATTGGGATGCATAACTGGCTATGATAGGTAGTGGTGTACCCTGTTAGATCTAGGTACTCATGCCCACCTCAGGTGCATTTTGCATGTTGCCTTCTATTAAGGTTGAGACCCCCTTTGAAGTCCAGTGAGAGTCCCTTAGTGTGAATATATATATATATATATATATATATATATATATATATATATATATATATGTATGGACTATTTAGTTATTGTTGAGTTATCGAAGATATATCTGTGTATCGGGTCTCTGTGTGGACTGTAGTAGAGTAGAACTTGGTTTTCCAGGGGCCCACACAGTATGGATTCTAGAGTTGTATAAGTTGGAGGATTATTTGTATCAGCAAAAATGTATTAATGAAAATTGATTCGGAGGTTATATTATGGATTATCGTTTTTAGTTTTTTTCAATCGTTTATGTTTCTTGTTATCTAATTTTTACTATGTGTTCGTTTATTGCCATTTGTTTTTGATATCCTCGGGTATTCAGGCATGGGCCTGCCTAACCTACATCCGAAAATCTGGGGGTATCACAGTTGGTATCAGAGCACTCCAGGTTCAAGTGTCCTTAGGAGTGTCTTTCGTTATATGACTTCCACGTTGCGTCTCCTAAAACTTAGAGCCCATATTAGGATTCGTGGTACTCTATCTACGGTTCGTTAGGAGGAGCTAAGGTCAATTATATTATGTAGTCACTGAATGGTTGACACAAGGAAAAGGATGGGGTCCAAGGCGAAAGTGATAAATACCCAAAGGAGTAAGGGAGTATGTTATCGAGTTCTTTGCTAGAAGCAGAACTTGGGATCGAATGTTTGGTTCCGGGGATGGAATTACTTAAAAAGTTAAGCCAAGGAAAGATTAAGGTGTATGTGTTAGGTCACCGCATATTGGGGCCAACATGACTTCAGTTGATCTAAAAAAGGAGACAAACGAAGAGTAGGAGTTCGAAGAGGATCCTAAGGGAGGACATTTCAGGGTATCCAAGAAAGAGGATACTAAATTTTGAAGATGAATGATCACACGAGGGTGATCTTATTCGCTAGTAACATAGTGAATGATACTAGTAGAGTTGGTGTGGATCCACAAATAGTTAAACTTTTGTATCATCTTTAAAAGAGGTAGAAAAAAAAAAAAGAACTCTTCAGGAGTTTAGGAATCGGATGGAGTTCTTATCAGAATGAAGAAATGATTGTATATCACGTTCCGGAGAGTATAGGGATTACGTTGTGATGTTTTAAGTTTCTTTATAAAGCCACGTTAGACGGTTTGCATTCCGCGTATAAGGAAGATGAGGGTTAAGCCGTTTGGTATTTGCTTAGGCAAACATATTTTGCTTTTAAGCTATGTTTAAAGGATATGTTTTAAGGTTGGATGATTACCTACGAAACTATAAAAGGAACTTTTGTGAAATAATTTGTGCAAGTTAATGTCAAAGGAGGTTTTCTTTTATAGAAATGACGATGTCTTAAGTAGGATTCTATTTTATTTTATTGTGTTTGTCATACGTGTTTTATTTAACTATTCAGGATTTTGGTATGTGGTTTAGTTGGAGACACAAGTATGTGATCAGCCAACTATTGTGTTTAATAACATGGAGTAATAATGCCATTTACGCTAGGATTAAGAGCATGTGGTCATAGGATTTGGTAGATGTAGACACTAAAACTTTAATAGACTTTTGTTTTGACAAATTGACCCATTAAATATGGGTTAATGTTTAATTAAGTTATTTAATTGGCCCAAGCTTGGTCCACTTAAATTATTTAACTAGCCCAGCCTAGATGGTTAAAAAAACAGATAATAATTCCTAATAAAATATATTTGGAATAATTATTTTTAAGGATAATTATCATAATATAACCGGCCCGGCCCAGTTATAATTTTATCCTTATTAGGAGATGACACGTGTCATCATCCTATCAACCCAAGAAACCTATAAATAGAGGCTAGGAGGAAGAAGGAGGGAATAAAAATTCAGAGTCCAGAAATCCAGAGACTCAGAAATCTCGAGGGCAAACCTGAAGGCAAAGAACACCAAGCATATCCAAAGTCATGCCGTTCTTCACCAAATTCAACACATTCTCTCCTCTCTAAAGACAAAGAACAACAAGCACATCCAAAGACGTGCTGTTCTTCCTCAAATTCAACAAATGACTTAAATTTAGAATTCAGAAGTTCAGAAATTCAGACACAAATTTAGAATTCAGAAGTCCAGAAATTCAGACACAAATTCAGAGTCCAGAAATCCAGAGACTAAGAAATCCAGAAGGTCCAGAAATTGAGGGAATCAGAAATCCAGAGGGCCAGAAATCCAGAGGGCAAACCTGAAGGTGAAGAACACCAAGCACATCCAAAGTCGTGCCATTCTTCACCAAATTTAATAGATCCTCTCTGAAGATGAAGAACAACAAGCACATCAAATCGTGTTGTTCTTCATCCAAATTCCACAGTGATCAACAACAAGCACATCAAATCGTGCCGTTCTTCATCCACATTCCATTGTGATTCAAGATCAAGCTCGTGCAGCCCTTAGATCCAACCAACCAAAAAGGAGATCAAATTAGAGGACCTTATTCTTTGGAATATTATTACAAAGGATTGTACTCTATCTTTCTAAATTAATAAAATATTATATTTTGCTCCATATTTTATTTTTATTCGCAGACAACAAAATTTGTTTGTACAAATTTCTGGCACTCCTGGTGGGACATCTTCTGCCTCTCATCTCTTTCTCCTACATCAAATCCTCAACAAATTCATCGTTAGATTCTATGACTTCTAATAAGATTTAGACGAAGAACAAGAATACCACTAAAGACATAGTGGTCATAACAGACAACATCAATACCATCACAAAAGGTGGCAAGAAGGTTGCAACTTCGTCAAGTGATACAAACACCTCTGCAAGTTCAATGATATGGAGCATGGTCAAATCATCTGTTCCTGCCAAAAGACAGCACGATGCAATGAGAATTAATTCTGCTAAATCTGTTAAAGTAATAACTCAAACTCATACTGCCTTCACCTCGCTGGGGGCAATAAGGAAGGTTTCTACAACCTCAAAGGTTATTCCAGTCACAAGTTCAAGTTCCACCTCACTGGGGGCAAGGAGGAAAGTTCCTACAACCTCAAAGGTTGCTCCAGTCACAAGTTCAAGTTCAAGGCTGGTCCACCCAAGGCCAAAGATTTTTTCTGACTCCATCATTATGCCAGTAATGATGATGAGTACTACCTCGTACGAAGAGCAATTGACGACTATGGCCCGTACAATTGAAAGATTACAACACTCTCTCAAGGAGCAAGATCTGAAAATTGCCTCGTTGACAGAAAAGTTAAAATTGCATGATGATAATGCTGAGTCAAGCAAAGGCCGAATTTCTCATTCTAATTCCATGCCAGAGAACACTCCAATTAATGATCAAAATGACGTCTTCGCCAATCCAACAATTGATGCTGCCTCCGTCACCTCACTTTCTGTCCAACAACTTCAAAACATGATAGTGAATTTGTAATAACCCGGTTATTTTTCTTCCTTTCCTTTTTCTCAGATTTTCACGGATATTTTTTTTTACGTTGATCTTTCCCTTTCTGAGTTCGGTTTCTTGTCACTTAGTGTCATCTTGAGTGCTCGGAAATAGTTTCTGATACTCTTTCCTTAGGATTGACGACTTCATTTGAGGATCGTGTCATTTCCACATTTTTATTTTTCCAGACACTATTCACTTTTCGTTTTTTTCTCGTTTATCATTTTTCCTTGCACAACCTCACTTTTTGTATTCGGATTTGATTCCAATTTTGCATGCATCCATGATATTTAAATTCTATGCCATGTGTATTTTTACTTTCTCAGAAAACCATGCTTAGCGTTTACTTTTCTTATAAAGGGTATAGATGCATAGTTTTTTTGTAATATTCTTAACTTGTGGGGTTTTAGTGTAATTAAATAAAATAATTATTTTTCGTCTTAGGGACCTTTCTATAATTTAATTTGGAAGATATTTTGGAAAATGACCTTTTTGCAATTTTTGGAAAATGTGACAAGTGTCACATTCTCATGGTGCCACTTGTTAGCATTGGGGTGGAGTGACTTGGGTGCATCATCTTATGACATTTAGAGGGTGGATATTCACCCACTTGTTGGCCTAGGATTGGTACACTTGTTGGCTTAGATGGTTGACAAGTGTAGGCTTGAGATTAAGCCTAGGAAGGAACCTTGGATTTGTGACAAGTGTAGGTTCACGATTAAGTCTTGCAATTATTTTTGGGCTACTTTGGGATTATGGTTTTAAAGGAGGGTTTTTGTACAATTGACCTTAGATGTGTGTGTTGACCATGGTGTAGGATCACATAGTGAGTGAAGGATTTCTATTTCCTCCACTTACACTTTTTCACATTATGTCATTACCTTCCACACCACAAACCCTAGCCTCCATGGATGAAGCATGAAGCTTAAAGCCTCAAGCTTTGACTTTGATTTTTGAGAGTCTTCCATTGATTTCCAAGTTTAACCTTGGGAATACTTTTTGTTCCCCTCATCCTACTCTTCATAACCCTTGAAGGGTTTGCCATTTTGTGTTAATTTACCTTGGATTCAAGAGGAACAATCCTCTTGTGAGATAGGGGGTGTTATAATTTATTACCTAAGGGTATTTCTTGCTTTTGTAGTGATATATAAGTTGTATGCATATCTTTTATTAATTTAAGAAATTAATAATTTGTCGTAGCTTGCATATAACTCATTTTAGATTTGGTATATGGCATGGCCATGACATGATCCTTGTTATATATTAAATTGGAATGATTTAAATGAGTTTTCAAATCTAGAGATTAAATGAATTTAATTTGATTTAAATTCTAGATAATTGTGTTTTGCTTGTATTCTATTTTTGACTTGATATATGGTATGACCATGACTTAGTGCTTCATATATATTAATTTGAGATCATTTGAACAACTTTTGAAATCTAGAGATTTAACTGATTTAAATTAATTAAATTCTATTTGATGATATCTTGCTCATTTTGTACTTTTGATTTGATATATGTAATTAACATGCTATGTTGTTTAACATATATTAATTAGAGGTTATTTTAATTTGATTTGTTTAACAAAATAATTAAATTCTATCTAATGGCTCCATGGATCTATTTGTGTTTTAGAAGTTGTTTCTATATTCAAATCATGGACTTGGACTTGTTGTGTATTCACTTGGTTGTGTTTTGAGCATTGGATAACATTGTTGTTATATTTATATTCATGAGAACATCTTTTATTTATGGAATATATTGTTGCCCTGTGTAATGAATTGCACACTTTGTAATTGACATTATGTATGCCATTTTAGAATTGAAACTCTAAGGCATGGATTGTGTGGTTTCAACCTACTTGTGCATGGAAGGTGGTTTCGTGCATTATATAAATTATGTATAAGTTGTGAACTTATTTATTTATTTTGGAGTCTTGGGACATTGTTATTACAAGTGACATGGCTAGAGTTTGGCTCTAGTGTGGGAGGTATGAGTTCTCCCCAATTGAGATAGTGCACACTAGGGTGGTATTCCCAGCGGGTTAATGCTCGGAATAACCGTTTAGGTCTTGGCTTTATCCAAGGCATGATGACCAAATCTTCCACTATTTGATTTCGCATTCAATTCCAAGTTGACAATCATGTTTAATTGTGACTTGTGGTTTTGGTTATTGGCGATTTGATGTTGTTAAGTACATCTATGCTATATTGTCATATTTAGTTGTTTTTACACTTTAGATTTCAAGTTGATAACTTTGAGAATCAATGTCTTGATGCATTCTATTTGAGATTCTAATTATGCTAAATGGTTATATTTAGTTGTTTTCGTACTTTAGATTTTAAGTTGATAACTTTGAGAATCTATATCTTGTTGCTTTGTATAGCATGCTCTTATGTCATTTGGAATTGCATGAAGGATGTGATTTATGCTAGAAATGTTCTAAGGTAGCTTAGGATGCTTCCTGAGTCTAACCATTGACATAGACGTTAGGTGGCATGACCCTATTAAATTGTTTCATATTAATGTAAAAATCTATAAGAAATGCATGCTCATTCTCTACGAGTAAACTTGTTTACTCACCCCAAAGTTACTTGACGTTTTGTTCAGGTACGAAGACTTGGTTCGTGATGTTCATCATTACTTAGATGATTGTAGACTTGAAGGTTTTAATTCTTGTAAAGGTTGGTTTGAAATGCCACTTGTAACCTTATATGTCAAAATGTGTATATTTGATTCCATATATATAATGTGTATATGAGTACACTCTTTACAATGTATTTGATATGTATGAGATGAGGCCAGAGGCCAATGACATGTAATTTGTATCTTATGTAATTTTTGACTTCATTGAATATTAAGAAAATATTAAAAAAAATATTGAGTTATTACTTCACCATGTTTGCATTGGGTGTGGAAATTCCATTTTGATTATTCCATAGGGTCTCACTAATCATGTATGAAGTGTGGCCAAGGGCCAAATGGTATTTTGAAACCATTTCATAATTTTGAATTTCGAGTTTTCATTCCAAGTTCCATTTTTGTCATTTTGGCCGTCGGGGTGCATCAGAGATATTTTTAAGCCGTGGACCATTGTAGCATATCCGATTAGTAAGTTACGGTTGTGTGCATGATCATTTTCAAGAAAAACTACTTCCTTGGTGAAATGAGCTTCTTATGGACTCACTTTGCATCTTTATTGCACAATCTGATCTAGGGGCATTCTAGACTTTTCATTGTAGTTTTATTTTCTTCTTTCAATATGGTTGAATAGAAAACGTGATTTTAGGGGGGGGGGGGGTTTCTTCTTCGTGTTTTTCCAGAAAATGTCGTCTTGGTATCGGAAATCGTTTGCGAAGTTCAGCTTTCAGTTTTGCATTTAACAGCTTTTTGGACCCTCGTGACCTGATTTCATGGAGGGGCATTTTGGGCATCGTACAGTGAGTTTTTTTTTATTCCTTACATATTCTCATGTAGAAAACTCAATTTTGAGGGGGGTTTCTTCTTTGTGTTTTTCTAAAAAATGTCATCTTGGCCCCCAAAAATCCAGTTTTTCCCGGAAAACCCCTACTATCAGCTTTTTGCTGACCTGTAGTACAAGTGATCGAGTGGTGGCTTCCTCGTAACCAGTTACATGAGCATGGATAGTGTTGTGGTCTTCATTTTTGGTCTCCTAACCGGTTAGGAAGGGTTGGTAACCGGTTACATGTTCATGGGTTAACGACTTTGACCATTTTACCCCTTTTTCTTCCGTTGGCCAAATCTCCTTTGTCCGGATTCCAAATCAAGTGAACTTTTTTTTGAACTTGATTAATTTTTGGTTGTCTTTCCAATGGTGTGCTTGGTAGCACCCATTTTCATGTTGGAAATGACCTTTTTTCCCCTAGGTTCATTCTTGTCCGTTTTTGAAATGCCGCTTTTGCATTTGTTTCCTTTGGGTTCCGTGACCTCGTTGAGGGTCACATTGGTGTCTTAGAGATGTGTTGTATCTCTAGAGACCATTGTTTCATCTTTTTCTTTTGCATTCTGGATCTGTTTTGGGTCATCACATGACACACTGGGTTGAAAAATCCAGGGTCGTTACAGAATTGCATAAGAGAACAATACAGTGGCGTTCCTCAAAGTGATCGCATGTACTCAAGGCCTTACACAGAAAGAATTGACATCTTAAAAATGCTGGTTGGGTATCAACCTCCAAAGCTTCAACAATTTGATGGAAAAAGCAATCCCAAACAACATATTGCACACTTTGTAAAAACTTGCGGTAATGCTGGTACAAACGGAGATCTCTTTGTCTCAAAGGGAATGCATTTGATTGGTACACAGGCCTCAAAGCTAGAGGTATTGACAGTTGGGAGTAGATGGAACGAGAATTTCTTAACCATTTCTACAGCACTCATCGTACTGTAAGTATACTGGAGCTTACAAACATAAAACAAATGAAGGGTGAACCCGTGGTTAACTACATCAACTATTGGCGAGCTCTAAGTCTTGACTGCAAGGATCGTTTGTTTAAAATTTCTGCAGTTGAAGCATGTATGCAAGGCATGCGCTGGGAGCTTCTTTACATCCTACAAGGGATTAAGCCTCGCACATTTGAAAAGCTTGTTACTCGAGCCACGACATGGAGCTTAGCATGGAAAATTATGGTACTAGAGAAGATGTTCCTGGTATATCCAACAACCTTCAAGAAGATGAGAGAAGTGAATCTGAAGAAGAAGACAATATACTTCCTAACTCGAATGAAGAAATAGCTTCATCTTTCATTGTAAGCATCATCGCGAAAGACTTGCATCGAGAAACATACCATGCTACAACAATGACTTCAACCGAAAGTGCAAAATCATAGGGGGCATTAAGTCAAGGAAACCTAGAAGAAAATCCTCAAAGTGACGACGAGATAGTTCGTACCCTCCAGTATAAGCTTAGACTGTCATCTAATTCTTCCAAAGTTGAAGAAAATTATTAAATTTGAGGTGCTCCCAGATACGAGCCTAAACTGTGGATGACACTTCTTGACACGAGTTTTGTAATGACCCGGTCATTTCCTTCCTTTTTTTTTTTGTTTTCCTCAGAATTTCACGGATGAAATTTTTTCGTTGAAATTTCTTTTCTTAGTTCAATTTCATGGATATGTTTTGAGGTTGGATGATTACCTACGAAACTATAAAAGGAACTTTTGTGAAATAATTTGTGTAAGTTGATGTCAAAGGAGGTTTTCTTTTCTAGAAAGGATGATGTCTTAAGTAGGATTCTATTTTATTTTATTGTGTTTGTCATACATGTTTTATTTAACTATTCAGGATTTTGGTATGTGGTTTAGTTGGGGACACAAGTATGTGATCAGCCAACTATTGTATTTAATAACATGGAGTAATAACGCTATTTACGCTAGGATTGTGAGCATGTGGTCATAGGATTTGGTAGATGTAGACACTAAAAATTTAATGGACTTTTGTTTTGACAAATTGACCATTAAATATGGGTCAATATTTAATTAAGTTATTTAATTGGCCCAAGCTTGGTCCATATTGTTAAATAAACAAATAATTATTCCTAATAAAATATATTTGGAATAATCATTTTTAAGGATAATTATCATAATATAATCGGCCTGGCCCAGTTATAATTTTATCCTTATCAGAAGATCACACGTGTCATCATCCTATCAACCTAAGAAGCCTATAAATAAAGGCCTGGAGGAAGAAGAAGGGGACAAAAATTCAGAGTCCAGAAATCCAAAGACTCAGAAATCCAGAAGGCCAGAAATCCCGAGGGCAAATTTGAAGGCAAATAACACCAAGCATATCCAAAGTCGTGCCGTTCTTCACCAAATTCAACATATTCCCTCCTCTTTAAACATAAAGAATAACAAGCACATCTAAAGACGTGCCGTTCTTCCGCAAATTCAACAAAGGACACAAATTCAGAATTCAGAAGTCCAAAAATTCAGACACAAATTCAGAATTCAAAAGTCCAGAAATTCAAAGTCCAGAAATCCAGAGACTCAGAAATCCAAAAGGTCCAGAAATTGAGGGAATCAAAAATCCCAAGGGCCAAAAATCCGGAGGGCAAACCTGAAGGCGAAAAACACCAAGCACATCCAAAGTCATGCCGTTCTTCAACAAATTCAACAAATCCTCTCTAAAGACGAAGAACAACAAGCACATCAAATCGTATCATTCTTCATCCAAATTTCACAGTGATCAATAACAAGCACATCAAATTGTGCCGTTCTTCATCCAAATTCCACGATGATCAACAACAAGCACATCAAATTGTGCCGTTCTTCATCCACATTCCACGGTGATTCAAGGTCAAGCTCGTGCTGCCCTTGGATCCAACCAACCAAAAAGAAGATCAAATCAGAGGACCTTATTCTTTGGAATATTATTACAAAGGATTATACTCCATCTTTCTAAATTAATAAAATATTATATTTTGCTCCCTATTTTGTTTTTATTCGCAGACAACAAAATTTGTGTGTATAGTAGGTATACATAATTCTAGCCAATCTATTAGACCTAGACATGCTTAATGATGGTATGTTAATTGGGATGGAATAGTTAAACCATCAGTACGAGTCAAATAATTTGGAACGATTAGTTTGATATACTTTACCCTAGGTATGGATTCGTATAATATTACAACACCATGATAATGGTGGTTGTCAATATTACGGTATCCGTGAGATTGTGGTAAATAAAGATCACTGTACCGTCATGATAATTTATCAGAGGTGCTAGAATTGCTAAACATCTTTTTGGACAATCCAAAAGTTTTCACTAAGACAGAATGAGGATTTTATACTAGTTTAAGTATTTATGGAATGACACCGACTGAGGATAGTAGACGGACTAACTATTCATTAGTCTATTCTTAATCAAGGATTTTATTCATGAGGGCATGTCATTAGGAGGAGTTGCAGGGGTTACATATCGAGGAGGAAGCAAAGTCTCTTCATTTGCACAAAAAAATTTAGGAATTTTTTTTTTAAGGTCACAATTCGCACCAATTCATTGTTGCTAGGAAATTGATGACTATTTGGAGGATAGAACGGTTCCATATTCTTTTGAAGTTGGATAGGAAGTCTAATAGACACTTACTTGTGGTAAAGCAATAGGGTGTGTCAAAGACATAAAGGTGAGACCGAACACCTATATAAGGAAGAGGTGCACGGTGTGTATGGAAAAGTCATAACTAGTTGACTTTCGATGAATGGAATTACTGGTTGACTTTCTATATCGGTAAGTTTATCACGGATCAGTGGTGCATGGATTAAGTTGCAGAGTGAGCTTTTGAAGATGCACCAATTTTAACATTGGGTACAGATGACAGTTGGTGGTACCAGACTGACGGAACTTCCTGTAGACAAATTGGAAAGAGGATACAAGGACTGAGTTTCACAACTCTTAGTTTTTTTGTTCATCCTGGTGGAAATATGATGCTTCACAGTATGAAGCAAATGTTTGGAGGAGGAAGGAGCGGGACATAGAGATTCTGTCTACAAGTCTAATATTTATTAGATAATCAAGATGAACCATCAGAGATCACTAGATCCTTGTAGACATTTCCTATACTGAAGTGGAAATGACAGAGTATTTTCTGCGGATTAAGTTGAGGGATTGCTGCTTTTATACAAGGGTCAGGATTCTGGTTGGGATATTGGTTGACTGATAAACTAAATCAATTTCATTGTCTATTTTGAACTGGTAAGATATCAGATTATGTAAATAGAATGGATTAAGAGATGACTTAGATACATCAAAGTGGTGATTCACACTTTGCATTAAGTTCTGTTTGGTGGAAGGGAATATGGATGTGGACACTCTCAACAACCGATAGGATATTCAAATCTTTCGGTTAGTTATTGAGTTGGCAGTTACCATTTTTGTTTGTGTAATAATGACATTTGCTCTTACCAGGGTAATTGAAGAGGTTAACTTAGAATATCAGAGCTGACCTGGAGGCGGAGGCGGTGATACCTTACTCAAATAGAGGTTAAGGTGCTGGAGGAGGATTAGTAGATTCTGTAACTGATGTTATGGAGGTTGGAGTGCCTAAAATGTAAAATAAATAATTTTACGGTGCACTCAGATGGTTATATGTTACATCGGGACATCTAATGTTAGTTTTGGTGCGCCGGTACGAATCAGGACATGTACAAAACTGTTTATAAGTTTAATACCTGGTGGAAAGGTGGAAAATTGATAATTGGATATCATTAGAGATTTTTGCCACTTCCTTTTTCAAATTGGGAGTAGGACTAATCAGGACTGGAAGGTCGATAGAATTATCGACATTGAATTGGAAATATTTTCAAATGGGATAAGAGTGATGGATTGAGTAAGTTCGCTTATGAACATTAACTAGAGTAATGTTCACTTTGGAGTTTTATATCAGTTTTACATTGCACTGATAGTAGTGTTATCGCATGTGGATGTCCATTATAATGGATGGAAAGTGCTATTTAGAAGGAGCTTTATGAGAATTTTAGAGTAGCAGTTTTGCTTCATATCTCTAGACGGAGAATTTGATCGAGAATTTAAATTTGATCATAGAGGATATGCTTGGGATATATACCTTAGGTTTTCATGGTTAATTGGAAATGTTTACTTCGCTTTTCCAATTTCTGTCCGTCATATTGTTGGCACAAGGAGGGTGGTATGACAATGATTAAGATTTTGTATATTATGGTGCAGACCTCTCATTTGTTGGTTTTAAATGAAAGTAAGGATTGTACAATCAGACCTTAACTTCATTTACGGATACATCGGAGAGATATACTCTCATTTGTAATGGATTACGCGCAGTTTGGAGGCGGCAGTAGGATTTTGTGAATAGTTGAACTCGTGCACTAGAGTTTTCCTATCAGGAAACGGTTGTTTGGGATGTCTTCCATATAGGAAGCAAGGTTTTTTTGGAGAAAGGTAAGTTTTCCATATTAAATTGACTTTTCATGGATTGTGTTTATTACTTGAGGCAGTAACCTATAAATTAGCGTTACTGACTAGTTAGCGCTGGATGCATAGGAATTTTGTGCGTATATCCTATGAAACTTGGAGGAATATGGATATATACCCTTGTATACAAATTGGGTAAGGATGTGTTGTTGTTAAATACAACTTACGTGTGGAATAATTTTTATGTTTCCTACATATTGGACCTATAAATTTTTTTAGAAGGATTTGGAATTTAGTGGCGCCCATACACAGAGGTACAATCCACAACGGAACGGAAATGAATTTTAACAACAATAATTCAGAGTTTCGTTAATTCTGAGGACGGAATTCCTTTTGTTAGGGGGGAAGAATTTAATACCCTAGTTTTCAAAAGGATATAATTGGAATTTAAATTTTATTTCTTGTGCATTTTTAGTTATTTAAGTGGTTATGTGGCTTGATGGAATGTGTTGAATTGAATTAATTGTTTAATTGATTATTTGGCTGGTTGTAATTATTTAATTTGTTTAATATTAATTGTTTAATTGTTTCTTCGTATAATTGTTTAGCTTGGTTTATTTGTTTTAAATTGAAATTATTTTGTATAATTGTTTAAATTACTTTACTTGTTTAATTGAAAGTACATGTTTATATTATTTTTATTCTTTTAAACGGAGTTGGACTTGGATAAGATCAATGGACTTTTTGGATAGTGTAAATGGGTACAGTTTTTACCCATAGATGGATATACATGTATGTATGGGTATTTATGTATTTTGGGTTAGTTTAATTATTAGCAATTGTTAATAATTAAATTAGCTTCATTATATTATATTATATTATATTATATATATATATATATATATATATATATATGTAATATCAAGTTTTAGGGTTTTAGATATATTCATTAAAATTGCCGACTTATATACATATATGTATTTTATATTTTATTTATGTATTTGTTTTGCCAACTCCTCACATGAATAGAATTAGGTTAAAACTATTTTGCCTATATATATATCGTATTATGTCTGCGTAGGGCTTAAAACACAAACCATATTCACGAGCAGTGAGGTTTAAGAGAAAATAGAGAGAACGGGTTAGGGTTTGGCCAAGAACAAGGGCTGAACCGATTAGGGGTATTGGACGATTGCTCGTGGGTTAAACCTAGGGTAGCAAAGGAGTTGATGACAATCAGAGGTCGCCGGAAAGTCTAGACAGTGGACGGTTAAAGGTTTCAATTCGAAACCTAGAGGTAAGTTTTATTTCTTGCTCTTTCCTATTGACCTGTGTTCTGTGCATGCCTAGATAGTCTTCAGGAACATAACAGACATTAAAATTGATTATGTATGCATGTTAATACAGATTGTAAATTATATTTTATGTGTTGATTAATTGAAAGTTAATTGTTGCATAAACTGTTACTGATTATGTTTTATATTCTTGTTATTAATGCGTATTGAATTGTTATGAGTTTTTGGAACTATTGGGACATAGTTCGACCTCTACGAACTTAAGCTAATACATTATAGAGTGTTTTTAGCATCGTCAGAGGTGAAGACGACAACAGGAAGTAGGGACAGAGCCAGCTCCCAAAGATTTTTGACCACGGCTTTCTGTGAGAGAGAGAGCCGGCTCCATAGATTGAGGGAGACGGCTCCCTAAGTCACAGAGCCAGCTCCCAAGGTAGGGGAGCCAGCTCCCATTGGTTAAGAGATGGCTTTCAACTTTTGAGAATAAGCTCTCATGCTTAAAGGTGTACTGGATTTGGTTTTGGATACGGTTTTGATATTTTTGGAGTTCCTGGACTGTTCTGGGTTATTATTAAGGATTCTAAACTTTGTTTTATGATATATTAAAACTCATATACCATAATTAACATCTGTATGCTAGTGTATTTAACAGTATGAAAGTTTAAACAATTTTTGCATGCTGTTAACTGATGTAAAAGATTTAATTGTCTAGTCTTCTTTAACCAGTTTAAGTGACTGGAACATATTTTTTAAATATGTATTGGATGCATAATAGGGTCATATACTTATTTTATTTTATTATGCTTACCCTGGATTTTAATTGATGAACCATTAAATTCTGTTTTATCAATTACATGGATGTTATTCCGGATTTTAATTGATGAACCATTAAATTCTGTTCTGTCAATTACATGGATGTTATTCTGGATTTTAATTGATGAACTGCTTTATCTGTTTTATCAATTATTGTATATGTGAATTATATGCACCGGTATGGGACGGTAGCATATTAGGTATGGATTAGATCATAACGCTCACTTCTACCTATTATGGAATAAGGGAATGGATTATAAAGTTAAATCCTACTTATATTTAAGTCAGATCAGCTGAGCAAGTTGAATGACTAACTAAATTATTTGCTATTTATATTTAAGTCAGATCAACTGAACAAGTTGAATGACTATTTGGATTACTTGCTACTTATATTAAGTTAGATCAGCTGAACAAGTTGAATGACTAGCTGGATTATTTGTTATTTATATTTAAGTCAGATCAACTGAACAAGTTGAATGACTATTTAGATTACTTGCTACTTATATTTAAGTCAGATCAACTGAACAAGTTAAATGACTAACTTGATTATTTGCTATTTATATTTAAGTCAGATCAACTGAACAAGTTGAATGACTATTCGGATTACTTGTTACTTATATTTAAGTCAGATCAACTGAATAAGTTAAATGACTAACTAGATTATTTGCTATTTATATTTAAGTCAGATCAACTGAACAAGTTGAATGACCATTTGGATTACTTGCTAGTTATATTTAAGTTAGATCAGCTAAACAAGTTAAATGACTAACTGGATTATTTGCTATTTATATTTAAGTTAGATCAACTGAACAAGTTAACTATTTGGATTACCTGCTACTTATATTTAAGTCAGATTAACTGAACAAGTTGAATGACTAAATGGATTACTTATGGATGGATATGATAGAATTTACATATATATGATTATGGTACCACGATATGAGCTTGATTCTCAAGATCAATGGTTAGGGAGCGTATATGCATTGGGATGCATAACTGGCTATGATAGGTAGTGGTGTACCCTGTTAGGTCTAGGTACTCATGCCCACCTCAGGTGCGTTTTGCATGTTGTCTTCTATTTAGGTTGAGACCCCCTTTGTAGTCCAGTGAGAGTCCCTTAGTGTGGATATTTATATATATATATATATATATATGTATGGACTATTTAGCTATTGTTGAGTTATCTAGGATGTATCTGCGTATCGGGTCTCTACTTGGACTGTAGTAGAGTAGAACTTGTTGTGGGCCTGACCAGAACTTGTTGTGGGCCTGACCCACTTTCATTTGTTTAGGTATTCGTCAAGAGTAGGGATTATTCGTGCTGAGCAGGGATCGTTTACATCGTTCTTACGGATTGTCTACATAAGATTTCCTTTGTGATTTCTGTATCTAGTTATCGATTGTTTATCGTTTTGGTTAGTTTGGTTTTCCCGGGGTCCACATAATATGGATTCCCAAGTTGTATAAGTTGGAGGATTATTTGTATCAGCAAATATTTATTAATGGAAATTGATTCGGAGGTTTTATTAATGGATTATCATTTTTAGTTTCTTTCAGTCGTTTATGTTTCTTGTTATCTATTTTGTACTCTGTGTTCTTTTATTGCTATTTGTTTTTGAAATCATTCAGTATTCGGGGGTGGGCCTGGCCAACCCGCATCCGAAAATCTGGGGGTATCACAGGGTTTGCACAAAGGAGCTCGCCAAGAGGAGGTAGGGGTGCTACAATTGGTTCATAAGCCCAGGGAAGAGCATTTGCTATGACACTTCAAGATGCTCAAGCAACACCAGAATTGGTGACGGGTCCACTTTTTGTTTTGGATAGAAATGTTACTGTACTTATTGATCTTGGTTTAACACATTCATTTGTTGCATCATCTATCATTATGCATTTGGGTAGACCACTTTCATCACTAGATAGTAAATTATTTATTTCTACACCAATAGGGGAAGTGGTAGTGGTTGTAAATGAATATCGGGATTGTGTATTACAATTGGGGGATAGACAGTTAAAGGTGAATTTGATATCATTGGGTATACCAAACTTTGATATCATTTTAGGTATGAATTGGCTATCTGTGTATCATGTTTCAATAGATTGTTTTCGGAAAGAAGTTGTATTTCAGATACCAGGGGAGCCAGAATTCATATTTACTAGAGAAAGAAATGTTATTCCAAACTGTCTCATATCAGCTATACAAACCAATAAGTTGTTGAAGAAAGGGTGTCAGGGTTACTTGGCTTATGTGGTTGATACTAAAAATAAAGATGTGACATTTGAAAGTGTACCAGTGGTAAGGGAATTCACAGATGTGTTTCCAAAAGAATTACCGGGGTTGCCAATGGACAGAGAGGTAGATTTTACCATTGAGTTGGTACCGGGAACAACTCTAATTTCTATTGTTCTGTATCGATTGGCACCGATATAATTGAAAGAGTTAAAAATTGTTAGATATATTGTGCTTTTCACATGCTATTTAGACAATATATACTTAATTGTTAGATATATTGTGCTTTTCACATGTTGCTTAGATAATATATACTTAATTGGTCACCCTTGCTAGTTGAATCAACCAAACACACACACACATAAATATTGCAACACACATTTCCCTCATTAGTCACTTGTCAAGGGTGTAGAAAGTATTGTTTGGTGACCTCTAAACCCCAAGATCTCTCTCTTTTACTCTTACTCTTTATTGCATTCAAGTATTTAGTTTAATTTGCTCTCTAGTTTAATCAACCAACCAACTATTTGTTTGATCACTCGACATACTAACCCTAATAACGATTCCATAACCAAATTTGACTCCAATCCCTTGGGACGATCCTTACTCACCCTAACTATATTTTTAGTGAAGGTAGTAGTGGCTTTTATAAATGTAAAACTTGGCCCTCGCCTTAATGTACACTCTCTAAGCTTGTGGTGTAGCGACACACCAAGTTTTTGGTGCCGTTGCCGGGGATTAGGTAACGTCGTAGTTGTGGAATTCATTAGGAATTAGTACTCTTTTAATCATGTCTTTACTTTTTTTTATTTTTCTTTTTGTTACTTATTGTGTTTGTTCATCTTTGACAAGGAGCGTTGAGCTAGGAGGCAAGCAAAGGAGCCACCAAGCAAATGAGCTAAGCAAGCAAGAAAAAATGCTAAAAATTTTAAAAAATTGCTAAGCTAAGCTATAAATTTGGAGTTGAAGTGCTAAAGGACCTTTGTGAGACTTTCTTTACTCAATCTTTTATTTAAATCGTCGGCCCACGTGGAGGCTTGTTTTTAAATTCTTGGATAAATCGTGAGCCCGCATGGAGGCATTCTTAATTGTTCTTTGCATCATTGTTGTTAAAGCATAGGAGTATGGGTTAAGTGTTTGTGGAGGAAGATTCATTGAATTGTTGTGAAGTCGAAGTGTTTGTTTATTCATTGTGTTTGTGTGTTTTTACATTGTGCATGTATCTTCGTAGATCACTAAGACCAACTCTTGTCCTTCTTGATTTGCATCTTGAATCCCTAGTTATAAATCCTAGGGGAAGAGGAAGTTCTAGTTCTACTCGATCCATTACATCAATAGAAGGCCATAATGAAAAGCATGTAGAGGACCTTGGTTACATAGACCAACAAGGTATCCTCCATCCAAATGTGCATCATGAGAACATTCAAGCACCATTAGACATACCTAGGCCATTCATTCACCAACCACAACAAACAAGGCCAAGTTCCATTTGAAATGCCAAGGCCAATGTATGCTCCATAACCTCCCATCATTCAAGGAAATCAAGGTGCCCACGTTGCACCTCAAATTGCTAATCCTCCACTTACTTTAAGAGATCACTATATGCCTAATGAATACAATGCACCCACATGCATTCAATTGCCACCATTTAGAGCACATCACTATGAAATTAAGCCACAAACCATTCAAATGCTTCCTAACTATCATGGACTTCCAAGTGAAGAACCTTACAAGCATTTGGACGAGTTTCTAGAAGTATGTTCCATCGTAAAATATACGTACATGCCGGAAGAAGTCTGAAGGCTCAAACTTTTTCCATTCACATTAAAAGACAAGGCAAAATATTGGTTTAACAATCTTAGGCCTTTTTCAATCACTTTTTAGGTAGAAATGCAACAAGAGTTCTTGAAGAAGTACTATTCGGTTTCTAAGACCAATGCCATGAGAACCTCAATTCGGGAATTTTCACATGGGGATGGAGAAACGTTTCATGAGTCATGGGAACGCTTTAATGAATTACTTAGGAAGTGTCTACATCATGACATGCCCAAATGGCAATTAGTTCAATATTTCTTTGAGAGCTTATCAGACAATTACAAAGGCATGGTTGATGCTTCCATGGGTGGCTTATATATTGATAGGCATGAGGATGACGTGTGGCGTCTTTATGAGAGCATGAGTGAAAATTCTTTGCATAGAACATTATCATCCAAGAATGGTAGAAATTCACAAGGTAGGAAGAGTGTTGGCTTATATCAAGCCGATCATTCAAATGAAATATCCGCCGAAATGAAGTCTTTATCTCAAAGGTTTGATCAATTTTTGATTAACCAAAACTCGGCGAACCAAGTATCTTCCTTCCCTAACCATTCTCATCGTGCATCAAATGAAACATGTATGACGTGTTCTACTGTTCTTCATTCTACTTCTCATTGTCATCATGGACAAGTGCAAAATGAACCTAATGAACAAGTCAATGCAGCTTTTGTGAACCAAGGGAACAATCCTTATGGTACTCATTATAATCCAAGTTGGAGAAATCATCCGAATTTCTCTTAGAAAAACCAAGGAGCCCTTCCCAAGGCAGTTTTCAAGGGAAGTACATTCCACCTCCACTTCAAAACCAAGGATCCCAAGGTTATAGGCCTTATTAATCATAAGGGAATCAATTTGCTAACTCTCATTTTCCCAACCAATCTTATTCCTAAGGAAATGCTAGAAGTCCCGCCTTTGAAGAAAAAGTTTTGAATGTTTTGGGCACTCTTGAGGCAAACACAGAATTACTTCATTCCCACTCTCAATCTATTGCGAAGCTAGAAACCCAAGTAGGGTAAATAGCAAGCACTCTTAATACCAGAGAGAAGGGAAAGATGCCTATGAATGCCCCACCTAAGCAACAATGTGTTGTGAAAACCCATTTCTCACCCAGAAGGCCACACCATTGAACATGTTAATACGGTGACTACCTTGTGGAGTGGTAGGATTGTGGACAATCAAGTCAAAAAGTTCAATGAAGAGAGTGAACCGGTGCAACCTCAAGTTGTCACCCGTCCCGTTTCACATCCCATTCCTCCTTCATTGCATATACATGATCTTGTGAATGAGAAAGCTTCAAAATATGATTTGAAGAATGATTTTGAAAATGATTTGAAGAAAGATTTGCCGAAAAATGAATTTGAAAAGGTTTTGTTGAAAAATGATTTGAAACAAAGTGATTTAAAAACTTCTTGTGTTGAAGAGACTTTAAAGAAAAATTTTGAAAAGATTTTTAAACCAAAAGCTCCATTTCCGGATGCCTTAAAATGATCCATTTCAAAAGACAAGCAAAAAGCAAAAACTAATCAAATCATGGAAATGTTTAGGCAAGTGAAAGTCAATCTTCCACTTTTGGATGCAATCAAGCAAATTCCAGCTTATGCCAAATTCTTGAAAGACTTGTGCACCCAAAAGCGGAAGAACAAAAGCCAAGCACCAAGAAAAGTGGTTTTGACCGAGCAAGTAAGCTCAATTTTGCAACATAACACTTTACCAAAGTTTAAGGACCCCGGTTCACCTACTACTTCATGCATCATTGGTGATCATATCATTAATCGGGCGCTTCTTGACTTAGGAGTAAGTGTTAACCTTCTTCCATACTCGGTTTATGTCAAATTGGGCCTAGGTGAATTGAAATCGATGTCGGTAGTTTTACAACTTGCCGACCGATCCATTAAAAACCCTAGGGGTATAATTGAAAATGTTTTGATTAAGACTAACAAAATTTTCTTCCCCGTTGATTTCGTTGTCATTGACACGGAACCGGTCCCCAATCTTAAAAGCCAAATTCCCGTTATCCTTGGCTGTCCTTTTTTGGCAACTGCTAATGCCAACATCAATTGTAGGACGGGGATAATGAAAATCTCATTTAGCCACATGAAGGTGAAGTTGAATATCTTCAATCCCACACCCAACTCATTTGACAAATATGAAGGAAAAGTTAATGTTGTAGATAAATGCTATGATCTTCAATGTCAAGGAAATGAGCTTTTGTGTAAGACCAAAACTTCAAAGGGATCATCTTCAACCTTGTATTCTCAAAGTCTTGTTTTAAATTCTTGCCTTGAAAGGGCATGGAAGCCCAAAGATTGTGATTGCATTGACAAGGGATTAAAAGTTTCTTTTGAGCTTAATCTAACAAGTTCTTTAAAGAACTATTTGTTGGGTGGGGTTCAAAGCATCTATCACCCTAACAAAGAGGGGATGCATTACAAGATCTTTGATCTGGGCTAAAAGAGCCCAACGTCTTGCTAAAGACATTAAAGACTAGCACGACATTTCGTAGGGTATCAAAACCCTATTCCTCCCTCATTTCTATCTTAAATTTCATTTCTTGTGAAGTCTAGATACTTGTTTTTGGTTCATATGCATTGCTAGGAACTGTGATTAGGATTACATGAACTTTTATGTTGTGATTGAGCATTCTGCATAAGTTCAATCGATCTCAAATGAGAGTTCGATCGATCGAACTTCCATCTGTATCCAACACTTAGAAAATTTTTTGACCTGCATCCAAATCACCTCTCTATCCCATCGTTCGAACTTATTCTCAAATCGATCAGAAGACCTTAGATCGATCCAACTTTAAATTTTGATTGATCTTGAGATCCAACACTTAGAAAATTTTTGAGCCTGCATCAACCTGCATATTTTAGCTCTCTGTCTCATCGATTGAAAACATTTCAAGATCGATCTGAAGTTCTTCGATCGATCCAACTTCATCATTGGATCGATCTGCAAGTTCCATCACTTAACCAAATTTTTGAACCAAAAACCAGCATATTTTTGCTCTCTGTCTGATCGATCTAACATTTTTTTCAGATCGATCTTTGTTCTTCAATTCTCTATTTTGACCTTTGTTTGACTTTATTTGACTTTTTAATTTTAAAAAAAATCCAAAAATATTTTTATTTTATTTTATTTTATTCTATTTTTCAAAAATCCAAAAATATTTTTTATTTTTGAATTTTTTTTTTAATTTCAGTTTTTAATTTTTTAAAAATTTAAAAATTCCAAAAACACTTTGAAGAGAGTTCATCACAGTTCGATCGATCTGAAATCTCAGTTCGATCGATCAAACTGAACAGGAAAAGTTTTTAAAAATAGAACTTGAGGGTCTCAAGATTGATTCATTAGATCGATCCAACCCTCTAAACCCTTGTCCCTCATTCCCATCACCACTGTGCACCCATCTTCATCATCTTCTCCGGCGATTCTCTGGCGAGATCCGGTAAATGTTGACTTCTCTCTTCTCTCGGATTCCATCACCCCCTTTGCATCTCATCCATTTCTCTCATATTATAGGTGAGATCTGAGATCCACTTTCTGATTTAAGCTTCTATTTTATGTATTCGTACTTTACATGCTAGATCCACGATATTTTGTTGATGATATCCTCCATTGACGGAGCTTAAAGCATGTTATATATATGTATATATGTATATAGATTTGTATATATGTATATATATTTTGAATTTTGATTTATTTTGTGGGAGTATGGGCTTTGTAAAGTGACTAGGATTGAGGAATTGTTGTGTTGATGGGCCCACGACACTGTTCGTGTGGCCCTTGTGCTTTCAAAGTCATAGATCTGTGACCTTTCAGTTTTCATCTTCGCACAGTTTGATCGATCGAACTTCTATCTCAGATTAATCTTGAGAGATCGATCAAACTCATCTTTTTCAGTTTCTCAGATTGATCAAAATTTTGAGATCGATCTCATATTTTTTTTGTGATCGATCAAACTTCACATATTTCATACACACATTCCATGCATCTTATCTTGTGTCCATGCTATCTCATTCATACCCAATGCCTGTGATATTCCACATTGGATGCATTTCATACTTACATTGTTTAGCATGCTTCATATCCTGTCACTTGCATAGATTCATGTCATCTATATGTTTTGTCTATCTTATTTGACATGCATGTTTCTATTTTGTGCTTTCAATTCTTTATTCTGGCACTGACTCCCCTTGCAAGTTTTAAATTATTTTTCAGGCCATGACTAAGCACGAGACTATTGCCAAGAGGCAACACGGGCCTCAGAGACATATCAGACCTAGGATAGAAGAACCAGCAGAGCCCTCTCATATACAAGAGGAGCCATTAGAGCCTACTCCACTTCAGCCACCTGCCCATGAGGCTGAGGATGATCATATTCCATCTACTTCTGAGGCTTAGCCTATGTTTACACCATTTCCATCTCCATCACATGCTGAGGCTGAGCATTCACCATTACCATCTCCACCACACCAGCCAGTTCAGCCAGCTCGAGAGCGTGACAGGCCCACGCCTAGATATGCACATATGACAGTGGACCACAAGTCAGTGTTTGACATAGATTTTTCTCCAGATCGGTACTGACCTGATCAGCTTACGATGATATTTTCCAGAGTGGCCTTGCAGCTATTCTTGCCCCGGTTACTGAGCCAGTCTACCCGCGGCTAGTACGAATGTTCTTCTAGAACCTCCGACCGTCCCCGCATACCACAGCAGAGCTGGTCACTACTATAGATGGCCATCAAATTGCTATTACTGTGGACACGCTAGCCAGATCATGCCATTATCCACACCGATGCCCCCGGAGCTACAAGAGCTATATCCCAGTCTATAAAGGCCTTCTTATGTCGACATGGCAATTTTCTTGACAGGTCACCATGTCGATGGTGAGACCTTCGCCACCCGCACCTTTCTTCCAGATGACCTATGGTTCTTTGATTCCGTTCTCTTTCGGAACATATATATAGCTAGGCACAAGATTCAGCGGTGAGGAAACTATCTGACAGCCCTCTACGCATTTTATACAGGCCACTGGGTATCTATCCCCGCGCTCATCTGGAGCGTGATGAGGAAGCTCTTCGATGAGTATATCAGCAAGGAGAAGCACGGAAAGGCTAAGTCTCTCCCATTCGGCCACCTCATCACCCAGATACTGATCGACCAGCTCTATCATTTCCATCCTTAGGAGCACCCTAAAAGAGGTTCCTGTCACTTCTTGAAGAAGGACTAGAACAAGAGCTATAATGCTATCATCACCAGACTGCAGGACCACGCAGTAGTGGTTGCAGAGGAGTTAGAGGCAGAGGCAGCGGTAGAGGTAGCAGCAGCAGACCTAGCAGTGGACGATGTACTAGTAGGTCCAACTACCGAGCACATAGACATTGATTTAGAATGACCTGCAGATGACGTAGAGCAACATTCTCTAGCTAAGTCGCCAGTACACGAGGAGGAGCAGACTCAGGATCTTTCTTCTGATTCATCCGTACCTGAGGCTCCTAATCAGACCCCCGGCTTTGGAGAGCGTCTTCAGGCTCTTGAGGATGTAGTGGTTGCTATCAGAGCTGATACTGCTGCCATTCGAGCCAATGTTGTAGCCCACCGAGCTGATTTTGCTACATTCCGCACGAATGTCATGACTCTACTCCGAGACTTATCTAGGGATATCCGCAGAGCTCGCCCTGCCCATCCTGCCTCGTCTACCTGAGATTCCCAATTTCTTCTATCATTTTATACTACACCTCTGTGATCTATACTTCATTTTTGTCACTGTATATTATTTGCAGCCGGATATGTCGGCTTTGATCTTTTGATATACTTTATACTTTATTTTCTTTATATATGTTTTTGCTATGGATGTCATCTATTATGTTCTCATATCTATCTATTTAACTCCATCAGGTGCATCATAATGACTCCAGTGAGAGAGAATGCTACACAATTTTCAGGACCACCTTTATACCTCTCTCACTACTTTATTTCATTTACACTTGCACGTCCACTGTACACTGATTATCCCTTTTTGTTATCTAATGAATTTATCCGAGTGCCAAATTTCAGGACCATAGTTAATCCCAAGTTTAAGGGGGCCATGCCACCCACTTTGGATACTTCAGTCCCAGCCATTCTTTGCCTTAATTGCACCGGTGTACTCTTTCCTTTTGTTCTCTTTGCACATTGAGGACATTGTGCCGTTTAAGTTTGGGGGTAATGGTGTACTTTACAGTGTTAACTTTAAACTTCAAAATTTTGAGTATGACTTGTGTATTTAAGAGATTTTCTATGATTGGTCCATATCTAGCTATGATTTTGATCTTTTAAGGACTATATTGCTTAAAATTTAAAAATTGCTTGACTTGAGAGTTCAATACTCCTTGTATGCCTTATGGACGCCATTTAGGAGTAAAGTTTTCGAAAGATTGATATCTTGCTTGCACTTGTGGTCCACGTCATCTTGATTTTGTGATTGTTTTGAGATTCACTTTAGAATTCTACACTAACACAGGCCCACATTAGCATTCATTTATGGGGTACATGTTTTGTTAATTATTGAATTGGTTATATCCCAATTGAGTTAGTAGTGCATTGAAAGCTTTCATTCTTGATAAAGGTGGATAACAACCCCTTTTCACTAAGTAACCGGGATTCTAGCCTCATTAAGCACTGAACTTCTTATGCCGAAAGGTGTAGGGCCCAAACTCTAGGTTAATAATTGAACTTGTTTATTCAAAAAAAAAAAAAAAGTGAGGACTTCTCCCAAAAGGTGAGAAGTGGGAAATGATTAGATGGAGGTTGTCTTGATTTATAGCCTAGTTGATTTGAGCTTGTAAGTCCGTAGGGGTGTTTGAACGCCTAATGCCCTAAAGCCGTCTGGTTTGGGAGTCATTGACCTAACGCTCGACCTCATGAATCGCTAGAAAGCTTAATAGATCAACATATTGCACCATGCTTCCATCTTTGATCCTAATAATAATAATAAATAAATAAATAAATAAATCAAGTGAAAAGAATAAGTGCACCTAGAACAATAAACCTTTAATAAAAAGGTTCACTTTTTGTCTTGATGATCGGTACTAGATTTGTGTGCTAGTTTGAGGGTAAGGATGTGATTAATTTTTTAGTTGGCTTAGATAGCAACATATTTGATGCCGGTCCATTCAAAAGGATTCTAGAGTTGTTTTGATTTGCATGATCATTTTCTTGATGTGTGGACGACCATACTTGCTTGCTTGATGTTGAGATTATGGGAGATTACTTAGAAATGTTTGAAAAACTGCATACTTGAGGTAGTTTTCTCCCAATATTTGTTTGCAATATTGGTGTCTCTTTAGAAAGAATGAGCTTAATCTTTGTGGGTATCATTTCTAGAAACCCGCACGAGACTTCACTCGTCCACTAGGGGTAACTTAGGGGTTTAAAAGGCTTGTTGCATATACTAAGTGCAATCGTGTTCCCTATGAAAGTGGCGTTATCCATTTATTGTTTTCTAGTTCATAGTTGTTTAGTTATTCATTTCATTCCTTTACTTTCTAGTTCATTGCTAGGGACTAGCAATATTTAAGTTTGGGGGTGTGATAAGCGCTGAAAAGTGCGTATTTAAACCCCTTAAGCTTAGGCATTCTAGTACATTTACCTATCTTACTTTACCGTTTTAGATTGATTTCATATTATTTCCATTTTCAAGCACTTATCCCGGAAATAAGCTAACTCAGCCAAATAAGAGCAGAAATGAAGCAATTCTGGGATGAATCAAACTAAGGAGCTAAGTGGAAGCAAAAGAAGAAAAAGGTGGAAATCAACATCTTCAATCGATCTCAGATCAAAGTTCGATTGATCAAACATGATCGATCTCAGCACTTCAAGATGGATCAGAGCCATGATGACATTTTCAGAGATCTTAAAAGTTCAATTGATCCAACATCATTCTTCGATCGATCGAACTACCTTGTCCTTATCCAAATGATTGATCTTATTTAGTTGTACCACCCTACCAACCACTTTTGTCCTTTTCCCGAAAATATCTTCAAAATATCTCAGATTTGTTTTTATCCAAAAAGCGCCGCCATTGAGGATTGATCCAACTTCAGTTCGATAGATCTCAGCCATATTCGATTGATCCAAGTCCAAGGTTATTGATCCAACTTCAGTTCTTGATTTTGTGTATTATTGAGGGATTAGTGTTGTAATATATGTTTTGGCACTTTTATATATACAGATCTTGTTTATTCAATGATTTATGTGATTTAATGCTTTCAATTGATCATTTCATTCTATCCATATGTCTATGTATGCTAGAATAGATGTTCATGTGTTTGTCTCTATTTCTTGTGTTATTGATGCATGTCTATATGTATTAATGCCATAGATCTAGAGATTGTCAAAGCATTGTGCTTAATGGAATGCTCTTGTAATTTTCTGGATGGTTTATGCTCATTTCTTGATGGATTATGCCTCTCCCTTAGCTTAATTAGTTTAATTTCATGTCATTAGCTTAATTGTAGTGTAGTGGTAGCATAGTTGTTAGATGGGAGGACAATCCATGCTTGTTGTTTGATGTTCCATACTTTTGAATGCAAGTAGCATATGTCTCTAACCTTGTAGTGTATTTGGTTTGTGAGCTTAATGAAAGGATTAATGACTTGTTATATATATGGTGCTTTCCACATGCTATTAAGACAATATATACTTAATTGTTAGATATATTGTACTTTTTACATGTTGCTTAGACAATATATACTTAATTAGTCACCCTTGCTAATTGAATCAACCAAACACACACACACATTAATATTGCAACACACATTTCCCTCATTAGTCACTTGTTAAGGGTGTAAAAAAGTATTATTTGGGGGTGACCTCTAAACCCCAAGATCTCTCTCTTTTACTCTTACTCTTTATTGCATTCAATTATTTAGTTTAATTTGCTCTCTAGTTTAATCAACCAACCAACTATTTGTTTGATCACTCGACCTACTAACCCTAATAGCGATTCCACAACCAAATTCAACTCTAATCCATTGGGACGATCCCTACTCACCCTAACTATATTTTTAGTGAAGGTAGTAGTGGCTTTTATAAATGTAAAACTTGGCCCTCGCCTTAATGTACACTCTCTAAGCTTGTGGTGTAGCGACACACCATTAAGGTGAGTAGGGATCGTCCCAAGGGATTGGGGGCTATGTTAATATGGAAACAAGGTCAGATTAGTAGGTCGAGTGATCAAAAGATTGTTTGTTTGGTTAATTAAACTACAATGTAAATGAATTCAATACTAAGCAATTGAAATAAATAAAGGGTAGAGAACAAGAGAGAGAGGTCTTAGGATCTTGAGGTCACCACTAAACATCACCATTCTAGACATTCAATGTGTAATGAATGAGGGGAAACATGTGTTGCAATACAAAGAAGTGTGATTGATTGAATCAATGAGCATGGATTGACTAATTAAGTATACATTGTCTAGACAACCTAGTGAATAGCACAATATATCAAACTAAGCCATTAATCCTTCCTTTAAGCTCATAATCAACATACTAATAAATTAGATAATTATATTACTTGCATTCATAAGTATGGAACATGAAACAATAAGCATGGATTGTCCTCACATCTAAGAAAGTAAAGCAACTACACTACTTCTAAACTAAGGACATGAAAATTAAACTAATTAAACTAAGGGAGAGGTACAATCTATCAAGAAATGAGTATGAACCATCAAACAAACCACAAGAGTATACTATTTAAGCACTATGTGTAATGACCCGGATTTTTCGGATAAATTTTTTCAGTTGTCTTTTCCCTTTTGAGTTTGGTTTCTTGTCGATTAGTGCCGTCTCGAGTGCTCTGAAGTGATTTCCGAGACTCTTTTCTATGGATTGACAACTTCCTTTGAGGACCAAGTCATTCCCACATTTTTCGTTTTTCGACACTATTCACTTTTTGTCTTTTTCCCTATTCCGTCTTTTCCTCATTTGTCACTCTGTTTGCGTAACCACACTTCTCATGTTTGGAGTTGGTTTTTGACTTCACGTACCTTCATTCCCAATTATTTCTATGAGATACGTATCTTTACTTTCGTGAGAAATTACTCTAGTTGCTCCCGGTGTCCATAGGGGCATAAATGCAAAGTTCTTTGGAAACTGTTTCTTTTCTTGGGGTATTTTTCATAAATATCTTTTGAAGATATTTTATTTTAGGGGTATCTAAGAAAATATCTTTTGGAAGATATTTTCATTCTGGGGCAGTTTCGCAGTTTTAACTTTTTGGAGGGGTTATTGTGCAATTAATGAAAATTATTGCTCAATGCCTTGTTTTGAGCCTGGATCCTCATATGGAATTTATTTTCACATTTTGTCAAGTCATGGACTCTTAGAATTCCCTCCTAGACGATGTTTTCCAGTTTCAGGGTTTTTGGCCCCAGTTTGCGCCAAACTTGTTTTGGGTATAACTCTCTGCTCGGGACTCAGTTTTTGACGCCGTTTCTTCTGTTGTTCATATTTTCTCATTTGGAATCTTTTTTGTTCATGGAGTTTTGCCGTTTGAGCACGTCTGCTCAAATTTCACTTTTTCAGACCCGGCGGGGCCCGTTCGGGGCACTTATTGAGTTTTTCTATAAATAGGAGGTCTTTAAGTGAAAAATCAGATTTTTACTCTCTCTCTCCTCTCTCTTGGCCGGATCTAGAGGCAGCCATGGCTGTCATCTTCTATCTCTTCCTTTGAGCTTCTTCCCTTCAATGAAATACCTTAATGCCTTAGTGGTTATTGTTTCCCTCGGCGAGGCCTTCGATTCCAACCAATTGGAATCTCATTTTGGCCATTTCTTGAGTTCGGGTTTGAAGCTAAGTTGTGTTTTTGATGGGGCTTCCTTGGGATTCATGTTCGTGGTGTTGTCCCCAACAAGACCTAGGAGTTTCGTCGGATTCGGAGCATATTTATTTTGGTGGGGATTTGAGATTTCATCTCAAATGGACGTAGGGAATGTTTTAGGCTTTTGTGTGTGTTATATTGAGTGTTTAGCATGATTATACAACTGATATGTGTGCCTTGTATCAAATCTAGAAAGTTAGTAATTTTTAATTCTTTGTATAAGATTTAAAATTCATGATGATATATAACTTTGATTTGAATTGTGGCATGGTAGAAAATCTTGTTTTAATATGTTGGTTAACATATATCAAATTTGGATTAATTAAATAAGAATTGCTCTTTTTAATTAATATTTACCTTTTATGAAAGATTAAAGTTCATGGCCGTACCTGGCATGAAATTGAGTTGTATTATGCTTCTAAATTGAGTTTTGGCATATTTGTTAACATACTTTAATTTGAGAGCATTTGGTTGAGTTTGGAAATCTAGAAACTTTAATTAAGAGATTAATTAAAATCTAATTTTGTGGTTCCATGGTCCTAATTAAGCTTTTGTGTGAATATATGTAATGACCATGACATGTCTATTAGCATATATTAAATTAGGGCCAATTGGAAATGATTTGAAATCTAGAGAGTTTAATTATTTTGATGTAATTAGATTCTAACTTGTTTATCCATGGATTTAATCATGTTTTAGAAGGTGCTTCTATTTTAAGATCATGGATTTAGACTTGTGAAGTATTATCTTGATTGTGTTATATGCATTGAAGGGCATTGTTGTTAAATTTATATTCATGAGAGTATGTTTCTAATATGAATATATTATTGGCTTGTGATTTCATAGCATTATGGATATGAAATGCTTATTATGCACAATTGAGAGTTATATTGCTAACTTGTTACTATATAGCAGTAATATGTATAAGTTATGAACTTATTTGGCTTATTTTGGAATCTTGGAACATTGTTGAGTTAAGATGGCTAGGGTTTGGCTCTAGTAAGGGGACGTGAGTCCTCTAAGTCATTGAGATAGTGCGCACTTAGGGTGGTCTTCCCTGCAGGTTAGTGCCCAGAATAACCATTGAGGTCTCGGCAGAATTCCGAGCGTGATGTCCAAGTCTTCCACTATTTGTTTTCACATTCAATTCCAAGTTAACAATCATGTTTACCGTGTTGACTTGTGGTTTTGGCTATTGGTGATTTTGATGTTGTTAAATACATCCATACTAAATTGATATATTTAGTTGATTTCACACTTTTAGATTTCTAGTTGATAACCTAGGGAATCTATGTCTTGATGTGTGGTATTAGATATTCTAATTATGCTAAATTGTTATATTTAGTTGATGTTGCATTTTAGACTTCAAGTTGATAACCTTGAGAATCTATATGTTGTTGCTTTGTGTAAGCATGCTCCTATGTTGTTGCTTTGTGTAAGCATAACCCTATGTTGCTAAAATTGCATAATGAGGTGATTGATGCTAGAAATGATCTTAGGTAGCTAGGATGCTCCTTGAGTCTCACCTTTGACATAGATGTTAGGTGGAATGAACCACAATAATTAAATCATGCAAACTTGTAAAACGTAGGTCGATGTATGCTCATTTCCTACGAGTAGCTTTATGTTACTCACCCCTACAATACTGGGGCATATTTCAGGTATAAGAATTAAAGTTGAGACTTCCATTATGCTTGGATGACTTGTGGACTTGAAGACTTCCATTTTTGTGAAGGTTGGATCGGAATGCCAATTGTAGTCTTAATTGTCAAATGTGTATATTTGATTCGAAACTTGTAATGTGTGCCTAAACACACTTTTGATTCTCATTTTATGTATATGACATGAGGCCAAGGGCCAAACTTCTTTTAGAATCACATTTATGTCATGGATGTTGATTTTTGCCCTTAATGAGATTATATGAAATTCATGCGTTTTAGTATGCTATTTTGCACCGGAGCATGTATTGCATATGAAATTCGTTATATAGAATTCATTTAACATGTATGAGGTGTGGCCAAAGGCCAAACGGTATTTTGAAGTCATTTCATAGTTTTGAATTCCAAGTTTTCATTCCAAATTACATTTTTGGCATTTTGGCCGTTGGGGGGTCATATTTTGCATCGGCCATATTTTTGGGCCATGGACCATTGTAGCACATCTTACTAAGTAAGTTACGTTTGTGTGCATGGTCGTTTTCGGGCAAAGCTTCTTCTTTGGTGAAATGAGCCTCCTATAGACTCATTTTACACTTTTGTTGCATATTCTGACCTAAGGATATTTTGGGAATTTTCTTTTGGAAATAAATTATGTTCTTTATATGGTCACTTAGAAAATGTGATTTTAGGGGGGGGGGGGGTTTCTTCTTCGTGTTTTTCTAGAAAATGTCATCTTGGCATCGAAAATCGATCCCGAAGTTTAGCTTCTGTTTTTTCCATTTAGCAGCTTTTTGGACCCTCTGGACCAGTTTTTTTGGGAGGGCATTTTAGGCATTTCAAAATGCATATTTTTCAATTTTTCTTGTGAGTCACGTAGAAAACTCAATTTTGAGGGGGTTTCTTCTTTGAGTTTTTCCAGAAAATGTCATATAGGCCCTCAAATTTCCATTTTTTCTGGAAAAACCCCTGCTGCCAGGATTTCTTGCTGCCCATTCTGCCTCCTTCACATATAAACGGTTACGAGAAGTTTGGTAACCGGTTACATGTGCTTGGGCAGTGTTTTGGCTAAGTTTTTTGGTCTCCTAACCGGTTAGGAAGGCTTGGTAACCGGTTAGATGATCTAGGGTTTGCATTTTGACCGTTTTGCCCCTTCTTCTTCCGTTAGCCATATCTGCTTCATCCGGACTCCGAATCAAGTGATTCTTGAGTCTAAATTCATTAATTTTTCATTGTCTTTCCAATGGTGTGCTCGGTGACACCTAATTTTGAGCTAGAAATGACAATTTTTCCCCTAGGTGCATTCTTGTCCGTTTTTGAAATGTTGCTTCCGCATTTGTTTCCTTTGGGTTCCGTGACCTCATTGAGTGTCACATTGGGGTCTTAGAGTCATGTTGTATCCCTAGAGACCATTGTTTTGTCTTTTGCTTCCGCATTTCGGATCCGTCATCGGGTCATCTTTCGGTTCATCACTGACGCACCGGGTTAAAACACTTAGGCCGTCACACTATGCCTTGACAATCTCTAGATTCATAGCATTAGTACACATAGACATACATCAATATCACAAAACCAAGAGATAAACACATTAACATCTACTCTAGCATACATAGACATATGGATAGAATGAAATGATCAATTGGAAGTATTAATCAACACAAATCATTGTAAAAACAAGATTCATATATAAATCAAGTGTCAAGACAAGATTACAACACAAATCCCCTCAAAATACAAAGCATTAAGGTCTAGAAGGCATGATTAGGGCTAATTCTAGCCCCAAGAAGATGTTTAGCCACTCATTGATGTAGTCATCTAACCTTCAAGGGCCATCTCCATGGTAGAAATGCTTTTCTTCTTGATAGAAACCCTAGAAAAATGGAAGAACTCCCAAAATAGTGTATGTCTCTCTAAGCTCTAGCCTCTTCTCCAAGATAGATGATATGAGATGTATTGAGATATGATGAGATATATGAGTTATGATGTAAAAATGGCTCAAAATCCTTATATAGGAAGCTCAAGTGTCACACCCAATGGTCAAGTCTCATACACTAGGGTCCCTTCAATGATTGTACCACGACCCATTTTTTAATGAGCTGGACTCCATTTTATTTTGGACTTAAAGAGGTTCGATCGATCGAATTCAGATGAGATCCATCGAACTGTGGCCAGATCCATCGAAGTTAGGCCAGATCAATCAATCCTTAGCGGCACTTTTTTAGAATAAGACAAATCTAAGATATTTTTGGGATATTTTGAGAAAAAGACAAAAGTGGTAGGTGGGGATAAGATCAAGGAAGTTCGATCGATCTGAAGAAAGTTTGATCGATCGAAGATGGAATTTCTTTGAGGATAAGGACAAGGGGTCTGATCCATCTTGGTGAGGTGAGATCGATAGATGTGAAATCGATCGAAAATATTCCTGATCAATCGAAGATTGCTGATTTTCACCACTTTGCTTCCACTTTGCTTCATTCTTCCATTCAGCTTGAGATTGCTTCTTTTATGCTCTAATTTGGCTAAATTGACTTATTTTGGGGATAAGCACCTGAAAAGGGCAATAACATGAAATTAGTCTAAAACAGGAATATAAGATAGATAAAGGTCGTAGAATACTCGAGCTTAAGGAGTTTAAATGCGCATTTTTTAGCACTCATCACACCTCCAAACTTAAATATTGCTAGTCCCTAGCAATGAACTGCAAAGTAAAGGAATGAAATAAACAACTATACAAGTATGAACTAAAAAGCAATAAATGGATAATGCCACTTTCGTAAGGAACACGATTGCATTTAGCGTATGTAACAAGCCTTTTAAACCCCTAGGTTACCCCTAGTGGACGAGTGAAGTCTCGTGAGGGTTTCCAGAAATGATACCTGCAAACATTAAGCTCATTCTCACAAAAGAGGCACCAATATTGCAAACAAGCATTGGGAGAAAATTACCTCAAGTATGCAATTTTTCAACCATTTCCATGCAATCTCCCAAAATCTCAACATTAAGCAAGCAAGTATGGTCCTCCACACATCAAGAAAATGATCATGCAAATCAAAACAAATCTAGAATCCTTTTTGAGTGGACTGGCTTCAAATATGTTGCTATCTAAGCCAACTAAATAAATGATTACATCCTTACCCTCAAACTAGCACACAAATCTAGTACCGATCATCAAGACAAAGAGTGGACCTTTTATTAAAGCTTTATTAATCTAGGTTCGCTTATTCTTTCCACTCACTCATTCATTTTTTTTTTGTTTTTTAATCCTAAGGATCAAAGATGGAAGCATAGTGCAATGTGTTGATCTATTAAGCTTTTTAGTGATCCATGAGGTCGAGCGTAAGGTCAATAACTCCTAAACCAGACAGCTTTAGGTCATTAGGTGTTCAAACACCCCTAAGGACTTACAAGCTCAAATCAACTAGGCTACAAATTAAAACAACCTCCATCTAATCATTTCCCACTTCTAACCTTTTGGGAGAAGTCCTCACTTTTTTTTTTATAGCTTTTGCAACTTTTTTTTTATTTTATTTATTTTTATTGTAATTCAATTATTAACCTAGAGTTTTGGCCCTCCACTTTTCGGCGCGAGAAATTCAGTGCTTAATGAGGCTAGAATCCTGGCTACTCAATGAAAAGGGTTTCTTATCCACTTTTATCAAGAATGAAAGCTTTCAATGCACTACTAGCCCAATTGGGATATAACCAATTCAATAGTCAACAAAGCATGTACCCCACAAATGAATACTAGTGTGCACCTGTGCTAGTGTAGAATCCTAGAGTGAATCTCAAAATAATCACAAAATCAGGATGATGTGGACCAGAAGTACAAGCATGATATCAATTTTTTGAAAAATTTACTCCTAAATGGCATTCACAAGGCATACAAAGAGTATTGGACACTCAAGTTAAGCAATTTTTAAATTTTAAGCAATATAGTCCTCAAAAGATCAAAATCACAGCTAGTAATGGACCAATCATAGAAAATCCCTCAAATACACAAGTCATGCTCAAAAATTTGAATTGAAAGCAAATACTACAATTAACACCCATTACCCCCAAACTTAAATGGCACAGTGTCCTCAATGTGCAAAGAGAACAAAGAAAAGAGTATACCAGTGCAGCTAAGGCAAAAAATGGCCGAGACACAAGTATCTAAAGTAGGTGGTATAACCCCCCCAAACTTGGAATTGATTGTGGTCCTGAAAAGATGGCACTGGGATGAAATCTCATCAGATAACAAAAGGGATAGTAACAGTGCACAGTGGACATACAAGTGTAAATGGGATAATAAATGAACTAAGGAGAGAAGAAAAAGGATGGTCCTGAAAAATTTTGGGCAGCACTCTCTCTCACTGAAGTCATTAGAATGCATCTGATAATGGAGTCAAGAACAGATAGATGTATCAATATAAGAATCTGACATCCAAACATAGCATGCATAGAAAGAGAAAAATAATGTACTGTACATCACAATATCAGGGCTAACAGACTGGCCATAAAAATATCATAACATTATAAAAAATAGCAGGTATCACACACACACACACACACACATATATATATATATATAAAGATGAAAGAGAGGTATAGAGATTAGGCAAAGGAAGTAGGGTGAGCGGGGCGTGATCCCCGAATATCTCTGGATAAATCCTGCAACGCAGCCATGACGTCTGAGTGGAGAGTAGTCACGTTAGTGCTAAGGGAAGCCACATCTAACTGAAAAGAGACAACTGCATCTTCCAAAGTCTGTATACGCTCTCCTAGGCCAAGTGTCAGAACTGGAGCGTCAAGATCGTGAAACTGAGGTATATCCTGACCCTGCTCCCGAGAATGTAGTGGCAACCCTATCGGAGAGTGACGTGGTGACTCTACTGGAGGCTCTCGCTCTAAATTAATATCCATATATGCATCCGCAGCCGCCGGTGGGTCTGCTGGATCATGCTCTGCTGCTGCTGCTGCCTGTTCTACCATCTCTGCCTCTACAACATCCTCTACTACTAAAATGGCCTCCTCCTCTAAGCTCTTGATAAGAGCATTATAGCTCTTATTCCAATCCTTCTTGCCATAATGGCAAGCCCTTGACTCAATATGCTCCTATGGATGGAAAAGATAGTGCTGATCTTAGAGGATTTGAGTAATAATATGTCTAAAGGGGAGGAATGTGGCTCGCTTAGGCTTGGCCTTGCTAATAATGTAGACCACATATAATCTCATCATGACACTCCAGTAGAGTGCCGGAACAGAGAACCAGTGGCCTGTATAGAAGGCATAAAGAGAAGCTAGAAAGTCTGAGTGCCGTTGGATCTTATGGCCCGCCATAAATACGTTTCAATACAAGACCGAATCGAAGAACCAAAGATTATCGGGCAGATAAGTCTTCGTGGCGAATGTCTCGCTGTGACAGCCCAAGTTTTTAAACTCGGTGCGTCAATGATGAACCGAAAGTGATCTGATAACGGATCCGAAATACGAAAGCTAAAGGTAAACCAAGGTCTCTAAAGATATGAGTCATTCCTAAGACACAAATGTGACCCTCCATGAGGTCACAGAACTTAAAGAGGACAAAAACGGAAACAAAGGTCAAAAAGGATAAAATTTGCTATCCAGGGGCAAAAGGGTCAATTCACCATTAAAAGGAGAAACTTGACTCTAAAAAAGTCAAAAAAAAGGTTAATAAAACCTAATCTAATCATTTTAAAACATTCCAAGAGGTTCCATAGACTTTGGCTAAGAATCCCACAAAATGTCCCGTCCAGGTTGAAGTGAAAACTGATACTACTTCACTAAAACTTACATAACTCTCACTGTGTTTAGAATTTGAGAATGGTATTGATACCATTGGAAATCTGACTCAAACTCCTTGAGTTTAGGCTCAAGAATCACCCTATTTGGATTAGAAATGAAGAAGTTATGACCCTTTGAAGTTGGAAGAATAGTGTTGAAACTCAACAGAAGCTAGGCTCGGGTTCTAGCTATTTCGGTCGACCGAAATAAAGATGCTGAGACCTAAAATCATGAAGAAAAGGTTCCAATTGCTTCGGTAGACCGAAATAAAGGTTCGGTCGACCGAAATGACCCTTGAACAGTGTATTTGGCTACTGGAATGTGATGTTACTGTGCAAACACAAAACCATTTGACATCGGTCGACCAAAATGGAGTTTCGGTCAACCGAAACACCTCGAAAACCTGCTGTTGAACCTACTATAAGCCTAAGGTGTTAAGGTACTACCTCAACTTTGAATCCCATGATACTTTAATTCAAAATGGATGTGTGAAACTGATTTTTCATGAGTTTTGAGAATATAAACATGTCAACAAGGTTGATATGAGTAAATGAATATAAAATAATGGCCCATGGCCTCATACACTTCATTTACAAGATTTTGACTTCTCAAACCTCAAAATTTTATTAAAAGACATTTGAAGCAAAACTTTGTTACCAAAAGTGTTTAAGTACAAAAGTAGAGATGCTTGGCCCTTGGCCTTTTTACATACATGCTTCTAATGTCAAAAGTGATTACTTAAGCATCTTACACATCAAAGAGGTTACATAATCTTCAAAAGCACCATACATACATGGTATACAAAATTATAACTTCAAAAGTTAAGCATGCTAAACACTTGCATGTTGATATATAAAAATGCTTCAAATAGCTCAAAAGCTTCTAAGGATGATGAGCATCCATGAACATAGTCTCTTTACCTGAAAAACAACCTAAACCACTAGGGTGAGTAATCAAGTTACTCGTAGGAGAAGCATATGTGTATACCCTAAGGTTTCAATATCATTGCAAGATCAATATAGACGAATACAAGGGAGCATTCTACTTAACGTCTATGTTCAAGGTGTGCTAAGGGATCATCTTAAGCTAACTTGAATGATTCTTTAGCAATACAAATCCATATCAATGTACTTAACAACATCAATTTGCCAATAACAAGAATTTAAAGCTACAATTTAGCATTGGTTGTCAACTTGAAATTTAATGCGAAAACAAGTAATGGAAGACTTGGACATCATGTCTTGGACTTAACAAAGATCAATACGGTTATTCTGGGCATTAACCCGTTGGGAAGACCACCCTAGTGTGCACTATCTCAATTGGGGAGAACTCATACCTCCCGCACTAAAGCCGAACTTTAGCCATGTCACATGTAACAATGTCCCAAGAGAATCCAAAATATAACAAGTTCAAAACTTATATATATATAATAAGGCATATCAACCACCTTACGAACACAAGTACTTTAAAACCACACAAACCATGTCTTAGGGTTCCAAGTCTAGAATGGCAAGCCAAATGACAAATTCACATCATGATATTATGCACAATACAATATCACAAATTTATCAATTCAAGTCATGCCTCAATAACAAGCTCTATATACTAATTATCAACATTTATCAATAGGCTCATAAATTTATCACAATTTGTAATTCACAAGAATATAGAATTACTATCACAAAAATATAGCAATTCAAGTCAATAAGAATTGCATATAACACTAATAATTCTACTAGAGTTCTATATTACTACCACATATGAATTTACTAGAATTTAGCATCTACTAAATTATATAATCCTTCTACACATGGTTTACACATATCATACATGCTTAAATCAATAAACCCTAAGTCAAGAAGTGAGGGTTTTCCTATACTATGCAATACTATCATATCAAAAGCATGTACACAATATATATTAAACCACAAGGACTATAAAACACTTACAATATAAACATACTACCACCCCTACCTCAATAGAGAATTGTATCTCTATACTCCAAGTTACCAAGCACAAAATGGAAAACAAGCTTAGGATTCTTGAAGAGGAGAGTAAGAGGAATCCCTTCTCTCCCAAGGTCAAAGGTCTAGGGTGAGTGGAAGAGTGCCAAATGTGAAGTCAAAGTTCAATACTAAGCTTTCCTCTAATGGAGTTTTTGCTAGGGTTCATGAGAGATAATGAAATGAAGAAGGTAAAGTGTAAAATGGTGAGTGGAAGGGCTATAAATCCTCCACTCACTATGTGTTTCTACACTACCTCTCTCACACACACAATGCAAGACTAAATGGTAAACCTACACTTGTCACTAATCCAATGCTCCTTCCTAGGCTTAATCTTAAGCCTACACTTGTCAACAATCTAAGCCAACAAGTGCACCAATCCTAGGCCAACATGTGGGTGAATCTCCACCCTCCAAATGTCAAGAAGTCATGGTGCCAAGTCTCTTCACCTAAATGCCAACAAATGGCTCCATGAGAGTGTGACACTTGTCACACTTTCCAAAATTTACAAAACGGTCCTTTTACAAAATATCTTCTAAAATAAATTGCAAAAGGGTCCCTAAAATGAAAAATAATTATTTTACATAATTACACTAAAATCCCAAAAGTTAATAATAATTACACTAAAGTATGCATTCATGCCCTTTACAAGAAAAGTACTAATCTAGCATGCTTTTCAAGAAAAGTAAAAATACCAATGTCATGGAAATCAAATACCATGAATGCATGAAAAACCGAAATCAAATCCGAGCACAATAAGTGAGGTTATGCAAAGAAAAATGAAAAACGGGAAAAAGACGAAAAAAGGAAAATCGCCGAAAATGGAAAAGGAGGAAAAAGACCGGGTCATTACACTCGCCATCACTATAGTGGCCAGTCAGTGCAATAGCCATGTCGGCATCAGATGGCCCTGGAGAATAGGATAATGAAGGCCGGGAGGGCAGACGTGCGAGCATCGAGAAGAAGTGGTCAATGACTCAACAGTTATGTGGATAAGGTGGCCATCAATAGTAGTCCGCAGCTCCAATAGGTTACTCAGAGTTGGCTGGAGGTTCTAGTAGAACAACCGGATGAGCCTCAGGTAAACTGGATAAGTGACTAGAGCAAAAATGGCTGAGATGCCCTGCCGGTCAATATCATCAAAGGCCGCCCGGGTCAGAATCGATCGGGAAAAGAAGGTAATGTCAAAAATCGACTCATGCACCACCTAAAGGCGTGTATATCTTCTACTAGGTTTGTCTTAGATTTGGCCTGGCAGTGCTGGTGGTTATAAAGGAGGTGGTACATGCTCAGCCTCAGCAGAAGAAGATGATGCAGAAGCAGAAGACTGTAGTCTGGTATCGGTTAATAAGGACTGAGTTGTAGCTAGCTCTGGAACAGGGTCCTGAGCATGGGAAGGCTCTGCGGGCTCCTCTATCTGCTATCTCACTCTGCGTACATACTGCTGGTTGGCCAAAGTCTTGACTTGGGCTATAGTCTGCCAAAGAAGGAAAACACTTGCAACTGGAGTCAGTAACAGAAATAATATATGAAATATAGAATTGAAAGCACACAAATAGAAACATATTTGTAGGTAAGATAGACAACTCAGAATGAATCAACATGAATCTATGCAAGTCGTAATACAACCAGGCATGGACAGTGAATGTTCAAATAAGTGAAGCATGCTAAATATGACAGAATAAAATGCACCCAAAATGGAAAACACAAGTATTAGGCAAATATAAGACAGCATGGAACACAAAAGATAGCATGTGAAGTGGATATGCAAATCTGTGATGTTCGATCGATCATGAAAAGATGAAATCGATCGAAGTTGGATCGATCAGGAATTAAGTGAGATCGATCTTTCTCTAATCGATCAGAGGAAAACATGATTGATCGAACTCTGCAAAAATACGAAAAGTCACAGATCTGTGACGTGGACAACACGGGGGGAACCCAAGCAAGCTTATGGGTCCCTTTACACTTCAACACATCAAGATTGGTCACTTATGTAGGCACGTGCACCTCGAAAACAAAATTGGAATCAAATATATACATAGCTATATACATATATATATACACATGCTTCAATGATCAAAAACGATAACAATGGAATATGGCAACCTTAGATCTAAACATGGCATCATCAAGAACATAAAGATTGTAGCTCAAAAATGGAAATAAAATTCAAAACTTACCAAAACCAAATGAGAGAAGTGGAAACGGAGAGAGAGAGAGAGAAGATCTGAAGCAAAGAAGAGTTTGGAAACTTGGGATGTTCACCGGAGGTGGGAGAGATGATGAGCAGTGGTGGAAGAAGCTAGGGTCTGAGATCGATCTTGAAATCAATCAAAATGACCTTTGGCTTCTATTTTTAAAAACTATTTCCAACGAGTTCGATCGATCACTAAGAAATCAGATCGATCGAACAAAGATCGATCTAAAAGGGATTCAGATCGATCTAACCTCGCAAAACGACAAGTATTTTTTTGAAATTTTTTGAATATTTTGAAAATTAAAATTAAAATTAAAAATATTTTTGGATTTTCGGAAATAAAAATAAAAAATAAAAATAAAAATGAAAATAAAAATAAAAATAAAAATAAAGAAAAATATTTTTTTTTTGGATTTTTGAATTTTTAAAATAAAAATAAAATAAAATGGAATAAATAAAATAAAATAAAATATTTTTGGTTTTTGGAATGAACTGCCAAATTCAAAAAGCAGTCAAAGTCAACAAAAGAAACATGGTTCGATTGATCAAAGATCGATCTGGAAGGAACTTCGATCGATCCAACAGATGAAAACCTGCAGACAAGTTCGAATGATGCACAGAGAGGCCTTTTTCTTGGGTTCCAAAATTTTTTCTAAGTATAGAATGAAGATTGATCTGAGGAGTATCTCGATCGATCTTAGAACACTCAGATCGATTGGAAATGAAGTTCGCACAATACACAGAGAGCTGAAATATGCAAGAAAATTACGCTCGATGGGATAGAGAGATGATTGGATGCGGGGTTGGCAGTTCGATCGATCGAACCTCTTTTGAGATTGATCGAACAGACACTAAATGTCAAGTTTGAAACTGAAAGTGCAAGCATTCTCAATCAAAGTTCCTAACAATGTGTATGAACCCAAAATATATCTAGACGGCATAAGAAATGAAAGGTAAAATAAAAATGAGGGAGGAATAGGGTTGTAAACCTTACGAAGCACTAGTCTTTAACGTCTCTAGCAAGATGTTGGGCTCTTTTAGCCCGGATCAAAAATCTTATGATGCATCCCCTCCTTAACAAGGTGAATGGCATTTTGAATCCCACCCAACAAATTGTTCCCTAAGGAACTTGTAGGATTTGAATCAAAAGAGATTGACGGTCCTTGGTCCATGCAATTCTTAGGCTTCCATGCCCTTTCAACACTAGCTTTTGAAACAATGCTTTTTAGAAATTCTTTTTGAAGGCAAACTATTTGAAATTTTACTTCCATGAAAAGACTCAAATTCTTCAATTTCTTTGTCAAGACACTTTTCCATAACACATACCTCTTCGTGCTTGTCTATTGAATTCGCGGTTGGGTTGAAAAAGTTTAACTTCACTTTTATATGCCCAAATGATATTTTCATTATCCCCGTCCTACAATTTATGTTGGCATTTGTGGTTGCCAAGAAAGGACGGTCAAAGATAACGGGAATTTGATTCTTAGGATTTGGGACCGGTTCCGTGTCAATAACAACGAAATCAACGGAGAAGAAGAACTTATCAATCTTAATCAAAACATCCTCGATGATACTCCGAGGCTTTTTGATGGATTGGTTGGCAAGTTGCAAAACTACTGACGTCAGTTTTAAGTCTCCTAAGCCCAATTTGACATATACTGAGTAGGGAAAAAGGTTTACACTTGCTCCTAAGTCTAAAAGAGCCCGATTAATGACATGGTCACCAATGGTGCAAGAAGTAGTAGGTGAACCGGGGTCCTTAAACTTTGGGAGAGTGTTGTGTTGCAAGATGGAGCTCACTTGCTCGGTCAAGACCACTTTCTTTAGTGCTTGGCTCTTGTTCTTCCTCTTTTGGGTGCAAAGATATTTTAAAAACTTAGTATAAGCCAGAATTTGCTTAATTGCATACAAAAGTGGAAGATTGATCTTCATTTGCCTAAACACTTAAATGATTTCATTTAGTTTGGTCTTTTGCTTATTAGAGCCTCTGGCTCAAAGTTTTTTTTCAAAATCTTTTGTCGCAACATCTTCAACACAAGAATTCTTCAAATCATTGTTCAAATCACTTTTCAAATCATTTTTTAACATTTTCTCACAAAGATGATCATGCACATGCAATGAAGGAGGAATAGAATGTGAAACAAGATGGGGGTCAACTTTTGATTGCACCGGTTCACTCTCTTCATTGGAAACATCAATTTGATTTTTCATAATTTTCCCACTTCTTAAGGTCATCACCGTATTGACATGTTCAATTGTGTGACCTTCATTGGTTTCTATAACGAATTGTTGTTGTGGTGGGGCATTTAGAGGTGTCTTCCCTTTCTCTCTAGCATTCAAGGTACTAGCTATTTGCCCGACTTGGATTTCTAGCTTAGCAATGGATTGAGAATGGGAATGAAGCAATTGAGTGTTTGCCTCCAAAGTACCTAAAGCAGTCAACAATTTCTCCTCAAAAGTAGGACTCCTAGAAATTCCTTGGGAATAAGATGATTGATTAGGAAAATGAGAATTAGAAAATTGGTTTCTATGTGTTGATTGAAACGAAGATCTATAACCTTGGGAACCTTGGCTTTGCATTGGAGGCGGAACATACTTTCCTTGAAAACCACCTTGGGGAGGGTTTGAGCCTTCCCCTTGGCTTTTCCAAGAGAAGTTTGGATGGTTCCTCTATCTAGGATTGTAGTAGAGCCAAAGGGATTATTCCCTTGGTTGACAAATGCAACATTAACTTGTTCATGATGTTCATTTTGCACATGTCGATGGGGACAATTGGAAGTAGTATGTAAGACACTGGAACAAGTCATACAAGATTCATTAGATGCATGATGATGAACATGATTAGGGGAGGAAGACATTTGATTTGCCGAATTGTGGTTGACCAAAAATTAATCAAACCTTTGAGTTAAAGATTTCATCTCGGCGGCTATGTCATTTGAATTGTCAACTTGGTATAAGCTAACATTCTTCCTTCCACCTAGAATTCTACCATTTTTAGAGGACAAAGATCTATGCATGAAATTTTTACTCATACTTTCATACAATTGCCAAACATCATTCTTATGTTTATCAAGGTAAGAACCACCCATAGATGCATCTACCATTCCTTTTTTATTATCCTGCAAACTTTCGAAGAAGTATTGGACTAATTGCCATTTAGGAATGTCATAATGTGGACACTTCCTAAGCAACTCATTAAATCTTTCCCATACCTCATGAAATAGTTCCCCTTCCCCTTGAGAGAATTCATGAATGGAAGTTCTCATAGCATTGGTCTTTGATACCGGGTAGTAGTACTTCTTCAAGAACTCTTGTTGCATTTCTGCCCAAGAAGTTATCGAAAGAGGCCTAAGATTACTGAACCAATATTTTGCTTTGTCCTTAAGGGTAAAAGGAAAAATTTTGAGTCTTAACACTTCTTCTGGCATGTTCGTGTATTTCACGGTGGAACACACTTCAAAAAACTCATCCAAATGCTTGTACGATTCTTCACTTGGAAGTCCATGATAGTTAGGAAGCATTTAAATGGTTTACGGTTTAATCTCATAGTGATGTGCTCTAAATGGGGGCAATTGAATGCATGTCGGTGCATTATATTCATTTGGGACATAATGATCATGCAAAGCAATGGGAGGATTCCCAACCGGTGGTGCTAAACGAACACCGTGATTAACTTTAATCATGGGAGGTTGTGGAACAAAAATTGGCCGAGGCATTCCAAATAGAATTTGGCCTTGTTGTTGTGGTGGAATGAATGGTCTAGGCATGCCTAATGGTACTTGGATGTTGTCATGATGCACATTAAGGTGGAGGATGCCTTGTTGGTCTATGTGACCAAGGTTCTCCACATAGTCGTCATGTTGCTCCTCCATTGATGAAATGGAGTGATAAGAACTACCTTTTCCCCTAGGATTACGAACAACCGATTCAAAATAGAAATCAAGTGGAATAAGGGTAAGATTTAATGACCTACGACCATGCATACACTAGCAAAACAAATAACAATCAAATAGCAATCACTTCGCCCCCACAAAAAATCAATCAACAATCTCCACATACAATTATCCCATACTCCCATGCTTGAACAATATGCAAAGAAAAGTAAATTGCCTCTACGAGGGTTCACGATTTATCTAAGAATTTAAGAACTTGCCACCACACGGCCCGACGATTTAACTAGAGATTAAGTTAAAAAGATCTCATAAAGGGCCCTTAAGCAACTTCAATTCATTTTTTCAATTTCCCGCTTAGCTTTGTAATTTTTAGATTTTCGCCCTTTTATGCTTAGTTTAACTCCTTGTTTTTCAATTCTCCTTTGCTCAATTCACCTAGCCAAATAAGAACAAACACAATAAGTAACTAAAAATAAAGTAAATAAAGACACGATCAAAAGAGTACTAATTCATAATTGTTTCCAAAACACGACGTTACCAAATCAATCCCCGGCAACGGTGCCAAAACTTGGTGTGTCTCTTTTTCAAGGTCGTTTTAAACACCCAAAGTTGCAATAAAAGTGTGGCCAAGTTAAAATTTATAAAGTGCAACTACTACCTCTAACTACTAATGTAGCTAGGGTGAGTAGGGATCATCCCAAGGGATTGGGGGTTATGTTAATATGGAAACAAGGTCAAATTAGTAGGTCGAGTGATCAAAAGATTGTTTGTTTGGTTAATTAAACTATAATGTAAATGAATTCAATACTAAGCAATTGAAATAAATAAGGGGTAGAGAACAAGAGAGAGAGGTCTTGGGATCTAGAGGTCACCACTAAATATCACCATTCTAGACATTCAATGTGTAATGAATGAAGGGAAACATGTGTTGCAATATTAAATATGTGTAGAATTAGGAAAGAGATCTGCAGATGTGTCTAATGGAAGAAGAGGAAAAACCTGATTATGAACACCACTAAACTTAGATAATGTATGAAACAGTTTATGCTCCTAGAAAATGACATGACGAGAAATTTTGAGGCATTTATCAACAGGATCATAACATTTATACCCCTTTTGTTCAATTCCATAGCCAAGAAAATAACAAAGTCGAGAATATGGTTGTAACTTATTTTGCTCATGAGGTTGAAGAAGAACAAAACAGGCACACCCAAAGACTCTAAGATGACTGTAGTCAGGAAGTTTTCCATAGAGACATTCTTAGGGTATTTGATTTTGTAAAAGTGGTGTAGGAACATGATTCATATTATAAACAGCAGTAAGAGATGTTTCACTCCAAAAAGATGATAGCACAAAAACAGAAAGAGTGAGTGGATAAGTTAAATCTAAAATATATCGAAGTTTACGTTCAGCTCGACCATTTTGTTGAGATGTGTCAATACAAGAAGTGTGAAAAATTGTACCATAATGTTGAAGAATTTTTTGAAATTCATTTTGTCAGTACTCTTGAGCATTATCAAATTGAAACATTTTGATTGGTTTGGAAAATTGAGTAGCAATCATTTAAGTAAAATCACGAAATATTTTAAGTAATTTAGAACGATTTTTCATTAAAAAAATCCATGTGAATCATGAAAAATCATCAACAAAAACAACAAAATATCGTGATCCTTCCATAGTAGATATAGTTGAAGGTCCCCAAACATCGGAATGAATAAGATCAAATGGAGCAGAAGCAAAAGACTCACTTTTATTAAAATGGTAAGGCAGGCTATTTTCCCAATTGACATGAAATACAATCAAAAGACTCAAGTTTAATCTGACCTAACAAACCCGTAAATACAAGGTGACACAAGATAATGACGCATAACCTAAACAAGAATGCAATAACTTAAGTGTAGGAGAGGTGGATTGTGTAGAGGTAGCAGAAATAGTGGTAGTAGGCAGATGTTATGAAGAAAGTTCAAACAGTCATCTTCTCTTACGGCCTGTCCTAATAATCTGTCCTGTTTGAGGGTCCTGTACAACACAACCATTAGAAGAAAATGTTATGGTCAATCCCAACTCAGTTAATTGTCCAACATATAAAAGATTAAGGGAAAGATTTGGAACAAGATAGACATGGGGCACAGATAACTGAGATTGAGAAATAGTTCCTATGTGACTAATAGCCATAATGGAACCATTGGGTGTGTGTATAACAGGAGGGTGAGAAATAGGAGTCTGGGATGTGAGTAAGGTAAGATCAAGTGTCATGTGATTGAAGCAAGCAGAGTCAAAATATCAAGAATCATGCTTACCTAGTGTAGTAGAAAGAGCAATGGAAGATACACCTGGATAGTGAGATAAAACCTGGTTGAGAACTAGCACAAGGTCAATTATAGAGAAAACAAATGAAGCAGATGTAGATTGGCCAGAAGAGTTGTTGACTGGTGTTGATGATGGTGGTGACAGATATTCTGTGTTAGCCACAACTGCAGTGAAGAGTCGAGCACGAGTACGACAAAAGTCAATGCTATGCCCTAGAAGCCGACAGAAAATACAGTAAAGACTTGAATGGTCCTTTTAGTTGTTAGATTACTGAGTGCCAAATCAATTGTTTTTGTTACGTCCATTGGAACCAAATTGATTGTTATTGTTGCGTCCATTGGAGCTAGATTGATTGGTATTGTTGCGTCTATTTTGTCAAAAAAAAATGAGGTAGGGCAATCTGGTGCTGACTGAGATGGCACTGACTGAGGAGCGGAAGATGGTGTGGCTAAAACAGTGATAGGATTATGAGAATGACGAGTCTACAAGTGTGTCTCTTCTCAAATAAGTTCATTGAGAGCTTGAACAAGTGATGGAAGAGGGGAGCGATGGAGAAGCTGACTGTGTACTGGTTCAAAATCATCATGAAGACTCATCAGAAACTGATAGAGTTGAATCTAGTTACGATACTCGATAAATTTCTTTGCTTCAAAAGAATGTTCCCATGATAGTTTAGAAAGAGCTAATTGATCCCATAAGCATTTCATCTAAGAAAAGAATTCATTAATTCGTTGACCTGATTCTTGTTTAAGAGTAGAAAGTTGAACCATTAATTGAAATTAGCAAACCCCATCGGAACCAGAGTAACGAGAGGCAAGCATGTCCCAGATCTTCTTGGCTGTCTCGTAACTCCCAAATTCCATACCAATGGAAGAATTGGATGTGTTGCGTAACCATGTAATGATCTTGTGATTGTTACTGTCCCAGTCTTCAACACGTGTTGCATAAGTATCTGATGTCTCTTCTTTGGCTTGAGTAGGTTCTGTACGATCTCCAATGACATAAGACCATAGTTTGCGACCTTTTAGAAAACTGCGCATAGATTAACTCCAAAAGGACTAATTGTCACCATTAAGAATAACTGAAATAGGATGAGTTACTTCATTTTTAGCCATTTAGAAATCCTAAATGCAAAAAATGGACTGCAAATGCGGAATCAGCGCGAAAAACTGGGCTAAATAGGTGTTTTTTTAAAAAAAATATGACACTGCTGACGTGGCAGGTTAACGTGGCGTGTTGATGTGGCAGGCTGACGTGACGTGCCAACGTGGTAGGTTGATGTGGTTGCACGTAGCTGACCGAAAAAACTGGCTAAACCTGCTGGCGACGCGTGGTGTTTTCCGGCTATTTTTGGTAGCGTTGGGATGATTTGAGTATGATCTTTCACTTGGTATGCTCAGAATTGCAAAAGAACTTGCTAAAACTCAAATTCAAACCCTTAAAATGATGTTCTTGATGAACTTATTGGGAGCCATCAAAGAAGGAAAAAAAAATAAATAAAGTAAACAGAGAAGTTGGCTCTGATACCATGTTAAATACAAAAGAGAGAACTCTGTATTGTATATTGATGTGTAATAAGATGTATACAAGGGGGTTTATATAAGACGGGTTATGTGTGATGTATAAGTAAACACTATGTGTATATGGTAACTATATATATGGTAATCCTATACAAGGTTAGAATCCTATATATAGTAATCTTAAATAAGGTTAGAATATATTATATAATATAGTAATAATATATTCTAACAGGTCAATGGATTTGTTGACTAGCGGATTACAGCTACAGTTTGGGTGGATGGCAATATGGGTGGATGGTGAATAGAAATTGTGTTTAGTTTAAACAAATAGTAGAACAATGCTGGAACTTTATTTTTTTTTTGTTTTTTAACCTTGATTTTTCGATTGGACTTGATGGACTTGGATATTTGCTCTAATACCAATTGATGCAGTAGCAAGTAGGGGCGATTCGAGAACAAAGTTCAAGTAAATAAGCAGCGGGTAGGGGCGATTCGAGAACAAAGTTCAAGTAATAAGAAAGAGGTTAAGATAAAGATTGAGAGAGAAATAGAATAAGAATAATAGGGGAAGAAATCAGAATGAGGGAGAAAAGAAGAATAACAGAGTAATGAATCAGAATTGAGGGAGAAAAAACCACAATAATTTCTTAATAATAATCAATAATCAATATCAAAAGCTAACCTTCATAATGTTTGAACCAGCTTATAAATAGGCATCAAAGAAACCCCTAATCAACCTATTACCATAAATAAAACCCCTAAATTGCTGAAATATCCCATAATAGTTATAAATAAATAAATAAAAATTCTTGATTCTATCTTTCTTTCCCACGTCTCTAACAGTAAATGTGGGCCATGTGGTCTTTAAGCTCTTGGGCCAGTCCCAATTTTCCATCACCATTATAACCTAATATACAAGGCTGCTAGAAATTAGTATTGTCAAATTAAATATTGAGAATCCCGAAATACAGTGACAGAAAGAATATATCGAAATATGATGACTGAAATAAGAGGGGCGTTTGGCTCTATGAATATATTGGAATTGTTCAGCTCCTAAAAATCGTGGTCCTTTCCAAGTGTGGAAAGAAGGGTGAATTGCGGGTGTGCCAGGAACTACTGTGACGACCCTGGATTTTTCAACCCAATGTGTCCTGTGATGACTCGAACTGGATCTAAGATGCGGAAGCAAGAAATAAGACAATGGTCTCCCAAGGCACAACACACATGTAAGACCCTAAGATGACCTTCCATGAGGTCACAGAACCTAAAGGAATAAGTGCGAAAGCAAGAGATCGGAAGGATAACAATTAAGCCCCCAGGGGCAAAATAGTCATTTTTGATAATATAGATTCGGGTGCCACCAAGCACACCACTGGAGAAAAATGAAAAACTAATCAAGATGGACTCAAGAATCACATGATTCGGAGTCCGGACGAATGAGAAACGGCAAGATGAAGAAGAACGAGCACCTGAGGCTAAAAGGGTAAAATGGTAATTCCAAACTAAATTGAATACCCCTGAGTACACCATTGGATAGAGAATGAAAAATTAACAAAGATGGACTCAAGAATCGCATGATTCGGAGTCCGGATGGCAAAGATATCAAGTCCTGAAGTCGAAGGAAGGGAAACCCTATCCTGGTTCGAACCAAATCCTAACACTACTTCACTAAAACTTGAATATCTTGAGCTACAAGAAGAATATGAAGCTCTAATTAGTACCATTGGAAATCTTGTTTCGACGCAGTTAATTTAGACTCAAGAACGGACTAATTTAGAGTTAAAACGAGTGAGATATGGCCTGTTGAAGAAAATTATCCAGTGCAGGAACAGTATCCGCGGGGGACCGCCAAAAACCTGCGGGGGCCCGCCAGATAAGGCAGAAAGTCACGGGCGCCCGCCAAATGGCTGCGGGGGCCCGCCAAATGGGGCAGTGGCATGGGCTGGAACCTCAAAAATTGAAGGAACAGTGCTTTTAGCAACAAAATGAACTTGCGACGAAGTTTTCGAGGTCTAGATGACATTTTTCGAAAAAACACGAAGAAGAAACTCCCCCTAAAATCACATTTTCTATGTGACAAAGTCATGAATGGAATTTATTTCCCAAAGGAAATACCCAAAATTCCCTTAAGCAAGATTTTTCAACAAAAAGGTGAAATGAATCTGTAAGAGGCTCAAAATGCAAACGAAAGGGTTTTTCATGAAAAGAATCATGCACACAAACGTAAATAGATATTTTGAGTGCGCTGGAATGGTCCGCGGCTCCCGAAATGGCCAAGTCAAAATCCGACCCCCCGACGGCCAAAAAGGCAAAAATGAACTTGAAATGGAGATTTTGAAAACCAAAATTAACAAATGACTTCAAATGACCGTTTATCCCTTGGCCACACTTTATACATGACTAATAAGATCCTACGAAAGAATCAAAATGGAATTTCCACACCCAATGCAAACATGGTGAAACAAAACTTGACATTTTTCAATATTTTCACGAAATCTCATGAAGTCAAAAATTTCATAGGATACAAAATACATGTCATTGGCCTCCGGCCTCATCTTATACATGTCGAATACATTGTAAAGAGTGTACTCATGTACACATTACATATATGGAATCAGATATACACATTTTGACATAAAAGGGCTACAAATGGCTTTTCAAGCCCACCTTCACAAGAATGGAAGTCTTCAAGTCCACAAATCATCCAAGCATGATAAGAAACTCAACCCTGATGCCTGTACCTGAAAAATGTGCCCACTACGTGGGTGAGTAACATAAAGCTACTCGTAGGAGATGAGCATGCATCGACCTAACTTTTTACAATTTTATCACCTTAAGGTGAAACATGTTAAAGGGCTCATGCCACCTAACGTCTATGTTAAGGGTGAGACTCAGGGAGCATCCTAAGCTACCCTAGATCATTTCTAGCATAATTCACACCGTCCATGCAATTCAAACAACATAGAAGCATGCTATACAAGGCAACAAGACGTAGATTCTCAAAGCCATCAACTTGAAATCTAAAATACGAATCAACTAAGATGGTTCATGCCACCTAGCATCTATGTTCCAAATGAGTCTATAGGATCATTCCTAAGCTACATTTGAACATAAGAACACAAATCACGATATCGATGCAATTTAACCAACATTGGAACTTCCAATACATGCATAAAGCACGAATTCCCAAAATTAACATCTTGAAACTTAAGATGGAAAATCAAATATGGAACAACAAGTTACAACATCATCTAGCTATCAACTTAGAATTGAAATGCGAAATCAAAAAAGGTGGATACTTTGACATCACGCCGGATTAGACCGACACCAAAGTTACTTTAGGGTTACTAGCCCATGGGTAACTGCCCTATGTGCGCACTAGACTACATAGAGGGACTATCCCCCGTACTAGAACCATGTCCTAGCCGTAGCCAAACAACGACATTCCCAAGTTTCCAAAATCAATAAGTTGTACAACAACGTATATATCAATATGTATATACAAGATAACCAACTATCAACCACGCACAACCAAATTTGTAAACACATACAATACATGCTCTAAGTCCACCACTATTATGGCATGGAAGATGTCAAAAATAAAGTGTGCAACTCATTACACAAGACAAGAATATATTCCATAAAGAAAACATGATCTTATGAATATAAATATAACAATAATGTTACTCAATGCTCCAAACATAACCAAGTAAATGTACAATAAGTCTAAGTCCATAATCCTAATATAGAAGCAACTTCTAAAACATGCTTGAATCCATGGAACAATAAGATATAGTTTAATTAAATGAAAATAATTAAACTCTCTAGATTTCAATTCATTTCCAAATGGTCTCGAAATAATATATGTTAAAAGACGTATCATGGTCATTACATATATCAAATCAAAAGTGCAAAATGGGCAAGATACCATCATGTAGAATTTGAATAATCCTAAATTAATTAAATCTCTAATTTTCAAAAGTCACTCAAATGATCCCAAATAAATGTATAACAAGCACTAAGTCATAGTCATACCATATACTAAGTCCAAAATAGGATACAAGCAATACACAATTTACTAGAATTTAAATCAATTTAAATTCATTAAATCTCTTGATTTGAAAAACCTATTCAAATCATTCCAAATTAACATACAACAAAGATCAAGTCATGCCCATGCCATATACCAAGTCAAAGGTGAGTTATAAGGAAACTACCATTAATCATAATTTCTCAAATTAATACAACACAAGCATACAAGTCATATAAGCATAAAAAACATACAAGATAACATATAACCCTATAACATCCCCTACCTCACTAGAGAAGTGTCTCTCTAGAATCCAAGGCAAAATCAACACAAAATAGCAACCCTTCTAGGGTTATGAAGAGGAGGATGAGGAGAACAAAAAGTGTTCCAAGCTTCATGGTCTAAGGCGAGTGGAAGACCCTAAAAAATCAAGGTCAAAGCTTAAGGCTTCAAGCTCCATCCATGGAGGCTAGGGTTTGTGATGAGAAAGAAATGACATAAGGTGAAAAATGGGTGAGTGGAGGAAATAGAAATCCTCCACTCACTATGTGTTCTTACACCATGGTCAACACATACAACTATGGTCAATTGCACAAAAACCCCTCCTTAAAACCATAATCCCAAAGTGTCCCAAAAGTAATTTGCAAAACTTAATCCCAAGCCTACACTTGTCACTTATCCAAGACTCCATCCTAGGCTTAATCTCAAGCCTACACTTGTCAACCATCCAAGCCAACAAGTGCACCAATCCTAAGCCAACAAGTGCTTGAATCTCCACCCTCCATATGTCATCATCCAAGGCATCAAAGTGTTTCCACACACATGTTAACAAGTGGACCAATGAGGGTGTGACACTTGTCACACTTTTTGAAAATTGTAAAAAGGTCCTTTTTGAAAATATCTTCCAAATAAAATTACAAAATGGTCCCTAAGACAAAAAATAATTACTTTATAGTAATTACACAAAACCCCAAAAGTTTAAAAAATTACAAAAGGGTTATGCACTTATACCCTTTACAAGAAAAGTAAACACTTAGCATGCTTTTCTACAAAAGTGAAAATACACATAGCATGGAATTTAAATATCGTGGATGCATGCAAAACCAAAATCAAATCTGAACACGAAAAGTAGGGTTATGCTTACAAAGTGACAACCGGGAAAAAGACGAAAGGTGAATAGTACCGAAAAATGAAAATGAGGAAATGACTCGATCCTCATAAGAAAGTTGTCAATCCAAAGGAAAGAGTTTTGGAAACCATTCCCGAGCACTCGAGACGACACCAAGAGACGAAAAACTGAACTCAGAAAGGGAAAAACAACGGAAAAAAAAATATCCGTAAAATCTGAGAAAAGGAAAGGAAAGAAAATGAAAGCGGTATTAAAATAAAGTAGAAAAGAAAGCGGTATTAAAAGTGCAAGACTTTAAAGTAAGGTGCTGGAAAGTAAGATAAGTGCAGGACTTGAATTAAACATATTGAAGGTGCATTACATGAATGTAAAGATATTGAAGTGATGTATTGCTGTGTGATTTGAACAGGGTTCGCAAACTAGCTTTAAGTGCTCTATTTATAGAGCTCCTCTATGCACGTAAACTGATGTGTGGCAGCCTTAGCAGCTTCCACTTGGCCAGACTTCGGACTGCCAAGTGTCCCATGATCTTCTAGTCTTCTCTCAATGTTGACTCAATGTTGACAAGTGTAAAATCATATTATCCCATGATCTATAACTGAATGATAGTGGACTTGGTGGTTGAATACACGCTTGCAAGCCTTTACCCACGTTCTAGAATTGCCCAGATGGAAAGGTAGCAGTTATAGCAGCAGTTGAGAATTTCCACCTGGAAGGTTCGGATCATGCCACGTGTCCCATGTCTTCCTTAGCCTTCTCATAATGTTGTTCTCCCATGATCTACAACTGATAAATAGTGGTCTTTGGCAGTTGAATGCATGTTTGTAAGCCTTTATCCACGATTTAAAACTGTCCAAATGGAAAGGCAACGGTTTCCAGCAACAGTTGAGAATTTCCACTTGGAAGGTCCAGATCATGCCATGTGTCCCACATTTTCTCAGCTTTCTTTGGTAAATACATCATTTTCTTAGCTTTCATACTTTCAGTGGTTACCTTATTCTTGTAATGACTCCTACAAACTAGGAGATATTATGGGAGTGGGGGAGTTGTCATTCTTAATGACTAGGTCAAAGGTACACATGGCTTTCTAGATGTTTGCCACGTATTCACTTGGAAAGTCATGTCTTTCCAACTGCAAGTAACTGCCTTCTTCTTTGGCTAACACGTGTCCACTTGGAAAATCACGTCTTTCTAACTACAAATAACTGCCTTTTTCTTTGGTTGACACATGTCCCTGTGTAGTTACTTAAACTCAATGGCTTCATTTGATGAAGCCATATGTTGCTTTATGATTGCACCTTATTTGCGTATCACCTTTCCAATTGGAAATGCTCACGTTTCCTTTAGGATTTGCCACAATAATCTTTCTAGCTGGAAAATATTTATGGTGTAAACATATGCCCCCAAAATTCCATGCCTTGTGGAGTACTCGATCACAAGGCGTGGGATTTTAATTTTGAGTAAGTCTTTGGCATATAACAAAAACCTTCCATAGAGGCTGCCATTGTAGCTTCCATTGTTCTTCATACCTCAGATTACACTTCAGAAAATAAAACTAACTACTAATAGGAGATGCATGAAAAATAAGCAAGATGAGTAATTTCTAGTATGAATAGAACCTAGACCATGTATTGTAGTCCCTTTTCAACGAAACGTTCCATACTTAAGAAATTAGTTGATATTGAAAATACAGTTAAGTCCATGTCTTGGCTCGCCAATGCACTTCTTTCCAAGTACTTAGTCTTTCATCCCTTAAATGAATGATCCTTCATATGGTCGGACTTAACTATTGGAATGGCCATGTGTGGCCATATACTTCCTTTCTAGCTTTTCGGTTTATTTAGAAAGGAAGCACTAGCCACTTTAGGTGGCCGATTAAAGCACTGCGGATTTCCAGTCTTCATAGATGGAAGGGTAATACTAGTTCATCCAATTCGTTGCCCCCCTGGGGTCTGGAGGTTTATGAGGAGGACGGATTTGTACATCTTCTGGCCAAATAAATAGTTGATTAGCCATGCTTCCCCCCCCCCCCCCAAACACCACTAGAAGTGGGTTTTGGTCTACTAGAAAGTTGTTACTCTATTGAAGTTTCTTTGGAGGGGGTTGTCCTTCGAACACCATTGGAAAGGCTATAGATGGCCCTAGCGGCATGGGTGCAAATTGTTGAATGCTCACAAATGGAACCTTAAATTGAGGTGGTTGGACTATTATTAGTGGAAGACACTGCACTTGAGGTGGAACCTACACTTGTAGTGGAAATGGTTGAACTACTATTGGTGGAAGGTTCTGCACTTGGGATTCCACTTGAGGTGGAACCTGAACTGGTGGAATGGCTAGTGCTTCTCCATATTGGATAGTAGAATGGCTGATATGTTCTAATGTGGACTGTTTGCCCTTTCCATTGAATGTTATGAATTTTGAAATTCTAAAATTCCTTGGATACTTAACATCATTAGTGAACTTTGGATAGAGCTTTTTGTAAGTTTGTCTTCCAACCCTTCGAGTAAGGCCAAATTCCTGTTGGAAGAATTCTGTAAATTGGCCTCTATAAAGCATTATGGGCTAAGGAGGGTTATAATCTAGCTAACCTTGAGGTTAATTGACCCTTTGATGCCCCCCACCTACCATTAGTAGTGGGTTGGCATCTGCATAGTTGTTCCTACCATGGTTCCTTCCTCCTTGGTCCAGAAGTAGCTCCCTTAGAAAAGGTTGCCCTATAGGTGGCCTTGGGGGTGTAGCAACTGGTGGCTGAGTGTTCACAGTTTGAACATTTTGCTGTGTTTGAGGAATGTGGTATGGCCATGATTGGCCAGGCTGAACATGCCAAGTCCGCTGTGGGAACACTAAATGAGGAGGGTTCTAAACTAGTTGAGCAATTGGCATGGTAACTGATTGTGGAATGGTCATCTTTACCATTGGAATAGTCATAGGTGCAGCTGGAATATATGTCTGTGCCACTAGAACAGACTGCATTCGCTGTTGAGTTAGAAGGAACGGCCATGCATGTTATTGAGAGGAACTACCTTCAACAAATGTGGCTGGTCTGTTAGCTTGAAAGGAAGACTGTTGAGTCCCTTCAGAATTGTTTGGCCGAGGGGCCATACCTTGATTCAAGCTTCCAAGGGTTCGTTCCAACATGGACTCAAACTTATTACAGATTCGGTCCACAATTTCTTTTATCTTCCACTCTTGAGAATGAATGGCTCTTACTTGGTCTTGATTGACCTTAGATTGGTCTTGCACAACTCTAGCTAAGTCTTTTGCGACTTTTGCTTGGTCATACGTAAACCAATCTTGTTGCATAGCCATCATGCGAATGTTGTCCATGATGGGTCCATTTGTCATTGTTTGAGCAAACTTTTCCACCATATATCTTTTTTCAGGTGTAAATCGTGAATTTTTTACTAGAAGTTCATTGGCTTGCATCTCTCCTATTTCGGTAGGGTCTTGGATAGACTTACCTTACCTTCTTCCACCGGCCATTGAACAATCTGTTAAGATGTCCCACCGGCATGCCAAGAATGTTCAGCTCCTAAAAACCGTGGTCCTTTCCAAGTGTGGAAAGGAGGGTGAATTGCGGGTGTGCTAGGAACTACTATCGTTCAAAAGTGGATATCCGAACAATTACCCAGTAAAAGATTGTAGGGATCAAGCGATTAAATGAAGGACTGGAATTACCACCTTCGAGGATTCTTTTTGCGTTGAAAAATTACTTCTAGATTAATCTATGGCTAGTGGAAAAAAAAAAAAAAAAAAAAGTGGTATTGAAAGTGCAAAACTTTAAAGTAAGGTGCTGGAAAGTAAGAACGATAAGTGTAGGACTTGAATTAAACATATTGAAGGTGCATTACATGAATTTAAAGATATTGAAGTGTTGTATTACTGTGTGATTTGAACAGGGTTTGCAAACTAGCTTTAAGTGCTCTATTTGTAGAGCTCCTCCATGCATGTAAACTGATGTGTGGCAGCCTTGGCAACTTTCACTTGGCTAGACTTCAGACTGTCAAGTGTCTCATGATCTTCTAGTCTTCTCTCAATGTTGACAAGTGTAAAATCATATTCTCCCATGATTTATAACTGATAGATAGTGCGCTTGGTGGTTGAATACATGTTTACAAGCCTTTACCCACGTTCTGGAACGGCCTAGATGGAAAGGTAGCAATTGCAACAACAGTTGAGAATTTTCACCTGGAAGGTCCGAATCATGCCACGTGTCCCATGTCTTCCTTATCCTTCTCATAGTGTTGACACATGTAAGAACATGTTCTCCCATGATCTACAACTGATAAATAGTGGTATTTGCCAGTTCAATGTCTGTTTGTAAGCCTTTATCCATGATCTAAAACTTTCCAGATGGAAAGGCAGTGGTTTCCGACAGCAGTTGAGAATTTCCCCTTAGAAGGTCCAGATCATGCCATGTGTCCCACATTTTCCTCAGCTTTCTTTGGTAAATGCATCATGTTTTCAACCCACTTGCTGATTTTTAGCAACCTCATCACCTAAATAAGGAAAGTGGTTGCCTTATTCTTGGAGTGACTCCTACAAACTAAGAGATATTATAGGAGTGGGAAAGTTGTCATTCTTCATGACTAGGTTAAAGGTACACATGGCTTTCTAGATGTTTGCCACATGTCCACTTAGAAAGTCATATTTTCAGCCCACTTACTGATTTTTAGCAACCTTCCTACCTAAATAAGGCAAGTGGTTGCCTTATTCTTGGAGTGACTCCTACAAACTATGAGATATTATAGGAGTGGGGGAGTTGTCATTCTTAATGACTAGGTCAAAGGTACACATGGCTTTCCAGATGTTTGCCATGTGTCTGCTTAGAAAGTCATGTCTTTCCAACTGCAAGTAACTACCTTCTTCTTTAGCTGACACGTGTTCACTTGGAAAGTTACGTCTTTCTAACTACAAATAACTGCCTTCTTCTTTGGTTGACACGTGTCCCTGTGTAGTTTCTTGTACTAAATGGCTTCATTTGATGAAGCCACGTGTTGCTTCATGATTGCACCTTATTTGCATATCACCTTTCCGATTGGAAACGCTCGCCTTTTCATTGCGATTTGCCATGACAACCTTTCCAACTGGAAAATATTTATGGTGTAAACATATGCCCCCCAAATTTCATGCCTTGTAGAGTACTCGATCACAAGGCGTGGGATTTTAGTTTTGAGTAAGGCTTTGGCATATAACAAAAACCTTCCATAGCAGCCGCCATTGTTGCTTCCATTATTCTTCATACCTCAGATTGCACTTCGGAAAATAAAACTAACTACTAATAGGAGATGCATGAAAAACAAGTAAGATGAGTAATTTTCGGTATGAATAGAACTTGGACCATGTATTGTAGTCCCTTTTCAATGAAACATTCCATACTTAGGAAATTAGCCGATATTGGAAATACAGCTAAGTCCACTTCTTGGCTCTGGCCAATGCACTTCTTTCCAAGTATTTTGCCTTTCATCCCTTAAATGAATGATCCTTTATATGGCCAGACTTAACTATTGGAAAGGCTATGTGTGGCCATATGCTTCCTTTCTAGCTTTCTGATTTATTTGGAAAGGAAGCACTAGCCACTTTAAGTGGCCGGTTGAAGCACTGCGGATTTCCAGTCTTCATAGATGGAAGGGTGATACTCGTTCATCCAATTCGTTGTCCCCCTAGGGTCTGGAGGTTTACAAGGAGGACGGATTTGTACATCTTCTGGCCAAATAAATAGTTGATTAGCCATGCTTTCCCCCCCCCCCCCCCCCCAAAAAAAAAAAAACACCACTAGAAGTGGGTTTGGGTCTACTGTAAGGTTGTTGCTCCATTAAAGTTTTTTTGGACGGGGTTGTCCTTCAAACACCATTGGAAAGGCCATAGATGGCCTTGGTGGTATGGGTGCAAATCGTTGAATGTTCACAAATGGAACCTCAAATTAAGGTGGTTAGACTATTATTGCTGGAAGACACTGCACCTGAGGTGGAACCTGCACCTGTAATGGAAGTGGTTGAAGTACTACTGGTGGAAGGTTCTGCACTTGGGATTCCACTTGAAATGGAACCTGAACTGGTGGAATGGTTGCTACTTCTCCACATTAGACAGTATAATGGCTGATACGTTCCAATGTGGACTGTTTACCCTTTTCCATTAAATGTTGAGAATTCTGAAATTCTAAAATTCCTTGGATACTTAACATCATCAGTGAACTCTGGATAAGGCTTTCTGTAAGTTTGTCTTCCAACCCTTCGAGTTAGGCCAAATTGTTGTTGGAAGAATTCTATAAATTGGCCTCTATCAAGCGTCATGGGCTGTAGAGGGTAATAATCTGGCCAAACTTGAGGTTGATTGACCCCTTGATGGCCTCCACCTACCATTAGCAATGGGTTGGCATCAGCATAGTTGTTCCTATAATTATTCCTTCCTCCTTAGTCCAGAAGTGGCTCCCTTGGAAAAGGTTGCCCCATGGGTGGCCTTCGGGGTGTAGCAGCTGGTGGCTGAGTGTTCACAGTTTGAATATTCTGCTGTGTTTGAGGAATGTGGTATGGCCATGATTGGCCAGGCTGATCATGCCATGTTTGCTTTGAGAACACCAAAGGTGGAGGGCTCTGGACTTGCTAAGCAACTGGCATGGGCATTAATTATGGAATAGTGATCTGTGCCATTGGAACAGTCACAGGTTCAGCTGGAATGTAAGTCTGTGCCATTAGAACAGACTGCATTTGCTACTGAGTTGGAAGGGATAGCCCTGCATGTTGTTGAGAGGAATTACCTTCAACAAATGTGGCTGGCCAATTAGCTTGAAAGGAAGACTGTTGAGTCCCTTCAGAATTGCTTGGCCGAGGGGCCATACCTTGATTCAAGCTTCCAAGGGTCCGTTCCAACATGGACTCGAACCTATTATTGATTCGGTCCACCATTTCTTTTATCTTCCACTTTTGAGAATGAACGGTTCTTGCTTAGTCTTGATTATCCTTAGATTGGTATTGCGCAACTCTGGCTATGTTTTTGATGACTTTTGCTTAGTCTTGCGTAAACCGATCTTGTTGCATAACCATCATGCAAATGTTGTCCATGATGGGTCCGTTTGCCATTGTTTGAGCAAACTTTTCCACCATATATCTTTTATCAAGTGCAAATCGTAAACTTTCGACTGGAAATTCACTCACTTGCATCTCTTCTATTTCGGCAGGGTTTTGGACGGACTTGCCTTGCCTTCTTCCATCGACCATTGAACAATCTATTAAGATGTCCCACCTGGCGTGCCAAGAATTTTTGGCTCCTAAAAACTATGGTCCTTTCCAAGTGTGGAAAGGAGGGCGAATTGCGGGCGTGCAAGGAACTACTGTCGTTCCAAAATGGATATTCGAACAATTATCCAATAGGAGATTGTAGGGATCAGGCGATTGAATAAAGGACTGGAATTATCACATTCGAGGGTTCTTTTTACCTCGAAAAAGGACTTCTGGATTAATCTATGGCTAGTGGAAAAGAAAGCGGTATTGAAAGTGCAGGACTTTAAAGTAAGGTGCTGGAAAGTAAGAAAGATAAGTATAGGACTTGAATTAAACATATTGAAGGTGCATTACATGAATGTAAAGATATTGAAGTGCTGTATTGCTGTGTGATTTGAATAGGGTTTGCAAACTAGCTCTAAGTGCTTTATTTATAGAGCTCCTCCGTGCATGTAAACTAATGTGTGGCAGCCTTGGCAGCTTCCACTTGGCCAGACTTCGGACTGCCAAGTGTCCCATGATCTTCTAGTCTTCTCTCAATGTTGACAAGTGTAAAATCATATTCTCCTATGATCTATAACTGATAGATAGTGGACTTGGTGGTTGAATACATGCTTGCAAGCCTTTACCCACGTTCTGGAACTGCCCAAATAAAAAGGTAGTAGTTGCAACAGCAGTTAAGAATTTCAGCCTAGAAGGTCCAGATCATACCACATGTCCCATGCCTTCCTTAGCCTTCTCATAGTGTTGACAGGTGTAAGAACATGTTCTCCTATGATTTACAACTAATAAATAGTGGTCTTTAACAGTTGGATGCATGTTTGTAAGCCTTTATCCATGATCTAAAACTGTCCAGATGGAAAGGCAGTGGTTTCCAGCAACAGTTGAGAATTTCCACTTGGAAGATCCAGATCATGCCACGTGTCCCACGTTTTCCTCAACTTTCTTTGGTAAATGCATCAAGTTTTTAGCCCACTTGCTGATTTTTAGCAACCTCCTCACCTAAATAAGGCAAGTGGTTGCCTTATTCTTGGTGTGACTCCTAGAAACTAGGAGATATTATAGAAGTAGGGGAGTTGTCATTCTTGATGACTAGGTCAACGGTACACATGGCTTCCTAGATGTTTGCCACATGTCCACTTGGAAAGTCATGTTTTCAGCCCACTTGCTGATTTTTAGCAACCTCCTCACCTAAATAAGGTAAGTGGTTGCCTTATTCTAGGAGTGACTCCTATAAACTAGGAGATATTATAGGATTGGGGGAGTTATCATTCTTGATGACTAGGTCAAAGGTACACATGGCTTTCCAGATGTTTCCCATGTGCCCACTTGGAAAGTCATGTCTTTCCAACTTCAAGTAACTGCGTTCTTCTTTGGCTGACATGTGTCCACTTAGAAAGTCACGTCTTTCCAACTATAAATAACTGCCTTCTTCTTTGGCTGACACGTGTCCCTATGTAGTTACTTGTACCAAATGGCTTTATTTGATGAAGCCACGTGTTACTTCATGATTGCACCTTATTTGCATATCACCTTTCCAATTGGAAACACTCACCTTTCCATTGGGATTTGCCATGACAACCTTCCCAGCTGGAAAATATTGATGGTGTAAATAAGAATCTCTTTTGGCTTTTGGCTGTATATTGTCCTGTTTGTTGTGTTCTTTTTTTTTTATTTTTTTATTTGATTGTTTACACCCTTATTTTCCACTTTTCAGTAGGAGATTACCCTGGTCGATTTTAATGGAATAGTACTACCACATTCCAGTGGAAAGTCTTCGGACACATGGCAGCCAAGGAAGCAAGTAGTTACAAGTGGTTACATGCAAAGTCATGGGACACATGGCAACCTAGGAAGTGAATGGTTACAAGTGGTTATATGTAAAGTCATGAGACACATGGAAGCCTAGAAGGTGAGCGATTACATGCAAAGTCATGGGACACATGCAAGCCTAAGAAGCTGGTCGATTCCACTAGAAAGTTACTACAACATTCTAGTGGCAAGTCTTGTGATACATGGCAGCCAAGGAAGCAAGCGGTTACATGCAAAGTCATGGGACATATGGCAGTCTAGGAAATAAGTGGTTATAAGTGGCTATATACAAAGTCATGGTACACATCCTAGGAAGTGAGCAGTTACAAGTGGTTATATGCAAAGTCATAGGACACATGGAAGCTTAGGAAACAAGCGGTTACATGCAAGCTACCATTACTAAATTTTATAAATAGGGCATGATATTGTAACTTAGAAGGTCTACTCAATGCCAAGCACAGCATTTCAATACAACTTTACTTTTTCATTGCAATGCATATTTAATATGATTAGTTTCAGTCCTGCACTTTACTTTTCATTAGATGATTTCTTTACTTTCATAGGTAATTTTACAGTTCTTCCTAGCCAGTTAACAATCCCGAAGTCCTTTATCAAAGGTAAAAAGAACCCAAAGGTGTTCATTCTAGACCTCTTCACAATCGCCTGGTCTCACAGTCTTCCTTCTGGAATATTGTTTGGATCTCTCTTTGGAACTCCTACAATTCCTAGCACACCCATCTGGTTCCATCGGAATCGGCACCATCTCTTTTCAGGCCAAACATAGTGGCATGCCCGGTGGGACAACTGGGAAAAGATCTTTCTTATGGCATATCTGAGCTCTGAATATGAAGAGTACTACTGAAGGGTGGCCGAAGAACGTGAACAATATTTTTGAGCTATGTCACAGGTGCAGTCACTGCAGATGCCATATGAACAATCGATGTCTATTCCAGTGGAACAGCATGTGCAGAATCCTGTGGTAATTCCTCAACAGGTTTGTCATAATGTTTTTACTAACAATTGACATCATTTTGGGTTTTGTCAGGGTACTACTCAAGCTGGTCAATCAGGTAATCAGCTGTACTTTTCACCCAATACTACTCAACAATCAGCCATTTCGGTGAACAGGCTAAGTACGTTTGTTGAGGGGAGTCTTTTTCATCAGCCTGTGCATTCCATGCCATAGGGGCAGACAGTGCAAGTGCCACCTGCACAACACGGCAAATCTCTTCAAGATTTTGCTGAAATTTTAATGGAACAAGCTATTGAACTTTCACGTGCCGCTCTAGACATGCATAATTCATTGCAGACAAACATTGTTGAATGGGATGACTTCTGTGAACAGTTGAGCCCTGAAATAGTGTTACGAGAGCAATTACGGAAGCCTTACTTGGTAAAAGCAAGTGGATCCAAATATCAAGTACAAACCCTTTCACAAGATCAAAAATAACCATCACCCGTGGTGCAACCACCACCCGTCGTGTCGATTCCACTAGCAGTGATGTCGATTCCACTAGCAGTGATGTCGATTCCTTCAGCAACAGTGAAGTCAATTCCGCAAGCAGTGAAGTCGATTCCACCACCACTTCCATCACAGATGTAGGTTCCACCTAAGGTGCAGAACCCTTCAGCAACAATGAAGTCAATTCCACCGGCAGTAGCTAAACAACTTCCATCATACGTGTAAGTTCCACTTGAGGTGCAGAATCCTCCACCAGCAGCAATCCAGAAAGTTCAATTTCAGGTCCAATAGAATATTCCACTTTCAAACATTCAGCAGCCTACAAGCACACCACCAAGGCCACTTATGTCCTTTCCAATGGCATTCTTAATTGAACGCCCTCCAAGGAAACCTCCCGATCAAGGAGTAAATCCAATCTACCATAGGAGTATTCCTTTGGTAGACCCAAACCCAATTCCAGTGGTGTTTGGGGGGCATCCAATGGCCAAACTGCCCAAAGGTTGGCCAGAAAATACAAGCCAACTTGCTGACTTCTCCCAGCAAAACTATGGCTTAGCCATGAGAAAGGTCAACAAACCTTTCAATAGGAAGCCGTTATCACTTCTTCCATTAAGAGAACATTTTCCACAGTCAGATTTTCCTTCGGAAACGGCACAAACTTCTTAACCGTTTTATATTCTTCCACATGAAAAATATAACAGTCATAGTATTTTTCTTCTAATTTTGAAAAAAAAAATGCTACTATTTTATTTGTCCCAAATTCACATCTTGTGATTTTTGGGGGATAATACTTGGCCAATCAACTATGTATTTGGCCAGAAGATGTATAAATTTGTCTTCCTCATAAGCCTCCAGACCCCGGGGGGCAACAAAATTGGATATGAGGCTTCAAATCTTCATCTTTGTTAAATAAGTAAGCTGCTTAAAAGTTTTCGGCCCAATGGTACATTCCGGCTGAAAACTTTTACTTGTTCAATTCCTTAACAATAGGATTATCACATGGTAAATTCTCCCTCACATCTAAAATTTGATATGCCTTATAATTCTTCAAAGAATATCAGGCACATCAAATTTGGGGGGCAATGTTTACACCCTTATTTTCCACTTTCCAGTAGGAGATTACCCTGGTCAATTTCAATGGAAAGGTACTACCACATTCCAGTGGAAAGTCTTAGGACACATGGCAGCCAAGAAAGCAAACGGTTACAAGTGGTTACATGTAAAGTCATAAGACACATGGCAGCCTACGAAGTAAGTGGTTACAAGTGGTTTTATGTAAAGTCATGGGACACATGGTAGCCAAGGAAGCAAGCAGTTACATGGAAAGTCATGGGACACATGGCAGCCTAAGAAGTAAGTGGTTACAAATGGTTACATGCAAAGTCATGGGACACATCCCAGGAAGTGAGTGCTTACAAGCGGTCACATACAAAGTCATGGGACACATAGCAGCCTAAAAAGCTGGTCGGTCCAATGGAAAGGTATTACGACTGTGATACCCCTCGATTCTAGAGTCATGGGTGATCAAGTCCGAGCACAGATCCGAGAAATACCAAACAATCAATATGTAAATAAGCACAGAATACAAAGGGAATAATAAGAAATAAATAAATAAAGGTGGAAAGAATTCTAAATTAAAAATTCTCAAAATATTATTGTTAAAATCCAATAATCCAAAACCTCCATTAATTAAACAACTCGGGAATCCATTAAGTTGACCCCTAATAAAATCCCAAACTGAAAAGGAAACAATTGAAATAAATATCAAAAGTTAAACATGAAAAGTAATCCTGCGTAGTCGATCAAATGAGTGTTTGTACCTGCTCTGCACAACCAAACTCTAACCCTGGAACTGACGAACACCTGAAAAATAAAAAAGTGGGTCAGGCCCACATGCAAGTCCTATCCTACTACGATCCATACAGAAACCCGATAAGCAGATACATCTTAGACAGCACAACAATAACTAGAATAGTCCGTATATGTATAAATACATACTATAGGACGCTCACTAACCCAATAGGTCTGTCTCAGCCTGAGTAGAGATACCATGCAAATCGCACATAACGTGGTCATGTGTACCTAGACCTACTAGGGAATAGCAACTATGTCCAGTTATCCATCCTAGGCGATATACGCACCCTAACCATAGTCCTGAGACTCAAGCTCATACCATGGCACCATAATATAAATATATAATGTCCGTATACTCATAATACAAAATATCATCCATCTGGTATAGTGGCCTGATATATGTATAACAGTCCATCCAGAAACGAAAGTAGGCCATTCAATTATTTTATTGACATGACACAAATATGAGTAGGACTTAATCTTTATGGTTAATCCATACCTCAATCCAGATTAGGTAGGACCTAGTATTTGAACTAATCCATCCCTAGTATGCCACCATCCGATACCGGTGCATACAATCCTCCAATTAAAATAATTGATAAAACAATACTAGGTATTCATCAACCATTCTCCAAAATATGCATCAATATAAATTAATACATATACAACGATATTAGGTATTCATTATAAACCCTAAAAATCATATTCCAACTATTTAAATTGCTAAAATAAATTAAAACATTTAAATCCTCCAAATCATCCATAAATTGATACAGTTAAAAGCAAGTTAAATACCAATTTATTCCAAACCAAGCATTGTTAATTGCAAGTAATTCACTACACTTATAACTCTGTTGAATTATGATTAAACAGGATTAAATTATATATAACAGAAGCTCCAAGTTCCAACAAGTAATTTAATTAACCATAATAGTGTGCAACCTACAGGTTTTTCCTTAAATTCATCTTGCTCCATTCCTTAGTCCAATTATGAATTAATGTTTCCCCATAATATTACAGGCCAATAACAATCACATACATCATTTAAAGCAGTTTAAATGGAGTAAAAATACCTTGTACAGTCCAAACAACACCCTAAAATAGTTAATACGTAATTCTAAGCGAGAGCATGCTCTCACAAATTGAGAGCCTGCTCTCACAAATTGAGAGCCTGCTCCATTAACATGGGAGCCTACTCTAAGAAGTTGGGAGCTGGCTCCACACTTCTTGGAGCCGGCTCCATCAATGAGGGAGCTGGCTCCCTCCTTTTGGGAGCTTGCTCTCTCATTCCCTGAAGCAATTACATGTTTCTACTTCGTCTTCCTCGCCTCCGGCGATACCCAGGGCCTTTGTAATACTCAGTGGCGGACAGAGAGGGGGGCTTGGGTGGGCTTGAGCCTCCCCCAAAAAAAAAAAATTAGTATATTATGTTCAACCCAATTTTTTTTAAAAAAAAAAATTTAATAGAAGTATTAGCCCCCCTTTTTAACCCATTAAAAAAAATTTTGCTTATGAAATTGTGTAATTAAATTTATATTCAATACTAGCTCCCCTATTGATAATTCCTGGATTCGCCCTTGGTAATATTTTAAATACTTGTTCTAGTGTTCATTCAGTATCCTAGATTATTTACAAGACATCGATATGCATCAACAATCTCAATTAAACAAAGCTTAAACGTAAAGACAGCAGGAACCAGTTAACAGAACTTTAAGAATTTGCAGACCAGTTTAATTCAACGAGATTAAATATAGTTTAAATATGCATAAAAGATTTGTATTACCATTAATTGAACCCCTGGAGTCTATCTAGGCATGCACAGAACACAAGTTTAGGGGAAAGAGTTAGAATAAAGACTTGCCTCTGATTTCAGTTTAGAAATCTTAAACCGTCTTCTCTAGCAACTCCGGCGACCTTAATTGCTCTTAATTGATTTCTGTTGCTCCCAGTTCAACCCTCGAGTATGCGTCAATTACTCCTCCTTGGTTCAATCTTAGTCTAAGCCAAACCCTAGCCTTCCGCTCTCTATTTCTCTCTATCTCTCTGTAAACCCTTGGCAGACATATTGTTCTTTATATAGGCTAATATAAAACCCTAGTCCACTTAATATTTGGAGTTAAATTCTAGTCGGCCACAACGTGAATCATAAAAGAATAATAAAACCCTCATTTAATCCAATTAACTTATTTAAATAATTAAATTACTTCAAGTAAAGAAAATTAAAAATATAATTCATTCAATTAAATAAAAATAAATAATATAATTCATTCAATTAAAGAAAAAAAAAACACAATTAAATAACAACAATAAATCAATTAATTCAAATAAACACAAGTATATAAAATAATTCATCAATTAAGTCAAATAAACAGGCAAACAAATAATTAAACAATTAAAAATGCAATTAACAATTAATTAAATACCAGGACTATCCTTTTAAAATTAGAGATATTACATTCTTCCCTCCTAACAAAAGGAATTCTGTCCTCATAATTCGCTCTTACCTTCTTCCAATATTTCAAGAAACTGCGAGCGAATGACATCCTCCCATTCCCAAGTAGACTCAGCCTCATTGTGATGACTCCACTGAACATGCACCAAAGGGACAACCTTATTACGAAGGATTTGATCCCGATAGTCGACAATATGACATGGTGGCTCCAAATAGGTTGCATCCGGCTGCAACTCAATCTCTCCAACATCGATATGTTGATACTAATCCTCATCTCGCAGAAATTTTTGCAACATGGAACACATTGTGTACGCGATCCAAATTATCCGAAAGCGTCAACCGATAAGCTACAGCACCAATTCGATCCATAATCATGAATGGACTAACAAACCGCGGTGACAACTCCCCTTTCTTCCCAAAACGCATTACATTTTTCATAGGAGATACCTTGAGTAAAACCTAATCCCCAATCTGAAACTCCAATACACTAGTATGACGATTTGCGTAACTCTTATGCTGACTTTGAGCAGTGCGCATGCGATCCCTAATAAAATCAATCTTTTCAGAAGTATCCTTAATGAACTCAGGATCCAAAAATCTGCTCTCGCCAACCTCCATCCAACAAACAGGCGATTGACACAGTCGGCCGTACAATGCCTCAAATGGTGCCATACTAATAGTCTTTTGGAAACTATTGTTATATACAAACTCCACAAGTGGCAAATAATTCTCCCAGTGGCCCTTGAAATCAAGAACACACGAACGAAGCATATCCTCTATGATCTGATTAACTCTTTCAATCTATCCACCAGTTTGAGGATGATAAGTAGTGCTAAGATGCAACTCTGTTCCCAAAGCCTGCTGAAAACTCTTTCAAAATCCTAACACAAAGCTCGAATCCCTGTCCGAGATAATAGACAATGGAATACCATGTAACTTCACAATCTCTGTAATTAATGTCTCGCCAACTACTCCGAAGTAAATTCAGTGCGAATAGGCAAGAAATGAGCTGATTTAGTCAACCTATCCACGATGACCCAAATGGAATTATGATCCTTATAGGAATTAGGCAATCCCTCCACAAAATCCATAGAAATGCTCTCCCATTTCCACTCCGGTATAAGTAGTGGCTGTAGAACTCCTGGCGGCCACTGATGATCAATCTTGACCATTTGACAAGTACTACATCGAGAAACAAAAATAGCAATGTCCTTTTTCATACCTGCCCACCAAAACTGCCACTTCATATCCTGATACATCTTGTCTCCTCCTGGATGAACAAAAAACTCAAAATGATGAGTCTCAGTCATCACCTCCTTCCTCAAATCGTTAACAGAAGGTACCACTAAACGTTCCTTATATCTCAAACCTCCATCAGTCCCAACATAGTAAAATGGGACCTCCTCAGAAGTTATCTCTGAAATTTTGTCAATGCACTGTTGATCCATGAGTTGTGCCTTCAAAACCTTGTGAATAATAGAAGGAATAACTACCATGCAAGGCATGAAAGCATCCGATAACTCATCCATCGTCTTCAAAGCATTCCACTTAGTGATGAATAAAGCAAAAAGACTAGCAGCGAGTCGGCGACTGAGTGCATCTGCCACCACATTCACTTTCCCTGGGTGGTATTGTATAGAGAAATGATAGTCTTTCATAAACTCTAGCCATCGACGCTGTCTCATATTCAGCTCCAGCTGAGTGAACAAATATTGCAGACTCTTGTGATTACTAAATAATTTAAAGGACTCTCCCAACAGACAATGCCTCCAAATGCGTAAGGCAAAGACCATAACTACCAATTCCAAATCATGTGTTGGATAGTTAAGCTCATGAGGCTTTAGTTTTCGAGATCCATATGAAATCGGTCACTCTTCCTACATCAAAACACATCCAAAACCTTACAAAGAAGCATCTGTATAGATAAGATACTCAACCCCACTCTGTGGAGTAGATAGAACCGGTGCAGAAGTCAACTTATGCTTTAGCGCATCAAAAGCTTCCTGACAGTGTACATCCCACACAAACTGTACACCCTTTTTAGTCAGATAAGTGAGTGGTCCCGCTATATCTGAGAACCCCTGGATGAACCTACGATAATATCCTGTCAATTCGAGAAAACTCCGAATCTCAATAGGTAAAGTAGGCTGTTCCCACTCAACCACTGCTAAAACCTTAGCTGAATCTACTGCTATTCCCCTTTCTGACACCACATGACCCAGAAACTTCACCCCCCGCTGCCAAAATTCACACTTCTCGAACTTGGCATATAACTGGTGCTCACGAAGCATCTGCAAGACTATGCGAAGATGTCTAGCATAATCGCCCTCTGACTTTGAATGAATCAAAATGTCATCCATAAAGACAATGACAAACTAGTCTAAATAAGCCCTGAAGACTCTGTTCATCAAATCCATGAAGACTGCTGGTGCGTTAGTCAGTCCAAACGGCATGACACGAAACTTATAAGAACCATATCTAGTGAGAAACGCTGTCCTAAGAACATCTTGCTCTCGTACCCTAAGTTGATGATATCCAGAATGCATATCAGTCTTAGAGAAGTATGTAGCTCCCTTCAACTGATCAAAAAGATCATCAATCCTGGGCAAAGGGTACTTGTTACGAATAGTAACCTAGTTAAACTCCCTGTAATCTATACACAGGCAAAGTGAACCATCCTTCTTCTTCACAAACAACACCGGTACTCCCCAGGGTGAAGTACTTCTACGAATAAAACCTTGGCTGAGTAATTGCTGAATCTAATCCCTCAGCTCTCGCATCTCCACTGGTGCCATCCTGTATGGTGCCTAGCAATAGGCGTAGTACCTGGAGCTATGTCAATCGCAAAGTCGATCTCGCGACTAGGTGGTAACCTTGGAATCTCTTGAAAAATATCCAAAAAATCCTGTACAATTGGTATGCTATCCAATGATACAGAAATCCCCTCCTCCGTTTCCTCCTCCATATGGAACAAATAAGTACTAGTGACCCAGTTAGAACGTGGCATAGCAACGACGTACAAATCCTGACCAGGTATGGTATAGACAACAGACTTATCATAACAATTAACTTAGGTATGGTAATGCTATAACCAATCCATCCCAAGTATCACATCATAAGTGTGCATGTCCAGGACCAAAAGATTAGCTAGAAATCTGAGTCTACCAATATCTAGTGCATGGGCCCATCACTCTCATGTAAAATGGCAGTATTATCTAACGGTGTAGAAATACCCTTAGGTCTACTGCATACCCACGTCGTCATCCCAGATAAAGTAACAAAAGATCTAGATACAAATGAGTGTGTAGCACCCGTATCAAATAAAACTTGCCCCAATGAACCATGAATAGGAAACATACCCTCAACAGCTTGAGGTGCCTGAATATCATGTGGCATGGGGTTGAAAACACTGCTGTAATGCAACTGCTGCGGTGCGTGTCCTTGAGGCTGTGGCGGTGCTAGTAAAGCGAGATATGTCTGTCCCTAAATCTGTAGAGCCTGTGGAGAGGGTAAAGGTACCGGTGCCCTCTATCCCTGCTACACATGTTGTCCTTGTCCCTGTCCTGCTTTAGGACACTGCCTGGAAGTATGACCATACTCTCCACAAGTGTAGCAACTACCCTGGAAAGTGCCAAATGGCCTCCTCTGTCGGTTAGCCTATGACTGACCCTGTCCTGCCTATGGTCCCCCATTTTGTTGCCTCTGAATAGGTGCCCTATCCCTGTGAGCATCTGAACCACCCGTGTGTTTCTTCCAAGACTGTTGTCCCTGGAATTTGCCTTTGTCATTCTATCGGTGTCCATTGCCATTTCCTTTCTCATTTGACTGATTAATAGAGTCTCTGTCACCCCGCTTCTCACCCTTAACCTGTCTGAAGTCCATGGTCAACTGATACTGCTACAAAGCGGCGTCCACCACCTGAGCATAAGTAGTGTAAGCTGGATAACCTGTAATAGCTCATTTAATAGACCACATCAGTCCCTTAATGAAACTATTTCGCTTCTTCTCCTCTGTATCCACCTCCTCTGAAGCAAAAAGAGATAAACGCGTGAACTACTACTCATACTCTACCACTGTAATGTTTCCCTGCTGTAGATTAAGGAACTTTATCTTCATAGCTGCTCTGACTGCATAAGGAAAGTACTTCTCATCAAAGCATGCACTAAACTGATCATAAGTCAATGACATCCTATCCTCTGTGGTGGTAACTGACTCCCACCACTATAGTGCATCTCCGACCAGCTTAAAGGTAGCAAGCATTTGCTTCTGAACCTCCGAGCACTGAACTAGGCAAAGATATCGCTCGATGTCCTGTTTCCATTGGTGAGCTGCTTTCGCATCGGTGGAGCCTGAGAACTCAGGTGGGCTCCCCTTTGTGAAAGAACTTCTAGCCTTTTCCCAAGTATCAACCTGAACAACTGGTGCTGGTATAGGCGCCTGCTGAACTGATGGTTGATTCCGAAGTGTAGTTGTCATACCTACTTCTATAGCCCGAGCAATGAGGTCATTGATATAAGGAGGATACTCTGGATCTCCTCCTTGATCTTGAGTCTGCTGAACTTCCTCCTGCTCCTCGTAGAACTGACCATCATTCTCATAAAGCTACCTACGGGCCACTTCCCTTCATCGTTGATTGTTCCGTCTGGTTCAAGCGTTAACCATTCTGTTAACATAGAAGGACAGACATCAGTACGATTTAAACCAAACCATAAACGAATACAATGAATCCTAAATTTAAGCTCTAAATAAGAGAATACGCTACACGGAAGTCTTAAACGATAGAATCCTAGAGACGTTGAACCTGGAGTGCTCTGATACCAACAGTGATACCCCTCGATTCTAAAGCCACGGGTGACCAAGTTTGAGCACAGATCCAAGGAATACCAAACAATCAATATGTAAATAAGCACAGAATACAAAAAGAATAATAAGAAATAAATAAAAAAAGGCTAAAAGAATTCTAAATTAAAATTCCTAAAAATATTATTGTTAAAATCCAATAATCCAAAACCTCCATTAATTAAACAACTCAGGAATCCATCAAGTGGACCCCTAATAAAATCCCAAACTGAAAAGGAAACAACTGAAATAAATATCCAAAGCTAAACATGAAAAGTAATCCTACGTAGTCGGAGAAATAAGTGTCTGTATCTACTCTGCATGACCAAGCTCTAACCCTGGAACTGACAAACACCTGAAAAATAAAAGAGTGGGTCAGGCCCACATGCAAGTCCTATCCTACTACGATCCATACAGAAACCCGATACGCAGATACATCCTAGATAGCTCAACAATAACTAGAATAGTCCGTATATGTATAAATACACACTATAGGACGCTCACTAGCCTAATAGGTCTATCTCAGCCTGAGTAGAGATACCGGGCAAATCGCACATAACGTGGTCATGTGTACCTAAACCTACCAGGGAACAACAACTATGTCCAGTTATCCATCCTAGGCGATATACGCACCCTAACCGTAGTCCTGAGACTCAAGCTCATACCATGGCACCATAACATAAATATATAATATCCATATACTCCTAATACAAAATATCTTCCATCTAGTATAGTGGCCTGATATATGTATAACAATCCTTCCGGAAACCAAAGTAGGTCATTCAATTATTTTATTAACATAACACAAATATGAGTAGAACTTAACATTTATGATTAATCCATACCTCAATCCAGATTAGGTAGGACTTAGTATTTGAACTAATCCATCCCTAGTATGCTATCGTCCCATATCGGTGCATACAATCCTCCAATTAGTATAATTGATAAAATAGCACTAGACATTCTTCAACCATTCTCCAAAATATACATCAATATAAATTAATACATATACAATGATATTAGGCATTCATTATAAAACCTAAAAATCATATTCCAACTATTTAAATTGCTAAAATAAATCAAAACATTTAAATCGTCCATAAATTGATACAGTTAAAAGCAAGTTAAATACCAATTTATTCCAAACCAAGCATTGTTAATTGCAAGTAATTCACTACACTTATAACTCTATTGAATTATGATTAAATAGTATTAAATTATATATTACAAAAGCTCCAAGTTCCAGCAAGTAATTTAATTAACCATGATAGTGTGCAACCTACAGGTTTTTACTTAAATTTATCTTGCTCCATTCCTTAGTCCAATTATGAATTAATGTTTCCCCATAATATTATAGGTCTATAACAATCCCATACATCATTTAAAGCAGTTTAAACGGAGTAAAAATACCCTGTACAGTCTAAACAACGCCCTAAAAATAGTTAATACGTAATTCTGAGGGAGAGCAGGCTCTCACAAATTGAGAGCCTGCTCCATTAACATGGGAGCTTGCTCTAAGAAGTTGGGAGCTGGCTCCACAATCCTTGGAGCCGGCTCCATCAATGAGGGAGCTGGCTCCCTCCTTTTGGGAGCCTGTTTTCTCACTCCCTGAAGCCATTATGTTTTTCTGCTTCGTCTTCCTCGCCTCCGGCAATACCCAGGGCCTCTGTAATATTTTAAATACTTGTTCTAGTGTTCATTCAGTGTCCCAAATTATTTACAAGACATCGATATGCATCAACGATCTCAATTAAACAAAGCTTAAATGCAAAGACAGCAAGAACCAGTTAACAGAACTTTAAGAATTTGCAAACCAGTTTAATTCAACGAGATTAAATATAGTTTAAACATGCATAAAAGATTTGTTTTAGCATTAATTAAACCCCTGGAGTCTATCTAGGCATGCACAGAACACAGGTTTAGGGGAAAGAGTTAGAATAGAGACTTGCCTCTGATTTCAGTTTAGAAATCTTAAACCGTCTTCTCTAGCAACTCCGACGACCTTAATTGCTCTTAATTGATTTTTGTTGCTCCTAATTCAACCCACGAGCATGCGTCAATTACTCCTCCTTGGTTCAATCTTAGTCTAAACCAAACCCTAGCCGTCCTCTCTCTATTTCTCTCTGTCTCTCTGTATATAGGAACTGGGTTTACAAACCCTTGGCAGACATATTGTTCTTTATATAGGCTAATATAAAACCCTAGTCCACTTAATATTTGGAGTTAAATTCTAGTCGGCCACAACGTGAATCACAAAAGAATAATAAAACCCTCATTTAATCTAATTAACTTATTTAAATAATTAAACAATTACTTTAAGTAAAGAAAAACGATAATATAATTCATTCAATTAAAGAAAAATAAAAAACACAATTAAATAAAAATAATAAATCAATTAATTCAAATAAACACAAGTATATAAAACAATTCATCAATTAAGTCAAATAAACAGGCAAACAAACAATTAAACAATTAAAAATGCAATTAACAATTAATTAAATACCAGGACTATTCTTTTAAAATTAGGTGTATTACAACGATATTCCAGTGGAAAGTCTTGGGACACATAGTAGTCAAGGAAGCAAGCGGTTACATGCAAAGTCATGGGACACATGGAAGCTTAGGAAGTAAGCGGTTACATGCAAGCTACCATTACTAAATTCTATAAATAGGGCATGATATTATAACTTAGAAGATTTGCTCAATGCCAAACATAACATTTCAATACAACTTTACGTTTCATTGCAATGCACTTTCAATATGATTAGTTTCAATCCTGCACTTTACTTTCATTAGATTATTCATTTACTTTCATAGGTAATTTTACAGTTCCTCCTAACCAGTTAACAATCCCGTAGTCCTTTATCAAAGGCAAAAAGAACCCTGAGGTGTTCATTCCAGACCTCAACACAATCGCCAGGTCCCGCATTCTTCCTTCTGGAATATTGTTTGGATCTCTCTTTGGAGCTACTGTTCCTGGCATGCCCATCCCGTTCCATCGGAATTGACACCAGCTTTTTTCAGGCCAAACAGTGATGCATATCTATTTAGAGCATTCTGTATTCGTCCTTTAATTGTCCACATAAGATTTGCGCTGTAGATTCACTTATGCAGCACAGACACACACACACACACACACACACACACACATATATATATATATATATTTCTTGAACTTGTAAACAGACATGGGTTTTGAAAGGGGCATTCGTTTGGAAGGCTTGACAGAAGCACAGATTTTAAAGGCACTGGAGGAGCTTGTTAACGTGGGGGCAGCTGTTAAAGGTTCAGACATATATCACTGCTATGGGAAGCTCTTCCTTCCTAGGATGCTCTTTTAATTTGGCAACCCAACCCTTTCTTTGCTTTCCTTCCTAGTATTGCATTTGTGTGTGTGTGTGTTAATTACTTTGATCTGTTGGTCTACTAAATGGTGCTGATGATGCAGTTAATTGAACTCTGATTTACAGTCGCTTAAGGAATATAAAAATAAAAAATAAAAAATTTCCTTAACCTATACCACATACAAGTATGAAGCTTGATAGATGATGTTATATTCTAGCTTCGGTATTTCTAATTTTCTGTAGATTTTTGTAAAGTATTGAGTTATAAATAAGGTGTCCATTAAAGCCAAGTTGGCAACATTGGTTGATAAATTCATGGACCAAACAAAAAGATTGTTTACTCATTTTATATTGTGTTAAGGAGGACACTGACACATGCACCATCCCCGATTATTTTGGGCCAAACAGTGCGATTCTATTTGATTGGGGTGTATCTATTGTCATGATGTAACTCAGAAATTAAGTTTGTATTTGGGAAAACCAGAGTGTTGTTCTATGTTAGTTACACTTTCAAACAAAGTTTTATTCTTATGTTTAACAAAATAATGTGAGTGCATCAATTGAAGGCTTATATATTCACTAAATATTTTAGTGACATGAATGATAAGTATACGTTAAAAAAATTAAAAAATGTACCTTATGAATTATAAATCAAAGGCAATGATTTTCACAAGACATGACTACAATAAGATGTGTAGTGCTAACAAATTATAGTAGTATAAAACTAGAATATTCTGGAATCATTGGATGCATGAAACTTATTAGTGAATGTTTTGGTCAAGGGTTGGCCCAAGTGGGTAAGTGTTACTGCTGGCGCGTTTTTTGGCTCACACGGCCGATGGACTTTGCGGGCGTGCCAGAGTATGTATATACTCAAAAAAATGATTTGAACACCAAACTATCTCTTTTGGTAGCCGACTTCAGGCGATTGTGCAAGAGAGAGAATAAGAAGAACTCTCGACTGGATTCTTTTTCTGCCTTGATGCAAGGACTTTTTATAGTAGTGTTTAAAAGAAAATAAATGCAATGTAAAGTAAAGAAATTTAAATGAACGGACTGAATTGAAATTACGTGAAAAGTGATGAGTGCAGTGGAATAGGCTGGCCGAATTTAAATGCCTGAAATCTGATCAAAGATCGTCATTATTGCATAAAACAATGATTAATATGTAAATAGCATTATTAGACATTGCAAGAAATTTATAAGTTGCTGAAACTTAGATTCCTTTAATGGAAATTGTCATTTGGACAAAGGATTTGGAGATTGATAATTGACGTAGAATCATTTGATGAATTTGTGATTCATGTTTTGTGGGTGGTGCTGGACTTACAACCCTCCTATTTATAGAAGTCTTTCCTCAACTAAAATGTATTCTTTCCTTCCTAAAATATCTCCTTTTCTTTATTTTCTCCCTTTGAATGTATATTGAGTCAGACTTGAATGTAAGCTTTTTAAAAACCCAACTAAACTCCTTATTAATAGGACTTTATCAACTTTCAATCAAACTCTTTTTCTCCTAATTATTTGCAGTAGAATCTCCTCTTCTTTAATTTTCTCCCGTTTCTAATTCAAATAAAGTCCAATTTGAAGAATATTGCCTTCCATACGTGTCCTTCTAAATTTCATTCTTCTTCCCAACTAAACTTTCTATTTTATAGGGCTTTAGCTATTCAATTTCATCCAAACTCAAGCTTTTTCCTTTTACGCTAGCAGCCCAGTTTGAAATAGTCAAACATAGCTTTTTATTTAGCCCAATTTGAAATAGTCAAACATTAGTTGCTAAAATTAGGGAACTTCCTTGTAAACTTGGCAGTCCTACTTTTCAGATTTTATCAACCATGCGTGTAATCATTATATTGCTCTATGTATTTCCTTTAATGATATGTAATAAAACACCACATTATCAACACTTGCTTCTCTATGGTTGGTCTACCTCATCGCTGAGGTCGCTGCCAAGTTTGGAAAGTGATTGAGTATAAATGAGTAGGTATGCAGCACTACCTAATAACTTAAGCCTTTGGGTAAATGGACAAACGTCCACCCCTTACAGTTGATATTAGAGCCAAACTCAATCTTTGATCTGATGCCACCCCAAATGTTTGGGTGAGTCACCCGAGTAGGCAGGGTGGCCCGATTGCAATAAGGGAGTTGGTGGATATATGCAGTACTACCCAATCCCAATCGCTTAAGTTTTTGAACGAGTAAATGGGCAAAATTGCAATTAAGAGTAGAACTAATATGTAATATTCTTTTATTATTATTTTAATGCTTGGATTATTTCTAGTAACACGGAGACGTTTTCTATCTTCTCTCTTTCTATTTAAGTTTAAATATTATAGCTTGGAAAAATATATATTTTTATTATTAAGTGGACTAGTGGAGCTTAATAACATGGCAACTTTTCAATGTATTGTGTTAGAAACTTAGAATATGGAATAAGTTAAGCTCATGTTTCACATGCTTGATGTATTTGATGTCACAATATAATTATAATGCACATATATGTGTATATACAGTGTATGGTGTGTTATTTTGAAATTTAGATGGCAGATTGCGTTGCATGGTAACAGTGTACAAAATGTGTTTCTCGTTTCCAACAAGAAAAACGAGGAGGAGAGAGTGGAGTGTGAATTGAATAGAGAGAGTATATGTTAGCATCAGTGGATAAATGGGACAAAGTTCGTACTGGGCGGCCAATGAGACTGACTCTCGAATGTATAAGGTGAAGGAAGAAGGTAAGGACCCATTGTTGAAATGAACTTGGTGGTTGAAATGAATACCCAACTTGATTGAGACAGCCAACACCAGCACCCACAACTGACAATTATTTTTCTTACTAGTTTTCTTCTCTTCACATCTATCTGTTTTTTTTTTAGTTTTGGTCTTTACTTGGTAATGTTTAAGGGTTTCCATTTTTCTTGTTTATAAATTATTATATATATATATTTGAGAAGAACAGTCCCACTTTCTCTATCCTAAAATTTCCTTGCCTTTTTATTAATGCCTCAAATCAATCAAGGCTCCACGAAATAAAGGGAGAATAATTAATGGAAATTCCGGGGCTGCTGTGTTAGTGACTACAAAAACAGATCTCAAAAGATAGTGCTATGAAAAATGCTTATTTATTATTACTATTTTTTTAATGGAGTTAAAAAAAAAAAAAAAAAAAAAAAAAAAAAAAAAGGAACAATCCTCTCAAATAAGCTTTTGTATTTTTATTTATTTATTTATTTTCATGGCAACAAAAACCAGAAACAAAAGAGAGAAAAGATATACTAACAACCATCATCAACAACTTGTTCAATCAGCCGAAAGAGTGAACGAGGAAGCGAAGAAAGAACCGAGTCCGAATCCATGTCGGCCTTTGAGAGCCTTGCAATAGCATTGGCTACTATGGAGGGAAATTTTCCCACCACTCATGAAACGCCACATGTCATCAACGAAGCCCAACCATACACATGGTCCGAAAAGATAAATCCATTATATGAAGGTCTAGCCGAGAAGGGCCCAACATTCGAATCGGCCCAAGGCCAAAGGTCGTCCATGTTGTAAGCTTAGATATAACCACTTGTAAGCACAGGAATCTTTGCAAATAAGGCTTCTTGTAAGGGTGTCGTACCCAAGAGACCTATATTAATTAAGTTGTTAACAGAATTCTTAAATTCTAAATTAATTTGAAGTATGACAAACAAGTTTTGATATAAAATTTAATCTAATGAACTAAATAGAAAATTAAATTAAAAGCAATAATTAAATTAAATGAGGAAATTATGAGAGAAGAGGCTAGGGACATGATTTCACCACCAACGTCGCAACTACCAATCAGATGCATCAATTTATTGGAGAGATATGAACATACATAATAAATTAATCATGACTACAAGCACATATTAATTCAACTAAAGCATAATATAAAATTAAAGCTAAACATGGATTGACTATTTTCAAATAGCATAAACCATTTACCTAACTACTCTAAACATAATCCATCAAAACCATAATTTTATGTTCAATGAAAAACCATTGCATAACCATCTCATTCACAACTATAAGAAGTAAATGAGTTGTATTCAATCACAAGAATTAAATACCTAAGACAAGATAGAAAATACTTTGTAATTGAATTAAAACTTTAAAAACGATTTATATTGAAAAGTCAAGTAAAAATCCTCTAGGTTACACAATCATGCATGAAAAATATTATTCTCCAATAAACAAATACAATCAAACCAGTAGTGCTAAGTTAGAACTATATCACAACCCTAGCAAATCTTTTAGTTGTTCATGACTGGAATGGATTTCTTTATGGTTGGGAAGAACATCTTTGCCGTTATAGGTCGATCCCTTCTTTCTTCTTCTCCTTTGATTTCAACCTCTAGCTACTATGTATGATGATGATCTCCTAATTGTGTAAAGAACTCTCTTTAAATAAGAGAAGAATAGCCTCAAAGTTACCTTTTCCAAATAGGAGATATATAGAAATTCTGCCAAACTTGGACTCCAAAATTCGTGCTGACTTCCAGCCCAGTTTTGACATAATAAACATCCTTTTCACGAAATCTTCATGAAATACAAAATTGTAAATTTTCGAATTTCCTTTCAACTATAATGCAGATTATGCCATTTTGACACTCAAGGAAAGAGATATAGCCAGAATACTAAAACGGGTTCAAATTCTCAATTTTGGAGAAAGTTTCCTAGTTTGAGAAGGATTCTTTCTTTTCTTCTTGTTTCCATTCTCATCAACTTGGGGCTTTTCTTGGGCTCTTTTTTAGGTCTAATTAGACTTGGATCTTCATCATTACTCAGCCCAATGGATGTGGTCTCTAACCTTTTGGATATCATCTTTAAAAGCCCAAAATTACTGGTTTTGACTGATACTATAATTAAAGTTCTAAAATAGGGAAAAATACTAAAATAATATAAAATCACAAATAAAACTACTACTAAGAGAAGAAAACACGCAAGTTAAGGGGCAAAAATGTATAACATTAAGCACCTAACACACCCCCAAACTTACATATTGCTAGTCACTTAACAATAAAACTAAAGAAACATAAACTACTCCTAACTCCACTTTCGTGGGAGATACAATTGCATTTAGCATATGCAACAAGCTTTTTAAACCCCTAGTTTACCCCTAGTGGACGAGTGAAGTCTCGTGAGGGTTTCCAGAGATGATACCCGCAAACATCCAAAATTTGTGCTCTTTTTCAAAATACAATTCAATCCTTTAGCAATTAACTTATTCTTATATCATCACAATGATCAAGGGAAAAACTACATGTTGCCCAAGGATTGACTCTAGAGGGGTGTGAATAGAGTCAATGGCCAATTTTCGCAATTCATAGATTTACAATTTCTAATCATTCACTTAAGCAATTATGCAATATTCAAGATATGAAAGTAAACAATTAATAGCACAATTGTAAAAGAGATAAGGGAAGAGAAATTACAAACAATGACTCGGTAATTTTAGCGAGGTTCGGAAACTCCTACTCCTCGGCTTAAGACCCCTCTTGAGACTTCCCAATGCACAATGGCTTCTCCTTACAGTTGGAGAGCAAACATTTACATGAAGCAACTGCTTGCTAAGAGAATAACCTTCCCTTAGTCTTCCTTTGGGTCACACCAACCCAATGGGTCAAACCAACCCCTTACAATTGATAGTAACAAGAAGAATGAAGTACAAGAAATATCTCTCAAAGATTGATGTACAAATTTAGCTTTCAAATAGAGTATTTATGAATATCAATGAAGCTCAAACTCTATGAATGAAATGAAAGAGAGAATATGAAATATGTGAAGAATATAAACTCTTATAAACTCAATAGAATCTCTCAAGTGTATAATAGAGCAAAAACTCTATGAAGATTCAAATAAGAGCAAATGCCCCTTGAATCCTTACTAGAATCTCTCAAGATTTGTATATGAAAGAATGAGAGAGATGAGGAGAAAATGTGAAAACAAAAGCTCTCTTTGATGCCTAATGAGGTTTCTCAAGTGTTGGCTCTCTTGCATACCCACAATATGCATACATTGTGTATTTATAGGCCATTAGAAGAATATAGCCATTTGGGGGCAAAATGGTAAAGTCCCCATGAAGTCAAATGGTCAGACTAGCCGTTATTTCAAATTTGTCTCTATGACGGTTGGCTGATGCCTTAATTCGGTTAACCGATGCATTTAACCTGAGAACCCTTTTGCGTGAAACCCTTGTTGGTCTGCTGAACCCTCATGTTCGGTCGGCCGAAACATCTCATTTTAGAACTCAACTCTCTGTTTGTTAATCGGTCGGCTGCCACATACTGGGCATTATCATTAGTCGGCTGACAAACCAAAAATCTATGATGACAGTTTTTCTTTCAGTTTAGTCTTTCTACTAGACTTTCTACATACCTTAATTTAATCTTTATAATATTTATATGTCCATTTACTTTAAGTTTATAATGTAAATAAGGAAGTACCCCCCATTTGGATTCAATAAAAAATATAAGAAAATTGAAATCTAACTAAATCAAAATGTGAAAAATCAGTTTTAATACAAATTGGGATTCCAGATAGTTTTGGTAAATCTTGATCCTCCATGTAGGCTAATTTAGAAATAATGCAAAAAACTCATAAAATCAGTTTAGGCTATTTGAAATGTAAGGAGTAATTACCAAGAAAAATTATTTTGAAGTAATCATTATTTCAAAATTTCATTTTTCACATTTAGCCATTTTTCATACTTAGCCAAAAACATAGTTTCCATGAGACGCATTCAAGAGTCCTATAGTTCATTACCAAGTCATGGTAATGAAGGCTTTATATATGAGCAAATTAGTTCTAAGCTTTAGCATTTATTTTCTAAGGACCAAAGTGAATCATGTAATTAATGTGCATAGTCCTAGCATTCTAGCACAAGTGTTGAGTTCTTTCAAAGCTTAAGCAAGCTTGAAGTAACTCATTCTTTAGCAATGCCTTCATACGTCAATTATATATGCGAATGAAGTGCATAGTCTATTACTAATGGATATAGGAACATGTGAATAATAATGATGATATGCATAATCCTATAGAGATAGGTTTTAAATTGATTCATAAATACCTTGACATTGAATCATAAACACTCACCAACCTATCTACCCCTTTCTTCATGCTTTGTCCATGATCGTTTAAGTTTTGAGGTACTCTTGCTTTCTTCATTGCTTGATCATTGTAGTCGAAGATATCTTTGGATGGACTTTGCATTTGGCTCCTTGCAACTTCAAGTTTTTTTTGTATCCATTTCTTTCCTTGATGTAATCTTTAATAATGGAATACTTGGAATTATCTTTATAGTTTCATTGCGGTCATTCTTTAAATTTGAATAATCTATATAACACTCAATGTAAACATTAGTCCTTAAACACCATTAATGGTTTGTTATCATCAAAACATGTAAATTATCATTGGATAAAATCCTTAAGGTCAACAATCTCCCCCTTTTTAATGATGACAAAACATTGATGTGTTCATAAGCAAATGGAGTGACATTTGAAAAATGCTCCCCCTATCAAAGTGCATATAATGAACATAATGTCATAAAATTGCATGCTTGTTAATTCTACATTCATTTTAGACATTTACACGCATTTAAGATCATTTTAAGCTCTAAGGGATTTCTATAAAATCTCCCCCTGTCAACATGCTTCCATTAAAAGATATATATCATTCATTTGATATGTAAGCACAATGAGATAATGATATATGTATAACATCAAGCATTTGAATCACATCACACATATTTCTCCCCCTTTGTTATCTCAAAAAGGTGTGAGACCTAGACAACTTCATTTAGCATAGATCATTTAGCATAGTGAATTGTCATAGTGAAACAATGATTATAATGAAATGGCAAGAGTGGTAATGACTATAATATACTTTAGAATGCAACATATAAGCTATTATATCATCAGATACCAATTTCATTGATAACATGAGTTCAAATCATCATTTAAGATTGATCATGTCATATACAAAAGTATACATAATCAAACGTGAAAAAATGAAGCATAAACTAGAATAAGCCAAAAGGCAAACAACATTTTAAGACAAATCTTAGAACTCAAGACTACTTCAATCCTAATATATTTCTCCCCATTTGATATTCTCAGGAAGAAGGAAAATATCATCAAACATATGAAGGCTCATATAAAATGAATATAATGACCAAAAAGTCATTTTATAGCATGATTGACAATATACAAGATAAATCAATGAAGATTAGCAAATCATGCATTATTTATTCATAAGAGATTATCTATAATCTCCCCCTATAAATATGCTCACATGTATCATAGATCATTCATTGGATATGCAATAAAAGAATGATATAAGTAATAAAGCAATGATACTAAAATATATTCTTCCATTGAATAATACAAATTGTTATATGATTTTAATAACCAAAATATTTCTAAAATCATATAAGGTATGAGAGATATAAAACATATGTAACTAGTGTCAGTACACCTAGTTATATGCAATGAAGGGCTAATTATGCAAAAACATACTTTCTTAGACATGTACAGTTAGAGATAATTGGCTACATGATTGTCCATATAGATGAGCTCAATATTTCTCTTGTACATATTTCTCAAGGAGTCATATCAAAACATCTTATGAAATCCTGATAACTATAATATGGCCTTAATACCAAAAATATTCTTTAAGGGATGTGGTGAGAGATTGGTTACAAGATTTTTCATGTGGAGAAGCTAACTATCTCTTTTAGACACATTCTTTAAAAAGTGATGTAGAAACATCACATGAAGCTCTAAAGTGTTATAAATGGATATATCAAAATGGAATAGCACTTGTTAAAACAAAATGTTCTTTGAATCATAATCCCAAGATTAAAGTGCAAATAAATATATGAATTTTAATTTTTATGACACTTGAGGAGTTTTAATCCTTAGAAGAAATCAAGTTTTTTCATCATGCTAATTTGAATTTATTTTTCATACTAGAGCTAAACTTCTTTACACAAATCATAAATATTGATTCAATGATAGTATATAAGTGCAATCAACATAATTTCATAAATGGTTTTGGAAACACATATATATTAATTTTGTCAAAAATCATCAATCATGAGAAAATCACTTAAGCTTTTCAAAATGAGCTCTTGGAGCTTATTTATAAATGCAAAAGGTAATTGATAATTTTAAACATGTAGTTCAAAATTTATGCATTTTAAATCCGAATAATTTTTCCTCAATAGACTTTTTGATATGAAGTCAATAAATTATGCATTTGATAAAATTCATTTCATGCAAAAAAACATGTAGCATACTTATTGCATTAATCAAAGTCACATGTACACAAAGACATATATTCAAGGCATTTTTCTTGGTTGAACCCTTGGGAATAAATTTTAACTTAGTTACCAATAATGACCTATAATACCATTATGATGTAGATTTATATTGTAAAGGAACAAAGTTAAAACCATAACTACTTTAAAAAAAGAATTAGTTTTTCTAACAAGCCATTATAGAATATTCACCAATGATTGATCAAATGGATGGTGGTGAACACTTCAACAACTATTAGGAAGACATTATAAATTTTCATTCTTAATTTTAATGATATGGCTCTTCCAAGAAGTTTTATCCTTGAGATTCTCGAGTGAGGACTTATTTGATTTCTCATTATCTCAAGTTCATATAAACATTTTCAAGTCCAATAACCTCATTTCATATATGCAAGGAGTGATGCCAATAAAATGTAGATAGGCAATTATCATCACAATAGCATATAAATGATTTTGTTAGACATAGCCACTTTAATAGATTCGATTAACTTTAAATGAAGCAGCATTAAGGATCAATAATGTGCCATAACATAGTACTTTCATATCAAAATCTATAATATAGACATTTTTAGCAACAAGTAGTATTCATGTCAAGATCACCATCCACATTAATTTTGCCATGAAAATAATCATGTATTACGTTTTATCTAGCACAATCAAGTCACATTTAAGCTTATTAACTAAAGGCACATTTGTGATGAGGAGAGGATATTTACCGAAGCAATTAATATCATTAGCTTTGGTGAAGGTTCTCATTGTAGTGCATCCCTCATCTTTTTGTGAGAGGAAATCATGACTTGATTTCTATTTATGTGCTTTAATCATCCATTTTTGAGAATCCATTTGTTCTTGAGTGAAAGATATCCAACCTACAAAAAATGCTCAAGTGGTATTCTTTAGTACACCATTCTTTTAGGGTCCTCATGAGTTAGAACACTTTAATAAGGTTCCTATTTGAACACAATTCAATACACAGCACAAATATGATACTAACTTTAATCAACATACTTCAAACTAAGTTGTCAATTTAAATGTCTTTAGCATGCTAGTACAAATGTTAATTTATTAAATAGATATGCTTATAATTACATTCAACTTAATGAATCCATATGAGATAAATAAAAATGAGTGAATTAATAACCTTTCATATATGGATCGTAATTCCATGAGCATTGTCCGTAATGAAATTCAAGAATTGACAAAGAGGAACATGATTCTACCTAAGTAGGCAACCATGAATAAAGTTCCCTTTTTAGAAATCCTTAAGGATTCGCCAATTTGAAAGAAGATGCATTTCTTTCCAAATCAGATATACATTTTCAAATAATGTTAGCTTATTGGAAAGCAAAGTTCCTTCTAAAATTTACACCTTTTAGAAATAATTTTATTCTAATTCAAGGTGTAGTATTCCAAATGAAATTACAAGTAATTCATATAAATATAATGCATGTAGAAAATTATTTTTCAATCAATGAAAGAATACATTAAAAACAGTTTTTATAATTGATGAATACTTGAATTACAATAAAAGAAATTTTCCACAATATATGAATGATAACAATAAACCATGAAATAAATAATTAAGCTATTCATAGCATGGAAATATTATGTGGAGTTCACCAAATACCTTACCCGAGGTTGTTCCCAAGTATAATGCTTCGTTCATTATCCTTCAATGAAGAAGATGTCATCAAGCAAACCTACAAGATAAGCTTAAAAAATTTTCTTTTGGTACCCAAATTTTTTTAGGTCCATATGAGTTAGGTAATGGCACATAAGTCCCTTTTGGAACCCAAATATTTTTAATTAGTTGTTATCTTCTTTCTAAATGGACAACTATAAATTTTATCTCCAAACTTTTTACAATAATAGCATGTAAAAGAATTCTTTACAAATGAATCTTTTAATGATTTTTTATTTTCCAATAAACATGTATCTTTAATATGAGGATCATACCCTATCTCATTTTTTAAGAAAACGTTTCTTTGATTATCAAGCATAATACTCAAATTCTCTTTTTCTTTGATAAACTTTGCTAAAATGTCATTTTAATCATCAATGATTTTCTTTAAAGACTCATTTTCGGAAATAAGATCAATTGATGAAAACTTTTTAGAGAGTACACATTTCATTTCATTTTTCAATGACCTATTTTCAATTTGAATCTTTTTTAATTTTTACACAAGATAATGATTTTCCTTTTTCAAAGAGTCAGTTTCCATTTAAACTTCTTCATGTCTTTGAAGGAGACCATGGTTTTCCTTTTTAAATGAAGTACATTTCATAAGCATGTTTTCTAACACACCTTGTAACTCTTTAAACTCATCAAGTAATTCATTGTGCTCATCAACTAATTCATTATAGGAAGTCTATAAATCAAAAGATTCATGATTAGAATTTACCTCATCTTCATTGGCCATGAGACAAAGATTAACCAACTATTTGATGTTACTTGCTTCTTTGCTAGAAGCTTGGAGAGCTATACTCTTCTTTTGTATTGCGTCACTTTCTTCATTATAAATGGATGAGTTAGTTTTACCAATAACATCCAAATGATTAGTAATGTTAGTAAAACCATAATTCATCTCATTTATACTAAACGGTTCATTTATATTTGATTCCTAATGATGACTTGATCCAACATTAGCTAATTCAAGCAAGTCCTAAATTTCTTTAGCCATTTTACAAAAGATAATTTTATTGAACTCATTTTTACTCAATGCATAATAAATATAGCATATGGCTAAAGCATTACATTGAATTAATCTATGACAATTTTCATCCCATTCATTTTTTGATTTAGGAATTTCATTTCCTTCAATAACTTTGGTTGGGATATAACCACCATTTTCTACAACATTCTATAAATCAATATCAATACTTTTTAGAAAGGCCCTCATTCTAATTTTTCAATAGAAATAATCATTTTCAACAAAACAAGGAGGTTTATCAATGGGTTGTCCTTCTAAGTGTGTGATACTACCATTGTTGGCCATGACCGTACTCTAAGACAGTTAAATCATTTAATAAAGTTTAGACTCTAATACCAATTGTTGCCCAAAAATTGACTCTAGAGGGGGTGAATAGAGTCAATGGCCAATTTTCGTAATTTATAGATTTACAATTTCTAATCAGCCATTTAAGTAATTATGCAATATTCAAGATATGAAAATAAACAATTAATAACACAATTGTAAAAGAGATAAAGGAAGAGAAATTCCAAACAATGACTCGGCGATTTTAGCGAGGTTCGGAAACTCCTTCTCCTCGGCTCAATACCCCTCTTGAGACTTCCCAATGCACTATGACTTCTCCTTACGGGTGAAGAGCAAATCTTTACATGAAGCAACTCCTTACTTCACCTTGCTAAGAGAATAACCTTTCCTTAGTCTTCCTTTGGGTCACACCAACCCGGTGGGTCAAACCAACCCCTTACAATTGATAGTAACAAGAACAATGAAGTACAATAAATATCTCTCAAAGATTGATGTACAAATTTAGCTCTCAACTAGAGTATATATGAATATCAATGAAGCTCAAACTCTATGAATGAAATGAATGAGAGAAGATGAAATATGTGAAGAATATAAGCTCTTATGAACTTAATAGAATCTCTCAAGTGTATAATAAAGCAAAAACTCTATGAAGATTCAAACAAGAGCAAAAGCCCTTTGAATTCTTACTAGAATCTCTTAAGATTAGTATATGAAAGAATAAGAGAGATGGGGAGAAAATGTGAGAACAAAATCTCTCTTTGATGCCTAATGAGGTCTCTTAAGTGTTGGCTCTCTTGTATACCCACAGTGTGCATACATTATGTATTTAGAGGCCCTTGGAAGAATATAGTCGTTTGGGGGCAAAATGGTAAAGTCCTTATGAAGACAAATGGTCAGACTAGCCGTTATTTCAAATTTATCTCTATGTCGATCTGCTAATGGTACACTTTCAGTCAGCCGTAAGTACCTTGTCGGTCGGCTGATGCATTTAACCTGAGAATCCTTTTGCGTGAAACCCTTATCGGTCGGCAGAACCCTTATGTTCGGTCGGCCGAAACATCTCATTTAAGAACTCAACTCTTTGTTTGTTAGTCGGCCGACTGCCACATACTGGGCATTATCATCAGTCGGCTGACAGACCAAAAATCTGTGCTGACAGTTTTTCTTGTAGTTTAGTCTTTTTGCTAGACTTTCTACATACCTTATTTTCATTGAAAATATTTAAGTGAATGTCTTTATAGTATTTATAAGTCCATTTAATTTAAGTTTACAATATAAATAAGGATGTACCCCCCATTTGGATTCAATAAAAAGTATAAGAAAATTAAAATCCAACTAGATCAAAAAGTGAAAAATCAGTTTTAGTACAAATTGAGGTTCCTGATAGTTTTGGTAAATCTTGATCAGGCTAATTTAGAAATGATGAAAAAATCCCATAAAATCAATTTAGGCTATTTGAAGTATAAGGAGTAATTGACAGGAAAAATTATTTTGAAATAATCATTATTTCAAAAATCTATATTTCTCACTTAGCCATTTTTCATACTTAGCCAAAAACACAGTTTTCATAAGGCGTATTCAAGGGTCCTAAAGTCTGTTACCAAGTCATGGTAATGAAGGCTTTATAGATGAGCAAATTAGTTATAAGCCTTAGCATTTACTTTCCAGAGACCAAAGTGAATCATGTAATTAATGTGCATGGTCCTAACATTTTAGCATAAGTGTTGAGTTCTTTTAAAGCTTAAGCAAGCTTGAAGTAACTCATTCTTTATCAATGACTTCATACGTCAATTATATATGTGAATAAAGTACATCGTCTATTGATAATGGATATAAGAACATGTGAATGATAATAATGATATGCATTATCCTATAGAGATAAGCTTCAAATGGATTCATAAATACCTTGACATTGAATCCTAAACACTCACCAACCTATTTACCCCTTTCTTCATGCTTTGTCCATGATCGTTTAAGCTTTGATGTACTCTTACTTTCTTCCTTTCTTTGAGTTGCTTGCTTGCTCAGTATATTCCAAGATATCTTTGGATGGACTTTGCATTTGGCTCCTTACAACTTCAAGTCTTCTTTGTATCCATTTCTTTCCTTGATGTAATCTTTAATAATGGAATACTTGGAATTATCTTTATAGTTTCATTGAGGTCATTCTTTGAATTTGAATAATCTATTTAACACTCAATGTAAACATTAGTCCTTAAACACCATTAATGGTTTGTTATCATCAAAATATCTAGATTGTCCTTGGATGAAATCTTTAAGGTTAACACTACACAAAAGTACCTTAAAAATTATTAACTAACAATACTCCTTAGTCCCTATTTTCATACCTCAAACTAATGTTTCCCACACATTTTGATAATAAAGAATAATAGCAAAATCAATTCCCAATTTCATGAAATTGTGAACTAGTAACTCACCTATGTAGTAATGTCTTTTAAATTAAACCCAACTACTATAACTTCAATTCCTCAGATCCCTTCTCAACCTATCTCCTATGGCAATTTTTTTTTTTTCTTCTCACATATATATATTTTTTATTGCTATTGTATTGAATGGTTGTGCAATGTCCGATCTATTAAACTTTCTAGAAAACTTAGGTAGCAAGCTTTCAACCAATGACTCCCAGACCAGACAATCTTAGACCATTAGGTGTAAAGACACCCCTAAGGACTTAATTGGTCAAGTCAATTAGGCTACAAACTGTAATACTCCTAATTTTAAAAGGATAGTCCTGGTATTTATTTTATTATTTCTAATGCATTTTTACTTGTTGACGTGCATATGTGTTAATTTTATTGCTTTAATTGTGATTTATTATTTACTTGTTTTCTTTGTTGGGGTTTTTGTTGTGAGTTTAATTAAATTTACTGATTTAAATTGTTCTATTTTAGTTAGTGTAATTATAGTAATTATTTGGTTGTTTTAATTAACTTAATTAGAGGGTTGTTTTAATTGATTTAAGTTTAACTGATGAATTGTTTAAATGTATTTATTTTATTAAATATAATTGTTTTCTAAACTTAACGTGACTGTAGGGTTGGTTGCATGTATGGTATATACATAAGTAGCTGACATTGATATTATAAACTAGTTGGGTTTTACGGGCCGAGTTTCAGTTTAGGGTTTAGGTGGACTTAGATTTAAGGTGGCCTATAAATACATGTAGGGTTTCAGTTTAGGGTTTGAGAACCTAATTCACGGTATACAGAAAACAGAGAGACGTGTAGAGGAATCTGGGAGAGAACAGAGAGGGGAAAGCAAAAAGGGGTTACCGGAAAAGTTTAGAAGGAAGACGTTGAGATTTTTGGAACCGAATCTCACAGGCAAGTTCTAATACTAACTCTACCTCTTTGGCCTATGTTCTTTGCATCCCTAATTAAATTCCAGGATGAAATAAATTTAATTTAATTTTTTTTAACTTCATTTGCACGGTTATTTGGTTTTTAAAACAGTATGTGTTTTCTGTATCTGTAACTTGTTCGTTTTTAAACGGTTTTGCATAACTCTTATTCTAATGATAATTGATTAATGTCTAATGAGTTTAAATAGTTCTGGAAGATGTTTCTGTGCATCATTAATACAATCCTAGGTGAAAGTAAACCGTTAAATTAATTTTTGGTTGCATAGAAATTGTTCAACATCGTGTGTGTTACCGATTGGGTTTTTGGCTTGTTTTAAATCTATTTGGAAAAATTCTTGTTCCGATTAGTTTTGATTAATGAATAATGAATTTAATTAACTTTGGAACACTCTAGGACTGAGTTTTAATCAATAATAAACTTGGGTTGAGGAATACAGTTGCCGGACATCGCTAGAATTGGAAACGAAGACGCACAGGAGAAGAACCTACTCTAATTAGAGTATAGCAGGCTCAATAAAAGGGTAGAACGGGCTCTACCTTAGGTAGAGCCGGCTCTATGGGAGTCTAAAGGTGGCTCCATCATGGGGAAGCCGGCTCTACCTTGTTGTGGAAGAGGCTCCACCTTTTACGGAGCCGGCTCCTTTTATTTTTGCTTCCAGTTTTAAGTTTCTGCGAGACCTGGGCTACGGGGATTGAATTCTTGACATTCTAGGATGAAAATAGAGTGTTTCGAAAGGTATTCAGAAGGGTCTAAACTTGTGTTAAATTTTCAGAAGGCCTGGTAATTCATAATCTTCCATAAGAAGCTAAAAGAAGGAACAGCCAGAAACTCTTAGGAAAGAGATCAATATTACTGTGATGCGGATAATTCAAGTTGCTTGTTTTAAAATTAGCATTTGAACTAGGAATTTTAAGTTTAAATCATATGACAGTGGTATATGATTAAGCATTACAATTAATATAATGTCGATTATGCTTAACAGGAAATTAGTTGATGTTTACAAGTCATTATGTATAATCAACTAACCGGATGATATGGAGTAGTTTAAACGAGCATGTTAATTTTGATATTGATATTAGTATGCTGATAGGGGATTAAAGAATGGATTACACTTATTATCTGCGTTCTTAAACTGTTAGAGAATCATGTGTTGTTCATATATGACAAGCTTGCAATTTATATATTCTTGTTGTACTTGTTATAGATGTGTGGATATTGATATTTATAATATCATCTGTATTATTAACAGTTGGATGGATGGTGTTATACTTGTTATGGATTGGTTGATATTGATTTTATCTCATTATTTGTATTATCAACATTGGATGGATGGTTTGTATGCACCGGTATGGGACGGTGACATACTAGGGGGATTAGCTCAAAAACGCTAAGTCCTACCTACTCTGGATTAAGGGATGGATTAACTACAAAAGTTAAGTCCTACCTGTATTTTGTGTCAGATCACTAAATAGTTGAGTGACACTTTTAGTTTGGAACGGATTTTAAATATATTTTTATGGTGCCACGATATGAGCCTGAGTCTCAGAGTCGTTGGCTAGGGAGCATATATGCATTGGGATGCATAGCTGGCTATGATGGTTGGATGTGTACCCTGCTAGGTCTAGGTAGTCATGCCCACCTCAGGTGCGTTTTGCATGGTGCCTACTAGTCAGGTTGAGACGGGCCTGTAGTCCAGTGAGAGTCCTGTAGTGTGATTATATATATATGTATCTACGGACTATTTAGTTATTGTTGGATTGGTTAGGATGTACATGCGTATCGGGTCAGTGCTTGGGTAGTAGTAGTATAGAACTTGCTAGTGGGCCTGACCCACTTATTATTTTTCAGGTATTGGATGTTTGAGGTCTTAGAGCTTGTTCGAGCTGAGCCGAGACGATCTTTCATTCTACCGACGATGTAGGACTTCTTTCCAGATATTCGATTTGGGCTTGTATCTTCAGTTATTTATTTTCGTTCGGTTTGAATTTTTATTAGGGGTCCACTGGAGATGGATTCCCGAGTTGTAAACTTATGAAGTTTGGATTGTCAGAGTTTAAATATTTATATTTGAGAATTTTTAATTTAGTATTCCTTCAGCTTATTATTATTTCTCAAATTCATTTTGTATTTTGTGTTCGATTAAATATTAATTGTTTGATATCCTTCGGATCTGTACTCGGACTTGATCACCCGTGGCTCTAGAATCGAGGGGTATCACACAAACCAAGACGAACCAAATCAATTTATTTCAATTTTTTTTTTTTTTTTTTTTTCCTTCATCCTTACCCCCCACTTCTTCATGCAAACACTCTATGTTTACTGAGGCATGAGGCCCGATTACTTTATGAAAGGGTTTAGATTTTATATATATGTCATATTAATAACTCTCAAAGTTCACTAATTCATATCCATCCATAGTTATTGATGCTTTCTTTGGTATTCCCAAAATAAATGTTAATATTTAGATATGTTAAATAGGCATAAACTTTTACATTTATTAAAACTACTTAACACTTGTACGTTAGTATAGTGAGAAGGGATCGTCCACTGTTAAAGGTTTGTGTAATGCTAGAAATGGGGGCTGGGATGCTACTGGAAGAAGTCACGCTCTCCTCTACTAAGGACTCAACAGCTTAGAAGTAGTCACTAAAAGCTGAAAAGGATCACATGGAAGTCACAACCATGGAAGACTGAGTTTGAGCCAAGTCACCTTGCAAAAGTAAGAAAATGTGTTAAGTGGATTGAAAGAATATTTAAAGATATTTTGTTCAAGGGATTACCTATTTTATGGGAGATAGAGATTTAGCCACCTCTTTTGTGGCAGAAACTACCATTTAAGCAGACTTCCCAATTGATGCTGTTGGAGGATCCTTTAGAAGGGCCACAATGAGATATTTTTGTTCTTTCAACAGTGGCATTGTTGGACTTGGCAAAGGATGATGAAAAGGACTGTGAAAAGAAGTATCTGAAAGAAATTTTGTCAATAAAAGAAGAAAAAAAATGGAAAATGAAGGAAAAAGAAGTATAAAACACCACAACAGAATGTGAAGACCGTGTCTTCTTTTTCTTTTTTCCCTTTTTCAACATTCATTTTTTAAATTATTTTATTTATTTATTTATTTATGCTTTTTCCGCGTTGCCTTAGGGTTTTGTTGAGCCCGTGGTAAGGTTCGATGTCCAGAACTGACTTCAAATACCACATGCATTGCATTATTTTAGCTTTTACTGTCAGTGCATGATTTAATTTCATTGAAAAGCATGCTCGTTTATTTTTATTTTCTGGGGGTATGGATGCATAGATTCTTCAAAAATATTTTCGTTTTTCGAGGTGTTTTGTATAATTAAGTTTTTGATATATTTTTGTTTAAGGACCATTTTACAATTATTTTTGCTAGATATTTAGAAGGATTACCTTTTCTAATTTTGGGAAAGTGTGACGAGTGTCATACTTCCATTGGTGCACTTGTTGACTTGTCATTGGTGCACTTGTTAGCCTAGGATGATGACAAGTGTAAGGCCTAGATTAAGCTTTGTGAGGAGGCCTAGGATTATGACAAGTGGAGGGTGGATGTGTGTGTGTGAGAGAGAGGTAGTGTTGGTGTAGTGTAATTGATTATCAAAGGCTTAGGGTTTATGGAAAAGTTAGAGATTTCATCTTCCCCACTAAAGAGCCACCATTGTTAACCTTGGAACCCTAGCCTCCATTTCTTAATTTCGAACCCTTTCCCTTAAGCTTTTGGTCTTCCACCTTGAAGACAAAAGCTTCCTCACATCCATCTCTACAACACCTTTGCTCGGTATTCCCCTTTGCTTCCATTTGCTTTGGATTCTAGAGGTTTAATTCTCTAATGAGGTAGGGAATGACTTATGTTTATACACATAGTGATTTAATGTGTTCTTAAGGTTAATATACATTGTATGCATGATTTTCGAATTCTAGGGTTGTATATAGTTGTATCCTGCATGAAATTAACTTAGGGCTTTAGATTGTTTAAGGCTTGTGGATGATCTTTAACTTGTATTAACCTTAGTTCATTTAGTGATGATTTGAAATTTAGAGATTTTGTTAGTGTAATTATAGAAATTTTATATTGTTGTTGCCAATGATTTGATTGTATATTTGATATTATGTTGATGTTTAAGTCATGGATTTAAAACTCATTTTGTACTAGCATGAATGGAATTCTTGTGTTGACAACATTGTTGTAGCTCAGTGGAATTCATATTGTGAACTTGTTGTTGAAAATGCCATTGTAGTTGAGGACCTAGAGCGTGACTTGTGTGGTTTCCAACTTGGTTGTGCATGGAACGTGGTTAAGTGCATTGTATACTTAGCATACGTTGTGTATAATTTGTTAATTTTGGATTCTTGGGGCAGCGTTGTTGTGACATGGCTATAGTACAGCTCTAGTAACCCAAAAGTAACCAATTGCGTTGGTTTTATCCAGCGAGATGTCCGAGTATATCCACATTGTTTGGTTATTCCAATGTTGTTCAATTGTGATACTTGTTGTGGATTGTGTTTAAACTGTTTCAAAGGTAACTTTAGAATGATCCCTTAGCTCCATATTGAACTTAGACGTTAGGTGACATGATCCACGTGTATCCATTTATATTCACTTTCAAAATTGTTAAAACCTTATGTTATACGCATATGGCAAAAGAGAGTCGCCTTGACTATACATGGCTTATATATATACACATATATATACTCAGGTATAAAGCAAAAGATGAAGGCAAGCAAGCTGGGCCAGAACGTGGGATGTATGGCATCACTAGAAGAGGATTGCAGTTCGTGGGTCTGAAAATTGAGCTTCTGCAGCCGGACGTGGGACAAGTGTTTTGTAAAGAGATGATAAAGGGGAAGGGGCCGTTTGTAATAAGGCATGGGATATTCTTATAAAGGTTATACACGCCTATAAATAGAGCACTTAAGATTACATGTAGGGCCTCTTTCTCTACGACATCAAACAACTTCAATACATTGTCAATTACTTTCATGCAATTTCAATACAAGTTCTTTATTTTCAAGCACTTACTTCTTAGTATTGCACTTTAATTCCCTAGTTTAGCATTGTAGTTTTATCAAACTCCTTTCATCGAAGGCAAATTAGAACCATTCACAATCGCCTGATCGTTTCAAGAGGGGTTCTTTTTGTTCGATTCTTTCTGAGTCTTCCGAGACTCCGGCACGCCTGCGCACTTCCAGTGTCCTAATTTTGTCCAAACAACTGCCCAATCGATCTAACTGATTAGATGGTCCCCATATCTAATCTAACCGATTAGATGATGCCCGACCATAATGTAATCGATTGGATGTAATAGATCCCATTGAGTCCAATGAATTGTTTGATGCCGATCTTTTTTTTCCCACCAGAATGCGCGCATCTGTTTCATTAACTCTAGACATAAGGTACGAGATAGCTTAAAAGAAGAAATAAAATAAGTGGGTAGGGCATTCAACACCACCTTTATCAATATTTCCTTTCCACCAACCGAAATGGTATTTTTCCGCCGTGACGCCATCCATTCTTTCATTTGTTGAAGCACAAACTTGAACACATCATTTTTTGATTGCCCAAAAATCGTTGGCACTCCAAAATATTTTGTTTGAAACTTCCTCTGACAGGCCCAACAACTGACTCAATTCTTGCCGCAAGTGTATATTAGCATTCTTTGATGAGAAAATACATGATTTCTCGAAGCTCACCTTTTGTCCCGAAGCCAGCTCATATGAATGAAGAATTCTCTTCAAAGAACCAATTCAGTTTCAAAAGCTTGACAAAAGATTATAGAGTCGTTGGCAAAGAACAAGTGGGAAACGGCTGGTGCACCCCTACAAATCCTCACTCCTATTAATATCCTCGCCTCCTGAGCCCGCTGAAATGCCACTGAAAGTGCCTCAACACAAAGGATGAACAAATATGGCGAAGGAGGGTCGCCCTGACGCAACCCCCGCGAAGGATGGAAGAATCCCACCGGCTGTTCATTAAGCAAAAGGAAGTGTGTTATTGTGGAAAGACATGAGAAGACCATTTTTATCCAATGAGAATTCAATCCCAACTTTTTAAGCATGCTAAATAAGAAGCCCATTCGATACGGTCACAGGCTTTACTCATGTCAACAAATAAGTTTTTGTAAAGCTCTCAGAAAATTGAACCAAGTAGGATCATTTTTTCTTGATTTCATTTCCATGGGAATCTCACAAAGAAAAGAATTATTTTTTCCCCTTCTGGGGAACAAATTAACTTTCCTTTTAAACACCAAGTAAAGGAAAGGAAAACCACTTTTTTTTTTTTCTTTTCATCAAAATATATTTTACAAAACAATTTATTTATTTCATTTCTCTTTTCCCATTCATTCCTTATATCATAAAAAACCTGCATGAAAATCCTCCATTTCCTCCCATGACTCATTCAAAATTTATTGGAGGTTTTAGAGCAAACCTATTCTGACGAAACAGAATCTTCTCCAACCCAGAAGTATACTATACTTCTAGCAGGAACAGGTCATTGGAGAAGAATCAGAAGATTTTGGTTCCATCAACCTTTATGTAAATACATAATAATAATAATAACAATGGTGACTAACTTTTGAACTTTGTAATCACTTAAAGATATCTTCATTGATTATATAAGTAAATGATACAAGATATGAGCTGGACGCTACCCTTTCAAGAAAAAGAAAAAGAAAAAAGAAAAATATACACAATTATGATTGATACATTGATAAAATAAGTAAAGAATACAAATGCAACCATTACATTTTTGCTGACAATCTTGTCTCTCCATAATTAGTTTAGTTGACACCTCAACTATACTATACATATATCTTCCTGTTCTTGATTGACATTATTAATATTACACCGTTTTGTTGAGCGCTCTGACACTATTATTGAGGAGGAGGACTGGCTGGCTGGCTGGGTCTTCAAGCTCAAGCTTTGGTAACATCTTTGCTTGATCTATTGTACTTCATGTGGCTCTTGACAAGCTGTCCGGCTGCAATAGCAGACATGAGCGAGAGCTCTCCGGCGAGAACAGAACCAGCTACAATGCTGGCCAACAGCCTTGCGTTCGATCCTGGTAATTCTTTGTTTGCACCCTTCACTCCAAGAAGGTTCAGGCATGCAGACTGAGATGCTAGTTGGGTACCACCTCCAACAGTACCAACCTGTACATAACATAACATATAATCAGCAATATGAAAACCAATACTATCGCCTATATATATCAATGTGTTACCACCAATGCATTCATAAGTATACATAAATATACACCTGTAAAGTATATGTTGTTTGATAATTCAATTCGGTACTTAATTATAAACAAAATAAAAGATTGTCTAGTGAAGTATGTTTTTAAAAACCCAAGTTAGATATCACTTCAAAAAATAAAAAAATTCAACTTTAAATGGCATAAAAACATTTTAGTGAGCAAGACTTCACTTATCACCGAGCTGCAGCTCCCGCTAAACTCAGGCCTGCTTGGTTCAGTAAAACTGACAACTGAAAACATTTTCTATACAAAAATCTGCTTGATTTACAGTTTCTGAAAACTATAACAACAGAGTTTTTTGTTTTATGAGTTCTTGAAAACTATTTTTTGAGTGACAAATCAAGTCAGCTTGATTGGGTCTTTAATTTTCATTTTATCCAGAAGCAAAACGAATTCAACCATTCCTAATATCCTAAAGATGATTATTAAGTGGTTTCTTCTAATCAAGTGGAGTATATGTGTAGAATAAACTGAGTTGGATGATTCGATCTGACTGACTCTTGTAAGTCCGAGAGCACTAGAAGCTCAAAATAAAAGTATGGTGAATTAATTGTAAGGGGTGGTGAACTAAGTTACCTCAATAGAAGGCATTGTGACAGAGATGTGAAGGTCCTTTCCATCATTGACAGCTTCCATCATGGTAATACAGTGTGAACTCTCAACATTCTGTGCCGGGTCTTGACCAGTGGCTATGTAGACTGCAGAAACAATATTACTGGCATGGGCATTGAAGCCACCAAGAGCTCCAGCCATGGCTGACCCAGTAAGGTTTTTGAGCATATTAAGCTCTACCAACGAAGCAACGTTGGTCTTGAGAACCTTCTTCACCACTTCCTCCTTGATGATAACCTCGCACACAACAGACTTGCCACGCCCTTCAATCCAATTAACTGCAGCAGGCTTCTTGTCTGAACAGTAGTTACTAGAGATGCCGATAACATCCATGTCAGGGAAGGAAGTCTGGAGGAAATCCATCACATTCTGTACACCTTTGGAGACCATGTTCATCCCCATGGCATCCCCTGTGCTGCAAGTAAACCTCATGTACAGATTCTTCCCAGCAATGGCGCATTTGATGCTCTGCAGCCGACCAAATCTGCTAGACCTGTAAGGTAAGCAAACAAGGAACAAATACTAATCAACATCAGCATTAGCATTGTAAGAAAATCAGTTTCATTCATGCATTTATACAAACAGTAAGTAAGCAAACAGTATTATATTATATAAACAAACCTGTTGAAAACAACGCTCAAAGTTTCGAAATTGATGGGGTCTTCCAAGAAAAACTTGAGCTCGGCGGCTCTCTTGGCGGTGCCGAACCTCACGACGGGGGCTCTTGTCATCCCATCTCTCAGCAACACGCTGGTTGCTCCACCAGACGCGTAAATTGCTTTGCAACCCCTGTTGGTACTCGCAACCAAACACCCCTCCGTGGTCGCCATCGGAACTGAATACTCCCTACCGTCAAGCAAGAGTGGTCCGGCGATACCCACCGGAATCTGAATGTAACCAACCGGCATCTCGCAACACTGTCCCAAAATGGAGTCGTAATCGAAGTGATTCAAAGGCAGTCCCTCCAGAGACTTCCCGGTCATCCTCTGGAGTGCCTCGCGGCGGATTGCAGCTGCCCGGTGGCAATCGCCGAGCTTGGATTCGAGGGTATAGGAGGGAATGGTGCCGGCAACCACCGATTTGATGATCTCCTCGTCCTCTTCTGATGAAATGGGTACGGAGGAATCATTGACGACGGCGACTTTGGGTTTGAGAGGAGCGATAGGAGGTATTGGGCAATCGGGGGCGGCGGCAGCGCAGGGGAGTGGGCGAGTGTCCTCTTTGAGGATAACTTGGTCGACATCTTCTTCCTCCTCTTCGTCATCGGAAGAGCGACCACCAGCAGACTGGACGAAGCCGATGCCGAAGAAGCCGAGGAGGTAAATGAAAGAGGCGACAAAGGCGACGATGGCGGCGATCTCGGAGAGAGTGACGATGTGGAGAGGAGTAGAGTTGCGGATCTTCTCGCGCCATCGGATGAGAAGGTAATAGACGACGGAGAAGAAGAGGGTCAAGAAAATGCCATTTGTGAGGTAGAGAGGGAGAGGGAGAGCATCAGATGCTTTTGGGGAATCAATGAACTTGGTCGACTTGGCCGCAGCATGTTTGGGTTTGAGAATGGATGGTGGTGGTGAGGAAGATGGGAATTGGTGGACAGGTTTAATCGACCGCCGACGGACGTCCATGATTGCCGGAGAATGATAGATTCCGGCGGCGGATCGATTAAAAAAGAAGTTGTTATGTGTGTGTGGTGTGGCGTGGGTGAGAGAAAAGAAGAGAAGATGTGAGAGTTGGTTGAGTATGGAGGGAGGAGCGAGCATTCAGGGGCTATACTTATAGGGTTTGCATTGTACTATACTGGACTGGAGGAGGAGGACTAGAGATAAAAAAAATTATAAGTAAAAATAAAATAATAAAAAATGTGAGAGGCAAGCACGTACGAGGCTTGACTCGGCACGTGTGAATAGAAAAGTTAATATAGGTGTAATTGGTCAAAGTCTTTCCGATTGAAAGCACAACAACTCGGCATCGACCTGCTTCAGTCGTTCTCCATTTCGTCACTTGCTCTTTCTTCCACTTTTTGTCTTGTGTTTTCGAAGTTTTCAATACCTACCCACCCCCTTCCCATTGAAAAATTTTGAGTTCCAATTACAGCCGGAGTACTTCACCTCAAAGTTTGACCGTTAAAAAACCACAAATTTCGAAACGAAAATTTTGGTTTTTATGTGTGTTTTTATGTGTGTTTTTTTTTTTTTCTTTCACATTATTTAACAATATTTAGCGTTAAATAATTATTATTATAATAACAAATAGATAATTAATACCTTCATACGAGTTCCACTATAAAAAAAATTACAAAATAATAAAAAGATGTTAATTTTTTATTTCAAAATGCTAGGGCGTGAAAAGCATTCAAAATATTCAAATTGGTAGGCAAGTGGGTTTACCCCATGTTTTTATTTGTGCTGTGAATTGTTGACCCTCCTCCTGTTCCTCTTGTGTTTGTATATGAGTTTATTTGTTTGGTTTAATATGACTTGGAGTTCATGGTATGGAAATAAGAAAATATATTTGGAATAAGAGGTATAATTTATATATACTAGGGGCCAAACAAACGAGTCTTTGAATTCATGAAACCCAATCCACTAATTTTTAAAATTAAAAATAGCTTTTACCTAGCTATTGTCCACCCAATAAGGTATCCAACTTACCTATATATATATATATATGCATATTAATTAGACCATGTCTGTCTGGATAGTAGGTAGTGGAACTCGTGTTATACGTGGAATTGGTTCCCCATATTCACATGAGAGATTTCAATTGCGAAATGATTGTGGAGAGCAACTGTGTTAATTATAAGCATATATTTCAGTTGGGGGCCCCCAAAATTTTTGGAATTTTTTTTTTTTTCAAAAATAGAATTTTTTTTATTACCTTTTAATTGTTAATTAATTTACAAAATTTGCCTCTAAATTTATTAAAATTTTTAATTCCCCACCAATATTTTTAGCAGATATATTGACCAGCCAATTTTTTTTGTATTAATTAATTTGTAGATTTTGTCCCTAAAATTAATTAAAATTTTCAATTGGCCCCCAATCTTTTTCAAAACACATATATTGACCCAAAATTAAGAGTTTGAAAATAAATTTAATTTGGGTCTCTTTGATATTTAAATATTTTTCAACTTGCACTCTTTTAACTATACTTTTAAAAGCTCAAATATTATGAAACAAAAATTTAAGCTCATTATTATTATAGTCATTTTTTTTTAGTAAATAATTATTATAGTTTTTTTTTTGGAATTTAAATAATTATTATAGTTGTTATTTCAACACATTGTTATTTTATCTATACATACACATACAATATCTATAATATTAATTCAAGAGAATAATATCTATAATATTAATTCAAGAGAGAAAAAAAAAAAAATAAAGAATAAAATAATTAATGTTCCCTCGTGTTTGGTAAAAATGAAGCTTTTTTTGTCAAACATTTTTGTAAAATGGTATTTACAAGAAAAATATCTAAAATTATATAACAATCTTTATTGGCAAGTTCTAAGAATATTTGGAAAGAGGCTAAATTAAAGTATTGTGAAACTCTCAATAACAATAATAATATTATCTATATACTTTTAGTTATTACTTTCTAAATAATAAATTTTATAACTATTTGTATCTTGTTTAATAAATCAATATTAATCTTGTTGAATTTTTTTTTTTTAAATTGATTTAAAATTCATTATGTCGTTGAATTGTGGAATCTACTTAATTTTCTTCTTCCAAAAATTATATTTTTAAAAAATTAAAATAATTGTTAAAGGAAATTTAATTTTCTAACAATGCTTATTTCTTTACATTTCTTCACCATAATTTTCTTCTAACATAAATTTTTATTTTTATTTATTTTATTTTAATTTTGTGTCCAAGTTGTATTTTTTTATTTTTGAATTTTCTCAAGATATATATACTATCATCAGTATTTAAAAATAAATTATATTACAATTGATTTATAAGTTTTTTAAAAAAAAAATTTGTTACATAGTTTAAATCTGCCCCCTTACCTTAAATTCCTGACTCCGCCCTACCACTTCAGATATGGCCTAACAGTTTACTCGCTGGACTTTAAAGCTTAGTAAGTCTAAGGTTTGGAATTCGAGTCCCGCTGAGTGTTCTTTGTGGCTAACCTCCACTGTCCCTGTAGTGACTTACCCGCCTTGGATGGAGAGACGCCCTTCTGGGTCCTCGGAGATTAGTTAAGTTGTTAAGGGGTCCTAAGGGTTCGTGTCATCCCAAACATTCCAGGTTAAAAAATAATAATAAAAATAAAAATAAAAAATAAAAAATAAAAAAACTCCTAAGCTTCATATTCCATATATATGTGTGGTCCAGGAAATTATGTGAGGGACAATAATGAAATTTGTTAGTTATTTCAATGGAGTAATAATGAAATTTTGTTAGTATACAATTGAAAAAAAATAAATTAGCAAGGGTATATTACTAAAAAAAATTCAACGGACCAATTGCCCCCTCATATATATATATATATCAAATTTGAATTTAAAATCAACATTGATTTAATAAGAAAAAAAAATGATTTTCAACTACTTCACCCCAAACTTTTAAGTTTTAATAAATGTGTCGGTAACCAAATTGTCTAGGCTCTGTAAAAAACAGTGCAACACCATCTACTTTTGGATACTAGAGTACGTGCAATTAAAGTAAAAATCTATTGTAATTAATAGATGTCAGAAAAAAAAAATCTTACATATCTTTCTAATTAATTTTTTATATTTTCTTTTTCGAAAAGCTTCTTTCTAATTAATTAACGGAGTGAGATATGTTAACAATAAATATTTATTTTTTAATTAATTAGTAATCAGAGGTGGGCAAGTGGAAAGACAGCCATGGAACGTGCCTCTTAGATATATATATATATATATATATATATATATATATATCTTTTTTTTTTCTTGTTTTTTTTTCTTTCTCTTATATATTAATATATATATATATATACACACACCTTGAAATAGACAAATCATCCACGTTTACTTGGAAAAAAAAATAATAATAAATAAATAAAACACGTACCAACTTGCTCATACAATTCAATGCCATCTTTAATTATACTAGTTAATTAAGGTCCCGCCCTGACCGGGACAAATATCAAATCAACCTTTATATCCAGCTTTTTTTTATAATTTTTTATTAACAAATACGTAGTAATCACTTCTCTTCTATATTTTGTACCATGTAATTTTCCAACCGTAAATAATCTTTCATCTCGTTGTCATAATTACCTAATTCAGAAGACCATTGCATGCCACATGCATCATCTTTCACGTATAGTGGAAGATATATATTATTTGAATCAACCAAAACAAGTTATATATATATATATATATATATATATATATATATATATGTATGTATAAGAAGGTGGGCAATATTGGCATATCACTTTTTTTCAATTGCACTTTACTAATCTAGTTCTTTTAAAGAAAATAACAAGAAGATCATTTTATTCATTAATGCCCTGTACCTTTATTTTATAATGCAATTTCTATCTTTTATATAACTTTAAATTTTTTTTTTTTTTACCTTCTTTAGTTCCTTTACTATTTTTTTTTCCTGTGTTATACTTTCTTTTCTTTTTCTTTGCGGAGGTCCTCTCAAAGAATATAATTTATTTCATACTAATAATTTTATTTTTGACAGTAAAAAGAGATAATTTATTCGTAACTTTTTTTTTTGTGCAATCAAAACAAATAATTTATTTAACAAAGTTGACTTTTTTTTTTTTTTTTGTTCCCATCAAAAGAAATAATTTATTCAATAGAAATATATATTTTTTTGGATATTATCAAAAGAGATAATTTATTCTATATATATATATATATTTATTTTAATTCTCTTTTTTTTTTTTATCTTGACAAAAGAAATAATTTCTTCAATAAATATTTTTTTTTTGGGAGTTTTTTTTTTTGTGTCAAAAGCGATAATTATTTTAATGGTTGCTTTTTTTTTACTTTTGGTTAGGTCAAAAGAAACAATTTTTTTTTTTAATTTTTTAAAGAGGCATAAAATATTAAAGATTATAGATAAGGAAAGAAATTTTAAAAGAATAGTGGTGTCATTTAAAAAGTAATAATAATTTATTTATAAAATTAAAGTTCTAATTGTCATTTTAATTAAAATTGAACTGCAAAAGTAGAAAATTGAAATGAGAATAGCCCCTCAAATATGTATATAATATATTAATTAGGATCATGTTAGGATCAGCATGAACAGCTGTTGTCCCGCATCTTCATTGCTACTTCTTTCTGGTCTGAAATGGTTGGCGCCATTTTAATTTACCAAGACTTGGAATTTCAGTGCATGGCCGTTCAACATGCATTATATTAACAACCTCTCATCTCGCAATCAACAAAGGACTACTCTGTCTTAATATTATATATATATATATATATAAATGCTTTGGATCTGCTAATATATATATATATATATATATAGAGGTTAGTACTACCTACCTTTGAGTGAGTGTTCAATAATTTAAGTTTGACAATTAAACTAAGTTACAATTAAACAAGTTAAAGTTGACTTATAAATGCAGACCGCCATTTGAGAAATAAAGCTCCTAATTTGGCTTGTACATGGGAATAATTATAATTATATATACACCAATTTTGACTTTTTCTGCACAACAAACTAAAATTCTACACGACAGCGATGGAGCTAGCTAGCATTAGAATTTGGAGCCCATTTGGAATTAATTGCAATTTCTTTTAATTAATTTAAAAGAAATAACTAAAGACAAATTATGGTATTGTCAATTTATTCATGTTTGTTATCCCATTTCAACACTTTAGGTCGGTTAAAATTGTCGTCTTACATCACCTTCAACTCTTAAAGTGACAAAGATGTTATATTTTTAGTGGACCTCACAAATGAATTACTCCGTATTATTCAGCTTAGGTTATATTTCTATTTTTTTTTTTTTTTTTTTGTCAACTTTTAAAAAGGTAAAATAAAAATAAAAATAATATTTAATAATATATTTTTATTTTTCTATAACAGAAAACGTTTTTCATTTTTGTAAAGTAAGGAGGAAATATAAAAAAGGTATTTCTCATATTTTTGACATTGTTAAGCAAAAACATTTTCATTATTATTATTACATATACACTTTTATCTCAAATAAAATGTACGTTATGCATGTTATATTCTAATGCTACATATTAAATACTAATAAAAGTTGTATTTTTAAGATATAATTTTATTATATTAATATTAGTGTAAATTATTTTTTATTTAACAAAAAAATATATTTAAAATATAATATATTATATAATAGTGTACATTATTTTTTGGGACAAAAAAATATTTATGATTTAATATATTTATTATTTATTTTATACAATATTATTAAATTATTATGCAACATATGTAATGACCTGGTCATTTCCTTCCTTTTCTTTTTTCTCAGATTTTACGGATAAATTTTTTTTCGCTGAAATTTATTTTCTGAGTTCGGTTTCTCGTCACTTAGTATCGTCTCGAGTGCTAAAAAATAGTTTCTGAGACTCTTTCCTTTGAATTGACAACTTCCTTAAAAGACCGCGTCATTTCTACAATTTTTGTTTTTTCGACACTATTCACTTTTCTCCTTTTTCCCCATTTGTCACTTTGCTGGCATAACCTCACTTTTCATGTTCGAGCTGAGTTTTGACTTCACGAGTTTTCATTTTATTTGATTTCCTTGAAACTCATAACTTTACTTTTGGAGAGAAGTTCGCCGGTTGTTTCCTTTTCTCACAAGAGCGTAGATGAAAGGATTCTTCAGAAATATTTATGTTTCTTGGGGTGTTTTTGATAAATATCTTTTGAAGATATTTATTTCAGAGGAAATTACAACAAAATATTTATTTTAGAGGTTTTTAAGAAAATATCTTTTGGAAGATATTTTCATTTGGGGCACTTGTGCAGTTATCCTTTTGTGCAGGGGCTTTTGTGCAATTAATGAAAGTTAATTGCGAAGTGTCTCGTTGGGGCTTGAATCTTCGTACGGGATTCATTTTCACATTTAGTCCAGTCGTATACTCTTAGAATTGTCTTGTGGTTGATCTCCACAGTTTTCGAGTTTTTGACCCTAGTTGTCACCGAACTTGTTTGGGGCATATCTCTCTGCTCGGAACTCGGTTTTTGACGCCGTTTCTTCTGTTGTTTATTTTTTATCATTTTAGTTCTTTTTCGTTCATGGAGTTTTACCGTTTGAGTGCATCTGCTTAAATTCCACTTTTTCGAACCCGGCGGGACACGTTCGAGGCACTTTTAGGGTTTTTCTATAAATAAGGGTCTCTAAAATGAAAAATCCGATATTTTCATCTCTTTCCCCTCTCTTGGCTGGCCAACGCTCCTCCCATGACTGCCACCTTCTCTCTCCTCTTTTGGACTTCTTTCCTTTATTAAAAAGTGGTGATGTCTTAGGCTTTATTGTTCGCCTTGAAGAGGCCTTCGATTCCAACCGATTGGAATTCTGTTTTGGCCATTTTTTGAGTCCAGGTTTGAAGTAAGTTAGGATTTTGGTAGGAATTCTTTGGGGTTTAATGATCACATTGTTGTCCCCGACAAAACCCCGAAGTTTCATAGGATTCGGAGCGGTTTCATTTTGGTGGGGATTTAAGATTTCATCTCAAAATGAGGTAGGGGATGTCATAGGTTTATATTTGAGTTGTATTGATTGTTTAATAAGCATATATAACTTGTGAGCATGCCTTTGTTCAAGTTTTAGAATTTAATTTAATTATTTTCTATATTTAAGATTTAATTCATATGGTTGTGAATAACTTAGAATTAAATTGTGGCATGCTAGTAAATTAGGCATTGGTATGTTTGTTAACATATATTAAATTGGAATTATTTGAATAAGAATTGCAAATTTTAGTTAATAATTTTCTTTTACGAAAGTTTAATTCACATAGTTGTAACAAGCATGAAATCAACTTGTAATGTGATATTAAAGTAGGCCTTGGTGTGTTCTTCAACCTATGTTAATTTGATGATTAATTAATTTTTATTTTAAGTGTTGTAGTCACTTAAATTAATATTGGGTATAATATATGTAAAGACTGTGCTATACCCTTTAACATATATTAATTTAAGTCTATTTCGAATTGATTTGAAATCTAGAAACTTTTCATGTTAGGGTGATAATCTCATGAAATGTAATACAATTAATTACCTTGTGAGCATATTACTAATTTGTTCTTGTGGCATCTTAAAATGGTAATTGGACTTAGTATGATATAGGATATCATTGTTTTGCAAAGCTTGTTTAAATATATTTTGTGTAAGTATATAGCTTGTTTAGAATATTACAATTGATTACCTTGAAAGTTCGTTACTAAATTGTAGCTTATTTAGTGCTTGTGGCTTAGGATGGTAATGTGGTTCAATTGTTGTAAGATATTCTTATTTTGTATATAAACTGTATATTGAATACTTGACATGTCATATGCTATTTAGACTTGAATTCTAGGACATAGTTTGTATGGATTCAACCTTACTTGTGCATGGAATGTGGTAATTTGCATTTGATTTTGTATAAGTTTTGAACTTATTGATTTTGGAAAACTTGTGAGGACATAATTTATATGATGGCTAGGGTTTGGCTCTAGTACGGGGATAAGAGTCCTCTAAGTCATAAGTCCGCACTAGGTGGTACCTTGTGGGTCGTAATTACCTGAAAATACTTGCTTGGTTTAGCGACCGCATGTCCTAGTCTTTCCATTATTTGTTTTCGCATTTAATTTCAAATTGTTAATCATAGATTACTTGTAACTTAAGAATTGATGCTTACTTTGGGTATTTGAATCATATTTAATATACTTGAACTTGTATACTTGCTTTGTGAGTTTAAATTTCATTTAGTATGCTTGTGCTGTGTATACTTGTCTTATGCGTATTTCGTTTAACTTAGTATACTTGTGTTGGTATACTTGAATTATGAGTACTCTCTCTATATATATATATCGAATACTTGTGTATGTATGCTAGATATTGCTTATCTCGTTTAACATGATTTAGTATACTTGTAAATGTATACTTATATGTCGCATATCATGTTTTGAGCATTGTTTTGTATACTTGAACATATATACTTGTATGCTGTAGTTTACTTTAATTGCATATGTAATGACCCAGTCATTTCCTTCCTTTCCTTTTTCCTTAGAATTTCACGGATGAATTTTTTTTTGTTGAAATTTCTTTTCTGAGTTCAGTTTCTCGTCGCTTAGTGTCATCTCGAGTGCTCGAAATTGGTTTATGAGACTCTTTCCTTTGGATTAACAACTTCCTTTGAGGACCGAGTCATTTCCACATTTTTCGTTTTTTGACACTATTCACTTTTCGTCCTTTTTCTTATTTTGTCTTTTCCCCGTTTGTCACTTTGTTGGCATAACCTCACTCTTGTGTCCGGAGTTGGTTTTTGACTTCATGTACCTTCATCCTAAGTGGTTTCGAAATACGTATCTTTACTTTTGTAGAAAAGTACTCTGGTTGCTCCCGGTGTCCATAGGGGCAGGGATGCATAGTTCTTCAGAAATATTTTTGTTTCTTGGGGTGTTTTTCGTAAATATCTTTTGAAGATATTTTATTTCAGGGGTTTTTAAGAAAATATCTTTTGGAAGATATTTTCATTCCTGGCCAGTTGTGCAGTTATCCTTTTGTGTGGGGGCCTTTGTGCAATTAATGAAAGTTAATTGCTAAGTGTCTCCTTGGGGCTTGAATCCTCGTATGGGATTCATTTTCACATTTTGTCGAGTCGTGTACTCTTAGAATTGTCTTACGGTCGAACCCTACAGTTTTCGGGTTTTCGACCCCAATTAGCGCCAAACTTGTTTGGGGCATATCTCTCTGTATAGAACTCGGTTTTTGACGCCGTTTCTTCTATAGTTAATTTTTTTTTTTCATTTTGGTTCTTTTTTGTTCACGGAGTTTCACCGTTTGAGCGCGTCTGCCCAAATTTCACTTTTCCGGACCTAGCGGGACCCATTCGGAGCACTTTTTGAGTTTTTCTATGAATAGGGGACCTTTAAATGAAAAATCAGATTTTTCACTCTCTCTCCCCTCTCCCATGGCCGGCCCTAGCTCCTCCCATGGCTGCCACTTTCTCTCTCCTCTTTCGAACCTCCTCCCTTGAATGAAAAGTGGTGAAACCTTAGTGTTTATTGTTCCCCTTAGCAAGGCCTTCAATTCCAACCAATTGGAATTTCGTTTTGGCCATTTTTTGAGTTCGGGTTTGAAGTCAAGTTGTGATTTTGATAGGGCTTCCTTGAAAGTCTTGTTCACCATGTTGTCCCCGACAAAACCCCGGAGTTTCGTCGGATTCGAAGAGGTTTCATTTTGGTGGGGATTTGAGATTTCATCTCAAATGAAGGTAGGGGGTGTTATAATTTCATATTTGAGTTATATTGATTATTTTATGAACTTATACAACTTGTATGCATGTTTTGTATAAATCTTAGAATTTAATTTAATTATTTTCTTACATAGGATTTAATTCTAATGGATGTATGTGACTTAGAATTGAGTTATGGCATGCTAGGAAATTAGGCCTTGTTGTGTTTGTTAACATATATTAAATTAGGGGAAATTTGAATAAGAATTACAAATTTTATTAATATTTATCTTGATGAAAGTTTAATTCACACAGTTGAAACAAGCATGAAATTAACGTGTAATGTGAGATTAAAACAGGCCTTGACATGTTCTCTAACCTATGTTAAATTGAGAGCATTTGGATAAGTTTAGAAATTTAGAGATTTTGAATTAAATGAATTAATTAAAATCTAATTAATGGTTCCACTAGTTTGATTGAGTTTTTAACTTGATAATGGTAGTGACTTGGGCTTGTTCTCTTGTATATATCAATTTAGGGCATTTGGGGTTGTTTTAGAAAATCTAGAGATTTAATTATCGTGTTTCAATTAAACTCTATTTTGTTGTCTCAATGATCCAATTTAGTTTTTGATTTGGTTTGTGTAGTAACCATACCATGTTGTTTAACATATTTGAATTGGGGATCGTTTGGGTGAGATTACATTTTGATATTGAAATGAAATTGCCATAGCGTGTAACGAATCGCACACTGAAGATTTGACATTTGAATGTCATTGTAGACTTGAACTCTAGGACATGGTTTGTGTGGATTCAACCTCGCATGTGCATGTAAATTGATTCCTAGACATTGTTTGAGATGTAAAAGTTTGGTTTAACTTATTGATTTTAGGGTGTAAGTTTTTAACTTATTGATTTTGAAAAGCTTGTAAAGACATATTTCATGTGATGGCTAGGGTTTGGCTCTAGTACGGAGACAAGAGTCTTCTAAGTCATAAGTGCGCACTAGGTGGTACCTTGTGGGTTGTAATTGCCCGGAATAACTTACGCACACTAGGTAGTGTCTTGTGGGTCGTAATTACCCAGAAACACTTGCTTGGTCTAGTGACCACATGTCCTAGTCTTTCCACTCTTGATTTCGCATTCCATTCCAAGTTGTTAATCATAGATTACTTGTAACTTGTGAATTGGCATTTGCCTTGGGCATTTAGATCTCATTTAGTATACTTAAGACTGTATACTTGCTTCATGTATTTTGATCTCATGTAGTGTACTTGGAACTGTATACTTGCTTTGTGTATTTTGACCTTATTTAGTATACTTGGACTAGTGTACTTGTTTGTGTATTCGAGCCTCTCTTAGTGTACTTGAGCTAGTATACTTATTCCGTGCGTGTATGTTTCATTTAGTATACTAGTATACTTGTTTTATGTACAACTCATCTTGTTTAGTATACTTGTGTATGTATAGTCGATTCACGAGCTTTCTATATTAATTGTATACTTGTGTAGGTATGCTTTGACATTGCATGATTTGTCTTAATATGGTTTAGTATACTTGGAGATGTATGCTTGATATTGCTTACCCTATTTAGCATGACTTAGTGTACTTGTAAATGTATGCTTATATGTTGTAGAACATGTTTTAACTTTGCTTAGTACACTTGAGCATGTATACTTGTATGTCGTTGTTCATTTCAATTGCATGAGTAGCTTAGGATGCTCCCTGAGTCTCATCTTGACATAGACGTTAGGTGGCATGGCCCATTTTGAATTATTTCAAGTTAATGTAAAAATCTCTAAAGAAATCGAGTCGATGTACGCTCATCTCCTACAAGTAGCTTTATGTTACTCACTCACGTAGTGGGGACATTTTTCAGGTACGAAGACTTGATTCGTGATGCTCCTCATTCCTTGGATGGCTTGTAGTTTTTAAGTTTCCATTTCATGCAAATGTTAGCATGAGATGCCTTTTGTAGCTTTATTTGACAAAATGTGTATATTTGATTCCATATATGTAATGTGTACATGAGTGCACTCCTTACAATGTATTCAACATGTATAAGATGAGACCGGAGACCAATGTCATGTATTTTGTATCCTATGTAACTTATGATTTCATGAAATATTATGAAAATATTGAAAAATGCCAAGAATTGTTTCACCGTGTTTGCATCGGGTGTGGGAATTCCATTTTTATTCTTTCATAGGGTCTCATTAATCATGTATGAAGTGTGACCAAGGGCCAAACCGTAATTTCCAATAATTTGTTAATTTTGGTTTTTTTTAATTTCTATTTCAAGTTCATTTTCGCCTTTTTGGCCGTCGGGGGGTCGGATTTTGTATCGGCCATTTCCGCGAGCCACGGACCATTCCCGTACGCTCAAAATCACTTATTACGTTTGCGTGCATATTTGTTTCAGCCTAGAAGTGCATTTGGGGTCAAATGTATGTTTGGTGTAAACTTACATTTTTGCCGTTTTGAGCCTAAACTGAGCATAAGGGTATTTCGGGGTTTTCACATGAAAAAAAAGTTTTCTTTTGGCATGGTTGGCTAGAAAGCATGATTTTGAGGGGGGTTTCTTCTTTGTGTTTTTTTTCAAAAAGGCCCAGAAAGTCCTCAAAATTGCATTTCAAGTTGGCATTTCAGGTGCAGCCTATAGCAGAATGAGCGCTCGAAGGGGCGTACGAGCACTCCAATTTTGGACAGAACTCTCAGTGCTAATTATGAGCACTCCAAGCCCTTGGACAAGCGCTCATGGTACTGTTCATGTGGGTGTGTGTTTGTGTCTTGGTTTAACACTGCACCTCCAACTTTAAGTTGTTGTATCTTCTTCGTTTTAACTCCAAATTGGTCCGTTCTTGAGTCTAAATTGACCGCGTCGAAGTAAGCTTTCTGATGGTATAAATTTAAGTTTTAGATTCTTCCCATAGCTTGAGATATCCTTGTTTTAGTGAGAGGGTGTCAGATTTAGTTCGAACCGGAATAGGGTTCTTTTGGGTTTTCATTCCCTTTAGCCTTGGGACTTCATGTGAAGTTACCAAAGGATGTTTTTAGATGTTTTTGATCTTATTTGACTTTTTGGAAGTCAAATTCCTCCATCTCAGGGTAGAATGACCATTTTACCCTTGGTCCTTCTTTCGGTAGGGTTTTGATGCCCTTGTCTTCATTTTGTTTGCATTGAGCCTCGAAACTCTTTGAAAGGCCATTCTTGTGTCCTAGAGATAACCTACATCTCTATGGACTTGTCTTGTTTTGTTTTGCTTTCGCATTCTGGATCCGCTTTGGGTTATCATAGGACACACTGGGTTGAAAAATCCAGGGTCGTCACAGGTGGTATCAGAGCTCCTAGGTTCGAAAACCTTAGGACAACGGGTTTTGGGTGCATATCATGCTTGTGTTGCCATGCTCTATGTTTTTAGTTGCTTTGTGATAACATGTTTACGTGCTTATGTGGACGTTTGTTTGGAAGTCTACTTTAACTGTCTCAGCATGATATATATGGTTATTTGCTTTAGTATATTGTATGTGTTAGTCTGTTTGAGTACATTGTATATACTTGTCGGTCTTAGCATGTTGTATGTGCTTGTCTGCCTTAGCATACTATATATGCTTGTCGGCTTTAGTAAATTATATGTGCTTATCTATTTTAGTATGTTGATTTACGCTGTCAGTTTAACATGTTAGATATGCTTGTTTGCTTTTGCATGTTATATGAGCTTGTTTATCTTAATATGATTGTATGATGCATACATTGACATACCTTACGTGATTCTTTTCCACTTATGTGGGTGTGTAGTCCATTGCTATGTTACTTAGTAACTGCTTATTTTTATGTCTTGTTTTGGCATTGCAGGTTATTCCGGCTTGGTTGGTAGAGATTGATGCTAGGGAATTATCTCTTAGAGTCTGTTGTATCCCTTAGGTACATTCTTGTCTTGCGGAGTTTCTTCCTTAGGATGGAGAAATTCATTCTGTAAGGACCTCATGTTGGGGGAACCTTCTTGTCTGTTTTGCATATTTGGGTGTTTTGAGACCTTAGTCTGACGGTTGATGCGAGTAAGACTCATGTGAGCGTCGAATCTCAGTCCTTGTCTGGTAGAATGAGACGTGGGTTAGGAAGGCACCGTTTCATTTCCTTTTTCTTTTGTAGCTTCACAACATGGTCGGGGAGTGTCTAGGGTGTTGGTATTCTTTCTTGAGGTTTCGGGGTGACCTTGATGTGATGATGTCATTGGTATCTTGTTCTAGCATCATATGACGATAGGTAGGATTGACTCGAGGCCTTCCTTGGGGATTAAGAGATTTATTTTCATGAACCTCAATGGCAAGGTTCTCATGTCTCTTCTTCTTAGAGTGATAATTAGGGATTTGATAGGTGTGTTAACCTAGGATTCTTCTTGTCTTGTCTTGGACAGTTCTTACGAGCTAAGGTTGGGGTGTGAGTGGTTTCGTGTAATTAATTGCATTGGTGCAATTAATTACTCTCCCTCGTCCTTGGAGACTTGGGATTTTGTGTTTAGGGTTCCGATAGGATCCTGTAGAGTTCTCATCGAACTCATCGGTGTCTTGAGTTGTGTTCTTTTGTTAGCGTCTTTTAATGGCTAGTTTTGGAGTTATTCATTACATCATTGTTTGTTTTGTGTGGCATTAGGACTCCACTTTGGAATTAAGTCAGTATTGGGGAAAGACTTGTAGGCTCTTTAGTTCGGGGACCTTAGTGTTCATTCTAGGAGATGATTCATTTCCTCACGGTGAGAGATTGGACTCATCTGGGTTTTAGAGATTCCTTTTTGTGAGTTGGTCCTTTTGAGAGGCATTTCATCCCTTCGTGTTTACAATTTTGTGGGATTGTTATTTGCATAGTCACTCTTACATGTTTATATGCCTCGTCGTTTTGAGCATGCCTTAGAAACATGTTTAGGGGATGTGACTATTTGGTGTTTATGTGATGATATAGATGATATGTTTTTCATTTACTATATCTGTTTGTCATACTAGCATCATAGATGATGTGTAGCGTGTCTCTAATACTTGACCCCTATGTGATAGGTAGCATATTTGATCGCCCTTGTGCACTATGTGTTTAGTTGTATGGTGCGTGGATTCTAATTTATGTTTAGTATACTTGTACCTAGTATGCTTGTATGTTGTATACTTCGTTTCGTTTTGGTATAGTATACTGAGCCCGTATACTTGTATACCTTAGATTTAGTACTATTTAGTATACTTGTGGATGTATACTTGTGCATATATATATTACATTTCTGTTTTGATTCTACTTAGTATACTTGTGTATGCTTGTATATATATATATGTTCTGTGACTAATTGCCTTAATTAGTTCATTTCATTTTTCTAGTATTGATGATTTAGGGCCTTAGGCGTAGCGGTGCCTATGACATTGTTGTTGGAGTTTTGGATTGGCCAGAATGGTCCGGCCGGACATTTTGGACCATATCTCAACTCTCACAGAATGCCTGGTTTCCGTGGTGCTTTTGGTAATGACCATTTTGACATTGATGTCATTTGTATCGATAGATTTCATGGGTAAGTTTGTTAGGGGCAGATGATGAATTGGGGCTTTATATTGTCATGTTACCGTACAGGTTATGTGTGGGTGAGTGTTAGTTGCCGTCGATGCTACCTTACATTACCTAGCTAGTAATGTGAGTGTGGGCGGGCACTTGACACTGTGGATGATACCGCAGCTTGGTTACGTTGTGGGCGGGTTCTAGTCATTATTCGTGCTGCCATGTTGTTTCTGGGCGTGTTCCTTGTTGACGTGTAGTGGCCTTAGTCTCCTTTGGAGTGGTTGACATTGGGTCAACATGTCAATTCATTGGAGAGGTGTCTCATGGTTCGTGGTTTCGTGTCCTTTCGTTGATCTTGAGACCTTTGGAGTTGTCCTTGGGTACTTTATGATCTATTCCTTGGTGTGACCTTGTGTGTGGTCTTTATTCGGTTCTTCTGGGAATGTTCCTGATTTCGGGGACGAAATCTCTTTAAGGAGGGTAGGTTGTAATGACCCGGTTATTTCCTTCCTTTCCTTTTTCCTTAGAATTTCACGGATGAATTTTTTTCTTTAAAATTTCTTTTTTGAGTTCAATTTCTCGTCGTTTAGTGTCTCTTGAGTACTCGAAATTGATTTCTGAGACTCTTTCCTTTGGATTGACAACTTCCTTTGAGGATCGAGTCATTTCCACATTTTTCGTTTTTCGACACTATTTACTTTTCGTCCTTTTCCCTATTTTGTCTTTTCCCCGTTTGTCACTTTGTTGGCATAACCTCACTCTTGTGTTTAGAGTTGGTTTTTAACTTCATGTACCTTCATCCTAAGTGGTTTCCACGAAATACGTATCTTTACTTTTGCAGAAAAGTATTCTGGTTGCTCCCGGTGTCCATAGGGGCATGGATGCATAGTTCTTAAGAAATATTTTTGTTTCTTGGGGTATTTTTCGTAAATATCTTTTGAAGATATTTTATTTTAGGGGTTTTTAAGAAAATATCTTTTGGAAGATATTTTCATTCCGGGCCAGTTGCGCAATTATCCTTTTGTGTGGGGGCCTTTGTGCAATTAATGAGAGTTAATTGCTAAGTGTCTCCTTGGAGCTTGAATCCTCGTATGGGATTCATTTTCACATTTCGTCGAGTCGTATACTCTTAGAATTGTCTTGCGGTCGAACCCTACAGTTTTCGGGTTTTTGGCCCTAGTTAGCGCCAAACTTGTTTGGGGCATATCTCTCTGCACGGGACTCGGTTTTTGACGCCGTTTCTTCCGTTGTTCATTTTTTTTAATTTGGTTCTTTTTCATTCACAGAGTTTCGCCGTTTAAGCGCGTCTACTAAAATTTTACTTTTCCGAACCCGGCGGGACCCGTTGAGGGCACTTTTTGAGTTTTTCTATAAATAGGGGACCTTTAAATGAAAAATAAGATTTTTCACTCTCTCTCCCCTCTCCCATGGCCGGCCCTAGCTCCTCCCATGGCTGCCACCTTCTCTCTCCTCTTTTGAACCTCCTCCCTTAAATGAAAAGTGGTGAAACCTTAGTGTTTATTGTTCCCCTTGGCGAGGCCTTCAATTCCAACCGATTGGAATTTCGTTTTGGCCATTTTTTGAGTTCAGGTTTGAAGTCAAGTTGTGATTTTGATAGGGCTTCCTTGAAATTCTTGTTCACTATGTTGTCCCCGACAAAACCTCGGAGTTTCGTCGGATTCGGAGAGGTTTCATTTTGGTGGAGATTTGAGATTTTATCACAAATGAAGGTAGGGGGTGTTATAATTTCATATTTGAGTTGTATTGATTGTTTTATGAACTTATAAAACTTGTATGCATGTTTTGTATAAATCCTAGAATTTAATTCAATTATTTTCTTGTATAGGATTTAATTTTAATGGATGTATGTGACTTAGAATTGAATTGTGGCATGCTAGGAAATTAGGCCTTGTTGTGTTTGTTAACATATATTAAATTGGGGGAAATTTGAATAAGAATTACAAATTTTATTTAATATTTATCTTGATGAAAGTTTAATTCACATAGTTGAAACAAGCGTGAAATCAACGTGTAATGTGAGATTAAAACAGGCCTTGACATGTTCTCTAACCTATGTTAAATTGAGAGCATTTGGATAAGTTTAGAAATCTAGAGATTTTGAATTAAATAAATTAATTAAAATCTAATTAATGGTTCCACTAGTTTGATTGAGTTTTTAACTTGATAATGGTGGTGACTTGGGCTTGTTCACTTGTATATAACAATTTGGGGTTGTTTTAGAAAATCTAGAGATTTAATTACCGTGTTTCAATTAAACTCTATTTTGTTGTCTCAATGATTCAATTTAGTTTTTGAGTTAGTTTGTGTAGTAACCATACCATGTTGTTTAACATATTTGAATTGGGGATCATTTGAGTGAGATTACATTTTGATATTGAAATGAAATTGCCATAGCGTGTAACGAATCGCACACTGAAGATTCGATATTTGAATGTCATTGTAGACTTGAACTCTTGGACATGGTTTGGACAGAATTCTCAGGGCTAATTACGAGCGCTCCAAGCCCTTGGACGAGCGCTCGTGGTACTATTCATGTGGGTGTGTGTTTGTGTCTTGGTTTAGCATTGCACCTCCAACTTTAGTTGTTGTATCTTCTTCGTTTTAACTTCAAATTTGTCCGTTCTTGAGTCTAAATTGACCGCATCGAAGAAAGCTTTCCAATGGTATAAATTTTAGTTTCAAATTCTTCTCATAGCTTGAGATATCCTTGTTTTAGTGAGAGGGTGTCGGATTTAGTTCGAACCGGAATAGGGTTCTTTTGGGTTTTCATTCCCTTTAGCCTTGGGACTTTATGTGAAGTTACCAAATGATGTTTTTAGATGTTTTTGATCTTATTTGACTTGTTGGAAGTCAAATTACTCCCTCTCAGGATAGAATAACCATTTTACCCTTGGTCCTTCTTTCGGTAGGGTTTTGACGCCCTTGTTTTCATTTTGTTTGCGTTGAGCCTCGAAACTCTTTGAAAGACCATTCTTGTGTCCTAGGGATAACCTACATCTCTATGGACTTGTTTTGTTTTGTTTTGCTTCCGCATTCTGGATCCGTTTTGGGTCATCACAGGACACACTGGGTTGAAAAATCCAGGGTCGTCACAGCATAAGTAGCTTAGGGTGATCCCTGAGTCTTACTTTTGACATAGACGTTAAGTAGCATGATCCTTTTGAATTGTTTAACATTAATGTGATAACCTTGTAAAATGTTAGGTCTATGCATGCTCATTCCCTACGAGTAACTTGTTTACTCACCCCAAAGTTATGAGGTTATTTTTAGGTACGGATACCTTGGTTTGGGATGCACAATATCCCTAGGTCGTTTCGATGATTTGAAGTTCCTTTAAATGTATTCTTGTTCACATGCAAGTGTTAGCATACTTGAGTTTCACTATTTAAGTTGTATTGTATAGTTAGGCCAAAATGTCATTTTTGCCTTGGAACTTGTAATGTGTGCTTAAACATACTTTTTGATTTTCATTTTATGTATATGATAAGTGGTCAAGGGCCAAACTTCTTTTGAAAACCATGTATGTTCATAAATACTAAATTTTGCCTTTAATATAAATAATATGAAAATCAAGGGTTTTAATATGTCATTTTTGCACCGGAGTGTGCATTGTGTATGAATATTGTTCTTTGGCATCCATTTACCATGTATGAAGTGTGGCTAAGGGCTAAACACCATTTTGTATTAGGTTTTGCATTATAGTTCCATATATTGTATTTTTGGGCTAAAATAGGGAAATCCGAGCCTTTAAGGGTTCATTTCTAAATTGGGTAGCGTATAGTGTGCACGAGTACTTCCACTAGGACTCATTTATTATGCATGACGTGTGGCCAAGGGCCAAATGGTCTTTTGAAAGCATTTAGGTCCGTTTGTTGAAAGTTTTCTCTTTAAGTGGCATTTTATGCAAAATTGAGGTTTAATAGGTCATATTTTGTATTGGGGGTATTTTGAAGCCGTGGGCCATTGCGACGCGTCTTAAATGTCTGTTTACGTTTGCGTGCATGTCCACATCTCATAAAACTCTTAAAATTTAGCTTTGGAACTTTCATAGGGTGATTTATAAGTTTTTATGCAAATTTTATGCATTGGAATTTGATGCAAGTTTCTCTTTTGATTTAGCATGTTGTCGATGCTTGTGTGAAGCTATGGAATGTTTTTAAACTTGTTTTGGAACACTTAGGATGCATATATAGCATTAGGTTGGGACTGAGCACCTTCCCCACACATTACAGCAGCAGTTTTTGCTGCTATCTGTTGCGTCGGTCGGCTGACAAGAGACATCAGTCGATTGATAGTCTTTCGAAGCCAATTCTAGTGAGTTTGTAACCTAGATAGGGCATTTTGGTTGGCTGATCCTTGCCATCAGTCGGCTGATGATGCACTTTCAGCCGGCTGATCCTTGCCGTCGGTCAGTTGATCCTCCCTGAAGCTTGAATTCTTTTCAGTTTCTTAGACAGCTTTTTTGAGCCAACTTCAGAGGGTCATATCTCCTTTATTTCTGAACCAAATTGGGTGATTCTTGAGCCTAACTTCAAGAACTTGAAATTAGCTTTCCAATGGTACCAACCACATATAAAAATCCAACCGTAGTGAGAGTTATGATAGTTTTAGTGAGATAGGGTTGTGGTATCTCTTAATTGGAGGATGCCACTTTGTTCTATCTTCATATCTTTTTCGTCTGGACTGCAAATCAAGCGATTCTTGAGTCTAACTTTGTTAATTTTTCATTTTCTTTCCAATGGTGTGCATGGTGGCACCCATTTATGGGTGAAATGACTATTTTACCCTTGGTCCATTTCTTGTAGGGTTTTAAAACCCTCATTTCCTTCTTGCTTCCGTTGAGTCTCGGGACTCCTCAGGAAGCCACTTTTGTGTCTTAGGGATGATGTACATCTTTGGAGGCCATGTTTCTGTTTAGCTTCCACATTTTGGATCCGTTTTGGGTCATCACAGGACGCACTGGGTTTTTAAAATCCAGGGTCGTCATAACATATATAATATATTATTATATACCATATCTATATTATATTATAAATATATTATTTTATTATTTTATTTATTATATATACTATTTGTTAAATATATTATATATTATAAAATAAATGTATTGATGATGCATATGCATGCACTTTGGTGAGAATGTTTTTGTCCTAATATATCTTATTTTGTACTTATGTATTGGGTATTACTACGATTTGTGATTGTAAATTGAATATTATATTTTATTATTTTTAATATTTGTGAAATAATTGAATTGCATACATATTTAAGGCTTTTTGGTACTAATGAAAAAAATTAAAAATAATTAAAAAATGTTATGCATATCTGTAACAAATATGTATTATTAAACACTGTTATTGTTTTTTGCTTTCAAAATTGTGAGAATAACAAGTGTTAATAAACATCATTTTTGCTTTTTATTGTCACTCAAGAAACAAAATTATGTTTCTGTTTTCTTGAGACTGCAAAAACAAAAAATGGAAAACGTTACTAAACGCACCTTGCTCATTTGTTCTTCAACAACAACACTTTTAAGAATGCAAAAACCAATTTAGGAATCATCACTTAAGATATATAATGAAAAATAACTCACTCATGCAACTTGTATATCATTTCATTTTTTCAACAATAGGGGTTTGTATGAAAATAATGCATTCATATATGCAAGCCCAGGGCTTGTACAGCCTAAGTCCATCCCAATATAATTTGAATACTATATATAATGTATTCATAATAAAATATATATTTGAAAATAATATTAAAATTTGGGTTCGGGTTGGACTTGGGTTGCTAGTACCTCAATCTAAACCTAATCCTAATTAATTTCGGGTTAAAAATTTTCAACCCAAGTCCAATCCTAATTATAAAAATAATTGCCCAAGCCCGTGAAAAATCGGGTTGGGCTTGGCTTGGGTTGGGATTGTCCAACCCAAGTTGCACTCCTAGCTATCATTGAATTAACCCTTCCATTTTTCCTCTAGAATTGAGATATCAATTGAGTTACAATATTTTATGGAGGGAAAAAACCCCACCAGTCACAACATACCACGTGGCGGCGAAAAGCAGCCCACAACCAAATTAAGATAACTAGAAGCCCAAAATCAGTTGGATTCCAACAGAAGAAGCCTTATACACGTACCAGTTCAGCCCAATTAAAGTGAAGGAAGTTTCACTTAACATAAAGGCTAAATGGATGGCCCAGCCTTAATAAGGCCCGAATTCCATAACGTCAGTAGGCATAATTACCCACGTTTAGGAATAAAAACCAAGAAATGGCTCTATGTAAATCTCTGAGAAAAAAACTTATAAATAGAGCCTGAATGAAAATGAAGAGGCATCGAATTCCCATCATTGTTCTTCTGTTCAGAAATTTTTCTTGTTTTACTAAAATTCAGTGCATTCCATTTCAATTTTTTTCTTTAAGTGCTCAAGTGTAAAAATTTGCACCTACACTTTGACGTCGTCTGTGGGAATTTGATATAAAAATTCATTTTCTCTACTACTTACAAATGGCTCAAATCTAGAATACCAACAGGATCAGACATTGCACAACCACAACAACTGGAGACCATGCAAAAAATACGTGAAAAGATGTAAGTACAACTTAACGTCCTTCGACAAGCCAAAGAAGTCAGTGCTGAACAGATCAACACATTAAGACGAGCTTAGGAAGCCAACATAATGCAAATAAATACCTTGCATGAGGAAAACGAAAGACTTCGGGGAGACGCTTGTGATACCCCCGGATTTCCAAATGCGGGTTGGCTAGGCCTACGCCCGATTACCCGAGGATATCCAACCAATTAGCAATAAACGAACACAGAATACAATTAAGAAAACAGGATTAAATAAATCTGCTGAATTAAAATAATAATCCAAATCTTAAAACCTCATAATAAAATTTTATAAATAAAGAAATATTATGATACATCCAACTCTCTATTTCTAATACAACCTAGGAATCCATCTGCGGGACTCCTAATAAATTCCAACACTGAAAGCAACAACTGAAGAACTCCAATGCCAAATCCCGAAGAAACTCCTATGTAATCAGAAGAATGAGAAGCTGTCTCTGCTCAGCACGAACAAGCTCTAAGACCTGCAACCGTCCGTTACTTGAAAAATAAGAGTGGGTTAGGTCCACGAACATGTTCTATCCAAACTACAATCCAAACAGAGACCCGATACGTAGATACATCCTAGATGTCTCAACTATATCTATATAGTCCGTAAAATATATATATCCACACTAAGGGACATTCACTAGGCTACAGTAGGGTCTCAACCTGAATAGAAGGCAACATGCGAAAACGCACCCAAAGGTGGGCATGAGTACCTAGACCTAACAGGGTACACCTCAACTTACTATAGCCAGTTACGCACCCACTGCATATACGCACTCTAACCAACGATCCTGAGACTCAAGCTTATATCGCGGTATCATAAATACATATATAACCTCCATCCAAATACAATGTCGTGCCGGTCAACTATTCATCGCTCAGACCTGACATATAATTAGGATTTAAATGCTTTAATTAAATCCCCATCCTTCCCAATACAGAAATATAAACAACCATCCGTTATGTCGTTCAACTGTTTTAGTTGACAGAACATGTATCCATGTAGGATTTAACTATTTTAGTTAATCCATTCCGTATGTATGAATGCGTTGGAATTAGCGTTTTGATCTAATCCGTCCCTCCGTATACCACTGTCCCATACCGGTGCATGCCATGCATATGATCTGTAAATGATGGAACAACTCAATCAGTACATCACATAAATCCACATAGTCCAAATAGTTGATAAAACAGAATTAAAATAGTGCATCAACTATAATCCCAAAATACCATCCTTGTAATTGCTAAAACAGTTTAATAGTCTAGCAATACAAATCCAAATCCATAATCCAAGTAATTGCATAAACAATTTAATAATCCAGCAATTAAAATCCAAATATTTAATCCAAGTAATTGCATGAACAGTTTAATAATCCAGCAATTAAAATTCAAGCATTTAATCCAAGTAATTGCATGAACAGTTTAATAATCCAGCAATTAAAATCCAAGCATTTAATCCAAGTAATTGCATAAACAGTTTGATAGTCTAGCAATTAAAATCTAAATCCATAGTCCAAGTAATTGCAAAAAAGAATACAGTATTTCAACCATTAACATCCAAGATATGCATAGATCAAACTTGTTAACTAAATGATCCTAGCATGCAACCAAAATAAGATTTATAAATATATACACACTCCGTGAAATTGCTAAAATTCTATTAGGCAATTAAACTCCTTCTATCCGTTAACCGCCTGTACCGTTTTATACTTTCCTTCGGATAAATCCATGAGTACTAAAACCTTAATTTATTAAAGGTGGCTCTAATATAGCATGGTAATATTGTTTGGAATCCATGTTCCAACCCTTTTTAATTTCTAGACACAGTTTGCGCAATTAAATCCTTCTGGTCCGTTAAGTCCGTAAACTACCTCCGACTTGCGTTAGATTTTCCTACGGTTTAAGACATTAGCATATAAATAAATTAATGCATCCTAGGCCTTAATAATCCATGAATTAAGGTTTCAGACCATCACGGTAATCCCAACACAGCTGAAAATAACCCAGTTGCAATCAAACAAGGCGTATTCACGCTACTGTAACACACAGAACCACATAGCCTTCTCTAAAAAAAACTAGAGAAGGCTCTATCCACCTAGACCCTTCTCTAAAAAAAATGGAGAAGGCTCTAAACCACCTAGAGCAGGCTCCCACATTCTAGAGCCTTTTCTTTCTTCCTTTGAGCTTTCTCATTTGCTTCCTACTTCATTCTGCTTCATCTGCTTCCCTTCCAGCCTCTTCTTAGCCCTCTGTTCTTCCTTAAAACTGATCTTAGCAGTTTGATAACTATCCAGTAGCATCCCAATGGTTTGGTTCGAAAGTTGGAATTTATTACAGTGACTTAAAACCCCTACCGATTCATTACACGTTAACACAAAATTTGAACTCAAACTTGCTGGCATAATTACAGACCATACTAAAACATATACAAATAATCAAAATTGAACTTAACCATCTTATATATATTCAATAACATCCTAAACCCTTGTTTATAATAGTATGAATTAAATCACCCATCAAAACAAGTACAAATCTGTAAGTTTAAAACAGACGACAAACACCAGTCAAATAAGAATTTTTCAGATAACCATAAACACCTACAGATAATTAATTGGACATATAAAATGCATGCCAGATTCAATTAAAATTCAATTAAAATCCTAGAGACATCTAGGTATGCACAGAACACAGGACAAAGGGATAGAGAGAGAATAGAACTCGCCTTTACAGTTTTGGATTCAAAACTCTGTTGCTGTCATTCTAAGTTTTGCCGGCGATCCAACTCACTGTTAAATCTCCTATTGCTCCATCTTCCTTTCTCCTACGTCCATCCTTCAAGCCACGGCCAAACCCTCACTAAAGTGGCTCTGTTTGTTTCTCCTAATCTCTCTCTGTTCCTTTCTGTTTTCTCTCTATCAACTATATGTGTATAGGGTTCTAAACCCTTTTGAGAGTATAACAGTATATATATATATACACACACACACACACACACCAAGAAACCCTAAACCAAATCCTATTCCACAATAAAACCTGATTCTAGTTGGCGTGAGATATAAGACTAGAATCCTAGTTTAATATTACAATTAAAACACTAATAAGTTAAACCTAATCAACTTATTTAACTAAACTAATAAAGCACTTAAACAATTAAAAACTAATTTAATTCAATTAACAAAAATTAATTCAATTAACGGAAATAAAAATAAAATTAACCAATTACTTAATTCACATAACCCTAATTAAAGAAACCAATTCATTTAATTAAAACAAGTAATTTAAAATAAACCATTACTCAAATTAAACAATTTGACACATAAGCACATAGCCATAAAATCAAATTAAAATTGCACATAGAATAATATTTAAATTCCAATCTTATCCTTTTGAAAACTAAGGGTATTACATTCTTCCCCCCTAACAAAAGGAATTCCGTCCTCGGAATTTACGAAACTCTGAATTATTTCTTTTAAAATTCATTTCCATTCTTATGTGGACTCAGCTCTATCAGTACGAATATATTGAGTCATAACTTGGCAACTAACCCATGTCTCCCTAAGTATAGTTATTTATACTTTGGCAAATAAACCATGCAATTTTTTTTTTTTTTTTTTTTTTTTGTATGTTGTATTAAACCTTTGCAAATTAACCATGCCGATAATTCAACCATGTTTGTGGCAAATCACCCATGCCGCCTTAAGTATATTTAGTTATACTTGACAAATCAACCATGCCTACAATTTAACCATGCCTTTGGCAAATAAACCATGCCACCTTAAGTCTATTTAGTTAGACTTTGGTAAATCAACCACGCCTTAATTTAACCATATACCGATTTGAAACTAAACAAAGAACTAAATCACCCATAGTCCGAGCATGCATATCAAACACATAACATTAATTTTAAATAAACAACCAATCCAGATAGACAAATTAAACCTGTCTTACATCATCCGGTTCACGTGACTAGACAGTCGATGTCCTGATGCACCTTTATAATCATCTGAGTGCATTGAGAAGAAGTGCCAATTTGTAATAGCATTCTTTCTGACAACCCTAACAAAACGACTACTCCTTCGTCAGTATCGTAAGCTCGAGTTGATTAAAGTAACACCTCCACAAAGATCAACCCCAATATTTACAATTGTCTTCCTTAATTTTTGTGACAATAGCCAGTGTTATTATTATACAGGCTAAAACTTCAACTGCGAACCCAACAAAGAATCACAAATTCTGCAATATCCTAGCTGTTGTTGAGAACGTCCACTTCCCTACTCCCTTTCACCGGACCGAACTTAATGCAAAGTGTGAATCACCACTTTGATGCATCTAAATCATCTTGTAATCCCCTCTATGCATATGAACTGATATCCTACCAGTCCATAATAAACCAGAATTGAGCTGATTCACTAAAGAACCTTAACCAACATTCCAACCAAAATCCTAACCCTTGTGATAACGCAGCAATCCCTCCACCAAATCCGTGAAAATGCTCTACCATTTCCATTTTAATATAGAAAATGTCTACAAGGATCCAGTAATCTCGAATGGTCCAGCTCGATTATAATAGTGATAAATATACCGATAATAAAATCAACTGGTAATTCCATGCATCGAAAGTCAACTCATTATGACTTTTTACACACACCGTGCACCGTTTCCTTATATAGTTGTTCGGTCTCACCTTCCTGTCCTTAACACAGCCTCCTTCTCTAACATAGGTAAGTGTCCAGTTAACTCCTTGTCTCGTTTCAACTGAATATAAAACCTTTCACATCCTCCATATAGCCATCAGTATTAGAGCAACAGCTAATTGTTGCAAAAGATACCCCTAAAAAATTTCCCACATTTTATACAGTGTAGAAACTTTGGTTCCTCCTCCAAGTGCAACCCCAGTAACTCCTTCAAATGACACCCTCAAAAAATCATGTAGTGATTACAAATAGACTGATGAAGATTTAGTCAGCCCATTATCCTCACTTGGCGTCATTCCAATAAGTACCTACTAACTCGAAATCCTCCGTCTGAACCATAGTGGCATTACTGTGATCTTTACCTACCACAACCTCACGAATCCCCCAAAACATTCACAACCACCATTCTTATAGCGTTATAAAAATGAATCCCAACCTAGCGTAAAGCATATCAAACTAATCATTGTAGATTATTTGACTCGTATTGGTAGTTAACTATCCCTTCCCAAGTAGCATACCCTATTAATACATATCCAGGTCCAATAGATTAGCGAGAAGTTCGTATCTCTACCAAATCCTAGCACATAGCGCTATTACTCCATGTTATTAAAACATTAGTTGGCTGATCACATGCTTGTGCCCCCAACTAAACCATATTCCAACTCCTGGACCAATTAACAAAAATGAAACATGTAATAACAAAATACAACCCAAAATCACAAAAAAAAAAAAAAAAAATGAAACACGTAGATACACACAATACAAACAAAACAACCAAAATATGATTCTAATTAAGACATCCTCCATTCTAAAGAAGAAAACCTCCTTTGAACTCAAGTTGCCAAAATTTTGCACTTAAGTTCATTTTGTAGTTTTGTTGGTAAGCATCCAACCTTGAAACATATCCTTAACCACAACTTAATTACACAATCGCTTGCCTAAGCAAATACCCAAAGGCTTAAGCCTTATCCTCCTTATACGCGGAATGCAAACCGTCTATCGTGGCTTTACAAAGCAACTTATAATGTCACAGCCTAATCCCCATACTCTCCTGAATGTGATCTAAAATCACGTCCTTGTTTTGATAAGAACTCCATCTGATTCCCAAACTCCTAAAGAGTACTCTTCAATTAACTCTTTAAGACACGATACGAAAATTCATCCATATGTAGATTGGTTCACACCAACGCTACCAGTATCATTCACTATACTGCTAGTGAATGAGAGCACCCTCGTACGATCCTTCATCTTCAAGCTTCAATATCCCATTTCTTGGAGATGCTGATATCTCCTCCCTTAGGATCCTCTTCAGAATCCTACTCTTCACTTATCTCCCTTTTTTAAAACAACCGAAGTTATGTTGGCCCCGTTATGCGGTGACCTAACACCTGCACCTTAATCCATTTTTGGTGTATACTTCCTAAGTAATGCCAACCTCAAAACTACCTTCGATCCCAAGTTCTGCTTCTGGCAAAGAACTCGACAACGTACTCCTTTACGCCTTTGGGTCCGTATAGCTTTCGCCGTGAACCCCATACTCCTCCTAGTGTCAACCATTCTGTTTCTACAGAATTCAATTGACATCAACTCCTCCTAACGAACCGTAAATAGAGTATAACGAATCCTAAAATGGCTCTAAGTTTTTAAGAGAAGCAACGCGGAAGTCTTATAACGAAAACACTCTTAAGGACACTAGAACCAGGAGCGCTCTGATACCAACTGTGATACCCCCAGATTTCCGGATGCGGGTTGGCCAGGCCCACACCCGATTACCCGAGGATATCCAACCAATTAGCAATAAATGAACACAGAATACAATTAAGAAAATAGGAATAAATAAATCTGCTGAATTAGAATGATAATCCAAATCTTAAAACCTCAGAATAAAATTTTATAAATAAAGAAATATTTTGATACATCCAACTCTCTATTTCTAATACAACCTAGGAATCCATCTGGTGGACCCCTAATAAACTCCAACACTGAAAACAACAACTGAAGAACTCCAATGCCAAATCACGAAGAAATTCCTAAGTAATTGGAAGAATGAGAAGCTGTCTCTGCTCAGCACGAACAAGCACCAAGACCTGGAACCGTCCGTTACTTGAAAAATAAGAGTGGGTTAGGCCCACGAACATGTTCTATCCTAACTACAATCCAAACAGAGACCCGATACACAGATACATCCTAGATGTCTCAACCATATCTATATAGTCCGTAAAATATATATATCCATACTAAGGGACATTCACTAGGCTACAGTAGGGGTCTCAACCTGAATAGAAGGCAACATGCAAAAACGCACCCAAAGGTGGGCATGAATACCTAGACCAAATAGGGTACACCTCAACCTACTATAGCCAGTTACGCACCCACTACATATACGCACTCTAACCAACGATCCTGAGACTAAAGCTCATATCGCGGTATCATAAATACATATATAACCTCCATCCAAATACAATGTCGTGCCGGTCAACTATTCATCGCTCAGACATGACATATAATTAGGATTTAAATGCTTTAATTAAATCCCCATCCTTCCCAATACAGAAATATAAACAACTATCCATTATGTCGTTCAACTGTTTTAGTGGACAGGACATGTATCCATGTAGGATTTAACTATTTTAGTTAATCCATTCCGTATGTATGAATGGGTTGGAATTAGCGTTTTGATCTAATCCATCCCTCCGTATACCACCATCCCATACCGGTGCATCCCATGCATAAGATCCGTAAAAGATGCAACAACTCAATCAGTACATCACATAAATCCACATAGTCCAAATAGTTGATAAAACAGAATTAAAACAGTACATCAACTATAATCCCAAAATACCATCCCTGTAATTGCTAAAATAGTTTAATAGTCTAGCAATACAAATCCAAATCCATAATCCAAGTAATTGCATAAACAATTTAATAATCCAGCAATTAAAATCCAAGCATTTAATCCAAGTAATTGCATGAACAGTTTAATAATCCAGCAATTAAAATTCAAGCACTTAATCCAATTAATTGCATGAACAGTTTAATAATTCAGCAATTAAAATTCAAGCATTTAATCCAAGTAATTGCATAAACAGTTTGATAGTCTAGCAATTAAAATCCAAATCCATAGTCCAAGTAATTGCAAAAAAGAATATAGTATTTCAACCATTAACATCCAAGATATGCATAGATCAAACTTGTTAACTAAATGATCCTATCATGCAACCAAAATAAGATTTATAAATATATACACACTCCGTGAAATTGCTAAAATTAAATTAGGCAATTAAACTCCTTCCATCCGTTAACCGCCTGTACCGTTGTATACTTTCCTTCGGATAAATCCATGAGTACTAAGACCTTAATTTATTAAAGGTGGCTCTAATATAACATGGTAATATTGTTTGGAATCCATGTTCCAACCCTTTTTAATTTCTAGACACAGTTTGCACAATTAAATCCTTCCGGTCCGTTAAGTCCGTAAACTACCTCCGACTTGCTTTAGATTTTCCTACGGTTTAAGACATTAGCATATAAATAAATTAATGCATCCTAGGCCTTAATACTCCATTAATTAAGGTTTAAGACCATCACAGTAATCCCAACACAGCTGAAAATAACCCAGTTGCAATCAAACAAGGCGTATTCATGCTACTGTAACACACAGAACCACATAGCCTTCTCTAAAAAAAACTGGAGAAGGCTCTATCCACCTAGACCCTTCTCTAAAAAAAATGGAGAAGGCTCTAAACCACCTAGAGCAGGCTCCCACATTCTAGAGCCTTCTCTTTCTTCCTTTGAGCCTTCTCATTTGCTTCCTACTTTGTTCTGCTTCATCTGCTTCCCTTCCAGCCTCTTCTTAGCCCTCTGTTCTTCCTTAAAACTGATCTTAGCAATCTGATAACTATCCAGTAGCATCCCAATGGTTTGGTTCGACAGTTGGAATTTATTACAGTGACTTAAAACCCTACCGATTCATTACACGTTAACACAAAATTTGAACTCAAACTTGCTGGCATAATTACATACCATACTAAAACATATACAGATAATCAAAACTGAACTTAACCATCTTATATATATTCAATAACATCCTAAACCCTTGTTTATAATAGTATGAATTAAATCACCCATCAAAACAAGTACAAATCTGTAAGTTTAAAACAGACGACAAACACCAGTTAAACAAGAATTTTTCAAACAACTATAAACACCTACAGATAATCAATTGGACATATAAAACGCATGCCAAATTCGATTAAAATTCAATTAAAATCATAGAGACATCTAGGTATGCACAGAGCACAGGACAAAGGGATAGAGAGAGAATAGAACTTGCTTTTACAGTTTTGGATTTAAAACTCTGTTACCGTCGTTCTAAGTTTTTCCGGCAATCCAACTCACTGTTAAATCTCCTATTGCTCCATCTTCCCTTCTCCTACGTCCGTCCTTCAAGCCACGGCCAAACCCTCACCAAAGTGGCTCTGTTTGTTTCTCCCAATCTCTCCCTATTCCTTTCTGTTTTCTCTCTATTAACTATACGTGTATAGGGTTCTAAACCCTTTTAAGAGTATAACAGTATATATATATATATATACACACACCAAGAAACCCTAAACCAAATCCTATTCCACGATAAAACCTAATTCTAGTCGGCGTGAGATATAAGACTTGAATCTTAGTTTAATATTACAATTAAAACACTAATAAGTTAAACCTAATTAACTTATTTAACTAAACTAACAAAGCACTTAAACAATTAAAAACTAATTTAATTCAATTAATGAATATTAATTCAATTAACGGAAATAAAAATAAAATTAACCAATTACTTAATTCACATAACCCTAATTAAAGAAAACAATTCATTTAATTAAAACAAGTAATTTAAAATAAACCACTACTCAAATTAAAAAATTTGACACATAAGCACATAGCCATAAAATCAAATTAAAATTGCACATAGAACAAAATTTAAATTCCAATCTTATCCTTTTGAAAACTAGGGGTATTACAACGCTCGTCGATATGATCATCCAATGGACCTACCACCCGAATGGGGCCCGATTGACTTATCGCCCGGATGGGGCCCGATCGACTTATCGCCTGAACGACTGAACGAGAATCGTCCTCTGGAGCCAGACCTCGGGATCCTCAATAACCCTCCCTTCCAATAGAGGGTCCCGCGGCAACAGCTCAACATGACATTGGATGACTCCAACGATACAGTGAGCCAATCTCGCATCATTGGAAACTCAAGCATGGGATGTGATACCTCTCGATTCTAGAGCCACTGGTGATCAAGTTCGAGCACAGATCTGAGAAATACCAAACAATTAATATGTAATTGAACACGGAATACAAAATTGAATTAATAAATAAAATAATAAAAGCTGAAAAGAATTTTCAATATTAAAATCCTCAAAAGTTATAAAATTAATATTATCCAAACTTCCTAAAATCTCAAATACGTACAACTCGGGAATCCATCTTGTGGACCCCTAATAAAATCCCAAATGAAAGTAAAGTACAGAAACAAAATCCAAAACTAAAATACGAAAGGAAATCTTACGTAATTGGAGGAGTGAGTGACTGTATCTGCTCAGCACGATCAAGCTTTAAGCCTGGAACTAACGAACACTTGAAAAATAAGAGTGGGTCAGGCCCACTAGCAAGTTTTACTCTACTACAATCCATACAGAGACCCGATACGCAGATACATCCTAGATATCTCAGCAATAACTAAAATAGTCTATATATGCATAAGTACACACTATAGAACGCTCACTAGCCTATAGTTCTGTCTCAGCCTGAATAGAAGGTAACATGCAAATCGCACATTATGTGGGCATGTATACTTAGACCTACTAGGGAACAACAACTATGTCAAGTCATCCATCCTAGGCGATATACGTACCCTAACCATGATCCTGAGACTCAAGCTCATATCACAGTACCATAAATATATATATAAATAATTTATCAAAAGTAAGGTATATCATTCAACTGTTTATTGACTTGACATAAAAATATAAGTAGGACTTAACTTTTATAGTTAATCCAACTTATTACAGAATAGGTAGGTCTTAGTGTTTTGAACTAATCCATCCCTAATATGCCACCGTCCCATACCGGTGCATATACATACATATAAGTAGAACTTAACTTTTATAGTTAATCCAACTTATTTTAGAATAGGTAGGACTTAGTGTTTTAAAACTAATCCGTCCCTAGTATGCCACCGTCCCATACCGGTGCATACAATCCATACATCCAACAATAAATAATACAGAGAATCAATGTAAATATCAACTGATCCAAAATAAACATGACAGAAATATATAAATTAACATGCTTATTTGATAATACTCCACAAAATCCAATAATTGATAATACAGATTAAAATATGTAAACATCAATTAATTCCTGATAAACATAATAAAATCTAATAAGTATATGACCCTATTATGCATCCAATACAGATTTGAAAATCCTATTACAGTCCGTTAAATTGCTAGAATAAAATTAAGCAATTATATCCTTTATCCGTTAACTGTATGCAAGATTGTTTAAACTTTCATATTGTTAAATTCATTAGCATAAAGACATTAATTATGCATTGTGAGTTCTAATATAACATAGTATAATGTTTGGAGTCCTTACTAGTAACCCAAAACAGTCCAGGAACCTCAAAAATACCAAAACAGTCCCTCAAACCATGTCCAGTACATAATTTGGCATGAGAGCAAGCTCTCACAAGTTGAGAGCTAGCTCTCAACCACTGGGAGTTGACTCTGTGACCTAGGGAGCCAGCTCCCTCAATCCATGGAGCCGGCTCTCTCTCTCACAAAGAGACGTAGACCGTTCTGGTTCGTCTTCTTCGCCTTCGACGACTTTGTAGAACCTTCTGTAACATTTAGTACTTTTCCTAGGGTTAAATTTATGTCCCAACATTACCCAGAAAACATATAAACTCCAGTATGCATCAATAACAGAAAACTAGAACACATACTAGAAAACAATCGTTACAAAGAATCAATTTAAATTTACAACATATATGCAGTTTAATTCTAATTTAACAAGTATATTAGATTAATTTAATGTCTAATTAAAATCCTAGAGATCATCTAGGCATGCACAGAACACAGGTTAAAGGGAGAGAGTAAGAATAAAACTTGCCTTTAGGTTTCAGTTCGAAACCTTACACCGTCGTCTCTAAGTTTCGGCAATCTTTCACTGTTCTCCTCCTCTATTGCCCCTTGGTTCAACCCATGACCAACACTCTTTCTTTCCTCCTTGAGCCTCTCTATTTTTCTCTTAAGCCTCTCTCTGTTTTCTCTTGAGTCTCTCTCTGTACGTGAATAGGGTTTTCCAACCCTAAACAGACGTAGTGTTCTTTATATAGGATTTAACTAAAAATCTAATTCAATTCATATTAAGAGACGACAACCTACACTAAATAAAACTAGTCGGCCACCATAATTTCATAAAAGAATAAAACCCTAATTTAACATTATAAAAATTTTATAATTAAAGTAATCCCCAAACCTAACTAAGCAATTTATGGAAACAAATATGTAAATTAAATTGTCCACATAAGCACACATTAAAGAAAACACATAAATAAATTAAATCATTAAACAATTATAACAAATAATTTAATTAAACAAAAACAATCAATTAAACAAATAACTCAATTAGATAAAAAAATAATTAAATATTTAGGTAAATAATTAAATAAAAATGAAACAAAATAATAATTAAAATGCCGAGACTATCCTTTTAAAATTAGGGGTATTATATGGGAGGACCCCGAGCTGCCAAGGTACACCCATCAGATGATGCTGATTCAGGCACGAAGGAAGTACGGATCCCAGCGGCTGACCAACCCTCATCAGGGAGTGACTTTATCATGAGGCTCTGAAAGGAAATGGACGAGCGAATCAAAGGGCTGAAGGCCCAAACACCCGAGGACATGGCAAGTGAATTCACTAAGTCAATAGTGAAAACTCCTTTTACCGATGAAATAGAACGAGTCGTGAGGCCCAGAAAGTTCATGATGCCAAAGTTCATCAAATTCAATGGAACTGGAGATCCTCTCCAGCATCTAAACCATTACACTCAGGAAATGTAATAACCCGGTCATTTACCTCCTTTTCTATTTTCCTAAAATTTTACAGATAATTTTTTTTTCCATTTAATTTTCTTTTCCGAGTTTTATTTCTTGTCACTTAGTGTCATCTCGAGTGCTTGGAATTGGTTTTTGAGACTCTTTCGTTCGGATTGACAACTTCCTTTGAGGACCGAGTCATTTTCGCATTTTCATTTTTTTGACACTATTCATCTTTCGTCTTTTTCTCGGTTATCACTTTGTTGGCATAACCTCACTTTTCGTGTTCGGTTTTGCTTCCACTTTTGCATGCACTCATGATATATGATTTCTTAGAGACGTGTGTTTTTACTTTCTTAGAAATGCATGCCATTTGTGCACTTTCTTCCTTAGGGGTGTGGATGCACACTTTCCTTGGAATTTTCCTTTCTTTTGGGGTCACTAGTGTAATTACTGAAAGTAATTATTTTTCGTCTTAGGGACCATTTTGTAATTTAATTTGAAAGATATTTTCAAAAAGGACATTTTTTCAATTTTCGAAAAGTGTGACAAGTGTCACACTCTCATTGGTCTACTTGTTGACATTTGTGTGGGGACACTTTTGATGCCTTGGATGATGACATGTGGAGGGTGGAGATTCATCCACTTGTTGACCTAGGATTGGTGCACTTGTTGGCTTGGATGGTTGACAAGTGTAGGCTTGAGATTAAGCCTTGGAAGGAGCCATTGATTTGTGACAAGTATATGCTCCAAATTTAGTCTTGCAAATTACTTTTGGGCCACTTAGGGATTATGGTTTTAAAGAAGGGTTTTTATGCAATTGACCAAGACTTGTGTGTGTTGACCATGGTGTAAGATCACATAGTGAGTGGAGGATTTCTAATTCCTCTATTCACACTTCATCTCATTATTTCATTCTTTTCCTTACAAGAAAACCCTAGCCCCCATGGATGGAGCTTGATGCTTAAGCTTTAACCTTGATTTTTGAGGGTCTTCCACTCACCTTAGACCATGAAGCTTGGAACACTTTTTGTTCTCCTCATCCTCCTCTTCATAACCCTAGAAGGGTTGCCATTTTGTGTTGATTTTGCCTTGGATTCTAGAGAGACACTTCTCTAGTGAGGTAGGGGATGTTATAGGTTTATATTTTGTTGTCTTGCATGCTTTTGATGCTTATACATGTTGTATGCATGTCTTTTACTAATTTGAGAAATTAATAATTGTTGTAACTTGCATATAACTCACTTTTGACTTGGTATATGGCATGACCTTCACTTGATCTTTGTTATATAATCATTTGGAACCATTTAAATGAGTTTTCAAATCTAGAGATTGAATGAATTTAATTTGATTTAAATTCCCCTTAATTGTACCTTGCTTGTTTTCCATTTTTGACATGATATATAGCATGACCATGTCTTAATCTTTGATATATATTAATTTGAGATCATTTGAACAACTTTTGAAATCTAGAGATTTAATTAATTTAAATTAATTAAATCCCACATGATTATGTCTTGCTCCCTTTGTGAAATTAATGTGATATTTGCAATCACCATGGAATGGACATTCACATATATAAATTTGAGAATTTTTGGACAACTTTGATTTATAGAGAAATTGATTAATTAGGTTAATTAATTTTCACTTAGTGTTCTAATGATATGGACATCTATTTCATGGGGCTTTTGCCTATTTATTATGTATCATGACTTGTTGCAACTTAGCTCCATTAATGTAGTTAATAAACTTGCACCCTTACATTGGAATGGTTTAATTGTTCAAGAATTGTTAAGCAAATGATTGAATGATTAATCTTATACTAGTTGTATACTTACATCAATTGATTCCATGTGCTATATATATCTTGGTTGTAGTTTACATAGATGCACACTATGATTTCTTGACATTTCACATGCCATGATAGTTGATGAACTTAGGGTATGACTTGTGTGTTCCAAAATCTTGGTTGTGCATGGAATGTGGCTTAATGCATTACTTATATCTTGATACTATCTTGACTTGCACAACTTGTTGATTTTGGAAGTTGGGATATCAATCAAGAATTGACATGGCTAGGACTTGGTTCTAGTACGGGGGAATGTCTCTCTACAACTATAGTGCACACTAGGGGAAAGGTACCCATGGGTTAGTAGCCCTAAAGTGATCTTAAGAGTACGGTTTTAATCCAGGCGATATCTGAGTTTCCACATTGGTTGATTTCACTCTTTAAATTTCAAGTTATTATTACTTAAAGATTTAAACTTGTCATGTATGTGAAATGCTCCAATCTTGTTTCATTGCATAGATTTTATGCTTCATTCATGATTTAACTCCTTAAATTTCAAGTGTTGTATTCCTTGAAGATTTAAGACTCTTTTCATGTTGTATAGAGTATTTTCATTCTTGTTTAGTTGGATAGATTTTATACCTTGTTCTTGATTCCATGTGTGACTCTTTCGTGTTTCATGTAACATCCCATTCTAGTTTAATTGCATAGATATTATGCCTTAATCTTGATTTCACGTATGACTCTTTTCGTGTTTCATGGAATGTTCCATCCTTGTTAATTGTATAGACATTATGCCTTGTTCTTGAATCCTTGTTTACTTGCATAGATATTATGCCTTGTTCTTGAATCCGTGTTTAGTTTGCATAGATACTATGCCTTGTTCTTGAATCCTTGTATAACTCTTATCGTGTTAATCAAAATATCCTAATCTTGTTAATTGCATAGATATTGTGCCATATTCTTGATTTCGTGTATTAAACTTTTCGTGTCTTGTGGAATGATCTAACTTGCTTAAATTGCATTGATAATGTGATTCTTGTATTCTAGTATCTTCTTGTCGTGTTGAATGAATATTTTTAAACCTTGCTTAATTTTATTGAAAATGCAAATCATGTAAATCCATGTTCAAGCATTCTTCTTGTCATGTTCCTTGGATTATCCCAAACTTGACTCATTTCATATTTGTATATATATCATGATTCTTGTTGATTAGACTCTAAGATAGCTTAGGATGCTCCCTGAGTCTCACTTTGACATAGACGTTAGGTGGCATGGGCCCTTTGACATGTTTCACCTCAAGGTGATAAAATTGTAAAATGTAGGTTGATGCATGCTCATCTCCTACGAGTAGCTGTGACGGCCCAAGTTTTGTAAACCCGGTGCGTTAGTGATGAGCAAAAGATGACCCGATAATGGATCCGAAATGCGGAAGCGAAAGGTGAAACAACGGTCTCTAGAGATACAATGCATCTCTAAGACACCAATGTGACCCTCAATGAGGTCACAGAACCCAAAGGAAACAAATGCAGAAGTGTCGTTTCAAAAACGGACAAAAAGAACCTAGGGGCAAAATGGTCATTTTGCAAAAAGTGGATTCAGGTGCTATCGAGCACACCGCTGAAAAGACAATGACAAATTAGTCAAGTTCAAAAAAAAGTTTACTCAATTTGGAGTCTGGACGGGATGAAAGGTAAAAAACAAAAATGATGTCGTGGCGGCCCGACAAGGACAACCCACCACTGCTGCAACTGAGAGTAAAAACGGGTATCTAAACAGACTTTTTTGGAAAAACTCAAAGAAGAACCCCCTCCCCCCCCCCCCCCTAAAATCAAGTTTCCTACCCCAATCTCAGACAGCAACAAAAAAAATGCATTGTAAAATGCCCAGAATGCCCCCAAGAAAATCAGGTCAAGAGGAAAAAAAACTAATCCGAGCTACTGCCCAAGTTTTGGAAATAGGGCTTCGGGAGGTTTTTAAATTGCCTAAATTGAAAATGCAATCTTAAAATGCACCCACAAGACCTCCGGAAGTTTCGGATCGGTCGTGACGATTTTAAAAAAAAAAGTCGATGAATAGAACCAACTACATTTGTACTAAAAATTTGCAAAACCTGGCAGCAAGGATTTTTCGGAAAAATATTGATTTTTGAGGGCCAAGATTATGTTTAACGGAAAAACACAAAGAATAAACCCCCCTCAAAATTGAGTTTTCTATGTGACTAGAGAGGAAAGATGAAAAAAACGCATTGTGAAATACCCGAAATTCCCCTGGAATAGAATAGGGTAAAACTCCCTAAAAATGCTACTTAGAATTTTTATTTCATCAAGGAAGGTATTGTTTGCCAAAGTGAGCATGCAAGTGTATGTAATATGACAAAATAGATGTGCTACAATGGCCTGTGGCCTCATTAGAATACATTTACAACATTTGTATGTCAAACCTCCAAGTTAGAAAAATTACATTTCATAGACAAATCATGAACATGCTAACACTTGCATGTGAACAAGAATGCTTCTAAAGAAGCTCAACTCAGAAAATCACCTAAGCAATTGCAATCTCTAATCTTGTATCTTGTACCTGAAATATGCCCCAGTATCATAGGGGTGAGTAACATAAAGCTACTCGTAGGAAATGAACATTCATCGACCTACATTTTACAAGTGTACATGATTTAATCATTGTGGTTTATTCCACCTAACGTCTATGTCAAAGGTGAGACTCAGGGAGCATCCTAGCTACCTAAGATCATTTCTAGCATAAAACACATCCTTTATGCAATTTCAACAACACAAGAGCATGCTGCAAATAGCAACAAGATATAACATGCTTACACAAAGCAACTAGTTAGAAACATGCTTACACAAAGCAACCAGATAGAAATATGCTTACACAAAGCAACTAGATATAGATTCTCAAAGTTATCAACTTGAAATCTAAAATGCAACATCAACTAAATATAACAATTTAGCATAATTAGAATATCTAATACCACACATCAAGACATAGATTCTCTAGGTTATCAACTAGCAATCTAAAAGTGTGAAATCAACTAAATATATCAATTTAGTATGGATGAACTTAACAACAGCAAATCGCCAATTACCAAAACTACAAGTCACAATTAAACATTGGTTGTCAACTTGGAATTGAATACAAAATCAAATAGTGGAAGACTTAGACATCACAGCTTGGATTTCCGTCGAGATAAGGCAAATTTGGAGCTACTAACCCCCAGGCAGCCTACCCAACGCGCGAACTTTATAGGGTTAATTTGGAGCTACTAACCCCTAGGCAGCCTACCCAACACGCAAACTTTTGACTTAGAGGACTCTTGTCCCCGTACTAGTGCCAAACCCAAGCCATTACAGCTTAACAATGTCCCAAGCAACTGCAAAATAAATAAGTTAACAACTTATATACGTATTAAACAGTACAAGAAACTACCTTCATGCACAAGTAGGTTGTAACCACACAACACATGCTCTAAATCCACAACAACTATAGGATGACAATGTTAAATCTTCAGAGCGCGATTCGTTACGTGCTATAATAACATCACATGTCGAATCTTCAGTGTGCGATTCGCTACACGCTATAACAATATAATCCAATATTGAAAACATAATTTATAAATCTATTACAAGTCTAAAATCATGCTTTAAACATACTATCACTACCAATTTCAGGATTTAATCATTAAAGCAATAGAAACGGAATTTAATCAAATAAACTAATTAAATTCCCTAGCTTTCAAATCTCTATCAAATGGCCCCTAATCAATGCATATTATACAATATAGCATAGTATATACATATATTCACTAAAATCTTAATTAGGCCAATGGCACAACATGGTAGAATTTAATTATATCATGATAATTAAACTTCTAAATTTCAAAGCAACTTCAAATGGTCCCAATTTAATATATATTAGTACACAAGTCCTAGTCATCATAATTATCAAGTAAAAAAACTTAATTGGGCCAAGGGAACCATTAAATAGATTTTAATTAATCATTTAATTTAAAATCTCTAAATTTTCATACTTATTCAAATACTCTCAAATTAAAGTATGTTAACAAACATGCTAAGACTTAATTTAAAAGCATACTACAAGTTCATTTCATGAAAAGTATGGCCATGGGATTTAATCTTTCACCAAGATAAATATTAAATAAAAAGTACAATTCTTATTCAATTAATCTCAATTTAATAGATGTTAGCAAACATATTAAAACATGATTTTCTAGCATGCCACTATTCCATTCTAAGTTATACACATCCTTGTGAATTAAATTTCATATAAAGAAATAATTAATATTAATTTTCTAGAATTGATACAAGGCATGAAATTAAGTCGTATAATCATGTTAAACACTCAATACAACACCCACAAATGCCTTAAACATCCCCTACCTCAATTTGAGATGAAAATCTCAAAAGCCACCAAATGGAAACCGCTCTGAATCCGACGAAACTTCTAGGTTTTGTGGGGGACTACACTGTGCACATAACCCCTAAGGAAGCCCCATCAAAATCACAACTTGACTTTAAACCCAAACTTAAAGAATGGTTAGAAATGGGTTCTAATAAGGGTGAAAGAAGCGCATAGTCAACACGAACACTAAACGCAAAGGCCCTTCTATGTTCTGACGAAGGAATGAAGCTCAAAAGTGGAGAGAGAAGGTGGCAGCCTCCCTTGGGCTGCCATTGAAGCTTCAGGTCGTGCAAGAGAGTGGGGAAGATGAAAAAATAAAATATCTCACCCCCATTTTATAGAAATCTCAAAAAATGCTCCGAACGGGCCTCTCCGGGTCCGAAAAAGTAAAATTTGAGCAGACGCTCTCAAATGACAAAACTCTGTGAACGAAAAAAATTCAAAATGAGAAAATATGAACAATGGAAGAAACGGCATAAAAAATCGAGTCCCAAGAAGAAAGTTATGCCCCAAACAAGTTTGGCACTAACCGGGGCCAAAAACCCTGAAACTGGAAAACAATGACCAGAAGGAATTTCTAAGAGTACACGACTCTACGAAAAGTGAAAATGAATCCCGTACGAGGATCCAGGCTTAAAAAAAGGCATTTAGCAATAACTTTCATTAATTGCACAACGGCCTCTCCAAAAAGTGAAAACTGCACTAATGGCCCAGAATGAAAATATCTTCCAAAAATATTTTCTTAAAAACCCCTGTAATAAAATATCTTTAAAATATATTTACGAAAAACACCCCAAGAAAGAAAATAATTTTAAAGAACTTTGCATCCATGCCCCTATGGACACCCGGGAGCAACTAAAGTACTCTCTTGCTAAAGTAAACATACGTATTTCGTGGAAACCACTCAAGATGGAGATACATGAAGTCAAAAATCAACTCTGAACACAAGAAGTGTGGTTACGCCAACAAATTGTCAAACGGGGAAAAGATAAAATAGGAAAAAAGACGAAATAGGGAAAAGGACAAAGGAACGGAAGACAACAACCGTAAACATCCTCTAGATGAACCATCATATCGATCCAACAACGACCACCAAAAGATCTCCAAGATAACCACGTATCATATCAGGGTACCGAACAAGACGATGCGGTAGTACGAATAGCGACCAGAACCCACCCACGACGTACTCAAATGTGTGGTAGCAATGACAGTGCCTAGTACCCTCCCACACTTACTCGTCAGCAAGGTAGCATCGACGGTAACTAGTACTCGCCCACAACACACAACTTTGTATGGTAGCACGGTAGTATAAGGTACTAATTCATAACTTGCCCCCCACTAGGCCTACCCAAGAAACCTCTCGATACAAATGACATCAATGTCAAAAATGATCATTGCCAAAAGCACTACGGAGACCAACATTTTGTGAGAGTTGAGATATGGTCCAAAGATGTCTGGCCAGACCATCCTAGCCAATCCTAAAACTCTGACAACAATACCATAGGTACCGCTATGCTTAAGGCCTTAAATCCTCAAAACACAAATCCACCAAGTGGCACACATATCAAAATGCCAACAACTAAGGTCACAAGATGAATCTCTCAAAACCATGCTTGGCAACACCAAGCTAAATCAAAATTCCTCAATTTCTATCGATCCATAAACAACCACTGGAACTACGATTCCTCAAAACCATGCCTAGTTATAACTAGGACGAGAAACTCCACAACAAGCCATATCCAACAGCGATCCTCCAAAACTCCTCCTAAAAGTTAACCACATCTAGACCTCCAAAACGGAAACAAGTCTCTAAAAGACATTCTCAAAAGAGCATCGAGCTCACCTCACAATCAAACAAACCCTCAATGATATGGACATAAGTCCTTATAAAATGATGTCACATCAATCAAATCACTCCGAGCACCATAATTCCGTCAACAACCATAGCAAAAACTCCCCAAGGAAGACACGAAAGAAATGGAACCACCAGTCCTAAAAAGGACAACACCACAACCCTATCTCTGAAATGAAAGACAACAAGGTCAAAGACTTCACCCCCTACAGGGAAGTAAGTCGACCAAAATCCATCAAATCCTTACCAAGGACTCAAAACAACAATGGTGATCCTCATGGACCAACTAACCAAGAACTGTGCACAACGCAACAAAAAGAAGAGACTCACTCCTTGTAAATCCTTAACACGAACCAAAAAAAGAGAAGAAACCCTATCCTCTTACAGGTGTCGATATGACAAACATGAAAATGGAGCATCCTTCCCACCTTAGGGAAGTGGACAGCTCAAGATGGAACAAATGTGACAACTCCTCTACAAGAAATCTCACACCGAAACTCTTACGGAAACCCACATACACACTACGTGCGACTGAGGAGAAACAAAAGGGAACCCAAACCTGGAAGTCATGCATGTGACAAGGAATGCAACTACCAGAAAGAAATCTACTCACATAGATAAAAATCAAAGGTACATGCAACACGTCTCCACGTAAGCACAAAAGCATGTCATTAAAGCGTAATAACAGTATGACATCTCTAAGTATATAAGGAAGGCATGCTAATGCCACACAACAAGAAGGCAAATGTGGATACACCTCCATCTACTCATGCATCACAACATCATAAATCGTACTACTAACATGGTAGTAAATGAAACTGCAAAAGACAAAATAATGCAATAATGAACCCTATGGACATCGTGTCCTAGAGTGTCTAAGCAAAAGGAAGGACCAGTCCTAGCCATAAACTGTCTCCAAAAACCAATAGGATATCAACCTGTCTCAAAACAAATGTGAGCCCTTACCACAATGATAAGACTCTAACAATCTAACTCCAAATCTAGAGGTGACACTATAAGTGACGCTAACAATGTAATGCTCTCTTTACCCGAAACATCAATCAATTGACTTGATCCGAAAAGCGTCATCACTTAAGGAGAACTCCAAAGAAAATGGAAACTATAGCCATGCCAACAACAACCAAATCAATCACCACGACTGATCCCCAAAACAAACACCATCATCATCGATCAAAAGGACAACGCCTATCAAAACAAAATCGACACTGATTCCATCCGAACTGCATATGTAGCATGCCAGTACGGTAGTATGACAGTGCCATGCACCCGCCCACAAAGTACCCGCCCATGAAAAATGCAAGTTCCAGAGGAATCATCCTGAACAATCAAGGATCCTAAGAGGTCCATAACCTCATAATGGCCCCAAACCGACAAATCCAGCACTATGGTAACGCCAAACTACTAATCTTATGAGAGCCTAAACAAAAGGTGACCATCCACCTACCTTAAAACCAATACTAGGTCGACAACAACTTATACTACCACGAAACTGTGACTACAATCACCATCAACCTCAACTCGTGCCTCAATGACCAATAACGTGTCATGCCAAATATGCAACATGATTATGCATATACAATTCTAATCTAGCCTACGTCACATGTCATGCTCTTTACATTAGAATAAAACAATGCTAAACGAACGGCATACAACATGTAGCATGTAAGTACATAAACATGTTATCAACCAAAACATGTTATCATAAAGCATATAAACACATTGAGCATGGCAACAAAAGCATGATATGCACCCAAAACCTGTCGTCCTAAGGTCTTCAAACTTAGGAGCTCTGATACCACTTGTGACGGCCCAAGTTTTGTAAACCCGGTGCGTCAGTGATGACCAAAAGATGACCCGATAATGGATCCGAAATGCGGAAGCGAAAGTTGACACAACGGTCTCTAGAGATACAATGCATCTCTAAGACACCAATGTGACCCACAATGAGGTTACGAAACCCAAAGGAAACAAATGCAGAAGTGTCATTTCAAAAATGGACAAAAAGAACCTAGGGGCAAAATGGTCATTTTGTAAAAAGTGGATTCAGGTGCTATTGAGCACACCGCAAGAAAGACAATGACAAATTAGTCAAGTTCAAAAAATAGTTTACTCAATTTGGAGTCCGGACGGGGGAGAAAGGTCAAAAACAAAAATGATGTCGTGGCAGCCCGACGAGGATAACCCACCACTGCTGCAACTGAGAGTAAAAACGGGTACCTAAACGGACTTTTTTGGAAAATCTCAAAGAAGAAACCCCCCCTAAAATCAAGTTTCCTAACCTGAACACAGACAGAAACAAAAAAATTGCATTGTAAAATGCCCAGAATGCCCCCAAGAAAATCAGGTCAAGAGGAAAAAAAACTAAAACGAGCTACTGCCAAAGTTTTGGAAATAGGGCTTCGGGAGGTTTTTAAATTGCCTAAATTGAAAATGCAATCTTAAAATGCACCCACAAGACCTCCGGAAGTTTCGGATCGGTCGTGACGATTTAAAAAAAAAAAGGCGATGAATAGTACCAACTACATTTGTACTAAAAATTTGCAAAACCTGGCAGTAAGGATTTTTCGGAAAAATATTAATTTTTGAGGGCCAAGAGGATGTTTTCTGGAAAAACACAAAGTATAAACCCCCCTCAAAATTGAGTTTTCTATGTGACTCTCAAGGAAAAATGAAAAACACGTATTATGAAATACCCGAAATTCCCCTAGAACAGAATAGGGTAAAACTCCCTAAAAATGCTAGTTAGAGTTTTTGTTTCATCAAAGAAGGTATTGTTTGCCAAAGTGAGCATGTAAGCGTATGTAATATGATAAAATAGATGTGCTACACTGGCCTATGCCCTCATTAGAATACATTTACAACATTTGCATGTCAAACCTCCAAGTTAGAAAAATTACATTTCATAGACAAATCATGAACATGCTAACACTTGCATGTGAACAAGAATGCTTCTGAAGAAGCTCAACTCAGCAAATCACCCAAGCAATTGTAATCTCCAATCTTGTATCCTGTACCTAAAATATGCCCCAGTATCGTAGGGGTGAGTAACATAAAGTTACTCGTAGGAAATGAGCATGCATCGACCTACATTTTATCAGTGTAAATGATTTAATCATTGTGGTTCATTCCACCTAACGTCTATGTCAAAGGTGAGACTCAGGGAGCATCCTAGCTACCTAAGATCATTTCTAGCATAAAACACATCCTTTATGCAATTTCAACAACACAAGAGCATGCTACATATAGCAACAAGATATAACATGCTTACACATAGCAACTAGTTAGAAACATGCTTACACAAAGCAACCAGATAGAAACATGCTTACACAAAGCAACTAGATATAGATTCTCAAAATTATCAACTTGAAATCTAAAATGCAACATCAACTAAATATAACAATTTAGCATAATTAGAATATCTAATACCACACATCAAGACATAGATTCTCTAGGTTATCAACTAGCAATCTAAAAGTGTGAAATCAACTAAATATATCAATTTAGTATGGATGTACTTAACTACATCAAATCGCTAATTACCAAAACCACAAGTCATAATTAAACATTGGTTGTCAACTTGGAATTGAATGCAAAATCAAATAGTGGAAGACTTAGACATCACAACTCAGATTTTCGCTGAGACAAGGCAAATTTGGAGCTACTAACCCCCAGGCAGCCTACCCAACACGCGAATTTATAGGGCTAATTTGGAGCTACTAACCCCCAGGCAGCCTACCCAATGCGCGAACTTTTGACTTAGAGGACTCTTGTCCCTGTACTAGAGCCAAACCCTAGCCATTACAGCTTAACAATGTCCCAAGCAATTCCAAAATAAATAAGTTAACAACTTATATACGTATTAAATAGTACACAAAACTACCTTCATGCATAAGTAGGTTGTAACCACACAACACATGCTCTAAATCCACAACAACTATAGGATGACAATGTCGAATCTTCAGAGTGCGATTCGTTACGCGCTATAATAACATCATATGTCGAATCTTCAGTGTGCGCTACACGCTATAACAATATAATCCAATATTGTAAACATAATTTATAAATCTATTACAAGTCTAAAATCATGCTTTAAACATACTATCAATGCCAATTTCAGGATTTAATCATTAAAGCAATAGAAACGGAATTTAATCAAATAAACTAATTAAATTCCCTAACTTTCAAATCTCAATTAAATAGCCCCTAATCAATGCATATTATACAATATAGCATAGTATATACATACATTCACTAAAATCTCAATTAGGCCAATGGCACAACAAAGTAGAATTTAATTATATCATGATAATTAAACTTCTAAATTTCAAAGCAACTTCAAATGGTCCCAATTTAATATATACTAGTACAGAAGTCCTAGTCATTATGATTATCAAGTAAAAAAACTTAATTGGGCCAAGGGAACCATTAAATAGATTTTAATTAATGATTTAATTTAAAATCTCTAGATTTTCATACTTGTCGAAATACTCTCAAATTAAAGTATGTTAACAAACATGCTAAGACTTAATTTAAAAGCATACTACATGTTCATTTCATGAAAAGTATGGCCATGGGATTTAATCTTTCACCAAGATAAATATTAAATAAAAAGTGCAATTCTTATTCAATTAATCACAATTTAATATATGTTAACAAACATATTAAAACATGATTTTCTAGCATGCCACAATTCCATTCTAAGTTATACACATCCTTGTGAATTAAATTTCATACAAAGAAATAATTAATACTAATTTTCTAGAATTGATACAAGGCATGCAGTTAAGTTGTATAATCATGCTAAACACTCAATACAACACACAGAAAAGCCTAGAACATCCCCTACCTCAATTTGAGATGAAAATCTCAAAAGCCACCAAATGGAAACCGCTCTGAATCTGACGAAACTTCTAGGTTTTGTCGGGCACTACACCATGCACATAACCCCCAAGAAAGCTCCATCAAAATCACAACTTGACTTCAAACCCAAACTCAAAGAATGGTCAAAAATGGGTTCTAATAAGGATGAAAGAAGCTCGTAGTCAACACGAACACTAAACGCAAAGGCTCTTCTACGTTCTGACGAAGGAATGAAGCTCAAAAGAGGAGAGAAAAGGTGGCGGCCTCTCTTGGGCTGCCATGGAAGCTTCAGGTCGTGCAAGAGAGAGGGGAAGATGAAAAAATAAAATATCTCACCTCCCTTTTATAGAAATCTCAAAAAGTGCCCCGAACGGACCCCGCCGGGTCCGAAAAAGTAAAATTTGAGAAGACGCACTCAAATGATAGAACTCTGTGAACAAAAAAGATTCAAAATAAGAAAATATGAATAACAGAAGAAACAGCGTCAAAAACTGAGGCCTGAGAAGAAAGTTTTACCCCAAACAAGTTTGGCGCTAACTCGAGCCAGAAACCCTGAAACTGGAAAACAATGACCAGAACGAATTTCTAAGAGTACATGACTCAACGAAAAGTGAAAATGAATCCCGTATGAGGATCTTGGCTCAAAACAAGGCATTTAGCAATAACTTTCATTAATTGCACAATTGCCCCTCCAAAAAATGAAAACTGCACTAATGGTCCAGAATGAAAATATCTTCCTAAAATATTTTCTTAAAAATCCTTGAAATAAATTATCTTCAAAAGATATTTACGAAAAACACCTCAAGAAAAGAAAATAATTTCAAAGAACTTTGCATCTATTCCCCTATGGACACCGAGAACAACCAGAGTACTTTCTTACAAAAGTAAAGATACGTATTTCATGGAAACCACTCAAGATGGAGACACATGAAGTCAAAAACCAACTCTGAACACAAGAAGTGTGGTTACGCCAACAAAGTTTCAAACAGGGAAAAGACAAAATAGGGAAAAGGACGAAATAGGGAAAATGATGAAAAGTGAATAGTGTCGAAAAACGAAAAATGTAAAAACGACTCGATCCTCAAAGAAAGTTGTCAATCCATAGAAAAAAGTCTCAGAAATCACTCCAGAGCACTTGAGACGACACTAAGCGAAGAGGAACTGAACTCAGAAAGAAAAAACAACGGAAAAAAAAAAAAATCCATGAAAATCCGGGTCATTACAAGAGCTTTATGTTACTAACCCACGTTGTGGGGACATTTTTCAGGTACGAAGACTTGGATGGCTTATAGTTTTTAAGTTTCCATGTCATGCAAATGTTAGCATGAGATGCCTTTTGCAGCTTTGTATGTCAAAATATGTATATTTGAATTTAAATATGTAATGTGTACACGAGTACACTCTTTTCAATGTATTAGACATGTATGAGATGAGGCCAGAGGCCAATGACTTGTATTTTGTATCCTTTGTACTTTTTGACTCCATGAAATATTTTGAATATATTGAGAAATGTTAAGTAATAGTTTTGCCATGGTTGTATCGGGTGTGGGAAATTTGTTGTCATTTTTCCATGGGGTCTCATTATTCATGTTTGAAGTATGGCCAAGGGCCAAATGGTAATTTAAGGTCATTTGTGAATTTTGGTTTTTCAAAATTCCCATTTCAAATTTATTTTCGCCTTTTTGGCCGTCGGGGGGTCGGATTTTGACTCGGCCATTTTCGGGAGCCATGGACCATTCCCGCACGCTCAAAATCACCTATTACGTGTGCGTGCATATTCGTTTCAGCTTAGAAGTGCATTTGGGGTCAAATGTATGCTTGGTGCAAAGTTGCATTTTCACTATTTTGAGCCTAAACTGATTTAAAGGCAATTTGGGGATATCCTTTGGGAAATAATTTCCATTCTCAACTTTGTCACATAGAAAATGTGATTTTAGGGGGAGTTTCCTTTTCGTGTTTTTTTGAAAAATGTCATATTGACCTCATAAACCGCGCTCCAAACTTAAAAATCTGCTAAGAACACTGTTCCTGCAATTTTTGAGGTTCCTGACCACCCCTCTGCCTCATTTGGCGGGCCCCCATAGTGTTTTGGTAGGCACCCGCGAGAATCTGCCGTGTTTGGCGGGCCCCCATGGGTCTTTGGCAGGCGCCCGCGAACACTGTTCTTGCTCCAGACATTATTTTTTTTTTAATGGGCCATATCTTACTCGTTTTAACTCCAAATTTGTCCGTTCTTGAGTCTAAATTGACCGTGTCGAAATGAGCTTTCCAATGGTATCAATTAGAGCTTTAGATTCCTCTTATAGCTAAAGATATTCAAGTTTTAGTAAAGTAGTGTCAGAATTTGGTTCGAACAGGGATAGGGTTTCCCTTCCTTCGACTTCAGGACTTGATATCTTTTCCACCCGGACTCCGAATTAGGTGATTCTTGAGTCTAACTTCATTAATTTTTCATTTTGTTTCCAATGGTACCAGTTTCAGTTTCATAACTTTCTCCTAGCTTAAGATATCCCTTTTTTAGTGAGAGGGTGTCAGATTTGGTTTGAACCGGGATAGGGTTCATCTGGGATTTCACTTCCTTTGGCCTTGGTACTTCTTGTGAAGTTACCAAAGGATGTTTTAGGATGTTTTAGATCTAATTTGACTTGTTGAAAGTTAAATTCCTTCCTCTTGGGGTAAAATGACCATTTTACCCCTAGCTCTTATCTTATAGGGTTTTGATGCCCTTCTCATCATTTTGTTTCCATTGAGTCTCGAAACTCTTTGAGAGTCCATTCTTGTGCCCTAGGGATGACGTACATCTCTAAGGACTTGTCTTTCTCTTGCTTTCGCACTTATTCCTTTGGGTTCTGTAACCTTATGGAAGGTCATCTTAGGGTCTTAGAGGTGTATTGTGCCTTGGGAGACCATTGTCTTGTTTCTAGCTTCTGCATCTTGGATCTAGTTCGGGTCATCACAGGACACACTGGGTTGAAAAATCCAGGGTCGTCACAGGAAATGACACTAGAGGCGCACAATGATCCGTTCATGTGCAAAATATTCCTATCCAGTCTGACAGGGGTGGCCCGGGAGTGGTTCAAAAACCGCCCATGCAAGTCAATTCCAAAATTTGAATCATTGTGCGTGGCGTTTCTAGCCTAGTACTACAGAAACAAGAAACAGGAAAAATCATTGCTAGTCTCTTCACAATCCGACAGATGAAGGGGGAGAGTTTGTAAGCCTTCCTCACTCGATTCAATATGGAGTCTTCTGGCATTCCAGATTGCAACCAGGATACGGCCATAGAGGGGATCAAGGTAGCTATGGTGCAAGGCTCACGTTTTCACTGCTCTCTGGTAAAGAAAACTCTGACTAACATGTCCGAGCTGAATTCGCGAGCGCAAAACTACATCAGGCTTGAAGAAAATGAAGTGACCAGGCAGCAAAGGGCAACTCTAGTCACTATGGAGAGTAGACCCAAAGAATGACCGAGTACATCAAAAGTCCATCGTGAGCCTCCGAGCATCGAAGGAAGAGCCCCTGAGAAAAAAAATCTCAAATGGCCGAAAGGACTACACCACTCAGAGTAACGCTAGCCAGACTGTATTAAGAGACTAAGGTGAGAAACATCTTCTAAATCCCACCTCCGATCATACAACCAATAGAGCAGAGGGACCAAAGTAAGCACTGTGCATTTCATATTGATTTTGGCCATTTAACCACTGATTGTAGAAGCTTGAGAAGGCAAGTGGAGGCATTAATAGCCATAGGCGAATTGGCAGACTATTTGATTAACCCGGGACAGTAGAGGCAACATGAGCGAACCCGGGCAACTCCAAAGGTTGCAACAAAAAATCATCCTGTCTGAGTAATCAATACGATTCATGGTCATCTAGAGGAGGATGAACAACAAGAGAATTCCTACAGAATTCAGCTTAAGCAAACCCATAAGTTACGAAAGATTGGCGAGATCAATGCTGTAGGCTGCAGACCTAACCCAACACAGGTTTCTTTTCAAGAGGAAGACCTCAGAAGAGTATAACACCCACACGAAGACCCATTAGTGATCAGCTTGCTAGTAGCTAATTGCTTGGTCAGAAGAGTATTGATCGACCCAGGCAGTAGTGCAAACATTAAAACAAAGTGGACTTTGGACCAGTTGAAACTGGCCGCAAATCAAATTCGCCCCACCAGGAACCCCTTAGTAAGGTTTGACGGCAGAAGAGTGGAGCCCATAGGTGTAATCACACTATCAGTCACGGCAGCCAAAAGATCCCTGAAAGAGAATTTTGTGGTAGTGGATATTCATCCAACCTACAATTTACTAATGGGCCAGGGGTGGATCCACCGTATGGAAGGGGTCCCATCAACTCTACATCAAGTCATGAGGTACGTCGGTCTAAACGGAAGAGAGATTATCGATATTTGGGGGGATCAAGTAACAGCAAAGGAGTGCTATCACACAACGGTCTGTCCAACTGATAAGAGCATGCAAACGCTGAAATAACAATTATAGAGCTCTTCCTCTCCTAGGAGAAGGGAGGGACCAGAAGAGGAGTGCCCGACTGAGGAGCCCCTTAAGGTCTTGTAGATAGTCATAAGGGATGAGCACAAGCTAACCTATATAGGGACACTCCAATCAACCCAGGAGAAGCAGGAGCTGATAAAGATTTTAAGGCAAAATGCCGACATCTTTGCTTGGAATCATTGGGATATGCCAAGAATTGATCCACGGATAGCCTGTCACAGCCTAAACGTAGACCTGAGCTATAACCAATGAAGCAGAAACAGAGAAGATTTGACCCCGAAAGAAATAAAATCATTGCTGAAGAGGTCAATCGGCTTTTAGAAACAGGGTTTATCAGAGAAGTCCGGTATCCCCAATGGTTATCAAATTTAGTGGTCATCCAAAAGAAAAATGGCAAATGGAGAGTATGCATCGACTTCACCAACCTAAATAAAGCTTGCCTAAAGGATAGCTTCCCACTTCCCAAAATCAATCAGATGGTGGACGCTACAACCGGGTATGAAAATTTAACTTTCCTTGATGCTTATTCAGGTTACAACCAGATCCCAATGAACCCTTCGGATGAAGAAAAGACTTCTTTCATTACCGAACGAGGGACCTACTGTTATAAGGTTATGCCCTTCGGGTTGAAAAATGCGGGGGCTACTTATCAACGGTTAATCAAAAAAATGTTCGAAAAGCAGATCGGCCGAACGGTCGAAGCTTATATAGACGATATGGTTGTCAAAAGCAAGAACAAGGGGGATCATCGGCTACATTTGCAAGATGTGTTTAACACTGTCAGAGGCAACAAAATGATGTTAAATCCAGTAAAATGTTTATTCGGAGTATCCTCGGGCCAGTTCCTAGGCCACCTGGTAAACAAGAGGGGAATAGAAGCAAGTCTCACCCAGTTGGCAAAACTATTGAAAAGCAAGGATCCCCGAACTGTGAAGAAGTTCAGGTCCTCACCGGGAGAGTAGCAGTCTTTAGCCATTTCATATCCAAATTTTCAGACAAATGTAAACCTTTCTTTAATGCAATTAAAGTAAGAAAAGGAGAAATTTGGGGAGCGGAGCAACGAGAAGCTCTCGCAAAACTCAAAGAGTACATGGCAAGCCCCCCAATTTTATCTGCCCCAAATCCCGAAGAACCGTTGTACCTCTATCTAGTAGTATCTCAATCAGCGACCAGTTCGACTCTAATAAAAGAAGTGGGAAAAAAATAGCACCCGATCTTCTACTCCAGCAAGGTCATGACTGACGCAGAAAGAAGGTACTTGACGGTAGAAAAAATCATCCTTGCACTAATCCAGGCCAAAAAAAAAACTTTGGCATTACTTCTAGGCTCATCGGATAATAGTCCCCACAATGCATCCTATCAGAGCAATTCTCAGTAAGCCAGATCTGTCGGGTCAGATCACCAAATGGGTAATCAACAAGTCGTAGAAAACCCGTGCTGGGAATTATACGTTGATGGTTTATCCAGCCAGAATGGAGCTGGAGCAAGTTTGAAAGTAAGAACTCCCGAGGGGACCAAGCTTCAGCAGTCAATCCGGTTAGGGTTCCCAACTACGAACAATAACGTAGAGTATGAGGCACTGCTGGCAGGGCTTAGACTGGCCTACGAACTCCAAGTAAAACACTTCAGGGTTTATATTGATTCACAGCTTAACATCAAGCAGGTAATAGGTGAATATGTCCCCAAAAAAGGTAAAATGTGTGCGTACCGGGAAGAAGTTGAGAAGCTAACAAAATACTTTGACTCAATCAAGTTTCAACAAATCCTGAGGCAAGAAAACCCGGTAGCTGATCAACTGGCCAGCGCAGCGTCCATAGCAGACGAATCATTAACTCGAGTCATCCCCATTGATGTCCTAGATACACCAAGCATTGCAAGAGGAGAGTAGGTGTTCGTTATACCATAAGAACTAAGCTGGATAGATCCCATACAGGCATACCTTGTAAGAGGGGAACTCCCTGAGTCTAAAGAAACAGTCCGGCAGCTAAGACTAAAAGCTGCTAAATACTCATTAATAGGAGGACAGCTATTTAGGAGATCGCATTCTGGACCTTACCTCAAATGCCTAACCCCCACAGAATCTAGGGAAGTGTTATGGCAACTGCACGAAGAAGAATACGGGAACCATTCAGGAGGAAGGTCGCTAGCTCATAAAGCCCTAACTCAGGGCTACTTCTGGCCCTACATGGCAAAGGAAGTAGAAGAGTACTCTCGGAGATGCGATAAATGCCAAAGGTACGCCCCCCTTATCCATTAGCCCCCAGAAGAAATACACACCAATAGCAGCCATGGCCATTCGCCCAATGGGGAATGGACGTAGTAGGACCCCTACCGATGGCTGCATCATAAAAAATGTATATGCTATTGGCCACTAACTACTTTACCAAATGGGTGGAAACAGAAGCATATGTGAGCGTAACTAACGTCTAAGTGAAAAAGTTCATTTGGAACAATCTAATATGCAAATTCGGAGTCCCAAGGTCCATCATTATGGACAATGGACCAAACCAGGATAATCAGAGCACTCAGCGTTTCTTTGACAAATACGAGATGAATCAAACGGTGTCAGCCGTGTATCATCCACAAGGTAACGAGCAAGCAGAAATAACTAACAGAACCATCTTCACTTGCATTAAAAAGAAGCTTGAAGATAAGAAAGGAAAATGGTTGGATGAGTTGCCAAATGTCCTATGGGCATATAGAACCACTCTAAGGCGCCCCACGAGCAAAACTCCATTCTTTTTAGCTTACGGAACCGAAGCTGTAATTCCCACCGAATTGGTGGCACCCACCATACGGAGTTTAATCAGCTTCTGGAGCACAATCTGGATCTCTTGGAACAGAAAAGAAAAATGGCTACTATTCGACTAACAGCCTATCAACAGAAGATAACAAGTAGCTACAATAAAAGAGTCAGAAGAAGAAGCTTCAATCTGGGAGATTTGGTACTTCAGAAATCAAAAAAGTATGTCAGCAAATTGGAACCCAACTGGGAAGGCCCATACCGGATCTCAGACGTAATTGGAAAGGGAGCTTACAGACTCCAACACCTAGATGGCACAGAAATAGTCAAACCAAAGAATGTAATGAATTTGAAAAGGTACTTTCAATAAAGTAATTGTACGATGCTTTCTGGTACTTTACTTCAGAATAAATAAAGCTACCGCCTATCTTTTTCAAAAGTCCCACATCGAGTAAAAACAAAACTTTTGGTTGTTTTTTGAAGTAAAATAATACAAAACCAAAGCAGTGGAGTGGACCCCCTGATGGTAGGCAATCCATAATGGGACCCACCATCAGGGTCTCCACTTTACACTTTTTAAATCTTATATGAAAAAGTAAGACTTCTTCACCCACAGGAAATGCTGTCCCACATCGCTTAAAAAATAAGACCTTAACCTTTTCTTATAAGGTTACTTGTTTACCTATTTGACAGTGTATGGGACCCATTGACAATGGGAACCCATTTACGACATCGAAATGCCCCATTGTCAGAGGTCTCTACACACTCCCCACCTTTTTCCAAACAAAAAGGTGTTTTCGTTTTTATAGAAGTCAAGGTCCCATATCGATAAAAAAGGAAAATATTCCTTTATTATTAAAATATGACTGGCTGGGTATACAATCAGCAGGTGGAGGCCCTGAATTATGAGACCCATGGATAATCACAGCCCATTATCGGAGGGTCCATAATTCAGAGCCTTCCTTGCTTTCTTTTGGGATGGATCGCTTCCTTTCAAGTCGTTACCTCACTTTAAACAAAAAAAATGTGTGCACATTTTTTATAAAACGAAATCGTTTGATTTTAGCACCAGTGGGGGAACTCCCTTATGAAAAGACCCGCCGCTCGTTTTGACCACAAAGGCCCAATAAAAAGGGGTCAACCCGCATCAAATTGCTCAAGTCCAAAAAGCCAAACAACCCTAAGAGCCGATCGCAAAATAGGCAAAAGGCTCCAAGAGCCTAACGCTTGAACGGGCTTAACCAGTGAAATTGCTCAAGTCCTAAAAAGCCAAACGGCCCCAAGAGCCGATCGCAAAATAGGCGAAGGCCCCAAGAGCCTAATGCCCGGGCTTGACCAGTGAAACTGCTTAAGTCCTAAAAAGCCAAACGGCCCCAAGAGCCAATCGCGAAAATTGGCGAAGGCCCCAAGAGCCTAACGCCTAAACGGGCTTGACCAGTGAAACTGCTCAAGTCTTAAAAAGCCGAACAGCCCTAAAAGCCGATCGTAAAATAGGTGAAGGCCCTAAGAGCCTAACGCCCGAACTGGATTGACCAGTGAAATTACTCAAGTCTTAAAAAGCTAAACGACCCTAAGAGTCGATCGCAAAATAGGCGAAGGCCCCAAGAGCCTAACGCCCGAACGGGCTTAACCAGTGAAACTGCTCAAGTCCTAAAAAGCTGAATTGTCCCAAGAGCCGATCGCAAAATAGGCGAAGGCCCCAAGAGCTTAACGCTTGAACGAGCTTGACCAGTGAAATTGCTCAAGTCCTAAAAAGCCAAACGGCCCCAAGAGCCGATCACAAAATAAACAAAGGCCCCAAGGGCCTAATGCCTAAACACGCTTGACCAGGGAAACTGGTCAAGCCCTAAGGAGCCGAACGGCCCCAAGAGCAAACCACAAAATAGACGAAGGCCTGAAGAGCCTAATGCCCGAACGGCCTAAAAACTGAACGGCCCCAATAGCCGATCGCAGAATAGGCGAAGGCTATAAGAACTAATGCTCGATCAGAATTAATCAGAAAAATAATCAAGTGTGAAAAGCCAAAGCGGCCACAAGAACCGATCGCAAAATAGATAAATGCATCGAGATCAAATCATAAGCAAGAATACAAGCAAAAGATGTCTCAGAGATTGTTCAAAGAAACTTCCATGTTCTCTAAAGCGGGGGGGAGGGTTTCTACAAAAGAGGTAGGGCATACCCAACACATCAAAAAAAAAAAAAAAAAAAAAAAAAAACTAACACAAAGAGCTATGCAGGATCATTATCAGGCTCAGCTCCACCTTCCACATTAAATCTCTATGTAAAAGCATTAACCAACTCTACCTTGGCTGGAGTAGAGGAAGGGGCATCAAGCGACAGAGCGGGTAACCCCTGAGAGCCCGAAGGATATTGGAGAGGAGGCAGAACCTCAGCAGCCATCTCACCCCTCAGCAGAGCAGTAAATTTAATCTCTCTAGGGCCAGCCGAGGGCTCGGCATATTCACCAGCAATCAAGAGCCCCTGTTCGGCATCATGTTCATCAGCATCACCATAATCTCTCTCCTCAAAAGGAAGCTGTCCCTAAGCAAAACCGAGCCTGAAGCCTTTGGTATAGCAGAGATTCACAATCTGGGAAAAATGGTTAAACATCTCTAAACCCCCATCCTTGTAGGTTTGAATAAGAAAGTTCGCCTTCCAAAGTTATAAGTCAAGCTCAGCCGCTTTGTGCTCAAGTTCCTTAGCCCTCTTGTCAAAGTACTCAATTGACTTAAGTTGCTGAGCCTTCTTTCTCTTCTCCTCGGCGAGGGAAGCCTCCAAAACACTTACCCTCTTTTGAAGGGCAGCAGACTGGTTCGCCTGAAGGGAGTCAGCCGATAGCTTCTTCATAAGAGCGAATGTCAAGAAAGAGCTTTGTGCAAAAACAACAGAGAATTGTCAAAAAAAAAAAAAACCTAAGTAAAAGGGAAGTGGAGGAATAAGGAACAATTACCTCCATTATGGACTTGGGAGCAAGAGACAACAGATCGTCAATACTCATTTGCTGTTGTAAAATTTCATCTCTGGGCGGCCACATCCCTCTGGCTAAACCCATCAACGTCTCCGGGTCTTCGGCTCCAAAGTCACTGATAGTGATAGGGGACCCATCAGCCTTCATCATTTCGGGGAACCACTTCTCAGTAGACCTCGCAAAATCACCCCCAGTAACATCAGCAGTGCCAATAATTAGGGTACTTTTACCTCCAAAGGCCCCAGCCATAAGCTTGAAGCACTTTGAAAGAGAATCATCCTTCGCTGTGAGACGCTTAGTCCCTGATTGGACCCCTTTTTGCTTTTGAGAAGAAGAAAGTTTGCTCACCTCAACAAGGAGGTTCTTTCTTTATTGCAACAACTTAGTAGTTGCCTTCCTTTCCTTCTTAGTCGTACGAGGTTTTGGAGGAGGAAGTTCCATCGCTAATTGAGAAAGGGAAAGAGGGGCAGGCGATAAAAGGATAGCCTCGGAGTCAAAAAGCGTCAAGATTAATGGGCTCCTCAGGATTTTGAGCAATTACCGGAGAATTCTTCGAGATTGTCTCAAGAAGAGAAGAAGAGAGAAGGACCTTGGCAGAAGGAATGTCACTCTAGACTCTTTCCTGCAAATAAGCAAGATGACATCTGTAAATTTCGAAGAGAAAAAGTCAGTTTTGTGACCCAGGAAGTCATATATATAACAAAAATGGTTTACGACACAGACAAAGCAAGAAGACACGCCCGAATCATTGAATATGGGAACAGATGGGGCATGAAAGCTCGATCGAACGAATAAATCCTGAGTGGACGAAGATCGCCATGCCCCTCCAACCTTAACAATTTTATCTTTCCACTCCTTGTCAGAAGTATTAAGGTGAAAGAAAAGAGTTCTACCTGGTCTAGAATGAAGGTGGAATCTACCCTCTCCACCTTTTAATCTATCAAGTGAGTAGCAAAACAGAAGATCGGTAAGATTCAAGGTCAAACCTCGAACCCTGTTCAAAGCAAGAAGACATGAGAGAATACAGAAGAAATTAGGGTTAACTTGAAGAGGAGCCAGATTCAACATCGATAAAACCCAAAGGTAAAAAGGATTAAGGGGGAATCGAAAGGCAGGAAAATGCAAGGCTGAAAAGAGCATCTCGCCTTCTTCCAAACCCTCACCTGTACTAAAATTCAAATCATGATCGTACTCCTTAAGGGTAACGTTAGAAGGAACGCAATTCTTCTTTCTCAATTGAGAAATTGAAAAGGACTTCCTTTTTACTCAAACTCGCTACCACAGTTCCCGACTCGGAATCAGACATATGAACTGTGAGTTCGTTCACGACTTTCTTGACTCATAATGTAAGAAAGATGGAATGAGAAGAAAGACTAACCTCGGCCGATGGAAGGAGATGTCGAAGTGGCAATGGGACTCTTGCCAAAACTCAGGAATAAAACCACAGATGCAGATGTCCAAATCACAAAAACCCAATATATAAGCAGAATGAGGCAGGTAACGGAATGGCAAGCACGAGGCCCCAGAATCAGCAGCATAAATGGTAATGATAAACAGTAACAGCCGTGAAAACTTCTTCACTTCCCGAAAGCAGTTAAGATTCCTTATATGAATCAAATTCATAAAAGGAATCGGGGGCAAAGTGTGGAGGGAAAAAACCCCACTAGTTACAACACACCACGTGGCGGCAAAAAGCAGCCTACAACCAAATTAAGATAACTAGAAGCCCACAATCAATTGGACGCCCAACAGAAGAAGTTTTATGCACGTACTAGTTCAACCCAATTAAAGTGAAGGAAGTTTCACTTAGCATAAAGGTTAAATGGATGGCCCAGTCTTAATAAGGCCCGAATTCCATAACATTTGCCATAATGATGGATGCACGATTAGTAGGCATAATTACCCACATTTGGGAATAAAAGCCAAGAAACGGCTCCATGTAAATCTCTGAGAAAAAAACTTATAAATAGAGCCTAAATGAGAATGAAGAGGCATCGAATTCCCATTATTGTTCTTCTGTTCATAAATTGTTCTTGTTTTACTAAAATTCAGTGCATTCCATTTCAATTTATTTCTTTAAGTGCTCAGGTGTAAAATTTTACACCTACACCAATCCTCTCAAGTAATTTTTTTGGGGAAATTAATGGTTGGGATGTAAATCTTATCTTCCTTTTTGAAACCATGTGAAAATTTAACAATCAAATTTAAACATCCGTAATGAACAACAAAAATTAGGCATAAATATATAATATAATATAATGATTCTTTTATTTATTTATTTATTTTTGTTTACCTTTTTCTGAAAAAAACCAGAAAAATCTAGGAATCAAAGGCATTGATGAGCGGAGCTAATTCTGGATTTCTTCTACTTCTAATTGCTACACCACTTCAATGGAATACATTTGAAAGGTTGGGAAATGTCGATGGGCCTGAGTTTGGCCTGGTGCAGCCCAACACACTTGATCGACTGGGCTTTTCACCAACCAAAAGGTCTAAAGGTCAGGCCTAATACATGCAGAGTCCAAAAAAGTAAGAACGGGTCTCCATTTGGGCCAATGTGTATAACGAATCACCCCACAAAGGAAAGAGGCCCATCAATCTTCAACTTGGAGGAAAAATATAAAAAATTAGGGTAAATGTACGTTCTTATAAATAGAAGGGAGAAAGGAATAAAAAGGTAGATTGTTTGGAATGTAAGGAAATCTTTTCCTAATATAGAATGATATTCTCTTACATCTTCGTCTGGCGCCGTCTATGGGAAAGAACAGATAAATTCATTGATTTCAGCGATGAATGACACATCTCCGATTGAAAACTATGGTCAGAGAGGAAGGCTCCCGCCAGCAGGAAGAAGACCAACGGGTGAGGCATGATGAACTAATGCAGATCGTTGAAACTTTACGAAGGGAGAACGCCGAGCTTAGATCCAGGATAAAACGAAGAGAAGCTCTAATAATTGCTTAAATGTGATGCATTTTAGCACCTAAGTTAGGGTATTTTAGTCCATTCATCTGTCTTACTTTCCCGTTTTAGTTCTAATTTGTGTTTTTGTCTATTTCAGGTCAATAAGGTTCAAATAGGCTAAAAAGAGCATTTTAGCTCCTTTCTAGAGTTAAGAAGAAAATCCAAAAAAAGTCAGAAAAACTACACTATTCAAGGTTCGATCGATCGAAGGAATCCTGAATCGATCGAAGACATCTACAATCGATCAAAATTAAGGTAGTGTCAGCTCAATGGATAAGGTTGCCAGCTATCAAAATATCTTTGCCACGTCAGCTTCGATCGATCGAAGTAAGTGTTTAATTGATCGAAGCCCCTACTGGCAGTGAGCTGTCTAAATCCCGAGCACGCCCGAACTCCACCAACTTTTGTAGCTGTGAGTTTACACCAATTAAAGGCCTCATTTCTGACTTGTTGCCAACTCAAAGAGGCTTGTATTTAAATCAAATGAACCAATTTGTATAGGGTTGACAATTTTTAGTTGAAAGAATTGTTTTAGCTCAAATATTTTCTCTCTCTAGAACTAGGGTTTTTGGGAATAAAGTAAAGAGGAAGAAGATGGTGCCTACATTGAAGATAGTCCTTGAGGGTTAGATGACACCTACCATGAGTGGCTAAATCCCTCTCTTGGAGCTAGAAATAGCCTCTAGGCTTGCTTCCTAAACTTAGTATTTTGTAGTTTTTTAGGGATTTATGTTGTAAATAATGTTTCGACCATGAATTTATATAGATCTTGGGTTTTTACATGATTTGTATGGATTAATTCTTCCAATTGATCTTTTATTTCTATCCACATGTCTATGTATGCTAGAATGAAAGGTCATGTGCTTACACTAGGTTTGATGACTTTGATGCATGTCTATGTGTGTTGAAATTATAAATTTAGTGATGGTCAAGGCATAGTGCTTAATTGATTACTCTTGTGGTTTGTTTGATGGATCATGCTTATTTCTTGATGGATTGTGCTACCTCCTTAGCTTAATTAGTTTAATTTCCATGTCATTAGTATAGTTGTAGTTTAGTTGCTTTAAATTCCTAGATAGGTAGACAATCCATTTTTGTTGTTTGATGATCCATGCTTATGAGTGCAAGGCAAGTAGTACATTTCTCTAGATTTTTGTGTGTGCATTAATTGTGGGTTTATTAAATGGTTAATGGCTTAGTTTGATAGGTTATGCTACTCACTAGATTAATTAGACAATTTATGTTTAATTTGCCATCTATGCTTAGTATTTCAATTAATGGCACACACATTTGTTTTACAGCATGAAACCCCCTTAAATTGACAATTACTAATGTTTAGTGAAGTAAAGCTTTGTGGTGAACTCTAAGCCCCAAGACCTTTCTCTCATTCTCTTTACCCTAATCTCTAGATTGATCTTAATTTACATGTTTTTAATTGAATCATTAGTTTAATTCAATCAACAAAACCCCTCTTTGATCATTCAACCTACTAATCCAATATTAATTTTGGAATACCTTGCAAATCCCTTAGGACGATCCCTACTTGCTCTTGCTACATTAGTAGTAGTAGTGGTAGTGGTTTTTATAAATTTAAACTTAACCAAAAAGACTTTCTTAAATTGCGCACTCACTATCACATAATTACTGGGGATTAGCAACGCCGTATTTGGAATTGATTAGGAATTAGTACTCCTTTGATCCTTGTTTTTACTTTATTTTTATTTTATTTCTCACATTGTCACTTTTTGGCTAGGTACTTAGAGAAAGGGAAGCAAAGCAAGGAACTTCAAAGTTAGCAAGCAAAGCATAAAAAGCAAAAGCAAAAATAAAAAAAATTGGAAAAGTAAAGCAAAACAAAAAGCTTAAAAATTTCTTAAAGTTGCTTAAGGACCCTTTGTGAGCTATCTTAGTTAAATCATTGGCTCGTGTGGAAGCATTTTACTTTATTAGTGTAAATCGTCGGCCCGCGTGGAGATATTTTATTTCTTGCATTGTTAAAAAGCATGGGAGTATGGGATTAATGTATGTGGAGGCTTGTTGTTGTTGTTGATTGATTTGTGTTGTGGATGAGAAGTGCTTGTTATTTGTTGTTTGTTGTTTATGTTGATTTGCATTGTGCATGCATGGTTGTTGGTCTTTAAATCCTCCTCTTGTTCTATTGAATCTTATTCTTGGGTCGATTGTGCGCAATCCAAGGGGTAGGGGTAATTCAAGTGAATCCATTACATTAATGGATGACCATGTTAAAGACCTTGGTCATGTAGACTAACAAGGCCTTCTTCATCCTGATGTGCAACAACATGATAATGTGCAAGTTCCCGGCATACCTAAACCTTTTGTTCCATAACCACAAGGCCAAGTTCCACTTAGAATGCCAAGACCATACTATGCACCACCACCTCTACCACCCGTTGTCCAAGCTAATAATGGGGCTTATGTAGAGTCACCAATTGTGAATCCTCCCATGGCTTTGAAAAATCACTATGTGACTTAATGAATATAATGCACCAACATGTATTCGTCTTCCTAGAGCACATCATTATGAAATCAAGCCATAAACTATTCAAATGCTTCCCAATTATATTGGGTTAACCAATGAAGAACCATATAAGCATTTGGATGAATTTCTTGAGGTTTATTCCACCGTAAATTATACGAACATGCCAAAAGAAGTTTTAAGGTTGAAACTCTTCCCATTCACCCTAAAGGATAAGGCAAAATATTGGTTTAACAATTTGAGACCTCTTTCCATAAATTCTGGGTAGAAATACAACAAAAGTTCTTGAGAAAGTATTATCCCATGTCTAAAACCAATGCCATGCGAACTTCAATTTGTGAGTTTTCACAATGGGATGGGGAGATGTTACATGAGGCGTGGGAACGGTTGAATGATTTGCTTAGGAAATTTCCTCGTCACGACATTCCTAAATGGCAAATAGTTCAACATTTTTATGAAAGTTTGTCGGACAACCATAACGGCATGGTTGATGCCTCAATGGGAGGTTCATATTTAGACAAGCATGAAGATGATGTGTGGCGTTTATATGAAAGCATGAGTGAAAATTCAATGCACCGATCCTTGTGTTCTAAAAATGGTAAAAATCTAGGAGGAAGAAAGAATTCAAGCTTATATCAAGTGGACAATTCTAATGACATAGTTGTCGAGGTGAAGTCTTTAACTCAAAGGTATGATCAATTTTTGATCAATCAAAATTTGGCTCATCAATTGTCTTCCTCCCCTACTCATCATCATTCTAATGAATCGTGCATGACATGTTCAAGTGTGTTGCATACTACTTCCAATTGTCCCCATGGACATATGCATAATGAGCACCATGAACAAGTCAATGCCACTTTTGTGAATCAAGGGAATAATCCCTATGGAAATCATTATAATCCCGGGTGGAGGAATCACCCCAATTTTTCTTGGAAAAGCCAAGGGGAAGGCTCAAACCCTCCCCAAGGTGGTTTTCAAGGGAAGTATGTTACACACCTATGCAAGGCCAAAATTCTCAAAGCTATCGTTCATCCTACCAAGCTCCTAATGGAAATTAATTCTCAAATTCTCATTTTCCCAATCAATCATCTTACTCCCAAAGTCATTCAAGAAGTGTCGTTTTTGAGGAGAAAGTTCTATTGGCTTTAGGTACTTTGGAGGTGAACACTCAATTGCCAAGCTAGAAACCTAAGTAGGGTAAATAGCTAGCTCATTGAATGCGAGAGAGAAAGGAAAAATGCCTCTTAACCCCCCCCCCCCACCAAAGCAACAATTTGTTGTGGAGACCACTTCCCCTTCGGAAGGTCCTACACTTGAACATATAAATGCAGTGACCACTTTGAGAAGTGGAAAGGTGATTGACAATCAAGTTGGTGAGTCTAATGAAGAGAGTGAACTGGTGCAACCTCGTGTTGACACCCGTCCCGTTTTGCATTCCACTCCTCCTTCATTTAGTTGAAAGGACCAAGTTGTTGAGAATGCTTCACAAAAAGTTTTTGAAAAATCTTTTGAGCCAAAGGCTCCATTCCTGGATACTTTAAAAGCATCCACATCTTTTGAAAAATAACAAGGTAAAATGAATAAAATCATTGATGTGTTTAGGCAAGTTAAAATCAATCTTCCTCTATTGGATGCAATTTAAAAAATTTCAGCTTATGCCAAGTTTTTAAAAGATCTATGCACTATAAAAAGGAAAAACATAAGCCAAGCACCTAGGAAGGTTGTACTTACCGAGCAAGTGATCTCTATCTTGCAACACAACACTCTTCCTAAATTCAAAGACCCCGGTTCACCCACCACTTCATGCACTATAGGTGACCATCTTATCAATCAGGCTCTTTTGGATTTAGGAGCAAGCGTAAATCTTCTTCCCTAGTTGGTGTATGTCCAATTGGGCTTGGGCGATTTGAAGCCAACGTCATAGTTTTGCAACTAGCCGACCGATCCATTAAAAAGCCCTAGGGTATCATTGAAGATGTTTTAATTAAGATTGACAAATTCTTCTTCCCGGTCGATTTCGTTGTCATTGGCACGGAACTGGTTCCCAATCCCAAGAGCCAAATACCCATTATCCTTGGCCCTCCCTTCTTGGCTACCGCTAATGCCAACATTAATTGTAGGACGGGGATAATAAAGATTTCATTTGGCTACATGAAGGTGAAGTTGAATATTTTTATTCCAACCCCCAATACTATGGACAAGCATGAAGAGATTTGTGTTGTAGAAAAATATTTTGAAAATGAAATTGAAAAGAATGAGTTCTCTCATTGTGTTGAAAAATCAAATGGTTTGCCTTTGAAAGAGTTTTCAAAAGATGTCTTAAAATGTAGTGTTGAAAGGGCATGGAAGCCCAAAAATGTTTTTGACCAAAAAACTTCAAGAATACTTGAACCAAATCCAACAATGTCCTTAGGGAATGATTTGTTGGGTGGGGTTCGAAGTTCCATTCACCGCGTTGAGAGGGGGATGTCTACCAAGATCTTTGATCCGAGCTAAAAGAGCCCAACGTCTTACTAGAGACGTTAAAGACTAGTACTTCATAGGGCTTTCTAACCCTATTCCTCCCTCATTTCTTGTTTTGTTATTTTTTGCGTCGTCTAGATATGTTTTGAGTTGATCATTTAAGTTTTCGGGTAGTTTGAATCATTTTTTGCACTTTCATTGTCATTTTGATGAGTTCCTTGAAATCTGCTTTACCATCAAGATGAGGGGCTTCCCTGAAAATGTACTCTATTTGAGTCTCTTCCTATTCGCCTTAAAAGATAGGGCAAAATATTAGTTGAACTCCCTTGTTGCAAATTCCATCACTACATGGGCACAATTGCAATAAGAATTCTTAAAAAAATACTATCCGGTGAGTAAGACCAATTAAATGAGGCGTTCTATTCTTAGTTTTTCACAAATTGATGAGGAACAACTCTATGAGACTTGGGAAAGACTTTAACACCTCCTTAGGAAATGTTCGCACCACCTAATTCCAAAATGACAATTAGTGCAAGCTTTCTATGATGGTTTAACGGAACCACATAGGCTTATGGTTGACTCATCATGTGGAGGAATGTTCGTGTTTAAAAATGCAGATGAGGCTTGGACCTTACTCAAGAATTTGAGTGAAAACTCATTACAACATAATTCTCGTAGGGCTCCACCATCAACCCATGTAAAGAACACCAATCTATGTCAACCAAAGACAATGAGGGAAGAATCTTCTCAAGTGGATGCCATAGCTCACAAATTCTATCAATTAATGGCACCATATCTCTCTCCTTCTTTGTCTCAAAATTCAGCAAGTGTGGTGTGTGCATTATGCACTAGCCTATTCCATCTCTCGGAAGATTGTCCCACATTGGAGAAATTTTCTAGTAACAATCAAGAGCAAGCAAATGCTATGTTTTTCAAGCCTAGAAATAATCCTTACTCTAATACCGACAATCTGGGATGAAGAAATCATCTGAATTTTTCATGGAGGCAACCAGCCCCACAAAATTCAACATTTCAAAATCAAGGGCATTAAAATCAGCTCTCTTCTCAATTCCCAAATAGGCAATTCCAGGCCTCTTCAAGCTATCGTCCACCCTATAATCCAAATATTTCTACTCCACCTCCTGTTTTTCCAACTGATGAGATTTTTATGGCAAATAAACAAATGATGGAATCTCTTAAGAAACAAATGTTAGAATCCAACAAGCAACTCTTGACTTCCTTGCAGCCCACTTTCCAAAGGGTTCATTCATATACTCAGTCAATAGCTAAACTTGAGAATCAAGTGGGACAAATAGCTAATTCAATGAACCAACTTCTTCAAAGGGATAAGGGAAAACTTCTTGCTCAACCATTTGAGAATCCTAGAGGGATTTATGTGATTGACGAAGTCCCTCCTACGAGTGGACCTACTCATGAACATGTCCAAGCAATCACCACCCTTCGGAGCGGTCGAATTTTGGACAACAAGGTTGATGGAGGAAAAGATGAAAAAGTTCTTCCTCCTAAAAATCCAAATCCCAGCTCATCTAATCCAAATTTCACTCCTGAAAATCCAAAGTCCAGCACTAAAAATCCCAAGCTTGTTACCCCTGTAGAGACCTCTTATAAGCCTAAGGCTCCGTTTCCTCAGCGTCTCCAAGAGTCGACACATTTTGGGAACAAAGGCTATAAAATTCAGGACATGTGGGAAGTCTTTAAGCAAGTAAAGATTAACCTACCTCTCTTGGATGCTATCAAGCAAATTCCTCCCTATGCCAAATTTTTTAAGGATTTGTGCACTCAAAAGCGCACTTTCGAAAGTTATTTACCGAAGAAGGTAAGACTAATTGAACAAGTGAGTGCGATAATTAAGCACAACTTTCCTCCAAAGTATAAGGATCCGGGTGCCCCGACAATCTCGTGTGTCATTGGTGACAACAAGATATAAAAAGCCCTCCTTGACTTAGGAGCGAGTGTGAACTTGATTCCTTATTTAGTTTACTTCCAACTTGGGTTGGGAGATCTTAAGCTAACCACTGTGGTCTTGTAGCTTGCCGATAGATCGGTTAAGCACTCACGAGGCATTCTTGAAAATGTCATTATAAAAGTGGACAAATTCTACTTCCCGGTAGACTTTGTGGTTCTTGACACAGAACTGGTCCATGATCTAAAGAAACATATTCCCGTGATCCTCGGTAGGCCTTTCTTAGCTATGGCTAATGCTTGTAATAAATTACCGAACCGAGGTGATGGATATCGCCTTTGGAAATATGCATGTCAAACTCCACATCTTCCATGTAACTCAACATCCTCTAGATGAGGATGATTGTTTTCACATTGATGTGTTAGATGAAGTGGTCGAAGAATCTCTCCCCTTCATTCTAAGCAAGGATCCTCTTGAAACTTGCATGTCTCATTTTGACTTCAAAAACTATGATATTCACCAATCTATCCAAGAAGTTAATTCTTTGCTCGAAGTTGGTGCTATCATGGACTTTCCCTCTTGAAAAGTGCCAAAAAAACCACTTCCTTAACTTTCCAGCACTCCTCTAGTACCTTCATTGAAATCTCCATTACAACTTGAGTTAAAGTCGCTCCTAGTCTACCTCAAGTATGTGTTTCTTGGTGCAAATAAAACTTTTCTGGTCGTTATTGCATCGGACCTTTTAAAAGACCAAGAAAACAACCTTTTAACGGTGCTACAAGAGCACAAAGAAGCTATTGGCTTGGCAGTGACTAATTTGAAAGGAATCAACCCCTCTATTTATATACATCGCATTCATATGGAGGACGATACGAAACCTTCTAGAGAGGTGCAGCGCCAATTGAATCCAAACATGAAGGAGGTGGTTATGAAAGAAGTAATCAAGCTCCTAGATGCGGGAATCATCTACCCCATCTCGGATAGCAAGTGGGTAAGCCCTACTCAAGTTGTTCCCAATAAATCCGACCTCACCGTTGTTGAAAATTCAATAGGAGAACTCGTGCCACAACGCACCACCACCGGGTGGCGTGTGTGCATTGATTATTGGAAACTCAACTCTACCACTAAGAAGGATCATTTTTCACTCCCATTCATTGATTAAATCCTAGAGAAGCTTGCCGGCCAAAGCTACTACTGTTTTCTTGACGGTTATTCCAGTTATAACCAAGTGGCAATTGATCCTCAAGATCGGGAGAAGACCACATTCACATGTCCCTGTGACGACCCTGGTTTTTAGGCCAACGTGTCTTGTGATGAACCAAAGATTGACCCGATAACGGATCCGATATGCGGAAGTGAAAATAGAAAACAAGACTCTAAGAAGTCAAAGTGACCTTCCATGAGGTCGTGGAACTCAATGAGAATTGATGCGGAAGCAAAAGGTCAAAAATATGACAAACAAGCCCTCAGGGGCAAAATAGTCAATTCAAAAAATATAAAATCGGGTGCTACTGAGCACACCACTGGAAAGACAGAGAAAAATTAACAAATCTAGACTCAAGAATCACTTGATTCAGAGTCCGGATGAAGAAGATATGAAATTCCAAAGTTTCATAAAAACCAATTTTTAGGTTTCAAAACAGTGCGGCAAGGGTAATTGACAAGGGGTAAAATATTCTTGTTAGACAAAACTGGATGCAACTGAGCATACCGATAGATAGACTAGGAAAAATTAATGAATCTAGACTTAAGAATCACTTGATTCGGAGTCCGGATGAAGAAGATATGAAACGTCAAAGTTTCAAAAAAACCAACTTTTGAGTTTAAAATCAGTGCAACATGGGTACTTTACAAGGGGTAAAATAGTCTTTTCAGATAGAATTGGATGCAACCGTGCATACCGATGGATAGATAAGCAAAAACTAATAAACTTAGACTCAAAAATCACTTGATTTGGAGTTGGGACGAAAAAGATATGAAACCTCAAAGTTTAAAAAAAAACGACTTTCTGGGTTTCAAGTATGTGCAGGGTCGGCACAGATTTTCGGACTTCAAATGTGGTTTTGAGGGCTTAAACTACATTTTTTGGCAAAAAGTTGTGAACAAACCCCCTCCCCCCCCCCCCCCCCCCCAAAAAAAAATTATGTTTTCTACATGACCATGTCAAGAGAAGATTTTATTCTCCAAGTGAAATACCCGAAATTCCCCTAAGATCAGAACATTTTCCAAAAAAACCTAAAACGCACCAGGTTCCCAGATCTGCGAGTTGTTTCGGCAACAAAACGATTTGTTTTGCAAAAACACAAAGATGAAACCTCCCCTAAAATCATGTTTTCTACCCGATGAAAACAAAAAAATTACACTATGGAATACCCAGAATGCCCCTATATTAGAAAGGAGCAAGAGGTTTAAAAAGCTGCTACAAGCATAGTAGAAAAGTGAACTTTGCACGGGATTTCTGGCACCAAGACGATATTTTCTGGAAAAACACGAAAAATAAACCCCCCCCTAAAATCATGTTTTCTAAGCGACCATGTGAAGATCAAAAATTATTTCCCGAAGGAAAACCCCAAAGTACCCCTAAACCAGATTATGCAAAATGAATCCCTAAGAGGCTCAAATTGCCAAGGAAGAGGTTTTACCCGGAAACGACCATGCACGCAAACGTAACTTACCTATTTGGACGTGCTACAACGGTCCATGGCTTAAAAATACCACCGATGCAAAATTCGACCCCCCAACGGCCAAAAAGGCAAAAATGGACTTGAAATGGGAAAAATGAAAACCAAAATTAGGAAATGGTTTCAAATGACCATTTGGACCTTGGCGATGCTTCAAACATGATTCATGAGACCCTATGAAAGAATGAAAATGGAATTCCCACACCCGATGCAACCATAGTGAGACAATGACTTGGCATTTTTCAATATTTTCATAATATTTCATGAAGTTAAAACATACATAGAATTCAATATACATGTCAATGGCCTCCGGCCTCATCTCATACATATCAAATACATTGTAAAGAGTGTACTTAGGTACACATTACATACATGGAATCAAAAGATACAAGCTTTGTCAAAATAAACAAAAGCAAACATGATATGCTAGCATGTGTATATTCAATGTCATCAAAAATACTTCAAAACTTCTAGCATGTCTAAAAGTGTTGTGTATCCCACAATAAAGCTTCTTTACTTGCAAAACACCCAGTAACTTCGGGGTGAATAAACAATACTAACAAGTTTATTCATAGGGGATGAGCATGCATCGACTTGATTTCTTTAGGGATTTTTAGGACTAACATGATATAGTTCAAAAGGGATCATGCCACCTAACGTCTATGTCAAAGATTAGACTCAGGGATCATCCTAAGCTACCATCAAGTATAAGCAACAAGAATCATGATATATACACATATATAAAACAAGTCAAAGTTGGGATAATCCAAGAACATGACAAGAAGGTTACTTGAACATAGATTAACATGAATTGCATTATCAATACAATTAAGCAAAGCTCCATACAACACGACAAAAGGATACTAGAACATAGATTAACATGAATTGCATTATCAATACAATTAACATGATTGGAGCATTCCAATTAACACGAAAGGGTTAATACACGAAATCAAGAGCATGGCATAATATCTATGCTATTAGACAAAGTTGGAACCATTCACATAACACGAAAAGAGTTACACATGACATCAAGGATAATGCATAATATCTACGCAATTAAACAAAGATGGGATATTCCATAAAACACGAAAAGGAATATACATGGAGTCAGGAGCAAGGCATAATATCTATGCATTTAAACATGGGTAGAATCTACCACATAACACGAAAAGAGTCTTAAATCTTCAAGGAATACAACACTTAAAATTTAAGGAATTAAATCACGAATGAAGCATAAAATCTATGCAATGAGACAAGATTGGTGCATTTCACATACACGACAAGTTTAAATCTTCAAGGAATAGCAACTTGAAATTTAAAGAGTGAAATCAACCAATGTGGAAACTTGGATATCGCCCGGATTAAAACCGTACTCTTGAGATCACTTTAGGGCTACTAACCCATGGGTATCTTTCCCCTAGTGCGCACTATAGTTGTAGAGGGACATTCCCCCGTACTAGAACCAAGTCCTAGCCATGTCAATTCTTGATTGATATCCCAAGTTCCAAAATCAACAAGTTGTGCAAGTCAAGATTGTATTAAAATACAAGAAATGCATTAACCACATATCATGCACAACTAAGATTTTGGAACACACATTGAGTTCTCAAGAAATCAATGTGTGCATTTATATAGACCACAACCAAGATAAATAACACATGGAATCCATCAAAGCAAATATACCATAAGTATAAGATACATGATTCAATTGTATACTAAACAACATATGTGTGAATAAACCATTCCAAAACAAATGAGTATGTTTATTAAGCACATTAATGAAACCAAGATACAAGAAGTCTAGATACATGATATCAAGGCATGATTAAATCGAGGGAGACATAAAAGGAAATTTAATCTACTTATGGGATTAAATTATCAAGGTTACATGGCAAGTCCAAATGTTCTACGAATAAGTTATGTCAAGGATCATGTCAAGGCCAAGTTCAATGTCAAGTTTCAAGTTCATTTCATACACTACACAACCATGTCAGTTAAGTTCCATACAAAGGAAATGAATAAATATAAGTTTCAAAACTTATCCGATTTTGCTCAATGTAATACACGTGAAGGAACTTATCAAGGAAATCATGAATACAAGGTTAGAAACTTAATCAAGTGCATAGAACCATTAAATGGATTTTAATTATTTCATTTAATTAAAATCTCTAGATTTTAAAAGTCCTCCAAATGACGTCAATTTAACATATGTTATACAACATGTCATAACTTGATTTAAGAACACAATACAAGTACATTTCATACAAGTTACGGCCTTGAGTATTAAACTTTAATACAAGAAAAATAATAAATGAAAGGTTTCAAAACCTAATCAAATATTCTAAATTTAATATATGTTAAACTATATGCCATGCACATCAAGAATTTTAAGTCGGAATTCCAATGGAGTGAATAGTACACTCGGAGTAATTTAATTAATTTAATTAATTAAATATTACTAGATTTCAAAACTTCTCCGATTACTCTCAAATTAATCTATGTTAAAGAGCATGCTAAGGCCTATTATAATGTGCTATCACATGTTGATTTAAAGCTAGATAAGGCCACATGATTTAATATTTTATTCAAGATAAATATTAAATATAATCTTCATTACTTGTCCAAATAATCTAGATTTAATATATGTCAATCTACATATCAAGGGATAATATTTTATCATGCCACATGATTAAACAAAGCGATGGAAAACCGGGAAAATTAAATCCTTCACAAGAAAAATAAATAATAAAATCTCTAGATTTTACATTCAAGCATGTAATCAAGTTGTATAAGCATCACAAGCATGCAATATAGCAAGAATTTAAATTATAACACCCCCTACCACAATTTGAGATGAAAACCCCAAATCCCTACCGAAAAAAAAGTGTTCCGAATCCGCCGAGATCGAAGGGTTTTGTCGGGGACAACACGATCTATATGAATCCCCAAGAAGCCCCATGAAAATACAAACTTGGCCTCAAACCCAAACTCAAAATTTGGTCAGAAATGGGTTCTAATAAGGGGTAATGGTAGAGCACGACGAGGGGAATAACAAATGCTATTGCCGAAGGATTTCTACCAAGGAAAAGTGGTCCAAAGGAGGAGAGAGAAAGTGGCAGCTCAAGGAGCTCCCATGGCTGCCGGCCAAAGAGGAAGAAGAAGGCTGAAAATCTGATTTTTAAGATTAGGGCAACCTATTTATAGAAATCTCAAAAAGTGCCCCGAAAGGGCCCCGCCGAGTCCGAAAAAGTGGTTTTGAGAAAACGCGCTCAAACAGAAAAACTCTATGAACAAAAAAGATTCAAAATGAGAAAATATGAACAACAGAAGAAACGGTGTCATAAACTGAGCCTCGAACAGAAAGTTATGCCCCGAACAAGTTCAACAGCTACTGGGTCCAGAAACTCTGAAATTGAAAAAAAAAACGACCAGAAAGAAATTCCAAGAGTCCATGACTCAACAAAATGTGAAAATGAATCCCATACGAGGATCCAGGCTCCAGACGAGACATTTTGCAATAACTTTCATTAATTGCACCATGGCCCCTACAAAAAGGGTTAACTACGAAACTGCCCCAGAATGAAAATATCTTCCAAAAGATATTTTCTTAGATACCCCTGAAATAAAATATCTTCAAAAGATATTTATGAAAAACACCCCAAGAAATGAAAAAGATTCTAAAGAATTGTGCATCTATGCCCCTGTGGACACCGGGAGCAACCAGAGTACTTTCTTGCAAAAGTAAAGATACGTATTTTAAGAAAACCACTAAAGATGAAGGTATGTGAAGTCAAAAACTAACTCTAAGCACGAAAGTGAGGTTTTGCCAAACAAGTGACAAATGGAGATAAGACAGAATAGGGAAAATGACGAAATAACGCATAGTGTCCGAAAAGTAAAAATGCAGAAATGACTCGGTCCTTAAAGGAAGTTGTTAATCCACATAAAAGAGTCTCAAAAATCATTTCCAAGCACTCAAGATGACACGAAGCGATAAGAAACAGAGTTCAGAAAGGAAAATTAAACGAAAAAATTTCATTCGTAAAATTTCAGGAAAAAGGAAAGGGAGGTAAATGACCGGGTCGTTACAGTCCCTTTGGAACCTTTGCCTATAGATGCATGCCCTTTGGGCTATGCAATGCATCGGCAACTTTTCAAAGATGCATAATGTCCATATTTTCTGATATGGTCAATAAGTTTTTGGAAGTATTCATGGATGATTTTTCCGTCTTTGGATCTTCCTTTGACTCATGTCTCCACAATCCATCCCTTATGCTTCAAAGATGCAAGGAGAAAAATCTGATTCTAAGTTGTGAAAAGAGTCATTTCATGGTCCAAGAAGGCATTGTCTTGGGGCACGTTATTTCTAAAAGGGGAATTGAGTCGACAAAGCAAAAGTTAAATTGATCTCTAAACTTCCTCCTCCAAATTATGTCCGATAAATCTATTCCTTCCTTGGTCATGCCAGCTTTTATCGCCACTTTATCAAAGATTTCAGCAAAATATCCCAACCCTTGTGTAATTTCTTACCAAGGATATTCCCTTCAATTTTGATGAAACATGTTTGGAAGCTTTCAAGAAGCTTCGTACTCTTCTCTCTTCAGCCCCAATCATGAAACCGCCTAACTGGTCTCTTCCATTTGAGATCATGTGTGATGCATCCGATTATGCATTGGGTGTGGTTTTGGGCCAACGTATGGACAAGCTACCACATGCTATCTATTATGCTAGCAAAATTCTTTCTGACGCTCAATTGAATTACACCACCACTGAAAAAGAGTTGCAAGCTGTGGTGTATGCCTTGGACAAATTTCATTCTTACCTTCTTGGGTCCAAGGTCATTGTCTTTTCGGACCATACTGCTTTAAGGCATTTGCTCTCAAAGAAAGAAACCAAACCCCGGCTAATTCGATGCATACTCTTACTTTAAGAGTTTGACATTGAAATTCGGGATAAAAAAGGGATAGATAATGTCATCGCCGACCATCTCTCGCATCTACTCAGTGAGAAATCCTTTGAATTTGCTACAGTTCGTGATTCTTTCCCGGATGAGCAACTATTTCAGATTTCTCATACAAATCTTCCTTGGTTTACGGATATTGTCAACTACCTTGTGGTAGGAAAAATTCTGTCCAAATATTCCAAACAAGAGAAAGATCGGTTCTTCTCCCAAGTTAAAATTTTTTTTTTGGGAAGATCCGGAATTGTTCAAGTGTTGCCCGAACCAAATCATCCGGCAATGCATTCTTGAAACTGAATTTTTAAGTGTCCTAAATTTCTGCCATACTCTTGCATGTGGAGGACACTTCAATGCCAAGAAAACTGTTGACAAAGTCCTTTAAAGTGGATTTTACTGGCCCTCTCTGTTTCGGGATGCTTATAATTTTTGCAAATCTTGTGAGCATTGCCAAAAGCTCGGAGCCATGTCTAGAATAGAAATGATGCCCCTTACCCAAATATTAATCATAAATTTTTTTGATGTGTGGGGAATTGACTTCATGGGACCATTTCCATCCTCTTATGGCTATGAGTATATTTTCGTAGCGGTGGATTACGTGTTTAAATAGGTTGAGGCTAAAGCTACCAAAACCAATGATCATAAAGTTATGGTTAAGTTCATTCAATCAAACATCTTCAGTTGATTTGGTACGCCTAAAGCCCTCATCAGTGACGGAGGTTCTCATTTCTGTAATCGTTATCTCAGATCCGTCCTTCTTAAGTACTCCGTCACTCACAAGGTTGCCACACCTTACCACCCTCAAACGAGTGGTCAAGTGGAAGTACATAATCGTGAGATCAATCATATTCTAGAAAAAATGGTTCGACCGAACCGCAAAGATTGGTCATTACGACTAAACGATGCTCTTTGGGCCTACCAGACAGCGTATAAGACACCCATTGGCATGTCACCATATCGACTTGTCTTTGGCAAAGCTTGTGATCTCCCAGTTGAGTTAGAGCACCGTGCTTTTTGGGCCATAAAACGGTTCAACTTTGATCTTAAGGAAGCCGGCTCTACTCGTAAATTGTAGCTCAATGAGCTTGAGGAAATTCGAAATGATGCGTATGAAAGTGCCAAAATCTATAAGGCAAAGACTAAAGCATTCTATGACAAGCACATTGTCAATAAGTCTTTTGCCCCTAGACAGAAGGTTTGGCTTATCAATTCTTGGTTGCGACTCTTTCCCTGTAAACTCCATTCACAGTGGGATGGTCTAGATGTTATCTCATCCGTCTTTCCTCGTGGTGCCATTGAACTTCACGATCCTACCGATGGATCTGTCTTTAAGGTTAATGGCCAAAGGTGATAAGTGCTTAAATGTTGCACATTTCAGCACCTAAGCTAAGGTATTTCAGTCTTTGCATCTATCTTAATTTTATATTTTAGTCCTAATTTATGTTTATGTGTATTTCAGGGCAATAAAGTTAAAATGAGCTAAGAACGGTCCAATTAAGCCTTTTTGGAGTTAAGCAAAGATTTTCAGACAATGGCACAAAGCGGTCAATTTCGAGCCTTTGATGATGTTCCCAAAGATGGAGAAGCAAACCAAATAGCCCGGGGCAAAAATGGAGCTGAATAAGGCTTAAAGGAATTTGTCAACTCTGGGGGGATCGATCCCCAGGGTGGGGGGATCGATCCCCCAGGACTTAGCAACATTACAGTTTTTATTTAATTTTTGGGCTCATTTTGGGAACTGTTGGGCTTTAATGAGATTGTTACTTAAGGCCCAGTGAGCCATTAGATTAGGGTTAGTTTTAGTTTTTATTTAGGTAAAGATTATTAGAGAAAAAAAAAAAGTTTTATATTATTGATTTTATTTCTGTATCGTAGTATCGTATTTTCTCTCTGGAAAAACACGCGAAGAAAGGGAAAAAGGAAGAACAGGCTAGGGTTTGGAAGAAAAGTTCAGAGAAGATGAAGCAGATGATGGGGATTGTCCTGTCTTCGACTCCATCAACCATGAGTGGCTGATTCTTCTACTTAGGGTTGGATAAACCCTAAGCATGTAACCTATTCTCTCTCTCTTTTCATACTTTTTGGGGATTAATTTATGTAATTAGTGTATAGTCTTGAATATTATGAATTAAATTCTTCCAATTGATTATCTGTATTAATCTCATATTGTCTTATGTGTGGTTGATTGATAAACAAATTTTACACATGAATTCTTTGTTAATTGATTCTTGTGATGGCTATGCATGGTATTGCTTAGTTGTAATTGTGTTTCAAATTGATGAAAAATGCTTCCATTTGATGGATGGTACTACATGTTTAGGTTAATTTGTTGTCTAATTAGTTTTAAATTCATGTTTAATTAGTTTAATTTAAGTTTAATTAATTTAATTGCAATTCAATTATTAGGTAAGTAGACCATCCATACTTATGTTTGAATTCCATACTTTTTGTCACAATTGCATTATCTTCTAGATTAATGTGTGTTAAATTTGTAACTTGGATTGATAAATCATGCTTTGAATGGGTGAATTGCACTACACTTAGTTTAATTGTCATTAGGTAATTGATTCATGCTTGAAATTGATGGTTTACACTTTTCATTGCACTTGTTAGCCACATATAGATTACATAGTATTATTTCCCCAATTAGTTGAAAGTGAGTAAGTTAGGGAATGTGTTTAGTGGTGAATCCTACACCCTAAGTCTCTTTCCAATCTCTTAAACTCTATTTCTTTATTGCAATCATTTAGTTTAAAATTAATTTTAATCACAAACAAAACCCTTTTGGCAATCACATAAGCACTAAAGTAGAATTCAATTCTGGAAAACCTATAATTGTTTAGATCTCTTGGGACGATCCCTGCTCACTTCATACTCCATAGTATAAGTGTTTAGTGGTTTTATAAATTTTAAAATATGGTGCCCACTTGACATTATTTCTAAACCTAAAGTGTTGTGCATTATTTTGTGCACACGCTCGGTCGCACCATAGTTTTGGCGCCGTTGCCGGGGATCTAACGGTTTTGAAGAATTGAATTAAACATTAGTTCTTTGTTGATTGTCTACTTTTAAGTCATTTTAATTTTTAATTTTTTTTATTATTTGATTTGTCAATTAGGTACTTGAAGCAAAGTGGAGCAAACGCTGGACTTAGAAGCAATTAAAAAAAAAAAATTTGAAGTTGCTTAAGGACCATCTGTAAGTTCTCTTTAATTTTAGTACTTTAATTGTATACCAATTTGCATGCTTTGGACAGCCCAAGTGGAGGCTTAAATTGAATTGTTTTATTTTTAAGTCCAAGCATACCTTCTTGTAGAAGGCATCGGCCCGTGTGGAGTCATTTATTTGTTTTAAGTGCATTGATATTATTGAGGAGTTTGGGAACATCGTATGTGGAGGTTGAAATTTTGAAATGTTGGTGTGTTGACTTGTTCTAGTGCATGCATGGTCGTAGATCACTTAATCGTCCTCTTGCTCCTGTAAATCAAAATCTCGAAATTTTTCTTCGGCGTTTAAGAAGTAGTACTAGGGATAGTCATCTTAATCTTTTAAATTTTGATCTTCCATCACCTTTAATGAAAGATCCAATTGAAGATCCCGTTGTAGATCTTGGTCATGTGGATCATAATGGTGTGCACCACCCACCACAAGTTCATATTGTGGATCCTCAAGGTGTGCATCCACCCTTGGGAATGCCACAACCAGTTAATCATGCGGTGCAACAACCTAATCTAGGGATGCCAAGGCCAAATATTGTTCCCCCAATTGGTGAGCAACAACAACAATATGTTCAAATGGCATACCCTCAACAAGGTCAAATGGCATATCATCAACAAGGTCAAATGCCATATCCTCCTCTCAATCCTCTCAATCCTCCAATGGTCCTTAGGGATCGTTACACTCCAAATCAATATAATGCACCTACTTGCATTCAATTGCCAAATTTTCGTGCTCATCATTATGAGATTAAGGCTTCCACCATTAACATGTGCCCCCTTTTCTATGGGTTGAGCAATGAAGAGCCTTATAAACATTTAGATGAGTTCTTGGAAGTTTGTTCCACCGTGAAAATCACGGATGTTCCGGAAGAAGTCCTAAAAATGAAGCTTTTCCCTTTCACTCTTCGGGATAAAGCTAAATATTGGTTCAACAACTTGCGGCCAAATACAATCACCTCTTGGGCACAATTGCAACAAGAGTTCTTAAAAAAGTATTACCCCGCAAGTCGAACTGATGCCATGAGAACTTCCATTCGTGAATTTAAACAACAAGAAGGAGAACCCCTTCATGAAGCATGGGAACGTTTGAATGACTTGCTACGGAAGTGTCCACATCATGACATTCCTAAGTGGCAATTAGTTCAATGTTTCTTTTCAAGTTTATCCGATGCCAATAAGGGCATTGTTGATGCTTCTTGTGGCGGAAGCTACATTGAAAGAAATGAAGATGAAATTTGGCAACTTTTCGAAAAAATGAGTGAAAACTCAATGCATAGATCTTCATCTTCTAGGGGTAGTCACCTAGCACATATGGGAGGAAAGAAAGCTATAAATCAAATAGACTCTTCCATGGAAATTGCCGCTGAGGTCAAAAATCTTACTCAAAGGTTTGATACATTCCTTTTGAATCAAGGTCCGGCAACTCAATCATATCCTCACCATTCCAATGAAATGTGCATGACTTGTTCTAGTTACACTCACCATACTTCAAATTGCCCTCTTGGACAAATTATACCAAGTGAGTCTCAAGAACAAGCAAATGCTGCTTTCATTCATCAAGGGAACAACCCTTATTCCAATACTTACAATCCGGGATGGAAAAATCATCCAAACTTTGCATGGAGAAATCAAGGAGACGGTGCAAACCCTCCTCAAAATCAAGGTTACCAAGCAAAGTATGTTCCCCCACATCTCCAAAATCAAAATCAGAATTCTCAAGGTTACCGTCCTTCATTCTATCCTCAGAATGTGAATCAATACTCTCAACCTCAAGCATCAAATCCTCAGTCCTACTCTCATCCTCAAGCATCAAATTCTCAATCTTACTCTAATCCAAATCAAGCGCCTCCTAAAAGTTCAGCTTTTGAGGACAAAGTCTTGCAGGCTTTAGGTAATCTTCAAAAAGATAATCAACTGTTTCATTCTCACTCTCAATCAATTGCAAAGCTTGAAGCTCAAATTGGGCAATTAGCTAATTCTTTAAATATGAGAGAGAAAGGTAAGTTGCCTAGTCAAACTGAGGCCAATCCTAAAGGGCAATTTATGGCGCAAGCAAGTCCTTCATCAGAATTTTCTGGAAATGAGCAAGTTCAAGCAATTACTACCTTGAGGAGTGGTAGGAAAGTGGATAATAAGGTAGAGGTACCTAAGGAGGATAATGAATTGGCACAACCAAGTGGTTGCATCCATCCCATTCCAAATTCTATTCCAATTTCCTTGGATGCTAGTGGTTCCAAAAAGGACATTCCATTATCTTCATCATCATCTCCCCAATTAGAGAAGCCTTATGAGCCAAAAGCTCCATTTCCTCAAGCTTTGAGAGAAACTTCATCATTTGGGAGACAAGAAGGAAAAATTCATGATATGATGGAAGTGTTTAAACAAGTGAAAATCAATCTTCCTCTTCTAGATGCAATTAGGCAAATTCCACCATATGCAAAGTTCTTGAAGGACTTGTGCACACAAAAGAGGAAGAGCAAGGGAAGGGACCTTAAGAAAGTGCTTTTAACAGAACAAGTGAGTTCCATCATTCTTTCTAACACTCCTCCTAAGTTCAAGGATCCAGGTGCTCCGACTATTTCTTGTGTTATTGGAAACCAAGAAGTTCGTAGAGCTCTCCTTGATTTAGGTGCAAGTATCAATCTCATTCCATACTCTGTTTACTTGCAGTTAGGGTTAGGGGACTTGAAGCCAACATCGGTAGTAATCCAACTAGCCGATAGATCAATTAAGAAACCAAGGGGGATTGTTGAGGATATTCTAATTAAGGTTGATAAATTTTATTTCCCGGTTGATTTTGTGGTACTAGATACTGAGCCAGTCCCTAATCTCACCAATCACATTCCAGTCATCCTAGGAAGGCCATTCCTTGCCACTGCCAATGCCACCATTAATTGTAGATCCGGCATTATGGACATCTCTTTTGGCAACATGATGGTTAAGCTTAATGTATTCAATGCAAGTCAACATCCCACAGATGAAGACGAGTGTTTCCTAGTAGATGTCTTGGATGAAAACATAGAGGAGACTCTTCCCTCTATTTTATCTAAGGACCCTCTTGAGGCGTGCCTTTGCGAAATGTTTGAAAGTTGTGGTTTTGACACAGAAGGATCCATAAGTGAGGTGAATGCTTTAATGGACTCTGTGGCCACTTTGGATTACCCACCTTGGAAAAGCAAGAAAGAACCTCTTCCTTCACTCTCTAGTACTCCACCAGTTCCATCTCTCATCTCTCCTCCTATTCTTGAGCTTAAGCCCCTTCCATCAAATCTGAAATACGCCTTCTTAGGCCCAAAAGAGACTCTTCCGGTCATCATTGCTTCCAATCTTGAAAATGACCAAGAGAATGATCTTTTGGAAGTGCTTAAAGCTAACAAAGAAGCCATTGGATGGAGTGTGGCTGACTTAAAAGGCATTGACCCTTCTATTTTTATGCATCGCATACACATGGAAGATGATGAAAAGCCATTTAGGGATGCTCAAAGGAGATTGAACCCAAATATGAAGGAAGTGGTCATGAAGGAGGTTGTGAAACTTCTAGATGCGGGAATCATTTATCCTATCTCTGATTCCAAGTGGGTTAGTCCAACTCAAGTGGTTCCTAAAAAGTCGGGAATCACAGTTGTTGAAAATGCTAAGGGTGATCTTATTTCGAAACGCACCGCCACTTCATGGCGTGTTTGTATAGATTACCGAAAGCTGAATTCTGCTACTAGGAAGGACCATTTTCCATTGCCTTTCATTGACCAAATCTTGGAAATATTGGCTGGGCAACAATACTATTGCTTCCTAGATGGTTACTCGGGGTACAATCAAGTGGCCTTAGATCCATTGGATCAAGAAAAGACCACATTCACATGTCCTTTCGGTACATTTGCTTATCGACGGATGCCTTTCGGATTGTGCAATGCTCCTGCCACTTTCCAAAGGTGTATGATGTCAATTTTTTCGGACATGGTGGAGAAGTATTTAGAAGTCTTCATGGATGACTTCTCGGTTGTTGGGTCCTCATTTGATTCATGTCTCCAAAATCTCAAAAAAGTGCTTCAAAGATGTCGTGAGACTAATCTTGTGTTAAGTTGGGAAAAGAGCCATTTCATGGTTCAAGAAGGAATCGTGCTTGGACATGTCATCTCTAAAAGAGGAATAGAAGTAGATAGAGCGAAAGTTGAGCTAATTTCTGAATTGTCTCCACCTACTACGGTGAGAGAAATCCGCTCCTTTCTAGGACATGCCGATTTTTATCGCCGATTCATCAAAGACTTTAGCAAAATTGCTAGACCCTTGTGTAACCTTCTTGCCAAGGAGACTCCATTTGTCTTTGATGAAGCATGCCTAAATGTTTTTCATCAACTTCGCACTCTTCTATCATCCGCTCCTATCATGCAACCTCCAAATTGGTCCTTACCATTTGAGATTATGTGTGATGCTTCCGACTTCGCAATGGGTGCTGTTTTGGGGCAAATGATAGGTAAACTACCATATGCTATATACTATGCGAGTAAGACTTTCTCAGGTGCCCAATTGAACTATTCTACCACCGAGAAAGAGTTACTTGCCCTAGTATATGCCCTTGATAAATTTCGGTCATATCTCTTAGGATCCAAGGTAATTGTGTTTTCCGATCATGCCGCTCTTAGGCATCTTTTAATGAAAAAGGAAACCAAACCTCGCTTGATAAGATGGATTCTACTTCTTCAAGAATTTGACTTTGAAATCAAGGATAAAAAGGGCTCCGACAATGTCGTTGCCGATCATCTGTCTAGATTAATGGTTGAATCTTCTCCAAATCTTGAAATTCATGAATCATTTCCGGATGAACAACTCTTTCAAATCTCAAATGGGACGTTGCCTTGGTTCGCCGACATTGTTAACTATCTTGCAACCAGCAAACTTCCCATTAATTGGTCAAAACAAGAAAAGGACCGATTCTTTGCTAACATCCGGAAATACTATTGGGAAGATCCCATTCTGTTTCGTTATTGCCCGGATCAAATCATCAAGAGATGTGTGCCGGAAAGTGAAGTTCCGAGCGTCCTTGCGTTTTGTCACACACTTGCTTGTGGTGGGCATTTTAGTGGAAAAAAGACCGCGTTGAAGGTTCTTCAAAGTGGGCTCTTCTGGCCCACTATCCATCGAGATGCCTATAACTTTTGTAAGGTGTGTGTTCGGTGTCAAAAGTTGGGATCAATGTCAAAGAGAGACATGATGCCCTTAACTTCAATCTTTGTAGTTGAAATCTTCGATGTATGGGGCATAGACTTTATGGGACCATTCCCAATGTCTTATGGCTTTCAATATATCCTCGTTGCCGTTGATTATGTTTCAAAGTGGGTTGAGGCTTGTGCTACCAAAACGAATGACCACTCCGTGGTAATTGCATTCGTTAAATCAAATATCTTTGCTCGTTTTGGTATGCCAAGGGCTATGATAAGTGATGGAGGAAAACATTTCTGTAATCAATTCTTGAAGCAACTTTTCTTGAAATACTCCGTCACACATAAAGTGGCCACTCCCTACCATCCCCAGACAAGTGGGCAAGTCGAGGTGTCAAATAGGGAAATCAAGCATATTCTTGAGAAAACTGTCAATCCGACCCGAAAAGATTGGTCAAGAAAATTGAACGATGCTTTGTGGGCTTACCGGACAGCTTACAAGACTCCAATAGGTATGTCTCCATATAGACTTGTTTATGGGAAGCCTTGTCATCTTCCGGTTGAGCTAGAACACAAAGCACTTTGGGCAATAAAAAGGCTCAACTTTGATCTTGATAAGGCTGGAAAAGACCGTTTACTCCAACTCAATGAGCTAGAGGAATTGAGAAATGATGCCTATGATAGTTCAAAAATTTACAAGGCAAGGACAAAAGCATTTCATGATAAACATATTGTGAAAAAGTCATTTGAAGCCGGTCAAAAGGCTTGGTTATTCAACTCTAGGCTCAAATTTTTCCCTGGAAAGCTTCGAACCAAATGGGAAGGCCCTTATCAAATTATCTCCGTCTCACCTCATGGGGCTGTTGAACTTAAAAATCTAAAAGATGAAGGGACCTTCAAAGTTAATGGTCAAAGGCTTAAACCATATATTGATGGACAAAATTTTCAAAGAAATGTGGAATCTGCCCTCTTGGTAGATCCCATTTATTTTGAAGATTGAGAATATCTCACGTCTTTCTAGCGACGTTAAACACTAGTTGTATCGAGTTTCTCCTTCGTTGCATTTTAATTTTCATTTTATTATTATTTTATTTCTATTTTTCCTTTTGTACATTTATGCATTTTTAAATAAAAAAAAAAAATTGTAAATGAGTAATGTAGGTTGGTGTTTGATTTTTTATCTATTTTTTTATTATTATTTTTATTATTTTTGTATATATTTCATGTTAATTTTGATTTATTCAAAAACATAAAAAAATTTTTTTTAAAAAGTATTAATTAGTATAGGTTGATAAGTGATTTTATTTTAATTTTATTTATTATTATTTTTATTTTTATTTTTATTTTATTTTTTATCTATTTTTCATTTTAGTGTATATATTCTTTTTAGTTTTGTTTTTTTTGTTTATTATTATTATTATTATTTTTAAAAAAAAAAAAAATTGAAAAATTGAAAAAAAAAAAGAAAAAAAGAAAGATCGATCCCAAAACGGGTAGGAGATCGATCCCATTTTATTGGCAGAGAGCAACAAAAAAATAGGCCAAGTGGATTGATCCCCTGTCCAAAGGGATCGATCCCATTTTACTTATGTTTCTCCCTTCTTATTAAACAGTGAAGGGGACATTTTTTGCCTAAAATTGTCGATCCCCCATCAAAACAGATCGATCGCACCTTGGCCCTTGAAACCACGAATACATTCCTCTCTGTTGCTTGAAATTCTGCTTCTTCCCCCAAAAATCTCTAAACCCAATTTCATTGTCCAACCCTCGTGATCTCTTCTCCTCTTCCACGGTGTCGCGGCTATTAAAAACGGCGCCATGGTTCTGAGTTCTTCTCCGCCGACGGTTTGAGTTCGCCGCTGGCTTCGCCTTTTATTTTCCGACGCGGCTGTTCCTTCCGGCGATTCAGATCGCGGCTGCGTCTTCTAACAGCGATCACGGCCGGTTCGTCCTCCGGCGTCGCGGTTAGGTCGTTCTCCAGCGATCTCGGATAGGACGCTGTTCTGCGTTGCCTCTTTCGTTTTTCTACAAGTGCCGCGCCTGGGTCATATTCCGGCGTTGAGTTTGGGTCGCCGTTCTCCAGCGATCGCATCAAGGTCGCTGTTTTTCTCCGGCGATTTCGGCTGGGTTCTCTGTCGCGCTTTTGGGTCGCTTTTCTCCTGCGATTTCGACTGGGTTTTCCTTCGGCCGCCGGTTTGAGACTCGTCCTTTATTCTCCAGTGATCGTGGCTGGTCTTTCCGGCGAGCGTCTGGGTCGTCTTTCTGAAAAAAAAAAAAAAAAAAAAAAACAAACAGCAGCGGCGTTGCATCTGTTTTCTTTCCGGCGTCGCATCTGTTCATCTTCCAGCGCCATTTCCTGGTTCTTGTTTAATTCGTCGGCGTCGCGGCTGTCCGTTTTCTTCCGGCCGTGCTTGAATCAGTCCGATTCCGGATTGGCCCTCTCCGGCGAGCTTGTAACTCGTCGTTTTCCCCAGCAATTCCGGCGGCTGGTTCATCAAACGGCGTCGCGGCTGGGTTCGTCGTCGATTACAGCTTCGCAGTTCTCCGTCGTCGCTGGGTCTCGCCGGCGATTCTTGGACTGGCTTTACCCAGTTCTGCCGGTTGTCTTCTCCGGCAAGCTTGTGATGTTAATCTCAAAAAAAAAAAAAATAATAATAATAATAATAATAATAATAAATAAATAAAAACATAACATAAAAATTTTAATAATTAAAAAGTATATATATATATATATATTTTTTTTTTTTTTTGAATTGATTTATTAAAAAAAAAAAAAAAATAGATAAAAAAAAGAGTAGCATTGATGTTTAAAAAAAAAAAAAAAAAAAGGCTAAGTAGAATTTGTAGTAGTGTTTTTAGTTATTTATTTCTTTATTTATTTTTGATAAAAATAAAATAAAATTTCAGTAACATTCCGTCTTGCTAGAGACGTTAAACTTAGCCCATTTTTCTTATTTTATTTTGTTGGTTGTATATACATGTTCTTTTCCTTTGTAAAAAAAAAAAAAAAAAAACTTGAATTGATTTATTTTAGTATATATTTATTTCTTTTTAGTTTAATATATATTTTTTCTTTTTAGTTTAGAATATTTTTCTTTGTGTTAAAAAAAAAAAAAAAAAAAAAAAAAAAAAAAAAAACTGGGAAATCAATCCCATTCTTGAAATTAAAAATAAAAAAAAAACATATCACCAAAATTTCAAAAATATGTGTCCCCGTTATGCCCTTCTGCTTAGTTATGCATGTTTTCATCTTTTACAAAGGGTTTGATATCATATCTCTTTACATCTTATTCTATATTGTTTTGGAATGTATGCTTTACTTATTCCATTTGATATTTGATGTGAGTTGCTAGTGTGGCTTTTCTAGTAGGTTTTTGCATCCAAATTTGGGGAAGACCTCTTTCGTCATGGATCATTACCGGACGTCATTAACTTTTACCATCACGGTATACTCTTTCCATTTCTTTCATTGTTCTCATTGCACATTGAGGACAATGTGCAGTTTAAGTTTGGGGGTAAAGTAGCCTTGTTACATTCTACTTTAAGTTGAGTTTTAAAGCATGATTGAGATTTGAGATATATTTGGCAATGATTTTGAACTTTTGAAGCATAGTGCCTTTAAAAAACAAGTTGTTAAAGTCTAATACTTCTTGTATGCTCTAGGATGCCATTTAGGGGTAAATTTTAATTTTTGACATCATGTTTTCTTTTGTGGTACACATCATCTTGTTGGTTGAAAATGCTTTGAGAGTTGATTATAGAATTCTACATTTGCACTTGCGCACACTAGCATTCAATTTGTGGGGTACATGCTTAGTTGATTATTGTTTTGGTTTGTTCCAATTGAGCTAGTATGCTTTGAAAGCTTTCATTCTTGATAAAATGACCTTGCAAAGGAAAGAAAAGAAATAAATTAAAAAAAAAACTGCATTCTTTCAACATGTCAACTGATTAAAAAGGAAGACAAGGGAAGAATGTAAGATGTATGATTAGTTTGAGTTCGTAGCCTAGCCATTCCGAGTCATTACGCCCTTAGGAGTGTCTTTACACTTAACGCCCTAAGACCATCTGGTTTGGGAGTCGTTGGCTCAACGCTTGTTACATGGGGTGATTAGAGAGCTTAAGGAACTTGGACATTGCACATGGTCATACATAAAAATAAAAAATGAAATCAATAAAAAAAAAAGAATGTTTGATTAAATAACAAGGTTCATTCAATGTCTTGATGTCTGGTACTATATCTGCATGCTAGTTTGAGGGTAAGGCTATGCCATTACTTTGATTTGCTAGGATAGCAACACATTTTGATGCCGGTTCACTTAAAAGGATGATATAATTGATTCAATTTGCATGATTAATTAATTGATGTGTGGAGGACCGTTTTTGCTTACATGATGTTGAAACGTTGATAATAGCTTAGAAATGGCAGAAATTTGCATACTTGAGGTAGTCTACTTTCAACACTTGTTTAATATGTGTCGTTACTTCTCAAGTGAGAAAGAGCTGTTGATGTTTGTGGGTACCATTTCTGTAAACCCTCACGAGACTTCACTCGTCCACTAGGGGTAACCTAGGGGTTTAAAAGGCTTGTTGCATATGCTAAATGCAACCGTGATCCCTACGAAAGTGGTGTTATCTTTATTTGCTTTATTAGTTCATAATCGTATATATGTTTGTTTCATTTCCATGCTGTAGTTTATTGCTAGGGACTAGCAATATCTAAGTTTGGGGGCGTGATAAGTGCTTAAATGTTGCACATTTCAGCACCTAAGCTAAGGTATTTCAGTCTTTGCATCTATCTTAATTTTATATTTTAGTCCTAATTTATGTTTATGTGTATTTCAGGGCAATAAAGTTAAAATGAGCTAAGAACGGTCCAATTAAGCCTTTTTGGGGTTAAGCAAAGATTTTCAGACAATGGCACAAAGCGGTCAATTTCGGGCCTTTGATGATGTTCCCAAAGATGGAGAAGCAAACCAAATAGCCCGGGGCAAAAATGGAGCTGAATAAGGCTTAAAGGAATTTGTCAACTCTGGGGGGATCGATCCCCAGGGTGGGGGGATCGATCCCCCAGGACTTAGCAACATTACAGTTTTTATTTAATTTTTGGGCTCATTTTGGGAACTGTTGGGCTTTAATGAGATTGTTACTTAAGGCCCAGTGAGCCATTAGATTAGGGTTAGTTTTAGTTTTTATTTAGGTAAAGATTATTAGAGAAAAAAAAAAAGTTTTATATTATTGATTTTATTTCTGTATCGTAGTATCATATTTTCTCTCTGGAAAAACACGCGAAGAATGGGAAAAAGGAAGAACAGGCTAGGGTTTGGAAGAAAAGTTCAGAGAAGATGAAGCAGATGATGGGAATTGTCCTGTCTTCGACTCCATCAACCATGAGTGGCTGATTCTTCTACTTAGGGTTGGATAAACCCTAAGCATGTAACCTATTCTCTCTCTCTTTTCATACTTTTTGGGGATTAATTTATGTAATTAGTGTATAGTCTTGAATATTATGAATTAAATTCTTCCAATTGATTATCTGTATTAATCTCATATTGTCTTATGTGTGGTTGATTGATAAACAAATTTTACACATGAATTCTTTGTTAATTGATTCTTGTGATGGCTATGCATGGTATTGCTTAGTTGTAATTGTGTTTCAAATTGATGAAAAATGCTTCCATTTGATGGATGGTACTACATGTTTAGGTTAATTTGTTGTCTAATTAGTTTTAAATTCATGTTTAATTAGTTTAATTTAAGTTTAATTAATTTAATTGCAATTCAATTATTAGGTAAGTAGACCATCCATACTTATGTTTGAATTCCATACTTTTTGTCACAATTGCATTATCTTCTAGATTAATGTGTGTTAAATTTGTAACTTGGATTGATAAATCATGCTTTGAATGGGTGAATTGCACTACACTTAGTTTAATTGTCATTAGGTAATTGATTCATGCTTGAAATTGATGGTTTACACTTTTCATTGCACTTGTTAGCCACATATAGATTACATAGTATTATTTCCCCAATTAGTTGAAGGTGAGTAAGTTAGGGAATGTGCTTAGTGGTGAATCCTACACCCTAAGTCTCTTTCCAATCTCTTAAACTCTATTTCTTTATTGCAATCATTTAGTTTAAAATTAATTTTAATCACAAACAAAACCCTTTTGGCAATCACATAAGCACTAAAGTAGAATTCAATTCTGGAAAACCTATAATTGTTTAGATCTCTTGGGACGATCCCTGCTCACTTCATACTCCATAGTATAAGTGTTTAGTGGTTTTATAAATTTTAAAATATGGTGCCCACTTGACATTATTTCTAAACCTAAAGTGTTGTGCATTATTTTGTGCACACGCTCGGTCGCACCAAAAGGCTTAAACCTTATGTTGATGGCATAGTTTCGATTCAAAAAGTGGAGAAAGTCCTACTAACGAACCCAATTTACGAGGACTAATGCATAATTTTGGTTTGTCCAACTATCGATGTTAAATTTAGCACTCTTGAGAAACAATTCTTTCAATTCCAAAGCTTTCATATTCCAAAATTGCCTTAGCCAAATTTTTCAAAAATTAGCCAAGTGTAGCCACAATTTGAACTTTTCCAGAACTATCTTGAATTGCGTTCCAAAAGTCACTTTAGGCTTACTTAGTCATTTTTAGGTCTCGGTACCATTTTCGGAATTTTTCAAGGTCGTTTTGGCAATTTTCTCAAAAAATCCAAAAATCACGGGAAATTCGGACCCCAAAATAAGTGCTTTTGCAAATGAGCTCCGATTCTCATTTCGAGGGTTATACAAAGTGTCTAGGACCCCTAATTGGAAAAAATTTGGATCCCAGCCCAGCCTCTGTTCGGCTAAAATGAAATTCCAGTCCCTGTTAGATTTGGCGGGCACCCGCTAATTCCTGCAGGGGCCGGCCAAGTGCCAATGGACACCTTCAGCTGCACGCCAGGCTTGCCCCACACCATTCCTTGGCATCTCGCGGGCGCCCGCCAAGCTTCGGGATTTCATTAAAACCCATCCAATCCCAAGGCCCATTTTAAAACTTTTATCTTCCCTCTCTCATACAACTGCCCCAACCTCTCCCTTTCCCTAATGCATCTTTTCCTACTCCTCCTTCCTCATTTCTATCTCTCCCTCATCCATCTCCATCATTCTCTCAATCCCTCATCTATCATCCTCCTCCCCTCCATTTCGCACCAAGCAAGGTGCCATTGGATTCTCCATTTCTGGGTAAGTTTCTCTTCCTATATTCTTTCAAGTTTTGAGTATTAATGGAGGATGGGATTGAATGTTATGGAGGTTTAGTACTTGTTTGGGACTAGTGTCTTTCATTTTTAGGGCAATTTTTTTTTGGGTTTTTACCACTCTAATCATCCTTTTGCTCTCTGCCTTTTTGTCTTACACACCAGGTGTTTGACAAATTGCATGAACCAAATCTTTCTTCCAAATTGCTCCCAAAACTACCTCTAAGCATACTCGCTCTCCAAAGGACCATCCGAGGAAGCTCCCACTCCAAATTGGGCTGAGTGGCCCATTGAAATGGAAGCGAAATTTGTCATTAAACATGAGTTTAAGGAAAATCCAGAAACAGCATGGTCCGTCAAAGAATTGAAGGACCGTGGCCTTAAAATTTTGTTCAAACCATGCACTATAGCTTTTTATCCGCGTGTGGTCCGGCAGTTCTACTCAAACATGTTTTACTCCTGTACGGAGCTGGATGTGATTAAGACAACCATTGATGGCACGCCTTATGCGTTCACCTTTAATGACCTTGCCACGGCATTGGAATGTCCTTTGACATCTCCTCTGGATGAGGAGGACCAGCCTCTTTATGGTGTTTTCCCGGATGATGTGTCTCTGCTGGACATTGTCTATGACATGTGCCACAATAACTTTACCAGCACTAGAAAAACAAACACGAACAAGTCATATCTTCCGTGCCGGCTTTGGTTCTTGGACTCCGTCCTCGCTAAGAATGTTCTTCCAGTCCCCAAGCACTCTGAACATAAGGGAGTTTTTCTGAACACCCTCTATGCGGCTAAAAAAGGGTGTTGGTTCTGTGTCCCGAAACTCATCAGGGACCAACTTCTCAAAGTATGCAATGATCTATTTGTTGTGCAGTTGGATAATGCATTAACTTGGGCCATGCCTTTCCCGTATTTGGTTACTAAGCTGCTCAAGAACAAAAAGTTCAAGGCACTTCATAATGAGGAGCGGAGTACAGAGGTCTTTCTTTATGACCTCAGTGCATGGAAGTCAAGCACCGTACAGCTTAAGACATCTTGGCAAGCACGCATTGGTGGTGTGCTAGATTGGGGGGGTGTAAATGTCCCTATTGCTCCTGCACCGGCTGCTCCTGCACCTATTGCGTCGCCACCACCTGACATGTCTCATGCCGATTATGACTCCCTCAGCACCTGTATTGACACATTGCAGCTACGAGTCTAAACTATGAAGGGCACCCTTACGAGTTTTCGTAAGTAGACTCAGGAGGGGCAGCAGGTATTGCAGGCCATGCTACAATCTAAAAAAAAAAAGTGTTTTGAATAAAATCATGCCTTAGAGACCTCATTTAAAAGGAAATTTAATGAATTGAAAGCTGGTGTTCTTGAGATTGGAAAAAGAGGGTAAAAGCTACATATTGGGAATCCGGTTCACTTTAAATGAAGCTAGAGATAATGTCTATTATAGATATGACAATTAAAGTATTTATATAGACTATGATATTGATGCATGAGAATTGAAAGAGGATTAGCCATTTTGTTATATCAGGGCTTCATATATACAAGGTAGTCTTCATAATGATTCCATCTCTAATGTTCTCTATGTTCTAAGTTGTAATTGAGCTTTGTGCTTCTTCTTGTTCCATGTTTGATATTTGTGGGTATCATTCCAATTGTTGTCATTTCATTAAGTACTTCATTTTAGTTTTGCTATAGGACTAGCAAGTTTGGGGGTGTAATAAGCGCCGAATATTACATATTCAAGCGCCCTTATTTGCATTAATTAAGTCCATTAGTTGGTTTTATTGTATAGATTATCTTCAGTTTCGTGTTTTTGTGCACTTTCAGGTTTGTTCCTCAAAAAGAAATAAAATTAAGGTTTGGGTGAGTTCTTGAAGAGCAAAGCATGCCGGGCTGGGGATTTACAGTTTTTCTAAGTAAATATGGTCCAATGAACTCATGGACGCATTCTGTAGAGCCCGAGAAGGAAGATGTAGTCATTGGGCCAAGCCAAAGGTCAAATTAAGAGAAGTGTTTTGAGCCTAGGTTACACCATTGCGGGCGCCCGCCAATTTATGATCAAGGATTTAAATTCCAAGGAATGAAAGAAATTCATTCCAGTTGCCTCCAGAATCCGTGGGGCCCCGCCAGTTCCTGCGGGCGCCTGCCGGTTGCCGCCACAGCCCCAGGATACTCCTTTGCCAGCGCGCGAAGCCAGCCATGGCACCCTGTGGGCGCCCGCCATTCGCTGCGGGCGCCTACCAAGCTACAGACAACATGTTGTGGGTTTCATTGTTTTACCCAATGTTGTCCCCTTAATTGAAGGGATGGGTCTACACTCTTCTAGGGATTTCTAACCACGAAATTGATGGAGTTTAGTAGGATCTTTTGCTTATTTGAAGGGCTTGAATCATTATAAATGGATATCTAAGATTGGGAAGATCTCTAGAGAGAGAATTATTGTGTTCTTGAGAGCTTTGTGAGGTATTTTGCTAAGAAAGGTGAAAATGGAAGGGTTGATCTTATCAACCTCTTCCTTCCTTACTTCTATAGGTAACTAACTCCCTTTCTAGGGAGGTGATGAAGCCCTTCTTTGTAAGCATGCTCTAATTTTATTTTAAATTGGGGAATGAAGTATGTGTGTGATATTTTCATAATCTAGAGCTTTATATGAGTTGTAATGGATCTTAATTTCAATAGATGATTGTGTTGAACTTATTATCTTGTCTTAGATTTTATTTTCTCATAATTATATTTTTTACAACTTCATAGTGAGAATGGAGATGAGATTATGAAATTGTTTTTAATGGCATGATGTATGGAAAGTTTGATAATCCATAGCTTGGGGCCTCCCTTTGATGGATTATTCTTGGTTTTTGACTTCATGTGATATTATCATATTGATTGAGGAGTTTGATAATCACTAACTTAGTGATCATGTCATAAGCTACAACCTAGTTTAGGTTGTTCAAGCATGTAAAACTTTGATGGATTATACTTACTTTTTAATTTTATGAATTTCTTAAAGACAATGTAGCAATCATGTATTGCTACATATCATGGTCATATACATAAGTTATTCCCCAAGTTAATCACAAGCAAGCATGTTTATATGGTTGGTGGTGGATTTACTTCCCTAGCTCTCTCTACATAAGTTCCTCTCATCTTAAATTCCTTCCATTTACTGTTTTATGCAAATTTCATTTCCTAGTTCTAAGTGACAAACAAACCAAACCTTTTATACCTCTTCCCTCAAACAAAGTGATTTTAAAACCTTGGTTGCCATAAACTTGCAGTTCTTGTGGTTAGACTAACCCTTATGATAACCCTATTTTACAATGATTTGTGCTATTGCAAGTGTTGATTATTATTGGCAACTATATCGACTGACCAATGCCATATATGACAATAACAAAATGCAACCAATGTGGAAGACACAGGCATTGGGCATAAATATAATAGCATGGACACAAGAGAGGGTATAGGAGTATAAATATGCAAAACAGTGTAGTTAGATTGATCATGAAAAAATGTGATCGATCATGCCCTGATCGATCAGGGCACTAGTGTGATCGATCAAACCTACTAAAAAACATGAAAAGTCACTGTTTTGTGAAGTAGAAGACACGGGGGCATCCAAATGGTCACTTTAAGGCTCGTGACCCCCTATACACCTCAACAATGCACAAATGGTCACTTAAAACGGCACGTGAACCCTGGATCTAAATTCAAAAATAAAACTATACACAAATATATACATATATATATACATGCTTGAGAATTCCAAAAATGGCAACAAAATCAACATGGAAGGCTCGAATCTAAGCACGGCAACATGTTCATCATGAAAAGAAAACAAAAATGGAAAAGAAAGTTTAAAACTTGCCAAAAACAAAGGAGAGAAGTCGACCGAGAGAGAGAAGAGAAAAGATGAAGTCAGAAATGGAGTTTGGGACTCGCTAGAGTCTTGCCGGAGGTGGGGAAGATGGAGCACAGCGTCGGGAGAGAGAGCAAGAGCGTTGGATTGATTCAATGAACGATCCAAATGACCTTTGGGACATTTTTTAAAAAAAGTGGTCTTGACATGTGTGATCGATCGCATGGTCCATTAGATCGATCGAACTTGGATCGATCATGAAGAAGCTCAGATCGATTGAACCTACAAATGACAAAATATTTTTGAAAATTTAAAATCTTTTTGGGTTTTTGAAAAAAAAAAATTATTATTATTATTATTATTTTTTTAAAAACAAAAATTAATTTTGAATTTTGAATTTTGAAAATTTGAAAAGTCAAAGTCAAAAGGAAAAACACAAGGGACTCTGATCGATCGGATAATTATCGATCGAATCTCGATCGATCCAAGATGTGAAAACCTGCAGACACATTCGAACAATTGGACAGAGACATGAAAGTATAGAACTGAGATCAATCGAAGTGATAATTGGATCGATCGAGGGAGCTTGGAACGATCGAAAAATGAGTTCGAACGATACACAAAAACCTAAAATTGATCAGGTCTCATCGACTATCAGTAATAATCAACCATTTGCAATAGCACAATTCATTGTAAAATAGGGCTATTGGTCGGGTAAGTCGAACCACTGGGATTGCTAGTTTATGGCAACCAAGATTATAAAATCACTCTTAGTTTAATGAAAGGGGGGTATAAGAGATGTGTTTGATTTGTCACTTAGAAACTAGGAATTTTAGATTGCATAAAACAATATTTGCATGGAACTGAAGAAAAAAAATAATGTAGAGGGGACTAGGGAAGTGAATCCACTACCTACCCTATTAACATGCTAGTTGAGATTAACTTGGGGGAACAACATAAATATGTGACCATGGAATGTGACAACACAAAATTGCTCCATTCCTTCAAGAAATTCATGAAATCAACAGGTAAGAATAATCTATCAAAGATTTGCATGCGTGAACTACCTAAAGTAAGGTGTAGCCTTAGACATGCTCACTAAACTAGAGATTATCAAACCTTCAATCAAATGATAAAAGCATATGAAGTCAAGAATCAAGAATGTTCCATCAAAGGAAGGCCCTAAGCAAGGGAGGAAGGAGAAGAAGTGGTCTCACCCTCCATTTTCGCACCTAGGAACTCCAACACACACAAAGCCTATAAACTCACAATATTTCTCTCTCTAAAACTCGCAAAAATTGAGATTTGATATAATATAACCCTCCAAGCCTTTTATAAGCCACCATAGACTCCTAACCACTCCAATTTCATGGTCCAAAATCCCTAGGAGAGTGCAGAACCACACAAATGGGTCAAGAGGACAACCTTGGGTGAAACAATGTAGACCATGCCCACTTGTCTACAAATTGGCGGGCACCCGCATGCACAAGGCGGGCACCCGCGGATGCACGAAGTCTCTGGTTGATTGGGAGGGCACCCGCAGATTCTTGAAGTCTTTAGCTGATTGGGCGGGCGCCCGCGAATTTTGGGCGGGTGCCCGCGACTGCATGACTTCACTGCCCGAATGGGCAGGTGCTTGCGGGTTCTAGGCTGGCGCCCGCAACTGCATGACTTCACTGCTTTCACAATTTCAACTTGAACTATTTTTGGAATGGTTTGTTGATGCGATCTTCCTCCTTAGTGCTTTGCAGGGATAACCATGAGTTCGGTGAGTCATAGGTTTGGCCAAAATGAAGGTCCCCGGCAACGGCATACTTTGATCGTCAAAAACTTATTAAAGCATCACTTTTAACTCTCTTTGGGGAACCAACCTGAAAATAGACAAAAGCTTGCAAATAAAGCTAATATATACAGTATAATTAACTAATGGACTTAACTAATGCAAATAAGGGCACTTAAATATGCAATATTCGGCGCTTATCACACCCCAAAACTTACATTTTGCTAGTCCCATAGCAAAACCAAAAATAAAACTCTTAACAAAATGACAACATTTGAAATGCTATCAACATGCATCAATCAAGGTGCAAGAAAATACACACAGACAGCTCACTAGCAACTTGGAACAGACAGAATATTGGAGACGGAATCATTTTGCAGACTACCTTACGTATATGAAGCCTTGATATACAAAATGGCTAAACATATTTCAACTCTCATGCATCAACATCATAGTCTATATAAATACTTCAATTGTCATCTCTTTAATAGAAATCAACTCTAACTTCAATGAAAGTGAACCGAATTCCAATATGTGGCTTTTACCTTCTTTTCCCAATTTTAAAACACAAGCTTCAAATCATTGAATTTACCTTTTGAATGAGGACTCTAAGGCATGAATTTATTCAAAATACAACTTCTTCTTCTTTTTCTTTTTCTTTTTTTTATGATACATATTGTGGTCGTGCAATGCCGAAGTCCCTTAAGGTTTCTAACCAATCCATGTAGCAAGTGTTACGCCAGCAATTCCCAAACCAGATGGCTTTAGGGTGCTAAGTGTAAAGACACTCCTAGGGCTTAATAACTTGAATTGGTAAGGCTACAAACTCCAATAAACCATATTTATTTATTTTTATTTTTGTGAATGACCGTGCAATGCCTAAGTCCCTTAAGCTTTCTAACTAGCCCATGTAGCAAGTGTTAGACCAGCAATTCCCAAACCAGATAGCTTTAGGGTGCTAAGTGTAAAGACACTCATAAGGCTTAATAACTCGAGTCAACAAGGCTACGAACTTAAACTAGTCATTATCCTTATTCATTTTTCATCATTTTTTTTTTATTTTTTATTTTTTAGATTCAATGCCAAAGATATCCATTCATTGGGGTCATCAATTCAAATCAACTGAGTCAAGGTCAAGGTCAATCAGGTTGCATGCCTCACAATTGAGTTTCCGGCGTGCATCTATGCAGTGTGAAGCATGGAAAAGTATGAAATCCAATGAAAATCTAATTGAAGCATTTATATAAACCAATATGAATCAACATAAACATTTTAGATTTTTTCTTTCTTTTCAAAACTATCATTTGCCTCTATACACAAAGTATTAAACACATGCTTCAATCTCCAATAAGTTCCAAGATTACTTTATCATTGTTTTCCAAAAAAATAATTTTTATTAACTTACATGAATCAAGTTAAACATGCAAGCAAAAATGTAATACCAAATATGCACCCCCAAACTTGAATGTCGCATTGTTCTCAATGGGAGAAGACAAAAAATGAAAAGGGAAATGAAAAGAGGGTACAAAGAGCAATAATACCAAGTGGATAAGGAAATTCAGTGGCGGTGCAAAACTAAGCCACCTTATGAATTCCAAGAGCACGCCTCCAAACTTGATTTTAAAAACCTGCCAAAACATATCTATACAAAACAAGCATCATATGATTTCAGACAAAGATGAATATAAATACTGCAATTCGATTTACCTAAAAACCAAAAATCCATGCAAAATAGCAAAAGACTTGCAGTTAGAAGTGCACAACAGGATTGGAAAGTAAATGCCAAACGCAGCCCTAAATAAATCCAAATAGTACTATTAGAAGCAAAATAGATATGGAAAGCATAAAATCACTCCATCGGAGCGAAGGATGAACCACCGGCGCCGCCTGGGGTACGGTCAATCAGAGTCTGGAGCATGGTCTGCAAGACCTATTGTCCATCTTGAGTCTCCTTGACACAGCGCTCGATGTTCCTGACTCGCATGTGAAGTGCATCAATATAAGCACTGAGAGAAACATAATTGGCATAGGACATAGCAGGCGGAGGAGACGCAACAGGAGCAGCCAGAGGGACAGTCGACGCTGGAGCAACAGGGATAGCCAGAGCTCCCCAATTAAGCACATCACCAATGCGTGCTTGACGAGACGTCTTAAGCTGTATAGTGCTTAACTTCCAAACCCCAAGGTCAAAATTAAATGCATCCGTGAGCTTCTCCTCATGACGGGGTGCCCGGAACCCTTGGTTCTTCAGGAGCCTGGTAACAAGATAGGGGAATGGAAACGCCCAAGTGATGGCATTGTTCGACAGCAGCAGAATTAGGTCATTATAGACCTTGAGAAATTGGTCCCAGACAAGCTGCGGGACACAAAACCATTGCTCCTTCTCAGCAGCATAAATGGTGTTTAGGAAAGCCCCCTTACACTTAGAATGCCTAGGGATGGGGAGGACATTCTTGGCAAGGACAGAGTCCATGAACCAGAGACGGTATGGGAGGAACAAATTATTTGTGTTTGTTTTTCGACCGCCGGTATACTGGTTATGGCATATTTCCTCTACAATGTCAGACAATGTCAGCCCAGCTAGAGGAGCAACGTATAAGGGTAGGCCTGCTTCATCTTCAGGGGATTCCATTGGACATGCCAAAGCCATGCAAAGGTCATGAATGTTGAGTTCAAAAACTTCGCCATCAATAGTGGTATTAATGATGTCCAGGTTTGCACATGTATAGAACATGTTTGAGAAGAATTGGCGGACCACACACAAATAGTAAACGCTAGCACGTGGCTTGAATAGCGATTCGAGGCCACGGTCCGTCAATTCTTTGACTGCCCACGCTATTTCCGGATTATCTTTGAAGCCGTCTTTGATGATAAATTTGGCCTTGGTTTCAATGGGCCAATCCGCCCAATTTGGCGTGGGAGGTTCAGTAGATGGTCCCTCGGAAGAACGAGCGCGCTTGGAAGAGGTTTTGGACGCCATTTGAGTGAAGAAGTTGGTTCGGGCAATTTGTCAAACACTTGGTGTGCAAGACAAAAAGGAAGAGGTCCAAAAGTTGATTAGAGATGAGAAAACCTAAAAATTTTGGTCCTGCAATCAACAAATCACAACCCCAAACACAAACAAAACCTCCACATAATCAATCCCATCCTCCATTGTACGAAAATTTAGAGAAAGAGAGAGAAAAGAACTTACCAACAACGGAGGAACCCAAAAGCCCCTTGTGCTTGGTGATGGAAGATGAGATGAGATGATAGGGATGATGAAGATGGATGTATGATGGGTAGAAGGATGATGGAGATGGGAGAGGAAGAGATTAAGGTGAGAGATGAAAAATTTAGAGGGTAAGGGAAAGAGACGCGGCTGGGATAGAGAGGATAGAACAATGGGCTTTGAAGCCCATTTAATGATGCTGCGAAGGGGGGGCGGGCACCTGCAGCAGCAGGGCGGGCACCCGCGGCTTGTCAACACGCTGCTGCCCGAATGGACGGGCACCCATGGGTTTGTTACGGGACCCCGTAAGCTCATGACTTCCACTGCTTGAATGGGTGGGCCCCGGCAGATTTTGGGCGGGCGCCCGCATGAGCCTAGGCTAATGCCTATTGTTACTAATTTTTGGCTTCAAGGGGGCCAGGATGGGATCGAAAAATTCCCTGGTTTGAAATTTAAGTTCCTACAGGCCCAAGACACCTTAGAGAACCTTCGGAACGGGATTCGGAGTTCAATTGCAAAAGTGATATTTTAGAGGTCCGAATGTCCCGTGATTTTTGGATTAGAAGAGAAAATTACTAGAAGGACCTTGAAAAATTCCGAAAATGGTACTGAGACCTTAAAATGACTAAGAAAACTGAATGTGACTTTTGTAATGCATTTCGAGACAATTTCGGAAGAGTTCACATATTGGCTATACTTAGCTAATTTCTAAAAAATTCTTAGCTAAGGCAACTTGGAAAAGGGAAGCTTGGAAGTTGAAAGAATTGCTTCCCATGAGTGCTAAATTTAACGTCGATAGCTAGACGAACCATGATTTCGCATTAGTCTTTATAAGTTAGGTCCGTCAATAGGACTTTTTTGACTTTTCAGATCGCGACTATGCCATCAACATAAGGTTTATGCCGTTGGCCATTAACCTTAGAGAGCAATCCATCAGTAGGATCTTGAAGCTCAATTGCATCATGAGGAAAGACGGATGTGATTAAATATGGACCATCCTACCGTGAATAGAGTTTACCGGGAAAGAGTTGCAAGCGAGAGTTGAAAATCCACACTTTCTATCCCGGGGCAAAAGACTTGTTGACAATGTGCTTGTCATGAAATGCTTTAGTCTTTGCCTTATAGATTTTGGTGCTTTCATATGCATCATTTCGAATTTCCTCAAGCTCATTAAGCTGCAATTTACAAGTAGATCCGGCTTGTTTGAGATCAAAGTTGAGCCGTTTTATAGCCCAATAAGCACGGTGCTCTAATTCAACTGGGAGATGACAAGCTTTGCCAAAGATAAGTCGATATGGTGACGTGCTAATGGGCGTTGTATACGCTATCCGGTAGGCTCAGAGTGCATCATTTAGTCTTAATGACCAATCTTTACGGTCCGGTCGCACCGTTTTTTCTAGGATATGCTTGATTTTTTGATTAGATACTTCCACTTGACCACTCGTTTGAGGGTGGTAAGGTATGGCAACCTTGTGAATGACAGACTATTTAAGAAGGACGGATTTGAGATAGCGATTTTGAAAATGAGATCCGTCGTCACTGATGAGTGCTCGAGGCATACCAAAATAACTGAAAATGTTCGATTGAATGAATTTGACCACAACTTTATAATCATTGGTTTTAGTAGCCTCGGTCTCAACCCATTTAGACACATAATCTACCGTTACAAGAATATACTTATAGCCATAAGAAGATGAAAATGGTGCCATGAAGTCAATCCCCCACACATCGAAAATTTCTATGATTAAGATGGGGGTTAGGGGCATTATGTCTCTTCTAGTTATGGAACTGAGCTTTTGGCAACGTTCACAAGATTTACAGAAATTGTAATCACCCCGAAACAAAGAACGCTAATAAAATCCGCTTTGAAGGAATTTGTCAGTGGTCTTCTTGGCACTGAAGTGACCCCCACAAGCAAGGGTGTGGTAGAAATTTAGGACACTTGTGAATTCAGTTTCCCATCGCCAGATGATTTGGTCCGGGCAATATTTGAATAACTCCGGATCTTTCCAAAAGAAATTTTTGACTTGGGGGAAGAACCAGTCTTTCTCTTGTTTTGACTATTTGGATGGAATTTTTCCTATCGCAAGGTAGTTGACAATATCCGCAAACCAAGGAAGACTTGAATGAGAAATCTAAAACAATTGCTCCTCCGGGAAGGAATCGCGAACTGTAGCAAATTCAGAAGATTTCTCAATAAGTAAGCGAGAGAGATGGTCTGCGACAATATTGTCTGTTCCTTTTTTGTCCCGGATTTCAATGTCAAACTCTTGAAGTAAGAGTATCCATCGAATTAGCTGGGGTTTGGTCTCTTTTTTAGCGAGCAAATGCCTAAGAGCGGCATGGTCTGAAAAAACAATGACCTTGGATCCAAGAATGTAAGAGCGGAATTTATCCAAGGCGTACACCACGGCTAGCAACTCTTTTTCAGTAGTGGTATAATTCAATTGAGCATCAGATAGAGTTTTGCTAGTGTAATAGATAGCATGCGGAAGCTTGTCTACACGCTTGCCCAAAACTGCACCCAATGCATAATCGGATGCATCACAGATGATCTCAAATAGAAGAGACCGGTTGGACGGTTTCATGATTGTGGCTGATGAGAGAAGAGTACGGAGCTTCTTAAAAGCTTCCAAACAAATTTAATCAAAATTAAAGGGAATATTCTTGGCAAGTAGATTGCACAAAGGCCGGGATATTTTGCAAAAATCTTTGATGAAGCGATGATAAAAGCCGGCATGACCAAGAAAGGAATGAATTTTTTGGACAGAATTTGGAGGAAGAAGATTAGAGATCAATTAGACTTTGGCCTTGTCGACCTCGATTCCCCATTTAGAAATGACATGTCCCTAGACAATGCTTTCTTGGACCATAAAATGGCTCTTTTCCCAACTTAGAATTAGATTTGTCTCTTTGCATCGTTAAAGCACAAGGGATAGATTTTGGAGACAGGAGTCAAAGGAAGATCCAAAGATGGAGAAATTATCCATGAATACTTCCAAAAACTTTTCAACCATATCGAAAAATATGGACATCATGCACCTTTGGAAGGTTGCCGGTGTATATTGCATAGCCTAAAGGGAATGCGCCTATAGGCAAATGTTCCAAAGGGACATGTGAATGTGGTCTTCTATTTATCTTGAGGATCAATTGCCACTTGGTTATAGCCAGAATAACCATCAAGGAAGTAGTAGTAGCTCTGGCCGGCTAGCCTCTCTAAGATTTGATCAATGAATAGGAGTAGGAAATGATCCTTCCTAGTGGTAGAGTTGAGTTTCTGGTAGCCAATGCACACACGCCACCCGGTGGTGGTGCGTTGTGGCATGAGCTCACCCGCTAAATTTTCAACAACGGTGAGGCCGAATTTCTTGGGAACCACTTGAGTGGGGCTTACCCACTTGCTATCAAAGATGGGGTAGATGATTCCCGCATTTAGTAACTTGATCACTTCTTTTATGACCACTTCCTTCATGTTGGGATTCAACCGGCCCTGTACCTCTCTAAAAGGTTTTGCGTCATCGTCCATATGAATACAATGCATACAAATAGAAGGGTCAATTCCTTTCAAATCAGCCACTGCCCAGCCAATAGCTTCTTTGTGTTCTTGTTGCACTGCTAAAAGGTTATTTTCTTGGTCCTTTAAAAGGTCTGATGCAATTATGACGGGATGAGTTTTGTTTGCTCCAAGAAACATATACTTGAGGTGGACTGGGAGCGGCTTTAACTCAAGTTGTGGTGGAGATTTTAAGGAAGGGACCGGAGGAGTAGTTAAAAGTTGAGGAAGTGGTTCTCTTGGCATTTTCCAAGGAGGAAAGTCTATGATAGCACCAATGTCAAGTAAAGAATTTACTTCTTGGATGGCTTGGTCAATATCAAAGATTGAGAAGTCAGAGTGAGACATGCAAGTTTTAAGAGGATCTGTACTTAGAATAGAGGGGAGAGAGTCTTCGACCACTTCATTTATCACATCAACAAGAAAACAATCATCCTCATCGGGAGGATGTTGAGTTGCATGGAAGATATGGAGTTTAACTTACATATTTCCAAAGGCGATGTCCACCACCTCGATTCGGCAATTAGTTGAAACGTTAGCCGTAGCTAAGAATAGCTTACTGAGGATCACGGGAATATGCTTCTTTGGATCATGGACCGGTTCCATGTCAAAAACCACAAAGTCTACCGGGAAGTAGAATTTATCCACTTTGATGATGACATCTTCAAGAATGCCACGTGGGTGCTTTACCGATCTGTCAACAAGCTGCAAGACCACGGAGGTTGGCTTTACATCTCCCAACCCAGGTTGTAAGTAAACTGAATATGGAATCAAGTTTACACTAGCTCCTAAGTCAAGAAGGGCCCTCTCTATCTTGTTGTCGCTAATGACATACGAGATAGTTGGGGCGCCTAGATCCTTATACTTTGGAGGAGAACTGTGTTGAATGATTGCACTCACTTTTTTAGTTAATCTTACCTTCTTTGGAAAATGATTTTTGAAAGTGCGCTTTTGAGTGCACAAATCCTTGAGAAATTTTGCATATAAGGAAGGATTTGCTTTATAGCATCCAAGAGAGGCAAGTTGATTTTTACTTGCTTGAAGACTTCCCACATGTCTTGAATTTTACAATTTTTGTTCCCAAAATGTGTTGACTCTTGGAGATGTTGAGGAAACGGAGCCTTAGGCTCATAAGAAGCCTCCACATTTGGGTTGACAAGCTTGGAATTTTTAGTGCTAGAATTTGGATTTTCAGGAATGAACTTTGGACTTTTAGGAGGAAGAACTTTGTCATTGTTTCTTCTATCAACCTTGTTGTCCACAACTCGACCACTCCGAAGGGTGGTGATTGCTTGAACTTGTTCATGAGTAGGCCCACTCAGAGGAGGGGCTTCGTCAATCACATGTATCCCTCTAGGATTCTCAAATGGTTGAGCGGGAAGCTTTCCCTTATCTCTTTGAAGAAGTTGGTTCATTGAAGTAGCTATTTGTCCTACTTGATTTTCATGTTTAGCTATGGACTGAGTATAAGAATAAACCATTTGGAGAGTGGGCTGCAATGATGTCAAGAGTTGCTTGTTGGATTCCAACATTTGCTTGTTTAGAGATTCCATCATTTGCTTGTTTACAGCGAGAATTTCATTAGTTAGGAACACAGGAGATGGAGTAGAGACATTTGGATTATACGGAGGACGGTAACTTAAGGAGGCCTGAAATTGCCTATTTTGAAATTGAGAAGAGGGCTGATTTTGATGCCCTTGATTTTGAAATGTCAAATTTTGTGGGGCGGGTTGCTTCCACGAAAAATTCGGATGATCTCTCTATCCCAGATTATAGGTATTGAAATACGGATTATTTTAGGGCTTGGAAAACATAGCATTTGCTTTCTCTTGATTGCTATTAGAAAATTGCTCCGGTGTGGGGCAATCTTCCGAGAGATGAAAGGGCTAGTGCATGATACACACACCGCACTTGCTGAATTTTAAGACAATGAAGGAGAGAGATGTGGTACCATTAATTGATAGAATTTGTGAGCTATGGCATCTACTTGAGAAGATTCTTCCATCAGTGTCTTTGGTTGACATTGGTTGGCGTTCTTTGCATTGGTTGAGGTTAGAGCACTACGAGAATTATGTTGCAATGAGTTTTCACTTAAATTCTCGAGTAAGGTCCAAGCCTCATCCGCATTTTTTGACATGAACATCCCTCCACATGATGAGTTAACCATGAATCTATGGGGGTTTGTTAAACCAGCGTAGAAAGCTTGCACCAATTGCTATTTTGGAATTAGGTGGTGCGGACATTTCCTAAGGAGGTCTTGAAGTCTTTCCTAAGTCTCATGGAGTTGTTCCCCATCGATTTGTGCAAAACTAAGAATAGAACGCCTCATTTGGTTGGTCTTACTCACAGGATAGTATTTTTGTAAGAATTCTTACTGTAATTAAGCCCATGTAGTGATGGAGTTTGGAGCAAGGGAGTTCAACCAATATTTCGCCCTATCTTTTAAGGCGAATGGGAAGAGATGCAAATGGAGAGCATTTTCAGGGAAGCCCCTAAGCTTGATGGTAGAACATATTTCAAGGAATTCATCAAGATACTTATAGGGGTCTTCATTTTCAAAGCCATAAAAGGATAGAAGCATTCAAATTGTGCTAGATTTGATCTCATATTGGGTTGCCTCGATGTTTGGCATCACTATGCAAGAAGGAGAGGTATAAGTTGTAGGGATGAAATGCTCCCTAAGAGTCATAGGAACTACATTTGGAATTTTGGCCCTATCATTATTGATTCCCTCATTCCCGACATTTTCTTCATTACCAACCATTGTATTAAATCAAGTTCAATTCCCCTTATGTTTGTAGATTCCCTAAGGTTTCTTCTAAAAGTCCTTTCAAGCGAATTTATGTCAATGGGAAATTCAAGAGTTGGTAATGATAATGACCTACAGCCAAACATCAACAACATATTTCACAACCAGCACAACAATTCATCAACATAACCTCTACATACGATGTTCCCTTTCTCCTCAATTATCAACAGGACAAAATAAATGGCCACGACAAGGACCGATGCTTTATAAAATAGTAAAATAGAAATAGCCTCGACAAGGGCTCTATAATCAAATATCTCTAAATTAACCACATGCAAGATATTCACAATTTCGAAACTGGAACTTCGAAAACTTACCTGAAGTCCTCTAGACTTACGATATTTTCAATTTTTCCACGGCAAGCCTTGAGTACCCAAAATCTCAGTAGACTACTTAAAACACAACAATAGTCAAAACCGAACAAGAAAGTATTCACAAGAAACAATATTAACAATCAAACCAAAGTTAATCCTTCAACCTCGGTTACAAAACTGTTTGCAATCTCCAGCAACGGCACCAAAAATTGATCGAGTCTCATCGACTATCAATAATAATCAACCTTTTGCAATAGCACAAATTATTATAACATAGGGCTATTGGTCGGGTAAGTCGAACCATTGGGATTGCTAGTTTATGGCAACCAAGATTGTAAAATCACTCTTAATTTGATGAAAGGGGGGTATAAAAGATGTGATTGATTTGTCACTTAGAAACAAGGAATTAAAGATTGCATAAAACAATATTTGCAAGGAATTGAAGAGATAAAAATAATGTAGAGGGGACTAGGGAAGTGAACCCACTACCTACCCTATTAACATGCTAGTTGAGATTAACTTGGGGAAACTACATATGTGACCATGGAATGTGACAACACAAAATTGCTACATTCCTTCAAGAAATTCATAAAATCAATAGGTAAGAATAATCTATTAAAGATTTGCATGCGTAAACTACCTAAACTAGGATGTAGCCTTAGACATGCTCACTAAACTAGAGATTATCAAACCTTCAATCAAATGATAAAAGCACATGAAGTCAAGAATCAAGAATAGTCCATCAAAGGAAGGCCCAAAGCTATGGAATATCAAGGTTCTCATACAACATGCCAGAAAACCAATTTCACAATCTCATTTCCATTGTCACTATGAAAATGCAAGCCATACAATCATGAGAAAATATGATCTAAGACAAGATAATAGATTCAACATCATCATTTATAAGAATTTAAGTTCATTACATCAAGTATAAACTCTAGATTTTGAAATAATCACATATACACATCATTTCCCCCAAAATAAACCAAAACTAGAACATGCTTACTAGAGAGGGCTTCATCACCTCCCTAGATAGGGAGTTAGTTATCCATGGATGCAAGGGAAGAAGGAGAAGAAGTGGTGTCACCCTCCATTTTCGCACCTAGGAGCTCTAACACACACAAAGCCTCTAAACTCACAATATTTCTCTCTCTAAAACTTGCAAAAATTGAGATATGATATAATACAACCCTCCAACCCTTCTATAAGCCACCATAGACTCCTAACCACTTTAATTTTTTGGTCCAAAATCCCTAGGAGAGTGCAGAACCACACAAATGGGTCAAGGGGACAACCTTGGGTGAAACAATGCAGACCATGCCCACTTGTCTACAAATTGGTTGGCGCCCGCGGATGCACGAAGTCTCTGATCGATTGGGCGGGCGCCCGTAGATTCTGGGTGGGTGCCCACGGATTTTGGGCGAGCGCCCGTGACTACATGACTTCACTGCCCAAATGGGCGGGTGCCTGTGGGTTCTGGGCGAGCGCCCGTGACTGCATGACTTCACTGCTTTCACCATTTTAACTTGAACTATTTTTGGAATGGTTTGTTCACGTGGTCTTCCTCCTTAGCGCTTTGCAGGGATAACCATGAGTTCGATGAGTCACGGGTTTGGCCAGAATGAAGGTCCCCGGCAACGGCATACTTTGATCTTCAAAAACTTATCAAAGCATCACTTTTAACTCTCTTTGGGGAACCAACCTGAAAATAGACAAAAGCTTACAAATAAAGCTAATATATATAGTATAATTAACTAATGGACTTAACTAATGCAAATAAGGGCGCTTAAATATACAATATTCGGCGCTTATCAGAAATATACAGAGAGTCTCGCACGATGGGACAAAGAGGTGAAAATATGCAGAGATAGTGTTCGATCGATCGAATATTTATTGTGATCGATCGAACAGGCACTAAATGCTTGATTTTTGAGCTGAAAGTGTATGCATTCCCTATCAAAGTCTCAAACAACATATATGATCTCAGATTGTATCTAGACAACGCACGAAAGTAAAATAAAATAGAAATGAGGGAGGAATAGGGTTGGAAACCCTACGAAGCACTAGTGTTTAACGTCTCTAACAAGACATTGGGCTCTTTTAACCTGGATAAAAAATCTTAGTGTGCATCCCCTCCTTAATGGGGTGAAGAGAACTTTAAACCCCACCCAACAAACTATTCCCTAAGGAACTTGTTGGATTTAATTCAAGTGACATTGATGGTCCTTGATCAACAAAATCTTTAGGCTTCCATGCCCTTTTAAAATTTGACTTAAAAATAACATCTTTTGAAATTTGTTTGGAAAGCAAGACATTTGATTATTCAATACCAAGCAAAGACTCATTTTTGTCAAAGTCATTTCCAAGGCATTTTTCAACAACACATACTTCTTCATGCTTGTCCAAAGAATTGGGGCTTGGATTGAAAATGTTCAACTTCACCTTCATACAGCCAAATGAAATTTTCATTATCCCCTTCCAACAATTAATGTTGGCATTGGCGGTTTCCAAGAAAGAACAGCCAAGGATAACGGGAATTTGGCTCTTAGGATTTGGGACCGGTTCCGTGTCAATGACAACAAAATCAATCGGGAAGAACTTATCAATTTTGATCAATAAATCATCAATGATACCCTGAGGCTTTTTGATGGATCGGTCAGCTAGTTGCAAAACTACCGACGTCGATTTTAAGTCACCTAAGCCCAATTGAACATAAACTGAATATGGAAGAAGGTTCACACTCGCTCCTAAATCAAGAAGAGCCTAGTTAATGACATGATCACCAATAATGCAAGAAGTAGTAGGTGAATCAGGGTCTTTGAATTTTGGGAGGGTGTTGTGTTGCAAAATTGAGCTTACTTGCTCGGTTAAAATAACCTTTTTGGGTGCTTTGCTTTTGTTCTTCCTCTTAAGGGTACAAAGATCTTTCAAAAATTTGGCATAAGCCAAAATTTGTCTAATTGCATCCAACAGAGGGAGATTGATTTTCACTTACCTAAACACATCAATTATCTCGTTTGCTTTGTTTTATTGTTTTTCAAGAGAATTGGATCCTTTTAAGGCATCCAAAAATGGAGCCTTGGGCTCAAAAACTTTTGCACCATCATTTTTCAAATCTTTTGAAACATTTGATTCATTCACATGCAATGAAGGAAGAATAGAATGTGAGACGGGACGAGTGTCAACTTTTGGTTGCACCGGTTCACTCTCTTCCACTTCTCAAAGTGGTCACCGCATTCACATGCTCAATTGTGTGACCTTCTGAAGAAGAATTGGTCTCCACAACAAATTGTTGCTTGGGTGGTGGATTCAAAGGCATTTTTCATTTTTCCCTAGCATTCAAGATACTAGTTATTTGCCCGATTTAGGTTTCTAGCTTTGCAATTGATTGGGAATGAGAATGAAGTAATTGGGTATTTGCCTCTAAAGTACCTAAAGCGGTTAAGACTTTCTCCTCAAATGCGGGACTCCTTGAATTCCCTTGAGAATATAAAGATTGGTTTGGAAAATGGGAGTTAGAAAATTGGTTTCCATGTGATGCTTGGTAGAATGAATGGTAACCTTGGGAACCTTGACCTTGCATTGGGGGCGGAACATACTTGCCTTGAAAATCACTTTAGGGATGGTTTGAGCCTTCCCCTTGGCTTTTCCAAGAGAAGTTTGGATGGTTCCTCCACCCGGCATTATAGTGAGTGCCATAGGGATTGTTCCCTTGATTGACAAATACAGCATTTACTTATTCATGGTATTCACTTTGCACATGTCCATGGGGACAATTGGAAGTAGAATGTAAAACACTAGAACAAGTCATGCAAGATTTATTAGAAGTATGATGAGTATGATTAGGGGAGGAAGACACTTGGTTCACCGAATTTTGGTTGATCAAAAATTGATCAAATATTTGGGATAAAGACTTCACTTTGGCGACTATATCATTAGAATGGTCAACTTGATATAAGCCGACATTCTTCCTTCCACCTAGATTCCAACCATTTTTAGATGATAAAGATCGATGCATTGAGTTCTTACTCATGCTCTCATATAAGCGCCATACATCATCTTCATGCCTATCAAGATAAGAACCACCCATACAAGCATCAACCATTCCTTTAAAATTATCCGACAAACTTTCAAAGAAAAATTGAACCAATTGTCATTTAGGAATGTCATAGTGGGGACATATGATACCCCCGAATTTCCGGATACGGGTTGGCTAGGCCCACGCCCGATTACCCGAGGATATCAAACCAATTAGTAATAAACGAACACAGAATATAATTAAAAAAACAGGAATAAATAAATTGCTGAAAAGAAACTAGAATGACAACCCAAAACTGAAAACCTCATAATAAAATTTTTATAAATGAAGTATTAATCTGATACATCCAACTTCTCCAATTCAAATATAACTCGGGAATCCATTTGGTGGACCCCTAATAAAACCAACACTGAGAAAGGAACCACCATAAAGGAAACCAACTCTAAGCCATACAGGAAACGCCTACGTCGTCGGTAGAGTGAGTAGTCGTCTCTGCTCAGCACGAACAAGTTTTAAGACCTGAAACCATCCGTTACCTGAAAAATAATAGTGGGTCAGGCCCACGAACAAGTTCTATCCTAACTATAATCCAAACAGAGACCCAATACGCAAATACATCCTAGATGTCTTAACCATATCTATATAGTCCGTAAATAGATATATACATATAACCACACTACAAGACTCTCACTAGGCTATGCTAAGGGTCTCAACTTGAATAGAAGGTAATATGCAATACGCACCTAAGTGGGCATGACTACCTAAGCCTAACAGGGTATACCTCAACCAACATAGCTAACTACGCATCCTACTGCATATACGCACCCTAACCGTCGACTATGAGACTCAAGCTCAGATCGCGGTACCATAATTTATATATATAAATTCCCATCCAAACCAATGTAGTGCCGCTCAACTGTCGTTGCCATGACACGACATAAAATTAGGATTTAAATGTTTTAATTAAATCCCAATCCCAATTATATATATAAGTTCCCTCCAAGTACAATGTTGTGCCGGTCAACAGTTCATTGCTCAAGACACAACATGTAATCAGGATTTAAACATTTTAGTTAAAACCCTATCATTCCTAATGCAGAAATATAAACAACCATCCAGTATGTCACTCAACTATTTTAGTTGACAAGACATGAAACCATGTAGGATTTAACTATTTTAGTTAATCCATTCTGTATGTATGATTTGGTTAGAATTAGCATTTTGATCTAATCCGTCCCTCCGTATGTCACCGTCCCATACCGGTACATACCACGCATATGATTCGTAAATGATGCACAATCATTAGAACATCAAATAAATCCACATAATCCAAATAGTTGATAATACATAATTTAAATAGTTCATCAACTAACAATCCAGCATCCATCCATGTACTAACGAGACAACGTTTAATAAATCATCAAGTTAAAATCCAGCATTCGTCCAGTTAATTGACAGAAAATATATATGTATAATTCTTCAATTAATTCCAGTCTGACATCCAATTAGATTAACAGAACCCAAGTACTAGTTCCGCAATTTAAATCCACTAATCCAAATAATTGCAGTGTAATGCTTAATATTACAACAATTAAAACTCCAAGCTTAAGTCCGTGCATTGCAGTACAGAATTAATATTTTCAACAAATAACATCCAAAGTATGCATAGATCAAACATGATATATAAATGACTATAGCATGCAACCATTATAAGATTTATGAATATATATATATAATCCGTTAAATTGCTAAAATTAAATTAGCCAATTAAACCCCATCCATCCATTAATAGCCTGCACTGGCTGTGAAACTTCCTATGATTAAAACCATGAGTACTAAGACACTAATTTATTAAAAGTGGCTCTAATATAGCTTGATATAATGTTTGGAATCCCTGTTCCAACTCTTTTTAATTTCTAGACACCGATTGCACCATGAAGTCCTTCCGGTCCGTTAAGTCCATAAACTGCCGCAACTTGCCCTAGATTTTTCCTACCATTTAAAACCTTAGCATGCAAATAAGTTTATACATCCTAGGGCTTTAATATTCCATGGTTTAGTGTTTAAAACCATCACAGTAGACCAAACAATGCAGAAAAAACCACATTCGAACCAAACAACGCACAAAATTGCTTCTTTAAACAAATAGGATCACAGAGCCTTCTCCAAAATAAGTGGAGAAGGCTTAATCTGCCTAGAGCCGGCTCTCCTTGCCTAGAGCCAGCTCTCTCCCCTTTGAGAGCCTCGGCTTTGTTCCTTCTTCATTTTCGACAATCTGCTCCATCTCCAAACCTTTTCTACCCCTCTGTTGCTTATTAACTCTGATCTTAAGAGTCCTAGAAACATCCAATAACATCCTAATGCCTTGTACATAATGTTTTAATTCAATTATAGTTTTGAAAACCTTAACCGATTAACCATGCTTTTAATGCAGGCTAAAACACAGAAATACTAGAACTATAATAGAACAATTCCAGGCATATAGATATCTGAATTGGCATATAACAAGCATGTAAACTTTAGTTAGTAATCCATTAAAACCCTAGAGACAGTCTAAGGATGCACAGAACACAAGCAACGGGAGAGAGAAAGGAAAGAACTTGCCTGTGATTTCAATTATGAAACCTCGGTGTCGTGTCCACTGTTCCGGCAACATAAACCACTGTAAAGCCTTCTAGTGCTCTGGAATAATCCACTAAAATCCCACCTTGGTCCCCTCTGTTCTTCTCTTTGCCACCCATACAGTGTTCTATTCCTTCTACCCTCTATTTTTACAGAATTATCTGTTTTTGTGCTATGAGTTATGAGCATAAACCCTAGACTACAGCATAATGGTTGTATTTATAGACTTAAATTCTAAAATCCTAATCCTTGTAATAATAAAGACAGAGCCCTAATGTTACCCCAAGTCGGCCCATAAAGCAACCAAGATTTATCCATGTCGGTTAAACAAACTGTCTTCCTAGAGACCCTAGTTAATTAACATAATAACCAAAAACTCATTTAACTTATTTATATCAAAATTAATAATTACTAAATTAAACCATTAAAACATACAAGCCAATTAAAAAAACAATTTATCAATTAAATCAATTAAAATACAAGTAAAGAAAACAATCTATTTAAATCAACAAAATAAAACAAACAATTAATTAAAATAAAATCAAACACATAACCAATTTGACACATAAGCACCTAGCCACAAAATAAAATAAAATCAAACACATAACCAATTTGACACATAAGCACCTAGCCACAAAATTAAATTAAAATTTCACACAAAAATAAATTTTAAATTCCAATTTTTATCCTTTTGAAAACTAGGGGTATTACATTCTTCCCCCCTATAAAAGGAATTATGTCCTCGGAATTCATGAAACTTGGAATTATTTTTGTTTAAATTCATTTCCCATTCTATTGTGGATGCTGCCTCCGTATAGGAGTTCCACTGCATTCCAAATCCTCCACGAAAACTTAGGAGTCCCATATCAAAAAAACATAAAAGTTATTCAACACGTAAGTTGTATTAAGCAACTTCCTATCTTTACCCAAATTGTTTAAACAGGGTACAGATCCACATTCGTCCAAGTTACATAGCATAAATGTGTAAAACCTCTATGCATCACATCCTAACATTTTACATACACTAATCGATAGGCGACCGCCTAATTGGAAAACAACCTCTATGAAAGTCAATTTAAGACAGAAAATTTGACCTGCCTCAAAACGCCCCTTGCTTCCAATATAGAAAACATCCAAGCCATTGTTTTCGCCAAACCACACACTATCCATGACAAAGGAGAGTATTTCTCCCCGATGTATCCTTTAAGGAACTTCTGCCAGCCCCTTAAGCATAGGTGATTAAAGTAATACCTCCGTAAAGATCAACCCCAATATTTACAGTTGACTTCTTTAATGTCCATGATAACAGCCTGTGTCATTATTATACAGTTGAAACTTCAATTGCGATCTCAACATCCAAGTGAAAGATATGAATATCCGATCGGTTGTTGAGAGCATCCACTTACCTATTCCCTTCCACCAGATAGAACTTAATGTAAAGTGTGAAACACCACTTTGATGCACTTAAGCCGTCTTGTAGTCCCCTCTATGCATATGAACTGATGTCCCACCAATGTAAAATAACCCTGAATTGAGCTGATTTACTAAAGATACGAACCAACATCCCAACCAGTATCCTGACCCCTTTTTGGAAAGTCAGCAATCTCTTAACTACACCCATGGAAATGCTCTATCATTTTCCTCTTTAGTATAGAAATTGCTTGCAAGGATCCAGCAATCCCGAATGATCCAGCTTGACCATATCAGAAATGGCATCAAAATCACTGCGTCCCTCTGCTTACCGATCCTCCAACCATCTGCTCATACCGTGAAGCATTTTGTTTTCACCAGGATGAATAAAGAACTAAGAGTTGTGAACCTCAGTTCCTACATCTGCCTTTCCATTTGTCTACAGGAAGTACCAACAGGTCTGGTACCACTAGCTTTTGTTTACACCCATTGCTTACATCGGAGCATCCTCAAAAGCTAACCCTGCAACTGTAGCAATGCATCACCAGTTAATGATAAACTCACCGATAATAAAATGAACCGGTAATTCTATTCATCATAGGTCAACTCAGTATGACTTTTTCACCCACACTGTGCATCGCTTCCTTACATAGGCGGTCGATCTTCCCGTCCTATCCTTGACACACCCTACTTCTTTAATATAGGGAAATGTCAATCTGACTCCTTGTCTCACTTCAAATGAGTATGAAACTTTCCTATCCTCCATATGGTCATCAGCGTCGAAGCAACAGCTAATTGTTGTGAAAGATAACCCTAAAAAAAAATTTCCACATTTTGTATAGTGTAGAAACTTTGGTCCCTCCTCCGAGTGCAACACCAGCAAACCCTTCAAATGACACCCTTGTAACATAATGTCTGGATTACGAATAGACTGATAAAGCTTAAATCAATCCACTATCCCCACGCGGCGTCATTCCAATAAGTACCTACCAACCCGAAATCCTCTATCCAAACCATAGTGGCATTACAGTGATCTTTACCTACCACAACCTCACGAATTCCCCAAGACATTCATAGCCACCATTCTTACAGCGTTGTAAAAACAAATCCCTACCTAGCGTAGAGCACATCCAACTAATCATTTTAAATTATTGCACCCGTATTGATAGTTTAACTATCCCTTCCCAAGTAGTATACCATATTGATACATATCCAGGTCCAATAGGTTGGCTAGAAATTTGCATCTCTACCCAATCCTATGACCCTATATCCATAAATCCTAGCATACATAATGCTATTACTCTATGTTATTAAAACAATAGTTGGTGGATCACACACTTGTGTCCCCAACCCATCCATATTCCCAATCCGGACTAATTAACAAAAATGAAACACGAATCACAAAATGAATCACATAATAACAAAAAAATGAAGCACATAAATACACCCAATACAACAAACAACCAAAATATAATTTTACTTAAGACATCCTTCATTCCAGAGAAGAAAACCTCCTTTGAACTCAAGTTGTCAAATTTTCTCACATAAGTTCATTTTATAGTTTCGTTGGAAATCTTCCAACCTTGAAACCTATCCACTAAATATAGCTTAAAAGCAAAATTTATTTGCCTAAGCAAAAACCAAAAAGGCTTAACCCTCATCCTCCTTATATGCAGACTGCCTTTCGCGGCTTTATAAAGCAACTTAGAACATTACAACCTAATCCCCATATGCTCTGGAATATGATATAAAATCACATCTTCGTTCTGATAAGAAATTCACCACATTCCGACCCTCCAGAAGAGTACCTCTCAAATAACTCCCGAAGAGATATTATAAAAAGTCATCCATATGTAGATTGGTTCACACCAACGCTACCAGTATCATTCACTGTACTGCTAGTGAATGAGGGCACCCTCGTGCGATCCTTCATCTTGAAGCTTCAATATCCCCTTTCTTGGAGACGCTGATATCTCCTCCCTTAGGATCCTTTTTAGAATCATACTCTTCGCTTGTCTCCTTTTTGAGAACATCCAAAGTTGTGTTGGCCCCAACATGCGGTGACCCAACACCTATATCTTAATTCGTTCTTGGCGTATACATTCTAAGTAATGCCAACCTTAGAACTAAATCTTCGATCCCCAAGTTTTGCTTCTGGCAAAGAACTTGACAACATACTCCTTTACTCCGTTGGGTCTGTATCGCTTTTGCCTTGAACCCTATCCTCCTTCTAGTGTCAACCACTCTGTATCTACAGAATTCAATTGATATCAGCTCCTCCTAATGAACAGTAACAAGAGTACAACGAATCCAAATATGGCTCTAAGTTTTTAAGAGACGCAACGCGGAAGTCTTATAATGAAAACACTCCTAAGGACACTAGAACCTGGAGTGCTCTGATACCAACTGTGATACCCCCGGATTTCCGAGTGTGGGTTGACCAGGCCCACGCCCGATTACCCGAGGATATCAAACCAATTAGCAATAACCGAACACAGAATACAATTAAGAAAACAGGAATAAATAAATTGCTGAAAAGAAACTAGAATGAGAACCCAAAACTAAAAACCTCAGAATAAAATTTTTATAAATAAAGTATTAATCTGATACATCCAACTTCTTCAATTCTAATACAACTCGGGAATCCATTTGGTAGACCCCTAATAAAACTAACACTAAGAAAGGAACCACCGTAAAGGAAACCAACGTTAAACCATACAGGAACCGCCTACGTCGTCGGTAGAGTGAGTAGTCGTCTCTGCTCAGCACGAACAAGCTCTAAAACCTGAAACTATCCGTTACCTGAAAAATAATAGTGGGTCAGGCCCACGAACAAGTTCTATCCTAACAACAATCCAAACAGAGACCCGATACGTAGATACATCCTAGATGTCTCAACCATATCTATATAGTCCGTAAATAGATATATACATAAAACCACATTACAGGACTCTCACTAGGCTATGCTGAGGGTCTCAACCTGAATAGAATGCAACATGCAATACGCACCTGAGTGGGCATGACTACCTAAGCCTAACAGGGTATACCTCAAACAACATAAGTAGCTACGTATCCTACTGCATATACGCACCCTAACCGTCGACTATGAGACGTAAGCTCAGATCGCGGTACCATAATTTATATATATAAATTCCTATCCAAACCAATGTAGTGCCACTCAACTGTCGTTGCCATGACACGACATAAAATTAGGATTTAAATGTTTTAATTAAATCCCAATCCCAATTATATATATAAGTTCCCTCTAAGTACAACGTTGTGTCGTTCAACAATTCATTGCTCAAGACACAACATGTAATCAGGATTTAAATGTTTTAGTTAAAACCCTATCCTTCCTAATACAAAAATATAAACAACCATCCAGTATGTCGTTCAACTGTTTTAGTTGACAGGACATGAAACCATGTAGGATTTAACTATTTTAGTTAATCCATTCCGTATGTATGATTGGGTTGGAATTAGCGTTTTGATCTAATCCGTCCCTCCGTATGTCACCGTCCCATACTGGTACATAACACGCATATGATCCGTAAATGATGCACAATCATTAGAACATCAAATAAATCCACATAATCCAAATAGTTGATAATACAGAATTTAAACAGTTCATAAACTAACAATCCAGCATCCATCTAAGTACTAATGAGACAAAGTTTAATAAATCACCAAGTTAAAATCCAGCATTCATCCAGTTAATTGACAGAAAATATATATGTATAATTCTTCAATTAATTCCAGTCCGACATCCAATTAGATTGACAGAATCCAAGTACTAGTTCCACAATTTAAATCCATTAATCCAAATAATTGCAGTGTAATGCTTAATATTACAACAATTAAAACTCCAAGCTTAAGTCTGTGCATTGCAGTACAGAATTAATATTTTCAACAAATAACATACAAAGTATGCATAGATCAAACATGATATATAAATGACTCTAGCATGCAACCAAAATAAGATTTATGAATATATATATAATCCGTTAAATTACTAAAATTAAATTAGGCAATTAAACCCCTTCCATCCGTTAACAGCCTGCACTGTTGTGAAACTTCCTAGGATTAAATCCATGAGTACTAAGACACTAATTTATTAAAAGTGGCTCTAATATAGCATGATATAATGTTTGGAATCACTGTTCCATCTCTTTTTAATTTCTAGACACCGATTGCACCATGAAGTCCTTCCGGTCCGCTAAGTCTGTAAACTGCCGCGACTTGCCCTAAATTTTTCCTACCATTTAAAACCTTAGCATGCAAATAAGTTTAGACATCCTTGGGATTTAATATTCCATGGTTTAGTGTTTAAAACCATCACAGTAGACCAAATAGTGCAGAAAAAACCACATTCGAACCAAACAACGCACAAAACTACTTCTGTAAACAAATAGGATCACAGAGCCTTCTCCAAAATAAGTGGAGAGTGCTCAATCTACCTAGATCCGGGTCTCCCACAAGGGGGAGCCGGCCCTCCTTGCCTAGAGCCGGTTCTCTCCATGCGAGAGCCGGCTCTCTCTATGGGAGATGTTCCTTCTTTGTTTCCGATAATCTGCTCCATCTCCAAACCTTTTCTACCCCTCTGTTGCTTCCTAACTCTAATCTTAAGAGTCCTAGAAACATCCAAAAACATCCCAATGCCTTGTACATAATAGTTCAATTCAATTATAGTGTTTAAAACCTTAACCGATTAACCATGCTTTTAACGCAGACTCAAACACAGAAATACTAGAACTATAATAGAACAATTTTATGCATATAGATATTTGAATTGGCATATAAAAAGCATGTAAAATTTAGTTAGTAATCTATTAAAACCCTAGAAACAGTCTAAGGATGAACAGAACACAGGCAACGGAGAGAGAGAAAGGAAAGAACTTGCCTATGATTTCAATTATGAAACCTCGGTGTCGTGTCCACTGTTCCGGCAACACAAACCACTGTAAAGCCTTCTAGTGCTCTAGAATAATCCACCAAAATCCCACCTTGGTCCTCTCTGTTCTTCTCTTTGCCACCCATACAGTGTTCTATTCTTTCTACCCTCTATTTTTACAGAATTATCTGTTTTTGTGCTATGAGTTATAAGTGTAAACCCTAGACTACAGCATAATGGTTGTATTTATAGACTTAAATTCTAAAATCCTAATCCTTGTAATAATAAAGACAGAGCCCTAATGTTACCCCAAGTCGGCCTATAAAGCAACCAAGATTTATCCATGTCAGTTAAACAAATTGTCTTCCTAGAGACCCTAGTTAACTAACGTAATAACCAAAAACTCATTTAACTTATTTATATCAAAATTAGTAATTACTAAATTAAACCATTTAAACATACAAGCCAATTAAATAACAATTTATCAATTAAATCAATTAAAATACAAGTAAAGAAAACAATCTATTTAAATCAACAAAATAAAATAAACAATTAATTAAAATAAAATCAAACACATAACCAATTTGACACATAAGCACCTAACCACAAAATAAAATAAAATTAAACACATAACCAATTTGACACATAAGCACCTAGCCACAAAATCAAATTAAAATTTCAGACAAAAATAAATTTTAAATTCCAATTTTTATCCTTTTGAAAACTAGGGGTATTACAGGACACTTCCTAAACAAGTCATTCAATCTCTCCCATGCCTCATGAAATAATTCCCCATCCCCTTGTAAGAATTCTAGAATTAAAGTTCTCATTGAATTGGTCTTTAATACCGAATAGTACTTTTTCAAGAACTTTTGTTACATCTCTGCCCAAGAAGTTATCGAAAAAGGCCTCAAATTATTAAACCAGTACTTTGTTTTATCTTTAAGGGTGAAAGGGAAGAGTTTAAGTCTTAAAACTTCTTCCAGCATGTCCGTGTATTTCACGGTGGAACACACTTCAAGAAACTCATCCAAATGCTTGTAAGGTTCTTCACTTGGTAGCCTAAGGTAATTGGGAAGCATTTGAATTGTTTGTGGTTTATTCTCATAATGGTGTGCTCTAAATGAAGGTAATTAAATGCATGTTGGTGCATTACACTCATTTGGCACATAACAATCTCTTAAAGCAAGAGGAGGATTCACAATTGCTGGCTTTACATGAGCACCATGATTTGCTTGAACAACGAGATGTGGGGGTGGAGCAAAAATTGGCCGAGGCATTCCCAATGGAACTTGGCCTTGTTTTTGTGGAATAAAAGGTCTTGGCATTCCTAATGGTACTTAAATGTTGTCATGATGCAAATTAGGGTAAAGAATGCCTTGTTGGTCGATGTGCCTAAGGTCTTCCACGCAGTCCTTATTTTGTTCCTCCATTGATGAAATGGAGTGACTAGACTTACCTCTTCCCCTGGGATTTTGAACAACTGATTGAAGATGAAAATTAAGTTAAGAGTACGACCTACGACCATGCATGCACAAACAAAACAACAACTAGCAACAAGCAAGTAGCAATCACTTCTCCTCCGCAACAAATCAATCAACAAACCTCCACAAACATTGTTCCCATACTCCTATGCTTTCAACAATATGCAAGAAAAATAAAATTGCCTCCACATGGGCTCACGATTTATCATTTAAAAACTCACCACCACGTGGGGTAACGATTTAACTAGGGAGAGAGTTAGAAAAGCTCGCAAAGGGTCCTTAAGCAACTTCAAATCATTTTTAAATTTTTGCTTTGCAAATTTTTAATTTTTTTTAGCTTTTTATGCTTTTGATTTGCTTAGCTTGCTCCTTACTTTAGAATTTCCCTTTGTTTGGCTTCCCTTGGCTTAATGCACCTAGCCAATCAAGAACAACACAATAAGTAACCAAAATAAAATAAAATAAAGACACGATCAAAAGAGTACTAATTCCTAATTGTTTCTAAAATACAACGTTCCAATATCCCCGGCAATGGTGCCAAAACTTGGTGTGAGCGGTCGTGTACACCCCAAATTGCACTATAAAGTGATAAAATATGGCCAAGTTTGAATTTATAGAACACCACTACTACTAACTATTAATGTAGTTAGAGTGAGTAGGGATCATCCCAAGGGAAATGAACGGTGTTTTGGAATCAATTTGTTGGATTAGTAGGTCAAATGATCAAAAGATGGTTTGTTGGTTGAATTAAACTATAATTTAAACTAACAAATGCAGTGTAAAACAACTAAAGCAAGTAAGGTGTAGAGAATATGAGAGAGAAATCTTGGGTCATAGAGTTCACCACTAAGCATTACCTTCCTAGACATTCAATATTTGATGGATTAGAGGGAATATGTGTTGTAAATGAAAGTGTGTGCCACTGATTGAAATATTAGCATGGATGGCCAAGTAAGCATACATTGTCTAGCCAATCTAGTGAATATCACAATATATCAAATTAAGCCATTGTAATGACCCGGCCTTTTTCCTCCTTTTCCATTTTTGGCGATTTTCTTTTTTCGTCTTTTTCCCGTTTCTTTCTTTTTTCCATGCATAACCTCATTTTTTGTGCTCGGATTTGATTCCGGTTTTGCATACGTTCATGATATTTAAATTCCATAACATCTACATTTTTACTTTTGTAGAAATGCATATTAAATGCTTACTTTCTTTGTAAAAGTCATGAAAACAAGACTTTTTGTAATTATCCATAACTTTAGGGGTTTTTGGGTAATTAAGTAAAGTAATTATTTTTTGTCTTAGGGACCATTTTGTAATTTAATTTGGAAGATATTTTCAAAAAGGACTTGTTTGCAATTTTCGGAAAGTGTGACAAGTGTCACACTCTCATTGGTCCACTTGTTGACATTTGTGTGGAAACACTTTGATGCCTTGGATGATGACATATGGAGGGTGGAGATTCACCCACTTGTTGGCCTAGGATTGGTACACTTGTTGGCATGGATGGTTGACAAATGTAGGTTCAATATTAAGTCTTAGAAGTTTACATTGGATGGTGACAAGTGTAGGCTTGAGATTAAGCCTAGGAATGAACCATAGATTCAAGACAAGTGTAGGTTCACCATTTAGTCTTGCATTGTGTGTGTGAGAGAGGTAGTGTAAGAGCACATAGTGAGTGGAGGATTTCTAGCCCTTCCACTCACCATTTTACACTTTATCATTTTCATTTTCACTTGTCTTCAAGAACCATAACCTAGCCACCATTGAAAAAAAGCTTGGTTAATAGCTTTTTTCTTCATTTTGGCCTCCTTCCACTGACCTTAGACATAAAACCTTGGAAGACAAAAGCTTCCTCTCACTCCCCTCTTCATTAACCCTAAACTTGTTTTCCATTTTAAGCTTGGTTGCTTGGATTATAGAGATTCAATTCTCTATTGAGGTAGGGGGTGTTATTATTTATCTTCCAAGTGATTTTATTTGTTCCTATAGTGATATCTAAGTTATATGTTTGTCTTGTATTAAAATGAGAAATAAATGATTAATTGTGACTTGTATGTAATTTACTTTAGACTTGATAAATAACATGACCATGGCTTGATTCATAACTTATGTTAATTTAAGGTCATTTAGAGTTGTTTTAAAATCTAGAGGGATTAATGAATTAATTTAATTAATTTTTATTTATATGCTCCCATGACTTAAATCAAGTTTTAAAGTGATTTATATAATAACCATGACATGTACTACAACATATATTAAATTAAGCATGTTTGGATGAGAAGTGAAATCTAGGGAATTTAGTTGTTTTATTTAATTGTTTAAATTATGATTTTAAACTTATATCATACTTATGAGGCTATGTTCTTGTTATTGAATGATATTGTTGTAATTAGTGGCAAATTGCATAATAATCATTCAATATTCTTCATGCCATTTTAGTTGAGAACTTAGGGCATTTATTGTGTTTCCAAAATTGATTTGTGCATGTTGATGGCTTTACATTGTATATATATATGTTATGTTGATACATATATGTAATGTGCACAAAATGTTGATTTTGGAAACTTGGGGATGTCGTTGTTATGACTATGGCTAGGGCATGATTCTAGTACGGGGGAAAGTCCCTCTACAAGTCTAGTACGCACATAGGGAGGTTACCCATGGGCTAGTAACCCTAAAGTAACCACATTGTCGGTTTGATCCGGTGTGACGTCCAAGTATCCACTTTGGTTTGATTTTGCATTTAAATTCCAAGTTGTTAACTTTGTAAAATTACATCTCATTGTGTTATGTTGAAAGTTCTATTGTCACTTGATAGCATGAATTAAATGGTATTAGATTGTAACTTGGTACAAAGATAAACCCATGCATTCCCTACGAGTAAACTTGTTTACTCACCCCTAAGTTAATGGGTGTTTTGCAGGTAAAGAAGCCTTAGTGTGGGATGCACAGCATTCTTAGACTCACTAGAGTTCTTGAAGTATTTTTGATGACATAGAATATGCATATGTTAGCATATCTTGTCCTACTTTTGCTTACTTTGATAAAACTTGTACTTATTATCTAAGTTATGTATGTGCACTTAAGTGCACCTTTTGACACTCATGTGGTTGTAATGAGGCCAAGGGCCAAAGACACTTATGTAAAATGTATGCTAACTTTGAACTTCATTGTTGCCTATGGAAGATATGTGGATTAATGCATTGAAGGGTTCTATTTTGCATATGACTTGCCATGAGGCCATAGGCCATTGAAACACATCTATTTTGTCACATTACATATGCTTGCATGCTCACTTTGGCAAACAACACCATCCTTGATGAAACAAAGACTCTAAGTAGCATTTTTAGGGAGTTTTACCCTATTCTGTTCTAGGGGAATTTTGGGTATTTCAAAATGTGTTTTTTTCATTTTTCCTCGAAAGTCACATAGAAAACTCAATTTTGAGGGGGGGTTTCTTCTTTGTGTCTTTCCAGAAAATTCCATCTTGGCCCTCAAAAATCTATTTTTTTCCAAAAAATCATTACTGCCAGGTTTTTGCCGACTTTAGTGCAAATAAACTTGGTCCTATTCATCAACTTTTTTTTGAAAAGCATGACGACCGATCCAAAACTTCCGGGGCTCTTGTGGGTGTATTTTAAGATTGCATTTTCAATTTAGGCAATTTAAAAACCTTCCGAAACCCTATTTCCTTTCTTTGGGCAGTAGCTTGGAACGATTTTTGACCTCTAGACCTGATCATCATGAGGGTATTTTGGACATTTTACAATGTATTTTTTTGGTTTCTGTTTGCGAGTTGGGTAGAAAACTTGATTTTAGGGGGGGTTTCTTCTTTGAGTTTTTCTAGAAAAGTCCGTTTAGATGCCCATTTTTATTCTCAGTTGCAGTAGTAGTGGGTTGACGACACTGTAGCTGTCATGGCCTTCGTCGGGCCGCCGCGACGTCGATTTTGTTTTTACCTTTCTCACTCATCCGGACTCCAAATCAAGTGAGTGTTTTAAAAAAAAATTGATTAATTTTTCATTTTCTATCCAACGGTGTGCTCGGTTGCACCCAGATATTTCTGGATAATTACCAGTTTACCCTTTTAGCTTTATTGCTCGTTTTTCTTTGTTTTGTCGTTTCTCCTTCGTCCGGAATCCGGATAATGAAATTCTTGAGTCCATCATCACTAGTTTTTCATTGTCTTCCTAGTGGTGTGCTCGATAGCACTTGAATCCATTTTTTTACAAAATGACCATTTTGCCCCTAGGTTCCTTTTTGTCCGTTTTTGAAACAACACTTCCGCATTTGTTTTCCTTTGGGTTACATGACCTCATTGAGGGTCACATTGGTGTCTTAGAGACGTATTGTATCTCTAGAGACCGTTGTTTCACCTTTCGCTTCCGCATTTTGGATCCGTTATCGGGTCATCTTTTGGTCATCACTGACGCACCGGGTTTACAAAACTTAGGCCGTCACAGCCATTAATCCTTCCATAAGCCCACAATCGATGCGCACTCAACAAATTAGAGAAATATACTACTTGCATTCATAAGCATGGAACATCAAACAACAAGAATGGATTATCCACTTATCTAAGAAAGTAAGGCAATTACACTACAACTAAGCTAGTGACATGAAAATTAAGCTAAGGAGGTGGCACAATCCATCAAGAAATAAGTATGAACCATAAAATAAACTACAAGAGTATTCCATTTAAGCACTATATTTTGACGATCACAAGATTCATAATATCAACACACATAGACATGCATTAATGTCACAAATTCTAGAGATAAATGGTGTCGCCTCGAAAGGACAAATTAAAATGTGTTAAAGAATGGCCAAGTTTTAATTTATAAAGTGCCACTACTACCTCTAACTACAAATATAGCTAGGGTGAGTAGGGATCGTCCCAAGGGATTGGGGGCAATGTTAATATGGAAACACAGAGTGTTAAAGAGTACAAAAACTGAAGTGTCAATTAACCGCTACTTCTGAAACCATTTTGCTTCTACTTTTCCCTACACAAGAGAGAGGGATCTTGGGATTTAGAGGTCACCACTAAACATCACCTTTCTAGATACTCAATGTGTAATGAATGAGGGAAAATATATGTTGCAACACCAATATGTGTGATTGATTGAATCAACAAGCATGGATGACTAATTAAGTATATATTATCTAGACAACCTAATGAATAGCACAATATATCAAACTAAGCCATTATTCCTTCCTTTAAGCTCACAATCAAACACTTTAACAAACTAGATAATTATACTACTTGCATTCATAAGCATAAAACATCAAACAACAAGCATGGATTGTCCTCCTATCTAAGAAAATAAAGTAACTACACTAGGGACATGAAAATTAAACTAATTAAACTAAGGTAGAGGCACAATTCATCAAGAAATGAGTATGAACCATCAAACAAGCCACAAGAGTATTCCATTAAAGCACCATGTCTTGACAATCTCTAGATTCATATCATCAACACACATAGACATGCATTAATATCACAAAACCAAGAGATAAATACATGAACATCTATTCTAGCATACATAGACATATGAATAGAATGAAATGATCAATTGGAAGTATTAAACAACACAAATTCCCTCAAAATACAAAACATTAAGATCTAGAAGGCATGCTTAGGGCTAACTCTAGCCCCAAGAAGATGTTTAGCCACTCATTGATGTAGTCATCCAACCCTCAAGGGCCATCTCCATGGTAGGATTGATCTTCTTCTCCTTAATGGAAACCCTAGATAGATGGAAGAACTCCCAAATGGTGTGTGTGTCTCTTATCTCTAAGCTCTCTCCTATTCTACTGTTGTATGATGATATATGATCTTCTTCTCTGCACATATGATGTAAAGATGGCTCAAAATCCTTATATAGGTAGCTCCAATGTCACAACCAATGGTCATGTCTCGTGCACTAGGGTCCCTTCAATGATTGCACCATGAGCCATCTTTTAATGAGCTGGACTCTATTCTATTTCGAACTTAAGGAGATTCAATCGATCGAATTCTGATAAGATCGATCAAAGTATGGCCGGATCGATTAAACCTTGCAGCGCTTTTTTGGAATAAGACAAGTCTGAGATATTTTTGGGATATTTTGGGAAAAAGACAAAAGTGGTAGGTGGGGATAAGATTAAAGAAGTTCGATCAATCGAAAGAAAAGTTGGATCGATCAAAGATGGAGATTCTTGAGGATAAGGACAAGGGGTTTGATCCATCTTGGTAAGGCTGGATCGATCACTGTAAGATCGATCAAAGGTTGGTTTAATCGATCGAAACTTACTGTTTTCCACCACTTTGCTCTTTTCTTCCATTTAGCTTGAGATTGCTTCTTTTATACTCTAATTTGGCTGAATTGACTTATTTTTGGGATAAGTGCCTGAAAAGGGTAATAACATGAAATTAGTCTAAAACGGGAAAATAAGATAGATAAAGGTCCTACAATACTCGAGCTTAAAGGGTTTAAATACGCACTTTTCAGCGCTCATCACACCCCCAAACTTAAATATTGTTAGTCCCTAACAATGAACTACAAAGTAAAGGAATGAAATGAACAACTATACAACTATAACTAGAAAGCAATAATTAAATAACGCCACTTTCGTAGGGAGCACGATTGCATTTAACGCATGCAACAAGCCTTTTAAAACCCCTAGGTTACCCTAGTGGACGAGTGAAGTCTCGTGAGGGTTTCCAGAAATGATACCCACAAACATTAAGCTTATTTTCATAAAAAAGGCATCAATATTGCAAACAAGCAATGGGAGAAAACTACCTCTAGTATGCAATTTTTTAACCATTTCCAACCAATCTCCCAAAATCTCAACATCAAGCAAGCAAGTATGGTCCTCCATACATCAAGAAAATGATCATGCAGATCAAAACAACTCCAGAATCCTTTTTGAATGGACCGGCATCAAGTATGTTGCTATCTAAGCCAACTAAAGAAATGATCACATCCTTACCCTCAAGCTAGCACACAAATCTAATACTGATCATCAAAATAAAGTGTGGACCTTTTATGAAAGCTTTATTCATCTAGGTGTGCTTATTCTTTTCACTCGAATTTATTTTTTTATATATTTTTTTTCTATCCCTAAGGATCAAAGATAGAAGCATAGTGCAATATGTTGATCTATTAAGCTTTATATGGATCCATGAGATCGAGCGTTAGGTCAATGACTCCCAAACCAGTCGGCTTTAGGGCACTAGGTGTTCAAACACTCCTAAGGACTTATAAGCTTAAATCAACTAGGCTACAAATCAAAATAACCTCTATCTAATCATTTCCCACTTCTCACCTTTTGGGAGAAGTTCTCACTTTTTTTATTTGCTTTTGCAACTTCTTTTACTTCTTCTTTTTTTTTTTTTTTTTTTAACATTCAATTATTAACCTAGAGTTTGGGCCTTCCACCTTTTGGCGCGAGAAATTCAGTGTTTCATGAGGCGAGAATCCCGGCTACTCAATGAAAAGGGTTTGTTATCCACTTTTGTTAAGATGAAAGCTTTCAATGGACTACTAGCCCAATTGGGATATAACCAATTCAATAATCAACAAAGCATGTACCCCACCAATGAATGCTAGTGTGGGCCTGTGCTAGTGTAGAATCCTAAAGTGAATCTTAAAACAATCACAAAATTAGGATAATGTGGACCATAAGTGAAAGTAAGATATCAATCTTTCGAAAAATTTACTCCTAAATAGCATTCACAAGGCATACAAGGAGTATTGGACTCTCAAGTTAAGGAAATTTTAAATTTTAAACAATATAGTCCTCAAAAGATCAAAATCATAGCTAGCTATGGACCAATCATAGAAAATCCCTCAAATACACAAGTCATACTCAAAATTTTGAATTGAAAACAAACACTGCAAAGAACACACATTACCCCCAAACTTACATGGCATAGTGTCCTCAATGTACAAATAAAACAAAAGGAAAGAGTATACCAGTGCAGCTATGGTGAAGAATGGCCGGGACACAAATATCCGAAGTGGGTGGTATAACCCCCCCAAACTTAGGATTGACTGTGGTCCTGAAAAGAATGGCACTGGAATAAAAGTTGATCAGATAACAAAGGGGATAACAACAGTGCACAGTGGGCATGCAAGTGTAAGTAGGATAATAACTGAGCTAAAGAGAGATGAATAAGAATGGTCCTGAAAAATTTTGGGAAGCACTCTCTCACTGAAGTCACTGGGATGTACCTTATAATGGAGTCAATCACAAATAAATATATCAATATAATAACCTGACATCCAGAAATAGCATGCATAAAATAGAGAGAATAAAAGCAATGTATGGTACAACATAATATCTGGGCCAATAGACTGGCAACACAAATATAACAATAATATCAAAAGAACAATAAAGTATCACAGGTATATAAAATTATAAAGAGAGAGAGAGAGAGGTCAGGCAGATGAAGTCGGTCTGGCAGGGCGTGATCCCCAGATATCTCTGGATAAGTCCTGCAGCGCAGCCAAGACAACCGCACGGAGACTGGTTACGTTAGTGCTAAGGGAGGCCACATCTGACTAAAGAGAGACAACTGCATCCTCCAAGGTCTGGATATGCTCTCCTAGGCCGGGTGTCTGAACTGGAGCGTTAGGGATGACTGGGTCAGGAGACTAATGCTCATCCTGACTCTGCACCTGAGAATATACTAGCGACCCTGTCGGAGAGTGATGTAGTGACTCTGCTGGAGGCTCCTACTCTAAGTCAATCTCTATATATGCGTCTCCAGCCACCTGTGGGTTTGCTGGATCATGTATTACTACTGTTGTTGTTGCTGCTGTTATCTCCATCTCTACTAACTCTGTCTCCTCCGCCTCCTCAGTTGCCAAGGTTGCCTCATCCTTTAGGCTCCGAATAAGAGCATTGTAGCTTTTGTCCCAATCCTTCTTTCTATAGTGGCAAGCGCCGGACTCAGGCTGCTCCTCGGAATAGAAAAGGTAGTGCTGATCTCTGAGGATCTGAGTAATCAGGTGGGCAAATGGAAGGAAGGTGGTGCGTCCGGGCTTGGCCTTACTGATGTAGCTGGAGTAAAGTTTCATCATAACACTCCAGTAGAGTGCAGGAACAGAAAACAAATGGCCCGTATAGAAGGCGTAAAGGGCTGCAAGAAAATCTGAATGTCGCTGGATCTTATGGCTCGCCATAAATACATTTCAGTATAGACCGAGTCAAAAAACCATAGATCATCGGGCAAATAAGTCCGGGTGGCAAATGTATCGCCATCACTGTAAGGGCTAGTCGGGCAATGGCCATGTTTGCGTTAGATGGCCTCCTCAGAATAGGATATTGAAGGTCGGGAAGGTAGACATATGGGCACCGAGAGGATGTGGCCAGTGTCTTGACTGTGATGCAGATGAGATGGCCATTAATAGTAGTCCGTAACTCTGATAAATTACTAAGGGCCAACCAGAGGTCTTGGTAGAACAACCATATAAGCCATGGGTAAACCGAGTAGGCGACCGGGGTAAGAATAGCTGAAATACCGCGCCGTTCAATCTTATCATAGGTCGCCCTAGTCAGAATTGACCGGGAGAAGAAAGCAGTGTCAAAGACAGACTCATGTGCCACTGAAAGGCTTAAATATCTCCTGGTAGGTCTGTCTCAGACCTGGCCAGGCTATGCCAGTGGTGGTGAAGGAGGTGGTATATGCTTAGTCTCCTCCGCCGATAAAGAAAATGAGGATGCAGATGCAGAAGAGGTGGAACGCTCGAACTGAGCTGGAGCTGGCTCCTCAACCTATTCTATACGCTGTCTGACTCAGCGGTGATACTGCCGGTTAGCAACAGTCTTGACTCAAGCTATGGCCTGTAAAAGAAAGAAAACACTTGCAATTGGAGTCAGTAACAAGTATAAAATATAGAATTAAAGCACAACAAATAGAAACATGTTTGTTGTAATACCCCTCGGATCCAAGACACAGGTTGATCAAGCCCAGGCCCAAACCCGAGGGAATATCAAACAATTAAAGTATTTTAAAATGAACACAAAATACAAAAACAAAAAAAACAAAAAAATGAAATAAGAAATAGAATAAAGCTGAAAGAAATTCTAAATATAAAATCCTCCATGAGTACAACTAGGGAATCCATCCAATGGACCCCTAAATAAAATCCCAACTGAATAATACACAACTAAAAAATGAAGCCAAAACTAAAACATGGAATGAAATCTTACGTCGTCAGTAGAGTGAATGACCGTCTCTGTGCAACCCGAGCAAGCCCTAAGATTGGAACCGTCCGATACCTGAAAAATATAAGAGTGGGTCAGGCTCACGAACAAGTTCTAATCTAACTGCAATCCATACAGTGACCTGATATGCAGATACATCCTAGATATCTTACAATATCTATCTAGTCCATAAATACATATATATCCACACTAAGGGACATTCACTGGACTACGAAGAAGCCTCAACCTGAATAGAAGGCAATATGTGAAAATACACCAAAAGGTGGGCATGAGTACCTAGACCTAACAGGGTACACCTCAACCTATCGTAGCCAACTACGCATCCACTGTATATACACATCCTAACCAATGAGCCTGAGACTCAAGCTCATCTGGCGGTACCATAAATATATATTTAAAATCCTATCATGTCCATCCATAATACATCCAGTTAGCCGTTCAGCTTGTTCAGCTGCACAGACTTACGCATCCATAGCAAGCCGTTTAGCTTGTTCAGCTGCACAGACTTACGTATCCATAGCAAGCCGTTCAGCTTATTTAGCTACACAGACTTACGTATCCATAGCAAGTAATCCAGTTAGTCATTCAGCTTTGTTTCAGCTGATCTGACTTAAATATAAGTAGGATATATTTTATAATCCATTCCATTATTCCATGTAGGTAGGATATAGTATTTTGAAACTAATCCATCCCTAGTATGTCACAGTCCCATACCGGTGCATACAATCCATCCATCCAGTAGTTGATAATATAGATAATGCATGTAAATATCAACTAATCCATAACTCCAACAATTGATAATAAAGCATTACACAAAAAATATCAATTGTTCCATAATAAACATAACAAAGTATATAAGTTAAAATGATTATTTTGTCCACAATTCTTACCAATAATTGATGAGATCGATAACGCAATTCCACAATTTAAAATTCAGCACAACATCCATTGCATTAATGGAACAGAATTTTAACAGTTCAGTAATTGCAATCCAACCTAAATACAAGTAAAATCAATCCAGTACATGACCCTATTATGTGTCCAATATAGATTTCAAAATCCTCCTCCAGTCACCTAAGTTGCTTAAATAAATTTAACCAACTAGATATTTTATATCCGTCAACAGTGTGCGACATTGTTTAAAATGCCCACTCTGTGAACACCATTAACATATATAATTAAATTATGCATTTGGTCCTAATACAGCCTAACACCATGTTTAAAGTCCATGCTACAATTCGTTAAATTTTTAAAACAAGATTTAGCAATTTAGTCCTTTCTATCCGTTAGCAGCTTACAAAGTTGCTTATTTTTACACTGTTTATTCTATTTTCTCTATGGGTCAAAGCATACAATTAGGGAACTTAGAATCTTATGGAATTACATTCAAATTTCTCATTTTAGTCCCTGAAACCATTTAAAATCCCAAACACGTCCCAAACAGTGCCCGAACAGTCTCAAAACCCATCTAAACAGAGCCAAACCAAGGGAGCCTGCTCTATAATTTAATAGAGCATGCTTTAAACACCTTAGAGCGGGCTCCCTAGCCTTTGGAGCCGGCTCTATGAAGGGGGGAGCCAGCTCCCAACTTCCTGGAGCCGACTTTCTCCTCCTTTGAGAGCCCTACTTACTTCCTTATCCATTTCCGACCATCTGCTTCGTCTCCGGCCCTTTCCTACCCCTTTGTTCTTCCTTAAATCTTGTCCTAACTATCTAATACATATCCAGTGTCAACCCCCAGTCCTTAGTTTACAACAGTAATAACTAAAACAACAATTTAGAAAAACATCAGTTTATATGCTTTAAAACAGACGACGAAAAAACAAAGGTGCAAGAAATATTTCAGACAAAGTTTAGCACATACAGACGATTAAATTGACATATATAAAACATGCAAGGTTCAATTTATATCCAATTAACATCCTAGAGATCCTCCAGGTATGCACAGAACACATGCCAAGGGAGAGAGGAAGAAAAGAACTTGCCTGTACAGTTTTGTAACCAAAACCTTGTCACCGTCTTTCTAAGCTTTTCCAACGATGTCTGTCTACTGTCAACTCAACCTTCTACTGTTCAACCTTCCCTCCTCCTAGGTCCGTCCGTTAATCCACAACCGAAACCCTGACTGTAACCTCTCTGTTCTTCTCATAACCTTACTCTGTTTTCTCTCAAAATCCTAGGTACGTGAATAGAGTTTTGCTAACCCTAGTAGACCATTCTATTCTATATATATATGCTAAAACAGAACCCCAGTCCATGTATAATTAGAGACAAAACCCTAATTAAATCGTAGTTGGCCCATATAACAAAACCTAAGTTAAAACCTATGTCGGCTACACATACTTGACTTCTAAAAGAACCCTAAGTAATTAACCGTATTTAAAAACTCATTTAACTTAATTACATAATTAAACAATTATAATAAACCACTTAAAGACACACAATCAAACAATTTAAATCCAATAATGTAATTAATGCAAACAGCTCAAGTAATTACAATTAAGTCAATTTATTCAATTAAACAAATAAATATTCAATTAATTCAAATATCAAGCAAATAAACAATTAAATAATTAAAAATGCAACAAAATACTTAATTAAAATACCAGGACTATCCTTTTAAAATTAGGGGTATTACATTTGTCAAGTTAAGATAGATAACTCAGAATAATTTATATAAATCTATGCAAGTGATAATGCAGCCAGGTATAGATATCGAATGTTCAAATAGAGTGAAACATGTTAAACATGATAAGTATGGAATGCATCCAATGTGGAAAACACAGGCATTGGGCATAAATTGGATAGCATGAAACACAAAGATGATATGTAAAATGATAAAGTTCGATCGATCAGAAAAAAGATGAGATCGCCCAAGTTGGATCGATCAGGACATGGAAAGGATCGATCGAGCTTCGATCGATCGAAGAAGAAGTGCGATCGATCAAACTCTGTAGAAAACACGAACAGTCACAGATTTGTGACATGGACAACACGGGGGGCACCCGAGCAAGCTCGTAGGCCCCTCTACACCTCAACAAGTCAATATTGGTCACCTAAATAGGCACATGACCCCCCAAAACGAAATCGAACAAAATATATACAAAAATATATATACATATGCTTTAAAGATGAAAAATGGCAACAATGGAACATGAAAACTCTAGATCTAGGCATGGTAACATGAAAAACATATAGATTGAAGCTCAAAAATGACAATAACCCAAGACTTACCAAGAACTAACTAGAGGAGTGGAAACGGAGAAGATGAGATGAGATTCGAGCCGAGAGAGAGTTTGGAAGCTTGGATAACTTGCCGGAGGTGGGGAAGAAGGTGAAACAGTGGTGGGAGAGAAGGAAGGGTCGAGATCGATGGTGAAATCGATCAAAATTGACCTTTGGGTCATATTTTTTAAAACTGTTTCCGACAAATTCGATCGATCACTTGGGAATCAGATCCATCGAACTTCAATCGATCATTAAGGAACTCAGATCGATCGAACCCACAAAACGACAAAATATTTTTAAAAATTATATTTTTTTATTTTTTATTTTATTTTTTAAAAAAATAAATTTAAATTCAACAAGAAGTCAAAGGTCAACAGGGGCACCAGATCAATCGAACATAGATCGCTCAAAGCTCGTTCGATCCAACAGGTGAAAAACCTACAGACATGCTCGAACGATCACACAGAGGTGATTTTTAGTGGGATCAAAAAGTTTTCTAAGTATAGGATGAAGATCGATCCAAGGGAAAACTGGATGGATCTTGGAATTTCAGATCGATCAAGAATGAAGTTCGCACGATACACAGAGAGCTGAAATATGCAGGAAATTTTCGCATGATGGGACAAAGAGATGATTGGATGCAGAGATAATGTTCAATCGATCGAACCTTTTTTGAGATCGATCGAACAGGCACAAAATGCTTAATTCAAAAATGGCAGTGCATGCATTCTCAATCAAAGTCCCTAGCAATGTGTATGAACCTAGGATATATCTAGACTTCACAAGAAATGAAAGGTAAAATAGAAATGAGGGAGGAATAGGGTTGTAAACCCTGCGAAGTACTAGTGTTTAACGTCTCTAGCAAGACGTTAGGCTCTTTTAGCCCGGATTAAAGATCTTATTGTGCATCCCCTCCTTGACGAGGTGAAAAGTACTTTGAATCCCACCTAACAAATTGTTATCTAGGGAACTTGTTGGATTTGACTCAAAGGAGATTGACGGTCCTTTATCAAAACAATTTTTAGGCTTCCATGCCCTTTTAACACTTGTTTTTAAAACAACATTCTTCCTTAGAGTCTTTTTGGAAACTCCATTGACAAGTAAAGACTCATGTTTTTCAAGTTTATTTTGAAGTCACTTTTCTATAACACACACTTCTTCATGCTTGTCTATTGAACTCGGGGTTGGATTAAATATGTTCAACTTCACTTTCATGTGACTAAATGAGATTTTCATTATCCCCGTCCTACAATTTATGTTGGCATTTGCGGTTACCAAGAAAGGACGGCCAAGGATAACGAAAATTTGGTTCTTAGGATTTGGAACCGGTTCCGTGTCAATGACAACGAAATCAACCGGGAAGAAGAATTTATCAATCTTGATCAATACATCCTCAATAATACCCTGGGGATTTTTGATGGATCGGTCAGCAAGTTGTAAAACTACCGACGTCGGTTTCAAGTCTCCTAAGCCCAATTTAACAGATACCGAGTATGGAAGAAGGTTAACCCTTACTCCTAAATCAAGAAGAGCCCGATTAATAACATGGTCACTAATGACACAAGAAGTAGTAGGTGAACCAAGGTCCTTAAACTTTGGGAGAGTGTTGTGTTGCAAAATGGAGCTTACTTGTTCGGTCAAGACCACTTTCTTTGGTGCTTGCCTTTTGTTCTTCCTGTTTTGGGTGCAAAGATCTTTCAAGAATTTGGTATAAGCCAGAATTTGTTAGATTGCATCCAAAAGCAGAAGATTAATCTTTACTTGCCTAAACACTTCAATGATTTCATTCACTTTGGTTTTCTGTGTTTCAATAGAGATGGATCCTTTCAAGGCATCCGGAAATGGAGCCTTAGGCTCAAAAACCTTTCCAGAATCTTTCTTCACAACATCTTCAACACAAAAAAATTTCAAATATTGTTCAAATCATTTTTCACCACTTTCTCAACAAAATGATCATGTACATGCAATGAAGGAGAATAAAATGTGAAACGGGACGGGTGTCAACTTTTAGTTGCACCAATTCACTCTCTTCATTGGAAACACTAACTTGATTGTCAACAATTTTCCCACTTCTTAAGGTTTTCACAGCATTAACATGTTCAATTGTGTGACCTTCAGATGAGGAATTGGTTTCCACAACAAATTGTTGCTTCGGTGGGCCATTTAGAGGCATCTTTCCTTTCTCTCTAGCATTTAAAGTACTAGTTATTTGCCCAACTTGGATTTCTAGCTTAGCAATGGATTGAGAATGTGAATGAAGTAATTAGGTGTTTGCCTCTAGAGTACCCAAAGCAGTCAACACTTTTTCTTCAAAAGCGGGGCTCCTAGAATTTCCTTGAGAATAAGATGACTGATTAGGGAAATGAGAGTTTAAAAATTGGTTTCCATGTGATTGAAAAGATGATCTATAACCTTGGGAACCTTGGCTTTGCATTGGAGGTAGAACATACTTGCCTTAAAAACCACCTTGGGGAGGGTTTGAGCCTTCCCCTTGGCTTTTCCAAGAGAAGTTTGGATGGTTCCTCCATCTAGCATTGTAGTGTGTGCCATAGGGATTATTCCCTTGGTTGACAAATGTGGTATTAACTTGTTCATGATGCTCACTTTGCACATGTCTATATAGACAATTGGAAGTAGAATGTAAGATACTAGAACAAGTTATGCATGATTCATTAAAAGTAAAATGATGAACATGATTAGGGGGGAAGACACTTAATTCACCGAATTTTGGTTGATCAAAAATTGATCAAACCTTTGAGTTAAGGATTTCACTTCGGCGGCTATGTCATTGGAATTGTCAACTTGATATAAGCCGACATTCTTCCTTCCACCTAGAATTCTACTATTTTTCGATGACAAAGATCAATGCATGGAATTTTCACTCATTTTTTCATATAATTGCCAAACATCATTTTCATGTTTATCAAGATAAGAACCACCCATGGATGCGTCTACCATTCCTTTTTTATTATCCGGCAAACTTTCAAAGTAGCATTGGACTAATTGCCACTTAGGAAAGTCATGATGTGGACACTTCCTAAGCAAATCATTAAATCTTTGCTATGCCTCATGAAATAATTCCCCATCCCCTTGAGAAAATACACGAATGGAAGTTCTCATAGCATTGGTCTTTGATACCGGGTAGTACTTTTTTAAGAACTCTTGTTGCATTTATGCCCAAGAAGTTATCAAAAAAGGCCTAAGATTGTTGAACCAATATTTTGCTTTGTCTTTAAGGGTAAAAGGAAATAGTTTGAGTCTCAAAACCTCTTCTAGCATATCCGTGTATTTTACGGTGGAGCATACTTCAAAAAACTTATCCAAATGCTTGTAAGGTTCTTCACTTGGAAGTCCATGATAGTTAGGAAGCATTTGAATAATTTGTGGTTTAATCTCATAATGATGTGCTCTAAATGGGGGCAATTGAATACATGTAGGTGCATTACATTCATTTGGCACATAATGATCATGCAAAGCAATGGGAGGATTTACAACCGATGGTGCTACACAAACACCTTGATGGCCTTGCATAATGGGAGGTTGTGGAGCAAAAATTGGCCGAGGCATTCCCAATAGAATTTGGCCTTGTTCCTGTGGTGGAATGAATGGTCTTAGCATGCCTAATGGGACTTAAACGTTGTCATGATGCACATTAGGGTGGAAGATGCCTTGTTGGTCTATGTAACCAAGGTCCTCCACGTGGCGTTATGTTGCTCCTTCATTGGTAAAATGGAGTAATGAGAGCTACCCCTTCCCCTAGGATTACGAACAATGGATTCAAGATTCAAATTAAGTGGGACAAGAGTAGGATTTAATGATCTACGACTATGCATGCACAAATAAAACAAAAACACGCAAAAAGCAAGTAGCAATCACTTCACCTCCACAACAAATCAATCAAGAAGCATCCTCCACATACAATGATCCCATACTCCCATGCTTTCAACAATATGCAAGAAAAATTAAATTGCCTCCACGCGAACTCACGATCTATCTAAGAATTTAAGAACTTGTCACCACGCGAGCCGACGATTTAACTAGAGATTGAGTTAGAAAAAGCTCACAAATGGTCCTTAAGTAACTTCAATTTAGCTTTCAAGTTTTGGTATGCTTTGCAATTTTTTAGAATTTTGCCCTTTTATGCTTAGCTTAGCTCCTTGGTTTTCCAATTCACCTTTGTTTCACTTCCTTTCTCAATGCACCTAGTTAATCAAGAACAAACATAATAAGTAATCAAAATAAAATAAAGTAAAGACACGATCAAAAGAGTACTAATTCCTAATTATTTCCAAAACACGGCGTTGCCAATTCAATCCCAGGCAACGGCGCCAAAACTTGGTGGCGCCTCGAAAGGACAAGTTAAAATGTGTTAAAGAGTGGCCAAGTTTGAATTTATAAAGTGCCACTACTACCTCTAACTACTAATATAGCTAGGGTGAGTAGGGATCGTCCCAAGGGATTGGGGGCAATGTTAATATGGAAACAAGGTCGAACTACTAAGTCGAGTGATCAAAAGGTAGTTTGATTGGTTAATTAAACTACAATGTAAATAAATTCAATGCAAAGCAATTAAAGTAAGTAAAGGGTAGAGAACAAGAGAGAGAGATCTTGGGATTTATAGGTCACCACTAAACATCACCTTTCTAGATACTCAATGTGTAATGAATGAAGGGAAATATATGTTGCAACACCAATATGTGTGATTGATTGAATCAGTAAGCATAGATGACTAATTAAGTATATATTGTCTAGACAATCTAATGAATAGCAGAATATATCAAACTAAGTCATTATTCCTTCCTTTAAGCTCACAATCAAACACTTTAACAAGCTAGAGAATTATACTACTTGCATTCATAAACATGGAACATTAAACAACAAGCATAGATTGTCCTCCTATTTAAAAGAATAAAGCAACTACACTACAACTAAACTAGGGACAAAAAACATTAAACTAATTAAACTAAGGTAGAGGTACAATCCATCAAGAAATGAGTATGAACCATCAAATAAGCCACAAGAGTATTCCATTAAAGCACCATATCTTGACAATCTCTATATTCATAGCATCAACACACATAGACATGCATCAATATCACAAAACCAAGAGATAAATACATCAACATCTATTCTAGCATACATAGACATATGAATAGAATGAAATGATCAATTGGAAGTATTAAACAATACAAATCATTGTAGAAACAAGATTCATATATAAATCAAATGTCAAGACAAGAATTACAACATAAATCCCCTCAAAATACAAAACATCAAGATCTAGAAGGCATGCTTAGGGCTAACTTTAGCCCCAAGAAGATGTTTAGCCACTCATTGATGTAGTCATCCAACCCTCAAGGGCCATCTCCATGGTAAAATTGATCTTCTTCTCCTTGATGGAAACCCTAGATAGATGGAAGAACTCCCAAATGGTGTGTCTTTAATCTCTAAGCTCTCTCATATTCTATTGTTGTATGATGATATATGATCTTCCTCTCTCCATATATGATATAAAAATGGCTCAAATTCCTTATATAGCTAGCTCCAATGTCACACCCAATGGTCATGTCCCGTGCACTAGGGTCCCTTCATTGATTGCACCACGAGCCATCTTTTAATAAGCTGGACTCTGTTTTATTTTGACCTTGCGGAGATTCGATCGATCAAATTCTGATGAGATCGATCGGAGAATGTTCATATCAATCAAAGTATGGCCAGATCGATCAAACCTTGGTGGTGCCTTTTTGGAATAGGATAAGTCTGAGATATTTTTGGGATATTTTGGGAAAAAGACAAAAGTGGTAGGTGGGGATAAGATCAAAGAAGTTCGATCGATCGAAAGAAAAGTTAGATCAATTGAAGATGGAGATTCTTGAGGATAAGGACAAGGGGTTTGATCCATCTTGGTGAGGCTGGATCAATCACTGTGAGATCGATCGAAGATTGGTATGATCGATCGAAACTTGCTGTTTTCCACCACTTTGCTCTTTTCTTCCATTTAGCTTGAGATTGCTTCTTTTATGCTCTAATTTGGTTGAATTGACTTATTTTGGGGATAAGCACCTGAAAAGGGCAATAATATGAAATTAGTCTAAAACGGGAAAATAAGATAAATAAAGGTTCTAGAATTCTCGAGATTAAGGGGTTTAAATACACACTTTTCAGCACTCATCAATAAATATATGAACATTCGTTCTAGCATACATAGACATATGAATAGAATTAAATGATCAATTGGAAGTATTAAACTACACAAATCATTGTAAAAACAAGATTTATATATATAAAATGTCAAAACAAGAAATACAACACAAATCCCCATTAATTACAAAACATCAAAGTCTAGGAACCATACTTAGGGTTATCTCTAGCCCCAAGAAGATGGTTTAGCCACTCATTGATGTTGTTATCCAACCCTCAAGGGCTATCTCTGTGGTAAAGTTCTTCTTCCTCCTCTTGTGTTCTTGGTCGAAACCCTAGATGAGTATAAGAACTTTCCCAAATTATATATTTTCTCCTTCTAATCTCTAGCCAAGCCTCTCTAACTAACCAACCTCTTACTCAAAAATAACCAAAATCCTTATATAAGTAGCTCAAGTGTCACACCCAATGGTCAAACCTCGTGCACTAGGACCTCTAAATGATTGCATCACGAGTACACATTTAATTTGGCTTGAAATTAACTTTTCACGCAACTTGAGGCAGTTCGATCGATCAAAAAGGTTGCTCGGATCGATCGAACCTTGGCGGCGCACTTTTTGGATAATGACAAGCCTGAGATATTTTTGGGAAAAGGACAAAAGTGGTAGGTGAAGATAAGATCAAAAGGGTTTGATCGATCAAAGTAAAGGTTGGATCGATCAAACAAGATATTTTCCTGAGGATAAGGACAAAAGGCTCGATCCATCATGGCATGGTTGGATCGATCATAGTGTGATTGATCGCAGCTTGGGTTCGATCGATCATAGAAGGTTTTCTTCACCACTTTGCTTCCACTTTACTCCTTTCTTCCACTAAGCTTGAGATTGCTTCTTTTAATGCCCTAATTCAGCTAAATTGACTTATTTTGGGGATAAGTGCCTAAAAAGGGAAATAACATGAAATTAGAGTAAAACGAGAAAATAAGTTAGAATAAGGCCCTAGAACATTCAAGCTTAAGGGGTTTAAATGCGCATTTTTCAGTGCTTATTAGAACATTCTGCTGTTCTTGAGGAATGTGGTATGGAAATGGCTAGCCAGGCTGATCATGCCAAGTCTGTTGTGGAAACACCATAGGTTGAGGGTTCTGGACTTGCTGGGTGACTGACATGGGCACCGATTGTGGAATGGACATCTGTGCCATTGGAAATACCACAGCTGCTATTAGAATGTGGATATGCGCCATTAGAGCAGACTGCACCTGCTGCTGGTTTTGAGGGAATGGGTATGCATGTTGTTGAGAGGTACTGCCTTCAATAAATGTAGTCAGCCTATTAACTTAAAAGGTTGATTGTTGAGTCCCTTCAGAATTATTTAGCCTAGAGGCCAAGTTTTGGTTCAAACTTCCAAAAGTTCGTTCTAACATAGATTCAAACTTATGAGAGATTCGGTCTACAAAATCTTCTAACTTCCGCCCTTGAGAATAAGCGGCTTTGGCTTGATCTTGAGCATACCTATCTTGTTGGAAAGCCATCATGCGGATGTTACCATAATAGGCCCATTTGCCATTACTTAAGCAAACTTTTCAACCATATCTTTTTCTTTAGGTGCAACTCGTGAACTTTCCACTAGAAGTTCACTAGCTTGCATCTTTTCTAATTCGGCAGGGTCATAGATAGACTTGCCTTGCCTTCTTCTACTAACAATGGAATAATATGTCTACATGTCCGGTCGGGCATGCCAATATGTTTGGCTCACAAAAATCATATCCCTTCCGGGTAAATGGAAAGGTTATGGGCATGCCAGGAACTGCTGTCGTTCCAAAGTGGAGCTCCAAACAATATTCCAGTTGGAGATTTTGGGATTAGGCAATTGTATGAAGGACTGGAATGACCACCTTCAAAGGTTCTTTTTGCCTTGAAAAGGGACTTCGGGATTGTTCTAGTGCTAGTGGAAAGGAAGATGAAATTTAAAGTGCAAGACTTTGAAATAAAGCAACTAAAATGTAATTGATGGAATGTAAGAAAGGAAGTACTGCACTTGTAATTGAAAGAACTATGAACTACTTGCTGGAAAGTAGGAAAAGAAAATGTTGGACTTAGATATAATATTATGTAAATACATTGCAAGGAATGTAGAGATACTCGAAATGAAAATGATAAGCAAAGTGTTGTGTTGTTGTGTGTGTTGAATATGATTTGATGTTGCACAAAAATGTCCTGTTTATAAAATCTTCCGCACAACAATTGAAGGTGTAGTTCTGTGACGACTCTGGTTTTTAAGCCAACGTGTCCTGTGATGAACCGTAAGGATGATCCGATAACGGATCCAAATGCAAAAGCGAAAATAGAAAACAAGACTCTAAGAACTCAAAGTGACCTTCCATGAGGTCGTGGAACTCAACAAGAACTGATGCGAAAGCAAAAGATCGAAAATATGACAAATAAGCCCCCAGTGGAAAAATAGTCATTTCTGAAAACTGCAGATTCGGGTGCCATCGAGCACACCGCTGGAAGGACAACAAAAAACTAATCAAGATGGACTCAAGAATCGCATGATTCGGAGTCCGGACAAAGGAAAAACAGCATGACGAAGAAAAACGAGCACTTAAGGCAAAAAGGGTAAATTGGTAATTATTCAGAAAGAACTGGGTGCAACCGAGCACCCTGTTGGAAAGACAGTGAAAAATTAGTCAAGTTCAAAAAAAAATTCACTTGAATCGGAGTCCGGACGAAGGAGAAAAGCCCAAAAGAAGAATTGACGTCACGGTGGCCCGACGAGGGGCCATGACAGCCCCATGCGCACGCCCATGCGCGCGCCCATGCACGTCGCGCGAGCGCTGAGTGCACCATGGCTGGCAGCAGCAGCCCATAAAGTTGCTATGGGGTTATTTTTCAGAAAAATCCAGAACAGAGGCTGAATTTGGAGACCTAGATGAATTTTTTGCAAAAACACAAAGAAGAAACCCCTCTCAAAATTGAGTTTTCTATGTAACTCGCAAGAGAATTCAAAAAAAAACGCAACGTAAAATGCCCAAAATGCCCTCCCAAGGAATCTGGTCCAGCGGGTCAAAAAAGCTGCTAAATAGAAAACTGAAAGCTAAACTTTGCGATCGATTTTCGGCACCAAGACGACATTTTCTGGAAAAACACAAAAAAGAAACCCCCCCCCCCCAACCAAAATCACGTTTTCTATTCAACCATGTTGAAAGAAGGAAATAAAACTATAGTGAAAAGTCTATAATACCCCTAGATCAGAATATGCAAAAAAAGTTCGAGATGAATTCACAAGAGGCTCAAAACACAAACTATAAGGTTTTGCCCGGAAACGACTATGCACACAAACGTAACTTACCTATTTAGACACGTTACAATGTTCCATGACTTAAAAATATAGCCGATGCAAAATCCGACCCCCCAACGAGCAAAAAGGTAAAAATGGACTTGGAATGGAAAACATGAAATCCAAAAATGTAAAATGGAGTCAAATGACCATTTGGCCCTTGACCACATTTCATACAAGATTAATAAGACCCTATGAAAGAATGAGAATGGAATTCTCACACCCAATGCAACCATGGTAAAGCAATGACTTGCGATTTTTCAAGATTTTCACGATATTTCATGAAGTTAAAAAGTACATAGAATACAATTTAATGTTCCTTGGCCTCCGGCCACATGTCATACATATCAAATACATTGAAAGAAGTGTACTTAAGTACACATTACATACATGGAATCAAATATACATATTTTGACATATAAGTCTACAAAATGACATTTCATACTAACATTCGCATGAAATGGAAACTTGAAAGCTACACGACATCCAAGGAATGCTAGGTGTCACGAACCAAGTCTTCGTACCTAAAATATGCTCCAGTATCGTAGGGGTGAGTAACATAAAGCTACTCGTAGGAGATGAGCATGCATTAACCTAGCATTTTACAAATTTATCACCTTAAGGTGAAACATGTTAAAGGGGATCATGCCACCTAACATCTATGTCCAAGTGAGACTCGGGGAGCATCCTAAGCTACCTTAAAGTCTAAGCAATAAGAATCATGATATACATACATGTATAAAATGAATCACGGTTGGGATAATCCAAAAAACATGACAAGAAGAATGCTTGAGCATAGATTAAGTCTAGAGTAATCCATACAACATGACAAAAGTATATTTGAATACAAGTTAATAAGAATCACATTATCCATGCAATTCAACAACAAAAGAGCATGTTATACAATGCAACAAGGTTTAAGTTCTCAAAGCCATCAACTTAAAATCTAAAGCACAAAATAACAATAGTGGTTCATGCCACCTAACGTCTTTGTTATAAATGAATCAATAGGATCAATCCTAAGCTTTATTAGAACGTCAAAACACGATTTTCAATATCGATGCAATTTAACCAACATTGGAACTTCCAATACAACGCATAAAGCACAATTTCGCAAAGTTAACATCCTGTAACTTAAAATGGAACGACAAATAAGAAACAACAAGTTACAGCATCATCTAGTTATCAACTTGAAAATGAAATGCGAAATCAAACAAAGTGGATACTCGGACGTCACGCCGGATCAGACCGACAACATAGTTACTTTAGGGTTACTAGCCCATGGGTAACCTCCTGATGTGCGCACTAGACCATATAGAGGGACTATCTCCCGTACTAAAACCACGTCCTAGCCATAGTCAAACAACGACATCCCCAAGTTTTCAAAATTAACAAGTTATGCAACAACGCATATATCAACAGGAATATGCAAGATAATCAACTATCTACTAAGCACAACCAAATTTGGAAACCTATACAATACATGCTCTATATCCACAACTAATACGATATGATGAATGTCGAATCTTTAGTGTGAGATTCGTTACACGCTATATATGAAAGATGTTAAACACGAAGTGTGCAAATCATTACACAAGGTAACAATATATTCAATAAGGAAAATATATTATCACGAATACAAACATAGCAACTATGTTATCCAATGTTCAAAACATAACCAAATGAATATACAACAAGTCTAAGTCCATAATTTGAATATAGAAACCACTTCTAAAACACAACTAGATCATAAAGCAAATTGATAGAATTTAAATAGATAAACACAATTAAATTCTCTAGATTCCGATTCAATTCCAAATAACCTCAATTTAATACATGTTAAAGGACATGGCATGGTCATCACCTATATCCATTCTAAAACTCAATTAGGTTGTTGGAACAACAAAGTAGAACTTTAATTAAATCATGCTAATTTAATTACCAAAGTTCTAAAACAACTTCTAATAGTCTAAAATTAATATATACTAGTAAACAAGTCATGGCCAATACAAATATCAAGTTAAAACCTTAATTAAGCTAATGGGACCACAAAATAGATTTTAATTAATTCTTTTAATTAAAATCTCTTGATTTTCAAACTTAACCAAATGCTCTCAAATTAACCTATGTTGGAAAACATGCCAAAGACTAATGTAATATCACATTACAAGTTTATTTCATTCAATTTACGATCATGCGAATTAAACCTTCACTAAAGTTAAATATAAAACAAAAGTTGCAATTCTCATGTAATAAATCCCAATTTAATATATATGAACAACCATACCAAAACTTAATTTTCTAGCATGCCACAATACAATTCTGAGTTGTATATCACCATGAGGATTAAATCTTAAACATGGAATTTAATTAAATGAAAGGTTTCAAAACCTAACCGAATATTCTAAATCAAATATATGTGAAGCTATATGGCATGTAAATCAAGAATATCAAGTCGGAATTCAAATAGAGTGAATAGTGCACTCGGGGCAAATTAATTAATAATTACTAACTTTCAAAACACCTCCAATAACTTTCAAATTCAACTATGTTGGAGAACATGCTAAGGCCTAATTTAATATGCTAACACATATTGATTTTAAGTTAGTTAGGGCTACGTGAATTAATCTTTCACCTAAGATAAATATTAAATAAAATCTTTAATAATTATTCAAATGTTTCAATTTTAATACACGACGATGAGCATATCAAGGGGCAATATAAAATCATGCTATATGTTTAAACCAAGTCATGAGCAACCAGGAAAATTAGATCCCGTACAAGAAAAATAAATAATAAAATCTCTAGATTTTATATTTAATCATGCAAACAAGTAGTATAAGCATCACAGGCATACTATATAACAAGAATTTAAATCTAGAACATCTCCTACCTCAATTTGAGATGAAAATCCCAAAGGCCCACCAAAATAAAAGTGCTCCGAATTCGACGATACCGAGGTTTTGTCTGGGACAACACGATCTATATGAAACTCCAAGAAGCCCCATGAAAATCCAAACTTGACCTCAAACCCAAACTCAAAACTTGGCCAAAAATGGTTTCTAATAAGGGGTAATGGTAGAGCACGACGAGGCGAACAACAAATGCTAAGGCCGAAGGATTTCTACCAAGGAAATCAAGTGGAGGAGAAGAAAGAGTGAAGGCAGCCCCTTAGGCTCCCATGGCTGCCAGCCAAGAGGAGGAAGAAGGTCTGAAAATCTGATTTTAAAAATTAGGGCAACCTATTTATAGAAATCTCAAAAAGTGCCCCGAAAAGGCCCCACCGAGTCCGGAAAAGTGGATTTTGAGCAAACGCGCTCAAATGGAAAAACTCCATGAACAAAAAGGATTTAAAATAAGAAAATATGAATAATGGAAGAAACGGCGTCAAAAACTAAGTCCCGGGCAGAAAGTTATGCCCCGAACAAGTTCGGCGGCAGTCGGGTCCAGAAACTCTGAAACTGGGGAAATATGACCAGAAGGAAATTCTATGAATTTACCAGTCAACGAAAAATGAAAATGAATCCCGTACAAGGATTCAGGCTCCAGACGAGATATTTTGCAATAACTTTCGTTAATTGCACAATAGCCCCTACAAAAAGGGTTAACTGCGAAACTGTCCCAGAATGAAATATCTTCCAAAAGATATTTTCTTAGATACCCCTGAAATAAAATATCTTCAAAAGATATTTATGAAAAATACCCCAAGAAATGAAAAAGATTCTGAAGAATTGTGCATCTATGCCCCTGTGGACACCGGGAGCAACTAGAGTACTTTCTTGCAAAAGTGAAGATACGTATTTCGAGGAAACCACTCAAGATAAAGGCACGTGAAGTCAAAAACCAACTCCAAGCATGAGAAGTGAGGTTGTGCCAAAAACTAACAAACGGAGATAAGACAAAATAGGGAAAATGACAGAATAGGGAAAAGATGAAATAACCCATAGTGTCTGAAAAAAGAAAAATGCGAAAATGACTTGGTCCTCAAAGAAAGTTGTCAATTCACATGAAAGAGTCTCAGAAACCAATTCCGAGCACTCGAGATGACACTAAGCGACACGAAACAGAGCTCAGAAAAGAAAATTAAACGAAAAAAATTCATTCGTAAAATTTCAGGAAAAAGGAAAAGAAGGCAAATGACCGGGTCATTACAAGTTCCATCAGCAACTGAGCCTTCCACATGGCTTGTACTTAGACTGCCAAGTGTCCCACAACTTGGTAGTTTTCTTCTCCTTCGGAGTTCTTCTCAGAATTCTTCTGAAGTGTTGTACTTTAAACTTCACCCATGTTTCCCATGAATCCCAGTAACGTCTAGTAGTTGGCCATAGTGGTTGAATGGAGAAACTAAAAACTTACACTTGGCATGCTTGTACACTGCTAAGTGCCCCATATCTTAGTGGCTTCCTTCATGTCCGCAAAGTCCTTTTCTTCATAAAATTCTAAACTGCATACATATTATATACTTACGTATATGTATATGTATGTTTCTCTCAATTTTTGGTAACTCCTTCCTTAGCTGAATTTTCTTCTTAGCACATTTCCAAAGCATTAAGTCCCCACGATCAAGCAACTTCCTCTTAGATACACTAACTATATATATATATATATATATATATATATATATATAGTTATATATGTAAAGATACATTTCCCTATTTTAGAGACTTGCTTTGATTTAGCATAAAGATTCAATGCACCTGGACATAATGGTTTTCATGGTTGTTGGCACATCCCTGCAAAATAGGAGGAATTGTAAAACCATGTTCCCCACTTTCTTCCTTTACTTGGTCAACCTAATCTTGACATATCCTGGAAATTTTCATATAGCAGTCCTATGCCATATGGGTTCGAATTGTTTTGGTGACACATGGTATCACCTGAATGGTTTCTTTCAAAACCTTATTTTAATAGGGTTAGCATATTATGGCAAGTTCCATAGAACTCACCACATGTTTTCCTTTTATTGGTCTAACATCATTATTTTCTTTGATCTTATTCCACAAATTCCATGTGGCGATGGCTGAATAGTTACATGTGTCATGTCTTGGATGATCAAGTGAGGTTGTATGTATAGTAATATCTCCATGTAACTTCTTTCTTTCCAAATTATTGGAATATTGATCCGGTGTGGTAAGTTCTATGGAACTCACCATACTCTTGATTTAATGGACTCCAAGTGGCAAAAAACAAGTGGCTTAATGGTCATTGCCTTGAATTATTCAAGTGAAGTCATATAATAATGTTTCATTGTGACCTTCCTTCTCAAGTTTGTTGAAATTGTAATCTGGTGTAGTAAGTTCTATTGAAACTCACCACATGTTTCCTTCTTATTGGTGGATGATTTCTTTCTTAATTATCCACCTTATACGTGAGTTTATGTGATGACACTTGAATGATATATCCCTTATGGTCATTAAATCAACTTAAATGCAGGATGATGCTCTAATGTAATTTTTTTTTCAAATAATTAAGCAATAATATGGCATGGCCAGTTCTCTCAGAACTCGCCACATGTCATCTTTCCATTTGTCCAAAACAATGGGATAACACAGTTATAAATAGAGAAACACAAGTTATTTACCTTGAGTGAAACCGACACCGAAAGTCAACAAAATAGAAGTATATCCTGGGTGTTCATAAGTCTTTTTCATCTGCATACACCAAATAATTATTGGATGCCCAAACTCATCAATAGTATTAGGCGGACAACAAAATAGTGTTTCTTTTGCTTTCCTTAAACATTATATCTTCTAAGAAAAGTCAATTTCGATAATATAAACATGCAACAAAATAGAGGTGAGATCTTTGAAAGAAGATATGATAAGCGAAAGTTCCTCTTAGTGAGTAGTGTTAGGATATGTGTGCCCTAGCATAGCAAATTCTAATTTTGGATTGTAAAAGTCATGGTTTCTTATCTGGATATTATTATTAAAGTATTATACAATAGGTGAATGGAATGTATTATTTTTCGATTCATTATGGAATTGATTGTGTCCACTTGATTACAAAATATATTTATATATGTATATAATGGCAATTAATACTATGTTATAAATTAGTAATCATAAATGGTTTAAAGCCAGAAATTATGGATGGACATTTAATTAGTTAAGACTTAAACCAAGTCCACGATAGATTGAGATATATTGCAAGAGCTGTCGTATGCAATTGCTCTCTATCACAGTCATGGCTTTTGACTCTCAAGCATGAGAGAAGTATAGACTCTTTTATTAATTAATAATTACTTTGATTTGTTCGGCGGATACCTCGGGATCCTTAGATCGACACTTTGGGTAGTTATGTAATTAATAGTTAGAGGTCTATATTCTCAATATTTGCATCAGTGCTATTTGTATTCATTTTGTTTTGATTATGGTTGATCACAAATTAAATTCGAAGGCCTTCATATGTTTTAGACAAATGTTTTTCTATATTTATTTATTTAATAAATTATTATTTTTTGTCAAATAAATATTTTATTGTGATCGAGCCGGAAATAATCAAAGGTAACAAAATAATTATATTAATTATGTTGTCGGATTGATGGCTTTAATTATCCGATAAATAATTAAGCACAGAGGGGTCAAAGTGCAACATTGACTTAGAGGTTATTTACTATTTAATTGGAGTGCAATTAATTTCTTTTAGTGGAGTAGAAATTAATTTATGAATTAATTAAATTGGGTCCATGGTTTAATGGACCGGACCAATTATTAATTTATAGGAGCCAAGAAAATAGTAAGCCCAAAAGGATTCTCACCAATAGCCCAAGTTGATATTAGAGTCATGTTAGAATTGAGAAAGTTGAATTAGAGATGGAGAATGATTTATTGTTTCCTTATTCTTATTTTTATTTTGCCTATATATACATGAGTTCATGTATATTTTAGGTGTGACTTTTAGAACAAGAAAAAGGAATACACTTTCTCTCTCTAGATTTTAGGGTTTTGTTTTCTCTTCTAAAGGAGGCTACCACAAGCCTAGATTCCAAGGTCATTCATCAAGGCATATTGGTGATTCCTAAAGGGAAGATAATAATCAAGAAGAAGGAGAAAGGATCTTGCTAAAGGGATCTACAATAAGTGAGAACATTCACTTTAGAGGAAAGTTCAAAAGGTTTACTCAGACCTTTGATGTAAGTATTCAATCTATTTATTGAATTATACATCATTTTTATTTATCTTTGCATAAAACTTGTCTCTATGTGATGAATCAAGATCCATGATTGCAAATCTCTCAAAAGTTTTAAAAACTTGCACGTTTCCTAACAGTGGTATCAGAGCCTGACTCAGCCGGAAGTGTGCCGACGAGGACGTCGGGCCTCCAAGGGGGGTGGATTGTGATGACCTTGTGGGCGGGTGCGAGAGACACTGTCAGGCTACCACACTGACGAGCTACGGGTGCACAAGTCCCACATCGCCTGGGTATAGGAAATGTGAAGTGCTTATATGTAAGTACATCATCTCCAATTGGTATGACACCTTTTGGGGTGAAGCCCAAGAGCAAAACCGTGAGGGCTCAGACCCAAAGCGGACAATATCATACCATGTGGTGGAGTGGGTCGTTACAAGTGGTATCAGAGCACATGGTTTGATTCATTACTAGAGAACATGTGTTTATAAAAATCATATTCATTGATCCAAATTATATATACATATATAAAATTATTGATATATGTTGATGTATGATTTATTATGTTGATATATATTAATACATGATGATATATGTATAATTGTGAATAGATGATGATGTGTGTTTGGGCCATAGATGAAGCTTATAGGTATATAGAATGTAATTTTATTTTTGGATGAATGTAATTAAGGCTTTGTTTTAGCCGTTTGAAAATTCAATGATGTAATTTAATTTTTTCCATTGTATTTCAAATTGTAAGTATTTATTAAAGCCATGTAATATTCATCAAAGGATGCTATGAAGCTTCAAGAGGGTCCAAAAGGGTTAAATTATGCTTCAGTAATTTTTTGGAATTTTTCTAAATTTTTCAGAATTTTTCTGGAATTTTTTTGAGGCTTAATTTAATTTTCTAGAATTTTTCGGATTTTTTGGAATTTTTTCGGCGTTTTTCCGGTGGCCGGAGCTTCGCCGGTGGCGAGAAGGGGCGTTAGAGGTCACCCGGATCAGATGTAGCGTAAGTGGGTGAGCCTAGTGCGTGTTCCACACGCGCTAGGGGTAGACACATGCTGACGCGTGCATTGCACGCGCCAGCCAAAGAGGTTTTGCCCTCCACGCGCGTGATGGCGCGTGGAGGCGCGTCCCACGCGCCCCAGGTGCGTGGGAGTGCGTGAGGGCGCGTCCCACGTGCCCCAAGCGCGTGCCGGTGCGTGGGGGCGCGTGGGAGCGCGTGCCGAGTCTTGCAGCCTGCCCTAGGCGCGTGCCAGCACGTGTGGGGTCCTCCGGGCTCGTTCCAAGCGGCGTTTTGCTTCTCCTGACGCGTACAAGCTTCCTATGGGTGTTTACAGACAGTTAGAGGACGCCCGTACAGCAAGAATAGTTTTTAAATGTTAAAAGCTGAATCCATTGGCCATTTATATTGCTTCTGTCTGTTATTTGATGCATGGAATAATTTAATGTTGATTATAATTGTTCATGCATTGGATCCATGATTTTTTAAATAAATGGCTTGATTTATATTAATTAAATTATGAAGATAAATTGGATTTGATTGCTAATTAATTTGAGGGCTTTTATTGGGAAACAGAAAAATTATTTTTAAATTATTTTTTGCCTCAAATTAAATATTAGTGGATCATTTAAAATCCATATATTTTCTAAATTTAATTGGATTAAAGTCAAGATGTTTTGCATGCATTAAATCATGAATTGAAAACCCTAGTTTTATATTATTAAAAATTGAGCGGGAGCAAGGATTTTTATACATTACCCCATGGCCTTCGTAATTATAACCATTGTGATTAGATCTTTAAAAATAAGGCTCCACGCATGATTTAAAGAGTCTAAATTACAAGAATGGTTGTCTCACGAAAATATATTTATTAAATAACCATTATAGTTAGATCTTTAAAAATAAGGCCCTACGTATGATTTAAAGAGTCTAAGCTATTAATGGCAATATATTTAATATTTGATTTTTTGTTGGAGCATTAATTATGTTATACGCTCAATCTAACATCAATAGTATTAGCTCCCCAACGGAGTGGTCTATACTAGGTGATTTTAGAAAGGCTAAATCTAATCGGGAATTATTTCATATATAGATAAGGCATTGTCTAAAAAGATATGGAAATAATGAGTTGTTCTCGTCAATAAGCAATAATGAATTCCGCCAACCGGATAAGTTATTGGCATATTGATTGCCCGATTTTTCATGCAATGTGGTTAAGGTACCCACAATTAATTAATTATTTTATTCTTGCATGATTATTATTATTAACTTTATTTATTGTATAAATGCTTTTATTTTCAGATTTATCATGACTAGTCCATTCAGTCCACTTGCAAACATACTAAAAGAAAATCGATTAACTGGACCTAATTATATCGATTGGAAAAGGCAACTAGATATTGTACTCACATATGAGGGGTTGAATTATGTGCTTACTACTCCCAGACCTTCTCCACCTTTGCCTGAGGATCCTCCTAAGGAGCATGAAGTTTTTAAGAAATGGAATAAAGCAGATGAGATGACTAGGTGCTACATTCTTGCTTCACTCTCGAATGTACTCCAAAGTCAACATCTTCAATATCTCACTTCTGCAGACATCATGCTTAACCTTAAGGAAATGTTTGGGCAAATTGGTAAGAGTGCACGCCAAAATGCTATGACAAATTTGATGACCATTAAGATGGTCCAAGGTACTTCAGCTCGGGAACATGCTTTAAAAATGATTGGTTTTTTAAATGAACTAGAGATCCTTGGATGCAACTTGGATGGTGAACTTCAGGTTGACATAATTATCACTTCATTGCCAGACTCATTTAACTCTTTTAGGGTTAATTATTATTTGAATGAGCTTGAGTACACACTCGCTGAACTTTTGAATGAGTTGGTAACCTTTGAAGGGATAATCAAAAGCAAGGGTGCATCTATCAACTACACTCAGTCTGCTGGACCATCCACTTCTAGGCCCAAGAAGAGGGGCAAGAAAAAGAAGAAGGATGGTGCCAAAACTGTGGTTGTGCCAAACAAAGAAATCCAAAAGGATAAGGGAAAGAAGAAAGTGCGGGTTGAAGGCGAAGGAAACTGTTTCCATTGCGGTCAACCGGGTCACTGGAAACCTAACTGCCTAATACTTCGCACACAAGGCAAAGGAAAAGGTATATTCATTGTTGAGGCATGTAATGTGGTTGAATCTATAGATTCCTGGTGCATAGATTCTGGAGCCACTAATCATGTTTGCAATTCATTGCAGGGATTCCAGGAGTCCAGAAGCCTCAATGAAGGAGAGATATACTTGCATATGGAATCTAATGCTAAGGTGGAAGCTACAGCAGTGGGAGTGGTTCATATGCAGTTTGATAGTGGGAGGAGTCTTATTTTAGAAGATTGTCTTTATGCGCCAAATGTTAGGCACAATTTAATTTCAGTTTCTTCATTGGTTTGCAAAAATTATATTCTTACTTTTGGAAAAAAAAATTTTAATTAAATTAAATGGTTGTGTTATAACTTCTGGTGCATTGAAAGATAATCTATATGTTTTAACTCCTAGCTCATATCAAATGCAAAATTATGAACTAAATGCAACTTCATCTAGATTGAATGTTAAAAGAAAAGCAGTTTCTCCAAACTCATTGTATCATTGGCATCTACGATAGGGTCACATCAATCAAAATAGAATTCAAAGGTTGGTTGAGGCAGAGGAGCCTATGCCAACTTGTGAATCTTATATTGAAGGAAAGATGACTCGAAGGGCTTACTCAGCCAAAGGATATAGAGCCAAAGAACAATTAGAGTTGGTGCACACAGACGTGTGTGGTCCCATGAACACCCAAGTGAGAGGAGGGTTTGAGTACTTCATCACTTTCATTGATGATTATTCACGTTTTGGATATATTTACCTAATGCGACACAAGTCAGAAGCTTATGGAAAATTCCGTGAGTTTCAGGCAGAAGTGGAGCGTAAATTAGGTAAACTTATCAAAACACTTCGATTTGATCGAGGAGGTGAATACCTCTTGCGGGAGTTCAAGGATCATATGGTCAATGAGGGTATTGTGTGCCAGTTATCCGCACCTGACTACCCTCAACAGAATGGAATGGCAGAAAGGAGAAACAGAACTTTACTTAACATGGTTAGATCTATAATGAGTTTTGCTACATTACCTCTATCATTTTGGGGATTAGCCTTAGAATCAGCGATGTATATTTTGAACTGTGTTCCATCCAAGTCTATTTCAGGAACGCCATATGAGCTGTGGTTTGGACATAAACCTAGTTTAAATCACATGCATATATGGGGGTGTCCAGCACACGTGCGTAAGAAACAGGCAGACAAGTTGGAAGCAAGATCAGATGCATGCTTGTTTGTTGGCTATCCTAAGGGCACTAGAGGTGGATTATTTTATGATCCCAGGGACAATAAGGTTATTGTCAGCACTCATGCTGTTTACCTGGAGGAGGATTATATTATGAACCACAGACCTAGTAGCCAGATAGTGTTAGAGGAGATGGTTGGCATATCAGATATACCCCCTGTGGACACATCTAATATAAATACTGAGAATGATGAGACACAAGAAGTCCCTGTTGAATTACCATCCTCTAGAACATCGATTCCTGCACCGGTCCTTCGGCGTAGTGGGAGGACTATCATCCAACCCGAAAAACTCACGCTTTTGGGTGAGGTCTATGAGGCCGTCCCCGATAAGCATGAGTCAGACCCAGTAAGCTATGCGGAAGCGTTGACCGATATAGATGCAAATCGTTGGAAAGATGCCATGAAATCAGAGTTGGAATCTATGTATTCTAACAAAGTCTGGGATATTGTAGAACTTCCTAGTGGGGTTCAGCCCATTGGTTGTAAGTGGATCTACAAACGAAAGAGAGGAATGGATGGGAATGTTGAGACATTCAAAGCTAGACTGGTTGCCAAAGGCTTCACTCAACGTGAAGGTATTGATTATGAGGATACATTCTCACCAGTTGCAATGCTTAAATCTATTTGCATTTTTTTGGCCATTAGTGCTTATTATGACTATGAGATATGGCAGATGGATGTTAAGATGGCATTTTTAAATGGCCATCTTGAACAAGACATCCACATGAGGCAACCAAACGGTTTCGTGGTTAAAGGTCGTGAGGACTGTGTATGTAAGTTGAATAGGTCTATTTATAGACTTAAGCAAGCTTCACGCACATAGAACATTTGTTTTGATCAGGCAGTCAAATTATTTGGCTTTGAACAAAACGTGTTTGAACCTTGCGTTTATTAGAAAAAACAGGGTAATGTCATCATGATTCTCGTTTTATATGTTGATGACATCTTACTCATTGGTAATGATGTAGAGGCTTTGTCATCAGTTAAAAGGTGGTTGTTCAATAAATTTGAGATAAAAGATCTTGGAGAAGCAAGCTATATTCTTGGGATCAAACTTATGCGAGATCGGGTTAAAAAGAAAATAGGTTTGTCTCAAGAGTCTTACATTGACAAAGTTCTGATCAGGTTTGGAATGGAAAACTCTAAGAAAGGGTTTTTGCCATTTAGACATGGGTTGGCTCTTTCTAATGAGCAATCTCCCAAGACTGATAAGGAAATTGAGCAAATGAGGCAGGTACCATATGCTTCAGCAGTTGGTAGTCTCATGTATGCCATGGTCTATACCAGACCGGACATCTGCTACTCTGTAGGGATTGTCAGTAGATATCAGTCCAATCCTGGACTTGATCATTGGTCAGCTGTGAAGAATATCTTAAAATACCTTAGAAGATCTAAGAATCTAATGCTCATTTATGGAAGTGATGATCTGGTTCCAGTCGGATATACGGATTCTGATTTTCAATCAGATCCAGATGCCAGGAGATCTACATCTGGATATGTGTTCAAGTTCAATGGAGGGGCAGTTAGTTGGAAGAGTGTCAAGCAGGGTTGTACTGCTGACTCAACCATGGAAGCAGAATACATTGTAGCCTCTGAGGCAGCAAAAGAAGCTGTTTGGTTAAGAAACTTTCTAATTGAACTGGAGGTTGTGGAGCATATAGATCGGCCTATGACGCTTCATTGCGACAATAGTGCAGCTATAGCCCAAACCAAGGACCCAAAATTTCATAAAGGAACAAGACACATTCAGAGGAAACATCATGTGGTTCGTAATATAGTAAAGCGAGGAGATATACTTGTGGCCAAGATTGCATCGGAACATAACCTTGCTGATCCATTCACAAAGGCTTTACCGATCAAGATGTTTGATCGTCATATGGAGAACATGGGAGTTAGATGTGATTCGAATTGGCTATAAGTGCAAGTGGGAGCTGTTAGGATATGTGTGCCCTAGCATAGCAAATTCTAATTTTGGATTGTAAAAGTCATGGTTTCTTATCTGGATATTATTATTAAAGCATTATACAATTGGTGAATGGAATGTATTATTTTTCGATTCATTATGGAATTAATTGTGTCCACTTGATTACAAAATATATTTATATATGTATGTAATGGCAATTAATACTATGTTATAAATTAGTAATCATAAATGGTTTAAAGTCGGTAATTATGGATGGACATTTAATTAGTTAAGACTTAAACCGAGTCCACGATAGATTGAGATATATTGCGAGAGCTGTCGTATGCAATTGCTCTCTATCACAGTCATGGCTTTTGACTCTCAAGCATGAGAGAAGTATAGACTCTTTTATTAATTAATAATTACTTTGATTTGTTCGGCGGATACCTCGGGATCCTTAGATCGACACTTTGGGTAGTTATGTAATTAATAGTTAGAGGTCTATATTCTCAATATTTGCATCAGTGCTATTTGTATTTATTTTGTTTTGATTATGGTTGATCACAAATTAAATTCGAAGGCCTTCATATGTTTTAGACAAATGTTTTTCTATATTTATTTATTTAATAAATTATTATTTTTTGTCAAATAAATATTTTATTGTGATCGAGCCGGAAATAATCAAGGGTAACAAAATAATTATATTAATTATGTTGTCGGATTGATGGCTTTAATTATCCGATAAATAATTAAACATAAAGGGGTCAAAGTGCAACATTGACTTAGAGGTTATTTACTACTTAATTGGAGTGCAATTAATTTCTTTAAGTGGAGTAGAAATTAATTTATGAATTAATTGAATTGGGTCCATGGTTTAATGGACCGGACCAATTATTAATTTATAGGAGCCAAGAAAATAGTAAGCCCAAAAGGATTCTCAATAATAACCCAAGTTGATATTGGAGTCATGTTAGAATTGAGAAAGTTGAATTAGAGATAGAGAATAATTTATTGTTTCCTTATTCTTATTTTTATTTTGCCTATATATACATGAGTTCATGTATATTTTAGGTGTGACTTTTAGAACAAGAAAAAGAAAATACACTTTCTCTCTCTAGATTTTAGGGTTTTGTTTTCTCTTCTAAAGGAGGCTACCACAAGCCTAGATTCCAAGGTCATTCATCAAGGCATATTGGTGATTCCTAAAGGGAAGATAATAATCAAGAAGAAGGAGAAAGGATCTTGCTAAAGAGATTTACAATAAGTGAGAACATTCACTTTAGAGGAAAGTTCAAAAGGTTTACTCAGACCTTTGATGTAAGTATTCAATCTGTTTATTGAATTATACATCATTTTTATTTATCTTTGCATAAAACTTGTCTCTATGTGATGAATCAAGATCCATGATTGCAAATCTCTCAAAAGTTTTAAAAACTTGCACGTTTCCCAACAAGTAGAGGGTTCCTCTGGTTGAGTGGAGGTTCTCTGCAGTGTCAGAGCTTCTCTTTTTTCTCCTTCTTCTTATATTCAATTTTGCTTGTTTTCTTACTCGATCGTCTTATTTCCTTTTGTTTTGTGTGTCTTTCTCTTCTCTGTTGGTTGCTTTGGTCCTAGTCCCTTGCACAATAGAAGGGTCCTACGTTTGCATCTCTCTTTGGTGGTGTTCAATCAACGTTCTGTTTTGTCATTGGTTTTTGCTGTGCTGGAGCTTTCTCCGTTCTTCTGTCCATCGTCTTTTCAAACCAGGATGGCATTGTTTGATTTCTCAACACGTTCTTTTTTGTTTTCGGGTATCTGGGTGCTTATGGTTCTCTTGGGTGATCGGTGGTCGTTTGTCACCAAGCTCTGGTTCTTCCCCAGTCAAATGGGTGTATGGTGATGGTGGTGCGTCTGCTACTGAGTTTTCAATGATGGCCTCACCCTCGTTCATGTCTCTTTGTCCTACTTTAGCTGATCGATCTCATGGGAGGCATCTGTATCGCGCAACGTTAGATGCTTTGCCGATTCGCCGGTGGGTCTCTGCTGCCGGAGATGAGTCGTCGGATTCCTTCCTGTTGCTGGGTTGTCTTTCGTCAATGTCGATGTCGCATCTATTCTTTTGCATTCCACGTGTCTGGTTTAGGTCGGTGAATAGTCTGCACATAGGCCCACACCTTAATTACTTCATTATAGTGCATACTTTGCTTGTGGAGGACGACTGGATTGTGCAATCTGGTGTAGGAAATTTCTGGAAGGGGCCTATGGGCCAGACCCAACACATAGCCTCAAATGGGCCCTTTAAATTTCTGAGTTTAAATTTGATTTGGGGATTTGTTCAGGCCCATAAGCTTTCTGCTCTTGTTATTGGGCTGCTTAAGTGCAATTTTCCTACTGGATCCGCTAACATACATGTGGGTTCTTCAAGACTTTTTCTTTTTTGCTTAGCGGATCTTCGATGGGTTCACCCTGGTGATGGACATATCCTGTGGGATATGAATGTTTTTTTATTGGACTACTTTTCAAGTAGGAGGTGCTGAAGTAGCCTCTCGGAGCTCATGGAGATATATCAAGACTGTGGTTGTCACTGGTTTATTCCCAACTCACACTGCTCTCTCGGCGGTGGCACAATATTTTCGGGTGGATGCTCTTTGCAACTTTCAACCGTTTACTGCCTTTTGCTTTGGCGAGTTTGGCAGGGCGTTTTATCATGTGGTAGACAAGACCTTAGAGTCATCCAGTGTAGGTAGTTTTGGTGTGGTTGCTTTATTTTCTGTAGCAACTTTGGTGCTCCGGGATGTTCTGATGCTGGTGATCGAGCAACGTATTCCCCCTTTGGTGTTTGACAAGGCCAATAGGTGGCGTTTCATGATTTTTCTTGATGATCATGGTTTTGGCCGAGTAACATTTCTGTGTATGGAATGTAAGAATACAGAGCTCCATGTTGTTTCATGTCTTGTTTGTTGTGAGCTCTTCTTCATGTACATGTTCTTCAGCGGTTAGTAAATCAGTTTTTTTTGCCAGAAAAAAAATAGAAAATAAAAAAATAAAAATAAAAATAAAAATAAAAATCTTTGAAGGAAAACATCTTAAGATAGAAAATGTTTCAATATAGGTTATCAACAATTGATTGTACATTTGTATTTATATAAAATAAAAAACAAGTACTTGTACATTCGTAAACAAAACTACAACCCCTTGTATGCTACCAAAAATGCTATAGATAATTATCAAGGTTATAGCAATGACATATTAATAATGACTCACTATACTCCAATACTACAATATAATTCACAAGTCCATTATTATTGAGCCTATACATGACTGATACATATGGGAAAGAACATGCTGAACTTCTCTTGAACTATGCTCACTCCGAACGAGATCTACCAACAAGGGGAACAATTGTGAAATATACCTCCTAAAAGAATCACTTCCCAAACCACTCAAAATCCGTAATGCTGACACAACCACAGAAGTTCTGGCTGCCAACTCTTCCTTCTTTGCCGAACCCAATGGAATAATCCAGTGAAGCACTGGCTTATTAACTGGCTTCTGCTTGACGGAGCATAAACCAGCACAGTCCAGGTATATCTGCAAAACCTTTTCACATACAGACACAAGTTGTGGTTCTATGTTTATCTCCTCAGACAAACAAGGATTATTCATGAGTAAATCATGCAGAAAGTTGATGTAATTCTGGTACGACTCATTTTCAAAATGAACCAGGGGCGGTTCAGAGATCTCCAGGATGGAGCATGCTCTCTGCAGTTTCAGTTGAAGAGCTGTTTCAGAGTTCAATAGATGTGCATGAGACGCAATAGATGAAAAAATTTCGAGCAGCATCATGACATTGCCTGCTGACAATGATTGTCGGTGCATCTTGTACAGATCAGTTATAACCTGCAACAGAATGATTCAAATGAGATACTCATTGCATTTTCAACACTAAATGCACAATTACAGGAATCTTCCAAAAAGATTCACAAGCTTCAGTTGTTATATAACTATTTTACTTATTCGACCAATGATAAATAATCTATGTAGTTAATTCCATCTAATATATTTAAGGCAAGTAAAAGAAAATAAAAGAGGGTGCAGGATCACCAGTCTTTCTCACAATAATCAGAAACATTTATTATGTTAATGATCTTTCAGACATCAGTTCTATATCTCTATAAAACAAACTTGAGAGAAAAATACAAAGCAGCTCATAATTCAAAGATCAGGAAGCAGATCCGCAGATTCTAACATGTTTGCATCATTTATGTGCACCAGGATACATACCGTTACAACAACCAACCATGAACCAAGAAACAATCACGAAACACGACAAAAACTAGCACCACACAAAGCACAAAGATTTAGCGTGGTTAGACACAAATTGTGTCTACGTCTATGGTTAAGATCTGACAAAAAGTTTCACTACAAGAAAAAAAAGGAGATTACAAGTTTCAGACCTCCAAACCCTAGCTCTCTCTCTCTCTTCTGCAATTTTCAGTGTCTCTTAATATACCACTCCAAACCCTAAACGCCCTTATAGAGAGGGCTACAAGAGAGACTAAACAGGGTCCATGACCCGCAGGCAAAAAAGGGGTCAAAATGCGACCCAAAACCAAATTTGGGTCACATCACACATACAATTGTACATATGTGTGCAAACATACAAATAAAATTATGCATCACATATACGCTACAAATATACTATAATCCAAGGCTTGCAAAATTTGCACACAAATACAAATGTATAATAGTAAGCAACAAAGATAAATACATTATGCATCTCTTAAAATTCTAAGATCTAAACAGAAATTGCAAGTTATAGAGTGCCTGATTCGTTTGATTTAGTCTTCTGAAAACAATTTTTAAGAACTTGGAAAACATATAACAAATTTCATAGAACTACAATTTCAGAGAACTGCATCTGAAAACATGCTTTCTTTAAACTCAAATTCTAAGAAAGTTTTCAACCAAATGAAATTTCAAAATATATTCTGTTATTTAGTTCTTTTAAAACAAAAAACAATTCTTCGAAAAGTGAACCACATGCCCAGAATGGTTGCAACACTTATGCATGCATAAAACATGCACACACATATAAATGAACCAATATTGCATAGTTGTGATGTTCTGGCCCGAATTTGGTGCCGGGTCACGCCTGACCTTTTTTTTTATTTTTGTTAAATGGTTATTCTATTTCTTAAGCCAAAAATTATAACTTTTGGCAACTTCTGAAACTTTTGTTCAAAAGAATAAATAAATAAGAAAGCCCAAGCGTATCACAGACGGAACTTTTGCTCAAAAGAATACAAAAATAAAAAAGCCCAAGAGTCAAAGTAACAAACAGAGAAAGAGCAAGACTGTGAGACGAACAACAAAGCCCTAGTTGCAGAGACAAATGACGAAGCAAGGTCAGTTCTTTCTTCTTCTTATCTCTCTTCTCCTCTACTTCTTTCTCTTCTCCCTTCTCCTCTACTTCTCTTTCTTCTCATCTTTGCTTACTTCTCTCTTGAGTCTCTTCGTCTACTCCTGTCATTTTTTTAATTTTTTGGGCTTTGTTTTTTTTCTCGTTTTCTTTAACAGCTTCTCTCTCTTCATCCACTTTTTCTGTCTCTGCATCTTTTTTTTTTTTTTTTTTTTTTTTTTTTTTTTTTGTGGGCTCTGTTTTTTTCTTTCTTGTTAATTGTTTTTATTTCTTTCTGTTTATTTTATTTTTATTTTTATTTTTTGTCTGTGCTCTGTCTTCCTTCCTTTTTTTTTTCAATTTTTTATTATTATTATTATTTTTTTGTATACAGTTTTTCGTTTTTTTTTTTTTTTTTTTTTTTTTTTTGTCCCCCTCTCTGTCTTCGTCTTCTCTATCACTCTTCTTTTTTCTTCGTCTTTGAATGTTGTCCCTGCTTTTACTTTTCTTTTCTTTTTTCCCTGTTCTGTTCTTTGGAATTGGATATATGGATTTCCTTTTTCATTTTTGATATTAATTTTTAGAATATTGATGACTTATGAGATATGAATGCTTCCAGACAAACTAATCCACCATCAAGAAAGAGATGTACAATTTAGGTCACAGTTCAGTGCCTTCATATTCCTAGTTGATCTCTAGACACCGTAAGATAACAAACCTTCAGTACGCTTGAAGATTTCCAAGTCATTATTCTGATCTGTGGACAACCTTCGTTCTTAACGAATTTGCTTCTCTAGTGATTACTCTCAGTAATTAGTCATCCAGATTGTGTGTTTGTGTAGAAACACTTCGGTGTTGGTGACATTTAAGCTTCACAAGATGATGAACACCTTGCGCAAATTATATCCTGGACTTCAGTTCCCAATCAAATATTTTCCTCCCGAATTAATCTCTTTTTTTTTTTTTCTTTATTTCTGCATCTCTAAATATATCTGAATTTGGTCAATTTTAAGTAATTTGTTAAATTTCACACCAAGCACCCAATCCAATTTAGGCATGACTCCATCAATTGCTATGAGGTTTTAAACAATACTTCAAATGCTACTTTACGAAATTCTTGGTCAAAATTTTTAATCCTGAATTTAGTTATCTTTCATTCGGGCGTCACATTAGAATTTCTGTACAGAAAATTAACATAATTTTAAAACAAGCATCTAATAAAACTCCTTGCCCAATAACCAAACCCTGGAAAAGAAAGAAAAAAAATGTTTGATTCTAAAATCCACCATTATAATAACGATATATTGAAGCAATATTCTGAATATCAGTTACCAATATGCTAGCCTAACCACACTTGAATAACATCTCAACGTGGAAGGTTGCAGGTTGCAGAACTGAGTCTGAAAAGAGGGTGGTATAAATAATTTGCATATCATGGAGATGTTTCTCCAAAACAGATAGGCTAAGCTGGACCAAACGGACTGTGCTCCGGGTCTATGCAAGTGAAGCACGTAGATCAAGATGAAATTACTTCTCAAGAAAACCCTATTATTCTTTGAAGATATATTGATATAAATATAGTTATAGTGTTTGTTTTTCCGAGAGGTATTTCTTTTTCTGAATTTTCTTAGTATTTAATATTAATTGGTATTGTTATGTCTGAATGCATGTACATTCAAATACAATCATTCATGCACACATGTACAGAACACACACAAACACATGTAGGGAGGGAGGGAGGGAGGGAGGGAGAGAGAGAACCTGGGCAATGAGCAGTTGCGAAGCTATATAACTCTTCATTCTTGAAACAACATATGCTGCAGTTTGCAGGTTTTCTTCCTCAGAATCATTATTGATCAATCCAGGGCGGGAAACTGTTTCCAGATCATTGTAAGAATCAAAAACATCGATGCTATCCATGGTCTTTACAAGCTTTAAAAACCTTGGAAGAGCAGAAGCAGCTGCTTCTTTCAAGCCAACAAAGACATCTCCCCATTCATCTTCTGAAAGTCTGTCTCCTAAGTCACCAACCAAACGCATCAACGCAGCTACCCCAGTGCTTCCAGGACCTTGACCAGGACTTTTTATGAAACCTATCAGTATTGAAACTACTTGAGGTAGTTGAGACCTCACCACAGCAAAGAAAAAGACAAATAGGTCTACTAGACATTGAGCTGCCACTGTAGAAGTTTCAGGATCCCATGTAATTCCCTCAGAATGAGAAGATCCGAAAACTGTTGAAGACTGTCCATCATTCATTTGTGTTTCTTTGTCGTCGGGCACACAATTGAATATGGGAAAAACTACAGAATTGAAAACACTGATCCAAAATGGGCATGAAAAAAGATGACCATGATCCTTTAAGATGTTGAAAAGCACTTCCAAAGCACTTTTTCTGATGGCTGACCTAGGGTCCGACGTTAGTTTTGATAACCCTGAAACAAAGTTTGCACAATAACATGAAGGTAATTAAAAACAAGGTTTACATCCAACTTCAGAATATTAACACCCATGAGGACCAATAACTCTCATCAACAGACAGAAAAGACAATATAAATTGATATGACAAAGTGGTTACTGTCTGAGGATTCCAAGTATGATATCTACGGCCTCATTGCAGGAAGATTGTTTTAAAATTTATGGCTTCTTTGCAGGGGGCTGAACGTCAGGGAGATGAAAGATAAAAAGGAAGTGTTTCTTCTTGAAAGACAAAAAAAAAAAAAAAAAAAAAATAGAAATCATAAAATTGGTTTTAAATATCAAAAATCTTTCAGTTAGCAGCTGATCAAACACTGGATTCTGTCAACTTTTCAACAAGTGCATTCTCCTGAATGAAATCTTAGAGTTAAAAGCAAAATACCTGTGAGCAAAGGAACCCAAAAGGAAACGTGATCACTCTTATCAGCAAAAGTTTGTCCATCTAAAGCATCATTGTTTGCTTCTTCAACGGATGAAGCCTCAACCTTGCTCTTATTGTTGCAAACCAGACCCCCATCTGCCAGTTTGACGGCGCAGAACCGGAGAAAAGCAATGGCATTGAGGCTAACATCACTATTAAATTTACTATTTGTGAAAGTGATGAGGCATTTGACACAATCAGTAAAGGTCACTATCTCCTTCTCAGTTATGTAAGGAAAATATTCTCGTACTATTTTTTCCATTGTTTCGAAAGCCAACAAGACAACATTCTTCCTTTCATCAGCTGCTGCAGCTGTAAACACCTGAGAAAGGAAAACCAACATAAGAAGCAAAACATTTGAAAGGGCCAATTTGGCCATTTCCATGTATCAACATCTGTAAAAACAGGAATGGTTTATAAGTGGAATGTGAGTAAAACACACTATTATATATAGACAACAGATCAAATTTTAATGCACGGTACAAACCCATAACTGTGGATCAGCTTCAGCACCTCATAGCAAGATAATTCTAAAAGGAACTATACTGTTAGGAACATGGTGACAAGTCTTGACACTTTCCAGAAACATGTCCGATAAATCCTTTAGCATCATAAAATAGAAATGACCTTTTCTTTTTCAATTTTGAACATGTGTGGCTGATGATTCTCAAACTCACCCAAAAAAAAAAAAAAAAAAAACACCATTGATACTCCCTCTGTCCAATAAAAAGTGTCCATTTTTGGGAACCTAACTTTTTAAGAGAGTAGTTTTTAATGTTATTTTGTTATAGTGGTAGGGAATGAATTTCCAAATATATCCTTCTATGGTGGGTCCACAAGAGGTCTTATTTTGAACTTTAATTGCTTTTATAATTTCAAGGCAAGTTAGGTAAATTACAAACATTTAAAAAACAGTACACTTTTTATGGAACGGAAGGAGTATAAGAATTGCAACAAATTGAAAGACTGCATTTCAGAGTATGGATAAAGAGCCTAAATGTAGAGAGAAAAATGATGAGCAATTATACAGGAACCACTAAATACTTGAACAACTTCCACGAAACAAAATAAAGTGGGATATTCAGGTGACATAAAAAACACAGAGACACACGAAGGAAGGAGCGAGAAGAGTTGGGAGAAAAATTGAGTCATCCAAGTAGTGTATCTGAAAAACACACACACACACACACAAGCCAGGGCATAAATGTGTGAAAACAATCATGCCCAGAGTTCAGTACCCAACTTGGATGAACAGCGTCGTATTTTTAATTTAATCATGACAGGGCCAAACGAGGAAGAGGTGGGAGAGGAATTGAGTCGTCCAAGTAATGTATATGCAACTCATACACACACAAGCCAGGGCATACACGTGCAGAACCATGCATGTCCAGAATTTAGTACCCAACTAGGATGAATGGCATCATCTTTTTAATTTGACATGACAGGGCTGAGCCCAGTTATCTTTTCTATAACATACTACACGCAAGAAAAGCCAACTTTTTTAATTGTGAAAGCTGACTCTTTAAATTGTGAAACCAGTTACCATGGTTTTATAATTCAAAGATTTACAGATGATTTCTTTCTTCTGTTCCGATCTAATTTTTCCAAATTCTCACATTTTTTTATGGCATATAATCAATAATGAAATTTCAAATACTTCTTAATTCTGTCCAACTACTAAAAAATTCACAAATAAGTTTCACCTTTAATACCTATACATTTGTGATGGATTAAAACAGCTCTATTTTTGCTCAAAACTTAGAGAAGTGAGGACTATATTTTAGATAACATGACCAAGTTATTTCTGTGAAAATATATATTCACTTCAATCAGACTCTAGGTTAGAATATGGACCTTCCTGCCTAATGCATAATGTTAGTTGATTCTGAACCATGCATAATCCATAAACAAAAAAATTGAAGACACTCACATACCATAAAAACACTTTTCCAGCCAGATTTTACATTATTGACACGGCTGAGGACCATCTGTGAAATACACCTTACTATTAACTCCCTGATTTCAGAAGAGCTGCTTTTCTGCATGACGATCACAAATGGTTTCAAGAATTCATTTTGGAAATTGTAGTTTGCCAGCTCTTCTCGCTCTAAAAATTTCATAGCAAGCTGCCGTAAAGAATCCATGACAAAAATAGCAACTGAGAGATTTTCTGACAAGCCAACTGACACAAAGAAATCTGAAAGAACACTCCATATACGAGACCACACCAATCTGATGCGGTTCATATTGTAATGCCTGCAAAATAGAAACAATTGTTTAATTGTATATTTCATCCCACATTTTTATCTGGAAGTTCCTGTTTTAAACAAACAAGTTACAAAACTCTCATCAGAAATTTTCCAACATTAACGCAAAGGTGATTTCATCACAATATCTTCCTTTAGAAAGGAAAAGAAAACACTAAAACAACACGTTTGGTTGAAGGGAAGGAAGGGGGAGGGATGGAAGAGAGGATGGACAGAGCAAGCCTCCATTGTTTGGTAAAGGAGAGAGAAAGAGGGGAAGGATGAGAGGAGGGATGAAATCAAAATCCTATAAAGGAGAGAAGATGGATTGCATATTTAGTTATCAACAAAAATTAATAATCTCATCCATCAGCGAACTACTCATTAATTTTGCAATAGTTACAGAAAGCAATTTACTGCTAGACAAACATAACCTGGAAGAAACAGTGTATACTTCTTATTCAATCTTTCAAAGGGATATGAAAACTTCATGGAAAGTAACTATATTTGAGAGAGAGAATAGAATCTTACGCAACTTCGACCAATTTTGTGAGGCTGAATACACGAGGGTCTGTTGGAGACTGCAATTCTGACATAGAAACTTTGCAAAGTGCCTTCACAAAAGCTACTATTGCCTCACTATTTAACCTTTGGCTATGAGCAAATATGTGGTTCAACTCAAAGTTTCCAACCTGGTCAAGCAGATTCAAGTTTGAAATGAAGTTATTAATCTGCTCTGGCGTTACCAGCCCGGAGTTATTGACTCGAAGATTAGTGCTGTCATATGATCCCCCTCGAACAACAGCCACCACAGCTGGATTCTGAAGAGTTCCTTTTTTCTTTAAAGATGGAAAACCAGCGGACTTCAATGTTTTTTCTTCAGCTTCACTGTTAGATACAGTGAGAAAGGACGCATCAGAAGGAGCACCCTCTCCCAACAGTTGAAGGTGCTCAAATCGAGAGAGACATGTTAAAATATGCTCCCAGGCTTCCTGAAGATAATTTCCATCTTCAATGGCAATCGATATCATTGCCTGCCAATGTGAAATATTACACTATCCACATAAGTTATAACAACAACAACAATAATAATAATTAAAATATATATATAACAATACAAATAAAATAAAAATAAAAATAAATTAAGACTTGCTTGCAAAATACACATGGTAATTGCTTCTAGGATAAGGAACAACAATGCAACACAACCACTGACTCCAACGAAAAGTAAATCTAACTGGACCAACTCACCACAAAAATATTACTTTTCTATATGAACAAATATAGATGGCTAATTATAAGGAAAGAATTGGCATAAAGATATGTGAACAAACTCCACTCATGTAGAGACCTAAGAAGCACGAACACGGGACACAGGACACGGGTACAATACGACACGGACATGGGGTGCATGGATACGGCAATAAAATTATAATTTAATTTTATTATATAAGAAAAAATAAATTTTTTTCTCAATTTCTTCTTTATTCATACTTATTTTAATTAGGCCCACAAATTAATAAAATAATTTGTTTGCCTAAATTCAATTTTTTTCTTCTTTAAATTCATTTAAATACAAAGAGAGAAAGATTTATCTTTGTATCCAAAAGGCACAAGACTTGCCTCTTTAACCAAACAAGAGGCACAAGACTTGCTTTTGTAACCAAACAAGTGTTGAAAGAGATAGGTTGCAATCTAATCCCCCTCTCTCTCTTCCTCACCTTCTGACAATCACAGACATCTCTCTATTTTGGGCCAGTTCTCTCTTATCTTCTCATTCCTTTCAAATGTTTTCATATTTTATGTCACTGATCTCTCTCACCCAAGGTCCTCTCTGGTATATCTCATACATCTCTGCATCAACTGATTTTGAAGGCATCACTGTGTTGGACACGTGTCCAAGGCTTGGACACAAGTGTCCGACACTGGTACGCCATCCCATTCAGGCGTGTCCGTGCTTCATTGGGGGAGACTATTTGTGTGAACATCCTGATCCACGCATTTCTAACTGATCTAGAAGGGAACAAAGTCCATAGTTGGAAGCATAAACATACTCTTGATGTTTAGTTATAGACAGTGCCCAGTCATTCATCCAGAAAGAGGAAAAAACTTTTAGGGAACAAAAAAAAAAAAAAAAAAGCAAGAAAGAAAAAAAATAATAATAAACGGGTTACCTTGACGACATCAACATTTTTTTGCTTCATATCTGCAGCACAATGGAGGTTAGTAAACTTAGCTACAGTGGTAACAAAGGCATCCCTCTGGGTTTGCATACCCATTACTGCAGTAACATGCACAGCATGTCGGAAGCCCTGTAGGCATTGAGAAGTAGCTGCCTTGTCATCACTCTGGTCCAGAGTTACACTGAATGCAGCAAGCATTGGACCCCAACAGACCTCCATCATAAATCTCAATATCATTGCATCTGCAATGGTATGATAAGCAGACCTGAAACACCATATAAATGAGGATTCCATTATTATTACTAACCCTGACAAAGGTTCAAAGAAAGAGATATAAGGTGAGCATCATTCCTAAGATTCAATGATCTACACCAATTTATCACAACACTTGGTCCAGTAGGAGAATAATATGCATGGAATGGAGGACACTAATGATTATCCAATCTAAACAAATTGATGAATCAAAAGATCTCCAACTGGAAACATTTATACACTAAAATTGCAAAACCCCCATCCCCTGCTTGTGCTCAAGTTTGAAGCATCAATCCTTTGTAACAGGCTGACCATGCTTATAAATGACAGACAAAAGCCACAATAAAAAACTATAAAGGCCTTCACAGGATTTATATCATACTTACTCTGATTTTCCCAATTTTGCTTTAAACTGCTCCTGAATATGCCCTATAAGAACCCCATTTGCACCCCACGGTTTTTCTTCTGTCTGCTTCCAAACAAGATTGAGTATATTGTCCAAGCCCAATAGTTTATTAAGACCGTTCGCCTGCCTGCTATATGGTGCGGAAGATTCAGCATTCAGCCTGATCTCATTTTTAACAATTTGATCATAAAGGACACCCAAAAACTCTTCAGGTAAATCCTTGCCATCATTGATCCCTCGATTATTCCGGATGAAATCAGCCTTGCTCATCTTAATAGCAAAACCAGGGCAGAGTTGAAGTCAGGATGGAATCTATCAGTTCAACATTTGCCAATTATACTTACATATTGTGAATCTCCCAAGTTTGCAATAAAAATTTGAATGCTAAATATGGGAAATGATAAGTTCATTTCATATTCTCTTAATTGATTACCTATTTTAGATTTCCAGCATACACTTTCATGTTCCAACCTCCTACTCAATTTTCTAATAAAATCACCGAATAAAATAACAGTAAAATATCCATATACTTTGCAGAAAATTATAATTTGAAAAAAAAAATGACAATAGAATATCTCTCAGTTTATCAGGTGCAGCAAGGCATTAAAAACAAAGTGCAAAATGATTTTAAATGTGATACTCTCTTAAATAAGCAACTTGTTTTTTAACTTCATTGAAGAAGCAACTAAGAAATATAAAACATGAAGATTTTAAAGATTTAATAGTGTCACAGCCAAAAACAAAACAAATAAATCATGACTCTGCCATTGTGGTAGAAGATAAATGGAGAAATATCAGCAAGCTCACCTTCTCTTTTACCATGTTATTATGAGCATCAGTGTTAAGCATTATCACAGAATAAGCAAGAACATAAGCAGTATCTGCCGTAGAAAATGAATTTGGATTGCATTTACAATAGCGCTCAGCAAATTTTTCCATGATGCGGTCAATCTTCTGTGCCTCCCCAGGTAACCTGAAGCCCCTTAGGAAAAATCTAATTGCTTCGCCGAAGTCCATTGCTTCAAAGTTAAAGGAATCCACGTAAGCATGCATAACTTTTAAAGAGAAATCTTCCCTTTCACCCAAATAGTCACCAAGCATAGTTTCGTTTAGCCCTGTAGTGTTCCTCAGAAATGAAGCCACGGCCTCCGGAGAATCACCAATTTTTTTTGTGCTTATTAAAAACTCAATACCCTTGGAAGGTTTTCTATTGAACAGAGAAACACCTTTCTGCATTTAACCAAGTAATATTGTCAGTACATAGTATTCCCGAAATAAAAATATAAATAATAAATAAAAAAGACAATGTGATAACTAAGGCACTTAAAAATCATAGTAACTGCTCATGACACTTGCAAGGCAACCATCTTCCAATGAGTTAGTGCAGTTTGAGTATTACAAGAAATGACTAAGCACTATTATTGATAAGGAAACGGTCATTTTTCTCTCTCCAAGTAAAATCATTACTTAACCTGAAGCTCTAATTTATAAGCTCGACGTTGCTCAAGAGTAGCAGCATCTGAGAACTCAGAATTTGCTTCTGGATGCAGCTCACTATCAGGGACAATTCCTTCTTCAACTTTCAGGGTTGTATGATTATCAATCGAATTGTCATTGTCAGAGTTCTTTGGCGGATAAAAGTCCCCTATTCTCAGTTGTTGGTCCATCCAAGCTCCCATTGACTTGATGATTCTAACCAAGCATTTTACCGATTCATTCCGAAATGTAATATCCTGGGCTGGAGACAAAGTGGTAGTGGAACCAGAAGGTGGACCTTGAGCAGTTTTCAGAAGGCCATTGACAGTCCTGCAAATATCTGATGGAATTAAAAGGGTTTAAATACAATTTTTACTAAACCTTGATGCCAAAATGAAATCATAAATTCAATCATAAACGAATGTATTGTGCTGCATCCAGAATTCATATCATATGAGCAATGGATTATCGTGGGTCAACATAAACTTGCTTTAGCAGCCCCATGTCTAAAAAGTGAACAACAGAAGTAAGAAATTAGGGATCAATTAAGATTCAAAAAAGTTTCAAAGTTCCTGCATGAAGGACCCAGCATTATGAATTACCCCAATAACGACTGTTTGTGATTTCCAGCAAAATGAAATGACATCTTTGTCCATCCCCTCCACTTCCTTCTCTCTCTCTCTCATATTCTGCTTATTTGGGTGGAGGGGGGGAGAGTTAAAAAAAATATCTATTGGGAGAAAAGGAGAAAATTGGCAAGACAATTTACAACAATAATTCTGACAAAAGCTCCTCCATCATCAACGCAGAATTATAAGAGGTGGCAAGATTAGTTCATGCAGGCAAATTCAATGAAATTCATTTTAAATATTATTTTCGCTAGCTGTGGCAATAATGTGGTTATAGGAACTTATTACGTAGTTTTTTGATGGATTCAAATTAAAGTTGCTTAATTTTCAAAATCTGTGAGATCTGAATCACTGTAATGATATCTTTTTCACTGTTGTACTCCATTGGATTCCTATGGTGATAGTATTTCTTTGAGTAAAAATGTTGATTACTTTGTGAATCAGTTCATATCTTGACATAATTGTTCACGGTTTCTGAATTTCTAGAAAGGTTAAGAATAAAAGGTTTATTATTGTAGTTTTTGGATTCTTGATTTGGTCGAGGGTAGTGATACTTCTGTCCCAACATAGAAAAGTCATATTAGTTTTTTTTAGCTTGGCAAGAAACACACTCACACACCCACTTGCCTCTATGGGGATTTGAACCCTCGACCTTCTAAGTTGCAAGGCGAGGAAGTACCACCCACTAGGTTACAGCCTTTGGTAAAAGTCATACTAGTTTATATTCTATGATAGTCTAATACACTTTTTGTAGTAAAAGATTGTACGTATACCATGAGTTTTGGTGAATTTATACTCATTGAAAGTTTGTATTATGTTTTGCAGCTTGTCAGTATTCAATCAATCATTTGAAGAGGAACTCTTGATTGCCTTGTTTTGAACAACAAATAATGAAAATTTTATTATTTACAATGGGACAAGTGATAGATTTAGGCTCTTTAATTTATATATACATGGTTCACCAAGATTTACAATATATCAATTTTACACAAAAATAAATTTGAAATGTTTAAAAGACTAATACATACATCCTATTCAAGTATTAAGAAACAAAATTTTCCAATTCTGAATTTCCATGAGATTTCCTTGAATGATGGCAAAGTAACAAGAAAAGTAAAGTGAGAGGGAGAGTTTTCTGGAATTGTAATGGTCGCGAGGCTTGAGGGGTCAAAAAAAATGTTAACTGGAAATGAAATGAGAGAAATCTAGTTGGGCCTGCCAAAGGAGACAAAAGATTGTATTGCAACATGACTCGCCAATGATGAGTTATATCTTGAGACATCTTAATGCAAGCAAAATCTCAACTAATCCATTCAATCCAAAATTAATTTAAAATTGATTCAAGTTCAACTCACCTATTATGGTATCATGACTCAACATCAAATTGGTCCCTTGCGAAACCAAGTCGACTTGGCTGATATTACTCTGAAGTATCATATTTTAAGCCCTAGGCAAGTAGATAGTTATATAATGCAGAAGCTAACGTATAGGCTCAAACACATGAGCAACAAATAAAAAGATCGGGAAATCAGGATAATGAACTCAATGCACAGTAATCACCACCAGATCCACTAAGCTAGCAGGTGTACTTAAGTATGTATGAACATGATATACTAGAAACGTATGAGATTGGATAGGGGAAGATGTCATATTCCACAAGCTCATTCAATAGTTAAGACACAAGGGAAAGGAAGAAATACAATACAAATCCCAAATACCTTTCAAAGATGTTTGGAGCATCCACATCACAGTCATAGTTGACAAAAATATCAATGATAATCTGCGAATCCTGGCAGATCATCTCTAGTACATTGAGGACAGTCATCTTCTGTAAGAAACTAGGCTGAAGCACATTCTCAAGCACCCGAAGGATGAGGACAGGAAAGAAAATTCCAATTTCTGATTTCAAACCTGATCTGAATTTTGATAGCAGCCTTTTAAATATTGAACAGAGAAGTTGAAATATAGTCATAACTGACACTGCACTGTTCTTTAACAATGATAAGCAAAGATACTGCTTAATAGAATTGAGAAACCTGTACCAAGAAAAGAAAAGAAAAGGTTAGAGTCTTTATATTTTAATGAGATTTTTTATTAAAATTGGCAAAAAACACAATTGTTACTAAACAACTACACCAAAAATAAAAAATGAAAAAACCAAATTTAAAAAACCAAGAAAAGGCCTAGAAACATTCTAACGGCATTGCGAATCAGAGAGCTGAAGTGAGATTTAAAAAACCAAATTTACAATTAAGGTTGACCCATTTTTTTTAAATTCTTCCCTTACTTTCTGTTAAGTGAAGAAACAACCTGCTTTGATTAATGGGGATAAAGCATCATTGAAATTTAAAGAAGATAAATTTTTTTTTTTTTTTTTTTTTTTTTTTTCACAAGTAAAGAAGATCATGTTTTAAGCACATGATTCCCACCCTTCCAAGCAAGCAAAACAAAGGTGGCTACTACAGGCCAAGTATTCTTTAATCAACCAAAACCTGCAAAAGAGTCCAGAAGTCATTGGAAAAGAAAGTGAGAGGAATAAGCCTGGTCGTGGGCCTAGGGGGTTGAGAGGCTCAGATTATGGTGGAGGGTGATTGTGAGCAGCTATGTAACCCGGACACAGACACATGTATGTGTCTAGAGGTCGGATTCGCTAATCTATAACATTAGTGGACTCAGGGACTCGGGTAAAAAGTGTCCAAAAGTTGGTCAGGGACACTTGGACACGTCCATGGACAAAAGATTTGCAACTACATACATGCTTATTATTAAAGGTTTTTGTCCTTAACAAGAAGTTTGTTAAAAGAATAACTTTAAATAATAATAAGTCTTTAAAGTATTAGCCAGTTATTTAAATTATTTTAAGTACTCCGTAACTGAATAATAAACAATTTTTAATAAAGAGGAGTCAGAGAGGACTTCCCATTTGTCATGTCTTCTCTTAAAAATAATAAAAAAATAAAGAAAAAGTAAGTTGGTACAACTAGCTTACCGGAGTTAACTTTTGCCCATACCACACTCTTTTTATTTGTACTACAGCTGTACTCCACCATTCAGAAAGCCAGACTGTATATTATACTTATAATACATACATATATATATATATATATATATATATATATATATATATATATATTACAGCTAATGCGTAAGTTCGTAACCCAATGTTAAATATTATATATCTATATAGGGGAGTACAGCTGTAACCCATAACACACGAGTGTTTTTACGCTCGGCCAATTACAAATAAATTGGGCATTGATAGCGCGTGAAAGGCAGACCATCATATTCAACCTTTCAAAGACGTTTTTCAACCAGACGCCATCTTCGAGTCACAGAGCTTCCTAACACCGCGAATGGAAGCCGATTCAACAAAAAAACATGAAAAAAATTTGTGATCCTTCACAAGCATCAACCCATACATCCCTGTGTGTTTTTGTTATCAGCCCTGTCCGAAGTAAAGATGCAGTGTCCGTGACTGTGTCGTGTCGACATGGACACTCCGGCCAGCACCAGCTAGTCCAGGTAACATAGGTGAGCAGATTTGGGGAGTTGAGCGGGGGCTGGTGCTCTTCAGAGGTGAGACTTCCGAGTGGGGTTAGGGCATGAAGATTTATTCGGAAGGGGTAGGATGAATTCCCAAAACATACTAGGTTTCGAGTCAGAGATGGTAGGGGAATCTACTTTTGGGAGGGCATTTGGTGTGGTGATTTCTCTCTTGCGCTCACTTTCCCTAGACTCTTCCGGATTGCCTCAGATCGTCAGGCTATGGTAGTCGACTACTATCGTCTTGATAGTGGGAGAACATTATGTGATGTTCATTTCTGGAGGCATTTCCAGGACTGGGAGATTGACGATGTTACTAGTTTTTTGGATCTCTTGTATTGCCATGAGATATTTTTTTTTTTATGAGTAAAGATATATTAGAGAGCGTTCAAAAGGGGAACGCATCCCGAGAGCTATACAAGGGTCGAAGCCAAGAGAGAGGTCCTAAGGACCCAACAAACCCAAAAAATCAACGATTTCTTCTATAAATATACTACTACTCGCAGTGAAAAACTGAGAATAGATGAGAGAAGAAGATAATAATTTGGGAAATTTTCACCACACTAAAATGATGGTATCCTATTATCCTATTGTGTATTTATAGTTACAATATTAAGAGACAGATGGAGAGATTCTCTCAACAAACTTAGGGGCTGTTTGGCATCTACTTTGTTTTTGTGTTTTTGTTTCAGGCCCGCTACAGTAACCCAAATGAAGCCCAAAATATGTTTGGTTGGTTTTGTTTTGTTTTGCACAGTTATAAAGTATTTCAATAAAGAGGCCCAAAACTAAAAACACCATTTTGGTGTTTTATCTTGTTTCAGTACTGTTTGGACAAATTTTCACTGTAGCGGAGGAAGTAGCCGGCCCAACTTGTTTGACGTATATAACATTTTAGGTCATTTTTTAGGCAAATTTTCTCTCTCCTCTCCTGATACTCTTTCTCTGCGATTCAAGGGCGATATCAAATACAACACCGAAGCTAGATTTTCATCACCACCGACCCAAGCCTACCTAAATTGAAGAAGATATGAGGTAGAAAAATCGAAGCGAAGAGTGAGAAACCTCAGAGAGGGCCAAACGGAGAGAAGCGAAGAGAGTGGTGAAGCTCTCGGCAACAGCCACGGAGTCCCTCTCGACCACTTTGAGCGCTCCCAGAATCTCTTTCTGACCAAATTTTGAGGGTTTCGATTCACAAACTCCGTTATCTTCTTGATCTTCATGAGAATTCATTCTGGTGATGCGTTGTTGATTGCTAATTCGTTTCGGTATCTGAAATTAGGGTTTTTGAGGAGATCGTTGTTGTTATTTGAGCTTTGTGTGCGCCTCCTTCTTGTGCATCCATTTTCAGGTGGTTCTTTGAAGGTCACACCAGTTGGCTGCGAATTTGATCGTGAATCTGTGACTGATTAATGTTTGGGCAAGTTTTCAGTCCGAGCCCTTAAATGGATTTTCATCACCACCGATACATGTGTGTGTGTATATATATATATATATATATATATATTTTAATTTTTGCAATAAAGATATTACATGTGTATATAAACTAGTTTATAGCAAAAATTAAAAAAAAAATATATATATATATATATATATATATATATTTTTAATTTTTGCTATAAACTAGTTTATATACATTTTTTTAATTTTTGCTATAAACTAGTTTATATACACATGTAATATCTTTATATATATATATATATATATATATATATATATATATATATATATTTGTGTGCCCAAACATGTTTTTCATATTTTTATTTCTGACATTTTCACAACAAAGCATAGTTCCAAAACGTACTTCCGAATTTTTCTCCAAAACGCTCTACAATAAAAACACTGTTTCTGTTTTAGCCAAAAACAAAACGCCAAAAACAAAACGCATGCCAAACGGGCCCTTATCTGTTTGTTGTTACAACAATAAGAGAGAGATGGAGAGATTCTCTGAATAAAACTATCTGAGATTCTCTCAACAAACTTATCTCAACGAATCTATCTGGATTTCCCTTTGACCTGATTTCCTGGGCTATCCAATATATCATTAGCTAATCTCTTAACACCCCCCTTCAAGATGGTGGTGGAGCAAGGACGAACCAGCAGCTTGTCACTTAGTAGTTGAAACTAGGGTACCGATAGAGCTTTGGTGAAGAATTTTGTTGTCTGGTCAGAACTTGGAACAAACACGATTTTTAGAGAGCCACGTAAAACACGTTACCTTAAGAAGTGACAGTCAATCTCAATATGTTTGGTTTTGGCATGAAGAAATAAGTTGGAGGCTAAGTATGTAGCATTACAGGATGGTGTAATGGGATTTTCCACTCTCTCGAAGAAGGTATGTAAGCCACTGGATATCAACTGTTGTGTGCACTAATGCCCTAAATTATGATTCAGCACTTGATCTAGAAACAGTGGTTTGCTTCTTAGTGGCCCAAGTGATGAGGTTAGAACCAAAGCAAACACACAAGCTAGTAGTAGAGCATCGATCATCCGGAGAACCAGCCCAATCAGCGTCAAAAAATCCCCTCAGATGTTCATCACGAGATTTAACAAGATGCATAGATGAGGAGTGTTCTTGATGTACCGAAGAATCCTTTTAATGGCTACTAAGTGAGTCTCACATGGCTGATGCATGAATTGGCAAACCTAATTCACGGCATATGTAAGATCAGGGCGTGTGATGATGAGGTATTGCAGTGCACCAACGAGACTACGATAGGATGTGGCATTAAGAAGGTCACCAGCATCATATAAGGATAATTTAGAACCAGCAACAACGGGGGATAAGCATGGTTTAGCTAGAAGGAAATTAGCTTTCTTTAGAAGGCCTCAGCCTTCTAAAGAAATTAGCTTTCTTTAGAAGGAAATTAGCTTTCTTTAGAAGACTGGGAGCATATTTTGTTCGACTCATTTGGATACCACGAGAATCACAGTAAACTTCAATCCCTAGGAAGAAGTGTACTGACAGACCCAAGGTCTTTAATCTCAATTGTGCAGTTTGGTGAGGACTGTTGAGATGAAAGCATTGCTGGAACCAGTGATGAGGATATCGTCCACATCGACAAGGAGAATAGTGATATCATGGTCAGCATAGTGGAGAAACATAGACACATCAATTTTTCTTTGAACAAATCCAAGCTCAAATAGTACAGCACTAAAGCCATCAAATCATGTTCTTGGTGCTTGTCGCAACCTATAGATGGATTTGTGAAGACGACAAACGTGATTAGGAAAATCCTTGTCGATAAAACCTGGTGGTTGCTTCATAAACTGTTTCATGAAGAGTGCCATGTAATAAGGCATTTTTTACGTCAAGTTGACGAATACGCCAGCATCGATTTATGGCAAGAGAGAGGACAAGTCGAATAGTAGGGGGCTTAACAACCAGGATAAATGTTTCATCAAAATCCAGCCCATTCTGTTGATGGTAACCTTTCGCAACAAGTCCGGCCTTGTGTCGTTCTATAGAGCCATCAGCATGTCGTTTAATCTTATAAACCCATTAGCATTCGACAGCATTCTGGGCTTGAGAAGCTGGAACAAGTTGACGAAGAAGGGCATTAAATTCATCAAGCATTGCAGCTCGCCAATGAGGTGATTTGGATGCTTAAAGGAACCACGGTCTGGAGGCATCTTGGCAGCGGGTGTTTGCTCAAATGACCTATAAAGAGGTTCTTAGGTTGAAGAGTGCCATCACGAAGTCGAGTCACCATGAGATGTACTGATCTGGTTGGTTCTAATGGCGGTTGGGTTGAGTTAGGACATGGTAATGAGTCAACATGGTTTGTAACACTAGGCTGTGAGGGTACAATATGTCACCTGTGATAAGTGATGACAGGTTTTCATGGCACTGTGGGAATGGGAATTGATGTGAGCAGTTGGAGGTGTTGGTAGCAGTGTAGGAATGGTAATTGGTGGGACTGTGGTAACAGTTGGTGGTGTAGGTAACAACAATAGAGGTAGGAGCAGACCACGAGATGTAGGTTCAATTGGTGCAACCCAATCTTCAAGCAATATGGATGGCTTAAGAGGACCAGTGGTAAGTAGTTGAGTAAATGGGAACACATCTTCATTGAACCAAACATGGCGAGAGAAATGTACTTTACCAGTTTGTGGATCAAGGCACCGAAATCCTTTTTGTTGGGTTCCATAGCCCAAGAAAAAGTATGGCACTAATTTTGGAGACAGTTTGCCTTTCCTTGTATCGCCTAGAAAGGGAAAACATTGACACCCAAATGTGCGAAGTGTAGCATAATCTGGAGGTCGATCAAAGAACATCTCATAAAGTGACTTGTGTTGTAACCCAGGAGAAGGTAATCTGTTTATGAGGTAAACTGTAGTAGAAAAGGCTTCCATCCAATATTTTCGTGGAAGAAAGGCATGATGACAATATGACAATGTTCAACAATATGACGATACTTGCGTTCTGCCTTGCCGTTTTATGCTGAAGTATGAGGCCATGTGATACGATGTTCAATGCCAGTATTAGTGACAAAAGCTGCAAAAACTTTGTTAATAATACTCCTTTCCTCCATCAGTTTGAAGATACTTTATAGTGGTGCCAAATTGATTTTCAATAGCAAGCTTAAATTTGAGAAAGTAGTCAAAAGTTTCAGATTTTTGAATTAATGGATATATCCATGTTATCTAGAAAAGTCATCTACAAAAGTTAGATAATAACGAAAACCACCATGAGATAATTCAGGAGCAGGCCCCCCACAAATCTGAGTGAATAAGATGTAAAGGGCCAGGAGATTTTGTAGTGGACCTTAAAAACGGCAAGCGACGACTTTTATTAAAGGAACTTACTTAAGAAACTAGAAATATTATTGTTTCTAACAAAAAGACGGGCATTTATTTCTAACTAAATAATCAAGAACATGGGGTGGCCCAGATGCTTATGCCAATTATCTAGATAAGTATTCTTTCAAACCATGAATGCAATGACATTGGAAAAAGGAGAAGGCTAATGGGGTTGTTAAAGGAAATAGGGAGTCTTTACTCTTGCCATGGTGAAGTACTCTCCCAGTCTGTCGGTCTTTTATAGAGAAACCATCACGAGAAAAAGAGAGGACACCATTATTATCATGGACAAAAACGAGAAACATAAAGTAAGTTTGTTGTTAAATGTGGCACATGTAAAGTATCTTTTAACTTAAATTAGGAGTAGAAATATGCAAATCACTAATGGAACGTATAGGTAAGGTATTACCATTTGCGACCACAACTTGATCTGAACCAGAATATGCTTGTCGGTTCACCATGTGTGAGTCATCAGGTGTCATGTGATTGGTAGCAACAGAATCTGGAAACCATGTGGAATCTGATGGAGAGGAGAAACTTGTGGCAGAGAATGTTGCAGGGTCTCTTCCATGGTGTGTGGCTGGGGATTTCAATGTGGTTAGGTCCCCGTCAGAGAGATCTACAAGTGGTCGATGGACTCCGGCTATGATGCAATTTTCAGAGTATATTGATGGACATCAGCTTATTGACCTTCCATTGGAGGGACCTACTTTTATATGGTCCAGCGGTAGGGAGGTGACCACTCTTTCCCGCCAGGATAGATTCTTGATTTATGGGGAGTGAGAGGAGAAGTTTCCTGGCGCAGTTCAGGTTGTTTTGGCTAGGGTGTCGTCAGACCACATTCCTTTGGTTTTGGATTGTGGAGAATTGAGACCTTGTTGTACTCCATTCAAATTTGAGAACATGTGGCTTAAAGCGGTTAATTTTATGGGGAAAGTGCGATCTTGGTGGGAGGAGAACATAGTGGTGGGAACGTCGAGTTTTGTTTCGTCAAGAAAGCTTCGACTCCTGAAGAACAAACTCAAAAGATGGAACAAGGAAGTGTTCGGTAATCTAGAGTGGAGGAAGAATAAAGCTCTCGCTGATATTGCTGAGATTGATAAACTGGAAGGGGTGGGTGGTATTGTTGAGTCTCGACGTGATAGGAGAGCAACTTGTCAGGCAGAGATTGTAAAGATTGCTATTATGGAGGAAATTTCATGGCAACAGAAATCTCGGGCTTTGTGGCTCAAAGAGGGAGACCGAAATACAAATTTTTTTCATATAACTGCAAATGCCCAATAGGAGAGGCAATCATATTGGGCGGATTTGTGTGGACGGAACGGTGTTGAGTACGAAGGAGGAGGTGTGTAGGGGGGTCGTTTCTTTCTACCAGAGGCTCTACTCTGAGCCTCTACGTTAGAGGTCGCGGCTCGATGGCCTTCATTTTGACTCTATATCTATTGTGGATAGGGATGGGTTAGAGAGTCCTTTTACAGAGGAGGTTTTGAAGGCTTTGAAGAGTTGTATTGCAGAGCTAGGAGGTGGTAAGACAGGAGGTTATGGGCACTTTTCATGAGTTCCATTCTAATGGGAGGTTCGAAAAGTTGCTGAATGCATCTTTTATTGCTCTAATTCCTAAGAAGGGTGATGCTTCTGACGTTAAGGATTTTAGACTAATAAGTCTGATTGGGTGTAACTATAAGCTTATCGCTAAAGTTCTTGCGTTAAGATTGAGGAAGGTTCTGGATGGAATCATCTCTGAATCTCAAAATGTGTTCATTGGGGGCAGACAAATCCTGGATTCCGCTCTCATTGCAAGTGAATGCGTGGATTGTAGGCTCAGTGGCAGTGTTCTTGGAGTTCTGTGTAAGCTTGATATTAAGAAAGCCTATGATCATGTTTGCTGGAACTTTTTGTTTTATCTGCTAGAGAGGATGGGTTTCGGAGAGAGATGGAGGAGATGGATCGACGCGTGCGTTTCCTCTGTCAGATTTTCTGTGTTGGTGAATGGGTCTCCATTCGCGTTTTTAGGCAGTTCTCGTGGTTTAAGGCAAGGGGACCCACTCTCCCCATTCCTGTTCATTATTGTTATGGAGGCTCTTAGTAGGTTGATGAGAATTGTGGATTTGAGATTTATCAGGGGCTTCAGGATTGGTCCAGATTCAATTTAGCAGTTAGAGATCTCTCACCAGCTTTTTGCGGATGACACTCCAGTTTTCTGTGAGACAGATGTGTCCCAACTGAGATATTTGAGATGTGTCTTGGTCTGCTTTCAGGTAGTCTCATGTTTGAAAGTCAACGTGAGCAAAAGTGTGCTTCTTCCAATGGGGGAGGTTTAGGAGGTGGTTTCTCTTGCGGCGGTTTTAGGATGTGGGACGAGCTCCTTCCCTATTTCTTACTTAGGCTTGCCGTTGGGTGATTCGTCAAGGAGAGTGGGGAGTTAGGACTCGGTGATAGAGCGTTTCGAGAGAAGGTTGGCTGGGTGGGAAAAGCAATAGCTTTCGAAGGGAGGGAAAGTTACTTTGGTGAAGAGTACATCATCCAATCTTCCAACTTATCTTCTTTCACTTTTCCAGATCCCCTACTCTATTGTTGGAAGACTTGAGATGCATCAACGGAACTTCTGCTGGGGCAGCCAGGGGGAGGAGTTTAAATTTCATCTTGTCCGGTGGGAGTAGGTGTGCAAACCGTTTAAGTTAGGCGGTCTTGGGATTAAGAGATTGCCCATTTCAACGGTGCGCTCCTAGGCAAGTGGTTATGGAGATTCGGTAGCAAAAGACATAGGTTATGGAGGAAAGTTGTTTCATGTCGTTTTGGGAAGGAGAAAGGGTGATGGTCATCTAGGCCGGTCAGATCTGCTGTCGATGTGGGGGTGTGGAAATCCATTGGGAAGGAATGGGATGGGTTCTCTAAGCATATTAGATTCAGAGTTCGGAAAGGAAGGGACGTCCAGTTTTGGGAGGATACTTGGTGCGAGGATCACCCATTATCTTGTTTGTTCCCAAGGTTGTTCAGGATTGCTGTTGATAGACATGCTTTGGTAGCTGACTATTATCGACTCGGTAGCGGTAGGTTGTCTTGGGATGTGCGGTTCCAGCGATCCTTTCAGGATTGGGAGTTGGACGACGCCACTGGCTTGCTGGACCTTTTGTATAGACAGGAGGTGGATGGTACTGGTTCGGATTCCTTGACTTCAGTGCCTTCTTCGCAGGGGACTTTTCAAGTTCATTCCTTTTTTCTCTGCCTTTCCGGGTTTTTCACGATTCCATTTTCCCATGGAAAACGGTTTGGCAATCGAAGGCTCCTCTTAGGGTGGCCTTTTTTGTTTGGACTGCAGCTTAAGGCAGGATTTTGACTTTGGACAATTTGAGAAAGAGAAGACAAATCATAGTCAACCGGTGTTGTCTGTGTAAGAATGATGGAGAGTCTGTGAAAGAGAAGACAAATCATAGTCAACCAGTGTTGTCTCGTGGCTCATGACTGTTGGAGTCTTATTTAGGGTATGTTTGGCATCCAATGGGTTATGCCCCGGACTTTAGGGGATTTGATTGACGTATGGAGGGGCCAAAGGGTGGGGGCTCATGCTCGTGCCTATTGGAGGGCTGTCCACGTGAAAAAAGCCACCTTTAGTGGAGCTAAAGTCCTCCAAACAGCCTTCCAAGGAAACCCGTTACTCATCGGATTCATAAGGCATTTATAAAACAACCTCACCTTAAACACTCATCCAAAAAAAAAAACACCTCACCTTAAACACCCCTCTAGAATCCCCCTTCCACACCATCCCATCCCTTCCTTACCCCTCCACCACTTGACTATAAATTAATCCCATTAAATTAGTAAACTCCAACAATTCCCAATCATTAAAATTTCTGCGAAATCTCACATCCCAACTAACTCTCCCATTCTCTAACCTAAAATAATCTGCCACCACCGCATGCTTCACCACAACCATCCTATAAAAAGAGAACTAATAATCTCTTAACACTCCCCATCACCCAACTAAAAAGAGAACTAATAATAACATATTTCAAGGTCCCAAGAAGATTCCTCCCCTTCGGAGTCGTCTACGACGACGTTGATACTTTTTTTATTATTCGTTCTCTCTTTAGTTATGTGAAGAGGAGTTCATGCTCCTCTTCTGTTGATTTAATTACTTTTTTGGATTCTTTGGGGCCTTAGCCCCCAGTTCCACTATTGTCTTTGGGACGCGTTCCCCTTTTGAACGCCTTTTTTAATTCATTATTACTTATCAAAAAGAAAAAAGATTCCTCCCCTTCTAAAGATCTTCTATTCCACTCCTTCCAAATGCACCACCAAACGCAAGAGGGGTCGCCCTCCAAAAGTCACGGGCGTGGGCCCCAATGCTGCAACCTCTCCACACATCAAACAACTCCCTCGCCAGGAGATTATGGGAGATGTTACTGACTCTTGGGTGTGGCTTCCCTCTCCTCAGGCGCTTTGATGTACGGTCTCTTTATAGGTGTCTTTCAGATACTCCGACACCCCTTTTTCCATGGAGGGCTATTTGGCGTTCGAAGGCTCCTCTCAAAGTGGCATTTTTTGCATGGACATCCATCTTAGGGAAGATTTTGACCCATGATAACCTTAGGCGAAGGACACAGGTAGTGGTTAATTGGTGTTGTATGTTCAAGAATGATGAGGAAACGGTTGATCACCTTCTTTTGCATTGCCCAGTGGCACGGGATTGCTGGATTTTGATGTTAGGTTTGTTCGTGTATCAATGGGTTATTGCCAGGTCTTCCAAATGTTTGATTGAGGCTTGAACTGAAAGTTCCTACTTTATTTGTGCAAAGGATGAATTTTATAAATAATTGGAGAAAGTGAATACATTGTGTCCCTCCTCCACTACATTATCAGTTACAATTAATGAAAGATTATGGTCTTTTCAAGAATCTAGGAGCCCCAAGGTCCATTATATCCTTTGATTTTCCTTTATATCTTAATAACCTTCACTTTGCTATTTATTATTGCAATGGAAGCCTTTAGTAACTTGATTGAAAAGCCTTACAATGAAAATATGTTAGAAGGCTTTGTAGTTAAGGGGAGGAAAGGAAGCTAAAGATTCTGGGGTTTTTTGAGAATCGTGTCCAATAGAGACTATTATCTTTTTCTTGACGGGATCTTCTTTGTTTTAAGCTCCAGTGGCCCATCAGTAAAATTATGTAAGAGTGAAATTGTGCCAGTAGAGAACATTAAGATGGATACTCTCTCAGTTAATCTCAGCACAACAATGAGTTCTTCTCCTCCTAGTAGTATTGGGTTGATTCAGGAATCTTCTTTCAAGTCAAAAGAAGTGTAGGATTGAGCCATTGCGAAATTGAAGGACACCGTGTGGTTGAAAAGAAGTTGGCTTTTCGAGGAAGAAAATTTAACATTTATCGAAAATACACTTCAATATTAAAAGTATCTCGACTTTATTTTTAGATTTTGATTTCCTCAGCCGCCATAAAATTGGATAAGCTTCCAAGAGACTTCATTTGGCATGTTCGAGGAGATACATTTACTTCATTGATGGGAATTTTATTCCGACCCCCTAAAAGGTTGGTTTGCTTAGACTACATCTTGTGCTAAAGAAACTCATGCAGGCAAATTGTTGTGAGAGATTGACAGTTTAGAATAGTTGTTAGTAAAAGAAGGTGCCTATTATGAAGTATGGTCGGATAGGGAGCTCAAAGAATTCATCAATTTAGGACTTATAGGGTAGGTCGTGTCCATGCAATTTTCCTTGAGGGTATACATTTTCTTCAAACAATTGAAGTTTAACTTGGAACAATGAGAATGTGAAGTTCTGGTTAGGTAATCAGTGTAGGAACCTTCTACTTAAGAAGTACTTGCATCTTTTTAAACCAAGAAACTTGATGTAAAGAGCTAGTCTATGGCAGAGGGTTATTTCTACCAGAATTGGGGAGGAGTGGGGTGGTTGGACATCGATGGAGGTGACCATGTAGGCGGGGGTAGGGGTTTCGAAATTCATTCTGAAGGGATGGAATGAGTTTTCAAAACACATCCAATTCAGGGTGCGGAGTGGGAGGATGGTTCGGTTTGGACGCAAAGTGTGGAGAGGAGTCTCTTGCTTGCTTTTGTCCGAGAATTTTCAGGATTACAGCGGACAGGCTCACTTCAATTGCTGACTGTTATTGGCTTGTTAGTGGTAGAGTGACTTGGGATGTGCGCTTTGAGATGCACTTCCAAGATTGGGAGTTGGAGGAGGTTGTCAATCTCTTGGCTCTGTTGTACAACCAGAGAGTGAAAGAGGAGTGCCCTGATAAGTGGAGCTGGGTGGGTCCACACCATGGGATGTTTGGGGTGAGATCATTGGATAGGAGACTAGTTGGCGTTGGGGGAACTAGTTTCCTTGGAAGTTGTGTTCTTTGTGCAGACATCAATTTTGGGAAGAATTTTGATGATTGACAACCTGAGGAAGAGACGCTTGATTGTAGTGAATAGGTGTTGCATGTACAAAAGAGATGAGGAGTCTGTGAATCATCTCCTTTTGCATTGCCCAGTGGCTCAGGATGTTTGGTCCTTGTCCTTTGCCATTTTTGGTGTGTCTTTGGTTGCAAGCCCGTGATGCTTAGAGGGCACTCCCCTTTTCGTTTGGAGGGGCTTGTGGTCGGACCGAAGCAGACGATCTTTTGAAGGATGTAATCTCCTATTTGGGCTTTAAAGTATTCTATTTTGAGTACATTATTATTTTGGGTTAAGAAGAGAAATTGTAAATCTCTTGATTATTATAGGGATTTTGTTGATAGTTTGAGCATTTAGTGAGCCTTTTGGGCTTTTTGTGCAACTGCCTCTCCCCAATGAAATTTTACTTATCAAAAAATTAATAAATAAAAAATAAAAGACACTTGGATAAACTTACCAACTTAGGAGAATATGTTGTCTTCACTCCAAAAGCTTCAATCGGTAAAAAATTAATAGAAGTCTTTAAGAATGCAGATGCTAGGGAAGGTAGTTCAAAATTGTAGCTTATTCTCAACTTGAATAGTGCACTTAAAGCCTTTAATAACTATGGATTTCATTGATGGATTAATTGCTAGAACTAACAATGGCAGCTTATTAACCTCTAACCTAACTTTAGTGTATGTCTGTGTGTGCATATGAGTAATTTTTTATTTTGTTTGATAGTTACTGAGAGTGGCAATTCATGTTCGCGAGTCATAATCGTGGTATTCTACTAAATAGTTCAACCCAAACACAACCCGTTTAATATTCGTGTCAGTAACTCTCAATACTAACCTAACCTGTTTATTAAACAGGTTACACGTATAACACGTTTAATGACCTATATACTAAAATAAAACATTATATTACTTAAATTATTAATAATACTCATTTAAACGATAAATACTAAAAAAATATAAGTTTCAATCCAACCAAATTACTAAATAGTCTCTAGTTTACAAAAGAGTAAATTACAACGCACAAGTTTAGATAGTTATTTTGGAACTTAAATATAAAAATTTTTATGACAAATGAGTATAAACGGGTTACATGGATTGAACTCCTCAACCCAAACACGAAACGATTAACTAAACAGATTAATCGTGTTAACCCGTTTACGACCCGAACCCGTTTAAGGTCAATACAAACATGCTTAACTCGTGTCGTGTTCGAGTCGTGTTGGCGGGTTGTGTCAAATTTTGCCATCCCTAATAGTTACGGGATTTATTATGAAAGATTGAAAGTTACTTAGTTTCACCTATTTATCAGAAATCACATAGTAGCTGACTAATGGGATTCCTTAGCCATTAGTATCTGTAACCTCTATAGTTTTTCTAATATGGTCCAAGGGAACAATTTTTTTCTTATATTGATTCATGTATATGTAATGAGGGGCAGAATGAAGATAGCAACATCCATAGTGTGAGTGTGATAACTGCACAGAAAATGCTTTAAAATTTCTATTCTGTTCAATCAACATTTACTCATCAAACTGAAGAAAATTCTGTAGGGCGGCAACAGAGTCAGACATCCCGATTCAACATCGTTAATTTTAAAAACAATTATTCCTTTTATCAAAACATCACTTAAATCACTCAACTTCTCATTATTTAGTCTATTCTCAGTTTTTCTTCCTTTGTTTCTAGCCATTAATTTTAGATTTACATAATCACAATAAACCCATTGAATGACCTAAGATACAAAAGGAAAAAGAACCCCTAGCTACATTTGGCATAATAAACATTCAACTCAAAAGAGGAAGTCAACAAGAGATAATGAGTAGGAAAACTGTCACTTGCCTCTCATTAGTGCGCCAAATCGGACCCCCATTGTCCATGATTACCTTTAGCAGCTCCAAAGACAATATCTTTCCCCTGAGAAGGATATGATCCTCGGAATGCTCCTGTGATGAGAATTTCATTGATAATTTACACAAATTTTTGAAAAGCATAAACCCATCTTCCCTAATCTTACTGCCAGCACTAGAAGTGGAGCTGGCACCATCGCTCGACTCCCCATCGCCCAATTCAGCTTTTCGATGTATGTTTGCCCCCGGAAGATTCCCATTCCCATTTTGCAACACTAGAGTTGGTTTTGAATCCAAAACTGATTCATTTACTTCCACAACCTCATTAATAATGTTCTGTACAAATTGTATGGAGCTCCCTTCATTCAAGTTCCTATCGGCAAACTCCAACAAATCTGAAACAGAAACCTTGTTAAATTTAACCATCATGGAGTCCTCCTCAACCCTGGTAAAAACAATAATCATCATCTGAGCAAGAACTGCCTTTGCGCAGATCTGATTGGTTCCATTCAAGCCACCAAGATAGACATTGTAACAAGTCCTAACAATGTGTACCAAGTAATCACCCCTGATCAACACGAACGGGGATCTAACAGCAGAAAGTAAGAGTTTGAGTACAGCAAGCTCGAGGTTGTCTTCGCCCAGACTGGAACACTTGCAGGCAGCTTCCACAAGGCGGAAGAGGAGGGAGTTATCGGCACGATCGATTTCACAGCGGATGAGGGCGGAGGAGAACAATCTGAAGAGGCAGTCGAGGGCAGGCTCAATGACCTTGGCAGATCCAGAATTGAGGGCGAGAAGGAGGGGTTGAAGGAAGAATTCGGCATCAGATAGAGACACAGCGTACAAAGGGGAGGAGGGATCGTCGGGGGAGGAATCGGAGAGGGTTTGGAGCTTGTCGAGTGCAGATTTGCAGGCGGCGACGAGCTGGGAATGCTTTCTCCAGGCAACGTTCTTGATGATCTTGTCGAGCGATGGCCCCAAAACGGAACCACAGCGGGAGGGGCCGCCTAGGGTTTGCGAAGCTGACATCTTCTTCTTCGTCTTCTAAACATATATATTTTGTATGGGTGTATGTGTGTGTGTATATATATGTATATATATAGAGAGAGAAGCTGAGTAAGTGAGCGGATGTTGATGTAGCAAATGTGTGAATAATTTTGATGTTGGAGTGAAGAATGTGTAGGGGTGAGAAAGAGGAATGGGGAGGAGGTGGACGACGACGATGGGAAGCCAAAATGTTACTAGAAGTAGAAGAATATGGAGAGGATTGAATTTTCTTAATTAATTCGGTAGGAGTGAGTGACTACTTTTCTTAAACAAAACGTAACAGACACAATTGATGGTGGGACTTCGTTTTCAAGTGCGCTCTCTCTCACTGCTAGCGGCGAATTCTTTCCTTCGACTCCCTTGGCCGACACCACAGGTATGCGTATTTAATTTTATTCCAACCCCGTTACATTTGGTAACCCACCCGCTTCTTTGTCTCACTTGTTAATGTGTTGTGTTGTGTGTGTGTGTGGACACGCATGAACTATATTTCCTAATATATTTGTGTAATTTGTTTACTTTTTTGCCCTTCACACATCTCGTCGCTTATATAAATCGTTGTGTATCTCATATTTCATATATCAATACAATATACAGTTTCTCTCTTTTATATTCTTAATATGGTATCAGAGTCAGTCTAAGAATTCATAATATTGTATTTCAAATTTTATTCCTGTTGTTGGTCTAAATGACGATTACTTCAGGCGCAACTAGCGTACCAACCCCGACTCCGGCACCGCAGATCATAGTCCGCAAAGACAATTCTACATTTCCAATTGGAATTATACTAGATGAGACTAATTACTCATTATGGTCTCAACTTATGGAGATGCGGATTGGCACTCGTAACAAGGCTGGGTATCTCACCGAAGAAGCGACAAAACCCGCACCTAGAGATCCGAAATTGGAGGCATGGACAACCAAAAATCATTGAATCAAGAGTTGGCTCATTGACTAGAAGAGCCCATCATGGATACAGTAATTTATTCGTCTTCCTACAGCTAAGGAGATATGGGAGGCGGTGTCTAGAACCTTCTATGACGAATCGGATGAAACGTGTATTTTTTAATTGAATCAGAGGTCTTTTTCTACAAAGCAGAATGGCCACCCTCTGCCAACATACTATAATGAACTTGTTGCTATTTTTCAGGAGATTGATCATAGGACTATGTCATAGGCAGGAATAGTTGAAGGAGTGGTTCAATTGCACTCGACCATGGCGAGGCTTCGAGTTCATATTTTTCTAAGCGAATTTGACTCTGAGTTTGAACACGTTCGTGGAAAAATCTTGCGAAAAGATCCAAAGCTTGAACTCGATATTGCGTATGTATATCTCCGGAGAGAGTATTAGCAGAAGCAAAAGATGGGAAGATCTCATCCAATCTTTGAGAGCTTGACGATGATAGCTAACCAAACTCAAAAATAGGAGTAATCAGGGTACTGGAAAATCTTGAGGCGAGTATGTACTCATTATGGTGAATCATGCCATTCGAAACAACAATGCTATAAGATTATTGGCTATCTTGACTGGTGGGCTTTTACGAAGAAGCCTCGGAAGAATATTGGAGGAAAAGCCATGGTGACTTTTACGGAAGAGGAACAAGTGCAACCAACGGCAAATGTTGTTCACCCGGGTATACTTGGTAAAGCTTCTGTACTCTCTATGATATCTAAGAATAGTGCTTGGATTATTGATACAGGTGCATTGGATCATATGACTAAGGACTTTGGTCAGTTAAAATCTTTTAATCCTCCTTCTCAGTCAGTTATTTCCATAGTTAATGGTAGTACCTCTCCTATTACTGGGGAGGGGTCTGTTACTTTGTCCGATTATCTCACTTTAGATACTGTTCTTATTATTCCATCCCTTGAATATAACCTTCTTTCTGTTAGCCAAATTACCTCTACCTTTGCATGCATTGTAACTTTTTGGCCTTCTTTTTGTGTTTTGCAGGACATTTTAACCCGGAAGAATCTTGGTTATGGTGTTAGATGGGGCAAACTTTATTCTTTGGAGTTGATGGAAAAAGGGGGGTCAAAGTTCAGTCAAGCGAATCAAATAAGTAGTAAAGATAAAGCTCAAGCAATCGTATAGTTATGGCACCTACAGCTAGGGCATCTTTCTTTTGGTTATCTTAAGAAGTTACAACTGCATTTATTTTTGTGTTTAAGTGATTTAAACTTTCATTGTGAAATTTGTGAACTAACCAAAAGCCATCGTACTTCTTATTTACCAAGTTTGCATAAAAGTTTAGAACCTTTTGCGATTATTCACTCAGATGCATGTTTGGGGTCCTGAAAAAATTCCTTCACTTTCTAATGCTTGTTATTTTGTTACGTTTATTAATGAATATACTTGAATGACTTAGATATCTCTTATTCGAAGTAAGAGTGATGCAGGTACAACATTGAATTTCATAATATGGTGACAACTCAATACCAAAGGCAAATTCGCATACTTTAATCTGACAATGGTAAAGAGTTTGTGGATAAGATTTTAGGTGTTTTCTTAGGCCACCATGGAATCCGACATCAAACCTCCTACACCTATACTCCACAGCAAAATGGACTGGTAGGGCGAAAGAATAAACAAATTATGGAAATAGTTCAGGACTCCCTCTTTGGCATGAATATGCCGAAGTTCTATTGGGGTGAGGTAGTGAAATCGGCTACTTATTTAATCAACCGAACACCATTAGTGTGATAGAGTTCCAAACTCCCTAACAAAAGATACAATCATTGTTTTCCATTCCTCATCTCCTGAAACTTGAACCACAAGTATTTGGACATACGGTCTATGTTCACATGCTTAAAGTCATGCGGAGTAAACTTGATCCGTGTATGAAACGGTGTGTCTTTGTAGGTTAACTGGAGTTTTAGAAAGGATATCGATGTTATGATCCTCAAACTCGAAAGTTACATGTGACCTTAGATGCGTCGTTTCGTGAATTAGAATCGTACTATTTAAGAGGAGTTTATGGGTCTTCTCTTCAGGGGGAGAGTCATAGTGAAGAGAATAAAGATGGTGGAAAGAAATTATTCAAATTGGAGGAAAATAGGGGATGTTTTGAAGTTTTTGAGGAAACAAGCCGAGCATCGCAGCGACCACTAGTCAAGTCCGCGGCGCTGACCCAAAATTGTGCATATATCTATGTATTTCCCGCAATGACCCCCCTGTATTTCCGAAGTTACCCACATCTACACCATTAACCAAAGGATCAACCTAGAATGTTCTTCCTCAGGTAACCTCAAATCCCATTCTTAATGAACCTAATGAATTTCCTGTCCATAAAGAAAATGTAACCAATAAATATCAATAGATGTCAAATAGGGGAGTACCAAAGAAACAATATGAACTCGATCCCAAAGCCAAGGCTAAGTACCCAATTAGTAATTATTTTCCCCCCATAGTTTGTCAGAATCGTATATATTTTCTATTAATCAATTGTCCACTGTGTCTATTCCTAGTAGTGTGCAGGATGCATTAGCAGATCCAAAGTGGACTAGGGTAATGAATGAAGAAATGGAGGCTCTTTAAAGGAATAACACTTGGGAATTTGTCCATTACCCAAAGGGAAGAAGACGATTGGGTGTAGATGGGTGTTCATAGTGAAACTGAAGTCTGATGGCAGTATTGATAGATACAAAGCAAGGTTAGTTGCGAAGGGATATGCGAAGGGATATACACAGCAGTACGGAGTGGATTATCAAGCGACTTTTGCTCTAGTTGCCAAAATTAATACCATCCACATTCTTATATCCATAGCAGCAAATCAAGATTGGCCTTTGCAACAATTCAACGTCAATAATGATTTCCTTAATTGAGATTTAGAGGGAAAAGTCTATATGGAGTTACCCCTTGGAGCTAAATGCAAATCCTCGTGTAGAACTGAAGTATGTAAATTGAAAAAGGCGTTGTATGGTCTAAAGCAGTCACTCCGTGTGGAGGGAAATTTTTCCACCAATCACAACACACCACACATCCGTAAAATAAGAAAGGCCCATCGTTGGAATGACTGGCCCAAAAGCCCAATGCAGCCAAGAGCCCAACAAAAAAGACACCAAAAATTCAAGTTAGCCCAAACTAAAGAACGTGGCCCAGGACAAATGCATTCAACATCCCATAACGCCAGTCATAAAGAGAAATCGCAGAAAATAAGGAACTAAAACGTGACTTCAAAGGGAACTCGAATAAGTTTAACTCAAAACTCTTATTTTCTTTCAAAGATTCAATCTTTATACATTAAAAGGTATAGTGACATAATAGGTACCTTAATTGAGGTATTTTCATTCAAAGATTCAATCTTTATTAAAACTCTTTGTGACTTCGAAGGAAACTCAAATAAGTTTAACTAAAAAATCTCATTTTCTATCAAGGATTCAATCTTTATACATTAAAAAGGTCTAGTGACTTAAAAGATATCTTGATTGAGGTATTTTTATTCAAAAATTCAATCTTTACTTATTAAAACACTCTTCGTGACTTCAAAGGAAATTCAAATAAACTTAACTCAAAACTCTCTTTTTCTTTCAAAGATTTAATCCTTATACATTAAAAAGGTCTACGAACTTAAAAGGTACCTTGATTGAAGTATTTTCATTAAAACACTATTCGTGACGTCAAAGGGAACTCGAATAAGTTTAACTCAAAAGTTTCATTTTATTTTAAAGATTCAATCTTTATACATTAAAAAGGTCTAGTGACATAATAGGTACCTTGATTGATGTATTTTCATTCAAGGATTCAATCTTTATTCATTAAAACTCTTTGTGACTTCAAAGGAAACTCGAATAAGTTTAACTAAAAAATAATTATCTAATGAAGTATCATCTGACCGCCTTCCAACTTCCATTAATCACAAACCCAAACAAACACTAAAAGTGAAATGGAAAAAGAAAGGAGTTAAGTTCTTTGAAATTTTTTTTTGAGTCCGGTCCCACATCCAAAATCGTTAACAACGACCCCAAGAAAGGCTCTGTATGAACATATAAATAAGAGATCAATGAGAAGAGAAAAGGCATCGATTACATCTGTCTATATTTCTTCTATTAAGCTTGTTTCAATTCCCTCACGCTTCCTTTGCTATAATTTTTTAATTTTATTTTTAAGTGTTCTGGTGTTAAATTTTTGCACTTACACTTTGGCGCTATCTGTGGGAAACTCTACAAAAAGCCTCTCACTATCACTTTTCATGCGACATCGCTCCAGAATGGCGATAGATCATATACCGCTCAATTACAACAACTAAAAATCATACAAAAAATGTGCGAGAAGATGCAAGCACAGTTTGACATCTTGCAACAAGCCAATAAGGCTAGCACCGAGCAGATCAATACGTTAAAAGCAAGCCAACGAGACTAACATAGCGCAAATCAATGTTCTGCGCTAGGAGAATGAAGGACTCTAGGCTACCGTTCAATAAGTCAATCCACCCCCCAATGGAACATTAACCAGCGCCGCTCAGCATTAAAATGAACCGATAGATCCGCCTCCAGTGCCTCATATCCAAGGACTCAACAACCCTCGTCAACAGTCGAGAGGCAGCAACTCAATATGCCATAGGACACTCTGGACCAGAACGACAGGGACGAAACAACAAGTCAGTCTTGCATCATGGCAGATTCCATATTGGGAGGACCACGAGCCACGCGGACTCAAGCCTTGGAGGTCATGTTGAGTCAGGAAGAAAGAATACCTACGTCTAAGGTAGAGATCACTAATTGCCAGGAAACGATGTTCTAGAAAAATTTTGAAGGGAAGTAGACGAACGGATCAAAGGCTAAAAGCCCAAATGCCTGAAGATATGGCACGGGAATTTACCACATCTATAATCAAGACCCCTTTACGAACAAAATAGAACAAGTCGAGAGACCCAAAAATTTACCATGTCGAAGTTCATCAAGTTCAATGGGACAAGGGATCCCCTCCAGCATTTAGACCACTACAGCTAGGAAATGACTCTAGAGGCGCGAAAAAAAATCTCTTTATGTGCAAAATCATCCAATCCAGCCTCACAAGAGTAGCGTTGGAATAGTTCAAGAACCAACCACACAAGTCAATTTCAAACTTTGAGACATTATGTACGGCATTCCTAGCCCAGTATTTCGAAAGTAAGAAGCAGAAAAAAAATAATTTCTACTCTCTTCACAATTCGACAGATGAAAGGGGAAGACCTCTAGACCTTCTTCATTCAGTTCAACATGGAGTCTTCAGGTATTCCAGATTGTAATCAGGCTACAGCCATAGAGGCATTCAAAATAGCCATGATCCAGGGCACACAGTTCCATTCCTCATTAGTAAAGAAAACTCCAACAAATATGTCAGGGTTGAACGCAAGGGAACAAAATTACATTAGACTCGAAGAGAACGAAACGACAAAGCAACAGAGGGCGACTGGTTATAGTGGAAAGTTGACCAAGAAAACGGTTGAACACCTCAAGAACTCAACGAGAGCCACCGAGAATCGAAGGAAGGGCTCTTGAGAAGAGGTCACGAACTACAGAGGAAGTCACACCTCTTAAAGCCATACTGGCAAGACTATACCAGGAAACAAGGGGCAGGAAAATATTCCAAATCCCTTCACCAATCAGGCAACTAATAGACCAAAGGGATTAGAGTAAGCATTGTGCATTCTATAATAATTTTGGGCACCTAACCAATGATTGCAGGATTATGAGAAGACAAGTAGAGGCCTTGATAGCCAAGGGCGAGTTGGCCGAATACCTTACCAACCCAGGCCATCAAAGGTCATCCGAGCGAACCAGACCAACCCTAAAGGCAGTAGTAGACAGTTAGTCTGTTCAAGTTATTAACATGATTCATGGCCATTCAAAAGAGGATGAGCAGCCAAAAAATTCTTACATGATACAACTCAAGCAAGGTCACAAACTACGAAGGATTAAGGAGATCAACACAATCAAATGCAGATTGAGTCCAACCCAGATTTCCTTCTATAAAAGAGACCTCTAGAGAATGAAGCAATCATACGAGGATCTTCTGGTGATTAGTCTTCTGGTAGTAAACTATTTAGTCAGACGTGTCTTTGTCAACCTTAGAAGTAGTGCCAACATTATAACTAAATGGACATTCGATCAGCTAAAGCTCATTCCAGTTCAAATTCGTCCCACCAGTAATCCCCTGGTAGGATTCGATGGAAGAAGAGTATAACCCGTGGGCGTAATCACGCTATCTGTCACCGTTGCTAAAAGGACTCTGAAGGAGAATTTTGTGATTGTGGACGTCCACCCTACCTACAATTTGCTTATGAGCCGAGGCTAGATCCATCGAATGAAAAGGGTCCCGTCAACTCTGCACCAAGTCATGAGGTGCGTTGGGACGACATGAAATCATAGATATCTGGGGAGATCAAGTAGTAGTAAAATGAGTGTTATCGTACTATTATCAGGCCGGCTGATAAAGGGAAATAACCATTGAAATAACAATTACCAAGCTCCTCTTCCCCCGAGAAAAATGAGGATCTAGAAGAAGAACATCCGACCGAAGAACCCCTAGAAGTAGTATAATTGATCACAGGAGACGAGATGAAACTAGCCAACATTGGGGCACTCTAATTGCCAGAAGAAAAAGAAGACTTGGTAAGAGTTCTAAGGGAGAATATAGATATTTTTCCTGAAACCATTGGGATACGCCTGGAATTGACCCAAGGATGGCATGCCATAGTTTAAACATAGACCCAAGCTACCGTCTAGTGAAGCAAAAGCAAAGGAGATTCGCCTCAGAAAGGAATACAATAATTTCATAAGAGATCGACCGATTCTTGGAAGCAGGGTTCATCGGAGAAGTACAATATCCACAATGGCTGTCAAACGTAGTCGTCATTCAGAAGAAAAATGGCAAGTGAAGGGTGTGTATTGATTTCACCAACCTAAATAAAGTCTGCCTAAAAGATAGTTTTCCACTCCAAAAAATCGATCAGATTGTAGATGCTACAACTGGGTATGAAAGGATGACTTTCCTTGATGCTTATTCATTCTACAACCAAATCCTGATGGACCTGTTAGATGAAGAGAAGACATCTTTGATCAACGAGCGCGAGACCTACTGCTATAAGGTGATACCCTTCAGGCTGAAGAATACAGGAGCAACTTATCAACGGCTGATCAACAAGATATTCGAAAAGCAGATCAGGAGGACAGTCGAGGCTTACATAGATGATATGGTAGTAATGAGTAAGAAATAAAAAGACCACTTACAACATCTACAAGATGTGTTCGACACTCTGAGGAGAAACAAGATGAGGTTAAATTTGGCAAAATGTTCCTTTGGGGTTTCCTCAAGCCAGTTCCTAGGTTATTTAGTGAACAAAAAGAGAATAGAGGCCAACCCTACCCAACTATCAAAGCTACTCCAAAGGAAAGAGTTGCAGACCATAAAGGACATCTAAGTCCTGATTGAACGGATAGCAACCCTGAGTTGCTTCATCTCCAGGTTGTCTGACAAATGCAAACCATTCTTCGATGCCATTAAAGCAACAAAAGGGGAGGTATGGGGAACAGAGCAATGGGAAGCTCTCATAAAACTCAAAGAATATATAACCAATCCACCCATCTTATTCGCCCCAATACCCGAAGAGCCATTGTACCTCTACCTGGTTGTATCCCGATCAACAACTAACTCGACCTTGATAAGAGAGGCAGACAAAAAATAGCACCCTGTGTTCTACTCCAGTAAAACCATGACAGATTAAGAAAGCAGGTACTCAATGGCCGAGAAAGTAATCCTTACCCTAGTCCAAGCAAAAAGGAAGCTTAGGCACCACTTCGAAGCACACTGGATAATAGTCCCCACGACGCATCCGATAAGAGCAATCCTCAACAAGCCAGATCTCTCAAGGAGAATTACTACATAGACAATTAAGTTAAGCTCTTTTGACATACAATACAAACCACGTATGGCGAAGAAATTATGGACAGGTGGTCGCAGACTTCCTCTTAGAAACTGACCCAGAAGATGAGGGACAAATTCCAGATAACCCCCTCTGGGAATTATACATGGATGGCTCCTCTAACTAGAAGGGAGTTAGGGTAAGATTGGAAATTAGAACCCCTGAAGGGACCAAACTCAATCAAGCAATCCGGTTAGAGTTCCCCACCATAAATAATGAGGCAGAATACGAGGCATTGTTAGCAGGACTAAGGTTGGCCAAAGAGCTTCAAGTAAAATATCTTTGAGCTTACAGTGATTCATAACTTATAACTAGACAGGTGACAGGTGAATACACCCTTAGAGAAGAAAGGATGAGTGCATATAGAGAAGAGGTGGAAAAATTAGCAAAATGTTTTGATACAATAGAATTCAAACAAATTCCAAAGGGAGAGAATCCAATTGCCGACCGCCTGGCCTGCACAGCTTCTATGGCAAATGATTCGATGGCCAGACTCGTCCCAGTAGACGTTTTGGATACGCCGAGCATCACAAAAGAATTGTCAGTGCTGGTCATACCAAGAGAATTGAGTTGGATGGATCCAATTATAGCATACCTAGAAAGAGGAGATCTCCCCGACTCAAAAGAAGCAGCTCGGCAATTAAGATTGAAAGCTGCAAAGTACTCCGTTATCAATGGGCAACTTTTCCGACGCTAATTCTCGGGTCTATACCTCAGATACCTAACTCCCACATAGTCACGAGAAGTCCTAAAGCAACTACATGCAGAGGAATGTAGAATTCACTCTAGGGGAAGGTCATTAGCTCATAAGACCCTAAGACAAGGCTACTTTAGGCCATATATGGCAAGACAAGCCGAAGAGTATTCCAGAAGATGCGATAAATGTCAAAGATACGCACCCCTCGTGCACCAACCACCAGAGGAATTGCACACCATGAGTAGCCAATGGCCTTTCGCTTAATGAGGAATGGATGTGGTTGGTTCTTTACTCCCGACAGCATTACAGAATAGATACGTCTTACTGGAAACTGATTACTTCACTAAATAGGTAAAAGCAGAAGCATATGTGTAAACACTAAAATTTTATGGACTTTTGTTTTGACAAATTGACCCATCAAATATGGGTCTCATGTTTAATTAAATTATTCTATTATTTTTGCTCCCTATTTTGTTTTTTATTTGCAGATTATAAAATTTGTGTGTAAAATATGCAAGCGTAACTAACATTCAAGTTAGGAAATTTATCTGAAATAACTTAATATATAGATTCAGGATTCCGCAATCAATTATTATGGATAATGGCACGAATTTAAGAGATCAACATACCCAACGATTCTTCGACAAGTATGGAATCAGCCAAAAAATGTTAGCTATGTACCACCCCTATGGCAACGGACAAGCAGAGATAACCAACATGACAATCTTTACCTGCATCGAGAAAAAACTCGAAGAAAAGAAGGGAAAATGGTTGGATGAGCTGCTAAACATTCTCTGGGCATACCAGATAACCTCAAGGTGCCCCATGGGCGAAAGCCCTTTCGCTCTAGCTTACAGAACTGAAGCCATAATTCCAACCGAGATAGTTACCCTAACCATTCGAAGCTTGGCATTAGGGAAGGAACCAAATGATTAGCTGCTAAAACACAGTCTAGATCTTCTAGAAGAAAAAAGAGAGGCAGCAGCCATTCGACTAGCAACATACCAACAAAGTTTGATGAACAGTTACAACAAAAAGGCCAAACATAGAAGTTGCAACCCAGGGAATCTCATACTCCTGAGATTAGAAGGATACGTGGAAAAATTGGAACCTAACTGGAAAGGTCCATTCCGAGTCTCGGACGTGGTAGGAAAATGAGCATACAGACTCTAACACTTGAACAACATCGTGATTGGCAAACCAAGGAATGAGATGCAGTTAAAAAGGTATTATCAATAGAATAATTGCACCAGTGTTTTTTGTGGTCCTTCTGATAATGAATAAAGTTATTTTGTCTTTCTTCAAATAATGTCCCACATCAACTAAAAAATAAACTTTTTCTTTATTATTAAAACACAGCCCATTGATTTTAGAATCAGCGAGGGGTGCTTATTGGTAATGACGGCCTATTGATGATGGTGGCTCATTATTAAGGAGTTATTTATCAAGGGTCTCCCCCCGCAACCCCTTCTTCTTTTCATTGGGCTCGGCCCACAATACGGCCCATATATAATAAAAATAAAAAAATAATATATATGTATATATGCACACACACACACACACATACACACACACACACATATATAAGCCGAACGGCTCCAAAAGCCGATCACAACAGAAGGCAAAGACCCGAAAAGCCAAACGCCATATCAAATTCCATCAAAATTTGGCTAAGTCCAAAAAAACCAAACGACCCAAAGAGCCGATCACAACAAAAGGCGGAGGCCCTAAGAGCCAAACGCCATATCAAATTCCATCAAAATTTGGTTAAGTCCAAAAAAGCCGAAATGCCTCAAGAGCCAATCGCAGCAAAATACAAAGGCCCGAAGAGCCAAACGCATATCAAATTCCATCAAAATTTGGCTAAAGTCCAAAAAATCAGAACGGTCCTAAGAGCCGATCGCAACAAAAAGCGAAGGCCCAAAGAGCCGAATTCCATATCAAATTTGGCTAAAGTCCAAAAAAGCTAAACATCCCAAGAGCCAATCGCAACAAAAGGCGAAGGCCCAAAGAGCCGAATGCCATATCAAGTTCCATCAAGATTTGGCTAAGTCCAAACAAGCCGAATAACCTAAAAGGCTGATCGCAACAAAAAGCAAAGGCCCGAAGAGCCGAACACCATACCAAATTTCATCAAAATTTGGCTAAGTCCAAAAAAAAAAAAAAAAAAAAGCTAACAATCACAAGGGCCGATCAAAACAAAAGCCTCAAAGAACACAAGCAATCACAAAGAGTGCAAAAAAGAAAACAAATTCTGTTGAAATAAAATTACAAATGGAGGCATGACATACTCTACATCTCCAAACTAAAAAAAAAAAAAAAGAGAGTCCATATACATCGACCCTATTGTTATTCCTTCATAGGATCCTCTATGCCATCAGCTCCACCCTTTGCATTGAATTCTTGCATGAAGGCATCTACTAACTCTTCCCTAGGAGAAAGGGACACAACAAGAATGCCCAAGGGGCTTGAGGGGTATTGAAAAGGGGGTAGAACGTTTGAAGCCTTCTTGTAATGAATTGCATCTCACTAGGTCTAGCAGCTTGCTTAACATACTCCCTAATGACTTGGAGTCCTTGCTCTACGTCATGCTTATCAGCATCACCATATCCCCTCTCTTCCGAGGGAAGCTGACCCTGAGCAAAGCCAAGCCTAAAACCCTTGACATAGCGAAGGTTGGCAATTTGAGAAAAGCGGGCGAACATTTCTAAACCCCCATTCTTTTAAGTCTGGATTACAGAGTTCACCGTCCCAAGCTCTAATTTAAGCTTAGCAGCTTTATCCTCTAACCCTCTGGCTCTCCTACCAAATAATTCGACTAAATTCTGCCGTTCAACACTATCTCTTTTCGCCTGTTTAAGGGCAGTCTCCAAAGACTCATCCCTTTTCTGAAGAGTAGCAAATTAATTCTCCAGAAGAGAGTCAACCGAGAGCTTCTTTATAAGGGCGAACATCAAGAAAGAGCTCTACAGAGAGAAACATGTTACACACATAAATAAATATATATATATATATAATAATAATAATAATAATAATAATAATAATAATAATAAGACAAGAAGAAGAAAAGATTATATAAGTTACCTCCATGACAGATTAAGGAGCAAAAGAAAAAAGATCATCAACACTCATCTGCTATTGAAGAATTTCATCCCTGGATGGCCACATTCCACTGGCCAAACCCATCAGAACTTCTGGTTCCTCAGCTCCAAAATCATCAAGGGTGATGGAGGAACCATTAGCCTTTAGCATCTTGGGAAACCACCTTCCTGCGGATCCCACAAAATCACCACTAGCAGCATTATCTATAGTAGTGACTAGGGCACCTTTGCACTTGAAAGCCCCAGCCATAAGCTTAGGACGCTTCAATGTGGGAGCATCCTTCACCGAAGGGCGCTTAAGGCCTAGCTCAGAAGAGACTTCTTTATGTTTCTGAGGAGTAGGGGTCTTTCTTGCCTCAGCAAGAATGCTCTTCTTCTCCTTTAGCAGCTTAGTAATCGTCTTCTTCTTTGTTATACGGGCTCTAGGGGGTAGAAGTTCCATGGCTGATTCAGAAAGTAAAAGATGAGCAGGGGAAACAGAATCAGCTTCAGCATCAGAAGTGTCAAGGTCAATGAACTCCTCGGGATTTTGAATAATTAGGGGAGGATCCCTGGAGATTGCCTCAAGAAGAGAAGAGGACCTGAGCAAAAGGGACATTATTCCAAACGTTCAGCTACAAGTACTCAAATCGGTGTTTGCAAATTTAGAAGGAAAAAAATCAATTTTATGGCCAAGAAGTAGAAAATATAACAGAAGTGTTTAACCATACAAACAAAACAAGAAGACTTGCCCAAGTGATTAAATACAGGGATGGAGGGAGTTAACCAAAGACAATCTAGTGTTTTTGATGATCACAAACCATTAATGGTGTTTATAGACTAAGGTTTACATTGAGTGTTATAGATAAGTCATATTCCAAGAATGAACTCAATGAAGCAATAAAAATCGCATCAATGGAAAAAAATGAATGCAAAGAGACATGAAGTTGCAAGGAACCAAATGCAAGTCCATCCAAAGATAGCTTGGACTACAATGAACAATTAAATAACTCAAAGAAATGAAGAAAACAAGAATACCTCAAAGCTTAAACAATTATGGACAAAGCATGAAGAAAGGGGTAGATAGTATGGTGAGTGTTTAGGATTCAATGTCAAAGTATTTATGAATCTATTTGAAGCTCATCTCTATAGGACCATGCATATCATATCATCATTCATATGTTCCTATATCCACTAGCAATAGATTATGCACTTCATCACATATATATTTGACACATGAAGTCATTGCTAAAGAATGAGTGAGTTCAAGCTTGCATAAGCTTTGAAAGAACTTATCACTTGAGTTAGAAATGATAGGACCATGCACATTAATCATATGTTTTATTTTGGTCTCTAGAAAGTAGAGTCTAAGGCATTGAACTTATTTTTTCATCCATAAAGTCTTTCTTTCCATAACTTGGTAAATGACTTTACGATCCGGGCATTTCTCATGAAAAAACCGTCTTTAGGTTTTTTTGGCTAAGTATGTAAAATATGATTTTTTGAAATAAAGATATTTTCAAAATAATTTTCCCTAGTAATTACTCCTTACATTTTAAATAGCCTAAACTGATTTAATGGGATTTTTTTCATCATTTCTGCATTCGCCTATATGGAAGATTTAGTTTTACAAAATCTGTCGGGAATCCCAATTTGTACTAAAACTAAATTTTCATATTTTAATTTAGTTGGATTTTAATTTTCTTATATTTTTTATTGAATCCAAATGGGGGGTACTTCCTTATTAACATTATAAACTTAAAGTAAATAGACATATAAATACTGTAAAGACATTTGTAATTCCACTAATTTTAAAAGGACAGTCATGAGATTTATTTATTTATTTTATTACATTTTTAATTGATTGTTTGATTATGTAGCTAATTGTTATGTGTCTAGTTGATTTGATTGTTTATTTTAATTACGTGTTTAAATTGTGAATTTGAATTAATTGTTGGTATGAAATTATTTGTTTAAATGCTATGTGATTATGTGTCTGTTAGATTATTTGTGTGATGTGATCTATGAGATTGTAATATCTCTAATTTTAAAAGGATAGTCTCGGTATTTAATTAATTATTTTAATTAGATTTTTAATTATTTATTTGATTTCTTGGCTATTTGTTTAATTATTTAATTATTTATTTGAATTAATTGATTATGTGTTTATTCGAAATACTTGTCTAATTAAATTGTCTGATTAATGATGTGTATTTGTTGGCTTAAATGTTAGTTGTTTACTTGTAATTAATTATTAGAATTAAATGATTTAAATGTTGTTTTTTTGGTTTTATTTTATTTTATTTTAATGGTTATGGACTGTAGTCATGGACCAAACCCAAGGGTCGCATGGACTACTTGAATAGGAGTTTTAACTGGTACAAATAATTACCCATGATAGTGATACACATATATGGGTATATATATATATATATATATATATATGATTATTATATTTATTAATTATCATTAATAATCAATATTAGTAATAACTTTAGTCATATATATATATATATATATATATATATATATATAGGTATATAGGTATATTTACATTATTTCTTTTTAGTAGTATTATTATTATCGTAGTATGTTTTTATTTTCCTTTTCTATTTTTCTTTTCCCTTAAGGTAGCAGACTTGGAATGTAGTGACCCTGGATTTTTCAACCCAGTATCCTGTGATGAACCGTAGATTGACCCGTTAACAGATCCAGATGCGGAAGCAAGAATTAAGACAACGGTCTCTAGAGATACCAATGTGACCCTCAGTGAGGTCATGGAACCCAAAGAAAGTAAATATAAAAGCAAAAGATAAACCAGATCATCTCTTAGATGCAAATGTGACCTTTCATAAAGTCACGAAACCCAAGGAAATAACCGGAAGCGAAAACTAGGATAAAAAGGTTAAATGGTACCCTATGGCACCAATGACAACCAAAGGAACGAGATCTAGTTCAAACTTGACCACGTACGCCATAAAATGGCTTGAACAAGATCAACAAGGTCAAGTGCAGACGAATGAAACAATGTTAACCTATCTAGGCAACAAACCAAATAAGACCCACAAGGTAGCTCCGGTCAACCAAAATGGAGCTTCAGTCGGCCGAGGTGAGCCAGGAAAAAGAGAAGAATGAGCCTTCATGTCGGTCGACCGAAATGGCAAACCAGTTGACCGGTTTGCGGCTCGAGATGAAAAATGGCTACTGGAATTGACAAAATGTTGTTCAAACCAAATTGAACAAGGAACCAGTCAACCGAAACAAGCCATCGGTCGACCGAAATAGGTCGAAAAACTGAAAATCAGGCCTGCTATGCGCCAAAAATGAAGAAAAGTCCCCAAGTCTTATTTAAATCCCCTATGGCACGATCAATTTACATTATATGCTAATGTGTGATAATGTGAACATACACGCAAGTGTAATATTGCATTTTTAACGTACTACAATGGCCTATGACCTCATTACATTCTATTTACAAAATTTTACATGCCAAACCTCTAAGGTTGGAAAAAAATGCATTTCAAAGGCAAAACTTGAAGTTTACATACATACACTTGAACTTTAAAGTTTGTGGCCCTTGGCCTCATGTCATATATATCAAATAGGTTCCAAATAGTGTATCTAAGTACACTTTACATAAAATAAGGCAAGAAGAGCTTATTGAACCTAACTAAGTGTTACAACATCAAAAGTAAAGCTTAAACATGCTAACACTTGCATGTGAACAAGAATACTTTAAAAGAAACATCCAATCTCCAAATCACCCAAGGCAAGTGCAAATCTCCGAGTCTTGAATCCTGTATCTAAACAATACCCCCAGTAAACAAGTTTACTCGTAGGGAATGAGCATGCATCGACTCGATTTCTTACAGATTTTTACATTAACTTGAAACAATTCGAAAGGGTCATGCCACCTAACGTCTATATCAAAGTAAGACTCAGGGATCATCCTAAGCTACCTTAGAGTGTAAATCAACAAGGACCATGATATATATATATATATATATATATATATATATATATATATATATATATATATATATATATATATAAAACGGATCAAGGTTGGGATAATCCAAAGGACACGATAAGAAGGATACTTGAATGTAGATGAACATGAATTCCATTATCAATATAATTGAGCAAGAGTTGGAGTAATTCATACAACATGATGAGAAGATACTAGAATACAAAGATCACATTGTCAATGCAATTTACATGGTTGGAACATTCCAATTAACAAGACAAGAAGAATACATTATATTAAGGACAATGCATAATACCTATGCAAGCAAACAAGATTGGAACATTCTAATTAACACGATAAGTTTTAAATCTTCAAGGAATAGCAACTTGAAATTTAAAGGGCGAAATCAACCAATGTGGAAACTTAGATATCGCCCAGATTAAAACCGTACTCTTGGGATCACTTTAGGGCTATTAACCCATGGGTACCTTCCCCTAGTGCGCACTATAGTGTATGGAGCTTTCTATCTCCCGTACTAGAACCAAGTCCTAGCCATGTCAATTCTTGATTGATATCCCAAGTCCCAAAATCAACAAGTTGTTTAAGTCAAGATTGTAATAAAATATAAGAAATGCAGTAACCACATTTCATGCACAACCAAGATTTTGGAACACACAAGTCATGCCCTAAGTTCTCAACTATGATGGCATGCGAAATGTCAGGAGATCACAGTGTGCATCTATATAGACTAAAACCAAGATATATAGTATAAGAAATCCATTGAAGTAAATATACCACAAGTATAAGATACATGATTCAATTACTTACAAAACAACACATGTGTAATTAAACCATTCTAAGACAAATGTACAGTTTCATTAAGTACATTAATGAAACCATGGTACAAGGGGTCACGTTGCTTGATAAAAAGATAAAAGTCTATGAAATACAAGTCCAATTCATAAGTTGACAAGAGTTCAATATCAAAGTACAATTAATTCCATGGAAGCATAATAGGAAATTTAATTTACTAAAGGGATTAAATAATCAAGATTACAAGGCAAGTCCAAATATTCCATGAACAAGGCATGTCAAGGGTCACGTCAAGGACAAGTTTAATATCAAGTTACAAGTTCATTTCATATAAGACACGACAATGTGAATTAAGCTCATAGAACTATTGAATGGATTTTAATTAATTCATCCAAATGGTCTCAATTTAATATATGTCATACAACATGTTAAGACTTGATTTAAAAACATGATACAAGTGAATTCCATGCAAGATACGGCCATGAGTATTAAACTTTAATATAAAAAAATTAATAAATGAAAGGTTTTAAAACTAAATCAAATATTCGAGATTTAATATATGTAATATGGCATGCATATCAAGAATATCTTGGCCTTATCCAATTGGCTGAGCTGGCCCCACCTTCATTTTGATCGATTGTAGCCATCTTTAATCGATCGGGACTTCCTTTGATCGATCGAAGTTCCTCTGGTGTAATTTTCTTGACTTCTTTCCAAATTTGCTCCTTAGCTCCAAAATTGAGCTAAATGGCTCTTATTAGCCTGTTTGAACTTTGTTATCCTGAAATAGGCAAAAACACAAATAAGTACTAAAATAAGAAAGTAAGATAGATGAATGGACTAAAATACCCTAACTTAAGTGCTAAAATGCATTACATTTAAGCACTTATCAGATGAGAAGCTAACTAGTCCTCGTAAATTGGATCCGTTAAGAGGACAGATTCCACATTTCCAACCGAGACTAAGCTATCTATATAGGGCTTAAGCTACTGGCCATTGACTTTAAAAAGATTCCCATTCTTTGGATCCTGCAACTCAATTGCACCATGAGGGAAGACAGAAGTGACAAGGAAGGGACCCTCCCACCATGAACGGAGTTTGCCTGGAAAGAGTTGCAAACAGGAGTTGAAAAGCCAAACTTTTTTACTCGGAGCAAAAGTCTTTTTGATGATATATTTATCATGGAATGCTTTTGTCTTTGTTTAGTAAATTTTGGCACTTTTATAAGCGTCATTTCGGATTTCCTCAAGCTCATTGAGCTGCAATTTCCGGTTAGAGCCGGCCTGATCAAGATTGAAATTGAACCTTTTTATGGCCCAAAAAGCACGGTGCTCTAATTAAACCGGGAGATGATATGCCTTACCGTAGACGAGTGGTGTAGTGCCGTCAACCCCGAACCCAAAGTTTGTGCACCAAAAGGTATTGGTGTAGAGCTATGATGAATGTGGCTAAGTTTTACATTTAGAAATTGCCACTACTACCTTTCACTAAAAATATAGCTAGGGCAAGTAGGGATCGTCCTAAGGGATTGGTGGGTCGTACACAGTTGAGGAATCAAGATTAGGGTTGGTAGGTTGAGTGATCAAAATAGTGGTTGGTTGGTTGGATTACACTAGATGCAAATTAAACTAAAGTAAACAATAATGCAATAAAGAGAATAAAAGAGAGAGAGAGGGAGAGATCTTGGGGTTTAGAGATCACCACTAAGCATACTTTTCTACACCTTTAATGAATGATTAATGAGGGAAAGATATGTGTTGCAATATTTGTGTGTGTGTGTTTGGCTGTTTCAATTAGAAAGGATGACCAATTAAGCATATATTGTCTAAGCAACATAGTGAAAGCACAATATATCAAACTAAGCCATTAATCCTTTCATTAAGCTCACAATCCAAACACATCACAAGGTTAGAGACATAAGCTACTTGCATTCAAAAGCATGGAACATCAAACAACAAGCATGGATTGTCCTCCCATTTAACAACTACACTACAACTAAACTAATGACATGAAATTAAACTAATTAAACTAAGGAAGAGGCACAATCCATCAAGAAATGAGTATGAACCATCAAATAAACCACAAGAGCATTCCATTAAGCACTATGTTTTGACAATCTCTAGATCTATAGCATTAATACACATAGACATGCATCAATGACATAAGAAATAAAGCCAAACACATGAACATCTATTCTAGCATACATAGACATATGGATAGAATGAAATGATCAATTGGAAGCATTAAACAACATAAATCATTGAATAAACAAGATCTATATATAGAAGTGTCAAAACATATATCACAATACAAATCCCCTCAAAAATACATAAATCAAGATATAGAAAGCATGCTTAGGGCTAACTCTAGCCCCAAGAGGATGTCTAGCCACTCATGGATGATGTCTTCCAACCCTCAAAGGCAAGCTCCATGGAAGAAATCTGCTCTTTGGTTGATGAAGAGCCTCCAATGGTGTCTCTAGCCTCCTCTTCTTCTTTACTTCCTCACTAAGAATTCTCCAAAAATCCCTTATTATGGTTGTATGTGAATCCCCCCTCAAAAGTTGCTCAAATTCCCCTTTTCGGTAGGTTAGGTGATACCCAAAAATGATCTGGCATATACTCTAATATTCTCCCAATGATTGGATAGAGGACAACTTTTTATGAGCTGGCAATTTAAGTTTTTTACACTGGAGGAAGTTTGATCAATCGAACCTTGACCTTGGATCGATCGAACATGGCTGAGATCAATCAAACTGAAGTTAGATCGATCTTCTATGGCAGTGCCTTTTTGGATAAAAACAAATCTGAGATATTTTGAAGATATTTTTGGGAAAAGGACAAAAGTGGTTGGTAGGGTGGTACAGCTGGATAAGATCAATCATTTGGATAAGGACAAGATAGTTCGATCGATCAGAGAATGAAGTTGGATCGATCGAACTCTGAGATCTTTGAATAGGGACAAACATGGCTCAGATCCATCTTGAAGTGTTGAGATCGATGAAAGTTGGATCGGTCGAACTTTTCTTGAGATCAATCGAAGTTACTGAAATTCCACCTTTTGCTTCCTTTTGCTCTACTTTGCTCCTTTCTTTGATTCATCCCAGAATTGCTTCATTTCTGCTCTTATTTGGCTGAGTTAGCTTATTTTGGGGATAAGTACCTGAAAATGGAAATAACACGAAATCAATACAAAGCGGGAAAATAAGATAGATAAAGGCTCAAGAATACCTAAGCTTAAGGGGTTTAAATACACACTTTTCAGCGCTCATCACACCCCCAAACTTAAATATTGTTAGTCCCTAGCAATGAACTACAAAGTAAAGGAATGAAATGAACAACTAAATAACTATAAACTAGAAAGCAATAAATGGATAACGCCACTTTCATAGGGAACACGATTGCACTTAGCACATGCAACAAGCCTTTTAAACCCCTAGGTTACCCCTAGTGGACGAGTGAAGTCTCGTGAGGGTTTCCAGAAATGATACCCATAAACATTAACCTTATTCTTTCAAAAGAGGTACCAATATTGCAAACAAGCATTGGGAGAAAACTATCTCAAGTATACAATGTTTCAAACATTTCCAAGCAATCTCCCAAAATCTCAACATCAAGTAAACAAGTATGGTCCTCCACACATCAAGAAAATGATCATGTAAATCAAAACAACTCTAGAATCCTTTTTGAGTGGACAGGCATCAAATATGTTGCTATCTTAGCCAACTAAAGAAATGATCACATCCTTACCCTCAAACTAGCACACAAATCTAGTACCGATCATCAAGACAAAAAGTGGACCTTTTATTAAAGCTTTATTGTTCTAGGTGCGCTTATTCTTTCCACTCGATTTTTATTTTTATTTTTATTTTTATTTATTATTTATTTATTAGGATCAAAGATGGAAGCATAGTGCAATGTGTTGATCTATTAAGCTTTCTAGCGATCCATTAGGCCGAGCGTTAGGTCAATGACTCCCAAACCAGACAGCTTTAGGGCATTAGGTATTCAAATACCCCTAAGGACTTACAAGTTCAAATCAACTAGGCTACAAATCAAGACAACCTCCATCTAATCATTTCCCACTTCTCACCTTGTGGGAGAAGTCCTCACTTTTTATTACTTTTACAACTTCTTCTTCTTCTTCTTCTTCTTCTTTTTTTTTTTTTTTTTTTTTTTGAATAAACAAGTAAGTTCAATTATTAACCTAGAGTTTGGGCCCTCCACCTTTCGGCGCGAGAAGTTCAATGTTTGATGAGGCTAGAATCCCAGCTACGTAGTGAAAAGGGGTTGTTATCCACCTTTATCAAAATGAAAACTTTCAATGCACTACTAGCTTAATTGGGATATAACCAATTTAATAATCAATAAAGCATGAACCCCACAAATGAATGCTAGTGTGCACCTGTGCTAGTGTAGAATCCTAGAATGAATCTCAAAACGATCACAAAATCAGGATGATGTGGACCACAAGTGCAAGCAAGATATCAAATTTTCGAAAAATTTACTCCTAAATGGCATCCACAAGGCATACAAGGAATATTAGACTCTTAAGTCAAGTAATTTTTAAATTTTAAGCAATATGGTCCTCAAAAGATCAAAATCATAGCTAACATCAATCTCAAATCTCAATCATGCACTTAAAGTTTCAAACTTATGTAGAATGCAACAAAGTCATCTTACCTCCAAACTTAAACTGCACATTGTCCTCAATGTGCAAAGAGAACAATGAAAAAGATGGAAAGAGTATACCATGGTGGCAAAGACATGAAGCCCGGTAGTGACCTAATTCGAAAGACGTCTCCCCCAAACTTGGAATCAACAACCTACTTGAAAAACCACACTAGATCTCAAATGGGATAAGAATGATCAAATTATGCATTGTAAAGCAATACAACATAAGATGAAAGAGAGAGATATGAGATCAAGCCCGATAGAAAAGCAACATGATTACATATAAGGGCACAAGAGAGAATTTTTTTTTTTTTTTTTGAATAAACAAAATGAAATTAAAGAAAGTATGAACAAAGATTGCTAAGTTTAATGTCTCTAGCTAGACGTAATGCTGCTTTGAATAAATAAGTTAGAAATCCAAAAAGGAAAGAAAAAGTTCAAACCAAAGATGCTTAGATCGATCAAGGTCAGATCGATCTCAAAAATTTTTTGATCGATCGAACATACATGAACCTATAGATATGTTTGAACGATGAGACAGAGAGGTCTTTGAATACAGGTTGATGCAGGTTCGAAATTTTTCTAAGTGTTGGAACTGCAGATCGATCCAACTTCATCTTGGATCGATTGAAAGACTAAAGATCGATCTGGGAACAAGTTCGAACGATGGGACAGAGAGCTGAAATATATAGGTTTTCTTCGAACGATTGGACAGAGAGGGATTTGGATGCAGGTTTGATGCAGGCATGATGTTCGATCGATCAAACTTACATTGAGATCGATCAAACAGGCAAAAACTCTTCCATTTGCATTGCATCCCTAAATGTCTTCATACACAGGGTCTATTAGATGTGCAGCTTCCAAATGTCTTTGGAAGACCTGTCCCTCAATGTAGGGTTTTAATCTCTGTCCATTAACCTTGAAAATGTTCCCCTTTTTCAAATTTTGGATTTCAATCGCCCCATGCGGTGCAACAGAGATGACTTCATAAGGACCCTCCCATTTAGTTCTCAACTTCCCCGGAAAGAGTTTCAATCTAGAGTTGAAGAGCCAAAATTTTTGACCGGGTTCAAAAGACTTCTTCATAATATGTTTATCATGAAAAGATTTAGTTCTTTCTTTGTAAAGTTTGGCATTATCATAAGCATTATGTCTCAACTCTTCCAACTCACTCAATTGAAGCAACCGATTCTCTCCAGCTTTATTAAGGTCAAGATTGAGCTTTTTAACCACCCACAAGGCTTTATGTTCCAACTCAACCAGAAGATGGCAAGGCTTTTCATATACAAGTCTATAGGGAGACATACCAATGGGAGTTTTATATGCCGTCCGGTAAGCCCACAAAGCATCATTTAACTTCCGTGACCAATCTTTCCGGGTGGTGTTAACCGTTTTCTCAAGAATATGTTAATTTCTCGGTTAGACACTTCGACTTGCCCACTTGTTTGAGGATGGTAAGGAGTGGCCACTTTATGAGTAATGGAGTACTTAAGAAATAAATGCCTTAGGAATTGATTACAAAAGTGCTTTCCTCCGTCACTTATCATAGCCCTAGGCATGCCAAAATGAGCAAAGATATTAGATTTGATGAATTGAATAACCACGTAGTGATCATTTGTTTTGTTAGCACAAGCCTCTACCCACTTGGAAACATAATCTACGGTAAGAAAAATGTATTGAAAACCATAGGACATAGGAAATGGACCCATAAAATCAATGGCCCATATGTCAAAGATTTCTATAACAAGAATGTTGGTCAAAGGCATCATATCTCTTTTTGACATTGAACCCATCTTTCGACATCTCTCACATGACTTACAAAAATTGTAGGAATCTCTATGGATAGTGAGCCAAAAGAGCCCACTTTAAAGAACCTTCAAGGCGGTCTTCTTTGCACTAAAATGCCCACCACATGTAAGAGTGTGACAAAACACTAGAACACTTGGAATCTCGCTCTCTGAAATACATCTCCTCACAATTTGATCTGGGCAATAACGGTACAAGACAGGATCTTCCCAATAGTAGTTCCGGATGTTGGCAAAGAAACAATTCTTTTCGTTCTTTGACTAAGAAGTTGGAAGTTTGCCAATTGCCAAATAATTCACAATGTCGGCAAACCAAGGCATTTGTCCATTAGAAACTTGAAAAAGTTGTTCATTCAGAAAAGAATCATGAATTGGTGGACTAGGGAAAGGTTCTATCGATAACCTAGAGAGATGATCGGCTACCACATTTTCGGTGCCTTTCTTGTCCTTGATTTCAAAATCGAATTCCTGAAGAAACAAGATCCATCTAATCAGTCTAGGTTTTGTTTTTCTCTTTGTCAAAAGATGTCTCAAGGCAGCATGATCAGAGTAAACAACAACCTTATAACCTAAAAGATAGGATCGAAATTTATCAAGAGCATACACTACGGCAAGTAATTCTTTCTTGGTAGTGGAGTAATTCAATTGAGCTTCCGAGAAAGTTTTACTTGCATAGTATATGGCACAAGGAAGCTTTCCTACTCTTTGGCCCAAAACAGCTCCCATGGTATAATCAGAAGCATCACACATAATTTCAAATGACAATGACCAATTGGGAGGTTGCATGATAGGAGTAAATGATAATAAATTGCGTAATTTATGAAAAGTGTCTAGGTATGCTTGATCAAAGACAAAAGGAGTTTCCTTGGCAAGGAGATTGCACAAAGGTCGAACAATTTTGCTAAAGTCTTTTATGAATCGGTGATAGAAGTCGGTATGACCTAGGAAGGAGCAAACCTCTCTCACCATTGAAGGTGGCGGCAATTCAGCAATAAGTGCCACTTTTGCTTTATCTACCTCAATCCCCCTCCTTGAGATGACGTGACCCAAAACGATACCCTCTTGAACCATAAAATGGCTCTTTTCCCAACTAAGAACAAGGTTTGTTTCACGACATCTCTTAAGCACTAGATCCAAATTTTTGAGGCATGATCAAATGAAGACCCGAAGACAGAAAAATCATCCATGAACACTTCTAGATACTCTTCCACCATATCCGAGAAAATTGACATCATACACCTTTGGAATGTGGCGGGGGCATTGCACAAACCAAAAGGCATCCGTTTATAAGCAAATGTGCCGAATGGACAAGTAAAGGTGATTTTCTCTTGGTCCAATGGGGTCAAGGGCTACTTGATTGTAGCCCGAATAGCTATCAAGGAAGTAATAGTACTATTATCCGGCCAATCTTTCTAGAATTTGATCAATGAATGGCAAAGGGAAGTGATCTTTTCTAGTGGCAGTATTTAATTTGCGGTAATCAATGCATACACGCCATGAATTAGCAGTACGCTTAGAGATTTCCTCACCCTTTGCATTCTCAACCATGGTAATCCCCGATTTCTTGGGAACTACTTGAGTTGGACTCACCCATTTGCTATCGGAGATTGGGTAAATGATCCCGGCATCTAGGAGTTTGACTACTTCCTTTTTTACTACCTCCTTCATGTTGGGTGTAATACCCTTAGTTTTAAAAAGGATAAAATGGAAATTTAATTTTAATTTTTATATAAATTATGTGACTTGATTAATTGATTATTTGTGAATATGTAAATTAATTGGTTAATTCTAAATTGTATCTATTTTACTTTATTTGTCTGTGTTACTTTAATTATTTAATTATGATTTAATTTAATTAATAAAAAGTAGGTTAAATGACGTGTGTTTTATTATGACTTATTTGGTATATATTTTGTATGGTTGTGTATATAGTTTAGGATTAGGGTTTTCTTTTATGGAGATCAATTAGTCGACTTGTAAATTTAGTTGAAATTAAAGTAAGTTAATTCAAGGCCTATAAATAGAACAAGTATACGTCTTCTAGGGTTGGCAAAACCCTATGCACGTAATAGTTTCTGAGAAGGAAAACAGAGGTGGTTTTGAGAGGAAAAATAGAGAGATACAGGGAGAAACAGAGAGAGATAGGAGAGGAAGGCTAGTGTTTGGGTTAGACCAAGGTTGGACCAAGGAAGAGGAGGAGTGGTTATTCATTGGTGAAGTCAAGAGCAACAAAGGTGGAACAGCAGTCTAGGACGTTGACAAAAAATTCAGAGACGGTGATTTGGAGTTTCAATGTTGAAACTCAAGGCAAGTCTCTATTCTATCTCTTTCCCCTAACCCTGTGTTTTGTGCATGCCTAGCTAGACTCCAGGGGTTAAATGAATGCTAAAATTGAGTAATTATGCATGCTTAGTTGGATTAAAATAGAGGGTGTATAACTTTGTTTTCATATTCCTGTTTTGAATGATTCTGAAAATTCTTGATGCACAATTGATGTTTAAATTTAATCTTTGCATGTTAAAACATCTAAAATAGTTTAGTATGGACATATGGGACTTAGGTTGAAGCTTAGAGGCTTTAATTATGGAGTTTTAGGGTTTACAGAGGCTGAACAGACGAAGAAGACGACTTCAGCAACAACTCAGCCGACTAAGTTGACAACTCAACCAGCTAAGTTGGCAACTCAGCCACCTAAGTTGGACCGCGCCCTGGATTTTAGTTTTAATTACCCGAAATTAATTCTAAGCCTATTTTAATTAATATATATGGGTTTAATGGACTTAGGAAGATCCCAAAATGCATCTTATATTTATATATGCTAAGAAGGTGGATGGTTTGGAAATTTAAATAACTTATACGTTGTTTAGATCGGATGGAAGGATAAATTTAATTGCTCTGACAATTGAAATTAATGTTTAAACGGATTAAACAATGTTCATGAAACGTTATATTTGTTTATCTGAGATGTATGTTAGTAACTTGGAGGGTAAGTTAGCTGCATGCTATTTAAACTATGGTATTGCTTAAATAAATGCAATACTTATCTGTATGATGTGTATCATATTATCTGTGGATTAAATTGATGTATTATTTTTATATTGCATCATTTATTGGACTGGATGGTTTAATCTTGGTATCAATTTATGGATGATTTGGAGAATTTAAATGCTATGACTTCTTGTAGCTGTTTAAATTGTTGGAGTATGATTTTTAGGTTCTGTAATGAATGCCTAATGTCATTATATAGGTATTAAACCATAGTTATGCATAATTGAAGAACTGTTAAAATGTATGTTCGATCAATTGTATGGATATGGATACTTTAAATTGTTTATCATTACTTTAACAATTTAAAAGGAGGATTTATGATTATAATTATATACTGGATGCATGATAGGATCGTAATAATATCTGATTGCTATGATGTTGGTTTCTGGATATACTTGATATTCATTTGAGTGTGCATCATTTGTGGATCATATGTGTAATGACCCGATCATTTGCCTTCCTTTCCTTTTTCCTAAAATTTTACGAATGAATTTTTTTAGTTTAATTTTCTTTTTTAAGCTCTGTTTCGTGCCGCTTAGTGTCATCTCGAGTGCTCAGAGTTGGTTTCTGAAACTCTTTCATATGGATTGACAACTTCCTTTGAGGACCGAGTCATTTTCGCATTTTTCGTTTTTTGGACACTATGCGCTATTTCGTCTTTTCCATATTCTGTCGTTTTCCCTATTTTGTCTTATCTCCGTTTGTAAGTTTTGGCACAACCTCACTTTTCCAGCTCAGAGTTGGTTTTTGACTTCACGTATCCTTATCGTGAGTGATTTCCTCGAAATATGTATCTTTACTTTTGCAAGAAAGTACTCTGGTTGCTCCCGGTGTCCACAGGGGCATAGATGCACAATTTTTCAGAATCTTTTTCATTTCTTGGGGTGTTTTTCGTAAATATCTTTTGAAGATATTTTATTTCAGGGGCATCTAAGAAGATATTTTCATTCTGGGGCAGTTTCGCAGTTAACCCTTTTTGTAGGGGCCATTGTGCAATTAACGAAAGTTATTGCAAAATGTCTCGTCTGGAGCCTGGATCCTCGTACGGAATTCATTTTCACTTTTTGTTAACTTGTAAATTCATAGAATTCCATTCTGGTTGTTTTTCTCCAGTTTCAGAGTTTCTGAATTCGGTTGCCGCCGAACTTGTTCGGGGCATAACTTTCTGATCGGGACTCAGTTTTTGATGCTGTTTCTTCCGTTGTTCATATTTTCTTATTTTAAATCTTTTTTGTTCATAGAGTTTTTCCGTTTGAGCTCGTTTGCTCAAAATCCACTTTTTCGGACCCGGCGAGACCCTTTCGGGGCATTTTTTGAGATTTCTATAAATAGGTTGCCCTAATTTTTAAGATCAGATTTTTAGACCTTCTTCCTCCTCTTGGTTGGCAGCCATGGGAGCCCAAGGGGCTGCCTTCACTCTTTCTTCTCCTCCACTTGATTTCCTTGGTAGAAATCCTTCGGCCTTAGCATTTGTTGTTCCCCTCGTCGTGCTCTACCATTATTCCTTATTAGAATTCATTTTTGACAATTTCTTGAGTTTGGCTTTGAAGTCAAGTTTGGATTTTCATGGGACTTTCTTCGGATTCATGTAGATCGTGTTGTCCCCGGCATAACCCTTCGATTTCGGCAGATTTGGAGCACTTTTATTTTGGTGGGCCTTTGGGATTTTCATCTCAAATTGAGGTAGGAGATGTTCTAGGATTAAATTATTGTTATATAGCATACTTGTGATGCTTATACTACTTGTTTGCATGATTAAATATAAAATCTAGAGATTTTATTATTTATTTTTCTTGTACGGGATCTAATTTTCCCGGTTGCTCATGACTTGGTTTAAACATGTAGCATGATTTTATATTGCCCCTTGATATGCTCATTGTTGTGTATTAAAATTGGAATATTTGAACAAGTATTAAAGATTTTATTTAATATTTATCTTAAGTGAAAGATTAATTCACATGGCCTTAACTAGCTTAAAATCAATATGTGTTAGCATATAAAATTAGTTCTTAGCATGCTCTCCAACATAGTTGAAATTGAAAGTAATTGGAGGTGTTTTGAAATTTAGTAATTATTAATTAATTTGCCCCGAGTGCACTATTCACTCTATTTAAATTCTGACTTGATATTCTTGACTTACATGCTATATAGCTTCACATATATTTGATTTAGAATATTCGGTGAGGTTTTGAAACCTTTCATTTAATTAATTTCCTTGTTTAAGATTTAATTCTCATGGTGATATATAATTTGGAATTGAATTGTGGCATGCTAGAAAATTAAGCTTTGGTGTGGTTGTTCACATATATTAAATTGGGATTAATTGCATGAGAATTGCAACCTTTATTTTATATTTAACTTTAGTGAAAGTTTAATTTACATAGGTGTAACTTGCATGAAATAAGCTCGTAATGTGATATTACATTAGTCCTTGGCATGTTCTCTAAGATATGTTAAATTGAGAGCATTTGGTTAAGTTTGAAAATCTAGAGATTTTAATTAAAAGAATTAATTAAAATCTATTTTGTGGTCCCATTAGCTTAATTAAGATTTTAACTTGATATTTGTATTGGCCATGACTTATTTACTAGTATATATTAATTGTGGACCATTTGAAGTTGCTTTAGAACCTTGGTAATTAAATTAGCATGATTTAATTAGAGTTCTACCTTGTTGTTCCAATAACCTAATTGAGTTTTAGAATGGATATAGGTGATGACCATGCCATGTTCTTTAATATGTATTAATTTGAGATTATTTGGAATTGAATTAGAATCTAGGGAATTTAATTATTTTTATTTAATTAAATTATATCGAATTGAGCCATGGATTTAATTGTGTTTGAAAGTCGTTTCTATATCAAAATCCTGGACATGGACTTGTTGTATATTTATTTGGTTATGTTTTAAGCATTGGAAAACATAGTTGCTATGTTTATACTCATGAGAATATGTTTTCCTTATTGAATATATTGTTGCCTTGTGTAATGATTTGCACATTTCGTATTTAACATCATTCATGCATAGCGTGTAACGAATCACACACTGAAGATTTGACATTTATCACATCATATTAGTTGTGGACTTAGAGCATGTATTGTATAAGTTTCCAAATTTGGTTGTGCTTGGTAGATAGTTGATTATCTTGCATATTCCTATTGATATATGCATTGTTGCACAACTTGTTGATTTTGGAAACTTGGAGATGTCGTTGTTTGACTATGGCTAGGACGTGGTTCTAGTATGGGGGATAGTCCCTCTATATAGTCTAGTGCGCACATAGGGAGGTTACCCATGGGTTAGTAACCCTAAAGTAACTATGTTGTCGGTCTGATCCGGCGTGACGTCCGAGTATCCACTTTGTTTGATTTTGCGTTTCATTTTCAAGTTGATAACTAGATGATGTTGTAACTTGTTGTTTCTTATTTGTCGTTCCATTTTAAGTTACAGGATGTTAACTTTGCGAAATTGTGCTTTACGCGTTGTATTGGAAGTTCCAATGTTGGTTAAATTGCATCGATATTGAAAATCGTGTTTTGACATTCTAATAAAGCTTAGGATTGATCCTATTGATTCATTTATAACATAGACGTTAGGTGGTATGAACCATTACTGTTATTTTGTGCTTTAGATTCTAAGTTGATGGCTTTGAGAACTTAAACCTTGTTGCATTGTATAACATGCTCTTTTGTTGTTGAATTGCATGGATAATGTAATTCTTGTTAACTTGTATTCAAATATGCTTTTGTCATGTTGTATGGATTACCCTAGACCTAGTTCAATTGTATTGAAAATGCAATTCATGTTAATCTATGCTCAAGCATTCTTCTTGTCGTGTTCTTTGGATTATCCCAACCATGATTCGTTTCATACACGTATGTATATCATGATTCTTGTTGCTTAGACTCTAAGGTAGCTTAGGATGCTCCCCAAGTCTCACTTGGACATAGTCGTTAGGTGGCATAAGCCCCTTTAACATGTTTCACCTTAAGGTGATAAATTTGTAAAATGCTAGGTCGATGCATGCTCATCTCCTACGAGTAGCTTTATATTACTCACCCCTACGATATTGGGGCATATTTCAGGTACGAAGACTTGGTTCGTGATGCCTAGCATTCCTTGGATGTTGTGTAGCTTTCAAGTTTCCATTTCATGCGAATGTTAGCATGAAATGTCATTTTGTAGACTTATATGTCAAAATATGTATATTTGATTCCATGTATGTAATGTGTACTTAAGTACACTTCTTTCAATGTATTTGATATGTATGAGATGAGGCTGGAGGCCAATGACCATTATATTTTGTTTTATGTACTTTTTAACTTCATGAAATATTGTGAAAATCTTGAAAAATCGCAACTCATTGCTTCACCATGGTTGCATCGGGTGTGGGAATTCCATTTTCATTCTTTCATAGGGTCTTATTAATCTTGTATAAAGTGTGGCCAAGGGCCAAATGGTCATTTGACTCCATTTTACATTTTTGGATTCCATGTTTTCCAATCCAAGTCCATTTTTGCCTTTTTGCCCGTTGGGGGGTCAGATTTTGCATCGGCTATATTTTTAAGCCATGGACCATTGTAACGCGTCTAAATAGGTAAGTTACATTTACGTGCATAGTCGTTTCCGGGCAAAACCTCATCATTTGTGTTTTGAGCCTCCTACGATTTCATTTTGTGTTTTTGTTGCATATTCTGATCTAGGGGTATCTAGACTTTTCAATTCAGTTTTATTTTCTTCTTTTAACATGGTTGAATAGAAAACATGTTTTTAGGGGGGGTTTCTTTTTCGTGTTTTTCCAGAAAATGTCGTCTTGGCATCGGAAATCACTTACGAAGTTTAGCTTTTAGTTTTCTATTTAGCAGTTTTTTCGACCCTCTGGACTAGATTTCTTGGGAGGGCATTTTGGGCATTTTACAGTGAGTTTTTTTTTTTTTTTTTTTAATTCTCTCGCTAGTCACGTAGAAAACTCAATTTTGGACTAATTTTTCGCTGTCTTTCCAACGGTGTACTCGGTTGCACCCGGTTCTTCCTGGATAATTACCAGTTTACTCTTTTTGCCTTAAGTGCTCGTTTTTCTTCGTCATGCCATTTCTCCTTCGTTCGGACTCCGAATCATGCGATTCTTGAGTCCATCTTGATTAGTTTTTCGTTGTCCTTTCAGTGGTGTGCTCGGTGGCACCTGAATCTACAGTTTTCAGAAATGACTATTTTGCCCCTGGGGGCTTATTTGTCATATTTTCGATCTTTTGCTTTCGCATCAGTTCTTGTTGAGTTCCATGACCTCATGGAAGGTCACTTTAACTTCTTAGAGTCTTGTTTTCTGTTTTCGCTTCTGCATTCGGATCCGTTATTGGATCATCCTTACGGTTCATCATAGGATACGCTAGCCTAAAAACCTGGGTCGTCACAATATGCATTATATGCACCGGTATGGGACGGTGGCATATCAGAGATGGATTAGATCAAAAAGCTAAATCCTATCTCTTCATACATACGGAATGGATTAACTAAAATAGTTAAATCTTACATGAATGCATGCCCTATCAACTAAAACAGTTGAACGACATAATGGATAATTAATTTATTTTTCTGCACTAGGAAGGAATTTATATATATACTTATGGTACCGTGGTACGAGCTTGAATCTCCTGATCACGGTTAGGGTGCGTATATCGCTTGGATGGGTAACTGGACCTAATGACGTTCCTTGGTAGTTCTAGGTGTGCATGACTACGCTATGGCATTTTGTGTGTTACCTTATACTAAGGTGTGATGACTACAGGTTAGTGAATATCCTATAGTGTGTATTTATATCTATATGGATTATTTTAGATATTACCGAGCTATCTAGGATGTATCTGCGTATCGGGTTTATGTACGGATTGTAGTAGGATGAAACTTGCATGCGGGCCTGACCCACTCATATTTTTCAGGTGTTCGCCAGTACCAGGCTTAGAGCTTAATCGTGTTGATGCAGATACAGACACTCACTCTTCCGACTACATAGGATTTTCTTTCCTTTTTAGTTTTGGATTTAAATTCTGCATTTTAGTTATCGTTTGGGATTATTAGGGGTCCACTAGATGGATTCTCGAGTTGTACGGATTGGAAGGATTTAAATGATATTAATTTACTATTTAAAGTTTGAGGATTTTTATTTTAGATTTCTTTCAGCGTATTATTATTTTATTCGTAATTTAGTTTTTATTCCTGCTTGTTTACGTATTGACAGTTGGTATCCCTCGGATTTGTGCTTGGACTTGATTACCCGTGGCTCTAGAATCGAGGGGTATCACATTGGGGTTAAGTCTCCTTTAGGCATCCCTAAAGGGTTTTGCATTCTTTTCCATAAGTATGCGATGCATTCAAATAGAAGGGTCAATTTCCTTAAGATCCGCCACATTCCATCCTATGGCTTCCTTATTTTCTTTAAGCACATTTAAGAGAGCGTCTTCTTGGTCCTTTTGAAGATTTGAAGAAATGATAACTGGAAAAGTCTCTTTTGGTCCTAGGAATGCATACTTGAGATTGGAAGGTAGAGTTTTAAGCTCAAGAGTTGGTGGAGAAACTAAAGATGAGACCAGTGGAGTGCTAGAGAGTAGAGGAAGAGGTTCTATTGGAGTTTTCTAAGATGGAAAATCTAAGCTTGCAACAGATTCCATGAGATTGTTTACTTCATTCATTGATTTTTCATCATCAAACCCACAATTTTCATACATTTCAAGAAGACAAGAAGTAAAAGGATCCTCGGATAAAAGAGATGAAAGATTATCCTCGACCGGTTGTTTCATTACTATGGTTGGAATTGATTCCTCAACAACCTCATCCAACACATCTATAAGACAACACTCATCTTCATCTATGGGATGTCGACTTGCATTGAAAACATTAAGCTTGACTATCATGTTACCAAAAGAAAGGTCCATCACCCCGGATCTACAATTAGTGGTTGCATTTGTGGTGGCAAGGAATGGCCTTCCCAAGATGATTGGGATGTGGTTGGTGGGATTGGTAACCGGTTCGGTATCAAGAATTAAAAAATCATCCGAGAAGTAAAACTTATCAACTTTGATGAGGATGTCCTCAACCATGCCCCTAGGTGTTTTAACGGATCTATCGGCCAACTGAAGCACCACCGAGGTTGGCTTCAACTCATTTAAACCTAGCTGGACATACACGGAGTAAGGAATCAAATTAACACTCGCTCCTAAATCAAGAAGAGCTCTACGACTTTCATGGTTCCCAATCACACATGAAATGGTCGGAGCACCGGGATCTTTGAACTTAGGTGGAGTCTTTTGTTGAATAATGGAGCTCACTTGCTCCGTGAGGGACACTTTTTTAGGGCTTGGTCCCTTGTTCTTCCTCTTTTGTGTGCAAAGATCTTTCAAGAATTTTGCAATAGGTGGAATTTGCTTAATGGCATTCAAAAGAGGAAGATTTATGTTGGCTTGCTTAAAAACTTCCATCATGTCATGTATTTTTCATTCTTGCCTCCCATAAGGTGAAGTTTCTTTCAAAGCATAAGGGAATGGAACTTTTGGCTCATAAGACTTTGCAATTTGAGGAGATGATAGAGATGATTGAGAATTCCGGTTAGGAACATTTTCATTCAAGGAAGTAGGAATGGAATTGGAAATTGGATGGGTGACAACTTTTGGTTGCACCGATTCACTATCTTCCTTTGGTAGTTCAACCCTATTGTCCACTTGTTTACCACTTCTCAAAGTGGTGATGGTTTGCACTTGAGCTTGGGAAGAACACCCCGATGTAGGGTTTGCTTCCACACAAAATTGGGCTTTTGGATTCCTCTCGGGTTGACTAGGTAATTTATCGATTTCTCTTGCATTCAATGCATTAGCTATAGTCCCAATTTGGGATTCAAGCTTTGATATGGATTGAGAGTGGGAATGCAACAAGTTGGTATTCCTTTCTAAGCTACCCAAAGCCACCAAAACCTTATCTTCAAATGTAGAATTGCTAGAAAGTGTATGAGGATAATGAGAGCAAATTTGCGAATCATACATTTGAGGATGTGAAAAGTGATTGGTTCTTTGATGAGATGAAGAAGAAACAAATCCTTGGGAACCTCTTTCCCTTCTATGAGGTGGAATATATTTACCTTGAAACTTTTTAGCTTGATAGAAATTCGAATTTTCATTCCACATTGGAACATATGCACTTGAGTAAGGGTGAGCGAACGTAGCATTAACTTGTTCAAAGTGCTCATTGAATGCATGTCCATGGGGACAATTGAAAGTGGTATGTAAAACACTTGAACATATCATGCATGGCTCACTAAGATGAGAAGTATGATGAAAAGAAGGTGATTTTATAACCGGTTTTTGACTCAACATGAATTGATCAAGTTTTTGAGAGAGAGTCTTAACCTCGGCTATAATCTCTAATGGATTCTCTATTTGACATACTTGCAAATCGCTCTTCTTTTCCTTTGAACTATGGTCAAACCGAGAAGTATAATATTTTTGCAAAGAGTTTTCGCTCATTTTCTCAAAGAGGTGCCATATGTCATCCTCATGTTTTCCAAAATATGATCCTCTATATGATATATCGACTATGTCCTTATGAATGTCGGATCGACTCTCATAAAAATATTGAACCACTTGCCATTTCGGAATGCCATGATGTGGACAATTGCTTAGCAAGTCATTCAATCTTTCCCAAGCCTCATGTAACCACTCCCCTTCCCTTTGAGAAAATTCTCTAATTGAAGCACGCATTACATTAGTCAAACTTACAGGGTAAAATTTTTTTAAAAATTCATTTTGCATTTGTGCCTAAGATGTTATTGAATTTGCCTCCAAAGTATTGAACCAATGCTTTACTTTATTTTTGAGTGTAAAAGGGAAGAAAAGTAGCCTAAGAATTTCTTCCGGGACATCCATATATCTTACGGTGGAATATATTTCAAAGAATTCATTAAGATGTTTATAAGGTTCCTCATCGTCTAAGCCATAAAAGAGTGGACACATTTGAATAGTCTCGGGCTTGGTTTCATATTGATTTGCCTTAAAATTAGGCAATATAATACAAGTAGGTGCATGATATGCATGAAGATTGTAATGATCACGAAGGACCATTGGAGGAATTGGAGCTTGAACTCCGGGGCCATGTTGATTAAGAGGGGGGTTTTGCATGAAGCGTGGGTCTAAGTAGCCAAGATTACCCTTTAGATTTTCCATGTGAATGCCTAGGTCGAATGATATGACAAGGACTACCCAAGACTTCTAGCAACACACGAATCACAACAAAACAAGCAAGCATTTCTCCTTGACAACAAGTCAATAATCAAACTTCCTCCACAAACAATGATTCCATACTCCCACGCTTTCAAAAATACGCAAAGAACAATAAAATGTCTCCACACGGGCTCACGATTTATCTATGAATTGAAATACAAGCCTCCACGCGGGCCGACGTTTTAACTAGAGATTGAGTAAGAAAAAGCTCACAAAGGTCCTTTAGCACTTTAACTCCAATTTTTCAGCTTTTAGCTTAGCAATTTTTTATGATTTTAGCTTTTTTTCTTTGCTTGTTTAGCTCTTTTGCTTGGATGCTCTTTTGCTTGCTTCCTAGCTCAATACTCCTTGTCAAACAAGAACAAACACAATGAGTAATCAAAATGAAAATGAAAACAAAGTAAAGACATGATCAAAAGAGTACTAATTCCTAATTGATTCCACAAATACAACGTTGCCTTCAATCAATCCCCAGTAACAGTGCCAAAAACTTGGTGTGGTGTCGTCAACCCCGAACCCAAAGTTTGTGCACCAAATTGGTGTAGAGCTATGATGAATGTGGCCAAGTTTTACATTTAGAAATTACCACTACTACCTTTCACTAAAAAAATAGTTAGGGCAAGTAGGGATCGTCTTAAGGGATTGGTGGGTCGTACATGGTTGAGGAATCAAGATTAGGGTTAGCAGGTCGAGTGATCAAAATAGTGGTTGGTTGGTTGGATTACACTAGATGCAAATTAAACTAAAGTAAACAATAATGCAATAAAGAGAATAAAAGAAAGAGAGAGAGATCTTGGGGTTTAGAGATCACCACTAAGCATACTTTTCTACACCTTTAATGAATGATTAATGAGGGGAAGATATGTGTTGCAATATTTGTGTGTGTGTGTTTGGTTGTTTCAATTAGCAAGGATGACCAATTAATCATATATTGTCTAAGCAACATAGTGAAAAGGACAATATATCAAACTAAGCCATTAATCCTTTCATTAAGTTCACAATCCAAATACATCACAAGGTTAGAGACATATGCCACTTGCATTCAAAAGCATGGAACATCAAACAACAAGCATGGATTGTCCTCTCATTTAACAACTACACTACAACTAAGCTAATGACATGAAATTAAACTAATTAAACTAAGAGAGAGGCACAATCCATCAAGAAATGAGTATGAACCATCAAATAAACCACAAGAGCATTCCATCAAGCACTATGTTTTGACAATCTTTAGATCTATAGCATTAATACACATAGACATGCATCAATAACACAAGAAATAAAGCTAAACACATGAACATCTATTCTAGCATACATAGACATATGGATAGAATGAAATGATCAACTGGAAGTATTAAACCACATAATCATTGGATAAACAAGATCTATATATAGAAGTGTCAAAACATGTATCACAATACAAATCCCCTCAAAAATACATAAATCAAGATATAGAAAACATGCTTAGGGCTAACTCTAGCCCTAAGAGGATGTCTAGCCACTCATGGATGATGTCTTCCAACCCTCAAGGGCAAGCTCCATGGAAGAAATCTGCTCCTTGGTTGATGAAGAGCCTCCAATGGTGTCTCTAGCCTCCTCTTCTCCTTTATTTCCTCACTAAGAATTCTCCAAAAATCCCTCCCTATGGTTGTATGTGAATCCCCCCTCAAAATTTGCTCAAATCCCCCTTTTGGTAGGTTAGGTGACACCCAAAAATGATCTGGCACGTACTCCAATATTCTCCCAATGATTGGATAGAGGACAACTTTTTATGAGCTGACAATTTAACTTTTTCGCATTGGAGGAAGTTCGATCGATCGAACCTTGACCTTGGATCTATCGAACATAGCTGAGATCAATCGAACTGAAGTTGGATCGATCCTCTATGGCGGCACCTTTTTGGATAAAAACAAATCTGAGATATTTTGAAGATATTTTTGGGAAAAGGACAAAAGTGGTTGGTAGGGTGGTACAGCTAGATAAGATCAATCATTTGGATAAGGACAAGATAGTTCGATTGATCAGAGAATGAAGTTGGATCGATCGAACTCTGAGATCTTTGAATAGGGACAAACATGGCTCAGATCCATCTTGAAGTGGTGAGATCGATGAAAGTTGGATCGATCGAACTTTTCTTGAGATCGATCGAAGTTGCTGAAATTCCACCTTTGCTTCCTTTTGCTCTACTTTGCTCATTTCTTTGATTTATCCCAGAATTGCTTCATTTCTGTTCTTATTTGGCTGAGTTAGCTTATTTTAGGGATAAGTACCTGAAAATGGAAATAACACGAAATCAATACAAAGCAGGAAAATAAGATAGATAAAGGCTCTAGAATACCTAAGCTTAAGGGGTTTAAATACGCACTTTTCAGCGCTCATCAATAAGCCGGTATGGAGACATGCCAATTGATGTCTTGAACACAGTTAGGTAAGCCTAAAGCGCATTGTTTAGTCATAGTGACCAATCTTTGTGGTCCAGCATAATCGTCTTTTTGAGAATATTTCTTATTTCCCGGTTCGAGACTTCCACTTGACCACTTGTTTGAGGGTGGTAAGGTGTGGCAACCTTATGAGTGACATTGTACTTTAGGAGGACGGATCTGAGATAGCGATTACAGAAATGAGATCCTCTATCACTAAGGAGTGCTCTAGGTGTACCAAACCGACTGAATATGTTCGTTTGAATGAACTTGACCACCGCGGAGTGGTCATTGGTTTTGGTTGCCATGGCTTCTATCCATTTAGACACATAATCCACCGCCAAGAGAATGTACTCATGGCCATGAGAAGATAAAAATGGTCCCATGAAATCGATTCCCCATACATCGAAGATTTCAACAATTAAGATGGTGTTTAAAGGCATCATGTCTCTTTTAGACATGGCCAGGAGCTTTTGGCATCGCTCACAAGACTTACAATAATTGTAAGCGTCCTTGAATAATGAAGGCCAATAAAATCCACTTTGAAGGACTTTAGATGAAGTCTTCTAAGCACTGAAATGCCCTCCACATTCTAGAGTATGACAAAATTTTAAAATATTTTGGACTTCATTTTCAGGGATACATCTCCGGATTATTTGATCCGGGTAATATTTGAAAAGCTTTGGGTCTTCCCAAAAGAAAATTTTGATTTAAGCGAAGAACTAGTCTTTCTCTTGTTTAGACCATTGGGATGGAATTTTTACAATCGCAAAATAGTTGACAATATCAACAAACCAAGGAGGCGACACATGAGAAATTTGAAACAGTTGCTCATCTGGGAAGGAATCATGAACTGGAGAAAAATCAGAAGTTTTCTTAAAGAGAAGCTGAGAGAGGTGGTCTGCTACGACATTGTCAGTGCCTTTCTTGTCCTTAATCTCAAGGTTAAACTCTTAGAGCAAGAATATCCAACAATGAGTTAAGGTTTGGTCTCTTTCTTTGCAAGCAAATGCCTTAACGCGGCATGATCTGTGAAGATAATGACCTTGGATCCAAGAAGATATGAACAAAATTTGTCTAAGGCATTGACAACAACTAACAAATCTTTTTTAGTTGTTGTATAATTCAATTGAGCATCTAAAAGGGTCTTGCTAGCATGGTAAATAGCATGGGAAATTTTATCCACACGCTGACCCAAAATAGCACCTAATGCATAATCAGATGCATAACACATGATCTCAAAAGGAAGAGACCAATTAGGTGGTTTCATGATTGGGGCAGAAGAGAGAAGTGAACGAAGCCTCATGAAAGCCTCCAAACATATTTCATCAAAGTTGAAAGTAGTGTCCTTCGCAAGAAGATGGCACAAAGGCCTGGAAATCTTGCTAAATTCCTTAATAAAGCACCGGTAAAAACCAGCATGACCAAGAAATGATCAAATTTGTCTCACCGAAGAGGGAGGCGTAAGGTTGGAAATTAATTCAACGTTTACCTTATCAACCTCAATCCCTCTTTTAGAGATAATATGTCCTAAGATGATTCCTTCTTGAACCATGAAATGGCTCTTTTCCCAGCTTAGAATCAGATTTGTCTCCTTACACCTTTTGAGAATAAGCAAGAGATTATGGAGTCAATCTTCAAAGGATGGTCCAAAGATAGAAAAATTGTCCATGAACACTTCAAGAAAATTTTCAACCATATCAAAAAATATGGACATCATGCACCTTTGAAAAGTGGCCAGTGCATTACATAACCCAAAGGGCATGCGATAATAAGCAAAAGTTCTAAAAGGACAAGTGAAAGTGGTCTTCTCTTGATCTTAAGGATCTACAACCATTTGGTTATAGCCGAAATAACCATCAAGAAAACACTTAGTTCCTCATGGACATGGCAGTAGCTTCAAGGATTGAAGAAGAAGAAGAATTCCCCTGCAGCCCCATGGTTGCAAAACTCAGCATAAAACCCTATAAAACCCTCCGCCCCTCTTTTACCAATAATAATTTCAATAATAATTTTTCTCCTATTTTTTCCATATAGATATGGTATATAATACACCAAAAATGGGTTACAGAGGCCCAACAAGTTGTAACCTCCATTCCCTAGTTAAAGGGAACAACCTTTGACCAAGAGAGAGTGGGACAACTCATTATTGTCCGCATTTTGGCGGGCGCCCGTGGCATCTAGCGTCTGCCCATGGAGTGCCATAGCACCTCTTTGCACATGCACAGAGAAGTGTCAACGTGCAGTGACGGCATCTGGCGTCTGCTCGCGGATTTGGTTTGCTACCGGAATGAATTTCTTTTGAATCTTGCAATTGTTTGCCTTGTTTTCTTCTTGGCGTCTACTCGCAGATTTGTGCTTGGAAGTGGCGGGTGCCCACAGTATTAATCTTAGGCCCAAAATGTCAATCTTTGCATAGCTTTGGGCTTTGGCCATTGAGTCCATCTTCTTCCTTATGCATTGATGAATATGTACATGAACTTTTTGGGCCATCTCTTCTTGAAAATCACTTGATGTTAAGACCCAATAAGATTTTGTTCTTCAAAACCCTTTAAAACCTTGTTTTTATTTATTTTTGGAGAATAAACCTGAAAATACATAAAAACACACAAATGAAGATAATCTATATAATAAAGCCAAATAATGGACCTAACTAATGCAATTAAGGGTGCTTGAATATGTAATATTCGGCGCTTATCATATCGAATTAATCATACTAAATTATTTGATTCACAGTGATGGTTTAACCGTCCTATCCCAAATAACATACCATACTGATGCATATCCAGGTCCAATAGATTGGCTAGAATTATGTATATTTCTACCAAATCCTATGAACATATGCTCAAAATCTTAGCGTAAAATAGTGCTATTACTCTGTGGTGTAAAAATAGTAGTTGGCTAATCACATACTTGTGTTCCCAGCTAAAATACATCCAAAATCCTGAATACCAAATAATATATGTAAATATCATACAAACTACAAGTAATATACTCATACTTAATACAATATTCCTTATAAGGAAAAATCTCCTCCTCATTTTTCTCCTTTTTGGGAAAACTAAAGTCGTGTTGGTTCCGATATGAGGTGACCTATCATACACTTAAATCCTTCCTTGGCTTATACTTTAAAGTAGTGCCAACTGGAATTAAACCTTCGATCCCTAATTCAGCCTTCTGGCATTGAAATCGATAACGTACTCTTTTACTTCTTTGGTTCTTTATCGCTTTCGCCTTGGACCCCGTCCTCCTCCTAGTGCCAACTATTCTGTAACTACAGAATATAATTGACATCAGTTCCTCCTAACGAATCATAAATAAAGTAAAATGAATCCTAATATGGGCTTTAAGTTTTAAGAGACGTAACGTAGAAGTCACATAACGAAAGACACTCCTAAGGACACTTGAACCTGGAGGGCTCCAATACCAACTGTAATACCCCCGAATTTCCACGTGTAGGTTGGCCAGACCTACACTCGAAAGCACAAGGATATAAAAAAAAAAACTGGTAATAAACGAACACATAATACAAAAGGATAAATAAGAATAGATAAAAATGCTGAAATAAAAACTAAAATGATAATCAAATACTTAAATCCTCAGAATAAATTTTCATTAATTAATAAATTCTTCTGATACAACAAAACCTCCAAAAGAATAGAACTTAGGAATCCATACTATGTGGACCCCTTAAAAATCCCAAATTGATAGAATCAATAGTAACAACTGTTTACATCTAAATACTGAAACGTAAAGTAAAATCCTATGTAGATAATCTGGAAGAATGATGATGACTGGTCTCTGCTCTGCACAATCAAAATCTACATAAACCTGAAAAATAAATGGTGAGTCAGGCCCACAAATAAGTCCTTTGTACTACATCTAATAGGGACGTAAGGAATGAATACATCCTAGTCAACTCATGCAATATCTACATAGTTTGTATATATATAGATACACACTAAATGACTCTCACTGGACTATATAGCCGGTTCATCCTAATACTAGGTATCATGCAAAACACATAGGTAGTCATGAACACCGTCATCTACCAAGGCACACCACAACCTCAATATCCAATTGTGTATCCCAGGCAATATAAGCTCCCTAACCACTAATCCTGATACTCAAGCTCATATCATGGCACATATCTATACATATATAAAATCTATCCTATCCAAAATAGAAAGTAAACTATCAAACCATATTATTTCAATGGCATGTCATCCAACTAGTTCCGTGGCCTAACACGAATAAGTATGACTTAACTTACTAGTTAATCCATCCTTAGAAAATATGAATAGGTAGGACTTAACTTATTAGTTAATCCGTCCCTAATAAACAAGAATAGGTAGGACTTAAATTTTCTGTTAATCTGCCCTAAAATGCCCCCATGTTATTTTAATGATGCATTAATCCATATAATCCAATAATTGATGCAACATATATAATTATACATCAAATAATTCAGAAGTAAGCATAATAAAAATCAGATAAATATATAATCATATTATACTGCCAATACATGATTAAAATCATATAAACATACCATGAAAATTGCTAGAATAAATATAAACAATTAAATCATCCATTAACAACATGCAAATTTATAAAAAATTTCATATTGTTCAAGTCCTTAGCATATTAACATAGATTATGTATTCTAGAAAATTAATCTATTTTATTTCAATTATTTAGATCACCTAAACCGACCTAAACCAATTAGAATACCCAAATTCAGCAAAATAGAACCTTGAAAAAGAACAATTCTGTGATATTCAGTAAGGGAGCATGCTCTCCTTTTGAGAGAGCTTGCTCTCTTCCACAAGGGAGCAAGCTCCCTTCAAGAGGAAGCATGCTCTCAGCCTGAGGGAGCATGCTCTCAACCAGAGAGAGCATGCTCTCGGCCTAAGGGAGTCGGCTCCCTTCTCTATGGAGTCGGCTCTCTTCCTGAGAACCGTGCGTACTTTACAGAAAGAGCCAGCTCTCGAGCTGCTGCAACCCTTCTTCTTCATCTCCGGTGACCCTAAATCAATCAGATCACCTCCGTTAAGGGTCCTAAGGGCCTGTTCTATGTCCCCCAAACAATCCCAATCATTTAATTAAAATCTTTATGCATCTTTTACACAATTTAAAACAAGATTTCATACCATAAGATTCAAGATCAAGAAAAATATAAATTCATAAACATACACTCTGTTTTAATCTGTTTAAGCATGCATACAGGTTCATTAATCTTAATTAAACATCCTAAGCTGTCCTAGACATGTATTGGATACTAGATCACCGAAGAAGAGTAGAACATAGAACTTGCCTTTAAGGTTTCGTAATGAAAACCTTATCTCTTTCTTCTTTGATCAACTCTCTGTTTTCCGCCGACCTTTGGTTACCTTCATGGACCTCTACTGCTCGAGTCCTAGCCCACGAACAGCCTCTTCTTCTTGCTCATAGGGTTTGGCCTTCATCTCTTCCGTGGTCGGCACCCTCCTTCCTTCTTCTCTCTCTCGGTTTCTCTCTCTCTAGTTCTCGTGTCTTTCTCTTTATTTGCTATAAGGGTTTACAACCCTTTTATAGACCAATAAATATATATATAGTCTATACTAACCTTAGCCCTAATCCCACTACAACCCACATAGCTTAGTGAAAAAGAAAGAAAGAAAATAATATAGTCACTATAATAATAATAATAACTGTAAATCTGCTTATATATATATATATATATATACTGTAAATCTGCTTATATATATATATATATATATATATATATATATATATATAACTGATTTCCTCCATTATTATTAATATTAATTATAATAATAATACTATTAATAATAATATCCATATATATATCAACACATTTATATTTATATATATATAACCAATGCCCATGGGTTATAATCCATACCCATCTAGGTTTTCTATCCAAGTAGTTCATGTGACCTATTTGGTTGGTCCATTACTACTATCCAAATCCATCCTTTAAAATAAAAATAAAATAAAATAACACGGACAATTAAACATTTAATTAACACTTAATTACAAACAACTACTCAATTAATCTCTATGATACCCTTAGAATCCGAGACATGGGTTGATCAGGCCCAAGTTAAGTAATAAACAAGCATTGAATACAAAAGATAAATAACTAAGAATAAATAAAAGAGCGGAAAGAGAAACTAAATATTAAATCCTTAAGTTAAATAATAAATAATCCTCCGAATAAAAAATATCCAAAACCTCAGATATCATTACAACTCGGGAATCCATCTAATGGACCCCTAATAATATTCCAACTGGAAATAAAACTGAAAAGAAGATAACATAGATAAAATCCTACATCAGGTCGGTAGAGTGATGATGACTGTCTCTGCTCGACAGGATCAAGCTCTAAGACTGGAATTGTCGAACACCTAAAAAATAATAGTGGGTCAGGCCCACGAATAAGTTCTACTCTACTACAATCCAAACAGAGACCCGATACACGTATACACCCTATTCAACTCAACAATAGCTAAGTAGTTCATATGTATATATATACACACTAAATGAACCTCACTAGACTATAGGGCTGTCTCAACCTGAATAGTAGGCAACATATAAAAATGCACATATAGTGGGCATGAATACCTAGACCTACCAGGGTACACAACTACGCTATATCTAGTTACACATCCTTGGCGATATACGCGCCCTAACCATGATTCTGAGACTCAAGCTCATATCATGGCACCATAATCATATATATATAAAAATTCGTATAAGCAAATGTCATCCATCTGATACAGTGGCCTGACATGAATAAGGAGGACTTAATTTCTTTGGTTAATCCATTCCCTTATAAATAAATAGGTAGGATTTAACTTCTTTGGTTAATCTATCCCTATAATGCCACCATCCCATACCGGTGCATTAAACTATCCAGTCCAATAAATGATGCAACAGAATAATAATACATCAATTAATTCAGAGATAATATGATACACATCATATAGATAAATATTGCATTTATTTAAGCAATACAACAGTTTAAATAGCATATAGCTAACTTACCTTCTAAGAATTAACCTACATCTCAGATAAACAATATAAAGTTTCATGAACATTGTTTAAAACCATTTAAACATTAATTTTAATTGTTAAAGCAATTAAATTAATCATTTCATCTAATTTAAACAGCATATAAGTTATTTAACTTCTAAACTATCCACCTCCTTAGCATATCTAGGTATATTATGTATTCTGAGATCTTCTCAAGTCCATTAAACCCATCTGTAAGGATTAAATCCAGTTTAAAACAATTCTGACCATTAAAACCAAAAAAACTTATGATACCCTCGAATTTTCGGATGCGGGTTGGCCAGGCCCATGTCCGAACGCCCGAGGATATTAAAAACGAATCGGTAATAATCGAACACAGAGTACAAAATAGATAACAAGAATAAATAAATGACTGAAAGAAACTAAAATGATAATCCATTAATAAAACCTCAGAATAAATTTTCATTAATAAATTCTTCTGACACAAATAATCCTCTAACTTATATAACTCGGGAATCCATACTATGTGGACCCCTGGAACACCAAACTAACCAAACGCTCAACAATCTACAACTAGATACAGAAATCACAAAGGAAACTCCTATGCAGACAATCTGGAAGAATGATGTAGACGATCCCTACTCAGTACGAACAATCCCAACTCCTGACCAATACCTGAAAAAATGATTGTGGGTCAGGCCCACAAACAAGTTCTACTCTACTACAGTCCAAGCAGAGACCCAATACGCAGATACATCCTAGATAACTCAACAATAGCTAAATAGTCCATATATGTATTGACTCGAGTTTTATTCAACCTGGTGCGTCAGTGATAACCTGGTAACGGATCACTCCAGAGATATAAATCATCACTAGGATACCAATGTGACCTTCCATGAAGTCACGGAACTTAAAGAGTACGAAAGAGTAAACGAGAGTCAAAAACGGGCAAAATTCATCAGTAAAAGAGCAAAATGGTCAATTAACAAATAATAAAGGGAAATTTAACTCCAATAAAGTCAAATTAGGACTAATCAACCTAAACTAATCATTTCACAACATTCCAAGAGGTTCTAAGGACTTTGGCCAAGAATCCCACAAAATACCTATTCTCGGTTGAAGCAAAAACTGACACCATCTCACTAAAACATGAATAACTCCCACCATGAGTTGAATCTAAGAATGGCATTGGTACCATTGGAAAGCTGGCTTAAAATCCTTGAGTTTAGGCTCAATAATCACCCTATTTGGATTAGAAATGAAGGCGTTATGACTGTTTGAAGTTGGAACAACAATGCTGAAACAAAATCTGGAAGGCTGGTGTATGAGAGCTATTTTGGTCGACCGAAATGGAATTTCGGACAACCAAAATAGATAGAAACTTTCCTGAAGGCTGGTTTTTGAGGGAAGGTCACTTCGGTAGACTGAAATAAGGCATCGGTCGGCCGAAACACCTCGAATCCTGCTGAAAGCTCTACTAAACATGTGAGATTTGCAATAAGACCTATAGGATTCATTCTACCCACATGCATAGGTCAAAAACTGATTCTTTTTAAGGAAGATTGAGTATGTGAACATGTCAACAAGCATAATATGAATATTTGAATGTAATACAATGGTTGACGGCCTCATACACATCAATTACAAGAATCTCATATGCCAAACCTCTAAAGTTGGTTAAATTACATTTTTTAAAAAGCAAAATATAGTACCCAATGAGTACAAGTGCTAAATTAAACATGCTTGGCCCTTGGCCTCATTATACACACATCTAAGGAGTATCAAAAGGTGCATTTAAGTGCACATTACATAGTGTGAACAATAAATACATGTTTGATACATTTAACCAAAAAGAGAGCATGATATGCTAACAAGTGCATATTCTAATATAACAAAATGCTCTAAGAAGTTAAACAAGTCTATGAGTGTTGTGCATCCCACATTGATGTTTCTTTACCTAAAAAACAACCCGGTAACTTTGGGATGAGTAAACAAGTTTACTCGTAGGGAATGAGCATGCATAAGCTTAACTTAATATGACTTGCAATTCAATACAATTTAATCCATAGTGTTTAACCAACATTGAAACTTCCAACACAACGAAACAAGATGCAAACTCATAAGGTTATCAACTTGGAATTTAAATGCGAAATCAAACCAAAGTGGATACTTGGATATTGCCCGGATTAAAACCGTGCTCTTGGGATCACTTTAGGGTTATTAACCCATGGATACTTTCTCTTAGTGCGCACTATAGTGTAAGGAGCTCTCTATCTCCCGTACTAGAACCAAGTCCTAGCCAAGTCAAGTTCTTGATAATATCCTAAGTTTCTAAAATCAACAAGTTGAGCAACAAGTCATGATATATGTTATAAACACAAAAGCTCCATGAATTAAATGACTACATCATTAGAACAATGAAATAGAAATTAATTAAACTAATTAATTGATTTTCTCTAGATTTCAAGAGTTATTCAAATAATCCCAAATGAATATATAACAAGAACTAAGTCATGGCCATGCCATATATCAAGTCTAAAATGGAATACAAGCATGGTACAATTAAGTAGAATTTAAATCAATTTAAATTAATTAATTCTCTAGATTTAAAAGCTCATTTAAATCATGTCAATTCAATATACAACAAAGATCGAATCATGGCCACGTCATATACCAAGTCTAAAGTGTGTTATATGCAAACTACTATTAATAATAATTTCTCAAATTAGTAAGAGTTATGCAAACAGCTTGAATATCACTACAAAAATAATTTATTCACTTAAATAATAAACTAGAACACCCCCTACTTCAATAGAGAATTGTATCTCTATAATCCAAGGCAACCAAGCTTAAAAATGAAAAATCAAGCAAGGGTTTAGTAGAGGAGAGTGAAAGGAAACTAAAGTACTCCAAGCTTAAAGGAGTGGAAGGAGGCCAAAAATGAAGTCAAAGCTCTAGGTCAAGCTTTGTTCCAATGGTGGCTAAGTTAGGGCTTGAGAGGAGAGAGACGAAGTGAAAATGAAATGCAAACCCTAAGCTAAATGTGGTGGGATTCTCCACTCACTATGTTCTCTTGCACTCCTCTCACACACACACTTGCAAGACTAATTGTGAGACCTACACTTGTTATGAATTTAAGTAAACTTCCAAGACTTAATATTAAGCCTACACTTGTCAACCATCCATACCAACAAGTGCTCTTATCCTAGGCCAACAAATGGGTGAATCTCCACCCTCCATGTGTCAAGAGATTAAGCCTCTAAGTGGTTCCACCACAATGTCAACAAGTGGCTTCATGAGAATGTGACACTTGTCACATTTTTTGAAAATTGCAAAAAGGTTCTTTTTAAAAATATCTTTCAAATTAAATTACAAAATGGTCCCTAAGATGAAAAATAATTACTTTGCATAATTACACTAAAACCCCATAAGTCAAGAATATTACCAAAAAGTTATGCATCCATACCCTTTATAAGAAAAGTAAACATTTAGCATGTTTTTCTTACGAAAGTAAAAATGTAGATATCGTGGAAATTAAATATCATGGATGTATGTAAAGCCGGAATCAAATCCGAGCACAAAAGTGAGGTTATACAAGGAAAGATGATAAACGAGAAAAAGACAAAATAAGAAAAAAGAAGAAAAAAGAAATTACCGAAAAAAAGGAAAAGAGGAAAATGACCAGATTGTTACAATATATGTATATATATACACACTATAGGACGCTCACTAGCCCCTTAGCCTGAATAGAAGGTAACATGCAAATCGCACATCACGGGGGCATGTATACCTAGACCTACCAGGGAATATCAACTATGTCCAGTTATCCATCTTAGGCGATATACGCACCCTAACCATGATCCTGAGACTCAAGCTCAGATCACGGTACCATAATCATATATATATAATACCCTTCCTAATATAGAATATAAAAACAAACATCCAATATGTCATTCAACTATTTTAGTTGACTTGACATGAATATAGGTAGGACTTAACCTTTATAGTTAATCCATTCCCTATTTCAGAATAGGTAGGAGTTAGCGTTTTGATCTAATCTATACCAAATATGCCACCGTCCCATACCAGTGCATATAATCCATAAAACAAATACAATAATTAACAAAATAGAATAAGTAGTTCATCAATTTAAAATCCAGAATAGGTAGGAATTAGCGTTTTGATCTAATCTGTACTTAATATGCCACTGTCCCATACCGATGCATATAATCCACCAAATCCATATAATTGATAGAAACAGAAATAAACAGTTCATCAATCATAGTCCAGAGTAGGCATAATAAAAATTTGATATGTATATGGTCATATTATGCATCCATTACAAGATTTAAAAATCATGTCACAGTCTGTTAAATTGCTAAAATAAGATTAAGCAATTAAATCCTCTCATCCATTAACAGCATGCAAACTTGTTTAAACTTTCGTACTGTTCAAAACATTAGCAAAATGTCTGGCAAATCCTGGGATTTTAACATGTTTGTTTAAATTATTTAAAACCCCCCAACAAAATCCAGAACCACGTTTCAGCCCCTGGAGTTCAAAAATTTTCACAATAACACTCGTATGTGTGTTTTATCAAGGGAGCCGGCTGCCCTCTAATGGGAGCTGGCTCTCCCATTTATGGAGCTGGCTCTCCATGAGGGAGAGCTGGTTCTCTCACTTAGGGAGCCGGCTCTCTCTTTCACAGAGAGCCGCGGGCTAAAAATAAAGGGAGCCGGTTCTTTCCATTTGAGAGTCGGCAATGTCCCTGCTTCCTATCATCTTCCTCACCTCCGACGACGATAAAAACCCTCTGTAATGTTTTGTTTAGGTTCCCAGAGGTCCGTTTACGTCCCAAAACTATCCCAGAAACTTTTAAAACATAGTATGCATCATGAACAATAATTAAAGCATAATATGAAACAATTTATACAAAAAATCAATTTCAATTAATCAACACATAATATAGTTTAAAGTCTGAATTATCATGCATAATTAATCAATTTTAATGTCCGTTTAGTTCCTGGAGACTATCTAGGCATGCACAGAACACAGGTCAAAGGAAAAGAGCAAGAAATAGAACTTGCCTCTAGGTTTCGAATTGAAACCCTAACTTCTTCTTCCTAGTTTCTTTTCGGTGATCCCTGGCCACCGTCCAAGCCTCCTACTGCTCTGGTTCTAACCCTCAAATAGCCCTTGACCTTCCTCCTTGGTCTGGCCTAATTCTTTGGCCTAAACCCTCACTTTTGTCTCTCGGTTTCTCTTCCCTCCTCTCCGATCTCTCTCTTAATTCTCTGTTACCACTCTTGTCTATAAGGTGGCATGAATAGGGTTTTATGAACCCTAAGGCAGACAACACTATATATATATAGGTTTATACCAACCCTAATCCCAACCAGATACTAAGTCGGCTAAACATAAAAGAAAAGAAAAGAAAAGCAAAGTAAAATATAATTACACACACATATAAAGTCCTATATGTGATCACAAAATATATATATATATATATATATATATATATATATATATATATATATATATATAAAATCTCCTAACATAATATTACTAGTATTAACATTAAAATAAACAATTAATAATAATAATACTCAAATAATTAAACAATTAAACAATTAACAATTAACCATTAAACAATTAATATTAAACAATTAAACAGTTAACAACTAGCCAAATAATCAATTAAACAATTAATTCAATTAAACACATACCATCAAGCCACATAACCACATAGCCAAATAATCCATTAAAATACACAAGAAATAAAAATTAAATTCCAATTATATCCTTTTGAAAACTATGGGTATTACAAAACCCAAGTCGCAGCCCAATCGATTCGACTTGATTGTCAATTGAGTCGACTCTGTTCGTCTCGAGGCCTCAACTCAGTCGGCTCGATTCCAACCGAGTTGGCTGGGTTAGTAACTGAGTCAACTCAGTTACAACTGAGTCGGCTCGGTTCGCCTGGACTTCGTCTCCTTCGTTGGTTTAGCTTCTGTAAACCCTAAAAACTCCATAGTTAATAGTCCTAAACTCCAATCTATGTCCCATATGTCCATACTAAATTATTTTAAGTTTTTTAACAAGCAAAGATTCAACTTAAACAACAGTTCATGCATAAAAAATCTAAGAATAAAGAAATCAAGAACATGAAACTAAAATCATACAATCCTCTGTTTTAGTTCAATTAAGCATGCATAACTATTCAATTTAATTGTTTATGTCTCCTGGAATATCCTAGGCATGTATAGAAACATAGATCAAAGGGAAAGAGTAAGAGAAGAACTTCCCTTCAAGGTTTCAGAATGAAAACCTTAAATCTCCTTCTTCTTTGATTTTCCAGCAACCCTTGGTGACCTTCAAACCTCTCTACTGCACACCTTAGCCCACACATAATCCTCTCTTTCTTTCCCCTAGGTTCGGCCTTGAACCCATTGGCCGAATCTCCTTTCTCTCTCTCAGTTCTCTCTTTCTCCCTTCTCTATATGTAATATATATTACGTATATAATCCAGCCCCCTTCTACAGACCCTAATAACATAGTTATAGGTTTTACAAAATTAAACCTAGTCCTATACGTATTTCATGTAATGACTCAGTTATTTTCCTCCTTTTCATTTTTCTCAAATTTTACGGATAAATTTTTTTCGTTTAATTTTCTTTTCTGAGTTCGGTTTCTTATCATTTAGTGTCTTCTTGAGTGCTCAGAAATGGTTTTCAAGACTCTTTCGTTTGGTTTGACAACTTCCTTTGAAGACCGAGTCATTTCCTCATTTTCACTTTTCGGACATTATTCACTTTTCGTCCTTTTCCTTATTCTGTCTTTTCCCCGTTGGTCACTTTTTGACATAACCTCACTTTTCATGCTTGAAGTTGATTTCTGACTTCACGTATCTTCATTCTATATGGTTTCCACGAAATACGTATCTTTACTTTTGTAAAAAAGTACTCTGGTTGCTCCTGGTGTCCATAAGGGCATGGATACACAGTTTTTCAGAATCTTTTTCTTTTCTTGGGGTGTTTTTCATAAATATCTTTTGAAAATATTTTATTCCAGGGGTTTTTAAGAAAATATTTTTTTGAAGATATTTTCATTCTGGGCAATTTTGCAGTTAACCCTTTTTGGAGGAGCCATTGTGCAATTAACGAAAGTTATTGCAAAATACCTCGTTTTGAGCTTGGATCCTCGTACGGGATTCATTTTCACATTTTGTTAAGTTGCGTACTCTTAGAATTTCTTTTTGGTCATTTTTTTTCCAGTTTCAAGGTTTTTGGCTCCAGTTGTCGCCGAACTTGTTCGGGGCATATCTCTCTGCTCGGGACTCAGTTTTCGACGCCGTTTCTTCCGTTGTTCAATTTTTTTCATTTTAAATTTCACTTTTCCAGACCCGGTGGGGCCCTTTTAGGGTTTTTCCTATAAATAGGGTGACTTAAAGTGAAAAATCATTTTTCACCATCTTCCTCCCCTCTTTTTGGCCGGCAGCCATGGCAGCCCCTTAGGCTGCCACCTTCTCTCTCCTCCTTTGAAGCTCTTCCTTTGTGTGAAACGCCATGGTACCTTAGTGTTTATTGCTTGCTTTGACAACGCATACCTTTTTCCCTTATTAGAACCCATTTCTAACCATTTTGTGAGTTCGGGTTTGAAGTCAAGTTGTGTGTTTCATGGGGCTTCCTTAGTGTTTAATGTTCCTCTCGTTATCCCCGATGTAACCTAGGAGTATCGTCAGATTCAGAGCATTTTTCTTTCAGTGGGGATTTGAGATTTCATCTCAAATGGAGATAGGGGGTGTTATAGTTTCATTTTCTTGATGTTTTGCATGCTATGGATGCTTATACAACATATTTACATGCTTTGATATAAAATCTAGAGATTTTATTATTTATTTTTCTTGTATAAGATTTGATTTTCCCGGTTGGTTATAGCTTAGTTTAAACATGTGGCATGACATTAAATTACCCCTTGATATGTTCATTGACATATATTAAATTGAGAGCATTTGGACAAGTATTGAAGTTTTTATTTAATATTTTTCTTGAATGAAAGATTAATTCATGTGGCCTTAAGTAGCTTGAAATTAACATGTGTTGTCATATTATATTAGGTCCTAGCATGCTCTTCAACATAGGTAAATTTAAGAAATAATCAGAGATATTTTGAAATCTAGTAATATTTAATTAATTTATTCCATGTGCACTATTCACTCCATTTGATTTCCGGGAAATCAAATAAGGAACAACAAGTTACAACATCATCTAGTTATCAACTTGAAATAAAATGCGAAATCAAACAAGGTGGATACTTGGACATCACGCCAGATCAGACCAACAACATATTTATTTTATGGTTACAAGCCCACAGGTAACCTCCCTATGTGCGCACTAGACTGTAGGAGGACAATCCCCCATACTAGAACCATGTTCTAATCATAGTCAAACAACGACATCTCCAAGTTTTCAAAATCAACAAGTTGTGCAACAATGTATATATCAACATGTATTTATAAGATAATCAACTATCTACCAAGCACAACTAAATTTAGAAACACATACAATATATGCACTAAGTCCACAACTACCATGACATGACAAATGTCGAATCTTCAATGTGCGATTCGTTACACGCTATAGCAATATCATTCAATATTGAAAACTTAAACTCATGAATCTAAATATAACAACAATGTTATCTAATGCTCAAAAGGTAACCAAGTGAAAGTACAACAAGTCCAAGTCCATGATTGAAACATAGAAATACTTCTAAAACACACTTAAATCCATGGAGCACTTAGATAGAATTTAATTAAATAAAACTAAATAAATTCCCTAGATTCCAAATCAATTCCAAATAACCTCAATTTAATATATGTTAAATGACATAGCATGGTCATTACATATATCTAGTCAAAAACTTAATCAAGCTCAATGGAACCATTAAATAGATTTTAGTTAATTCTTTTAATTAAAATCTCTAGATTTTTAAACTCATCAAAATGCTCTCAAATTAACATAGGTTAGAGAACATACCAAGGCCTATTGCAATATCACATTACAAGTTGATTTCATGCAAGTTACAACCATGTGAATTAAACTTTCACCTAAGAAAAATATTCAATAAAAGTTACAATTCGTATTCAAATAATCCCAATTTAATATATGTCAACAAGCATACCAAGGCCTAAATTTCTAGCATGCCACAATTTAATTCTAAGTTGTATACCATCATGAGAATTAAATCTTAAACAAAGAAAATAATTAAATTAAATTCTAGAACTTGAACTAAAGCATGCATACAAGTTGTATAAGCATCAATAGCATGCAAAACAACAAAAATATGGAACTATAACATCCCCTACCTCAATTTGAGATGAAATCTCAAATCCCCATAGAAAGAAAAGTGCTCTGAATCCGACGATACTCTTAGGTTATGTCAGGGACAACGAGGTGAACATTAAACACCAAGGAGGTACCATGAAAATCCAAACTTGGCTTCAAACCTGAACTAAAAAAATGGCCAAAAACAGATTCTAATAAAGGGGAAAGGTACGTGTCGTCAAGACGAACATTAAACACTAAGGCACTACAACGTTTTACTAAAGAGAAGTGGCCGAAAAAGAAGAGAGAATGGTGGTAGCCCCATGGCTGCCATGGCTACTGGCCAAGAGAGGGAGGAAGATGAAGAAAAAGTAATTTTTCACTTTAAGACATTCTATTTATAGGAAAACCCTAAAACCCGCCGAGTCCGAAAAAGTGAAATCTGAGCAGACGCGCTCAAACGGTGAATCACCATGAACAAAAAAGAACCAAAATGAGATAAAATGAACAACAAAAGAAATGGTGTCAAAAATTGAGTCCCGAGCAGAAAGATATGCCTCGAACAAGTTCGGCGGTAACTAGGGTCAAAAACCCTAAAACTGAGGTAAACAACCAGAAGACAATTCTAAGAGTACGCGACTCGACGAAAAGTGAAAATAAATCCCGTATAAGGATCCAGGCTCAAAACGAGGCATTTTGCAATAACTTTCATTAATTGCACAATGGCCCCTACAAAAAGTGATAACTGCAAAATTGGCCTAGAATGAAAAATATCTTCCAAAAGATATTTTCTTAAAAACCCCTAAAATAAAATATCTTCAAAAGATATTTATTAAAAACACCCCAAGAAACAAAAATGTTTCTGAAGAACTTTGTATCCATGCCCCTATGGATACCGGGAGCAACTACAGTACTTTTTAATAAAAGTAAAGATAAGTATTTTGTGGAAACCACTTAGAATGAAGGTACGTGAAGTCTGAAATCAACTCCGAGCATGAAAAGTGAGGTTATGCCATCAAAGTGACAAACGGAAAAAAGACGAAAAGTGAATAGTATCTAAAAAGTTAAAATGTGGAAATGACTCGATCCTCAAAGAAAGTTGTCAATCCAAAGGAAAGAGTCTCGAAAACCATTCTTGAGCACTTGAGATGACACCAAGAGACGAGAAACCGTACATGGAAAAGAAAAGACAACGGAAAAAATTTATCCGCAAAATTTGAGGAAAAAGGAAAGGAAGGAAAATGACCGGGTCATTACAGTATTATTTTTATTAATAATTATTTATTAGTAATACTAATAATAGTAGTTTAGGGTAGTAGGTTATATATATATATATATAATTATAAATTATGTATATATTTAAATATCACGACATTATATTATATGTAAATATATTTTGGTTTTTTTTCCGTCGGACTTGGATTTCAATTAGGACTCGGGTTGGATTTTGTTTAAACTAAAAATATATATGAAGGTCTGCACTAGGGTTAGAAAACCCTTATAGTAGCAGAGAGTGAGACGGGAGAATACAGAGAGTTTTAGAGAGAAACTGAGAGAGGGGAAATTGGGGTTTTAGCCAAGAACAAGGGCTGAACCAAGGAGAGGTTATGGTAGCTTGCTCGTGGGTTGAACCAAGGGCAACAGTGGAGTTGAAAACAGTCAAGGATTTGATGAAGAAATTTAGGAAGGCGACGTTGAGGTTTTTAATCCAAAATCTCAAAGGCAAGTTCTTTCTCCTGCTCTTTCCCTTATACTTGTGTTAAGCGCATGCATAGATAATCTCCAGGATTAATCAGACATTAAATTTGGCCTTGTGTGCATGTTAATCCATAAATTAAAGTTTATATTGTGTTTGAAATTAAAATTGGGTTATCGTATCAATTGTTTCATCATATATGTTTTAATTATTGTTAGTGATGCATGCTGGGTTTATATAATAATCTGAAATTATTCGGGACATAGTTCAGAACTTTAGGACCATTAACAATGGAGAACAGAGGGGTTGAAGGTCGCCAGAGATGGAGAAGGAAGGTTACAGTAGGTCGAGAGGTAGCTATTTTTGCAAAAGAGCCGGCTCCTTTCGAAAAGAGCAGGCTCTTTTGCTTTGATATGTACTGGAGGTTTTTTTAGGCACTGTTTGGATGTTATGGGATTCCAGAACTGTTTTGGGTTAATGATGGGATGCTAAATAATATTTCATGATATATTGAAACCCCATAATGCATAATTTATATCTATATGCTAATGATTTGAACAGTATGAAAGTTTAAACAAGTTTGCATGCTGTTAACGGATATAAATGATTTAATCGCTTAATCTTATTTTTAGCAATTTAAAGGACCGTGACATGATTTTTAAATCTTGTATTAGATGCATAATATGAATATATACACATCAGATTTTTTTATTATGCTTATTCTGGAATGTGATTGATGAATTAATTATTTCTATTTTATCAATTATTGGACTACTTGGTGGATTATATGCACCAGTATGGGACGATGGCAAATTAGGGATGAACTAGTTCAAAACACTAAGTCCTACCTATTCTGGAATAAGGGAATGGATTAACTATAAAAGTTAAATCCTACCTATATTTGTGTCAGGTCAATAAACAATTGAATGACATACTTTGGTTTATGGATGGATTTTTGTACATATGTCAGGCCACTGTATCAGATGGATGATATTTTTCTATTAGGCTTATACGGGCTTTATGGATAATTGGACATAATAGACACCTGGTCCCCTGGTAGGTGTAGGTATACATGCCCACTTTATGTGTGATTTGCATGTTACCTTCTATTCAGGTTGAGATAGACCTATGGACTAGTGAGCGTCCTATAGTGTGTATTTATTTATATATGGACCATTTAGCTATTGTTGATTTTTCTAGGATGTATCTATGTATTGGGTCTCTACTTGGACTATAGTAGAGTAGAACTTGTTCGTGGGTCTGACCCATTATTATTTTTTAGGTATCAGACGGTTCTAGTTTAGAGCTTGTTCATGTTGAGCAGAGACAGTCACTCACTTTTCCGACTATGTAGGACTATTATTTATGTTTTAGTTTTGGATTCCTTTTTAGTTCTGATTACTGTTCAGTTGGGATTTTCTAGGGTTCCACATTGTATGGATTCCCAAGTTGTAATATAAATTGGAGGATTACTTGTATCAGGGGAATTTATTAATAGAAGTTTATTATGAGGAATTGTTGGATTAACATTTTAGTTTCTTTTCAGTATTTTATTTATGTTTTTTATCCTCTTGTATTCTGTGTTCGATTATTACCATTTGTTTTTTATATTCTCGGGTATTCGGGCGTGGGCTTGGCCAACCCGCATCTGGAAATCCGGGGGTATCACACAATATTAGTTCAACATTGCACTGATAATGGGGTTGTAGCATGTAGATATCCATTACCATGGATGAAAAGTGTTATTTAGGAGGAGCTTTCTGAAGATTTGGAGCAGCAGCTTTGCCTCATATCTCTATAAGGAAGAATTAATTAAGAGATTTAATTAGATCATGGAGGATATACTTGAGGTGTCAATCCTAGATTTTTATGGACAATCGAAAGTATTTACTTCGCTTTTCAGAATTTTATTTGTGATAATGTTGGCACAAGGAGGTTGGTGTGACAACTTTTGAGGTTTTGTATATTAAATAGTGCAGACCTCTCATTTGTTGGTTTGGAGTTGAAGCAAGAGGTGTACAATCAGACCTTGACTTCATAAAAGACACGTCAGAGAGAAATACTCTCATTTGTAATGGTTTGCACGTGGTTTGGAGGCGGCAACAGATTTTTGTAAATAGTAGAACTCGTATATTAGAGTTTTCATATCAGGAAACAGTTGCTTGTGATGTCTTTCATATAGGAAGCAACCACTACCAGTGGCAGAGTGGAAGTGGGAGCACATCACTATGGATTTCGTGACGGGACTTCCGAGATCCAAGGCAGGGAATGATGCCGTTTGGGTCATTGTTGATAGATTGACTAAGACGGCTCACTTTCTGCCTATCGCAGTGACGGACGATGCAGAGAGACTTAGTGGACTGTATGTGAGGCAGATTGTCAGGCTTCACGGGGTTCTAGTATCCATTGTTTCGGATAGGGATCCCAGGTTCACGTCTCACTTTTGGTAGAGTTTTCAGGAGGCTCTTGACACGGGGCTTCACTTTAGCACGGCATTCCATCCTCAGACTGATGGTCAATCAGAGCGTACCATTCAGATATTGGAGGATATGCTACGGGCTTGTATTTTGGATTTTGAAGGTAGTTGGGAAGACTACTTACCCTTGGTTGAGTTTGTCTACAACAACAGTTACCAGACCAGTATTAACATGGCACCTTTTGAGGCGTTGTATGGCAGACCTTGCAGATCTCCAATTTGTTGGACCGAGGTAGGTGATACAGTCGCTTTGGGTCTCGACATTGTCATTGAGACTACAGAGAAGATCAAGTTGATTTGGCAGCGGTTGGCTACAGCTCAGAGCAGGCAGAAGAGTTATGCTGATAAAAGGAGGAGATCGTTGTCTTTTGAGGTAGGGGACCACGTCTTTCTCAAGATTTCTCCACGAAAGGGACTTCTGAGATTTCGACAGATGGGCAAGTTGTCTTCTAGGTTCATAGGACCATTTCAGATTTTGGAGCGCGTTGGTGAAGTTGCTTATCGTTTGGCATTGCTGCCAGACTTGGATAGAGTTCATGACGTCTTTCATGTATCTATGTTGAGGAAGTATGAGCCGGATCCATCGTATGTTTTATGGTGGACAGATGTTGTTGTTGATGAGGATGTGACCTACGAGGAGGGTCTAGTCCAGATTCTTGATTCACGGGAGCAGGTTTTGCGGACCAAGACCATCCTATTGGTTAAAGCTTTGTGGAGACATCATGGTGTTGAGGAGGCTACCTGGGAGCTCGACAGGAGGTTCGCTCTCGATATCCCCATTTTTTCTCTCTTTCAGGTCCGGCTCGATTTCGGGGACGAAATCCATTTAAGGAGGGTAGGTTGTAATGACTCGGTCTTTTTCCTCCTTTTCCATTTTCGGTGATTTTCTTTTTTCAATTTTTTTTTTTCTTATTTCGTCTTTTACTCGTTTATCGTTTTTCCATGCTTAACCCCACTTCGGGTGTTCGGATTTGATTCCGGTTTTGCATGCATTCATGATACTTGATTTCCATGACATTGGTATTTTCACTTTTGTTGAAAAGCATGTTAGTTGCTTTTATTTTTCATAAAGGGCATGAATGCTTACTTTAGTGTAATTATTCATAACTTTTGGGATTTTAGTGTAACTATGCAAAATTATTATTTTTCGTTTGAGGGACCTTTTTGCAATTTATTTTAGAAGATATTTTGAAAAAGGACCATTTTGTAATTTTTGAAAAGTGTGACAAGTGTAACACTCTCATGGAGCCATTTGTTGGCATTTAGGTGAAGAGACTTGGCACCATGACCTCTTGACATTTGGTGGGTGGAGATTCATCCAAGTGTTGGCCTTAGATTGGTGCACATGTAACCATTGATTGTTGACAAGTGTAAGCTTAGGATTAAGTCTTGGAAGAAGAATTGGATTGTTGACAAGTGTAAGCTTAGGATTAAGTCTTGGAAGAGGCATTGGATTAGTGACAAGTGTAAGGCCATGATGTAGTCTTGCATTGTGTGTGTGAGGGAGGTAGTGCTAGAGCACATAGTGAATGGAGGATCTCTAGCCCTTCCACTCACTATTTTTACACTTTACTTTCTTCATTTCATTATCTCACATAAACCCTAACAAATCCACCATTGGAGGAAAGCTTAGTTCATATCTTCAATTTAGCTCACTTCCATACACCTTAGACTAAAAACCTTGGGAGAGAAAAATTTCCTCTCATTTTCCTCTTCAAGAACCCTAAACTTGTTTTCCATTTTGTGCTTGGTAGCTTGGATTATAGAGATACAATTCTCTATTGAGGTAGGGGTGGTAGTATGTTTATTTTTTAAGTGTTTTGAAATCCTTTGGGGTTTAATATATATTGTATACATGCTTTTAGAATTGTAGTATTGCATACTATAGGAAAACCTTATGATTGATTTAGGATTTCATTGATCAAGCATGTATGTTGTGTATATATCTTGAGTAGGATTGTTGAAGTTGTATAGAATTCTTAATGATTTGAGTTACTATGCTTTTGTGATGGTAATCCTACATTCTAGTAGATTACTATTGATAATCATGATTGTTTTAGAAGCTATTTGCTAACATGCAAACATTTTGTATATTTGGCTTATTATTGAGGAATGCTTAAATTGATAAGTTAATGATATTGTTTTGTCCATTATATTATGTTAAGAACTTGTCATCTATCATGCCATTCTAGACTTGGAACCCAAAGACATGGTTGTGTGGTTTCGAAGTTCTTGTGCTTGTAAGGTGGTTGATATGCCTTATTATATATATATAAGTTTTGAACTTGATATATATTTTGGATTCTCTTGGGACATGGTTACTAGTAACATGGCTAGAGTTTGGCTCTAGTGCGGGAGGTATGAGTTCTCCCCAATTGAGATAGTGTGCACTTAGGGTGGTCTTCCTTGCGGGTTAATGCCCGGAATAACCGTTGAGGTCTCGGTAGAATTCCGAGCTTAGGTGTCCAAAGATTCTACTTTTTGATTTCGCAGTCATTTCCAAGTTGACAATCAATGTTATTTGTAACTTGTAAATTTTGTTATAAGCGATTTAATGTTGTTAAGTACATCCATTTTGATATTGTGTTGCTAAGAAACATTTAAGTTAGCTTAAGATGATCCCTTAGAATACCTTGAACATAGACGTTAAGTGGAATGCTCCCTTGTATTCGTTTATATTGATCTTGCAATGATATTGAAACTTTAGGGTATACCCATATGCTTCTCCTACGAGTAACTTGATTACTCACCCTAGTGGTTTGGGTTATTTTTTTAGGTAAAGAGACCATGTTCTTGGATGCTCATCATCCTTAGAAGTTTTTGAGCTATTTGAAGCATTTTTGTATATTGACATGCACTTGTTTAGCATGCCTTCCTTTTGGATGTTAAATTTTGTATACCATGGATGTATGGTATTGTAGAAGCTAAGATGGCTTCCTTGATGTGTAATGTATATCTAAGAACATTTGAAGATGTCTATTTTGTATGCATAACATGAGGCCAAGTGCCATGTACATTTATATCACATGTATGCTAGTTTAATCCCATAGTTTGTCTTATGAAATTATGAGAATTTGAGGTTTGACAGGTTGTATTTTGTATATGACATGCTATGTGACCATGGGCTATTGGAACATGTGTATTTACTCATTTTACATATGTGTGCATGTTCACTTTGGCACACAACACCATTGTTGATGAAATGAACACTTAGAGTAGCATTCATTTACACATTTTTGCTAAATCAGACCACAAAGGCATTTTTGGTATTTTACTTGAAAAATAAATGTTGGTCTTGACATGGTTGACCAGAAAACATGATTTTAAAGGGGGTTACTTCACAAAATTTTTCCAAAAAAGGCCCATAAAGTCCTCAAAATTGCATTTTAAGGTTGCATTTCAGGTGCAGCCTACAACAGTTCGAGCACTCTAAGGGGGGGTTCGAGTGCTCGAAGATGGGGTAGAGAGTTTTGGCCCTTGGGCGTGTGCTGTTTGAGTGCTTGAAGCCCTTGCATGAGCGCTCGAAGTACTGTTCATGGGTGTGTGTGTGTGTGTGTCTTGGTGCAGCATTGCACCTCCGACTTCAAATTGTCATATCTTCCTCGTTTCAACTCCGAATTGGTCTGTTCTTGAGTCTAAACTGACCGCATTGAAATAAGCTTTCCAATGGTACCAATTAGAGTTTCAGATTCCTTTTTAACTCAAGATATTCAAATTTTAGCGGAAGGGTGTCAGTTTTTGGCTCGAACCGAGATAGGGTCTTTCTTCTTTCGACTTCAAGACTTGATATCTTTGCCGTCCGGACTCCGAATCAAGTGATTCTTGAGTCTAAATTTATTAATTTTTTATTATCTTTCGAATGGTGTACTCGGTAGTACTCACTTTTATGATGGAAATGACCATTTTACCCTTGGGTTCCTTTTTGTCCATTTTTGAAATCTTATTTCCGCATTTATTTTCTTTGGGTTCCATGATCTCATTAAGGGTCTCTTTGGTGTCCTAGAGACATGTTGTGTCCCTAGGGATGTCATTTCATCTTTTGCCTCCGTAATTCAGATCCGTTATCGGGTCATCTTTCGGTTCATCACTGATGCACCGGGTTTGAAAAACCTTGGGCCATCACAAGTGGTATTAGAGCTCCTAGGTTTGAACACCTTAAGACGACGGGTTTTGGGTGCATATCATGCTTTTTTTGATGTACTTTGATGCATTCACATGCTTTTGATAACATTTTTTGAGTTTATAACATGTTTAGATGTTTCGTGATAACATGCTTAGTGGTATGACATGTCTTTATGCTTATATGCCTATGTGGTTAAGAGCACCTTTGTTTGACATGTATGCTTATCTGCTTAAGTGCTTAATTGTTTTAAGAGCTTTCTTTAATTGCTTCAGCATGACGGTATGTTGCATATCTCGTCTTGTTTCATGTCTTGCGCATTCATAATGTGAAGTGCACTTGGTCATAATAACTTGAGTTATTGTTGACCTCATTTCTTTCGTGCGTTTAACATCATGGTTGTCACGGGTGGAGAGTCTTCACGTCAGGGCATTGAGGAGTAGGTGGCTGACACTGAGTTCACGAGGGGTCTGGGGAGGCCCAGGATTCCAGTTCGTGGCGCGGATGCTGATCCGCCGCGGGCACCGACTTACGAGGAGCGTGTTACTCAGGGAATCAATCAAGGGATCGCTGAATCTCTACAGGAGTTGATACGCAGGCAGGTGGCAGGGGTACAGATTCCAGCATCGAAACCGGCACCGATAGTCAATGAGGCACTGGAGTACTTCATGCGACTACAGAGGGTCAAGATTGATCCATTTGCAGGGAGTTCAAATCCGCTAGTCTCAGAAGCTTGGTTGGACCTTATGGTTCGCAAGTTAGACAGTACGGCGATACCCACAGACAGGTTGAGGATTTCCTTGACTGCTTCTTTATTCATGGGGGATGCAGATATCTGGTGGAGGTCTATGACCAATGTCCACAATGTTGAGTTGATGACTTGGAATGAGTTCAGGGGTTTGTTCTTCGAGCGCTTCTTTCCTAGGGCTATGAGATGGGAGATGAGGACACAGTTCGCAAGTCTTTATCAGGGCACTATGAGTGTCATTGAGTATGAGACACGGTTTACTTCTCTCTCTCGTTATGCCGAGGATATGGTAGCAACAGACGAGGCCAGGGCAATGAAGTTTCAGGATGGACTACATCTTGACATTAGGCCAAGGGTCTCCATTCTTGATTTGAGGACCTACAAGGAGGTGGTTCAGAGGGCTCTGCTAGCTGAAGCAGAGGAACGGGATCAGTTACGGATCAGGGGTTCATATAAGCAGCCTCGCAGAGATAATCCATCATCTTCCGGGAGTCAGTGGAAGAAGGCTAAGGCAGGGAACAGTACTCACTCACAGGGGGCATCACAGCAGAATCATTCTGCACCCACAGTTCCTGTATCTTCGGGATCAACCAAGGGAGTGGTTTGTTACCATTGTCAGCAGCTGGGGCACATCAAGCCTCGTTGCCCACAGCTTTGGGCACAGGCTAGTCAGACTTCAGTTTCTACAAAGATAGGGCAGGGAGCTTGCTTCTATTGCAAGCGGCCAGGTCATCTCCGGAAGGATTGTCCAAAGTTGTTGAATAAGTCACGTAGTGGCACAGAATCACAGACGGTACCGGCACAGTCTGTAGTGGTTCAGTCTAGTTTCAGAGTTCCTCAGGCACCACAGCCAGTGGCACCAGTTGGCACTTATCCAGCCAGAGGTTCTACACCTACTGCTTTTACACATCAATCAGGTTATCAGGGCAGTTCATAACAGGGCTTAGGGACTCAGGGATGAGCCTACGCTCTTCCATAGGCGGATGCTTCCACAGGCACCTCTTCAGTTCGAGGTATCTTTCCAGTTTTTAATTTTTGGGCACGAGTTCTTGTTGATATAGGTGCATCACATTCTTTCATCTCTGCATCATTTGCACATTCATTGGGTCTGGAGGTCACACTTTAGGACGATTTTCTCTATGTTGACAAACCAGTAGGGGGTCTAGTGTCTTTGGATCGTGTTTATCGGGGTTGTGCTATTGAGATAGCTGGACGGACTTTGGAGTTCGATTTTGTTGTTCTCAATATAACGGGTTTTGATGTCATTCTTGGGATGGATTGGTTGTCATTCTTCTGGGCTACGATCGATTGCTTCCACGGGATGGTGTCTGTTTGCACTCCCAAGGGAGATTGCTTCCATTTTGTGGGAGATCGGAGCGATTCCCACCCGGCAATGGTTTTTAGCATTGGTGACTGGAGTCACCACAGATTCTACTTGGCTAGTTCGCTAGTTAACGAGGATAGCGGTTTAGGCTGTGTTCTTCCGGCAGTTGTTGAGGAGTTTGTTGATGTCTTTCTAGAGGAACTGACAGAGTTACCTCTTTTAAGGGAAGTGGTTTTTGCCATTGATGTCATTCCCAGCACGGCACCCATCTCTTTGACACCGTACCGTATGGCACCGGCAGAACTTGATGAACTGAAGGGTCAGTTGGATGATTTGAAAGCTAAGGGCTTTATTCATCCTAGTGCTTCACCATGGGGAGTACCGGTTCTTTTTGCGAAGAAGAAGGATGGGTCTTTGAGACTTTGCATCGATTATCGCAAGTTAAATCAAGCTACGATCAAGAACATGTATCCTTTGCCTAGGATTGATGACTTGTTTGATCAGTTGAAGGGAGCAACATGCTTTTCGAAGATTGATTTGAGGTGGGGCTACTATCAGTTCAGGGTTAAGGATAAGGATATATCCAAGACCGCTTTTCGTACACAGTATGGCCATTATAAGTTTCTGGTGATGCCATTTGGTTTGACCAATGCTCCAGCAACTTTTATAGATTTGATGAACCGTGTATTCAGTGACTATCTTAATAATTTTGTAGTGGTGTTCGTTGTTGACATTCTCGTGTACTCAGCTTCAAGGGAAGAGCATGAGTATCACTTGAGAGCAGTTTTGCAGATCCTTAGGGATAACCAATTGTATGCCAAGTTCGAGAAATGCGAATTTTGGCTACAGGAGGTGAAGTTCCTTGGACACGTCGTGTCAGGGGGCGGTGTTGCAGTGGATCCGTCAAAGATTGAGTCTGTAATGGATTGGGAGCAGCCAAAGACAGTGTTTGAGATTCAGAACTTTCTTGGCTTAGCCGGCTATTACAGGAGATTTGTTCAGGATTTCTCTCGTCTAGCGGCACCAATGACTCGACTTTTTCGCAAGGGAGTCAAGTTCATATGGAATGAGGCTTGTGATTTTATTTTTCAGGAGTTGAAGGTAAGGTTGACATCAGCTCCAGTTTTGATCATACCTGAACGTGGTTTGGGTTATGTGATCTATTGTGATGCTTCACGAGAAAGTTTAGGTTGTGTTCTGATACAGACTGAACGGGTGGTAGCTTATGGGTCTCGACAGTTGAAGACTCATGAGTTGAACTATCCGACACATGATTTGGAGTTGGCAGCAGTTATCTTTGCCCTTAAGGGGTGGAGACACTATTTGTATAGGGAAAAGTTCAAAGTTTTCTCTGATCACAAGAGTCTCAAATATCTCTTCTCTCAGAAGGATTTGAATTTAAGACAGCGCAGATGGGTAGAGTTCATGGAGGACTATGATTTTGTGTTACAGTATCATCTGGGGAAAGCCAATGTGGTGGCCGATGCATTGAGTAGGAAGGCATGGGGTACTCTTGCTAGCATTTCCATTCACAGATGGAAGATGCTAGAAGAGCTTGCAGATCTTGGTTTGCAGTTGTATAAGGATGTTTAACCGGCTATTTTATTTAGCCTTGTGGCTAAACCGACTTTTGTTAGCAGAGTTATTGAGGTACAACAGGAGGATGGGGAGATGAAGTCCATCCACAATCAGATTTCAGGCGGCGGGAATGTAGAGGGTTGGACCTTGCATTCAGACAGTGGTCTCAGGTACAGAAGGAGGATGTTTGTCCCTTTATCTTGTTGTGACGATGTTCTTCGGGATTTTTACCATTCTCGACTCGCAGTTCATCCAGGTGGTACGAAGATGTATCACAATTTGCGGAGACAGTTTTGGTGGAAGGGTATAAAACGGGATGTTTCTCAGTTCGTGGCTAAATGCCTTACTTGTTAGCAAGTGAAGGCAGAGCATCAAAAACCGGCAGGTTTGTTGCAACCACTACCAATGGCAGAGTGGAAGTGGGAGCACATCACTATGGATTTCATGACGGGACTTCCGAGATCCAAGGCAGGGAATGATGTCGTTTGGGTCATTATTGATAGATTGACTAAGATGGCTCACTTTCTGCCTATCGCAGTGACGGACGATGCAGTGAGACTTAGTGGACTGTATGTGGGGCAGATTGTCAGGCTTCACGAGGTTCCAGTATCCATTGTTTCGGATAAGGATCCCAGGTTCACGTCTCACTTTTGGCAGAGTTTTCAGGAGGCTCTTGACACGGGGCTTCACTTTAGCATGGCTTTCTATCCTCAGACCGATGGTCAGTTGGAGCGTACCATTCAGATATTGGAGGATATGCTACGGGCTTGCATTTTGGATATTGGGGGTAGTTGGGAAGACTACTTACCCTTAGTTAAGTTTGCCTACAACAACAGTTACCAGACCAGTATTGGCATGGCACCTTTTGAGGCATTGTATGGCAGACCTTGCAGATCTCCAGTTTGTTGGACTGAGGTAGGTGATACAGTCGCCTTGGGTCCCGACATTGTCATTGAGACTACAGAGAAGATCAAGTTGATTCAGCAGCGGTTGGCTACAGCTCAGAGCAGGTAGAAGAGTTATGCTGATAAGAGGAGGATATCCTTATCTTTTGAGGTAGGGGACCACGTCTTTCTCAAGATTTCTCCACGGAAGGGACTTCTGAGATTTTGACAGACGGGCAAGTTGTCTCCTACGTTCATAGGACCATTTCAGATTTTGGAGCGCGTTGGTGAAGTTGCTTATCGTTTGGCATTGCTGCCAGACTTGGATAGAGTTCATGACGTCTTTTATGTATCTATGTTGAGGAAGTATGAGCCGAATCCATCGCATGTTTTACGGTGGACAGATGTTGTTGTTGAAGAGGATGTGACCTACGAGGAGGGTCCAGTCCAGATTCTTGATTCACAGGAGCAGGTTTTGCGGACCAAGACCATCCCATTGGTTAAAGTTTTGTGGAGACATCATGGTGTTGAGGAGGCTACCTGGGAGCTTAAGCAGGAGGTTCGCTCTCGGTATCCCCATTTGTTCTCTCTTTCAGGTACGGCTCGATTTCGGGGACGAAATCCATTTAAGGAGGGTAGGTTGTAATGACCCGGTCTTTTTCCTCCTTTTCCATTTTCGGTGATTTTCTTTTTTCATTTTTTTTTTCTTATTTCGTCTTTTAATCGTTTATCGTTTTTCTTTGCTTAACCTCACTTCGGGTGTTCGGATTTGATTCCGGTTTTGCATGCATTCATGATACTTGATTTCCATAACATTGGTATTTTCACTTTTGTTGAAAAGCATGCTAGTTGCTTTTATTTTTCATAAAGGGTATGAATGCTTACTTTAGTGTAATTATTCATAACTTTTGGGATTTTAGTGTAATTATGCAAAATTATTATTTTTCGTTTAAGGGACCTTTTGCAATTTATTTTAGAAGATATTTTGAAAAAGGACCATTTTGTAATTTTTGAAAAGTGTGACAAGTGTAACACTCTCATGGAGTCATTTGTTGGCATTTAGGTGAAGAGACTTGGCACCATGACCTCTTGACATTTGGTGGGTGGAGATTCATCCATGTGTTGGCCTTAGATTGGTGCACATGTAACCATTGATTGTTGACAAGTGTAAGCTTAGGATTAAGTCTTGGAAGAGGCATTGGATTGTTGACAAGTGTAAGCTTAGGATTAAGTCTTGGAAGAGGCATTAGATTAGTAACAATTGTAAGGCCATGATGTAGTCTTGCATTGTGTGTGAGAGAGAGGTAGTGCAAGAGCACATAGTGAGCGGAGGATCTCTAGCCCTTCCACTCACCATTTTTACACTTTACTTTCTTCATTTCATTATCTCACATGAACCCTAACAAATCCACCATTGGAGGAAAGCTTAGTTTATAGCTTACCCCTTCAATTTGGCTCACTTCCATATACCTTAGACTAAAAACCTTGGGAGAGAAAAGTTTCCTCTCATTCTCCTCTTCAAGAACCCTAAACTTGTTTTCCATTTTGTGCTTGGTAGCTTGGATTATAGAGATACAATTCTCTATTGAGGTAGGGGTGGTAGTATGTTTATTTTCTAAGTGTTTTGAAATCCTTTGGGGTTTAATATATATTGTATACATGCTTTTAGAATTGTAGTATTGCATACTATAGGAAATCCTTATGATTGACTTAGGATTTCATTAATCAAGCATGTATGTTGTGTATATATCTTGAGTAGGATTGTTGAAGTTGTATAGAATTCATATGATTTGAGTTACTATGCTATTGTGATGGTAATCCTACATTCTAGTAGATTACTATTGATAATCATGATTGTTTTAGAAGCTATTTGCTAAAATGCAAACATTTTGTATATTTGGCTTATTATTGAGGCATGCTTAAATTGATAAGTTAATGATATTGTTTTGTGCATTATATCATGTTAAGAACTTATCATCTATCATGCCATTCTAGACTTGGAACCCTAAGACATGGTTGTGTGGTTTCGAAGTTCTTGTGCTTGTAAGGTGGTTGATATGCCTTATTATTTATATATATAAGTTTTGAACTTGATATATATTTTGGATTCTCTTGGGACATGGTTACTAGTAACATGGCTAGAGTTTGGCTCTAGTGCGGGAGGTATGAGTTCTCCCCAATTGAGATAGTGCGCACTTAGGGTGGTCTTCCTTGCGGGTTAATGCCCGGAATAACCGTTGTGGTCTTGGCAAAATTCTGAGCTTAGGTGTCCAAGGATTCCACCTTTTGATTTCGCATTCATTTCCAAGTTGACAATCAATGTTATTTGTAACTTGTAAATTTTGTTATTTGCGATTTGATGTTGTTAAGTACATCCATTTTGATATTGTGTTACTAAGAAACATTTAAGTTAGCTTAAGATGATCCCTTAGAACACCTTGAACATAGACGGTAAGTGGAATGCTCCCTTGTATTCATCTATATTGATCTTGCAATGATATTGAAACTTTAGGGTATACGCATATGCTTCTCCTACGAGTAACTTGATTACTCACCCTAGTGGTTTGGGTTATTTTTTTAGTTAAAGAGACCATGTTCTTGGATGCTCATCATCCTTAGAAGCTTTTGAGCTATTTGAAGCATTTTTGTATATTGATATGCACTTGTTTAGTATGCCTTCCTTTTGGATGTTAAATTTTGTATACCATGGATGTATGGTATTGTAGAAGCTAAGATGGCTTCCTTGATGTTTAATGTATATCTAAGAACACTTGAAGATGTCTATTTTGTATACATAACATGAGGCCAAGTGCCATGTACATTTATATCACATGTATGCTAGTTTAATCCCATAGTTTGTCTTATGAAATTATGAGAATTTGAGGTTTGACAGGTTGTATTTTGTATATGACATGCTATGTGACCATGGGCTATTGGAACATGTGTATTTACTCATTTTACATATGTGTGCATGTTCACTTTGGCACACAACACCATTCTTGATGAAATGAACACTTAGAATAGCATTCATTTACACATTTTTGCTAAATCAGACCTCAAGGGAATTTTTGGTATTTTACTTAAAAAATAAATGTTGGTCTTGATATGGTTGACCAGAAAACATGATTTTAAGGGGGATTACTTCACAAAATTTTTCCAAAAAAGGCCCATAAAGTCCTCAAAATTGCATTTCAAGGTTGCATTTTAGGTGCAGCCTACAACAGTTCGAGCGCTCTAAGGGGGGGTTCGAGCGCTCGAAGATGGGGCAGAGAGTTTTGGCCCTTGGGTGTGTGCTGTTTGAGCACTCTAAGCCCTTGCACGAGCCCTCGAAGTACTGTTCATGGGTGTGTGTGTGTGTGTCTTGGTTCAGCACTGCAACTCCAACTTCAAATTGTCATATTTTCCTCGTTTTAACTCCGAATTGGTCCGTTCTTGAGTCTAAACTGACCGCATCAAAATAAGATTTCCAATGGTACCAATTAGAGTTTTAGATTCCTTTTGTAGCTCAAGATATTCAAATTTTTATGGAGGGGTGTCCGTTTTTGGCTCGAACCGGGATAGGGTCTTTCTTCCTTCGACTTCAAGACTTGATATCCTTGCTATCAGGACTTCAAATCAAGTGATTCTTGTGTCTAAATTCATTAATTTTTTATTGTCTTTCGAATGGTGTGCTCGGTAGTACTCACTTTTATGATGGAAATGACCATTTTACCCTTGGGTTCCTTTTTGTCCATTTTTGAAATCTTATTTCCGCATTTGTTTTCTTTGGGTTCCATGATCTCATTGAGGGTCCTAGCGACATGTTATGTCCCTAGGGATGTCGTTTCTTCTTTTGCTTCCGCAATTCGGATCCGTTATCGGGTCACTTTCGGTTCATCACTGACGCACCGGGTTGAAAAACCTTGGGCCGTCACAGAAAGAATATAATACCCCTAATTTTAAAAGGATAGTCTTGGGATCTATTTATTTATTTTATGGCATTTTTAATTGATTATTTGATTACGTAGATAATTGTTATGTGTCTATTTGAATTGATTATTTATTTTTAATTATGTGTTTAAATTGTGTATTTGAATTGATTGTTTATTTTAATTATGTGTTTAAATTATGAATTTGAATTAATTGTTGGTATGAAATTATTTATTTAAATGCTATGTGATTATGTGTTTGTTAGATTATTTGTGTGATGTGATCTATGAGATTAAATGAGTAGTTGTTTGCAATTAAGTGTTAATTAAATATTTAATTGTTTGTATTATTTTATTTTATTTTTATTTTAAAGGATGGATTTAGATAGTAATGGACCAACCAAATGGGTCACATGAACTACTTGGATAGGAAGCTTAGATATGTATGGATTATAACCTATGGGCATTGGTTATATATTTATAATATTAATGTGTTTATATATATATGGATATTCTTATTAATAGTATTATTATTACAATTAATATTAATAGTAATGGAGGAAATCAGTTATACATACATACATACATACATATATATATATATAGTAATGGTATTGTAATATCCCGATAATTTAAATGATTTATTAATTGGGATTAATTAATTATATTTTATTTTTAAATGATTTGTTTGATTTAATTGTGATTAATTACCTTTATTTTATTTTTAAATGATTTGTTTTATTTAATTGAGTGCTTAGTTAATTATATTATTTTAATTAGATTATACTTCGTGATTATATTTGTTGAAATGATATGATGATTGTTGTGTGTGTGTTTGATTATTGATTGAATTATTGGTGTGTTGATTTTATTGGTATGGTGTGACTTAGTTGTAATTTCTTATTTTGTTTACGTACTTCATGTAATTAGTTATTTTAATTTAAGTGTTTATTTAATTATTTGATTTATTTAAATTAATTAGATTTGGGCTTAATGGAAGTTGGACCAAAGGATGTGGTTTTAGGCTTGTATTGTGATACCCCTCGGATCCGAGACACGGGTTGATCAGGCCCAAGCCCAAACCCTAGGGAATATCAAACAATTAAAGTATTTTAAATGAACACAGATTACAAAATAAAATCAGAAATAAATAATTAATAGCTGGAAGAAATCTAAAAGAGAATCCTTAAAATTAAATACTTAAAATCCAAAACCTCCAATAATTAAACAACTCGGGAATCCATCCGTTGGACCCCTAATACGAAAATCCAAACTGAAGTCTAAATAATTAAAAGAACATCCAAAACGAAACCATGGAGAGAAGTCCTACGTCATCATAAGAGTGAGTAGTAATCTCTGCTCAGCATGATCAGGTCTAAGTCTGGAACTGACGAGTACCTGAGAAAAATAGAAGTGGGTCAGGCCCACGAACAAGTTCTATCCTATTACAATCCGAGCAGAGACTCGATATATATATACATTCTAACCAACTCAACAATAGCTATATAATCCGTATATATATATATCCACAGTATGGGACACTCACTGGACTATGATGAGGGTCTCAACCTGAGTAGAAGGCAACATGCAAAACGCACCTGAGTGGGCATGACTACCTAAGCCTAACAGGGTATACCTCAACCAACATAGCTAGCTACACATCCTACTCAATATACGCTCCCTAACCGTCGATTCTGAGACTCAAGCTCATATCGCGGTACCATAAAAATATATTTAAAGTCCGGTCCTATCCATCCATAAGAAATCCTGTTAGTCGTTCAGCTTGTTTAGCCGCACAGACTTACATATAAGGAGGATTCTATTTTATAATCCGTACCCTTATTCCAAAATAGGTAGGACTAAGAAATTTGAGATAAACCATCCTTAGTATACCACCGTCCCATACCGGTGCATACAATCCAATCCATCCAGCTGTTAATAGCATAAATAATAAATATAACTATCAACTAATGCATAATCCCACAATTGATAACAGAAATATTAAATAAAAGCATCAATTGTTCCATAAGTCCAATAATTGTTACTACCGGGTCATATCTATAAACCAAATTTAATTTTGAGTAAACACAATCGAATATATATAATTTCACATGCTTATTTTTATACCATTGGAACATAAATAGCTGAGAAACCATCAATGGGTATTGCTATACTAAGATTAAGCAATATCAAATCCATTCCTTCCAGAAAACAGTAAATTAATTTATTAAAATTACCTACTGCTCAAGTATAATCATCAAGACAAACAGAAATCTGTAAATTTTCATGCTTATATGAGATTACTGAAGCATATAAACTGTAATCCATCACTGAGAATTGCTATATTAAAATTAAGCAATTTAAACTCCTTTACATCCAGAAACAGTAAACTAGCTTATTTAAAAGTTGTCTACGATTCAAGTAAAAAAAAACACCAATTGGTTTAATTTTTCATTAACCTATTTGCTGAAGTTTTAATAGAGCTTAGAACCTCTCTAACTTCTCCTAACACAGCCTGTAACTAGACCTGTTACCTTCAAGAATCAAGCCCCGAAGAAACAAAACCTCTGGAACTTAAAAAAAAAAAAAATAGAAAAATTAATGAAGTAGGCTCCCTTGAAGAGGGAGCCGCCTCCAACCTTTATAGAGCTGGCTCCCTCTTCAAGGGAGCCGCCTCCAAGTGCCTTAGAGCCAGCTCCAACAAAGTATGGAGCTTGCTCTTTTATTTGGAGAACCTGCTCCCCTCCAACGGGAGCCGGCTCTTCTCCTGATCCTTCGTCTCTTTCAACTCCGGCGGTTTTCCGACGGACTGTCCTTCGTTCCTAAGATACCTAGGTGTTTAAACTAGGCTCCAGTGTGATCCAAAAACAATTTAATACTTTATTCATTCTCCAACATCAATTGAGACACAAATTATGCAACAAGAAGTTAGAACGAGCAATTATTCATTCATTAACACTCCCTGTTTAAAACACTCAACCTTGTAACCTAGATTACTTTCAATGGTTCCCAACGTGTTCTAGACTAATTAAAAGCATTATACATCAATGTACATGAATAAATTATGAGTTACACAAAAACGAATCTAAAACAAATAGTACACAATTTATGACTACGCTCAGTTCAAAACATCGAAGACATGAAATCTAGTTTAATTTTAATCCTTATTTATTCCTGGAGTTGCATTAGATATGCAAAGAACACGAGCCAAAGGAATAGAGTTAGGATTAGAACTTGTCTTTAGCCTTGCACTGTCGTCTTCCTAAGTTCTCCGGCGATTCCTACTGAAATCCCTCCTCTGTTCTCTCTCTGCCTCCACAGTCGTGAATATGGTTCTAAAACCCTAGGCAGAACCTTAATACCTATATTTATAGGCACCTAAGTTTACCCTAATTCTAGTCCTAATACTAGACGGAAAACTAAGGTGGTTAACTGTGAAATATAACAAACCTAATTTGAAACTATATGGGCTAACAATCTTTACAGCCACGTTAAGTAATAAAATAGTTAAATTCAATTAAAACAATGAATCACGTAAAGTTAAAACACCAATTAAATAAAACAATTAAATAATTATTAAACACAATTAAACAGTTAAACCAAACCAAATAATAAAACAATTAAATAATTATTAAATACAATTAAACAGTTAAACCAAACCAAATAATAAAATAATTTAAATAATTAAGCAAAAACGCAATTAATCACCCAAAATAAAATAAAACAATAAATAAAATGCCGAGACTATCCTTTTAAAATTAGGGGTATTACATGTATAAAGCCTTATTGGGTTAATTAATAAAGGCACATTGTTATGTAATTATTTAAATGATCATTTTTGTATAATTATAAATATATATATAATTATAATAAATTAATAAGTGTTATGGAAGTGTATATATATATATAAAGATAATTTTTATTTCTTTTATTTGGTAGTCATACTAGGAATAGGATTAGGGTAATTAATGTGTATAATATACATATAAGGTTTTATTGTTGAAAGTTTTTCACGTTAGAAAATAAGAGAGGTAGAGAGAGAAAAAGAGAAGGCTGACAAGGAAAGCGTCGGTTTCGTTTCGAAACATTCAGGCGAGTTCTTTTCTAACTTTTCTCTTAGAACTCATAAGGATTTCAACTTGAGTATCAATGTTTAGATTAATTTTATTTGCTTAAAATCATGTTTAGATCAGATTATTTAAAAATATGAATTATTATATATTTTTAGTTTTCGATTAATGGATTTTAATTGTATATATAGATGTTATATATATATTTTAAAATCAATTATAAGTTGATTTATGACCCAAGAGGGTTATTTAGGGTTTATAGAATTTCTGATATTTATTTGGAATTTTTCTATAGTTTTTTTTAGAATTTTGTTAGAATTTATTTTCTTATGTTCGTTGAAAAATTATATATATATATATATGCAATGGGATCCGAATCTGCTCCAGTGCACCTTTCACTGGACTATCTAGTGAGGATCTAAGGGTTGGGATTAAACCACCTCAACCCTTTTTGCCACATCACTGCCTGACACCGGACAACTCAGCTCCCAGTCACCAACGTAGTCAACAAAATTACTGATGTACACCTTTTTTACCACATGTACTTATACAAGAACCAAATCGACAGTACGATCTCTAACTGTACAATATACATTTATACATTATATGTATACAAAAATATATATACAAATCTTATATACAAAAATATATTGGTGTTATTCAATATCCAAATATACGTATAACAATATATTATATACAAAAATATTTTATTCCATTCTTTTTCAGTAAAATTACAAATCTCAATACAACATACACTTATACATTATGTATATATACAAAAATATATATACAAATCTTAAATACAAAAATATATCAATATAGTTTAGTATCCAAATATATGTATAACAATATATTATATACAAAAATATTTTTTTCCATTCCTTTTCAGTAAAATGACAAATCCCCATATAACATACACTTATACTTTATATATATACAAAAATATATATAGACAAATCTTATATACATAAAAAAATATATCGGTGTAGTTCAGCATCCAAATATATTTATAACAATATATTATATACAAAAATATTTTATTCCATTCATTTTCAATAAAATTACAAATCTTAAACATTGATTATGCATCGGTACAGTTCAGTATCCAAATATAAATTTATTTGAGACTTTAGGGTTTTGAAATAATTGACTAATTATATAGATTTTAAGGTTTGGAATTGTGAAATTGAGTTGTGGAAGTTAATTTTTTTAATGTGTTAGGAAAATATGTTGATGCTATATGCAATTCATACATGATATATGTTTAAAAAAGTTGTGATAATAATAATTTGATCTCTCTAACTTTTGTATTATATGCTGGTACAAAAAGTAGGTGATGGAATATGCAAATCTTCCTACATATATGTTAAAAGTATTTGTAGTTCATATTATTAATTTAAGAATTGTGAAATTGAGTTGTGGAAGTTAATTTTTTTAACGTGTTAGGAAAATATGTTGATGCTATATGTAATTCATACATGATACATGTTTAAAAAAGTTGTGATAATAATAATGTAATCTTTCCAACTTTTGTATTGTATACTGTTACAAAAAGTAGGTGATTGTGATACCCCTCGGATCCGAGATATAGGTTGATCAGGCCCATGGCCAAACCCGAGGGATATCAAACAATTAATATGTAACCGAACACAAAATACAAGATAAAATAAGAAATAAAAATAATAAGCTGAAAGAATCTAGAAATAAAATCCTTTATAATTAAATACTTAAAACCTGATAATCCAAACTCCAAAACTCCATCAGTTTACAACTCGGGAATCCATCCATTGGACCCCTTATTTAAATTCTCCAAACGATACTGAAATAATAAAAATAAAATCCAAAGCTATCATAGAGAAGATTCCTACACAATCGGAGGAATGAATAGCTGTATCTGCTTTGCACGTCCAAACTCTAACCCTGGAACTGACGAGCACCTGAAAAATAAAGAAGTGGGTCAGGTCCACACGCAAGTCCTGATCTACTACAATCCAAACAGTAATCCGATACGCAGATACATCCTAGGAAGACTCAACAATATCTAGAGTAGTCAATATATGTATATAGTACACACTATAGGACGCTCGCTAGTCCAGTAGGTTTGTCTCAGCCTGAATAGAATGCAACATGCGAATACGCACCCTAGGGTGGGCATGAGTACCTAAACCTACCAGGGAACAACACCTATGTCCAGTTATCCATCCTAGGCGATATACGTGCCCTAACCATGGTCCTGAGACTCAAGCTCATACTATGGCACATATAATAAATATATAAAGTCCATACTCCTCCTAATACATAATACCATCCATCTGTGTGGTGGTCTGGTATATGTATATCCATCCGTCCTGAAACCATACTAAGTCATTCAACTATTTTGTTGACATGACACAAGTAGGTGATGGACTTAACTCATAGGGTTAATCCATACCTTAATCCAAAGTAGGTAGGATTTAGTGTTTGACTAATTCATACCTAGTATATCACCGTCCCATACCGGTACATACAATCCTCCAATTAACGAAGTTGACAAAAACAAAAATAAGTATTTATCAACCATACTCCAGAATTAGCATAAATATAGTTTAACATGTATATAACCAACTTATACATTCAATATAAGATCTAGAATCCCAATTACAGTCCGTTAAATGTATTAAGTAGAATTACAGAATCTACCTCTCCAAACAGTACCATAACTGATGCATTGTAAAACAGATTTTAACACCAGTTGATCCCAACTAAGCTTACATATAACTATACAACAGTATGCTTATAACACAGCTGCAAAACATGATTTATAAATCCAAGTCATGCAGAGAAATAAAATTCCAAAAACAGTAGACAATATAAATTAATTTTCAAATCATCCACCCACGGGTTCACTGTTTAATCTTAGATTAATCTCGTTCTTAGTTCCTACTTGTAATCATGCTTCCCAACATTTCTACAAGTCTTAAACATTAAATTATAACATCCAGTAGCCTTTAAACAATTTTAGAAAATCCAATTTCAGCCAAAAAGTCCCTAAAAATTCGATTCTGTGCGTTTTAAAATGGAGCAGGCTCTAAAATTTGGAGCCTGCTCAATTTTTCTCTTGGAGCCGGCTATAAACCACTTAGAGCCGGCTCAAAGACACTTAGAGCCACCTCCAAATAAGTTTGGAGCCAGCTTTAAGGTATTTGAGAGCCTGCTCTCTTTTCCCCTAGCCGCCGTTGTCAGTTCCAGCTTCGTCTTCTCCAATTCCGGTGATTACCAGAGCCTCTGTAACATGTTTTAATTCTCATTCTAGGTTCAATCTCAGTCCTAGGTACATATTAAACCACTGATATTCAATGATAGCATGCATAAAACATAGGTTTAGAAGCAACGATTACAAAACCTTAGTCTGAAACTTTAAGCAACCCACAACAGATTTATTTGGTGATCTTCATTACTGTTTTAAGAACTTATTCTAGGGTTCATTTAAATATCTCAAACTAATACTAAAACATAGATATCCAATCACAACAGGAATTCAACACAAGTGCTAAAATAATCTGCAACAAGATTTCTGTTAAAACTTTTAAGCAACATCAAACAGATTAACTCAATAGAAACAAAATACTGATTCAACATGCATACAAGATGAATTATAACATTCATTGAATCTATTTTAATGTTTGATTAATTCCTGGAGTCTAACTAGGCATGCACAGAACACGAATTAACGGGAGAGAGAAGAACAGAAACTTGCCTGCAGTTTCAGATTTGAAACTATAATTCACCGTCTCTATAAATTCCGGCAACGTCAACTTGTTGTTATCAACCTCTGCCACTCCTAGTTAGGACCAGAACTCCTCCTTGAATCCCTCCCTTAATCTCCTAAAGTTTCTCTCGGTAAACCACATAAGCTCCCTCTCTGTTTCTCTACCCTCACAACTCTCTGTATGACTCTGTTACGTGACTCTGTTATTGAAGGTGGTGAGTAGGGTTTATCAAAAACCCTAGGCAGACGTATACCCATATATTTATAGAGTTATACCAAACCCTAAATTAATTCAAGCCCTAACTAAATCCTAACCGGCCCATAGAACATAATTAAAACCAGTGTCGGCTAAATAAACTAAACCCTAAATTATAAAACAGTTAATTTTACATAAGCACGTAATTAAGAAAACTTAAGAAACATAATTAAATAACCAATTAACCTAAAACAGTTTTATTTAAACAATTAATTCACGAAATGCAGATAATCAAGCAAATAATTTATTAACCAAATATTTAAAACAATTTAATTCAAGTAATGCAATTAATCCAACAAACAATTTATTTAAAAAAAACAAAATACAATTTAAACAATACATTTAGTAAAAACACACATACATAATTAAAATAAATGCCAGGACTATCCTTTTTAAAATTAGGGGTATTACAGTGATTGAATATCCAAATCTTCCTACACATATGTTGAAAGTATTTGTGATTCTTATTTATTAATTTAGGAATTGTGAAATTGAGTTGTGGAGGTTAATTTTTTTTAACGTGTTAGGAAAATATGTTGATGTTATATGCAATTCAAATATGGTACATGTTGTTAAAAGTTGTGATAATAATAATTTGATGTGGAAGTTAATTTCTTTTAACATGTTAGGAAAATATGTTAATGTTATATGCAATTCATATATGATACATGTTAAAAAAAAGTTGTGATGATAATAAGTTGATCTCTCCAACTTTTGTATTATATGTTGTTACAAAAAGTAGATGATGGAATATGCAAATTTTCCTACATATATATTAAAAGTATTTGTGATTCTTATTATTAATTTAGGAATTGTTAAATTGAGTTGTGTAAGTTAATTTTTTTAACATGTTAGGAAAATATATTGATGCAATATGCAATTAATACATGATACATGTTTAAATAAGTTTTGAGCAAAATAAATTGATCTGTATGCTGTTACAAAAAGTAGGTGATGAACCCAACCTTCAAATTTTTTGATTACCAATAGTCACCACTGGATTGCCGCCATATAAGATAAACTTGATACTACTCCCGTCCCAAATTACATGTCCTGTTTGGGAAACCGTGACTCACAAATTACATGCCCTGTTTAGGGAACCGTGACTCACAATTTTGTGAGTCACGGTTCCCCAAACAGGACATTTTTTTTGGGATAGAGGAAGTATATCATTATGAATAAAGTTACAAAAAATTCAAAATAACAACCTAATACTTATAAATATCGGAGCTTACTGTCGGAAATATTTTCTGGGAATCTCTTATTTTCAAAAATCTTAGCTTATCATCAGAATATATGGTGATTTTTCTGACTAGATCTCCTTTTGTTTGCTATGCCTCTTTGACTTCACTAAGAGACTTTATTACACATAAACATAAATAACAAAGTTTTGGGGAGAGTTTCTTCACCAGTTTTCAAATTTCAGAGAGGGATTTCCTATTTGATATTTCAGACAAAGTATATATAGCAGAGTTTTGGGGGAAGGTCAACTTTCATTTTAGGAAGAAATTGAAAATTGAAACTCAAATACGATTTTGGAAAGATGTAATAACACGATGCATAAGGAAGATGTATAAATTTCGTCAGACTGGATGATTGGAGCTTTAGCTTTTCGCTGAACTGGATGATCGGAGCTTCATCTTCTCGCTGGACTGGATGATCGGAGTTTCAGCTTCTCGCTAGAATGTATGGTGATTTTTTTCGAATGGAGCTTCTTTGAACAGAGATCATTTGTCTTATAGTGTGTATCACTGGGTGCACCAAAGCTCAATGTGGTGTGATGTGAAATGTAACCAATTTTAAATTTGTAGAATGCCACTACCATTACTAACTACTAACGTAGCAAGAGTGAGTAGGGATCGTCCTAAGGGAAAGGAATGGTATTTTGAAATTAATGTTAGATTAGTAAGTCGGATGATCAAAAGAGGGGTTTGATTTGATTAATAAAACTAATGGTTCAATTAAAGCAATGTAATTAAGTGACAATCTAGAAACTAGAGAAAGTAATATGAGAGAAAGGTCTTGGGGCTTAGAGTTCACCACTAAGCTTCACTTCACCAAACATTAGTAATTGTAAATTAATAGGGAAATTTATGTTATAAAATGTGAATGGCAAATAAACAGAGATTGTCTAATCAATCTAGTGAGTAGCATAACCTATCAAATGAGACCATTAACCATTCAATTAAACCACAATTAGTGCACACACATAAATCTAGAGAAATGTACTTCTTGCACTCATAAGTATGGAACATTAAATAACAAGAATGGATTGTCCACCTATCTAAGAAATTAAAGCAATTACACTATAACTAAGCTAATGACATGAAAATTATGTTAATTAAACTAAGGATGTGGCACAATCCATCAAGAAATAAGTATGAACTATCAAATAAACCAGAAGAGTAATCAATCAAGCACCATGTCTTGACCATCACTAGATTTATACCATCAACACACATAGACATGCATCAATTTCATTAAATCTAGAGAGAAACACATGAACATTCATTCTAACAATCATAGACATATGGATAGAATTAAATGATCAATTGAAACCATTAATCCATACAAATCATGTACAAATCACAAGATATATATTTATTCATGGTTAAAATATCAATTACAACTAAAATCCCCAAAAATATACAAAAACTAGATTTAGGAAGCAAGCCTAGGGGCTATCTCTAGCCCCAAGAGAAGGATTTAGCCACTTATTGTAGTGGCCATGGAACCCTCAACGGTTAACTTGGAGATTGGCATCATCTTCTTCATCCTTACTTTTTTCACAAACCCTAGTTCTTGAGAGATAAACTATTTCTATATTTGGAAAAATATCTACTAGAGGAAACTTTTACAAATTGGTACAATTAATGTATTACAAGCCTCTTTAAGTAGGCAACAATTCAGAAATAATGCCTCTTATTGGTGAATATTTGCAGCTACAAAAGTAAGTAGAGTCCGGGCGTGCTCAAGAATTAGACAGCACACTATCAGCAGTTATTTCGATCGATCGAAAGGTTTTCGATTGATCAAACACTTGCTTCGATTGACCGAAGTTGATGTGTCATGAAAATATCTTCTTGGCCTTATCCAGATTGCTGAGCTGGTACCGCCTTGATTTCGATCGATTGTAACTTTCTTCGATCGATCGGGACTTCCTTCGATCGATCAAAGTTCCACTGATGCAATTTCCTAACTTCTTTCTAGATTTTCTCCTTAACTCAAAATGTGAGCTAAATGTCTCTTCTTAGCCTGTTTGAACTTTATTGACCTGAAATAGGTAAAAACACAAATAAGTACTAAAACATAAAAGTAAGATAGATGAATAGACTAAAATACCCTAGCTTAAGTGCTAAAATGCGTCACATTTAATCACTTATCACACCCCCAAACTTAGATATTGCTAGTCCCTAGCAATGAACTACAAGGAGAAGAAAGAAATAAACAACTAAGTAACTATGAACTAGAAAGCAATAAAATGAAAACGCCACTTTCGTAGGGAACACTATTGCATTTAGCGTATGCAACAAGCCTTTTAAACCCCTAGGTTACCCCTAGTGGATGAGTGAAGTCTCGTGAGGGTTTCCAGAAATGATACCGATAAACATTGAGCTCTTTCTTACTAAAGAGGCACCAATATACAAAACAAGCATTGGGAGAGAACTACTTCAAGTATGCAATTTTTCAACCCTTTCCAAGTAATCGCCTAAAATCTCAACACCAAGCAAACAATTATGGTCCTCCACACATCAAGACAATGATCATGCAAATTAAAACAACTCTAGAATCCTTTTTAAGTGAATCGGCATCAAATATGTTGATATCTAAGCCAACTAAAGAAATGATCATATCCGACCTCAAACTAGTACACAAATCTAATACCGATCATCAAGACAAAGAATGGACCTTTATTAAAACTTTATTCAACTAGGTGCGCTTATTCTTTTCACTCGATTTTTTTTTAACTAACCTAGAGGATCAAAGATGGAAGCATGGTGCAATGTATTGATATATTAAACTCTCTAGCGATCCATGAGGTCAAACGTTAGGTCAATGACTCCTAAACCGGACAACTTTAGGACATTAGGTGTTTAAACACCCTTAAGGACTTACAAGCTCAAATCAACTAGGCTACAAATCAAAATAACCTCCATCTAATCATTTACCACTTCTCACCTTTTAGAAGAAGTCCTCACTTTTTTATTTACTTTTGCAACCTTTTTTTTTTTTTTTTGTTTTAACCTAGAGTTTGGGCCTTCTACCTTTCGGCGCAAAAAATTTAGTGCTTGATGAGGCTAAAATCCCGGCTACTTAGTGAAAAGAGTTTGTTATCCACCTTTGTCAAGAATGAAATCTTTCAATGCACTACTAGCTCAATTGGGATATAATCAAATCAATAGTCAACAAAGCATGTACCCCATAAATGAATGCTAGTGTGCTCCTGTGCTAGTGTAGAATCCTAGAGTGAATCTCAAAACAATTACAAAATTTGGATGATGTGGACCACAAATGTACGCAAGATATCAATCTTTTGAAAAATTTACTCCTAAATGGTATCCACAAAGCATACAAGGAGTATTGAACTCTCAAGTCAAACAATTTTTAAATTCTAAGTATCATGGTCTTCAAAAGATCAAAATCATAGCTCAAGACTCTCAAATCATACCACATGCATAGAAACTATGTACGACAATAAAATATGCTAACACACCCCAAACTTAATCTATGCATTATCCTCAACGTGCAAAGAAGCAACAGATAATGGAAAGAGTATACCAAATGGGTGTAGCAAAAGGGACCGGCAACGGAAGCTTAGCTTTGGAAGGCGCACTCCAAAACTTAGATTCCGAAAACCTGTCTGAAAATAGTCACACTAGCAATTACCATCAAATATAAAATGAAATAAGAAATTAAGTATGTAAATGCTATATGGCATGGGATGGAAAAGAGAAGAAAGTGTAAGCTCAATATGAAATTAGCAAGACTACACAAAAGAGCAAAAAAAAAAATTTTGTTTTTTTTTTTATCGCTCGAAACTTCTTTAATCGATTGAACCTTCCCACGATCGATCGAAACCACTGAAGATCTGAGGCCAAGGATCAAAAATTTCTGACGCAAACTCAATAGATTGAAATCATTTTCGATCGATTGAGACCATTATTTGATCGATCGAATATTTTCGACGCATTTTCGATCCATCGAAATTCAGATTGATTGATCGAAGACTCCAGGCTTCGAAATTTTGAAGAATGCAAATTTTGAAAAGCTTACAACATGCCTGGAAAAATTCAATGAAACAATGAAAGATCATTATTAAGATGCTACAAAAATGAATGACTAAAGAGGAAATAGAGAAATAGAGTTTGGAAACTCTATTGCGATTAGGTTTAACGTCTTTAGACGACGATCAAAGAGTGTCATATATCAACATAAACTGGATCCACCAAGAGGGCAGCTTCCATATGTCTTTGAAAAACTTGCCCTTCAATGTAGGGCTTCAACCTTTGCCCATTTACTTTGAATGTATTGCCATCTTTTAAATTCGATATCTCAACTGCCCCATGAGGCGCAACAAAAATGATTTCATATTGGTCGTCCCATTTGGTACTCAACTTCACGAGAAAGAGTTTAAGCCTAGAGTTGAAGAGCCATGTTTTTTGTCCGAGTTCAAAAGATTTCTTTACAATATGTTTATTATGAAAAGCTTTGGTTCTTTCTTTGTAAAGTTTGGCATTATCATAAGCATTGTGTCTCAACTCTTCCAACTCATTCAATTGAAGTAAACTATTCTCTCCGACTTTGTCAAGGTCAAGATGGAGCTTTTTAACTGCCAACATAGCTTTATATTCTAGCTTAACCGGAAGATGGCAAGGTTTTCCATATATAAGTCTATAAGGAGACATGTCAATGGGAGTCTTATATGCCGTCCGGTAAGCCCACGAAGCGTTATTCAATTTGTGAGACCAATATTTCCGGGTTGTGTTTATAGAGTTCTAAAAAATTTGTTTAATTTCTCGGTTTGAAACTTCCACTTGCCCACTCGTTTGAGGATGGTAATGGGTGGCGACTTTATGAGTACCGGAGTACTTGAGAAATAATTGCTTCAAGAATTGATTGCAAAAATGCTTTCCTCCATCATTAATCATTGCACTTGGCATACCAAAACGAGTAAAAATGTTCGATTTAATGAATTGAACAACCACGGAGTAGTCATTTGTTTTGGTAGCACAAACCTCCACCCACTTGAAAACATAATCAACGGCAAGTAAAATGTATTGAAAACCATAGGACGTAGGAAAATGACCCATGAAATTAATACATGTAATACCCCTAATTTCAAAAGGATAGTCCTGGTATTTAATTTATTGTTTTAATTGAATTTTTAAATTCTTTATTTACTTATTTGACTTACTTGAATTATTTGTATTATTTGACTTTATTAATTGGGTTTTTTTTTTTTTGTCTTTAATTCTTTAATAAATTTGTTTTGTTTTAATTTAATTGGATTGGTGATGGATTTAATTGTTGCATTTGATTACTGGTTTAGGTTACTTGCATGTAATTGAGTTAATTTATTTAATTGTCTTACTTATGGATTTAATTGTGTTAAGTTAAAATTAAATTTAATTAGATTAGTTAAATTACATTTAGTTAGTTGGCAACGTGAATATATTTTCATGGGGTTTATAGTTTTCATAGGCAGCCGACATTGTATATCCTAGGTTTGCTTATGGGCCGAATTAGACATGGATTAGGATTTTGTGAAAACCTATAAATATATGTAATGAGCATCTGCCTAGGGCTTTAAAAATCATATTCACGGCATACTGGAAACAAGAAACGTAGAGAGAAGTGTGGGACAAAACTGAAGGATTTCTGGAAACACTTAGAGGAAGGACATTGAGATTTTTGAACCGAATCTCACAGGCAAGTTTTATATTTACTCAATCTCTTTGGCCTGTGTTCTTTGCATCCCTAATTTAGTTCCAGGAAGTAATAAAGTTAAATTAATATGGTTGCACAAGTAATTGTTTCAAAACAGTATGTGTTCATGTATGTGTTTTCATTTGGTTTTAGTCTGTTTTGCTTGATTCTTGTTCTGATTGAATTTGATTAATAAGTAAAGAATTTAGTTAACTCTAAAACACCTTAGGACTTAGTTTTGATCAGTTATAAACTTGGGTTGGAGGAACAAAGTTGCCGGAGTTGGAGAAGAAGTTGAACAACATGTTTCCTTGTAGGTGCATGTTAACCGTTTTAAAATTATTTTGTTTAATTCTTGCTCCCACTGAATGTGATTATTAATCAAGGAAGTTAATTAACTTTTGAACACCCAAGGACTTAATTTTAATCAGCAAGAAATTTGGTTTGGAGGATCAACACAGCCGGACACCGCCGGAATTAGAAAAACGACGCACAGGGGAAGGAGCTTGCTCTATTTCAAGTAGAGCAGGCTCAATTAAAAAGTGGAGCAGGCTCAATTAAAAAGTGGAGCAGGCTCTACTTTGTAGTGGAGGCGGTTCCACTTGGTAGTGGAGGCGGCTCCACTTTGGGTGGAGCCGGTTCCTCCAAGGTTTCCAGTTTATTTTTATTTTCTTTGTTTTCCCTGCAAATCTAGGCTACTGTATTTGGAATTTTGAAGTTCCAGAAGGTTTTAGGAATGGTTCTAGGGGTATTTTGTAATGAATAAACTCTTGATAAATTCTAAGAAGGCATGGTAACTCATAATATACCATAAGAAGCTAAATAAGGAACAACCGGAGACTCTTAGGAAGTGATTAGTTTTACGGTGATGCGGATAATTCAAGTTGCTTGTTTTAAAGGTAGCAATTGAATTAGGAATTTTATGTGTGAATCATTTGACCGTGGTATTGGATTAAGCATCTCAAATTATATAATGCCAGTTATGCTTAACGGGGAATTAATTGATGTTTACAAAGCTTAAGGAAGTTCGTGTGATAACTTTGTTACAGACAATTCAAGTTACTTGTTTTAAGCTTAGCAATTGAATTAAGAAGTTTATGTTTAAATCATGAAACAGTAATATGGGATTTAGCTTGTCGACGAATATAATTTCACTTAATGTTTAATAAGAAACTAGTTGATGTTGACCAAGAATTGTTTATGTCAACTTGTGGTATATTGTGGAGTGATTACAAGTAAGCATGTAGATACTATTAATGTTGTTATTATGCTTATTGTGAGTTGCAGGATGGTTATATTTATTCTCTACATTTAAAATTCGTTAGAGAATCAGGTACTGGATGTATTGAACAAGCATGCTAGTTAAACATTCTTGTTATGCTTATGGTTGGGTATGTTGATATTGATATGTTATGCTGTCATATATATATTATCAATTCTGGATGGATGTTTTTGTATGCACCGGTATGGGACGGTGACATACTAGGGGGATTAGCTTAAAAATGCTAAGTCCTACCTACTCTGGAATAAGGGATGGAGCTACTACAAAAGTTAAGTCCTACCTGTCTTCTGTGTCAGATCAATAAATAATTGAGTGACACTTTGGTTTGGAATGGAATTTAAATATATTTTTATGATGCCACGATATGAGCCTGAGTCTCAAAGTCGTTGGTTAGGGAGCGTATATGCATTGGGATGCATAGCTGGCTATGATGGTTGGATGTGTACCCTGCTAGGACTAGGTAGTCATGCCCACCTTTGGGTGCGCTTTCGCATGGTGCCTACTAGTCAGGTTGAGACGGGCCTGTAGTCCAGTGAGAGTCCTGTAGTGTGATTATATATATATATATATATTTATCTACGAACTATTAGCTATTATTGGATTGGTTAGGATGTACATGCGTATCGGGTCTCTGCTTGGGTTGTAGTAGTATAGAACTTGCATGTGGGCCTGACCCACTCATCATTTTTCAGGTATCGGACATTCCAGTCTAGAGCTTGTTCGTGCTGAGTAGGGACGATCTTCCATTCTACCGACGACGTAGGACTTCTTTCCAAATATTAGATTTGGATTTTATTTTCAGTTTTTACTTTCATTCAGTTTGGTATTTTTAATAGGGGTCCACTAGAGATGGATTCCCGAGTTGTTAAACTGATGGAGTTTTGGATTTTCAGATTCTAAGTATTTAATTATAAAGGGTTTTACTTTTAGTTTCTTCCAGCTTAAACTTTATTTATTAAATTCATTTTGTCATCTGTGTTCACTTTTAAAATATTAATTGTTTGATATTCCCTCGGATCTGTGCTCGGACTTGATCACCCGTGGCTCTAGAATCGAGGGGTATCACAATACCCCAAACATCAAAGATTTCTACCATAAGAATATTTGTCAAGGGTATTATGTCTCTTCTTGACATCAATCCCATCTTTTGACATCGCTCATACTCCTTGTAAAGATTATAGGCATCTCTATGGATGGTATGCCAAAATAGCCCACTTTGAAGAACCTTCAAAGCGGTCTTCCTTGTAATAAAATGTCCACCACATGCAAGGGTATGGCAAAACACGAGGACACTTGCCACATCACTCTCCGGAATGCATCTTCTCACGATTTGATCCAGGCAATATCGAAACAAAATGGGATCTTCCCAAAAATATTTCAGAATGTTGGCAAAGAAACGGTTCTTTTCTTGCCTTGACCAATTGGTTAGAAGTTTGCCAATTGCAAGAAAATTCACAATGTCGGTGAACCAAGGCATTTTTCCATTGGAAATTTGGAAGAGTTGTTCATCCGGAAATGAATCATGAACTGGTGGGCTTGGGGAAGATTCTACCATCAATCTTGAAAGATGATCGGCAACCACATTTTCGGTTCCTTTCTAATCCTTGATTTCGAAATCAAATTCTTAAAGAAGCAAAATTCATCTTATTAAACGAGATTTAGTTTCTTTCTTGGTCAACAGATGCCTCAGACCGGCATGATCAAAATATACAATGACTTTTGACCCTAAGAGGTAGGACCAGAATTTATCAAGAGCATACACTATGGCAAGTAATTCTTTCTCAGTAGTGGCGTAATTCAATTGGACTCCCGAGAAAGTCTTGCTTGCATAGTATATGGCGCATGGAAGTTTTCCTACCCTTTATCCCAAAACTGCTCCCATTGTGTAGTTAGAAGCGTCACACATAATTTCAAATGGTAATGACCAATTGGGAGGTTGCATGATGGGAGCCGATGACAATAAACCACGGAGTGTATGAAAAGTATCAAGGCATGCTTGATCAAAGACAAATGGGGTCTCCTTGGCAAGAAGATTGCATAAAGGTCTAGCAATTTTGTTAAAGTCATTGATGAAGCAACGATAGAAGCCGGCATGACCTAGAAAGGAGCAGATTTCTCTTACCATAGAAGGTGAAGGCAATTTAGAAATAAGCTCAACTTTTGCTTTATCAACCTCAATACCCCTTTTTGAGATGACATGTCCCAAAACAATCGCCTCTTGAACCATGAAATGGCTCTTTTCCCAATTAAGAACAAAGTTTGTTTTGCGACATCTTTTAAGCACCAAAGATAAATTTTTAAGACATGCATCAAAGGAAGACCCAAAAACTGAAAAATCATCCAGAAAAACTTATAGATACTTTTCCACCATGTATGAGAAAATTGACATCATACATATTTGAAATGTGGCGAGGGCATTGCATAAACCAAATGGCATCCGTCTATAGGCAAATGTGCCAAAAAGGACAAGTAAAGGTGGTTTTCTCTTGGTCTAAGGGGTCAAGGGCTACTTGATTGTAACCCGAATAGCCATCAAGAAAGAAGTAATATTGTTGCATGGCCAATCTCTCTAGAATTTGATCAATGAATGGCAAAGAAAAGTGATCTTTCCTAGTGGCGGCATTTAATTTTCGGTAGTCAATGCATACACACCATGAATTAGCGGTATGCTTAGAAATTGCCTCACCTTTTGAATTTTCAACCACCGTAATCCTCGATTTCTTAGGGACTACTTGGGTTGGACTCACCCATTTGCTATCAGAGATTGGATAAATTATACCGGCATCTAGAAGCTTAACAATTTTCTTCTTAACCACCTCTTTCATGTTTGGATTCAATCTCCTTTGGGCATCTCTAAAAGGTTTCTCATCATCTTCCATAAGAATGTGATGCATTCAAATGGAAGGGTCAATTCCCTTTAAATCAGTCACACTCCATCCAATAGCTTCCTTATTTTCTTTAAGCACATTCAAAAGATCATTTTCTTGGTCCTCTTCAAGACTCGAAGAAATGATGACTGGAAGAGTTTCTTTCAGGCCTAAGAAAGCATACTTAAGATTGGAAGGAAGAGCTTTAGGCTTAAGAGTCAGTGGAGAGATTAAAGATGGAACCAGTGGAGTAGTAGAAAGTGGAGGAAGAGGTTCTTTTGGAGCTTTCCAAGGTGAAAAATTCAAACTTGCAACGGATTCCATTAAGTTGCTTACCTCACTCATTGATCCTTCATTGTCGAACCTACAATTCCCATACATTTCAAGGAGACAAGACATAAGAGGGTCCTCGGAGAAGAAAGAGGAAAGATTGTTCTCGGTTGGTTTTTTCATAATCATGGAAGGAATGGACTCCTCAACAACTTCATCCAAGATATCTATGAGACAACACTCATCTTCATCTATAGGATATCAACTTACATTGAAAATATTAAGCTTAACCATCACGTTACCAAAAGAAAAGTCCATAACCCCGGATCTACAATTAATGGTTACATTCGCTGTGACAAGGAATGGCCTTCCTAAGATGATTGGGATATGGTTACTAGGGTTGGCAACCAATTCGGTATCAAGAACCACAAAATCAACGGGGAAATAAAATTTGTCAACCTTGATGAGTATGTCCTCAATCAAACCCCTAGGTATTTTGATGGATCTATCGGCTAATTGAAGCACCACCGAGGGTGGCTTCAGATCATTCAAACCTAGTTGGACATACACAGAGTAGGGAATCAAATTGACACTCGTTCTTAAGTCAAGAAGAGCTCTACGAACTTCATGGTTTCCAATTACATATGAGATGGTCGGAGCACCGGGATCTTTGAACTTAAGTGGAGTATTATGTTGAATGATGGAACTCACTTGTTCCGTGAGAAACACTTTTTTAGGGCCTTGTCCCTTGTTCTTTCTCTTTTGTGTGCAAAGGTCTTTCAAAATTTTGATAAGGTAGAATTTTCCTAATTGCATCTAGGAGAGAAAGATTTATATTAACTTGTTTAAACACCTCCATCATATTATGGATTTTTCCCTCTTACCTCCTGCAACTTGAGGAGATGATGAAGAAGATTGAGAATTCTTAGTGGGACCATTTTCATCTAAGGAAGTAGGAATAGGATTGGAGACGGGACGGGTGCTAACTTTGGGTTGCACAGGTTCACTATCTTCATTTGGTTTTTCAACCCTATGATCAATTTGCCTATCACTTCTTAAAGTGATAATTGCTTGCACTTGCTCTTGGGAAGGGTATCCCGATGTAGGATTTGCTTCCACTAAGTATTGAGCTTTTGGGTTTCTTTCGGGTTGGTTAAGTAGTTTACTAATTTCTCTTTCATTCAATGAATTAGCTATCATCCTAATTTAGGATTCAAGCTTTGATATCAATTGAGAATGAGAATGTAACAATTTAGTGTTCACTTCCAAACTACCCAAAGCCACCAAAACCTTATCTTCAAATGTGGAATTACTAGAAAGTGCATGAGGATGATGGGAGCATATTTGAGAATTATAAACTTGAGAATGAGAATAATGATTCATTCTTTGATGATAAGAGGAAGAAACAAATCCTTGAGAACCTTCATTTTTTTTTTTTATGAGGAGGAACATACCGACTTAGAAAATTTTTAGCTTAAAAAAGACTTGAGTTTTCACTCCACACCGGAACATAGGCATTTTAACGAGGGTAAGTAAATGTACCATTGACTTGTTCATAGTGTTCATTAAGCACATGTCCATGGGGACAATTGGAAGTAGTATGTAACACACTTGAACATGTCATGCAAGGCTCATAAGAGTGATAAGGATGATTATGAAAAGGAGATGATTGGGCTGGTTTTTGACTCAATAGAAATTGGTCAAGTCTTTTAGTGAGAGTTTTGTCCTCGACAACAATCTCCATTGGACTTTCAATTTGACACACCTTCAAATTTTTCCTTTTTTTAATAGAATGATGACTCACCTGAGAATTGTGATATTTATGCAATTAATTTTCACTCATTTTTTCAAAAAGGTGCCAAACATCATCTTCATGTTTCCCAAAATATGAACCTCCACATGAAGTATCAACTATGTCCTTGTGGGTGTCGGATAGGCTTTCATAGAAATATTGAACCACTTACCATTTTGGAATGCCATGGTGTGGACATTTCCACAGCAAGTCATTCAATCTTTCCCAAGCTTCATGCAAAATTTCTCCCTCCCCTAAAGAAAATTCTCTAATGGCGGTTCTCATTGAATTGGTCAAGCTCTTAGGTTAAAAAATTTTAAAAAATTTATTTTTCATTTGTATCCAAGAAGTTATTGAATTTGCCCCCAAATTGTTAAACCAATGCTTCGCCTTAAGAAAAGTAACCTAAGGACTTCTTTCTGGACATTCATGTATTTCACGGTGGAGCATATTTCAATAAATTTATCAAGATGTTTATATGGTTTCTCATCATCTAAGCCATAGAAAAGTGGACACATTTGAATAGTCTCGGGCTTAATTCATATTAATCGGCCCCAAAATTAGGGAGCATGATACAATTCGGTGCCTGGTACTCATGGAAATTGTAATGATCACGAAGGATCATTGGAGGAATTGGAGCTTGAACTCCGAGAGGAAATTGGTCGAAGGGAGGATGTTCCATGAAATTTGGATCTAAGCAACCAAGATTACCCTCTAAATTTTCCATTGGAGTGGCTAAGATGAAAGGTGGGTAAAGGACCGCACAAAACTCAAACAACACACCAACAAAAACAAGCATTCCTCCTTCACAACACAAAACAATCAACAACAAACCTCCACATACATTAATCCCATACTCCCATGCTTTTAGTAAATACAAGAAATAAATTGACTCCTCACGGGCCAACGATAAACAATGAAAATAAGAATTGTCACCATGCGGGCTGGTGATTTAACTAAGCAAAGAGAGTTAGAAAAGCTCATAGAATGTCCTTAAACAACTTCAAAATATTTTTAATTTTTTCCTTGCTTTGCTTTGCAATTTTTTTTTTTAGCTTTTTATGCCTTGCGTTGCTTTAGAATTCCCTTGCTTCACTTTCCTTGGCTCCAAGTACCTAGCTAATCAAGAACAAACATAATAAGTAAATAAAGTAAAATAAAAATAAAAACAAGATCAAAGGAGTACTAATTCCTAATTAATCCCAAAATATGGCATTGCCAATCCCCGGCAATGATGCCAAAACTTAGTGTGTTTCGCTGGGTGCACCAAAGCTTAATGTGGTGTGATGTGAAATGTGGCCAAGTTTAAATTTATAGAATGTCACTACCACTACTAACTACTAACGTAGCAAGAGTGAGTAGGGATCTTCCCAAGGGAAAGAAAAGGTATTTTGGAATCAATGTTGGATTAGTAGATCGAATAATCAAAAGAGGGGTTTGATTTGATTAATTAAACTAATGGTTCAATTAAAGCAATACAATTAAGTGACAATTTAGAAATTATAGAAAGTAATATGAGAGAAAAGTCTTGGGGCTTAGAGTTCACCACTAAACTTCACTTCACTAAACACTAGCAATTGTAAATTAATGAGGAAATTCATATTGTAAAATGTGAGTGTGTGTGTCACCAATTGAAAACTAAGCATAGATGGCAAATAAGCATAGATCGTCTAATCAATCTAGTGAGTAGCACAACCTATCAAATGAGACCATTAACCATTCAATTAAGCCACAATTAGTGCACACACATAAATCTAAAGAAATGAATTTCTTGCACTCATAAGTATGGAACATCAAACAACAAGAATAGATTGTCCACCTATCTAAAAAATTAAAGTAATTACACTACAACTAAGTTAATGACATAAAAATTAAGCTAATTAAACTAAGGATATGGCGCAATCCATCAAGAAATAAGAATAAACCATCAAATAAACCACAAGAGTAATCAATTAAACACCATGCCCTGACCATCACTAGATTTATATCATCAACATACATAGACATGCATCAATTTCATTAAATCTAGAGAAAAACACATAAACATTCATTCTAGCATATATAGACATATGGATAGAATTAAATGATCATTTGAAAATATTAATCCATACAAATTATGTACAAATTATAAGACCTATATTTATTCATGGTCAAAACATCAATTACTACTAAAATCCCCAAAGATATACAAAAGCTAGGTTTAGGAAGAAAGCCTATGGGCTATCTCTAGCCCCAAGAGAAGGATTTAGCCACTCATTGTAGTGGCCATAGAACACTCAAGGGTTAACTTGGAGATTGGCATCATCTTCTTCATCTTTGCTTTCTTCATAAACCCTAGTTCTAGAGAGTGAAACTATTTCTATATTTGGTAAAATATCTACTAGAGGAAACTTTTACAAATTGGTTCAATTAATCTATTGCAAGACTCTTTGAGTAGGTAATAAGTTAGAAATAATGCCTCTGATTGGTGAAAATTCATAGCTACAAAAGTAGGTAGAGTCCGAGCGTGCTCAGGATTTAGACATCACACTGTCAGCAGTCATTTCGATCGATCGGAAGGTTTTCGATCAATCAAACACTTGCTTTGATCAATCAAAGCTGATGGGTCACAAAAATATCTTGTTGGCCTTATCTGGATTGCTGAGCTGGCACCGCCTTGATCTTGATCGATTGAAACTTTCTTCGATTGATTGGGATTTCCTTTGATCGATTAAAGTTCCACTAATGCAATTTTCTAACTTCTTTCTAGATTTGCTCCTTAACTCAAAATGTGATCTAAATGGCTCTTCTTAGCCTGTTTGAACTTTATTAACCTGAAATAGGCAAAAACACAAATAAGTACTAAAACATGATAGTAAGATAGATGAATGGACTAAAATACCCTAACTTAGGTGCTAAAATGCGTCACATTTGAGCACTTATCATCTTCCACAAAACGTCCTAAGTTCAACTTCTTCTTCTCCAAAATATTTGTCTGGTTATGTGTAATGTCTTAGTTGCCTTTTTTCTCGGTTACACTTTATCTAGAGAAATGTACTACTTGCAATCATAAGCATGGATCATCTAACACAAGCATGGATTGTCTACCTATCTAGGAATTTAAAGGCAATTGCACTACAATTATACTAATGACAAAGAAATTAAACTAGTTAAGCTAATGTTGTAGAACAACCCATCAAGCATAAGTATAATATATCAAACAAATCACAAGAGTAACCAATAAGCCACATGCCTTGACCATCACTAAACTCACAATTCCAACACACATAGACATGCATCAAATTTGTAAAATCTAATGTAAAGACATAATAATCTATTCCATCATACATAGACATATGAGTTGAAAAATTAATTGGAAGAATTGATCCATGCAAATTATGTAAAAACTTAAGATCTATATATATTCATAGGTCAAAACATCATTTACAACAAGAATCCCCTAAAGATAACAAAATACTAGAGTTTAGAAGGCAAGCCTAGGGCTATCTCTAGCCCCAAGAGAATGATCTAGCCACTCATGGTTGTTGTTGTTCAACCCTCAAGGGCTTCCTTCAATGTTAGCTGTGTCTTCTTCCTCTTGCTTTGCTCTCCAAAAACCCTAAACTAGAGATAGAAAATATCTAAGAACTACACTAATTGTTTAATAAATGGAAAAATAAAACTTGGAACCTTTTTGTGGGTGCAATTTTTTACACCCGAACACCTAAAGGGATCAATTACGGAAAACACACAGAAAAAATTAAGAAGGGAGCAAGTAAATCTTTGAGATAGTAATAGTATTCAAAGTCTCATACCTTTTACCTTTGTTCAGGCTCTATTTATAAGTGTTTTTTAGCTTAGGAATTTACATGGAGCCGTTTCTTGGCTTTTATTCCCAAACGTGGGTAATTTATGCCTACAGATCGTGCATTTGACATTAGTGCGGGCGTTATGGAGTTTGGGCCTTGTCAGAATTGGGCCTGTTTATTCTGCCTCTATTTTAAGTAGGCCTTCCTTCGCTGGGCTTATGTCTCATTATGGGCTTCCAGTTTTTTTAGCCTTTTTGCGGGCTGCCTTTTGTCGTCACGTGTTGTTTTGCGATTGGTGTGATTTTTTTCCCTCCACACTTTGCCCACAATTTCTTTTTATGAATTTGATTCATAAAAGGAATTGTAACCGTTTTCGGGAAGTGGAGAAGTTTTTGCGGTTGTTACGGCTGATCATTACCATTCGTGCTGTCGATTCTGGGACTTCGTGTTTGCCCTTCCGTTATCCGCCCCCTTCAGCTTATATACTACGTTTTCGTGATTTGGGCATCTATATCTGTGATTTTATTCCTGAGTTTTGGCGAGAATCTGATTGCTAACTGCTTCGACATCTCATTCCATCCGCCGAGGTTAGTCTTCTTTTCGTTCCATCTTTCTTATATAATGAGTCAAGAAAGTAGTGAATGAACTCATAGAGGTCATATGTCTGATTCTGAGTCGAGAACTGTTGCAGCGAGTCTGAGCAATTATGCTGAGGGTCCCATAGTCCTCCCTGCAGATGTTGTAGAAAGGAAGTCCTTTTCGATTTCTCAGTTGAGAAAGAAGAATCGTGTTCCTTCTGACGTTACCCATGAGGAGTATGACCATGATTTAAACTTTAGTATAGGTGAGGATTTGGAGGAGGGCGAAATGCTTTTCTCGGCTTTGCATTTTCCCGCCTTTCGATTCCCCTTGAACCCTTTTTATCTTCAGGTTTTGTCGGTGTTGAATTTGGCTCCTTTTCAGGTTAACCCTAATTTCTTCCATATTCTCTTCTATCTTCTTGCTCTGAACAGGGTTCGAGGTTTAACCTTGAATCTTGCCGACCTTCTGTTTTGCTACTCGCTTAATAGGTTAAAGGGAGGTGAGGGTAGGTTTCACCTTCACTTTAGACTGGGTAAAACTCTCTTCTCTTATCTTAATACCTCTGACAAAAAGTGGAAGTACAAAATTATTAAGGTCGGAAGGGCATGACGGTTTTATTCCGTTCGGGATTTATTCATTCGATCGAGCTTTCATGCCCCATCTGTTCCCGCATTTGATGATTCGGGCCAGTCTTCTTGCTTTGTTTGCGTCATAAAGCATTTTTGTTGTATATATAACTTCCTAGGTCACAAAACTGACTTTTTCTCTCGAAATTTACAGATAGTCGTCTTGCCTACTTACAGGAAAGAGTTTAGAGCGACGTTCCTTCTGCCAAGACCCTTCTCTCCTCTTCTATTCTTGAGGTGATCTCAAGAGATCCTCCAGTAATTGCTTTAAATCTTGAGGAGCCCATTGACCTCGACGCTTCTGACTCTGAGGCTATCTTATCGCCTGCCCCCCTTACCCTCTCTCAATCAGTGATGGAACTTCCTCTTCCAAAACCCCGTACAACGAAGAAGGAGAGGGAGGCAGCCGCTAAGTTGTTATAAGAAAGGAAGAACCTTCTTATCGAGGCGGGCAGGCTTTCTCCCTCTCAAAAGCAGAAAGGGGCCTAGTCGGGGACTAAGCGTCCATCAGCGAAGGATTATTCTTCTTCGAAGCGTCCCAAGTTAATAGCTGGGGCCTTCGGAGGAAAAAGTGCTTTGATTCTTAGCGCTGCTGATGTCACTGGGGGTGATTTTGCTGGGTCTACCGAGAAGTGGTTCCCCAAAATGATGAAGTCTGATGGGTCCCTCATCACCATTGGTGACTCTGGAACTGAAGACCCAGAGACGTTGATGGGTTTGGCTAGAGGGATGTGGCCTCCCAGAGATGAAATTTTACAACAATAGATGAGCGTTGATGATCTGTTGTCCCTTGCTCCCAAGTCCATAATAGAGGTAACCCTTCTCTTCCCTCTGTTCCTTTTTTTTTTTTTTTTAATTCCATGTTGCTTTTGCGCAGAGCTCTTTCTTAATGTTTGCTCTTATGAAGAAGCTTTCAGCTAACTCCCTTTATGCAAACCAGTTTGCTGCCCTTCAGAAGAGGGTAAGTGCTTTGGAGGCTTCTCTCGCTGAGGAGAAGTGGGAAAAAGCTTAGCAGCTGAAGTCAATTGAGTATTTCGGCAAAAGAGCTAGGGAGCTTGAGGACAAAGTTGTTGAGCTTAACCTGCAGCTTGGGAAAGCAAACTCTCTTATTCAAACCTGCAAGGATGGGGGTTTGGAGATGTTTAACCGTTTTTCCCAGATTGCGAATCTTCGTTATGCCAAATGCTTCAAGCTTGGTTTTGCTTAGGGGCAGCTTCCTTCTGAGGAGAAAGATTATGGTGATGTTGACGAGCATGACGCCGAACAGGGGCTCCTGGTTGTAGGTGAGTACGCCGAGCCTTCGGTTGGCCCTAGAAAGACAGAGTTTGCTGCTCTGTTGAAGGGTGAGGTGTCTGGTGAGGTTCCGCCTCCTCTTCATTACCCTTCAGGTTCTCAGGGGTTACCTGCCCTGTCACTTGATACCCCTTCTTCTGTTCCTGCCAGAGTAGAGTTGGTTGATGCATTTACGCAGAGGTTCAATGCAGAGGGTGGAGCTGTGCCTGATGGTGATCCTGCGTAGCTTCCTTTTTTTGGAGGTGTTGGGTATGCCCTACCTCTTTTGTAAAAACCCTCACTTATTTGTAAGAACATGAAGGTTTTCTTTTAACAATCTTTGGGATTGCTTTTGCTTATATTATTGCTTGTGGTTCGATATATATTTGTCTGCTTTGCAATTAACGTTCGGGCGTTAGGCATTTTTTTTTCTATTTAGCGATTGGCTCCTGGGGTCGTTCGGCTTTTCTGGTCTTGAACGACTTATCCGGTCAAGCCTGTTCGGGCGTTAGGCTTTTGGGGCCTTTGCCTATTTTGCGATCGGCTCTTGGGGCCGTTCAGCTTTTTTGGACTTGAGCTGTTTATCCGGTCAAGCCCATTCGGGCGTTAGGCTCTTGGGGCCTTCGCCTATTTTGCAATCGGCTCTTGGGGTCGTTCGATTTTTTTGGACTTGAGCGGTTTATCTGGTCAACCCCGTTCGGGCATTAGGCTTTTGAGGCCTTCGCCTATTTTACGATCAGCTCTTGGGGCCGTTCGGCTTTTTTTTGGACTTAAGCAGTTTATCCGGTCAAGCCCGTTCGAGCGTTAGGCTCTTGGGGCCTTCGCCTATTTTGCGATCGAGTCTTAGGGCCGTTTGGCTTTTTTTGGACTTGAGCGGTTTATCCGGTCAAGCCCATTCTGGCGTTTAGCTCTTGGGGCCTTTACCTATTTTGCGATCGGCTCTTGGGGCTATTCGGCTTTTTTGGACTTGAGCAGTTTATCCGGTCAAGCCCGTTCGGGTGTTAGGCTCTTGGGGCCTTCGCCTATTTTGCGATCGGCTCTTGGGGCCGTTCGGGTTTTTTGGACTTGAGCAGTTTATCCGGTCAAGCCCGTTCGGGCATTAGGCTCTTGGGGCCTTCGCTTATTTTGCGATCGGCTCTTGGGGCCGTTCGGCTTTTTTGGACTTGAGCGGTTTATCCGGTCAAGCCCGTTCGAGCGTTAGGCTCTTGGGACCTTCGTCTATTTTACGATCGGCTCTTGGGGCCGTTCGGTTTTTTTGGACTTGAGCGGTTTATTCGGTCAAGCCCGTTCGAGCGTTAAGCTCTTGGGGCCTTCGCCTATTTTGCGATCGGCTCTTGGGGCCGTTTGGCTTTTTTGGACTTGAGCGGTTTATCCGGTCAAGTCCATTCATAAGTCTGTCTTGAGTGGGAAGTCCTCGTGCTGAACCCCTTTTATTGGACCTTCTTTGTGTGGGCGTTCCCTTGCTGACGTTTAGAATTTAAATGATTTCTGTCTTATAGAAAACCCATTTTCTGTTTAAGTGAGATAGGGATTTGCAAAGAAGTGACCTATCCCAAAAGAAAGCGAGGAAGACCCTACATTACGGACCCCCTCTAATAATGAGCTGAGACTATCCATGGGCCTCGTAATTTAGGGCCCTCACCCGCTAATTGTATACCCGGCAGGTTATATTATAATAATAAGGGATTCTTTTCCTTTTTTGTCGATGTGGGACCGTACGTTCTAAAAAGGGGAAAATATATGAGGAGTGTATGGAGACCTCTGACAATGGGGCACTTTAGTGTCGTAAGTGGGGTCCCATTATCAATGGGCCCCACACATTGATAGGCACTTAAATGTGGATCCTTATAAGAAAAGGGTTAGATTCCACTTTTTGAGCGATGTGGGACATCGTTTCTTGTAGGTAATAAGACCTTATTTGTGGTAAGATAAAAGATAAAAAGTGTGAAGTGGAGACCCTGATGGTGGGTCCCGTTATGGGTCGCCTACCATTAGGGGACTACTCTACTATTTAGATCTCGTGTTATTTCACTTTAAATAATAGTCAGAAGTTTTGTTTTTATTCAATGTGGGACATTTGAAAAAGGATGTCAGCAGCTTTATTTATTCAAAAAGTAGAGTACTGGAAAACACTGTACGATTTACTTTATTGAAAGTACCTTTTCAGGTTCATTGCATTCCTCGGCTTGGTCATTTCGGTGCCATCCAAGTGTCGAAGTCTGTAAGCTCATTTTCCAATCATATCTGATATTCGGTATGGCCATTCCGAGTTAGGTTCCAATTTGCTGACGTACTTTTCTGATTTCAGGAGCACCAGATTTCCCGGATTGAAGCTTCTCCTTTTGACCCTTTTGTTATAACTATTTGTTATCTTCTGCTGTTAGGCTGCTAGCCGGATGGCTGTGGTAACCCTTTTTTCTTCCAATAGATCCAGACTGTGTTCCAGAAGCTGATTATTTGACTCCTGGTTCCAAGCTAAGCTTCAGATGGTGGGTGTCACCACTTCGGTAGGGATTACGGTCTCGGTGCCGTAAGCTAGAGAGAAAGGGGTTTCACCAGTGGAACGTCTCGGGGTAGTTCTGTATGCCCATAGGACATTGGGCAATTCTTCTAACCACTTCCCTTTTTTATCTTCAAGCTTCTTTTTGATGCAGGCAAAGATCGTCCTATTGGTTTTCTTCGTTTGCCCATTGCCTTGGGGGTGGTATGCAGCTGACACTTTCTGGTTAATACCGTACTTGTTGAAGAAACGTTGAGTGTATTGATTATCCAAATTCTGCCCGTTGTCCATGATGATGGATTTTGGGATTCCGAATCTACATATCAGGTTGTTCCAAACGAATTTTTTCACTTGGACATTAGTCACACTCACATATGCCTCTGCTTCTACCCATTTAGTGAAATAATCAGTGGCTAACAAGGCGTACCTTTTCTGTGATACCGCCATTGGTAGGGGTCCTACCACGTCTATTCCCCATTGTACGAACGGCCATGGGCTGCTCATGGTGTGTATTTCTTCCGGGGGTAGATGGACGAAGGGGGAATACCTTTGACACTTGTCGCATCTGCGAGAGTATTCTTCTATTTCCCTTGCCATGTAGGGCCAGAAATAACCTTGAGTGAGAGCTTTATGAGCCAACGACCTGCCCTCAGAATGATTCCTGCACTCCCCTTAATGTATCTATTTTAGAACTTCTCGGGACTCCGTTGGGGTCAGACACTTGAGGTAGGGTCCGGAATGCGATCGTTTGAAGAGCTGTCCTCCTACCACAGAATATTTGGTAGCTTTCATCCTTAGCTGCCGGGCTACTTCCTTAGAATTGGGGAGTTCTTCTCTCTCATGGTAAGCCAATATCGAATTTATCCAGCTTGGTTCCCATGGGATAACCAACACCTGCACTCCCCTTGTGATGCTCGGTGTTTCTAGGACATCAATGGGGACGACTCTGGTGAGTGACTCGTCCACTAGGGATGCTGAATTTGGCAAATGATCAGCTATCGGGTTTTCTTCCCTAGGGATCTACTGAAATTTGATTATATCAAAGTACTTTGTCATTTTTTCAACTTCTTCTCAGTATGCATTCATTTTGCACTCCCTGGTGGTATACTCTCCAGTCACCTGCCTTGTGATGAGCTGCGAATCGCTATAGGCTTTGAGGTGCTTTACTTGGAGTTTCCTGGCCAATATGAGCGCTACCAGCAGTGCCTCATATTCAGCTTCGTTATTTGTGATTGAGAACTCTAGTCGGACTGACTGTTGGATTCTGGTCCCCTCGGGGGTTCTTATCTCGACTCCTGCTTTGGCTCCATTTTAACTCGAAGAACCATCGACGTATAATTCCCAGCAAGGCTTTTCCGTGGTTTGCTGTTCTTCCCCTGGGTCAATGTCTAAGAGAAAATCCGGAACCACTTGCCCCTTTTGGGCGATGCGCGATTCGTACCAGATGTCAAAGGAGCTTAATTCAATTGCCCATTTGGTGATCCGACCTGAGATGTCTGGTTTACTGAGAATTGCTTTGATAGGATGTATTGTGGGAACTACTATCCGATGCGCCTCAAAATAGTGTCGGAGTTTCCTTTTAGCTTGAACTAAAGCAAGGATGATTTTTTCTGCCATTGAGTACCGGCTTTCTGTGTCGGTCATAGCCTTGCTGGAATAAAAGATCGGGTGTTCCTTCTTTCCCACTTCTTGTAATGACCCAGGTTTTTATTCAACCTAGTGTCCTGTGATGAACAGAAGATTGACCCGATAACAGATCCAGATGCGGAAGCAAAAGAAACAAGACAATGGTCTCTTAAGGCATATCACACTTCTAAGACCCTAAGATGACCTTCCATAAGGTCGCGGAACCTAAAGGAATAACCAGAAGCGAAAACTAGAATGAAAAGGTCACTTGGTACCCTATAGCACCAATGACAACCAAAGGAGCAAGATCTAGTTCAAACTAGACCATGTACGCCATAAAATGACTCAAGCAAGATCAACAAGGTCAAGTGGAAACGAATGAAACAAGGTTAACCTATCTAGGCAACAAACCAAACAAGACCCACAAGGCAGTCCCATTTCGGTCGACCGAAATGGAGCTTCGGTCGGCCGAAGTAAGCCAAAAAAAAAAGGAGAAGAATGAGCCTTCATTTGGGTCGACCGAAATGACAAACCGGTCGACCAATTTGTGGCTCGAGATGAAAAAGGCTACTAGAATTGGCAAAACATTGTTCAACTAAAACCACAAGAGAATCGATCGACCGAACTGGGCCAAACATCAAAAATGGCTACTAGAATTGAGTTTTCACTGTTCAATTGAAATTCAAAGGGCATCGGTCGACCGAAATAAGCCACCGATCGACCGAAACAGTTCGAAAATGTGAAGAATGAACATGCTATGCACCAAAACTGAAAAGAGACTTTAAGTCTCATTTGCATCCCCCATGGCATGATCAATTTACATTATATGCTAATGTGTGATGGTGTGAACATACACGCAAGTGTAATATGATATTTTAGACGTGCTACCATGGCCCATGGCCTTATTACATTTCATTTACAAAATTTGACATGCCAAACCTTCAAAGGTTGGAAAATTACATTTTTAGACAAAATCTAGCGCCAAATGAGTACAAGTGCAATAATAAACATGCTTGGCCCTTGGCCTCATGTCATACATGTCAATTACCTTACAAAAAGTGTACTTATGTACACATTACATATTTAGAACAAAAATACAAGTTTTGTCATACAAAGCTACAAATAGGATTTCACGCCAACATTTTCATGAAAATGATACTTCAAGTCTACGAAACTTCCATGGCGTAGTGTGCATCCCAAATCAAGATCCCTGTACCTGAAAAATGTTCCCACTATGTGGGTGAGTAACATAAAGTTACTTGTAGGAGATAAAGCATGCATTGACCTAACATTTTACAATTTTATCACCTTAAGGTAAAACATGTCAAAGGGGCTCATGCCACCTAACGTCTACGTCAGAGTGAGACTCAGGGAGCATTCTAAGCTACTCATGCAATTTAAAGCGAACAACGGCATACAAGTATACATGCTCAAGTATACTAAACAATATCAAAACATGTTATGCAACACACAAGCATACATTTCCAAGTATACTAAAACATATTAAGACAAGTCATGTAATGTCTAGACATATTTACACAAGTATACATTTTATATGGAAATCTCGTAAATCAAGCATACGAACACAAGTATACTAAGCTAAATGGGATACGCCTAAAACAAGTAGACACAACACAAGTATACTAAATGAAATTTAAACTCACAGAGCAAGTATACAAGTTCAAGTATACTAAATAGGATTCAAATATCCAAGGCAAGCATTAATTCTTAAGCTACAAGTAATCTATGATTAACAACTTGAAATTAAATGCGAAATCAAATAGTGGAAAAACTAAGACATGTGGTCGCTAGACCAAGCAGGTATTTTTAGGTAATTATGACCCACAAGGTACCACCTAGTGCGCACTTATGACTTAGAAGACTCTTGTCTCCGTACTAGAGTCAAACCCTAGCCATCACATAAATTATGTTCTCACAAGCTTTCCAAAACCATTAAGTTTAGAACTTATACAAAATCAAATGCAAGTTACCACATTCCATACACAAGTAAGGTTGGATCCACACAATTCATGTCCTAGAATTCAATTCTAAATAGCATATGACATGTCAAGTCCTCAATATGCAATTTATACATAAAACAAGAATATTTACAACAATTGAGCCCCATTACCATCCTAAGCCACAAGTACTAAATAGGCTACAATTTAGTATCAAGCTTTCAAGGTAAACAATTGTAATATTCTAACAAGCTATATACCTACACAAAATACGTTTAAACAAGCTATCCAAGACAATGATATCACATACCATGCTAAGTCAAATTACCATCTTTAGAGACGACAAGTACTAATTTTACAACAAGTTAGTAGCATGCTCACAAAGTAATTAAACATATTCCATTTCAAGAGATTTTCTACCTAACATGGAAAGTCTCTAGATTTCAAATCAATTCCAATTAAGCTCAAATTAATACATGTGAAAGGACATAGCACAGTCTTAACATATATTGTCTCTAACATCAATTTAAGTGACTAAAACACTTAAAGTAAAATTAATTAAGCTAATTAATTAATTTTCTCTAGATTTTCAAACAACTCTAAATATCATCAATTTAACATATGTCAAAGTACTCACCAAGACCTACTTTAATATCATATTACAAGTTGATTTCATATTTATGTCAACTATGTGAATTAATCTTTCACAAAGGATAAATATTAAATAAATTTAGCAATTCTCATTCAAATGCTCCAAGTTTAATATATGTCAAAAAGAATACCAAGGCCTAAATTTCTAGCATGCCACAATTTAATTCTAAGTAACATACATCCATGTGAATTAAATCTTAATCATAGAAAATAATTAAATTAAATTCTAAAACTTGAACAAAGGCATGCTTACAAGTTGTATATGTTCATATAACAATCAATACAACATTAATATAAACCCAAGACATCCCCTACCTCATTTTGAGATGAAATCTCAAATCCCCACCAAATTGAAACTGCTCCGAATCTGACGGTACTCTTAGGTTTTGTCGGGGACAACACGATCTACATAAACCCCTAAGAAGCCCCATCAAAATCACAACTTGACTTCCAACCCAAACTCAAGAAATGGTTAAAAATGAATTCTAATAAGGGGGAAAGATAAAGCACGTCGAGGGGAATGATAAACGTTAAGGCCGAAGAGTTTTCACTAAGGAAATCAAGTGGAGGAGAAGAAAGAATGAAGGCAGCCCCTTGGGCTCCCATGGCTGCCGGCCAAGAGGGTGAAGAAGATGATGGAAATCTGACTTTTTGACTTAATACCTCCAATTTATAGAAAAACCCTAAAAGTGCCCCGAAAGGGTCCCCCCGGGTCCGAAAAAGTGAATTTTGAACAAACGTACTCAAAGGACAAAAATCTTTGAACAAAAAGGATTCAAAATGAGAAAATATGAACAACGGAAGAAATGGCGTCAAAAACTGAGTCTCGAGCAGAGAGATATGACTCGAACAAGTTCGGAGGCAACAGGGTCCAGAAACCCTGAAACTGGAGAAAAATGACCAGAAGGAAATTCTATGAGCACACAACTAGACGAAATGTGAAAATGAATCCCGTATGAGGATCCAGACTAAAAACAAGGTATTTTGCAATAACTTTCATTAATTGCACAATAGCCCCTATAAAAAGGGTTAACTGCAAAACTGCCCCAGAATGAAAATATCTTCCAAAAGATATTTTCTTAGATACCCCTGAAATAAAAAATCTTCAAAAGATATTTACGAAAAATACCCTAAGAAAAGAAAAAGATTTTGAAAAATTGTGCATCCATGCCCCTATGGACACCGAGAGCAACTAAAGTACTTTTCTACAAAAGTAAAGATACGTATTTCGTGAAAACCACTTAGAATGAAGATACGTGAAGTCAAAAACCAACTCTGAATGCAAAGAGTGAGGTTATGTCAACAAAGTGACAAACGGGGAAAAGACCAAATAGGGAAAAGGACAAAACAGTGAAAAGGACGAAAAAGTGAATAGTGTCAAAAAACGAAAAATGTGGAAATGACTCGATCCACAAAGAAAGTTGTCAATCCAAAGGAAAGAGTCTCAGAAACCATTTCCGAGCACTCGAGATGACACTAAGTGACGAGAAACTGAACTTAGAAAAGAATTTTCAAAGAAAAAAAATTCATCCATAAAATTCTGAGGAAAAAGGAAGGGAAGAAAATGACCGGGTCATTACACTTCTTTTACTAAGGCTGAGTTGGTTGCTGACTGAGATACTGCTAAGTAGAGGTACAATGGCTCTTCGGGTTCTGGAGCAGATAGAATTGGGGAATTTGTCATGTACTCCTTGAGTTTCACGAGAGCTTCTCTCTGCTTTGCCCCCCAGATATCTCCTTTTTTGGCTCTAATTGCGTCGAGGAACGGTTTGCACTTGTCTGATAGTCTGGATATAAAGCGGCTAAGAGTCGCTACTCTGCCAGTGAGGATTTGGACTTCCCTCACAGTTCGGGGCTCTTGACTCTGTAGCAATTTTGCCAACTGAGTGGGACTTGCCTCTATTCCCCTTTTGCTCACCAGGTGACCGAGGAACTGTCCCGAGGATACTCCGAACGAACATTTTGCTGGGTTTAACATCATTCTATGTTTCCTGAGAGTATAAAACACATCCTGCAGGTATTGCCGATGATCTTTCTTAACTTTGCTTTTCACCACCATATCGTCTATGTAAGCTTCGATTGTTCGGCCGATCTGTTCTTCGAACATTTTGTTGATCAGACTTTGATAAGTTGTTTCTGCATTTTTTAACCCGAAGGGCATTACCTTATAGCAATAGGTCCCCCGTTCGGTGATGAGAGAAGTCTTTTCTTCGTCCGAAAGGTTTATCGGGATTTGGTTGTAACCCGAGTAAGCATCAAGGAAAGTCAGTTTTTCATATCCGGTCGTGGCGTCTACCATCTGATTGATCTTGGGGAGTGGGAAGCTATCTTTTGGGCACACTTTGTTCAGGTTGGTGAAGTCAATGCATACTCACCATTTACCATTCTTTTTTTGGACAACCGCCACGTTTGACAACCATTGAAGATACTGGACTTCTCTGATGAACGCTGATTCTAAAAGTCGATTGACTTCTTCGGCAATGATTTTATTCCTTTCGGGGGCAAACCTTCTTTGCTTTTGTTTTACCGGATGGTGGCCGGGGTCCACATTTAAGCTGTGACAGGCCATCCGTGGGTCAATTCCTGGCATATCCCAATGATTCCAAGCGAATATGTCTGCGTTCTTCCTTAGGATTTCTGCTAGTTCCTCCTTCTCCTGAACTGACTGAAGAGTCCCTATGTAGGTCAGCTTGCGCTCGTCCCCTGTGACTATCTGTATGGCTTCTAGGGGTTCTACAATAAGATGCTCTTCTTTCGGTTCCTCCGTTTCTTTTAGAGGGGAAGAGCTCGGTAATTGCTATTTTAGCAATTTCTTGTCTTTTTCGGAAGGATAAACCGTCGTGTGGTAGCACTCCTTTGCTGTTACCTGGTCCCCCTAGATATCGATGACCTCTTGACCATTTAGGCTTATGCATCTCATGACTTAGTATAGGGTTGATGAGACTCCTTCTATGTGGTGGATCCATCCTCGACCCATTAGTAAATTATAGGTCGGGTGAATATCCACAATCATGAAGTTCTCTTTCAGGGATCTTTTAGCAGCAGTGACTGATAGCGTGATCACACCTGTGGGCTCCACTCTTCTTCTATCGAATCTTACCAAAGGACTTTTAGTGGGAAGAATCTGGTCTGCAGCCAATTTTAACTGATCGAACGTCCACTTTGTCATGATATTAGCGCTACTGCCGGGGTCAATCAGTACTCGTCTAACCAGATAGTTAGCCACTAGTAGACTAACTACTAATGGGTCTTCGTGTGGGTGTTGCACCCTTCTGAGATCCCCTTTATGAAAAGAAACTTGTGCTTGATTGGGTTTACAGTTGACAGTATTGATTTCCCCAATCCTTCACAGCTTATGGGCTTGTTTGAGTTGGATCCTATAGGAATTTACCGATTACTCGTCTTCTTCCGGACGACCATGAATTATGTTAATTACCCGGACAAGATGGCTCTCTACCGCAGCTTTTGGAATTGCCCGGGCTTGATCTTGCTGCCTTTACTACTCTGTGGTAATCAAGTATTCAGTTAACTCGCCCTTGGCTATTAACGCTTCCACCTGTCTTCTCAAGCTCCTACAATCATTAGTCAGGTGGCCGAAATCACTGTGGAATGCACAGTGTTTATCCTGGTCTCTTTGCTCCATTGGCTATCTGATTGGTGGTGGGATCTGGAAGATGTTTCTTACCTTGGTCTCCTGGTACAGTCTGGCCAATGTTACTTTAAGTGGTGTGACCCTTTCAGTTGTTCGGGATTACTTTTCAGGGGCTCGTCCCTCAATAGTTGGGGGTTCCCGATGGGCCCGCGGGTTGTTCGATCGCTCATTCAGTCGATTCTCTACTGTGACCAGTGTCGCTCTCTACTGCCTAGTTACTTTATTTTTTTCAAGTCTAATGTAGTTTTGTGCCCGTGAATTCAGCTCCAACATGTTAGTTGGGGTCTTCTTCACCAAAGAAGAATGAAAACGTGAGCCCTGCACCATGGCTATCTTGAACTCTTTTATAGCTGTGTCTTGATTGCAATCTGATATGCCCGAAAACTCCATGTTGAATCAGGTGAGGAAGGTTTGCAGGCCTTCTCCCTTCATCTGTCGATTCATAAAGAGACTGGCAATGGTTTTCTTCTGTTTTCTATTTCCACAATACTGGGCCAAGAACACGATGCATAGTGATTTGAAGTTTGGGATCGATTTAAACGGGCAATTCTTGAACCACTCTAGGGCCACCCCCGTCAGGCTGAATGGAAATATTTTGCACATGAATAGATCATTGTGAGCCTCTAGTGTCATTTCCTGAGTATAGTGGTTGAGATGCTGGAGGGGATCTCTAGTCCCATTGAATTTAATGAACTTGGGCATCGTGAATTTCTTGAGTCTTGCGACCTGTTCTATCTCATCTGTGAAATGGGTTTTTACCATTGATGCAGTAAATTCTCTCGCCATGTCTTCGGGCATTTAGGCCTTCAGCCCTTTGATTCATTCATCCATTTCTTTCCGGAGCCTGGCGATAAAGTTATTCTCCGAAAATGGCTGACCAATTGCTGGGGTCCACACTTCTTTTCTACCTGAATTCGTGTCATCTAATGGATGGGCTTTGGTGATTCGAGGCCTCCCAATATTGGAGTTCCCCAAGGTGCACGACTGACTTGTGGCATCGTGGGTGCCTTCCAGCATTTCATTGGGCTGTTGGCGTGGAGCCTTCTGTTGGTGGGGTGGACTATCATCGCCTGGCTCCATGGGGGGATCTTCGTTCTGGCGTTCGGGCCGAGGGTCGTTCGGCTGTTCATTCCACCGAGCATTGCCTCAAAGTCTTTCATTTTCTCTGCGTAGAGTGCTGAATTGTGCCACGCTGGTTTCTTGAGCCTGCCTTAGCATATTGATTTGCTCAACGCTGGCTTCATTTGCTTGTCGCAGGACTTCCAGTTTGCGCTTGCATCTCTTCACGTATCTTCTGCATGGTCTCCTGTTGTTGCGGTTGAACAATGTTTGGCTCTGTTGCCATTCTGGAGTGATGCTGTATGCAAGGGATAGGGAACGGACTTTTTGTATCGATGTTCCCACAGACGGCGCCAAAGTGTAGGTGCAATTTTTTACACCCGAACACCTAAAGGGATCGATTACGGAAAGCACACAGAAAAAATTAAGAAGGGAGCAAGTAAATCTTTGAGATAGTAATAGTATTCAGAGTCTCATGCCTTTTACCTTATTTAGGCTCTATTTATAAGTGTTTTTTAGCTTAGGAATTTACATGGAGCCGTTTCTTGGCTTTTATTCCCAAACGTGGGTAATTTATGCCTACAGATCGTGCATTTGACATTATTGCGGGCGTTATGGAGTTTGGGCCTTGTCAGAATTGGGCCTGTTTATTCTACCTTTGTTTTAAGTAGGCCTTCCTTCGCTGGGCTTATGTCTCATTATGGGCTTCCAGTTTTTTTAGCCTCTTTATGGGTTGCCTTTTGTCGCCACGTGTTGTTTTGCGATTGGTGTGATTTGTTTCCCTCCACGCCTTTACAATTGATTCAATTTCATTTAAGTACTAGCTCCCTTGAGTGGTCTCCAAGTCATAAATTGCCATCTAATTGGTCTAATCCCACAGCCAAAAGTTAAGTGGAATTAGGGCGCGTTCGGGAATAAAACAGCTCACTGCCAGTAGGATCTCGATCGATCGAAATGGTCTTCGATGGATCGCGAGTCACCTCAATCGAAAATGACGTGGCTTGAAAACATCTTCTGTTGGCTTTATCCTTTGCTAAGCTAGCATGATGACGTGGCTTCGAAGGATCTTGAAGCTTCGAATGATCAAGGATGAATATTTGAACGATCGAGATTACTCCAGTGCAGTTTTTTCAAACTTTTTCTGAATTTTCTTCTTGACTCCAAAAAGGGGCTAATAGGTTCTTTTTAGCCTATTTGAACCTTATTGACTTGAATAGACAAAAACAAGAATTAGAACTAAGACAGGAAAGTAAGATAGATGAATTGTCTAAAATACCCTAGCTTAGGTGCTAAAATGTGTAACATTTGAACACTTATCACTTACCATATTACCCCCTAACGGCTATATTTTTCAAAGGGGTTATAAATACACAATGTTTGGACATTTTGGGTATGCATTGGAGAAAAATAAAGAAACCTTCTTGAGTATCAAAGAGCTTTTGTTCTTCATCTTCTTCATCCTCTCATACATATCATTCGTATAGTATTGAGCTTTTTTTGTATTCATTTATACTCTGGTTGTGAGCTTTAATTTGCATATCAATCTTTAAGAGATAGATTCTTGTGCAACAAATTTCTATCTACAATCAATTGTAAGGATCAGTGTGATCCAACAGAAGTCTAAGAAAGGATTGTTCTCTTAGTAAGAAGAATTAGAAGTGGTGTGCTTCTTGTACCTATTTTCTCTCCACCCGTAAAGAGGTGCCATAGTGGGATCGGAAAGTCTCAAGAGGGATCTTGAGCCGAGGAGTAGGAGTTATCGAACCTCGCTAAATCGTTGTGTCAAGTGTTTGCATTTCTCTTCCCTTTTCTCTTTTACAATTGTGTTATTAATTGCTTGAGTTTATTTCCTGAATATTGCATAATTGCTATAAGTGTTTATTAGATTTTGCAAAACAATTAAAATCAAAAATTGGTCATTGTTTGCGATAGACTCTATTCACCCCCCTTTAGAGTCAATACTTGGGTAACACTCCCAACATCGACCACTACTTACCAATACAAAAGAATATTTATATGGCAATGTCATGTCAACAAATCCCAAAAGGGAAAAATGAGCACCGAAACAAAAATGCTCAAAGCCCAACTGTCTCCTAAAAACCAACTACAACGCAATCAACTGTTAATATTTAACCGGTTACTCAAACCACTCTTCCCATGGCTATCTACGCGTCTAGTTAAAGAAACTTCACACTCTAAGTTCAACATCATTACCTTTTATCTTCACTGTTACTCAGAACACCCTTGGCCCCGACAAAGTCAAATGGGGCTATCAGCTAAACCTACGAGATCACCCTTGTCCCAATCATTCCAATCAACAGTTTATCTATTTGGATCATCAAACAACCAGCATTATCCCCTAATACTCCAGACGCGATTTCAAATACAACCCTAGTCCACAGCTTTCAAATTCTAAAATGTAATGCACACAGTAACTCAGTACCTATCCTCTATCACCTCATTCGGGTTGTTACAATTGATAAACGGCGGAATAGGAGGGAAGCAACCTCCCCAATTGTCATTCCCAATCCCACCAGTTTCGCCATCATATATATCTATATATATATATATATATATATATATATATTGGTGTTGTCTATCTTGCAACAAGCTAAAAAGTATGGCCAAGTTTAAATTTATAGAATGCTACTACCACTTCTAACTAAAACATAGCAAGAAGAGTAGGGATCATCCTAAGGGAAATGAGTCATGCTTTGGAATCAATTATAGAGTAGTAGGTCGACTAATCAAAGATGGGGTGATTTGATTAAACTAGAGTTCAATTAAAACATGCAATTGACAATCTAGAAATTAAAGGAAAAATAAATGAGAGAAGGGACTTAGGGCTTAGAGTTCACCACTAAGCTTCACTTCACTTGATACTAGCAATTGTAAATTAATGGAGACACTTAAGTTGTAAAATGTGTGTGTGTGTGTGTGTGTGTGTGTGTGTCACTAATTGAAAACTAAGCATGGACGACAAATAAGCATAGACTGTCTAGTCAATCTAGTGTGTAACACAAACTATCAAATGAGACCAATAACCATTCAATTTAACCACAATTAGAACACACATAATATTCTAGAGAAATGTACTCCTTGCATTCATAAGTATGGAACATCAAGAAACAAGAATAGATTCTCCACCTATCTAAAAATTTAAAGCAATTACACTACATCTAGGCTAGAGACATGAAAATTAAACTAATTAAACTAAAGGTGTGGTACAATCCATCAAAAAACAAGTGTAAACCATCAAATAAATCACAAGGGTACTCAATTAAGCACTATGTTTTGACCATCACTAAATTAACAACATCAATATACATAGACATGCATTAATTCCATTAAATCTAAAGAAAAGCACATGAACATCCATTCTAGCATATATAGACATATGGATAGAAATAAATGATCAATTGAAAGCATTAATCCATACACGTCAAGTAGAAACCACAAGATATATATTTTTTCAAGATTAAAACATTTATTACAACTAAAATCCCCAAAAATGTACAAAAGACTAGCTCTAGGAAGTAAACTTATGGGCTATCTCTAGCCTCAAATGAAGGATTTAGCCACTTATTGTAGTGCTCATGAGACCTTCAAGGGCTAGCTTGGAGGTTGGCATCATCATCTTCATCCTTGCTTTCTTCCCAAAACCCTAGTTCTAGAGAGAAAACTATGTAAAAATATCTACTCTATGAAAATTACAATATCAATGATAGAATGTTCAATTAATTAATTATATTCCTCTTTTGAGTAGCCTCTAAGTTAGAAAAATAGCTTATGATTGGAGGAAATTCGCAGCTATACAAATTAGGTAGAAATCGGCGCGCTCGGGAATTGGACAGCACACTGCCAACAGGCACTTCAATCGGTCAAACACTTAACTTCGATCGATCGAAGGTGACATGGCTCGAAAATATCTTCTTTGGCCTTATCCACTTGGCTGAGCTGGCACCGCCTAACTTCGATCGATCGAGAATCCCTTCGATAGATCGAAGTTCCTTAGAGACAATTTTCTTGGCTTCTTTCCAACTTTGCTCCGTGGCTGCAAAATGAGGCTAAAAGGCTCTTGTTAGCCTGTTTGAACTTTATTCACCTGAAATAAGCAATAACATAAATAAGTACTTAAGACATGAAAGTAAGATAGATGAATGGACTAAAATACCCTAATTTAGGTGCTAAAATGCGTCACATTTGAGCACTCATCATATATATATATATATATATATATCAGGATATAGATAGGTTGAACTGGAACACCAAATCCAAAAATCTCCTCATTCGATTCCGATTGATGAGCAAAAGAAATACTAATAAATACTACCCCATTGATGAATTGCATGGGAAACTTCAATATGGATAACCAAAACTATAAATTGTTTGGTGGATGTTTGGCATAATTAATATATGGGGGTAAAATCACATAACCCCCTTCTACTATCATATCCTTGCAAAAAAAAAAAAAAAAAAAAAAAAAAAAAAAATCCACTAAAATTAAACACCCCCTTCAACTACAAAAAGTTATCAAGTTATGTTGCCCAAATATTGATTCTAGAGGGGGAGTGAATAAAGTTTATAACAAACAATGGCCAACTTTCAGTTTTAATTGTTTTGCAAATTTTAATAAACACCTTATAACAATTATGTAATAGTCAGGATATAAACTTAAGTAATTAATAGTACAATTGTAAAAGAGATAAGGGAAGAAAAATGCAAACACTTGACACAATAATTTAGCGAAGTTCGGTAACTCCTACTCCTCGACTCAAGATCCCTCTTGAGACTTTCCTAATCCCACTATGGCACCTCCTTACGGGTGGAAAGCAAACCGGTATAAGAAGCACACCACTTCTAATTCTTTTTACTAAGAGAACAATCCTCTGTTAGACTTCTGTTGGATTACACCAACCCTTATAATTGATTGTAGATAAAAATTTGTTGCACAAGAATATATCTCTCAAAGATTGATATGCAAATCAAAACTCACAACTAGAGTATAAATGAATACAAATAAAGCTCAATACTCTATGAATGATATGTATGAGTGGCTGAAGAAGATGAAGAACAAAAGCACTTTGATACTTAAGAAGGTTTCTTTATTTTTTTCCAATGCATACCCACAATATCCAAAACATTGTGTATTTATAACCTCTTTGAAGAATATAACTGTTAGGGGTGATTTCATTTTCTCAGATCTAAAATTTTAGTCCATTTGATCGTTAGCTTCAGAACCAAATGTCATTTGATCGAATACATAAAGCATCTGATCAGTCACTTGGACTCATCTGATCGGTCACATTGGTGAAGGGATCGATAGGTTCAGATCCTATTTTACCGCACATGCCAAAAAGTAATCCATCTGATCGGATACATTGGTGAACTGATCGGTCACTTGATATACCACAAAAGATGTGAGTTCACTAGTTTTGGCATCCTATCGATAATATGACTGATCTAATCGGTCAGATGAAAAATAAATAATTTTTCTCTATTTTGATCATCTGATAGACAACCTACTCTGTTACTTCTGCATACCTTAAAGTAAATGTCTTTACTGTTTTTATATGTCTATTTACTTTAAGTTTACAATGTAAATAAGGACGTACCCCTTATTTGGATTCAATAAAAAATACAAGAAAATTAAAATCCAACTAAATCAAAATGTAAAAATTTAGTTTTAGTACAATTTGGGGTTTCCGATAGTTTTGGTAAAACTTGATCCTCCGTGTAGGCCAATGTAGAATTGATGAAAAAATCTCAAAAAATCAAATTTGGCTAATTGAAGTATAATGAGTAATTATCGGGAAAAATTATTTTGAAATAGTTATTATTACAAAAATCAATTTTTCATACTTAGCCAAAAATACAGTTTTTCATGAGGCGCATTCAATGGTCCTAATGTCCGATATTAAGTCACGGAAACAAAGGCTTCATATGCCTTAACCTTTATATTCTAGTGACCAATATGAATTATGTGATTAATGTGCATAGTTCTAGCATTTCTAGCATAGGTGATGAGTTCTTTCAAAGGTTATGCAAGTTTGAACTAACTCATTCTTTTAACAATGACTTCATATCTCAAATATATATGATGAAATTCATAATCTATTGCTAATGGATATATGAACATATGAATGATGGTATGATATGCGTGGTCCTATAAGAGATAAATTTCAAATAGATTCATAAATATTTTGATATTGAATCCTAAACACTCACCAAGCTATATACCCCTTTCTTCAAGCTTTGCTTGTTTGTTGTAGTCCAAGCTTTCTTTGGATGAACTTACATTTGGTTCCTTACAACTTCATGCCTCTTTGTATCCATTCTTTTCCATCGATATGATCTTTATTACTTCATTGAGGTCATTCTTTAAATATGAATCAATTACCATACTCAATGTAAACATTAGTCCATAAACACTATTAATGGGTTGTAATTATCAAAATCACTAGATTATCTTTGGTTAAAGGCTTTGTGCCAACAAGTTACCCCATATCCGTGACCGCCCCATTTATTAAGTTGTGAAATGACAAAATTAACCCTATGATTTATTTATTTATTTATTATTATTATTATTTTTTTTTGAAAAAAAACTCCCTTCCGCATGGGTGCGATTGCATCGCCGGAAGTCTTAAAAAAAACTCCCTTTCGCATGGATGCGATTGCATCGCCGGAAGTCTTTTTCATCTTCGCTGGAGCTGGACCCGTACAATCTCAGAGCTATCAAAGTGTATGTGAAAGAATTATTCTAATGCCAAATTCCATTGCACTTACAGGGATTTTGTGATTAACCTGAGCAATCAGTTACAGGTAACTTGGGCTAAACCCTATCCAAATGCTTTTGTCATTAACCTCTACCATTAAATAGAGGTAACTTGAGGTTACTATGGTGCTCAAATGGAGCCTAGTTTGATCATGACTTGCATTGAAAGTCGTAAATTAAATTATAGAAGACTAAATACAGTTTTAATCCTAAGTTGAACAAAGTGGCTCCAATGTGCTTCCCTTCATTTGACTTCCCCATGACTTATGATTCAAAATTGTTTTATTCTGAGCCCTTCAATTTCATTGTAGATATCTGAATTTGAGACTGATTGGCCACATATAACCAAAATTCAATCATTAAAATTTAGTGCCAAATGAAACTTTAGGTCATGACTCAAGAATATTGAATTTTAGAGACCCGTTTGGGTTCCCGGCGTGTTTAACGAGTGTTTGCATTACTATTTAGCCATTAAACGAGTGTTTGCATTACTACTTCGCCATTAAACGCTTAAAGGCACTACTCTGTCAGAGCTGATTTTAAAAAGTGTGTGTGTGAGGAAGAAGAGTGTTTTTGTAATTTCATTTGATAACCTAATAAATTGATCGGTTAGGTGTATAAGGTAACTTAATTTTTTTTTTTTTGTTTTTTGGTGGGTAGTAGAGGGGTTATGTGATTTTACCCTTGGCCGCTCGGTTTATTTGTTACGTGTGAGGATATCAAGTCTTGCCTGTTTGTTTTTACCTAAAAATAAAAAAATAAAAAAAAAGAAAAGTGTTGCCTGTTTGTCTGTTTTAGCAATTACATTTTTATTTATTTATTTCATATTAATTAAAAAAAAAAAATCCCCATTTCTATTCAGAGTGCGTGTTAACAAATAAATCGCATCCTTGAGTTGAGGGGGGAGAAGAGAGAATGAAGTTGTTATCTGCATCATCATCAGCGTTAGCGCATCCTCTTCTTCCTACACTGTCGCAAACCCTAAATCGGATCAATTTGAATCCCCCATTCCCAGAAATTGGAAGGTTGCAATTTGGTTGCAACAATAATAATGATAAAAAGATGAAGAATGGGACGACGGGGATGATGGGGATAAGTAGTACTAGTAGAGACAGAAGCAAGAATCGAAAGCCCCTACAGAGAGGGAGGAACCTCAGCATCGAAGCAATCCAAACAGTTCAGGCTCTCAAACGTAATTTAAACAACAATAATAAGAAGAGCAATTGTGGTGATGATTATAATTCTTCAGACTCTTTGGAGCAAGTCTTCCGTTCTAAGCTCAGGCGTTTACTCAAGTTCGATATGATGGCCGTTCTTCGTGAACTCCTCCGCCAGAACCAATGCTATTTGGCCCTCAAGGTACCTTCCTTTATTATTTTTTTCCCCCTTTTGTAGCATATTTATATACTCCAATCTGGTTTTACAATTCATATTATATAGATATATATATAACAGACACCAATTCTGAGGATTCTATTTCCAGTTAGAAATTAGAATACCTATAATGCTATCATCATATATTACTTGAAATGTGGTATTGTCCTCTCCCGTGTCCAACTGTGCAGATCATTGTTCTTCTTTTTGCATGGTTTCTTGACCTTATCCTCAACAAGTTTTCAATAAAAATTTCATTTTTGCATTAGTGATTTATTTCCCCATTTACTTTTTAGCAATTTGTTTTCTGTTATGTCAGAGATGGGACACCCTTGAATAGTTTTTTTTCCGTAGTACATACTACACAAAACTTCCTCTTCGTGTTGAGTGTCACTCTTATCTTGTAGACTAAAAGTACTGAAACTAATTGTGAGATAAAGTAGAGTGTTGGTTTATTAGGATTGAATTAATGTTCTATTCTGAAAGTGCTCTTAATCTTGAATGTAATTGTTGTTATAATTAATTAAGCCTTCTTCGTGAGTTATGAGCCCTAATTGAATATGCAGAAATATTGGTTTATATATACTTACTTGCGCTCTCAAATCCTGGTTTGTTTTGTGTATTTTCCATTACCTAAACTTCCGTGAATATGCCATTTGGTGGCTCAAATTCTCGATCACACTGTTATGTTAGAAGCTTTTGCAAGTTTATAGCATTAGAATTCAGTCGAACTAGCCAATTAACATGTGAAAATTGCATTTCTGATTTCTAGTTTTACCTTTAGTTTGTCAAAATCAACAGTAATATTTTCACTAGAAGACATGCTCAGCCAATTAATGATTGTTATGTCTCCCTTCCTACAATAAGTTTTTTTTTTTTTAATTTTTTTTTTTATTGATAAAACTGAAAATGTGCTGGGAATTTGTTTTCTCATTTTATATCAGGTTGGTCCATAGAAGAGCGAAATTATGTGAACGGGTAAATCCATTCAGTTTAATTATTCCTTACCTACATACATACACTAGTATATATATTTTTTAATGGCAATTTCTGTTCCTTATTTTTCCCTCAAAATGAATATAAATCAATATATAATAAGTTAAGAGCAGTTTGTTAAGGTGCGGTAGGCCTATTTTGGTATTTCTTCCATCCTTAGATTTTTGGCTTCTCTTTTTTTGATATTGGGGGATGTCTTAAATGCCTTATTAACTATTGAGTGAATTGTTTCTAACTGAATGATGTAATTTCTGTCTGATTTCTTTCACAGTTTCAAAGTTATGTTTTAATTACAATTATCATATCATTAGACCTGTTCTCTGTCTGTATGATAATCAAAACCTGTTCAACTACCTTCATCTAATTATCCTCGTTGAATGATTTAGGTTTTTGAGGATGTTCGGAAGGAGGACTGGTATAAACCTCAGGTCTCACTGTACGCTGATATGATATCAGTTTTAGCAAGCAATGGGCTTTTTGAAAAGGTGGAACTTCTTTTCATGCAATTGAAAATGGAAAGTAGTTTAGAGCCTGATACCGAGGGCTTTAATGCACTTTTGGAAAGTCTGATGATAAATAACTTCACTGGAATGGCAATGGAGTGCTTTCAGTTAATGAAAACAACAGGATGCGAGCCAGATAAATCATCATTTAAAATAATGATAAATGGTTTAGAATCAGAGGGAGAAACAGGTCTTTCAGCCATTGTAAGGCTAGAAGCTCAGAAATGTTATGGATTTCTAGAGGAGAATGAAGAGATGACAGTGAGTTGAAATGGATCCTGCCAGATGAATGATTCAATCATATCATGGAAAAGTGAGATATCATGCCCACCTTTGCATGTTGAAAGGTAGTGACTCTGTAACTTGCATTGCCTTAATCCGAATTGAAGAATTGTTTCATACACGAGACCTTTTGCAATTCCTAGATGACAATAGATCTTTTGGTGTAGGTGTGACGGGATAAGGTTAGCATGCAAAATTTCAGTATTTTGGCAGAATATTTTTCTAGCTTCCATAGAATGATGCAGGTTGCTGATTAAGTTTGTGTATTTGGAACTCCACCATTCTCCGCATCTTCAAGACAATTGATTAGTAACTTCATCCTCTCAGTTCAGTTCCTTTTCCATAGTTCACTAATACTTTGTAGTCCATCCTCGACTGTGATCCTGCAGTAAAGAATTCCTCTTGCCTAACTTGTATTTCCAGAAATCATCAAGGCTCTGTTATTAGAGTTTGCATTGAGATTACTTCAGCCTCAGATTCTGCAAATTACCTTTCTTTTGAATTTGCAGCATTTTAAGCCTCTGAACCGGAGTTGAATTGTTTTACTATGGAAAACAACTGTCAGGTGGCTGTTTCTGCATGTTGGAGTTCCTCTAACCTTTGGAGCCTCAAGCTACTAGATTCCAATCGGTTATGGTTAATCCAAAAGAATCCAAGGCTCTGCAGTTGTGTGGTCCATGAACTGAGAAGCTGGGTTTTAAACTGAAGTTTTCTGGGTCATTGGTCCCAAGGCTCTTCCTAGATGATGAGTCCAGGTTATGCTGGGATCTCAGTTTCTATTCTTACTTTATTTCTTTGTTTCTTCCGTTTGCTAAGTAACAAACTCACACGTGTACATATATATCCCAAACTAGCAATAACTAGGTTTCTCTAAATTACTCTATTAATATGTGCTTAACAAGTTTATGACATAAAAAAGATAATATACTATTTATAAAAAGATAATCTATTATTCATTTACATCCATTAGAACCGTACAAGCTAGATATGTACTTTTCAGATTGATGGTTATGCTGCACATGCAAGTACGGGGATAAACCATCTCAGAGGCAGTTGGTCAAACTGATGAATCAGTTGGCAAGGAAAACGATTTGATGAATCAGTTTAATTTTTAGAGAGATAAAATTTCTTTACACCATTTAGCTTGATGCAAATTGTATCATATTTGATAGAATAATAACTCCCTCCTTACCCTCCTTTTCATTTTCTTTCTATTTTCATATTAAAAGAGTAAGAGAGCTCTCTCATGACTCATGAGCTCTCCTTCTTGACTATTGTATTGAGAGATTTTATTAAAACATTCATTTGACTTTTCACACGTCTCAAAAACTACCTCAATCTAATGGTAAATAAAGTGAGAGATGACTCTTGTCGTGAGAGGGCTCTATTGATAGCCTTACCCCTTTTAAAAACATATATTGTACAGCCTTTTCATTCAATTTCATTTCTTTTTCTTCCAAGTTCCAACTCATAATCCAAAGTCCAAACAGGCCCTAAAACTTGCCTACTGGACAAGTTTATGAGATTTATTACCATTCTTAACTAGGAGAGGAATGCCAAATTGCCTTTATCCTGTTGATACGGTTATCATTTGCATCTCTTGTATATCTACTGCTTACCGCCTTAAAAATTATATCCATGGTGAACTCATCAGTGTCTTGTAGATCCACATTTACGCGCAAGTATTGTATTTATGTTGCTTAGCACAATAAAGAAGTACTATATATTTATTTAATTGGTATGTCTCTCGTGTGAGTTGTGAAGCCACGTAGATATACTATGACTGAAAATTTTAGGGCTCAGATAAACCAGAATAGAGAATTCACATACAGCAGAAGAATGCAATTTCAAGGGAGACATACTTTTGCTTTTTCATAATTACACATTCCATCAACGCGTATATTTTCTTCTCAACATATAACAAAGAGGTCTAATTGGGGCCTACAAGTTGTATTCTTTTCAAAGCTGTTCTCCAACTTTTTCTTCTATTTTGACCATGAACTGGAATTCATTGAATGGCTGGGAATTTAGATTACTCAAAGCTGAATGCTTTTTGATGTGCATACCTTTGTTATCTTGATTATCTGCTGCCTGACTTCTAAATTCTAGTTTTTCATCTTGCCAATACTAGAACTGTTTCCCTTGGAATGTCTGACCAAATCTCCAGTTTGCCGGAGCAACATTGTAGGATGTGACTGTTTTCCCGCCGCTCGTTGTGACCTCGAACGAAAGAGGCTGTCCTGCAAGGTTGATATTACACTGCCAATTTTGGCCCCAATTCCTACCCATGGGTATCCACCCTGTCTTTGATCCTTTTACTTTCACTGCAATCACTTGCCCATCCAAGCCTACATTGGTGATCAGAACTTGATGGAAGTATGAACTCCCCTTCACGGTGAATCTAATCCCTCCATTTCTCTCACAATTAACCCTGTACGTTAATATCCACATGAATTTACTTACTTTGTTTGCTTTATTACTAGAGGGTATTACAAGACAGGCATATATATATATACATACATACAGCAAGCAAAACAAGGGTACTGAATTTCAATTGGTTGTTTTGGTTACCTCCTGTACTGAACTGGAATTAGGTCAGCCCTTGGCTCTGCTATTTCGGCAAATGCAGCCTCGGACATTTCGAAATGTGCTTTGGGGAAGTTGCACCACCCACCATAATCAGCTGGAAGCCCATAATTCGGGGGACAGAAATCCGTGGCGGTTAGAATGACGGAAGGGCTTCCCCGCAGGCACCACAAAATGTGATCGACACATCTCAGCTCGAAGCATCCCCCACAGGTACTCCCTCTTTCAAATAGCATACTACTTAGTCCGGCACTGTGCTTTCCATAGCTGGTCCTGTGAAGGTCCCCATAACCACAAGCACCTTCTGCAATAGTAAATCATAAACTACTGTCGTGAATGAACTCACTGGTCATGTTCCGGTTAAAGACTATATACTAACACAAATTAAGCACTCTTATTATATGTGTTGATTGAGAGTAGAAGCAAGAGAAATACCGATAACGATGGAGTCATATGTTTGGTTGGAGTATGTTGCAGTAGCAGACTTCCATTCAGCCTGTTGTTGAGCATGAGCAGCAGCCCCAGCCCCGGGGTATGTGTGTGTGTGCAATAAAACCAAGACCAAGTAGGCAAATGTGGGCTTAAGGGCACCCATTTGAGACCAGAAAGGTTTCTGTGAAGTTTTTTTGATTTGCATCTGAATAATGGTCCCTATTCTTGCCCTTACACTTCTTTTCTTTTCTTTTTCTTTTTTTTTCCTTTTTCTTCTGTGTTTTTCCACTTCCTTTCTTTATGGGGATTGTAGAGGATTGGGAGGTAAAGAAAAAGCTCTTTTTTTTTTTTTCTTTTGGCTTTTTCTTTGGGAGGAAAAAGAAGGAAATGATAAGAACTAGTATTTTGAAAGAGACAAAAAAATGTGTCAGTGAGCGACTAATGAGTCCTCAGTTCACATTGTGGTGAGAAGAGAACACTGAGCACATGAAGGTTGTGCTGTGTTGGATGTTACAGAATAGTAGAAGAGTGTTGTCTTTAATTTTATTTTATTTTTAACCCTTTTGTTATTCCTAGGCGGGAAATGGGAAAGAAGAGTCAAAAAGTTGGTGCCTACTGCCAACAATCTGGCTCCATTCTAGAGAGAGAGAGAGAGAGAGAGAGAGAGAGAGAGTGTGGGGTTCATCTCATTTACGGCTGGTGGCAGACATAAGGGCTGCAGAAAGTCTTAAAATTAATAGGAATCCAAGGGATTCTTCTTTTCTACAGGGGACTGGCTCTCTCTTGCTCAAACCCTACACATTTGGTCCCTTTTTTTAGAGGGAAAAATACATCCCAATGGGCAATTGGAATTTATTCTCACTCTTTTTCTTTTTTTACTACTGTATTTTTTATTTACCGATGGGGATTGGCGGGAATATATATATTTATTTGGCGGGAATTAGTGCCTTCACTCCCTACCTTGCCTGGGCCGGCACCACTTGCAGAAAGATCCATTTGTGGGCTACGAGTCTAGGACGCGCAATCAATATAGCGGTGATTCTAATTTAATATTGTTTGTTGAACAAGTCAATTTGAGTGGATTTATTGAAGTGAATTGTGAGGCTTATGTTTTTTTAATTGCTCATTTATGCAATAAAGGGAGTGGGACTTTTCACTTACTTGTATTGTGTATAAATAACCAAGCAAAAACATTAGGATAGGAAATTCACTGCTGCAACAAAATGAGAAGCTTAATTCTATAGGTTCGGCAATATAACCCAACCGGAAATAAGAATGTGTAAATTATAAACACGTAATTATTTAAAAATAATAATGTTTCATGAAGAGGTCTCTAAACCAATTCAATATTCTCGGGAATCGAAAGCTACTTGACAGAGCATGCGAGCAATTACAAGTTTGATGAAAAATGAACATCAAAATATACCACTACTAGTGCATTGAAAACACATGGAAAGCAAACATGTATTAGGAACTAAATTAAACCAACTTCATCATAACCAGAGAGAAGAGTGAAATGCCACGAGAGTTTGCATCACCTCCTCCGATGGCTTAGCCGAGTGGGGAAGCTTTGGGTCCCACAACATCATCTTCCATTGATTTGAACAGTAATTGTTACAGTTACTTTGTTGCTCGGTTAGGCTTATTGTTTCGTGTAATTGGGCTCTTGGATTGTCTCATGTCAATTCTTTTGATGGGTCAAGGAGCTATATCCACCATCTTTCTTGTACATTACCTTTTACATACGGACGGACTATATTTAATTTCAAAGGATTATAAAAAATAATAATTTTTTGTTTTCTAAATTATTTTCTGAGTGACAAAACTCTAATATAATAATATTTAATTAAACCATTTCAAAATAAAATTAAGGTGAATTGTTATACTCATCTTACCAGACTATAGGCCTAAGTGGTGCAAACTCCTAAATTAGGCCCGTCAAAATAATCTCTGGTTATTATTTAAAATGGGCCTACCATAAGTTTTTCATGAGGTATACATTCTCTCCTTAATGGGCCCACTTTAGCAACTTTAATATCAAGAATCTCTACCTAATTTTCCGCCTTATTGGCTTAATGATTCTAAACTTTTTCTCAATCTCTTTTTTTTTTGCCTTTAACGTGAGATGATAATTTTGTTTATATCTTTTCTAAAGTGTTTAAATCTTGCATTTTGACATTAACAAGTATTTTTCCCCTTTGATTTTATGAACCAATACAGAATTCTCAATACTTTGTTTTTCCTTCAATTTTGCAAAGTGGAAAACAGAAAACAGTGAGTCAAGAAGAGGGATGGAGAAATCAGAGAGATAGAGAAGGGTCGTCAAAACCTCTTTAGTTTCTTTCCATATTTATTTTTGGTATCTTTAGCTCCCAAATAAAATATCAACAATTTAGGTAATTATGTGGCGGTTACACCTACGATCTAGGAGTTGGTCAATTTGATCGGACAGAGTATCATTACTCTTATAGGGAGGCCCACTTTTAAATGTTTGCACTATAATCTTAAATGAAAAGGTGAACTACATTAAACCCCCCTTTCCTATCTGTGTTTTTTACTAAATCCCCTTTTTCCATTTTTTTGTCAATAAACTCCTCTCAACTATTCGTGGTGGGTGATTTAACTAACGGAAGTTAGCTGAAAATGAGCTGTTTGAATATTTAGTTTCACATATATTTTTTAGACAAAAATGTCATTGTACCTATTTTAATATACCTTCACTTATATATCTACTCCATTATCACTCTTAGCCGCATATATTCCACCATTGCAACAACACGTACTCTTCCATCATTATAATATTATATATAATTTGTATCATAATATAATGGTATATATAATATGTGCCATTAAATATTATTTATACTATATTTTCATTCCATCCAGCATTCAGATTAATATAAATTTTGGTTTTTCTCTTGAAATTTATCTGCTATATATATATATATATATTTGAGAATTATATTGTGCATTCATTTATTTGGTTCTTATTGATTTTCATTTTATATAGATTTATTAAATGGACACTGCGAGAAATAATGCCTAATTTTTTTCTTTTTTTATATTAATATTTATGCCTACATGTTTTCTTCTTCTTTTTATTTTTTTATTTTTTTTATTTTTTAATATTTCAATATCATTTTTTTCTATAAAAAAATAAAAAATTCCTTCCATGTGACTAATGTGAACTTGTTAGTTTAGTAAAATGTTAAAACAAAAAACACAATAGAAGTGTTAATTTCTGTGAATGATGTTGTTTAGCTTAATATATATAAAAATAAATAAATAAATAAATAAAAGAAGCAAAGTAGATTTTTCAAATAGGCTTTAATGGATATTTAAGTCAATTTATATTTCAGTTCTCTTTCCACTCACTCCCGTTAGTTAAATCACCCCCCTTGAATAGTTGGGGGAGGGAGGGTTTAGCAAAAAAATAGAAAAAGGGGGTTTAATGAAAAATATAGATAGAAAATAGGAGTTTAATGTAGTTCACTCTAAATGAAATAACAATTTTGGCCATAACTTTACAAATAAATAATTATTATTTTTTAAATGACACAACTGTCCTTTCAGATTTTGTGTCCTTATTTCTAATTTTTAATATTTTAGATATTTTTTGATAAGAGTAAAAAATATATATTATGCTGAATAAATTGCCTCTTTTGACCGGACAACAAAATAAAAAGTAACCATTAAAAAAAATATCTGTTTTGATATGAAAAAAACCCAAAATAAATATATTTATTGAAGAAATTATATATTTTGAGATAAAATTTTTTTTTTTTTATCTCTTCTGAATAAATTATCTCTTTTGATAAGACCAAAATAAATTATTTCTTTTGACAGGACCCATAAAAAATTATCAAAAAAAAAAAGTTACCTCTTTTAACAGGACTAAAAAAAAGTTAATTTTGTTAAATAAATATCTCTTTCTATTGTACCAAAAAAAAGTCATTATGGAATAAATTATCTCTTTTGTCCGTCAAAAATAAAATTTTTAGTATGAAATAAATTATTTTCTTTGAGGGAAAAAAATAGTAAAGAAAGTAAAGAAAAAAAAGTTAAAGTTGTATAAAGGGTAATTATGACATTATAAATTAGGGGATTGTGCATTAATGAATTCAATAACCTTTTGTCATTTCTTTTAAAAGAAAAAGAAAAATGAAATGCAATCGGAGAAAAGTGGAGTGGGCCTCCCTAATTATATATAGTTATTGTTACATTAAATAAGTAAGATTATTCAAAGCAACTTTTAAAAATTTTCAACAATTGTTTTAAAAAGTGCCATTCAATAACAACACAATTTGAATTATCACTACAAAAAGTAAGTTTGATGATGATTTCACTCAAAACTGGACACCGCATGCTAATTGTGTGTTTTTTTTTTTTTTTTATTACTTGGTTTTTAATTTTGTCAGTAGCTAACATTTTTTCTTTCTTCTCATATATATATATATATATATATGTATGAGGGATTCATTGCTATTATAAGCTTCTTCTTCTTTTTTTCCTTCTCATAAAGATATATTTGAAAATTTTGTTATTTGAAAGACAGGAGAGATAAAGTAGAAAAAAAACAAAAATTGAAGAGAAAAAGTAAAGGTAGTCTTGTAAAGTAGAAAATATATATATATATATATAATTTTTAACAATGTTTGTTATTCAATCAAAGGACAAAATGGACAATGTTCAAAGACGTCCAAGACTCTCTTGCTTGTGCCTACTGTTGCTTTTTATTTTCCTCATTCTTAGACTAAACATGAAACTTTCCTTCCTTGTGAACAACACACTATGATGAAGTGAGAATGTAAATTGTTGTTGCAAATGATTTTCAAATATGAGCAAAAACAGAATCAACTTTCTTCTCCCACTTGTGTACGTGCATTGAGCAATTCAATAGTAAGTAATCATCATTATTGTGTGCGTGTTTGAACTTGTAACTTCAATTTTGTTTCGAGAATTTGATCCTACCTCTGCTTACTGAAAGGTTGCTATATTTCTTCTTTTCTGTTGTTTCTCTTCTTCTGGACAGCAGCGTAAATAGTTGTAAGTCCTCCACCAATAGATGGTCTAGCGGTATCAGGCCCTTACTTCTTAAAGGGATGTCAGGAGTTCGAGTTTCAGGGGAGGCATGTGTGTGGATGTACCAACTAAGAAAAAAAAAAAAGTTGCAAGTCGTCCTCCGTGATTGATTTATCCAGTTGTGTGATGGTGAGCAGCTTACAGGTATGGACTTTTTTCACCCAATTTAGAGAAGCAATTGAATTCTCTCATGACAGGCTTGGTGATTAATCAGGGGATCTGTCGTGACCACTCCACGATGATATCTTTCAGTGGAACAATGCAGGTGGCAGGTGTATCCTTGCCATTGTCTCCAATAAGAACTGAATTTCTCTCTTTCCTGCTGCTGCTGCTATCGTTGTCATTCTTGTTATTGAGATATAAATCGTATATTTTCTGGTCCAGTGTTCCTGCTCTATAAACGAACACATCGTCCTCTTTTTCCATACGTTTCCACACAACTTTTAGGTCGTGAACACGATTGAGTGGCATTCCCCTGAAATACAAGTAATCAAAACCAAACCATGTGAGTTTTACAAAGTTGAACATATCATAACACATTCAAACATAGCCAACAAGCTAGGGTACGTTTAGAGGAATTATTATCTACAATACTAAAATGGTGAAGAAGACATGAGTTTATAATGAGTATCAAAATTTCATATCAAATTTACAATTAAAATAACAATATGTTCAAGCCTTGTTAGCTACAAAGAAGAAGAATGTTGCCCATTAATCTCATTCTGACATTGAGAGGAAGTAGAGCCCAGGACATGCAAATTGGAGATTTACCTCCAAGTTTATAACAAAATTAGCTACTCCAAACCCTAAATCACATAAAGTGGAAGTGTGAGAGTGGCAAAATTATGTATAAATAGTGAAAATTTGAACTAAAGCATGTTCGGAGCGTGAGAGCGACGTCTGTTTAAAAAGATTATATGACACCTGTTTAAAAAGATTACATGATTTAGTCCAAACCCTCAAAACTAGTCTAACATATGCACCAAAGACGACTTCTTTTAAATACTTCAATAATTTTATATTCTCTCTTTCTATTCATTAAAGTCCAGATTCTCTACATTCCTTTATTTTAAAAAGAAAAACTAGTCGGAAGGTCTGGAAGTACCAGAATCAGGCAATAAGTTACTTCAAGATTTTCTGAAATTACTGTGGTGGGTCCCATAAAGTAACTCATCACCGCTACCAAATTATCTCATTTGCAACAACAATTTACAGATATGAATTGAGACACTAATCCTTTGATGTGGAGATTATATTATGATTCCACAACATGGATTAGAATAGCTCCAACAAGCAGTCAAAAAGTTTGATTTTTCTATAATGGCAGGTAAATGTTTGAAAACCACAAAGTTTCACTCAAATTATGCAACAATTTGTCAAAAGTGCAGCACATTCATGTCCCATCTCCTTTACATTTCTGATTACCATTTTTATATTGGTTTTGCCCTTAATGCTCCATCTAATCTCAGGTTGAGTAAATGTAAATTCCAAAGATTTATTAATTTCCTAATCACTTGCTCTTCAATTTTTCTTTTTTCGCTTTTATTATTTTATATTTGAAGCTTAACAAGAAAAGCTTTCAAAGGAGAAGATATGATGTATGAACATTCTTACAACATATAAGCTTTGCAGGAAAACCACGTCTATTCTGTCTATGCATTTACCAAGCTGCTCATGTCATATTTCAAATCACATCCATAACCTAGAATTACCATTTTTATAGTGTTTAACATCCGCAACTAGTACATAATCTATTGCTAAAGTGAAGTTAATAACATAAATTTGATTTCCAACTATTTCACACTTCAATTCTTTATAAGTTTATTAAACGATCTCCGACACAATGGTATAATTTCTTTATCTTCAAAAGGGAGGGGTAGATTTGATTCAACGTTTGAGTGAGTACTTATTTAAAAAATAAAAATAAAAATAAAAATAAAAATAAAAATGAAAACAAAATCTTTGTGAATTTTCTCTTGTTCTCATTATCGTCCCGGTTGCCTACTTGGATGAAGTTTAAAAGATTTAATTATTGAATTTGTTTGTCAAAAAAATTTGCCTTTCCTTGTCCATTGTCAATAATGTCATTGTCAACAAAACAATGAAAAAGAAATAGACGTAGAATACAGTTTGACTTTGATGTGGAAATACTAAAAAAAAACGCAAATCTAATTCATCCAACCCAAATCTAATTCATACAGTTATCTTAGAGTCGAAGAAATGGAAATAAAATCTAAATCTAATTTATTTCATTTTTGCAACAAATTCAATAGTAAACCAAACAGAGATTAAGTCACACTTAACATCCTAGAACTTCTATCTATTCAGATTTAGAGCATGTTTAACAGTTCTTATAATATTTTTTTTATGTGTAAATTTAATTTAAAATATATATATATATATATATAGACAATCTTTGGAGATGCTCTTAGAGAAGAAATCCATTTGTAATTAAAATTTCAATCACACATAACACTGTACAAAGATATGTGCCTCTAGCACAACAATAAATTAATATAAAAAGAACTGATATTCCAACTATGAAAAAGTACACCCAAAAGAACAGGGGCTATAGATATATATGAAAAAAGGAAACTGAGAAGGGGAAATTAAATTAATGGGTAAGAGAGGGAGAGACGGAGAATTGAGAAGGGTTACCGAATGTGGAATAGCTCAGAGATGTCAGGCATCTGGATGTAGAAGTTGAGGACATCCAAGAAATTTCTATAGATGGAGATGTGGAGTCCGTCCAGTCTTGGGTAGGGAAGTCGGGGACTCGGCGGTGGTGGCTCTTGCGGCGACTCATTCCGCCACCAACCCGCTGAATACATGTACTCCTTCCATTGGGCGGTGGCGGTGGAGGTGTCGCCACCGCAGTTGGGCTGCGCCGGTGAAAGAGGAACGGCAACGAAGCCGATAGTGGCCATGATGGGTTCGAGGTCGTCATGAACAATGAGGGGTTTGAAGGTGCGCGTGTGCCAGAGTGCCAGCTTTTTTGTACATACCTTCACGCAATCCTCCATATATGCGCGTGTATGTGTCTGTATATATATATATATATATATATACACGCCTTCTCTCTGGGTTTTTTCCCTTCTTCCTCACCTTTCTACCCTTTTCACTTACAATCTGGTTTCAGTGTCTGCAGATACACATCTCTCTGTATATATATATATATATGTATGTATGTATATATAAAAACGGACAGTACATAGATGTAAGGACGATTTGAGAACTTGGAAGGAAAGTTATTCGGTGTGGATTTTGAAATGGTTTTTTTATTTTGACTCTCATGCCAAATAGGAGTGGAAATTAAATATATATATATTTTTTCCTTTAAAGGGTTATTACTATCAAAGAATAATGACGGTATTTAAAACAAATCAAGGGGTATAACAAATGTTTTACCAGTGCATTAGGACTCAATGTCTTTGCTGGGACCAATGGATTTAAAAAGTTGAAAAAAAAATACGTACTACTACTAATAATAACATCTATAAAAATCACCAAAATGGCAAATTACTTGGCCTCTAAGGGTTCGCCTCACCCCTCTTTGGTTTTGTGGTGGTTGAGTAGAAGCCACAGGAATCTACCTCAGCCGTTTGGGTAGCCCCCAAGTTCTTCAACGCATGATATAAGTCCAGTGGAACCTATTTAAGTCCCTCTTAATCGACCAGAGTTCAAGGTAAGGGACAAAAACGGTGTGACTTAACTGGACTTGAGAGTTTCAGGCACCGAGAATAAAAATATGCATCAGGCCTAACAAAAATTTCGGAAAAAAACACAAAAAAAAAGGAAGTTAGGCCTGCAAGATTTGCAAATAAGAAAGGGACTAACAGCAAAAAAATTTCCTAAACTATTCATTTGTTGCCAAATTCATCACAAAAGACTATTTTATCCTTTCTCATTAAAATTTTCATTTCTTATTAAATTATTTTTATTATCTTTTCTCTTATGTAAATATTAATTATACTATTTACCTTAATTTTATTTTTAGAATCAATTTATCATAAAAATGAAAAAATAAGATAAATAGATTTGTAACTACCATATTCTAAATTGATTAACTTATTATTAAAACTTTATTATTTATAATAAAACGTATTATAACCAATTTAAATATTTTTATCGTAAAAAATTATCATATTTTTCATACACTATATTGATGAAAAATTAATAAAATACTTTTGAAAAAAATACCTTCTTTTCATGTAATATATTCATTTAAAAAAATTTCTACTAAAATTTTTTATTTAAATAATTCATTAAAAAAAATTAAAGGTAAATTTATGCAAATTTAATGGAAAATATCTCATCAAATTATTATGAATTTTTTCATAATTTATTTAGATAAGAAAAATATATTAATTTAATTCAATAAGAAGGTGAATTATAGTCATTTAATGAAATAGGGTATAGTCCTTGGGGTAGGTTGCAACAAAATGAGATAGTTTAAGGGGTTTTATGCACGAATTATAGTCCAAAGGGGTTATTTGTAAATTCAAACATAGTTCAAGGGGGTTTTTTGCACTTTACCCAATAAGAAAGACTGAGCTTCATTTATATTGCAAAATTATTTTAATACTTTTGTATAATATTAATAAAAAATACCCTTCCATAAATTAAAAATTCAAAAACCTAATATTTTTCCTTTTTATTATTTTAAAAACTCATATATTCTCATTAAAAAAAAAATAAAATAAAAAATAAAATTAAACAGTGACGGCAGGTGGAGACTGGTGAGAGAATTTAAATTAAGAAGGGTTACACACTAAGAATTTATATCGTGTCCACAACGTATTTAATGTTTCCATGTTGCGGAAATTTCTGCGAGATGAGGATCATTATCAGCATATTGATGTTGGTGAGATTGAGTTGCAGCCGGATGGAACCTATGTAAAGCCACCGTATCGCATTCTAGACCATATGGATCAGGTTCTTCACAGCAAGGTTATATCTCTTGTGTGTGTTAAGTGAAACCATCATAATGAGGCTGAATCTACTTGGGAACGGGAAGATGAAATCCGTTCAAAATTTTGAAAAATTATGGATAAGGTAAGGGCGAATTCTGACTTTAAAAATTAGTGGTATTATATTCTTCTCCCTAACAAAAGGAATTCTGAGGGCAGAATTCCTTTTGTTAGGGAGAAGAATGTAATACCCCTAATTTTTAAAGGATTATTTGAGATTTATTTATTTATTTTATTACATTTAATTTGATTATGTGGCTATATGATTATATGCTTATTTGATTTAATTATTATGTGCTTATTTGATTTAATTGTCTATGTGAATTATGTGTGTTAATTGTGTGTGATTGCATGTTAAATTGTGTAAATTTATTTGTAATTAATTACTAGTATTAAATGTTGTATTTTATTTTATTTTAAAGGAGCTGGACTTGGATAGTAGAAACGGACCAACCAAATGGGTCCCATGAACTACTTGGATAGGAAGCCTAAATGGGTAATGATTATGACCTATGAGTTTTAGATATATATATTTATTTTAATGTGTATATATTGATATTAATGTGTGTATATATATATATGGATATTATTGTTAGGATTATTATTATTATTATTATTGTGACGACCCTGGTTTTACAAGTTAGTGCGTCTTGTGATAACCCAAAGGTTGATCCGAAAACACATCCCGAATGCAGAAGAGAAACTCTAAGAATATACATCATCCCTAAAACGGCAAAATGACCTTCCTTGAAGTCACAGAACTCAACAGAACGAGAGCGGATGCTGGGGTTGAAAATAGACTAATTATGGCCCCAAGAGCAAAATGATCTTTTCACCTAGAAATGAAGTCTTTAGGGATGCACGTCATCCCGAAGACGCCAATGTAACTTCCCATGAAGTTACGGAACTCAAAAGATAACAAGATGCGGAAGCGACATTTTAAAAAGGGACAATTGCAACCCTAGGGGTAAAATGGTCATTTCAAAACAAAAATGGGTGTTACCGGGCACACCATTGGATAGAAGACGAAAAATTAACGAAGTTAGACTCAAGAATCACTTGATTCGGAGTCCGGACGAAAGAGTTATAGTCAAATGAAAACGGGGCGTCAAGGCTGCCAAGGAAGGCACCCATAGGCGCCCACATGTGCACGCCGCGTGCGCACAACCAGCACACCTGACTGTAGCCACAGGGCCTGCACAAATTTTGGGATTTGAAACGCGATTTTGAGGGCTTAAATGGTATTTTTTGGGGAAAAAGTTGTGAAGTGACCCCCCCAAAATCATATTTTCTACATAACCATGTCAAGAGAAATCCTTATTTTTCAAGTGAAATGCCTAAAATGCCCCTTAGATCAGACTTTTTCCTGAAAAATGCATGTACCAGAAAATCAGATTTGGCGCGGGGTTTTCGAGACCAAGACGACATTTTTTAGAAAATGTCTGTGAAGAAATCCCCCTTAAAATTACATTTTCTAAGTGACCATGTCAAGAGAGTTCTTATATTTGAAAATAAATTCCCAAAATACCCTTAAAGTAGATTTTGCAAAAACATAAAAAAAGTATGATACTCCAAGTGTCTAATTCACCAAAAATGGTGTTGTGTGCAAAAGCAATTATGCACGTAAACGTAATATACCTATTTGAGTGTGTTACAATGGCCCATGGCCTTAAAAGACACCCAAAGCAAAATATGGCATGTTAAACCTCAAAATTTCATAATATTGCTTTTAAAGGAAAAACATGAAACCAAAAGGTATATAAGTGAACAAAAAACGTTTTGGCCCTTGGCCATACTTCATATATATAAAATAGATCCCAAATAGTGTGTTTAATGTCACTGGCTTAGAGTTTCAGTACCATTCTAATTGCTCCCGTGTGGCACCAAGACGTTGTTTCTACTCTCGTAAGTATTTGGTCAGCCTAACTCCCGTGCACACCTTAGCCAACACACTCCCATCGTGCGCTTACTAGTATTGTAGTGGCACTCGCCCTCTCTTCACTTAGCTTGCACACTCACACACACTAAGGCACTTAAGTTGGCAAGAAAAGAACACTTCTATTACTTCAAAGAATGCTTTATACAAGGCTAGCACTCAAACTCTCTACAAGGCTCTCAAGGCTCACTCTAGGACTTGTTGTCTACAAAATGAAGTCCCACTCCTATTTATAGGCATCCTCATCCCTAATGGACGGCTAGGATGCATTCTAACCGATGGTGGAAATCGATTCTCTAGAATCTTCTCCCATTTTCTTCACACTTCCATACTTATCTACAAGTATCTACAATATTGTAGAACTCTCCATAGTACTTCACACAATTCTGGAAAACTCTATAATATACTACACATATCTAGAATCTTCCACACAACTCTAGACAACTCCGGAAGACTCTAGAAACTCCACTTGCCATGCAGTTGCCATGTAGCGTCCTCCTCAGCGTCTGCGTGTCGCCTGCGTGGCATAACCTCCATAGGCGGGGCATGACATTCTCCCCTACCCATTTTCGTGACGCCCTCGTCAAGGTTTCTTCAGCTGACCTAGCCTCTCACAAGTCATCAGCACTTACACATACGTCCTTGGCCCAAACATACACGCCCCCTTTGGGAGATGTGAGGTCCTCACGAGCTCCATTGTGTTGACTGCCACCTCTGGACTCTCCTTCCTGCCCACGAGCAGCACCATGCATGCGGCCTTGCCTTCCTCGCCTCCAAGTATCATCAATGCACCAAGGCATGGTAGTGGAGCGGCATTATTCCTGTCCATGAACTCCAGCCCCAACACCATGTCGTGGTCGTCCATCTCCGCAACCTGGAAGTTGGCCTTGCCCTTCCATCCTTGCACGCATAGCTCCACCTCCTTGCACACTCTACTCACGCGTGCCTCATCGAAGTTAACGGCTTTGATCCAGCCCTCCGTCTTGCGTATCTCCAAGCCAAGTCGGTGCGCCTCCTCCGGGGTAATGAAGTTGTGTGTGGCGCCCGTGTCCACCAAGGCTTGCATGACTTTGCCACCAACCTGCACATCGACATAGCGTACCCTGATGAGCACTGAAAAGTGCGCATTTAAACCCGTTAAGCTTAAGCAGTCTAGTACCTTTATCTATCTTACTTTGCCGTTTTAGACTTATTACGTGTTATTTATATTTTTAGGCACTAATCACAAAATTAAGCTAACTCAGCCAAATAAGAGCTTAATTGAAGCAATCCTGAGATAAACCAAAGGAGGGAGCAAAGTGGAGAAAGAAAGGAGCAAAAAGGAATCAAGTTGTGCAGCTGAAAAGTTCGATCGATCCAACTTAGAGTTCGATCGATCGAACATCTATGATCGATCACAGTACTTCTCGATAGATCCAACCTTGGCCTTTGCTAAAATTCCAAGTTCGATCGATCGAACATCACTTTTGATCGATCGAACCCTATTTTGTCCTATTCAAATGATTGATCTTATCCACAGCTGTACGCCTACCAACCACTTTTGTCCTTTTCCCCATAAATATCTTCGAAATATCTCAGCCTTGTCATTATCCGGAGGAGTCAGACCACTTCGATCGATCCAAGATGCAGTTCGATCGATCGATCCAAGTTAAGGTTCGATCGATCGAACTTCCTCCAGCGAGAAAAAGTTAAAGTCCAGCTTATTTATTCCGTCCTTCATCCAATCATTGGAGAATATGCCTTGCACGACCACAGCTCATCATGGGGTGTATTTGACCTACCTATATAAGGAATATGATACACTTTTTGAGAGAGTCTCTTGTCACACATTGAAAATCATCTTGGAGGCTATTCTTGGAGAGGAGGAAGGGGGGAAGCTAGAGCACCATTAGAGGAGATCTTTACCAACAAGGAGCAGCCATGGAGTTAGCCCTTGAGGGTTGGATCATCACTACCATGAGTGGCTAGACATCCTCTTGGGGCTAGAGTTAGCCCCAAGCATGCTTTCTATACTCTAATCTTGTGTATTATTGAGGGATTAGTGTTGTATGATACATCTTGATATTCATGTATATATAAATCTTGATTATTTCATGATTTGTATGGTTTAATGCTTCCAATTGACTATTCTATTCTATCCATATGTCTATGTATGCTAGCGTAGGATATTCATGTGCTTATCCCTAGATTTAGTGTTTTTGATGCATGTCTATGTGTATTGATGCTATAGATCTAGAGATTATCAAGATGATATGCTTAATGAATGTTATTTTGGTTCATTTGATGGTTTATGCCTATTCTTGATGGTTTGTGCCTCTCCCCTAGTCTAGATAGCTTTATTTTCATGCTAGTAGTGTAGATTTAGTGTAGTGGTAGTGTAATGTTAGATGGGAGGACAATCTACTCTTGATGTTTGATGTTCCATGCTTGTGAGTCCAAATGGCATATTCCTCTAATATTGTGTTGTATGTGGATTGTGAGCTTAATGAAGGATTAATGACTAGTTATGATATGTTGTATATTTCACATGTGTTTAGATAATTTATTCCTTTCCCAAAAGATATTTTGTACCTCTCACATTATGTTTAGATAATGCATGTTTAACTAAGTCATCCTTATGGATTGCTTGGACTATGAGCTTAATGAAAGGTTCAATGACTTGAACTGTTATTTTGTTATCTTCACATGATGTTTAGACAATACATTCCTCTACCAATAGATGTATTGTGGCCTCACACATATTGATTGAGACAATTTGCACTTGTTGAGTCACCCTTACCAATTGAATGTCTTTTACACACACAACATTGTTGCAACACATCATTTCCCTCATTAGTCACTTGATTATGGTTTGGAATAGTATTGTTTGGTGGTGATCTCTACACCCCAAGACCTTTCCTTCTTCCTTACTCTTTATTTTATTGCATTTTAATTAATTCTTTTCTAGAAGTAATCAACCAACCTAACTCTCTTTTGCAATCATTTGGTACGCTAGAGTCGAAGTTGAAATTCCAACACGTATAATCCCTTGGGACTATCCCTACTCGCCCTATCTATATTTTATATAGAGAAAGGTAGTAGTAGCTTTCTATAAATGTAAAACTTGGCCACCTCTTAAATTCACAACTCTTCAAGCTTGACTTGGTATCGCGACCCTTGTAAAGGAACCGGTCAGTTTTTGGCGCCGTTGCCGGGGATTAACGGTTTTGTTGGAATTAAACTAGATAATAGTGTTTATTAGATTGCTTCTATTTTTATTTTATTTTCCATTGTATATTCTTTTCTCTTGATTCTCATTATTATTTGTTCAATTAGGTACTTGACTACAAGGAAGGTGAACTTTGGAACTTAAAGCAATCATTGGAGCTTAAAAGCTAAATTTGGAGTTGAAGTGCTAAAGGACCGTTGTGAGCAATTCTTGGAACTCTTGTATTTTAATTATTTCACTTCTTTGTATGCGTGTGATAGCCCTTGTTGAGGCCAATTTTTTCTTGCATTTGGGTTTTAATTGTGAATAGAGGAATTGTTTGATCCAAGTTTGGGGGGGAATTACATCCCTTCACCTTATGCTCCTCCATCACATTTTAATCCTTATGAGATTGAGTCCAATTCATTTCATGCATCATCTTATTATGGACTTGATCACTCATTTAATCCTTCTTATGACTAGTGCCCTCCACCACCATTTTATGATGAATCAATTCCACTACCTTCTAAGTACTCACCCGGATTTGAAGAAAAAGTGTTAGCTTTACTTGATGTGCATATTTCACACACTTCACTTATTAATTCTCATTCTCAAACTTTAGCCAAGAGAGCACTCTACTATAGCCATTGCGGATGCCAAGTCTTTAGTCTCCCTCTTTCTCAGCTCTGTGGCTACCCAAGACTGCAACCCATCAATAAACAAGCACACGCATTGCCGCTCCGGCATCTCTGGGATCTCCAGCATCAAGTTGGAGTACTCTTTCACATACTGTGATACCCCTCGGATCCGAGACACGGGTTGATCAGGCCCAGGCCCAAACCCGAGGGAATATCAAACAATTAATATTTTAAAACGAACACAGATGACAAAATGAAATAAGAATAAAGATTAAAAGCTTAAATGAATATTAATATAAAATCCTCAACTTATAAAACTTAATAACATCCCAATAATCCAAAACCTCCAATAGATTAAACAACTTGGGAATCCATCTCTAGTGGACCCCTAACAATAATCCAAACTGGAATAAAAACAACTGAAAGAAATATCCAGCAACAAGCTATGGAGAGAGTCCTACGTAGTCGGTGGAATGGAAGTCCGTCTCTACTTTGCACGACCAAGCTCTAACCCTGGAACTGACGAGCACCTGAAAAATAAGAGAATGGGTCAGGCCCACATGCAAATCCTAATCTAACTGTAATCCATACAGTGACCTGATACACAGACACCCTAGATACCCTCAACATATCTGTTTAGTCCATAAGTATATATATATCCACACTAAGGATATTTACTAGACTATAATAGGGGTCTTAACCTGAATAGAAGGTATCATGCGAAAACGCACCCAAAGGTGGGCATGAGTACTTAGACCTAACAGGGTACACCTATCTACTATATCCAGCTACGCATCCATTGCATATACGTACCCTAACCAACGATTCTGAGACTCAAGCTCATATCGTGGTACCATAATCATATATCTAAAATCCGTTCGAAACCATAATATGTCATTCAATTATTTATTGAGGAGACATATAAAACACCGTCCAGATAAGCACTCAACTTATTTAGCTGATGTGATTTAACTACAACCAATTAATCCAGGAACTCATTTAACTTAGTCAGTTGATTTGACTTAAACACATTGATCGATTCAATATTTTACAATCCATTCTTTCCATCCGGTAGGTTAGGTCTTAGCGTTTTGAGCTAAACCGTCCCTAATGTGCCACCGTCCCATACCGGTGCATACAATCCTCCGTATCCATGTAAATTACAACATATAAATCATAACTGAGTAATTTACAATCCCAACTACTATCCAAATAATTGCATAAAAGGTTTCGTTATTCTAGCAATTGAAATTCAACAGTAATCCATGTAATTGTAGAAAAGGTTTACTATTTCGACAATTAACATCCCAAAGCATGTATAGATCAAAATAAATATATAGAGGACCCTACCATGAATTTAAAATAGGTTTTTTAAACATCCTACATCCCATTATATTGCTAAAATTTAGTTAAACAATAAATCCATCTTTATCAGTTAACAGTATAAAAAATTTAATAATTTTATACCGTTTGTCCCGTTGACTAGAAGTAAAATTTAATCAACTAAAGGTCTTATTAATACCTAAGATTACCTTTTTGAATCATTCTGTGAAGTCCCAGACTCAATCCAAACAGTCCCCAACTCCTACAGTCTCAAAATTATTCGTAAAAACAAAGTTCAGAAACTATATAAGAGAGAGAGCCTGCTCCAGATTTTGGAGCAGGCTCTAGAAACACTTGGAGCCGCCTCTTAGGAGGGTAGAGCCGGCTCTACCTCTCCTAGAGCCAGCTCTACAATGGGGGGAGCTAGCTCTTTACATTCCAGAGCTGGCTCTCTCCTCCTCCGAGAGCCTTCTTCAACCTTGTTACTCCTGCGACTTTCTGTAATGTTTCCGGCCATTCTCAACCTGTCTATTTGGTTTTAAATTGTTCCTAAGAGTCCTAATTATGTCCAGTATAATCCCCAAGATGTGTTTATAGCAGTTGAAACCAGAAACAGAGGCTACAAGTTCTACAGATTTTACATGCTTTAAGAAACACACTGATATCAAATATACACGAACTGTAATTGAACAAATTTTAACACATACAGATCATCGACATAGCAACTATTATACATGTGAAACTTAGTTATTGCTTAATTAAACCCTAGAGGCTATCTAGGTGCACAGAACACAGGCAAAGGGAAGGAGGAAGAAAAGAACTTGCCTGTTCAGAACTTGCTTGTTTCGGCAACACGAACCACTGTCCAGCCTCCTCTGGTTCTAGGTAGTCCACCACCACACCTCCTTGGTCCTCCCTATTCTTCCCTTGACAGACCCTACAATGCTCTGTTCTTACAAAACCCCTCTCTATTTTCACTCTATAACCTTGAGACGTGAACAGAGCTTTTGTATTCTAAAACCCTAAATCAACACATTGTTCTATATATATATAGAGATTTAAATAAACCCTATTCCTTGTATGCATAGAGACAGAGCCCTAATCCTAATCCTTGTCAGCCCATAACAAAACCTACATTTTAAAACAGTGTCGGCTACACATGTGAATTCCATTACACAGCTAAAACTATAACCTAATTTAATAAATAAAACATTTAACTTAAGCCAATTAAAATAAACCATGAAATTAAAACAATTAATCAATTAAAATAAAATAATTAATCAATTAAAGCAAAACAAAATTCAATTTAAATAACCATTAAATAAACACACAATTAATGCAACCAAACACACAAACAAATAACCAATTAAATAAATTAAAAATGTAATTAAATAATTAAATAAATACTAGGACTATCCTTTTAAAATTAGGGGTATTACACATACTCCCTTATGCTGCCCTTCTACTTCAGGCGCCTTAGGTTGATAATGGCGAGGTCCTCAACACACTCAGGGTAAAACTGCCTCTTGAACTCCTCCCATGTATCAACCGCGCTTACGCCTCTATCGGTGAAGCGCTACCTCCACCATAGAGCGATAGTGTCCGTGAGGTACATAGTGACTGTCTGCACCTTCTCATTATCATCCTCGATTTCCATGCACTCGAAATACCACTCCATGTGCCAAAAGAAGTTGTCAATCTGGCGCGCATTCCTTGCCCCATCATACTCCTTGGGCTCTGACGCCTTCTTCTTCCTTAGCTTCACCACAACCTTGCGCTCTTGGGAGAACTGCTTCTTGCACTCGGCAATCTCCACGCGCAAGTCGTCTACCCGATCATATAAGTCCCTTTCCTTCTCTCGTGCCTTGTTGGCGATGCCATCAATCAGCTTGTAGACCTCCGCCATCCTTCTCTCGAGCCTGCTAAACTTGGTCTTCGTGTAGACCAAGTGTGTGGTAATCGTCTCCTCCAAGCTCTGCTCCAAGACGTGGACTTGGTGGTCTCCTCCGCTAGCCATGTCTACTCCAACAAAGCTCCCTTGACGAACCTGCTCTGATACCAACTGTCACGGGCTTAGAGTTTCAGCACCACTCTAGCTGCTCCCGTGCGGCACCAAGACGTTGCTTCTACTCTCGCAAGTACTTGGTCAGCCTAACTCCCGTGCACACCTTAGCCAACACACCCCTCTCGCGCACTTACTAGTGTTGTAATGGCCCTCGCCCTCTCTTCACTTGGCTTACACACTCACACACACTAAGGCACTTAAGTTGGCAAGGAAAGAACACTTTTATTACTTCAAAGTATGCTTTTTACAAGGCTAGCACTCAAACTCTCTACAAGGCTCTCAAGACTCATTCTAGGACTTGTTGTCTACAAAATAAAGTCCCACTCCTATTTATAAGCATCCCCATCCCTAATGGACGGTTAGGATGCATTCTAATCGATAGTGGAGATCGACTCTCTAGAATCTTTTCCCACCTTCTTCACACTTCCATACTTATCTACAAGTATCTATAACATTCTAGAACTCTCCATACTACTCCACACAATTTTGGAGAACTCTATAATATATTACACATATCTAGAATCTTCCACACAACTCTAGACAACTCCGGAAGACTCTAGAAACTTCACTCGCCATGCAGTTGCCATGCAACATCCTCCTCAGCGTCTGCGTGTCGCCTGCGTGGCATAACCTCTATAGGCGGGGCATAACATTAAGCATACTTTACCTATTTCAAGATAAAAGTGACATATTAAAAACAAAATACATATTATAACTTCAAACGAAAAAAGTAATACATGATAACACTTGCATGTATACAAAAATACGCAAAAGTACATAAGAGGACATTTTATGACCGCGCCAATCTAGGGATGTTATGCATCCCAATACAAAGTCTCCTTACCTAAAAAATATCCCAAATAACTAGGGTGAGTAAATAAGGTTACTCGTAGGAAGAAGTGCATGTGTATACCCTAAAGTTTCAAACATCATGTAAGCTTAATATAGATCAATACAAGGGATCATTCCTCCTAACGTCTATGTTGTGAGGTAAATTAAAGGATCATCTCAAGCTATTCTAAGCAATTGAAATGAAGTATGAAATACAAAAAAAGTCTCTAAAACAATTTTAGAACCTTAAATACTAAAATCACAAGTCACAATTAAGCATTGGTTGTCAACTTGGAATGAAATGCGAAATCAAATAGTGGAATATCCTGGACATCAAAACCAAAATATAACCAAGATATAGAAGTTAATCGGGTTACTAACACACGGGAACAACCTAAGTGCGCATTATATTTGTAGGGGGGACTCTTATCCCCCTTACTAGGACCTTTCCCTAGACATGTCAAATTGTGTGATGTCTCAAGTGTTTCCAAAATAAGTCCAAAACTTATACAAAATTAGATAATGCATATAAACAACCTTCCATGCACAAGTAGAGATGAAACCACACAAGCCATGTCCTAGGGTTTCAAGTCTAAAATGACATTTAAAATGTTGAATCTTCAATGTGCGATTCGTTACACGTACAAGGCATATAAATGTCGAATCTTTAATATGCAATTCGTTACACACACAAGGCATAATATCACATATCACGCTAAATCATCTCGTCATCAAAGTAAGCTACGAATACTAAATCTACAACAATTTGGTAATAAGCTTGCCAGACAATATAATATTCTACAAGAGTTCATTATTATAACACTTATGAAACTTCTAGAATTTAATAAGTTACTAATGAAATAATTAACCTACACAAGATACATAGGCTATACATACTTTAAAATCATTGAACCCTAACGTAAACACATATAATCTACATCTAAATATAATCCTACACATGATACATAAGCTATACATGTTTTTAATTATTAAACCCTAAGGTAAACATATAAGATTTCCATCTATCAACTAAATCAATTTATAATAGTATCTTAAATACTAAATTAACAACAAAATAATAATTACAAGCTTGTAAAGTAATCATTAGTAATATACCACATGAATTTCATATTACAATAAGCATGAAATTCTAGAATTTAGTGATCTACTAATTGAAACAACTCCTTTACAACTAGAATATTACTACACATGCTTTGAATTAAATAACCCTAAGTCAAACACATAAGAACTCCATCTATATGAAAGACTACAACTCAACAAGCATGTATACAATATATATTAAGCTACAAAAAAAACATACAAAACCCTTAGAATATAAACATATAACAACCCCTACCTCACTAGAGGATTGTCCCTCTAGAATCTAAGGCAAACAAACTCAAAATGCAAAACTGATAAATGGTCTTTTAGATCAAGAAGAGAGGAAGATATGATCTTCAAAGTTAGAGACCAAATTCCTCAAGTATGGGGGTCGAATTTCAGAAATGACAAAACAGGTTTCAGGATTCCTCAAACTGCCTACTCAAGATTCACCCCTCTAGAATCCTAGGGAAACAATATCTAATGGAAAAACTGGAAAAGGTGTTCTAGATCAAGAAGATAGGAAGATATGTTCTTCAAGGTGGTTGATCAAATTCCTATGTCAAATGGTTCGAATTTCAGAAATGACAAACAGTGTTTCTGGTTTTCACAAACTATTTCATCCAAAATTTGCCCCTCAAGAACCAAAAGCAAATGACATCAAATGGAAAAACTGAGAAAAGGTGTTCTAGATCAAAAAGAGAGAAAGTTATGATCTTCTAGGCCCAAGATTAAACTCCCAAGGCAAGGGGATCAAAAACTGAAAATGGCAAATCAGGTTCTGCTTGGCTGCAAGGTCTAAGTTTAGAGAAAAATGAAAATTTTCTCTAATTCTTCCACTAACTCAAACCCTAAGTTGGCCCAACACACACACACCAACACTACCTCTCTCACACACATATGCAAGACTAAATCTAGGCCCTCCACTTGTCAACTAACTAAGCCACCTCACAATATCACATCAAAAGTTTACACTTGTCACCATCTTAAGCCTCCTCTCAAAGCTTAATCCAAGCCCTACACTTGACCTCATCCTAGGCCAACAAGAGGACCAATCATAGGCCACCAAGTGGGTGAATCCCCCCCCCCCCACCCTCCACATGTCATCATCTAAGGCTTTCAAGTGTCACCAATGAAATGATGACAAGTGGACCAATGGGAGTGTGACACTTGTCACGCTTTTCAAAAATTGCAAAAAGGTTCCTCTCTAAAATATCTTCAAAATAAAATTTCAAAGTGGTCCCTAAGACAAATATCCCAAGAAATTTTAATTATAAAAAACGCCACGTAAAACAAAAATGTTTCCAAAGAAACTATGCATCCATACCTCTACGGCGAAAAGTAAACAAGTAGTATGTTTTTCAAAAAAAGTAAAACTACGCATTTCATGGAAATCAAATGCAATGGATGCATGTAAAGTTGGGATCAAATCCGAGTACAAAAAGTAAGGTTACGCAAAAGGAACTGATAAACGGGAAAAGGACGAAAAAAGTAAAATATAAAAAAAAGTGAGAAGATGATATGGTCTCCAAAAGATGACATCAATCTCCAAGGAAAGAGTGTCAGGGACTATTCCCGAGCACTTGAGATGATCCGATATTACATTCTTCCCCCCTAACAAAGGAATTCCGTCCCCACATACCTTATTTAAATAATTCTGGATATTTTGAAAGGATCTCATATTCCCGTTCCTAAATGGACTCAGCCTCATAATGATGGCTTCATTGAACATGCACAAAAGGAATAATTTTGGTGCAAAACACTTGATCCCTACGATCAAGAATACGACAAGGTGGCTTTACGTATGTCGCATTCGGCTGGAACTCAATCTCACCAACATCTGTATGCTGATAGCGATCCTCATCTCGTAAAAATTTTCGTAACATGAAAACATGGAAAACATTATGGACGCGATGTAAATGATCCGAAAGTTCTAATCAATAAGTTATAGCTCATACACGATCCGTAATCCTAAATGGTCCTACGAAATATGGCAATAACTTCTCTTTCTTCCCAAAGCACATCACTCCCTTCATGGGAGAAACTTTGAGTAAAACCTGATCCCCAACCTGAAATTCTAGTGAATGAGTATGACGATCAGCATAACTCTTCTGCCTACTCTGGGCAGTGCGCATATGATCTTGAATAAGAGCGATCTTCTCAGAGGTATCCTTAATGAATTCAGAACCCAAAAATCTGCTCTCACCAACCTATAACCAATAAACAGGAAATCTACACGGTCTACCATACAATGCCTCAAAAGATGCCATACCAATAGTCTTCTGGTAACTATTATTATAAGTAAACTCTGCAAGTGGCAAGTAATCTTCCCAATTGCCCTTAAAATCAAGGACACATGCTCTAAGCATATACTCCATAATCTGATTGACTCTCTCAGTCTATCCATCTGTTTAAGGATGATAAGTAGTACTAAGATGCAACTTTGTACCCAAACCTCTCCCAAAATCCTGATACAAAACTTGAATCCTTATCCGATATGATGGACATCGGTATGCCATATAACTTCACAATCTTTGCAATATAAAGCCTCGCCAACTGTTCTGAAGTGAAATCAGTGCGAATAAGAACTTATCAACAATGACCCAAATGGAATTGTGACTCCTATTGGAATTAGGCAATCCCTCCACAAAATCCATATAAATGCTCTCCTATTTCCACTCCGGTATAAGAAGTGGCTGCAAAGAACCTAGTGGTCTTTGATAATCAATCTTAACCATCTGGCAAGTACTACACTTAGAGACAAAAATAACAATGTCCCTCCTCATAGCTTCCCACCAAAATTGCTGCTTCATGTCTTGATACATCTTATCTCTACCTGGATGAATAGAGAACTCAGATTTGTGAACTTCAGTCATCACATCCTTCCTCAAATCATCATAAAAAGGTACTACTAAGCGTCCCTTGTACCTCTAGCATCTATCTGCCCCAACAGAATAAAATGGAACGTCCCCAGAAGCTAACTCTATAATTCTATCAATGCACTGCTGATCTGCTAGTTGTGCCTTAAGTACTTTGTGGACGATAGCAGGTATAATTACTACGCAAACCACAAAAGCATCAGACAACTCATCTATTATCTTCAAAGCATCCCATTCTGTAGCAAACAACGTTGAAAGGCTAGCATAAAGTCAACGACTGAATGCATCTGCCATTGCATTCACTTTCCCTAAATGGTACTATATAGAGAAGTGGTAATCTTTTACAAACTCCAATAACATACGCTGTCTCATATTCAGTTCTCTTTGTGTGAAGAAATATTGTAGACTCTTGTGGTCACTAATAGTCTGAAGGACTCTCCCAACAGATAATGTTTCCAAATGCGTAAGGTAAAGACCATAACTGCTAACTCCAAGTCGTGAGTCGGATAATTAAACTCATAAGGCTGAAGCTTATGAGACTTATACGATACTGGTCGTTCCTTGTACATCAAAACATATTCCAAACCCTGTAAAGAAACATCTGCATAGACAAGATGCTCTATCATGTTCTGTGGAGTAGCTAAAACAGGTGCATAAGTCAACTTGTTTTTCAACTCATCAAAAACTTTCTAACAATGTTCATCCCATACAAATGGTACACCCTTCTTAGTTAAATGGGTGAGTGGTCCCTCTATCTTTGAATGAATCTGCAATAATATCCTGCCAATCCCAGAAAATTACAAATCTCTGAAGGTGACGTAGGTTATCCCCACTCCAGAGCTATTGAAACCTTGGCTGTATCTACCGCTATCCCCTTTTTTGACACCACGTGGCGCAAAAACTTCACCTCTCGCTGCTAAAAGTCACACTTCTTAAACTTAGCATACAACTGGTGCTCACGAAGTGTCTACAATACTGCGCGAAGGTGTCTTACATGATCCTCCTCCGACTTAGAATAAACCAGATTGTCATCAATGAATACAATGACAAACTGATTTAAATAAGTCCTAAAGACCCTATTCATCAAATCCATAAAGAAAGCTGGTGTATTAGTCAACCCAAAAGGCATGAAACGGAACTCATAAGATCCATATCTAGTGAGAAATATTGTCTTAGGAACATCTTGCTCCCTTACTCGGAGTTGATGATATCCAGAACGCAAATCAATCTTGGAGAAATAAGTAGTTCCCTTTAACTGATCAAATAGGTCGTCAATCCTAGGCAAAGGATACTTGTTACGAATAGTAACCTTATTCAACTCCATGTAATCTATACACAGGCGAAATAAACCATCCTTCTTCTTCACAAATAGAAATGGTGCTCCCTATGGTGAAGTACTCCTACGAATGAACATGGAAATGAGTAGTTACTGAATCTGATCCTTCAACTCTTGTATCTCAATCAGTTTCATCCTGTATGGTGCCTTAGCAATAGGTGTAGTGCCTGGAGCTAAGTCAATAGTAAAGTTTATCTCTCAACTCGGTGGCAACCCTAGAATCTCTTGGAATACATCCTGAAACTCCTGTACGGCTGGTATACTATCTAGTGATACAGTAATCTCCTCCTTAATGTAGAACAAGTATGTGCTATAACCCCTATTAGAACATGGCGTAGTGATAAGATCCATATCTTGACCCGGTATAGCGAAAATAATTAACTTGTCGTGACAATTAACCTGAGCATAGTAGTGTGATAACTAATCCATCCCCCAATATCACATTATAAGAATGCATGTCCAAGACAAATAGATTGACTAGAAATCTAAGTCTACTAATATCTATAGTCACATGCCCACAAATCTCATGCAAAATTGTATAACACCTAAAAGTGTAGCTATACTATGAGGTGTCTCACATAATTGTGTCACCATCCCAAACAAACCAACAAAAGAACGAGATATAAAAGAATGTGTAGTACCCGTATTAAATAAAACGAGACCAAATCTATCATGAATTAGAAACATACCCTCTATAGCTTGAGGATCCTGAATGTCCTATGGCATGGCATTGTATACCCTGCCATAATGCAATTGATGCAGTGTCTGCCCCTGTGGTGGCGATGATGCTGGTAAAGCCGGGAATGTCTATCCCTGAATGCACGAAATCTATGAAGTAGGTAAAGGTAATGGTTGTCTCTGTCCTTGCTGCACAGGCTATCCTTGTCTAGACTTAGGACACTGTTTAGATACATTCTCAAGCACTCCACAATCATAGCAATGACCCTTGAAAGGACCAAAATGCCTCCTCTGTTGATTGCCCTGTGGTTGACCCTGTCTTGCCTATGGTGCCCCATTCTGCTGTCTCTGAATAGGAACCCCATCTTTCTACATATCTAAGTTACCTTTATGCTTCTTCTGAGGTTGTTGTCCCTTAAAATTACCTTTGTCATTGTGCTTGTTACTGTTGCCATTCACCCTCTCAACTGACTGATTAGCAGAGTCTCTGTCACCTCGCTTCTCACCCCTGGACTGTTTATACTTTCTCCTAGTCTGACAATGTAGTAAAGCTGTGTCAACTACCTAAGAATAAATAGTGTAAGCTGGACTACCCATGATAACCTGCTTAATGGGTTAGATCAACCCATTAACAAAGTAAGTGCGTTTCTTTTCCTCAAGTCCACCTCCTCTAGATCGAATAAGGATAAACTAGTAAACTGTTGCTCATACTTTGTAACTGTCTTGTCCCCCTGCTGTAAATTAAGGAACTCTCTCAACTTGGCTGCTCTGACCACATATGGAAAGTATTTGTCATCAAAATGAGCCTGAAACTAAGCATATGTTAATGAAATCCTTTCCTCTGTAGTGATAACTGACTCCCACCATTGAAGAACATCTTTAACAAGTTTGAAGGTAACAAGCATCTGTTTCTACACGTCCATGCACTCAACTATGCGAAAATGACACTCAATATCCTTCTTCTACTGATAAGCTGCCTTCACATCAGTAGAGCTTGATAATTCTAGTGGGCTCCCCTTCGTGAAGGAATTCCTGACCTTCTCCCAAGTGTTAGGCTGAACCATTGGTAAAGGTACAGGTGCTTGCTGTGATACCCTTCAATTCTAGAGCCACGGGTGATCAAGTCCGAGCACAGATCCGAGAGATACCAAACAATCAATATTTAAAACGAACACAGATTACAGAATGAAATAAGAATAAATTAATAAGCTGGACAGAACTCTAAATATGAAAATCCTCCAAATATAAAAGTTTAATAAATTAATAACTTTCAAATCCGTACAACTCGGGAATCCATCTAGTCGACCCCTAACAGTCCCAAGTGAAAAATAAATTACATAACTGATATCCAAAACTAAAATAAGAAAGGAAATCCTATGTAGTCGGAAGAGTGAGTGTCTGTATCTGCATCATCACGGTCAAGCTCTAACCCTGGAACTGACGAGCACCTGAAAAATAAGAGAGTAGGTCAGGCCCACATGCAAGTCCTATTCTACTACGATCCAGACAGAAACCCGATATGCAAATACATCCTAGATAGCTCAACAATATCTAGAGTCGTCCATATATGTATAAGTACACACTATGGAATGCTCACTAGTCCAATAGGTCTGTCTCAGCCTGAGTAGAGATATCATGAAAATCGCACATAATGTGGTCATGTGTACCTAGACCTACCAGGGAATAATACCTCTATCCAGTTATCCATCCTAGGCGATATACGCACCCTAACCATGGTCTTGAGACTCAAGCTCATACCATGGCACCATATCATAAGTATATAAAGTCCGTGTCTTCCTAATACAAAATATCATCCATCTGGTATAGTGGCTTGATACATGTATAACAATCCATCCAAAAACCAAAGTAGGTCATTCAATTCTTTATTGATATGACACAAACATGAGTTGGACTTAACCTTTATTGTTAACCCATGCCCCAATCCAAATTAGGTAGGACGTAGTATTTGAATTAATCCATCCCTAGTATACCACCGTCCCATACCGGTGCATACAATCCTCCAAATAACATAATTGTTAAAACAATAATTGTTATTTAAATATCCGTTATGTCGTTCAACTATTTTAGTTGACAGGACATGCATCCATGTAGGATTTAACTGTTTTAGTTAATCCATTCCGTATGTATGAAGAGGTAGGATTTAGCTTTTTGATCTAATCTATCTCTGATATGCCACCGTCCCATACCAGTGCATATAATGCATATGATCCACAAATGATGCACACTTAAATGAATATCAAATATCCAGAAACCAACATAATAGAAATCATATATTATTACGATCCTATCATGCATCCAATATATGATTATAATCATAAATCCTCCTTTTAAATTGTTAAAGTAATGATAAACAATTTAAATTATCCACATCCATACAATTGATCGAACATACATTTTAACAGTTCTTCAATTATGCATAACTACGGTTTAATACATATATCATGACATTAGGCATTCATTACAGAACCTAAAAATCATGCTCCAACAATTTAAACAGCTACAATAAGTCATAGCATTTAAATTCTCCAAATCATCCATAAATTGATACCAAAATTAAACCATCCAGTCCAATAAATGATGCAATATAAAAATAATACATCAATTTAATCCACAGATAATATGATACACATCATATAGATAAGTATTGTATTTATTTAGGCAATACCACAGTTTAAATAACATGCAGCTAACTTACCCTCCAAGTCACTAACATACATCTCAGATAAACAAATATAACGTTTCATAAACATTGTTTAATCCGTTTAAACATTAATTTCAATTGTCAAAGCAATAAAATTTACCCTTCCATCCGATCTAAACAACATATAAGTTATTTAAACTTCCAAACCATCCACCTTCTTAGCATATATAAATATAAGATGCATTTTGGGATCTTCCTAAGTCCATTAAACCTATTTAAATTAATTTAAATAGGTTTAGAAATAATTATGGGCAATTAAAACCAACATTTAGGTCGCGATCTAACTTAGCTGGCCGAGTTGCCAACTTAGCTGGCTGAGTTGCCAACTTAGCAGGCTGAGTTCCTAACTTAGTCGGCTGAGTTCCCAACTTAGTCGGCTGAGTTCCAACTTAGTCGGCAAAGTTGGTGCTGAAGTCATCTTCTTCGTCTGTTCAGCCTCTGTAAACCCTAAAACTTCATAGTTAAAGCCTCTAAGCTTCAACCTAAGATCCATACGTCCATACTAAATTATTTTAGATGTTTTAACATGCAAATATTTAACTTAAACATCAATTATGCATTAAAAATTCCAGAATCATTCAAAACAAGAATATAAAACTAAAAACATACAATCTTTTGTTTTAGTTCAATTAAGCATGCATAATTACTCAATTTTAGAATTCATAAAACCCCTGGAGTCTAGCTAGGCATGCACAGAACACTGATTTAAGGGAAAGAGTAGAACAGAGACTTGCCTTTGAGTTTCAGTTTGAAACTCTAAACCACCGTTCTCTGAATTGCCTGTCCAACTCCCCACTGATGTTCCACAAAACCACATTCCTTCCTCCTTGATCCAACCTAGCCTTCCTCTCCTATCTCTCTCTGTTTCCCTTTGTATCTCACGGTCTCTGTTTTACAAAATTTTGTTTATTTTTTTTTAAAACCCTAAACCACCGTAATATGCATATTTATAGGCTTAGACCTTAGACCCTAATCCAATTCCAACTACAAGTCGGCCACGTTACATCCTATAACCCTAAGTTACGATAAAGAAAATAAATAAACAGAGAATTAACTAAATGAAGCAATTAAATAATTAAAGTAATTAAAACAGTTAATTAATACAAGTTACATATTATTAAGCAATTAATTAATTTAAATAAGTCAAATTACACAAATAATATAACAAAGTCAAATTATACAACTAATTTAATAATCACCACAATATAATTTAAATGAAACAAATAATCCAATAAAATGACACATAATCAAATAAAATGCAATTAAATAATAGATTAAATACCAGGAATAACCTTTCAAAATTAGGGGTATTACACTTGCTGAACCTGTGGCTGATTCTGAAGTGCAGCTGCTACTCATACAGCAACTACCTGAGCAATGATATTAGCTATCTAAGGAGGATACTATGGATCCCTGCCCTGATGGTAGACATGTCAATAGATTAAATTCTGATCCGAATCTGATATGGATTGAACAAAAAATTCGATAACCCGATTATGATTCGAATCCAATAATCCGATACCTTAACAAATCGGATATGGATTTATATTGATCTGAACCGATTAAAATAATATATATATATATATATATAAATATATATATATATATATATATTTAAACACCATCGGATTTGTACCTCTGTAATCACAACCTTATTATACAATAAGGCCAGTGTTCTTATCCGCATAGGAATAAATCTCCACAACCTATGTGTTAATTCGTGACACAAGAAGAACTCCAGTATACTTCAAAAAATGCAGGTGAATGGGGAGACTTTGATCGATAGCAAAAAGGGGAAGGGGAACCAATGATCGACTGGCGACACCTTTCGGAGTAGTTTCTTACTACTTATTCTCTCATTTTTCTTCTATTTTTCCTATTCTTTTATTTATTAAAAACCCTAATTTTGCATCTTTCTCTCTTTTCCCTCTATCTCTTCCTGATTATGATGATGATTTTAGTTCTTTGTGTCAAAGTTGTGGCTTTACTTCTAAAACATGAAAATTGTTTAACTACTATGGGATTACAGAACACATTTGGTGTGATTGTGTGTTTATGTAAATTACAAAAGAGTATATAATTTACAATCGGATCGGATTTATCAGATGGGATATCCGATAGAGTGAGTATCGGATTCAAATTAACTATGTATGAATCCGTCGAATTATCGGATCGGATCGAACTACTTATTTTGCTTATCGGATTGGGATTGGATTGACCGTGATCTGATTCGATTCCGATCTGTTGACAAGTCTACCTGATGGTGGCTTTGAGGCTTCTAGTCTTACTGCTCTTCCTCTTGAAACAAAGGCAACTACTGTTCCTCTACAGTCTGCTAATGTTGTTGGAATTTCCGATGCCTACCCTCTGCCCTCCTTTGTTACCTTGCTTTTTGAATCTGCTCCCTTCCCCATCTTTTTCCAACATTAACCATTATGTCAACACAGAAAAATGGCATTCAGAAAACAATTTAACGGACCATAAAGGAATATAATGAACGCTAAAACTTATGCGATAAACAAAAGAATACACAACGTGGAAGTCTTATAATGAAAGAAACCCCTAAAGACACTTGAACCTGGAGTGCTCTGATACCAACTGTGATACCCCTCGATTTCAGAACACAGGTTGATCAGGTCCGCACACAAAACCAAGGGATATCAAAACAATTAAGGCAAGAAACGAACACGGAATACAAGTGGATAAGTAAAGAAAAAATAAAAGCTAAAAGGAAAACTAAAATATTAATTAAATAATTAAATCCTCAATGATTAAAATTCAATAATTAATAAACTTTTCTGATACCAATAACCCTCCAAAATACAACTTGGGAATCCATACCATGTGGACCCCTAGTAATATCCCAACTAAAATAATAAACAAATAAATGGATAATCTAAAGAATGTCCTACATCAAAGATCTGGAAGAGTGAAGATCTCTGATCTGCATGAACAACTTTAAGGTTGGTACTGTCGAGAACCTGAAAAATAAAATGTGGGTCAGGCGCACAAGTAAGTTCCATTTACTACGACCCAATCAGAGAATCGATAATCAATAGATCCCTAGCCAAACTCATACTAAATCTATATAGTCTATATATACATATATACACACTATGACTCTCACTAGTAATAGGATTGTCTCAACCGTGTAGTAGGCATCATGTAAAGCGCATACAAGGTGGTCATGAATACCGTTATCTACAAGGGCACACACACATCTCCTATTCTAGCTACCCATCCAAATCCGACAATATACGCCTCATACCTAACCATAGATCCCAAGACCTCAAGCTCGTATCATGGCTCACATATATATAAATATAACAACAATAAATACCATATCTAACAATGACACAAGTAGAATGTCATGAATTATTAGTTAACCCACCTACACATCAATCAATACCATATCTAACAATGGTATAAAATATCAAGAAGTCTGGCTTATTAACCATCTTAATGATCACATCATGAACAAGAATAAATTTCATCATATCAACAGCACAATAATTATAATTCATTATAATTCCAACCAAGAACAATAGATATGATAGAAGTATGTTTAATATCATATTAATCTTTTATTCATAACTAATCATGTTAAGATAAATAATTATAGCCATGTATCATGTTAGTAATTCATAAGTGAATTAACAACCATGATTAAAATAATATAACCAACAATTATATTTAACTACACAAATTAAATATAAAGAAAAATTAAATCATATTTAATTAATTAATTTAATCATTTTCATCAAATATCAAAATATGAAGATCTACCACCAAAATATATATTTCAGACCTGTATTACTGTTCTCAATACTCATAAACATGTTCGGGATTTATTGCACTTAAAACAGAGTTATTTAAAACAATTTTAACAAAAACAATTCTTAGAGCTCGAGCATAACCCATCCGTGCTCAAGCACAAACCTTAGTGTTCGAGCATTACGCGTTGGACAACTTTGTACTCGAGCACAAGGTCACTAGACAGAATGCACAGATCCGATTTTTGACCTGTAACTCCCCAATTTGGATCCTAAAACATGTTTTCTAAGTCCCATATGATCATCAATGATTTATATACCAAATATACAACATGTCCAACAATTTTGTAGGTGTCCAAAATATCTTAGCTCATATGGCCCACATAGCTTGGTCAAACAGTCAAAGAACTATGCCACATCATCAACAATAACCACATAGCTTGGTCAAATAGTCAACAAACTTTGACACATCATCAACGATGGCCCACAAATCAAACGGTCAATGGTCAAAGATATGTGCCATTTACCACGTTATCAGAATACATCGAGCAGAAGATCGAAGACTTAAAGACCTGAGTTAGGAGCATGACTTAGGAATACTGGGATCAGAGAGGTATTTGGTTTGGTGGCTGAAGTACAGGGCTCGTCGAGACGACCCTCGACCTGACTTACAGAGAGAGAAATACCATTTTGACTCCCGAAATTATTAACCTTATTTTAATTAATATAGCTTTATAATTATTTGAGATATTTCTCTCTTTTAATTATTATATTAATTAATTCATATGTGATGTTATCCAATGACATCATACAACCTCTCGCCTGGCTTATATAAGGAAGTGTTCCAAGGCCAAGGTAGAGCAAACAGGGAGGAAAACACCTCCTAGATATTGAGAGCTCTAAGCCTCCTCTCATAGGTTGTCTTCACAACCCTTAAACATTTACCAAGGGAGTCAATGGTGTTTTGTACACTGCCATCCTCTTTCTCTCTCTCTCAAGTTTACGTGGGCTTCCACCTCTCTCAGTCCACCTTGGATTCTATTATGTTGTCTGGATCACTCAGATTTGTGTATGATATCACCATTTATATGTATTTTATTGTGTTACGAAAACGAACCCCTACAAATTTAAAACAAGAATTATGCATCAAATTAAAGAATCCATCAAGTTAAAAAAATAAACAAATAAGAATATGAAACCCTTTTAGTTTAATTCATGCATAACAATTAATTTGTCCATTTAAATTCTTTGATTTAATTCTTAAAGCCTAGCATGTGATGGAGAGATCATAAATTCAAAGGGAAAGAGATAGAATAAGAACTTGCTTTACGATCTTCGAATTGAAAATTAACTATATGAATTCTCCGGTCTTCTTCTTTAGATCCGGCAACCTCCAAGTTATTCCGGTCACCTTCTTCTTCCGCTTCTCTTCTCTCTCTAGATCTATGCCTCTTTTGCACCTCACGTAAATGTAAAATTCCTCTTCTTTTGACTACTATATTTATAGATACTAACATCAAAATCCTAACTATAAATAAAAATAAAAATAAATTAAAATAATATATATATATAAATGCACTCATAGGTCATAACCCTTACCTATCTAAACTTCATAGTCAAGTAGTTCATGAGATCCATTTAGTTGGTCCATTACTACTATCCAAATCCATCACTTTAAATAAAATAAAATAAAACAAATAAAAAATTTAAACCTAACAATTAATTACAAATAAATACACACAAATAAACAAGCAATTACACATACAATTAAATCACATAATTCACATTTAAACAATTTAAATCAATTAAACACATAAACACATAGCCAAATAATCAAATAAAATACAAATAAAATAAATAAATAATTCCAAAAAATTCCTTTAAAAATTAAGGGTATTACAATTTACCCTAATAAAAAATTAGGTAGAAAAACTAATTAAATGTGAAATAACTAAATTATATATATATATATAATATAGGGTTGCGGGCAAAAAACACCTTTATGGTATGCACACAGAGTATATAACCCTCTATACGTTCTAAAACCTCATTAATATTCAATTTTGGTGCAAACAAGGACAGAAAAAGACTAAAGTATTCATCTGCAACGGAATAAAAATAGGTAAACAAACTAATTAAATGTGACAAGTGTATATTTATAAAGGCATTATCGAAAGAGACGAGTATTTTAAAAATTTTATATCTTAAAAATGTCATGTGCTCTTTAACGGAACAATGACCACAAGCCATTTTTTACCATATTTTTTCAAACTTAACGGACTAATATACTCAAAATAAAAGGATATGGGTGTTATTTACCCAAAATGTAAATATTAAGGGTATTTTATAAGGGCATTATCGAAAGAGAGAATGATGTTTTTAGAATTTTATATCTTAACTGTGACTTCAAGACCTTTTTCGCTCATGTGTCAAATTTAACAAGACTTATATACACAATATAAGCCATTTTTTACTCATTTTTTTAAAAATAAAGAATAGTAATATTATTTGCCCAAAATTAAAATGGTGTTTTTCTCGCTTTGCCTTATAAAAATAAATAAAAAACTATTAGCCATCATTATATTGATGATGAATTAAGAAGAGATACTTGGAAAAAAATCAGAAAGAAGCCCACTCGCACTGTTCATCTGTATTGACCATCGAATCATCTTGATTGTTAGAATATATTATATAATACCTCATTACCATATATAGCATTACTTTATATGGTAATGATTTGTTCACCACACATGACCTTTCTTATATAAACACACATGATAATTTTGTATTACATATGTCTTACATCAATACAATACAAAGTTCTATATTTTCTCTTTATTTCTAACATGATATTAGAGCCTTCTGATCTCTAGAAACAATCTACCAGTTTATCGTAACTACCGTTAGGGATGACACCATTAGCCTTATCCTCAGCGGCAACGGTCAACCAACACGCTTCCGCACTCCAAGATTTTCATATGCCCATCCAGGAAGCCTCGCTGTCTAAGTCTTCTTTCAGGAAACCCAACGAGATGTCTCATTTAGAGAAGCCCCGTATAAGGAAGCCTCGTTGTTTAACGAGATGCCTCGTTCAAAGATGATTAACGTGCCGGATCAGTTCCGTCACTGTGCCACCATACGCCTCAAGTGGTAATCTCACTCTTCCATGCACTTTCACACGCACCAACAGTAATCCCGCACCTCAACGTGTCGGATCAGTTCCGTCACCACGCCACCACGCGCCATCAGCGGTCATCATGCGCTCACACGCGCCTTCAACGTGATGAATCTTTACAAATTCATCACCCGTCAGTTTATAATAATTACCATCGGGGATGACAACGTCAACCTATCTACGCTCCACACCTACCTCAAAGATCTTCACAGATCCACCCTACGTTACCTGACATGTCAGTATTGGTGTAACGTTAGACACATTCTGCAATGATGCTAGTAATTGTGCTATGTCACCTATCACGTCAGTTACCACACAATAGAGGTGCAAACAGTAGTGTTAAGTCACCTGCCACTTCAGTTGCCATGTCATCAATGACAATAGCATCGGTGCCACGTTAGCTATATCAGGATGAAATGATTGTTTTCAAACTCAAAATGACTTCATATCACCTACATTGACTTTAAAAATATTGTTAAAATATATTCAATAATATATTATTATCATGTATTTGTTAGAATATATTCTATAATATCCGGTTGCAGAACATATTCCAACACTGTGTTCTCTTTTTATTTCTAACACTGATATTCCAAGTCTCAACTTCAGTGGTGGGTGAGAGGAGGTCATTAAAGAATATATTCTAACACCGAGTTGTATACTCTCTCTTTATTTCTAACACTGATATTCGTCTCAACTTCAGTGGTGAGTGAGAGGAAGTCATTAAAGAATATATTCTAACACTGAGTTGTATACTTTCCATTATTTGTAACACTGATACTGATTGAGAGAACCAGAAGAAATGGAGATGAGTTTCAGAAACAACCGTCATCTTCTTCTTCTTTACTTTCTCTGTCTCCTGTTGTTGACTTTGGCGGCATCCGAAGATTCATCGGCGATCATATCACGATTCCAGCACTACCTCCGAATCAATACCGCCCATCCAAGCCCTAAATACCATGACGCCGTCGATTTCATCCTCTCCCAGGCCAAATCCCTCTCCCTCGAATCCCAAATCCTAGAGTTCGTCAAGGACAAGCCCGTCCTCCTCCTCAAATGGCCTGGCAAAAACCCTAATCTCCCTTCCATCCTCCTCAATTCCCACACCGACGTCGTCCCCGCCGAGCACTCCAAATGGACCCACCCTCCCTTCGACGCCGTTCTCGACCACACCAACGGTCATATCTACGCCAGGGGCTCACAGGACATGAAGAGTGTGGGCTTGCAGTACCTGGAGGCCATTCGCAAATTGAAGAAAGCCGGGTTCGGGCCGGACCGGACGGTTTACATTTCGTTCGTCCCCGACGAGGAGGTTGGTGGACACGACGGTGCAGAGAAGTTTGCTGATTCGGAAGTGTTTAAGGAGATGAATGTTGGGATTGTGTTGGATGAAGGATTGGCCTCGCCTGATGAGAATTACAGGGTGTTCTTCGGGGAGAGGTGCCCATGGTGGTTGAAGATCAAGGCCACTGGAGCTCCTGGGCATGGTGCCAAGCTCTATGATAACACTGCAATGGAGAATCTGTTGAAGAGCATTGAGAGTGTGAGGAGGTTCCGGGCTTCTCAGTTTGATTTGGTTAAAGCTGGATTGAAGGCAGAAGGTGAAGTCATCTCGGTTAATATGGCCTTTCTAAAAGCCGGCACTCCATCTCCTACTGTTAGTACTTTTCCTTTTCTTTTCAAAAGTGACTATATATCTTGCTCGAGTATGCAGTATTAATCTTTTGTTTAGTCAGTAAAGAACTACGTCTTTCATGTTCAACTCAAATCAATTACAAAGCCTTTTAAATTTGTAAAGACTTCACTTAGTAGGTAAATACATATATTGTAAAGACTTCCCATTTTTCACACCGCATCATCATTTGAGATATATGTATGACAATAACAATTTCATGCTTAAACCTTATGGAAATCTCTAGTTTCACTATCCTCTGCTAGTTTTAAATCTGGTGGGTGGCTAATTAACTCCAAAGTTTGTGCTGTTTTACCTCACAAGTTTTGCAGCTTGTGCTCGGATAATTTCCAACTGGGGAAAAAAAAAAAAAATTGTAGATGAAGTTTTCTGCAATAATTCATAACATGATGTGGGAGAAATGTAATAATATATATATATATATATATATATATATATATATATATATATATATGATGTGGGATATTTTTAATTTAAGGTTAGTACCACCCTGAACTATACCTAGTAAGTTATAAAAACGCATTAATTTAGATTAACTAATGTTCTATTGGTTTGTCATTTAGAAGATTAACTAATGTCCTATTGGTTTGTCATTTAGAAGATTACGCTTACTGCATTGTCAACTTTATTTGAACTGTTATTCTGTTAATTGTTAGCTATTTATTGACATGAATTTGTCTGCTCTAGGTCCATTATTTGAAGTTATAACATGATCAGGGAAATCTAACCTTTATACCTTGTTAAATCTTTTTATTTGTGGCATTTAAGTCCATATCATGCTGCCAAGATCCTGCCCCCCTTTTTTTGGTCAATTATGGTGTTGAGCCTGTCTCTCCATCCACATGCACTGAGCAATTATTGGAAAATTCTCGTGGGGGGGCCCAATGAAATTTGAACACCCATTCTCCGAGATGTAAAGTTGGAGCTTTAACATCAGGCTGCCCCTTGGAGTTTCCAAGATTTCCTTGTTTAGGTGGCTAAAAATTTTGTGACTGCTTTATCAAAATGGTAATAATAATAATAATAAAAATTTGTATGACTGGTAGGGAAATTGAAAACCAAATCATTATACATGTAACTGAACTCATATTATTGTGCAAATGTTATAGATTCAATTGTTTATAGGGAGAAGGATTGGTTTTCGGATAATGTTATTATGCATAGTTTTGTTGAATCCTATTATTTTCTTCATCAAACTATATTTATTCTTGAAATATGGGAAACATACTGTAATTAACTTTTAATCTCTCTGTCAGGGATTTGTCATGAATCTGCAGCCATCTGAAGCAGAAGCAGGCTTTGATATTAGAGTCCCACCAACTGCTGATGAAGCATCCTTGGAGAGGCGAATCGCTGAGGAATGGGCACCTGTTTCACGTAACATGTCATTTGAGGTAGTAAAAAAATTATTAAACTAGTTCTCTTTCTAAACCAAATTGGTAATACTAGAAAAATATGGTTTCTTTGGTAGCTTCACTGAATTTTCATTACATCTTGCTTCTATTGCAAAATGTGTAATGAAAAGATAATTGTTTATTCTATTGACAAGATTTCAGATGTTCTTTTTGTTTTGTTATGCTTCTTCTTTTAAAATTTGAAATTTATTTATTTATTTATTTATTTTTTTTGAAAAAAGTTCAGACAGAAACTAGTGAATTCCCGCACTTTATTGTAAGGAAAGTGATAGTGAAAAAAAAAAAAATCCTGTTATATAAAAAAAGTATGAATACCCCACTGGCGTTTAATAAACCCCCTACATTTTTAAAATTGTGCAAATAAGTACATTCCATTAATTCCCGTTAAGGAAGACTGAAATGTCTAAAATACTACAACGACAAAATAAAAAAAACACTGAAGAAGGCTAAACGATGTGGTTTATACGCTGTTGTACATATCACTTCTCTCTCTCTCTCTCTCACATCTCATTCTCTCTATCTCTCTCTGTTCGATTTTTCTCTCTCTAATCGATTTCGTTTCAACTCTCTCTATGCGTGTGTGTAGGTGTGTTCAATTTCAATCTCCCTGACAACTTACTAAGTTGAATGGTGTTCTAGTTTGTTTTTTTTTTTTTTTTTTTTTTTTTTTGTTCTTGTTAAGCGTGTTGAAATTCAGTTTCTTTGAAGTTCTATGACCGTCTCTCTTTCTCTCCCTACATATACATACATATATTTATCATCCTGAGAAATTTCATCGTGAATTGCAAAGGATTCTTTGAAACTCTCTTTGTGAAAATTTTCTTGAATCACTCTCTAAAATTAAAAACTTAATATATTTATGCAATCATGGTGTTTCTGGTTCTTGAGAACTTCAATCAGATTAATTTACTCACATTTGACCATCAATGGGTGTGGTGTTATCTAACTGAAGATGTATTAATGAGTCAGGTCAAGATGTTAACAGGTGTTCCACTATTGGAAAGAACACAGTTAACATCTTACATTACTTTCTCACAGAGTTGAGGTTTGACTATTGGAAGAAAGAGATGCTTTAGCTGAAAATGTACGATTGTGGGTTATGTATAGATGGAGGATATGGAGGAAAATAGTTGTTTGAGAAGATGAAATAAAAAGATGTCTTTTGGGATTGTTGGATTACAGGTATTCTAGGATTGGAAGTGTCTGGCTGCTCGTGAGTTTTAAATTGGATGAGATTCCCAAAAAACAATGTCTGGCTGCTTGTGAGGAGAGAGAGAGAGAGAGAGAGAGAGAGAGAGAGAGAGAGAGAGTGCGAGAGAAAATCTGAGAGAGAGAGAGACAGAGAGAGTGTGTTAGGGGTTATTGATCATTTAAAAAGGGTATTTGAGGTTTTCAGCGAACTTCTTTTGTCAGAATTGACAGTCATATATTTTAAAGGTCATAAGATGAAGGGGCAATTTGTACACATTTTTCAAATGTTAAGAGTTTATATGCTCATTCTAAACAGAAAGGGTGTTTTGTGTACAACTTTTATTTAATAGGGGGTTTCCAGTGTTTTTAACTTTTTATTAATTAAATTAAATTCATATCATGAAATATAAATATTAGATTCAAACCAGTGCAACTTTGCATATGATAGCATAGATCCACAATAACACCAATTATTGTTGCATTCTACGAGGAAAATGTTTTAAAAAATGAACAATGGTTACTCTCTCCGTCCCAAAATAAGTGTCATGCTTTCCTTTTGGGATTTCCTGAAATAAGTGTATACTTTCCTTTTGGGGATGATCCAAATTTAAGTTCTTCTAAATTGTCCTTGGGCTTTGAATTTTTTTTAAAATCAATACAGTCAATTTTCAAACTTTGTTGGGTTAGTTTTATAATTTACAAGGAAGAAAAAGCATTAAATCTATGTTCTCTTAAAAAGTTAGTTCCAATGTGCGACCCTTATTAAGGGAAGAAGGGAGTACAATTTGATTCTATCGTTTGTGTGATTACTGACTTATAATTACCCTGAGAGGGGATTTGTTAAATCTGTTTTGAATTTGTTGACCATCGATGTTGGAAAAGGAACATTAAAGATGGTTTTCTGAGGAGAATATTTTGCAATTCTGAAAGTGAGGAGATCTTGTTTGTATAAAACACGTATAATTAGTGTGTTCAGCAAGACAGCACTAAATGAATGGCACAGTTTATACTTGTTTCAATTAAATAAAATACAAAAGCATACACTAAATGCTGCTTATATGCATTTGATGTACATGAGATTGCAGCATCCTGCCGCATTGCTAAATTTGCCATGTTACATTGTTACACAGACTATTGAAAATGCGTGAAGTACCTGTGTCAAATGCGTAACACTCGGACATGGTATAGCAAGCATATTGGATAATTCAAGTTTATTGTATAATAGTAAATTAAAGTCTCTGGATATTTTTCTTTTACAATAAAGAAGAAGAAGAATAGTACGTATACTTTGCGATACCCCGCTGTCCTTGGGTTTGGGGATTTGATGAGTCTAATGTCTTCTTGTACATGAAACACCAGTTCATGTAATATTGCTGAATTGTAATGATAGGGAGGATAAACTTACTTATAAAGTCCTATTAAGCTGGCTTATTGAAAAAATGGTCTTCCGGTGTCATATTGACCTATAGGTGGATATGTACACCTTTTGTTTAAAAAGTTATTTTGGTGTGCTAGAATGTTTTTCCGCTGTCAATTTTCCTAACTATTGTTGTAGCTTGGGCAGTTTAAGCAAAAGGTTTCCGTGCATGACAAGTTTGGGAAGCCAATCCTCACAGCAGTGGACAGTTCTAATCCTTGGTGGAATTTGTTAGAAGAAGCTGTCAAGAATGCTAATGGAAAACTTGGAAAGCCGGAGATTTTTCCTGCCTCAACAGATGCTCGCTACTTCCGGCTGCGAGGCTTGCCAGCAATTGGCTTCTCTCCAATGGCAAATACTCCCATTCTACTTCATGATCACAATGAGGTGAACCTCTTAAGACTCCTGCTTTTTTGGGCTGGTTTACATGGTAGGGTTTTTTTTTTTTAGTTGTGACTCACCCACTTTTTGTCCCCAGTGGTACTTGAACCATCAACCTTCTATTTAAGAAGGTGGAGATGCTGAATATTTAGATTTCCATTGTTTTGACTTATTTCTGAAATATAAAATTTATATTGCCATTCCAAAAATATGGGTATCAAGTGATGTATGGTGTGAAGAATTTCGACAAAATGAATGCATCAAGGTTTTGGGTATATGCAGTGCTGGCTTGAGCCTTAGGTGGGTCGCCTAAGGAGTAAGGCCCCAACCGATAGAATTCTCTCCTACTTCTCTCTCTCTTTTCTTTCCCCTCCTCCTTTTGTGACATAGAAGTGACCAAATAGTTAGTGAATTTTCATTTTGATGATGTAGTTATGAAATTGATTAGTTGGCATGGACGGCATGCAATTGCAATTTGCAATCTAATTGTGACATATTTCATTGTGTTGCAGTTTTTAAACAAGGACGAGTACATAAAAGGAATTGATATATACGAGTCAATAATCAAAGCTTATGCATCTTTTGTTGAGCATACAAGAATTGAAGAAGGTTCCAGAGATGAGTTGTAAGAAGCAGAGCATGGTCATCCTTTGTTTTCCCCATTTGCAAGAAGAAGTTTTGGGATCAGTTTCCGTTCACGTCTTCCAGTAATGAGGGGGGAACTTGGGAAGCAATGGGATGATGAATGATGATGCCACAGTGAGGTGTTTCTTCACTAATACTTGTTATTAAGTAAACAAAATAAAAGTAAATAAATAAATGAATGATGATGCGACGGTGAGGTGTTTTGATATAATGTTTGTGCTTTTGAAGCTGTGCTATTTGTATTGTACCATTAATAAATATGGAGCTGCTGATCTTATAGGAGTTGTGTTAAGGTAATTTCACATGTTGGCATCAAAATTTTATGAAGTAGGTAGCTCTGATTATTATTATTATTGCTTACATCACATGTCAAAGGGGGAGGGAGGGGCCTGTCTGCAACAAAAGCCATGCCACAGGACGTCAGGACATGTCTTGGACATTATCAAAGTCATCCTATATGGTTTATTAAAAGTCTTCATCAACAATTTAGAGCTTCGCTCCCTAATGTGGAGGTTCTCACTTCTATTCTATACTCACACAACTTAAATTTGAGCATCAAACGTCAAAATAATAGTCAAGATATAGGCTTAGATGTTGAATATATATATATATATATATACATAGGAATAAATCTTACACAAGACTTAATTGGTGAGTTTTGACTTAATTGGAGAGTTTTTAATTTTTTACTTTGCGTAAATGGTTAAATCTAACATGATATTGTTATTAAATACGGAGTATTGGGGTATCTACAGAGTACAAACTTCCTTCACAAATCTTTAAAATCTTGAATCTATTAATGCTTATTAATTTGAAAAATAAAATAAAATTTAATGCGTATCAATTAAATCCATTAAAAACTATTAACATTTGTTGAATTTTACAGTAATGAAGGTGCAACTCTCATCTCACGTGAGAATGTTGTGACGATTGTCCGTGTGACTGGGAAAAAACACACAAAATAAATAAATAAAGAAAATAGGAGACGGGTGAGATGTGCAGTAGAAGAGATTGGTACTTACTGGGGGAAGAGACCACCAAGTCCAAGAAGAAACAACTAGTGGTCACAATTCGTTAGCTATCTTTCTCTCTCTCCTCCATCGCTTGCACATGAGTTATGTTTATGATCATGAAAACCAATAAACCCTAATAAACCAGGGCATCATCATATTAATTCAATTCACCATCACAATTTGTATAGCTATAGCCTATATAATAGAGAGTTAGAGAGAGATCTGAGAGAGACATAGGTATATATATGTCGCTTAGGATAAAGGCAGTGGTGGACAAGTTCGTGGAGGAGCTGAAGGAAGCACTGGATGCAGATATACAGGACAGGATGACGAAGGAGAGAGAAATGCAGAGCTACATCCACGAGCGCGAACGCGAGGTCGCTGAGCGTGAAGCCGCCTGGAAGGCTGAACTCTCTCGTCGCGTAGTATGTGTCTTCTTCATTCTATTTTTCTATATTCCATTCCATTCTGTTCTATTATATTGAACCAACCACCATTAGAATTAGAATTAGTGTTAGTATTAGTATTAGTATTAGCATTAGCATTAGCATTAGCATTAGCATTCGTTCTGTATATATACTCACACATTTTTACATGTTATTGTCTTTATTTATTAGTATTTGAATCACATCACATGCTAAACATCTTAGGTTTTGCATTTTGAAGGGTGGAAGAAAAACAATGTATAGGATTAATTAAGACTAATGGAAATGTTAGGATTAATTAAGACTTCATAATGTTGTTGGGTTTTGGAGATTATTATTATTATTATTATGAACACAGAGTTTTTCATACCAAATTTTACAAGTTTCTCTCAAAATCGATCTGAAATTCAACTCTCTTCAAATAGAGAGTTTGATTGTGATACCCATTCATTGTCGGACGGTGGTCAGATACTGATGGGGTGGGTGGGTGGGTGGGGGGTAAGATGTTAGCCATTTGGGGATTTTCTTTTACCCTAAGAAACACAAATACAAAGAAGATAAATAATGCGCTACTTAACAAAAACTCATAACTGAATTTACAGTAGCAGCACTTGGTTGAAGCAAGTAAACGCATATTAAGACTTGATTCAACCCAAAAATTTAGTTATAGAATGTCTAAAGTGTGCATTATAAGAATTCCACATTTGCTTTTCCTTTTTCTTTTTCCGGTTAGCATGTTCTTCATCAGAATGCCTTCCTTTTTGCGTGGTATCACAATAATCTCGCATAACGAATTACCTAGTTTTTGCCTGCTGTGCAGAGTACCATTTCTTTTCCCTATATGGTAAGAAAAGTACAAGGTAGACCAACTGCCTGCCTTCACTTCAAAAGAAAGAGGAAAAACAGAAAAATCAATCAACATATTGGTAGAAATAGAGTTTTTCAAGACAATAAATAACTAGCTCAAACAGAAGCCAAGTCCTCTATTCTTGCAGCACCCAACATTCATCACTTCAAAACAAAGCTCCTTTGCAACCTCTTGAGGATTTCTACTACTGCTAACGAACATGTATAGGAAATACTTCTTTGTGGTGGTGTTGCACACTGCTTCTGCAAAACTAACTCACCCCATTCTTTAACATCTCTAATGAATTCCAGTCTCTTCTTTTTAACTTCCATTGTTGCCCCGACAGCCACAAAGCTACAGTCTAATTAATTTGGCTTCCATGCCACATCTTGCACAATAAATTATAGATGCTTTTCCAAAATGTAGTCGAAACTTATTGTTTCCATAAGTTGCACTGGTTTTTTATTGACGATTCATGCGGACGTTGATCCAAATGTTGAAAGTTTATGTTGCTGCTTACACTCATTTTTTTGTTTTGGCGCTGGAGCTAGGTACTGTGTTCAAATTTTATTTTCATCCCTTAAACATAATCTATTTTTTCAGGCAGAGATTGCCCGGCAAGAAGCAAGGCTGAAAATGGAGCGAGAGGAACTTGAGAAAGAAAAAAGTGTGCTAACAGGAACCGCATCAAATCAAGATAACCAAGATGGAGCTCTCGAAATCACCGTAGGTGGAGAAAAGTACAGATGCCTCAGGTTTGCTAAGGCTAAAAAATGAGGCTCTACGAGGAGGTGTTCGAAAGAAGGGAACTAAATGATTCTCGGTGCTGGTTTTTGTGAACCAATAAGAGCCACTTGATTGATTATAAAGGGTTGTTTTTATTCATGTCAAATGCATTCGTTTTGTACATGTAGGCATAAATCGTATTAAAATAGTAACTGGGTTTATAATCCACTTTAGAGAAGAATGAAAGAAAGATCCTCGATTAATGAAAGCAAGATGGTATTGCAATTGTTATTCTTTTCTTTTCATTTTTTATTATTTTATTGATCTATGTGATACAGAACCAGAATGCTTTGATGGTCTTGAAAAGAAAGTTGTCTCTCAGTAAAATGTGGTTGAAGATCATTTAATCAAATTAGTTTACAACATAGAGACAGATTTGTATTGCTGTGGGTCTTGCACTATTGTACATCTGATGATGGTCATGCTGTTTTTTCACTTCTGGATCTGATTAATCATGTGTCTCGCATTTTTTGTAAAGGTAATTAATCATGGTCAATGTTAATTTACTATTTCCTATCAATGGACCAGTGGTTTTGGTGTCAGGAGTTCAAGTCTCAGAAAAGACTTGTGTATGTGAGTACCCAACTAGGGAAAAAAAATTTGTTGTTTCCTAAAATTAAGAGAAATATGGTGTTTTTATCAGCTGGGGGTAGGGTAACAACATAACCATTACTCCCGCAGTATTGAATTTTTTTCCATACACGAAAGTGTGTGATATTCAGGACTTGTTGGTCCTTTAATTTTTTTATTTGTTTTTATTTATCCATTGTTGGTTCATATCATATGTGTGTATGAAGAACCAGCAATTCCTGAATCTGTACAAATGCTTTGAATATTATGAATATTCCACTAATTCTTTAATTTCAAACTATTTTAACTTGTTTATCCAGTATTTATTTATTTTTTGAGAGAGAGATGGAAGATGTTTGCATTTGACATGTGATAGGGATGGATACACATTCTGAGTATTATAGTTAAGGGGAAGGGGCGGTTAAGGGATGTAAATGTAGTGGTGGGGAAGTTATGGACAGTTATGTCTACACTCCAAAAGCCCGCCCTTTTGAATTCCCTTTTTTTTTTTTTTAATAAAAATTTCAAACCCCCTCAATAATTTGAAAAATACACAACCCACATGAATTTAGAGGGAAACAAACAAGTGCAGATTTGCAGAGCACAAAAAAGAAGATAACAAACAACAAAAAAACATGAGCATGGTTGACAGTAGTGGTTTCATATTGCTCTTGTTGCTCACCATGTCATTTCTTGTAAGAGGAATTGCAGGTTCAGGTGGAGGAGTAGGAGGAGGGAGAGGCCAATCACCACATTCACACCCCCCCAAGCAACGTAGCTCTGCTCTATTCAACGTCAAGAGCTTTGGTGCTCGAGCAGATGGACGTACCGATGACACCAAAGTAAGTATGTTTGTTTCTTCTCTCTTGTCTACTGGGACCAAATAATCACTATTTTACACTTCTTGATAAAATTGACAGTGTGGAAACTACACACTACCCTATTTTCTCTCATTTCATTTTGATAATGGAAATTCTGTGGACTGGTTTTTACTTAGTCGATCAAAAGTGGTTCGTTGAAGTTATGAGGTGAAAAGGACCCTTCCAATGTCAATTGTCATGAGTTATTGTTACCTACAGTTAAACCTGAATTTGTTATTAGTTCTGTAACAAACTTAGTAACATTTCTTTTCCCTTTAATGTTGGTCTCTTTAATCCTTTTTTTTTTTTTTTTTAAAGATCTCCTGCTGGCTGTCTTTATCATGCAGATGACGATTTAAGTTGCTCATAATTGGCTAGTTCTCATAGGAAATGAAATGCAGTTGAAGCTATTCACTTGTTAGCTTCTTCACGCCTTTGTTTTTTTATTTTTCCTCATGACCTTTGGTAAACTTCTTGTAAAAGGGGCACGTCTACTATTGTGTTGGCTTTGTTTGTGGTGCTCCTTTTCCCCCTCCATCCAAAATTTAACAAAAAAAACGACATTATATTTGAGCTGGTATGATTATCCTTTATGGGCGCATAGTCAGTATAGTAGATAGGTACCCGAAGCATGTAAAGAATACATAATGCCCCTGAAAGTAGATAAACAGCTATATAAAGCGTTTATAATTTACTCTATGTTTGGCTGCGTGTATATACGTAAACGTGCTCGTTAGTTAATCTAACAAGACTAATATACAACTGGTAGCTGCAATCCAGGCCTTCAGGGCAGCGTGGAGGGAGGCATGTCGGTCTGAAGGTACGGTATATCTTCTGATACCGAGAGGAACATACCTGATTGGCCCTATTGAATTTTCAGGCCCCTGCAAAAATGTATCATCACTAATAGTTAGAATGAAGGCAAGTTTTCAATCTTCACATGGTTGCTGCTATCTCTCGAGTCTTGTTTTTTACTAACATCAATGTATGCTGGCATCAAATTCTCAATAAAAATGAACTTGCAGGGATATTTGAAGGCTACAACAGACTTGTCCAAGTATGGGCACAGTGCTGGATGGGTTGAATTTGGATGGGTAAATGGATTAGTGTTGACCGGAGGTGGGACTTTTGATGGTCAAGGTGTGAAAGCCTGGCCCTTCAACACGTGCTTCACCAACTCCAGTTGCAAACTTCTTCCCACTGTATGTGCCATAACCCATACTTCATATGAATTACTCTTTACTGTATGTGCCATAACCCATACTTCATATGAATTACTCTTTTGATTTGTGTTCACAAAATTGCCTTCTGTGGCGTCATTCCATTATTGTTGCATTAGGTACCATATTCAGTACTGAGATGTGTATGCTGCCTCTTGCTATATTTTTTTTACCAGTAGGTAGGTACGGAGGCTAAAATATCCAATAATCTATACTGTCAGACCTGGTCCCTGGCTCGAGTCGATGTTGGCTAGCCCAAATCACGCCCATTGATGTCTTGAAACAATGAAATTAAGTATATGATCCATTGCTGAAGGCAACATTATTTGATTGCCTTCAAGTAGCAACTTGGGTACCCGGGAAACAAAAAACATGGGTATATGTTGGTTGGCTCTAATTATATAATAGATGACTATAGATAAGAGTACAAGGAGCTTAATTTGTGAAGTGCGTAAGTTGCTAGAACATACCTAAAAGCTAATAAGAATAGACACCATAAATAAATAAATTAATAAATAAATAAAACAGAACATTGATGAGTAAAAACATCCTCTTTCAGAATTTAAAGTTTGTGGCAATGAATACAACGGTCGTTAGAGGCATAAAGTCACGGAATAGCAAGTTCTTTCACGTAGCTCTTGTAGACTGCAAGAACTTCAAAGGGAGTGAAATCAGCATCTCTGCCCCAGCAAACAGTCCCAACACTGATGGGATCCACATCGAGCGAAGTTCTGCTGTTTATTTTTCTCGATCACTTATAGGCACTGGTGATGATTGCATATCCGTTGGACAAGGAAATTCTGAGGTCACCATTACAAGCATCACTTGTGGACCAGGCCATGGCATCAGGTAAGAAATTATGAACTACAAGGGGCATTGTCTTCTGTTTCCTCAATTGTAATTGTAATTTCAATCTTCTATATGTAAATTGTTTTAGCCTAACAAAATGCCCATTTGGTTGATAGTGTTGGAAGTTTGGGAAGATATCCCAACGAAGGAGACGTAAGTGGACTTGTGGTCAGAGATTGTACCATGACTGGAACAATGAATGGCATTAGGATCAAGACATGGCCCAACTCTCCTGGCAGGAGCACAGCCACTAATATGACATTTGAGAACATTGTCATGAACAACGTCACCAATCCAATTATAATTGACCAGACATATTGTCCATTTGCTTCCTGTGCTTCCTTGGTAAGTAGTTACTACTGCATACTCCTTGTAGCTTGAGCAGCAAAACAGGTGGACTAGCCTGCCATGTACACTTTTTTCTTTTGGTAAATAAGCACACACATTGCGTCTCATTCGAGACTTGAACACTCTATTTTCCATTTGAGAGGAGGAGATACCACTTTAGCTAAAGGCTCAGTGGTAAACAGTGATCTTGGATGGTATGCGAATCCATTATGATTTTAAGGACGAAACAGATGTCTAGGCTATAGTGCTGATGATACTCCTATTGTTAATTGACTGCAGGCACCATCTCGAGTGAAGCTAAGTGACATATATTTCAAGAACATAAGAGGAACCTCATCTTCTGCAGTAGCAGTGACATTGGAGTGTAGCAAAGGGATCCCATGCCAAAACATTTGTCTTGAAGATGTCCACTTGGATCTTTCATCAGGGGAGAGAGATGCCACTTCTTCGTGTAAAAATGTTCGAGCCAAATACATCGGAACCCAAATTCCACCACCTTGCACTTAGGTTCGATAATAGGCAGCGCTAAATTTGGATCAACTAGTGATGATATTCCACAGTGCCAGTTATATCATTTCCTCTTGGGTGGATTATGTATTTGTAAGAACTCTGTGCTTTCTCAAATATTGGATTGTATTTCTCAATTTAAGTTGCAATGGTTTGTTTGGCGAATGTGCATGCACACTCCTATTTTCTTCTTTCTGTGATATTGTGGACTCGGGTTTTCGGTGGTTTTCTCTAAATATTTCTCTGGATTTGAATTTTGTTGTCCTTGTTTCGTCACATATTACTGTCAAACTTTAAGCACGTACTATGGACATTCATGATTCTCTGGTCTGTATACAGTCTTTTTTAATTTGAGGGAATCAATGACATTGGGTAAATAACTTCTTGTGACTTAAAAGGGGGTGATAGTTTTTGGGAATGTTCTTGTAATTTATCTTATTTTAATATATTCGATTCATTTAGTTTGCGGGGAAAAAAAAGAAGATTCATTTGAATCATCAATCATGACATATACATAATGGAAATATGTTAGGCTATATAAACCTATAGAATGTGCTCGTTTGTGACTGGCATATATTGTTCTTAATCTAATGATACATAACCTAATCATAATAAAAATTACTAAGTTGGGAATCATCAGTGCTTTGATTTGAAGCAGTGTTTGGTAACATACAGTAAAAATATAAAAACACAGTGTTGCATGTAGAGACTGGTCTTTTTTTTTTTTTTCGATTTTTCTTTTATTTTTGTGACATTGGGATACTTGTATGGAGTTCTCGAGATTCTTTTTAGCATTTCTTCGAGTCATGGACCATTATAAATGCATTCCGGACCATTTCCCCAATTTTTAGATTTTTGACCAGGGAGGTCACCGTATGGGTCCGGGACGAATTTTTCTGCTCGGGATTTGTAATGACCTGAACCCGGGGGTCCGAACCGCTATGTGACGGCTCTGGTTTTTCAAGCCAGTGCATCCTGTGATGAACCATAGTTTGACCTGATAACGGATCCGAAATGCGAAAGCGAAAATAGAAAACAAGTCTCTAGGGATATACAACATCCCTAGGACACCAAAGTGACCTTTCATAAGGTCACGGAACTCCACGAGAACCGACGCGGAAGAAAAGATCAGAAAAAGACCAAATAAGCCCCCAAGGACAAAATAGTCTTTGACATGGAAATGACGTCCCTAGAATGTATATCATTCCCGAGACACATCTGTGACTTCCCATAAAGTCACGGGACTCAAAAGAGAGTAGTGGAAGCGGAAAGCAAGAAAAACTGGACAAAAATAGCCCCAAGGGCAAAATAGTCATTTCTGAAAATATGGATTTAGGTGCCACCGAGCACACCGCTGGAAAGACAATGACAAACTAATCAAGATGGATTCAAGAATCACATGATTCGGAGTTCGAACGAAAGAGAAACGGCATGACGAAAAAAAACGAGTACTTAAGGCTAAAAGAGTAAACTGGTAATTATCCAGGATGATCCGGGTGCAACCGAGTACACCGTTGGAAAGACAGTAAAAAATTAGTCAAGTTCAAAAAAAAGTTCACTCGATTTGGAGTCCGGACGAAGGAAAACGAGCGAAAACAAAAAATTGACGTTATGACGTCGAGACGGGCACCACGAGCACCCCACAAGCATCTTGACAAGCCCCATGACATGCTAGGGGAAAAAAAAAAAAAAAAAAAAAAAAAGATTTAGCCAGAATTGAGAGCCGAAACGAGGTCCGAAACGAATTTTTATGAAAAAACACAAAGAAGAAACCCCACTAAAATCGAGTTTTCTACCCGACTAAATGAAAGGAAACGAAAAAAAACTCACTGCAAAATACCCAAAATGCCCCTAGATCAGAAGAGGTCAAGAGGGGCAAAAAAAAAACTGCTACAGTAACTGTTCACATCTGAGAGCAAAAATGGACTGTCAAACGAATTTTTCTGGAAAAACACGAAGAAGAAACCCCTCCCGAAATCAAATGTTCTACCCGGTAATGTGAGAGAAAATGAAAAAAAAAACACTATGAAATGGCCAAAATGCCCCTAGATCAGTAAAGGTTTAAAAACTCAAAAAATGCAACTTTGTACCAAGTATGTATTTGACCCTAAATGCATTTCTGGGTTGAAACGAATGTGCATACAAGTGTAATAAATGATTCTAAGTGCACAGGAATGGTCCGCAGCTCCCGAGAAGCCCCGACTCAAAATCCGACCCCCCGACGGCCAAAAATGATAAAAATGAACTTGGAATCGAAATTTTGAAATCCAAAAATTTGAAATGGAGTCAAATTACCATTTGGCCCTTGGTCATACTTCATACATGATTAATGAGACCCTATGAAAGAATAAAAACGGAATTCCCACACCCAATGCAAAAGTAATGAAGTAATGACTTATGAATTTTTAAGGTTTTTATAACATTTCATGAAATCAAGAATTACATAAGATGCAATATAAATGTCATTGGCCTCCGGCCTCATCTCATACAAGTCAAATACATCGTAAATGGTGTACTTATGTACACATTACATATGGAATCAAAGATACAAGTTTTGACATATAAGGCTATAAAATGACATTTCATGCTAACATTTGTATGAAATGGAAACTTAAAAGTTACAAACCATCCAAGGAATGATGAGCATCATGAATCAAGTCTTTGTACCTGAAAAATATCCCCGGTAACTTTGGGGTGAGTAACATAAAGCTACTTGTAGAAGATGAGCATGCATAGACCTAGCATTTTACAAATTTATCACCTTAAGGTGAAATATGTTAAAGGGGCTCATGCCACATAATGTCTATGTCAAAGTGAGACTTAAGGAGCATCATAAGCTACCTTAGAGCATTCCTAGCATAAACCACAACATTCATGCAATTTAAACAACATAGAAGCATGTGGTACAACGCAACAAGATAATCAATTTACAAGTATACGTACACAAGTATACACTCAATATTGAAATGTATTTAAGACAAGTATACAAGACACAAGTATATTAGGTTAACTCGAAAGTAGATCATCAATATACAAGTGTACACACCAAGTACACTAAGCAATATTGAAATGGTAATGCAACATATATATTCAAGTATACATTTTTAAGTATACTAAGCAATGTTGACATATATGGCATACAAGTATACAAATTCAAGTATACTAAGCATTTTTGATATATAAGGCGTACAAGTATACAAATCCAAGTATACTAAGCAAGAAATGAAGTATCATGCATCCAAGTACAAGTTAAAAGTAATCCACAATTACAACTAGAAATTGAATGCAAAATCAACAATTGGCGGAAAGACAAAGGATATAAGGTCTCAATTACCAAGCAAGTGGTTCCGGGTTACTAGCCCGCAAGGTAGTACCTAGTGCGCAACTAAACCCGGAATAAAACCATTATATTGGTGATTTTGGGTTACTAGCTCTCAGGGTACCACCCGGTGCGCACTATATGAAATAGAGAGAACTCTCATCCCCCGTACCGCTTTCATGCCCTAGCCGTAACAATTTTCAATGTCCATACAAGCTTTCCTAAAATCATTAAGTTGTGTAACAAGTATATCACATATACACAATGCATTAAAATCAATCACCACGCAGAACCAAGTCATGGAATACACACAAGCCATGCCCTAGGCATTCAAGCTACAATGGCATATTAAATGTTATATAAGTAAAATGTGAACACTTACAAGTTAAATCATAACTTCAACTCATGGAATACTATCATGTAATCATATAACAAGTTCCAAACTACAAATTAATCAAGAATACAACATCAATGCCTAATTACCTCAATTGAAGCATAAAAGAGAATTTAATTATCTTAAGTGATTAAATTCTTAAGATTACAAAGCAACTCCAAATATTTTACAATTCAAATATGTCAAAGGTCATATCAAGGCCTATTTGAATTTTATTATACAAGTTAATTCTACACTAGGCATCACCAGGTAAATTAAATTCCATACAAGGAAAATATTTAAACAAAATATTCAAGGCTCATTCAAATATTCTTAATTCAAGGTATGTTAAGGAACATATCAAGGCCCATTTTAAAATCACATTACAAGTTAATTATACACTAGTTACAACTAGGTAAATTAAACTCAATACCAACAAAATAAATAAATAAAGTTCTCTAGACTTATCCAAATATTCTCAATTTAGTATATATGATAGAACATGCCAAGCTTATCAACAATATCAAGTTAAAAATCCATTCAAGTGACTAAAGCACTTAAAATAAAATTAATTATTCTAATTAATTAATTTTCTCTAGATTTTAAAACAACTTCAATTGCTCTTAAATTAACATATGTTAATGTACATACCAAAGACTATTTTAATATCACATTACAAGTTGATTTTATGCTAGTTACAACCATGTGAATTAAACTTTCATACAAGTGAAAGATTAAATAAAAGTTTCAATACTTATTCAAATACTCCCAATTTAATATGTGTTAACAAACATATCAAGGCCTAATTTAATAGCATACCACAATTTAATTCTAAGCTATATACAACCATGAGAATTAAATCTTACACAAAGAAAATAATTAAATTAAATTCTAGATAAAATACCTAGGCATGCATTTAAGTTATATAAGTATGAAATACATTCAATACAACATTTATATAAACCTAAAACATCCCCCACCTCAATTTGAGTTGAAATCTCAAATCCCCACCGAAAGAAAAATGCTCCGAATCCGACGATACTCCTAGGTTATGTCGGGGATTAAGAGGGAAGCAACTTTAACCTTTGAGGCACCATGAAAATCCAAACCCGAACTAAAATATAGTCGGAATCGGCTTCTAATAAGGGGGAAATGTGCGCGTCGTCAAGGCCTTCGATAAACGCTAAGGCACTACGACATTTTACACGAGGGAAGAAGGTGGAAAAGAAGGTGGCAGCCCCTTAGGTTGCCATGGCTGGTCTGAAACATGGGAGAAGAAGAGGAAATAAGCTGATTTAATTTTACAATCCCCTATTTATAGTAAAACCCTAAAAGTGCCCCTAAAGGGCTTCGCCGGGTCTGGAAAAGTGGAATTTGAGCAGACACGCTCAAATGGCAAAACTTCGTGAACAAAAAAGAACCGCAATGAGAAAAGATGAACAACGGAAGAAACGACATTGAAAATCAAGTCCCGAACAGAGAGATATGCCTCAAACAAGTTTGACGCTAACTGGAGCCGAAAACTCAAAAACTGTAGGGTTCGACCGTAAGACAATTCTAAGATTACACGACTCAATGAAATGTGAAAATGAATCCCATACGAGGATCCATGCTCAAAATGAGGTATTTTGTAATAACTTTCGTTAATTGCACAATGGCCTACAAAAAGGGATAACTGCAAAACTGCCTAGAATGAAGATATATTCCAAAAGATATTTTCTTAAAAACCCTCGAAATAAAATATCTCCAAAAGATATTTACGAAAAACACCCCAAGAAACAAAAATGTTTCTGAAGAATTTTGCATTCATGCTCCTATAGACACTAAGAGTAACCAGAGTACTTTCCTACAAAAGTAAAGATGCGTATTTTGTGGAAACCACTTAAGATGAAGGTACATGAAGTCAAAACTCAACTCCAAACATGAAAAGTGAGGTTATGCCAACAAAGTGACAAACGGAGAAAATGACGAAAAGTATATAGTGTCGAAAAATGAAAAATGAAAAATGTGGAAATGACGCGGTTCTTTTAGGAAGTTGTCAATCCAAAGGAAAGAGTTTCAGAAACCATTTTCGAGCACTCGAGATGATAATAAGTGACGAGTAACCGTACTCAGAAAAAAAAAAATCAACGGAAAAAATTTATTCGTAAAAATCTGAGAAAAATAAAAGGAAGGAAAATGACCAGGTCATTACACGCTACCCGGTTCCTTACCTGAACCCGAGATCAACTAAGGACAAAGTCATCATTCTAAGTCAATCGACACTTAACTAGGTCTATTATACTATATTAGATACCCATACATCATTAAATAGTGCTATGATACATTCCATGAAGTCCTGGACCTTAAATGAGAAAACGGGAGAAAGCTAAAAAAAAATGGCTAAGGCAAGAGCCTACGTCCGAACATAGATACATCCGGACACAAGTTTCTACGTTTGGACATAGGGTGTCCTATGTCCCCCACATAACACTCAGGTTACCGCACGACATGACAAGCTACGCCCGGATGTATGGAACTACGTCTGGTCGTAGAAATCCGACCTTATTGGTCTACAGTAAAAGGGCCATAAAATCCAACTTCCAAGTGGACGTCCAGGCATAGAAATCTACGACCGAATGTAGCAACCCAGAAATGGGCCAGTTTGGCCCCTTTTTGCCTTGGCTTCTACATCCAAACCACCCTTTGGTCATTTTGACCTTACTAACCTGTCCCAACACACACATATATATATAAACACAATGGTAAAAAGCAAGGAGAGGAGAATACAGAGCTTAGACCTCCAAGGAAGGTTTTGAATCAGGAAGATGTTGATAGGTTAGACTGTGTTGTTACAGCTGAAGAAATTAAGACTGTGGTGTTGCATTTCAATCTAGATAAATCACCTGGTCTTGATAGTTTTCCAGCAAGGTTTTTTCAACATTACTAGGGAATTGTTGGACAAGATCTCATCAATGCAGTGTGCCATTTCTTTAACTCTGGAAGCATGCCTCAAGGTATTAATTCCACTTTCTTAACTCTTATACCTAAGGCTAACTATGGTGATAAGATTGCAAACTACAGACCTATAGCCTTATGTAATATTGTGTATAAGATTATATTTAAAATCCTTGCCAATAGGTTGAGTAAAGTTCATCCTAACCTAGTAGGACCTGAGCAAATAGCTTTTATCAAGGAAAGAAGGTTGCATGACAATATTCTTTTAGTTTTTGATTTGATTAAAGGTTTTGGTAAGAAACAGGTTGCTCCTTCTATGGTTTTGAAGGTTGATTTTTAAAAAAAGAGCCTACGATTTTGTGGATTGGAACTTTATTCTAAGGATGTTATAGGTTTCTGGGTTTAGTACCAAATGGATTAGCTGGATTGCTAAGTGCATCTCTACTCCAAAATTCTCTATTTTGTGTAATGGAGTCCTTGCTGGTTTTTTTCTCCTCATCCAGAGGGATTAGACAAGGTTGTCCTCTCTCTCCACTGCTTTTTTATCTGGTGACTTCATACTTTAGTAGCTTAGTGGATCAAACTATTGAGGAGGGCAAGATTAAATTATATAAAGATATTGCAAATACTGATTTGAAGATCTCTCATGTGTTTTATGCTGATGACTTCTTGGTTGTGGTTAATGTTGATATTGGAACTGCAAAGTCTATTTTGGAAGTGTTCAAACATTTTCATGAGTTTATAGGGCCACAAGTTAACAAGGAAAAAAATACCATGATTTGCTCTAAATCTGTGAGAGGAAAAAGAAGACTGTTCAGAATCCTACAATTCCAAACTGAAGTGTTTCCTTTTAAGTACTTGGGATTGCCTTTGTCTAATAACAACTTGAGATCTAGGGATTTTAGAAGTCTGTTGGATGAGATCAATCTCAGATTAGCTCACTGGAACACAATTAATCTCTCAATGGCTAACAGAGTTGAATTACTTAGATCAATGCTTTATTCTTACTTGTATCATTAGGTATTGGGTTTTAAGGTACCTTGGGAAGTCAATACTGGTTTGGAAAAAAGATTTAAGCAATTTTTGTGGAGTGGAAAGCAAGATGTTAAGAAGTTATCTTAGTTGAAATGGAGCCAAGTAACTTTACCTATTTCAGAGGGGGGATTTAACATTAGATGAGTTCAGGTTATTGATGTTGCTGCAAAGATTACACTATGCTGGGATTTTATTCAGAAAAAAGACAAGCTGTGGATTAAGTGGCTTAATGTTGTGTATTTACAAAAAAGTTCCTTTTGGAATGTGGCTATCAAGGCATGTGACTCTACTGCTTGGAAATAACTTTTAGGTGTGAGACAACTGGCTGTTGAAAATTCTGAATTTAAGATTGGTGATGGTAGGAGTGTTAACTTGTTAACTGATCCTTGGTGTGACTCTAGATCTCTTATCTAGAGGTTTGGTGCTGCTATACTAAGACAGATTAATAGAAATCTCATAGTTGCTAATATATTTGTTAATGACAGATAAGATTTCCCTGAGTTCTTACTTGTAGAAGCTAAGGAAATCATTCAAAGGATTATGATTACTACTGTAAGAGATCTTATTGTTTGGAAGTACATCCAGTTTTCCTTAAAAACAGCTTGGAGTGTTTATAGATTTAAAGGACAGATGTTTAACTGGAATAGACTGTTGTGGAAAAATTGCAGACCTCGAATTTCAGTAGCGGTATGTATTATTTTGCATAACAGGAACTTGTCTTTGGTTAATTTGCAGAAACGTGGGATCTGTTTAACAGCCATTTGTCATAATTGTTGGAGTGCAGCTGATACAAATGAGTATCTCTTCTATCATTGTTCCTATGCTAAAGCAGTTTGGCAAGAAATCTTTATTTTACTGAGAATTGACATGTCAGTGTTCAATTCTATTTGGGATATTGTGGACTGGTTTGTTAAGCAAATTTTAGGCAGAAGTATCAAGACACAGATTTTATCTGGAATTTTTGCAACCTCTATTTAGAAGATCTGGAATGTGAGAAATGTTATTCTTCATAATGGAGCTCAAGATCAAGCTACATATGCTGCCAAGACTATTGCGTGGAAAGTTTTAACTTTCCTTAATTTTAGTCTAGAAGATTTTGCTCTTGTTTTTTAAATTTAAATGTATTTGCATCTTCTTGTTTTTACTAGTATTTACTGGAAATGGGTTTTTTCTAGCTCTTGATTTGTAAAAGGAGGTATGCATCCTTATGCACTTATATTGTTTCTTCTTTGTTTATAACACAACCCCATTCAGAAAAAAAATAAAATAAAATAAAATAAAAAAATAAATAAAATGTGTCATACATTGAAATGGTCCTATTACATCATAGTAAATTCAAATACATCATTCATTGACAAAACAAGTTGGATTACATCATTCGTAGCAAAATGAGTTCTGTAGTGTCTCGGATTTTTTTGGATTTTTTGGTATTTATTTTTATTTATTTTTTCATACATCGTTTTGTGCGCTATGTGGGTCCCGGTGATATTTTCCATTAAATGTATTTATTGTTTCATGTGGTGATGTGTATACATATGTATGTGTATATGTGGCATGTGGGTGGAGGAAGATATTTTTTGGTATGGAAGTGGTTTTGGTGAAGTTGAAGGTTAATTTGAGCCTTTCGTGTAGTTAGTGAAAGGCAAATTTATTATTAAAAAATAATGTACTGAAACACTTTAGTGTACTAAAACTAAAACTCTTTGTACTTTTAATAATAGTATATATAGACGTACCACGTATACATAGGTTTTTGAGCCTAGTTAGCTCATCTAGGCCCTCTATCCATGATTGAAGATCAAACCTTTGACCCATTTACTTAGTCCAACTCCAACCCATTAAAAAATTAAAAATAAAATAACAAACAATTAAATCGCACAACCAATAAATAAACACATAGCAAATAGATTAGATCACAAACACATTTATAATTCAAATCCACATAATCAATTAAAAAACATTAAATAACCGATTAAATAAAATAAACAATAAAACAATAAAATAATTAGCACAATAATAATTAAACAAACACAAATAGTCAATCAAATCAAATAAAGCAAAAAAATAAAATAAAATAAATCATTTTTAAAAAATAAATCCATTAAAAAAAATAAGGGGTATTACAGAATTGAAGTTTTAAAGTTTGGCAACAATAGAGGTTTGGTGAGAGGAAGAAGATGAAGTGTAGGAGAAAAGAAAATAAAAGAAAAGAAAATGTAAGATATTTGTAAAAAATATCACAAATACCAAGTCTTACACTACCTCACACGCACACGTCTCCACCCTACACCCATCTAGCCCTCCACATGTCCACAACTTTCACAAATTGCACAAAAGTCCCTACATGAAAATATCTCAAAAGATAATCGCACAAATGCCCTAAATGAAAATATCTTCAAAGATAATCGCACAAAAGCCGCTAAATGAAAATAATATAATCGTATACAAGTGCAAAATAAATTTCACAATGTCACGAAGATAAAATATGCCCCGATAGAATAAAAGAAGTGTCGGGAACTATTCCCGAGCACTGGACCCAGCCTTGGGCCCACACGACCCGAAGACAAAAAAGAAATAAAATAAAATCCGAGAAAAATGAAAAAGTACACTGGTCCTCACATACTATTCATGGCTACAGTGCGTGTAATACCCCTAGTTTAAAAAGGATAAAATTAGGATTTAAATTTCATTCTATGTGCATTTTTGTCTGTTGATTTTTGTGGCTATGTGCTTATGTGTCAAATTGGCTATTTAATTAATTGTTTGCATGTTTAATTTATTTTATTTATTTATTTGAATTAATTGTTTATGTAATTGGATTAATTTTGTATTTGCTTTAATTGGGTTAATTTAGTTTTATTATTTTTTTTAGTATTGTTTCTCTGTGGGTTTTATTATTGGTAAAGTGGAGTTAGGGTTTAGTCTCTAATCATTCATGGGCTAGGGTTATTATTATACCCCTATAAATATCAGTAACTGAGGTTTAGGGTTTTGGGAAAAATAGACGTGAATCCTGTAAAATAGGACCGTGAAATATAGAGTGAAAACAGAGAGGGGTTGTAAGGACAGAGCATGGTAAGGTCTGTAAAGGGAAGAATAGGGAGGATCAAGGAGGTATGGTGGTGGACTAACTAGAATCAGAGGAGGCTTGATAGTGGGTTATATTGCCGGAACAAGTAAAGTCTGTACAGGCAAGTTCTTCTCTTCCTCCTTCCCTTTGGTTCGTGTTCTGTGCACCTAGATATTCTCTAGGGTTTAATCAACCAGTAACTGGGATTTATATGTTTAATATATATTATATAAATGATATGTTTGCATTGAAATCAAAAATTGTTACAATTTCTGCATGGCACGTTTCAGTTTTATTTCTGTAAGTGTGTTAACTCTATTGTAACTTTAAGCTTGGTAATTGATTTCAACCACTGCAAACGGATCCTTGGGATGTTACTGGGTGTTACTGGGGTGATATAAGATCCTTAGGTTCAGTGGTAAAGAGGAACAGAAGGAGTGAAATAGAACTGGCGTTGGAAATCAGTTCAGTGTTGTGTTATAACCTGCAAGTTCTATGGCTTTGTTTAAAGCTCTGTAATTGTTCCAAATTGTGTTATCAAACCATTAGCATGCTTCTTAGTATTAATAAGACCCTTAGGACCAGGTTTAGGAATCAACTGAAGGGTAGAAACATACCGGAAAAGAAGCAGAAGGTCAGAACGGAGCAAAACGGGGACAGGCGGCTCTCAAGGAGGTGAGAGCCGGCTCCACAGAAGTGGGAGCTGGCTCCCACACATGCAGATCCGGCTCCTAGGTTATTGGAGCCGGCTCTAGGCTGATTGGAGCCGGCTCCCAAAGTTCTGGAGCCGGCTCCACCCTAAAAAGTGCTTCCTGGATTTATTTTTGACGCAGTTTTGAAGCAGTGAGTGTCTGAACTGCTTTGGAAAAATTCTGGGACACTACAGAGTGTTTAAGAAGTTAATTTTGGATGTTAAGAAGACTTTTAAGTTGATTAAAGTTTAAAACAAAATTCATGAAGCAATCTGTTTAAAGCTTGGGCGCATTGTGTACGGTTAAGAGAGAGATGGAGATTATACGCTTAGGTTTTTCCCTGGGTATTTCAATGGGTTCTAATATATTTATAACATTGTTCTAAATATATTTTAAGGCCATTGCTGTATTAGCTTGGAGGTATACATGCTTTGGAGGTTAGTTGCTCAAGTTGATAAATCGTTCCCTGTAACTATTTGGTTTACCGTTTGGATTTAAATTGCTGGAACTTTATATATTTTGCTACAATTGTTGGGATATTGGTTTGGACTGTAAATTGCCAAACTTTAATTTAGGTGTTGTAATTTACATGGTTTGGATGTCAATTGTGAAATCTTATATATTATTCTGCAATCAACTGGATTAGGGTTTTGAACTGAAATTGCTATAATATTGTATAAACGATGCTGCAATTACTTGGTTTTGGTTCTGGATTCAAATTACTTGCTTATTATATATATGTGGTAATTTACATGGATATGGAGGATTGTATGTACCGGTATGGGACGGTGACATACTAGGTAAGGATTAGTTAAAACACTAATCCTACCTAATTTGGAAGGAGTTGGATTAACCATACAAAGGTTAATTCCTACTTAAATGGATGTATATGAACCGGTATGGGACGGTGTCATATTAGGGATGGCTTAGTTCAAAACACTAAGACCTACCTATATTGGGAATGGATTAGCTCAAAACACTAAGTCCTAACCAAATTGGATTAAGGTATGGATTAATCATAAAGGTTAAGTCCATCACCTATTTATGTCATGTCAATCAAATAAATTGAATGACCTACCATGGTTTCAGGATGGATTTGTTATACATATATCAGACCACTATACAGGTGGATGATATTTTGTTTTAGGAGTACGGACTTTATATATTTATTATATGGGCCATGGTATGAGCTTGAGTCTCAGGATCATGGTCAGGGCGCGTATATCGCCTAGGATGGATAACTGGACATAGGTGTTGTTCCCTGGTAGGTCTAGGTACTCATGCCCACCTTAGGGTGCGTATTTGCATGATGCCTTCTATTCAGGCTGAGACTGACCTACTAGACTAGCGAGCGTCCTATAGTATGTACTATATACATATATGGATTACTCTAGCTATTGTGAGGTATCTATGGTGTATCTGCGTATCAGGTCACTGTATGGATTGTAGTTAGATTAGAACTTGCTCGTGGGTCTGACCCACCCCTCTATTATATTTTTCAGGTGTTCGTCAGTCCAAGCTGTAGAGTTTGATCGTGCTGAGCAGATACAGTCATTCACTCCACCGAAGGCATAGGATTGTATTTCATGTGGTAGAATTGAGTTTTATTTCCAGTTCTTTTGAATACAGTTGGAATTTGAATAGGGGTCCACTAGATGGATTCCCGAATTGTATATGGAGGATCAGTTGTACCATAAAAGTTATTTATTAATGAAATTTTATTTCAAGGTTTCATTCAATGGATTATCATTTTAGTTTTCATTTCAGCAAATTTTATTTATCTCTTTTGATATAATTATTCTGTGTTCGATTATTGCTAATTGTTTTGATATCCTTTGGTAATCGGGCGTGGGCCTGGCCAACCCGCATCCGGAAATCCGGGGGTATCACAGTGCAGCAGCAAACAGAAATACGAATTTGGTGTTTCTGATTTTGGCCTCTTTTTCGAAAGCGTTTTGGTACTATTCAAATTGTAGCAAATGTAACGCATTCACGCTTCATACTTTTGTATTGCTAAAAAAAAATAAAACACGAAAGAGAAATAGTTGCCAAATAATCCCTAAAATTTTGTACATTTTATTGCATTGTGATACATGAAAATCATAAATATATACTCGTTATAAAAATGTGAAGACCCATATTGTAAAGCGTGCAATTCTTTTAATTATTTGGTGTCTTGATGAGAAATGAATTTAAGATAAGTTTGTAACTTATATAACTAGGAATTTATATATAAGTTATGAGGAAGGGGAATGTCACTATTTTGCAAAAGTTTTATAAAAAGGTTAGTAGCATGAATTAACATATACTATGGTTAGCCTGTTGCGGTATTTAGTGCGGTTGCAATTTAACGGACTCGGATCGATATTAGCATAAATTGACCAAATCGACTGATTCATAAAGATATATAATGATATGGAAGCCTTAAAAAAAATATGAACCAATCAATACATCGCGAATGGACTAAATATATCTTTATTAGCAACATATATCTTATAAGAGTAGCTCCAACACGGCCCAGAAAAGGCGATTTTGGCCAGTTTAGCTATTGGACGCCTCCAATGGCGTCGCCAAAATTTGGGCCCCACAGGTTAGGTCGCGGATGGGTCGCAAAAAACTACAACCCTCTTGGCGAGGCACGAGCCTGCCATGCGGGCTGGCATCAGTTTTGTTTTAAATTTTTTATTCTGGGCCAGAACAATGTTGTAGCCCAAAACACTGTTCCTAAGGTTCTGTTTGCTTGAAAAAAAAGGAAAAAAACAAATTTTTTGGCTTTTTTTTTTTTTCCTCAAAATAATTGAACCAAAGAGCCGTTAAGGCACTGTTTGGCCGACACAAACAGTGCCTTAAAGGCTTTTTTTGGGCAAAAAAAGTTTAAAAAAATAGAGAAAAGTGCTTTTTTTTAAAAAAAAAAAAAAAAAATTACTTTTAAAAATATTCCTTCTGACATATAGCTATTTTAGGCATTGTTTGGCTGACCCAAACAGTGCCTTAAAGGCTATATTGGCACAAAAACCAATTTTTTGAATTTATTTTTTTAAAAAATAATTATATATATTTATTTATTTTTTTAAAAAAATCTTTCATTTTTCCTCTATAAATACATCAACCCCAACTATTATTCACCTCATATCCAACCCATCTTCTTTAGTCTTCAACCTACAACTACAACCATTAAGTCATTTTCTCAATCTTATAGTTACATTTTTTTTACTCAAATTCAATTCCATGGATTCCACATCACCATATTACAACTACAACTCCCAATTCAACCAATTAAATGATAATTTTGATCCCTTTTTATTTGTTGGAGAAGAATCTCAATTTGTTGGAGAAGAATCTCAATTTTCGTCTCATCAACCTTCTCAAGTTTCCAACATTCCTATTGAAATGCCACAATCCAGTAACTCCCAACCTTCAAGAAAGCAAAGAGCGATTCGGCCTCCTAATTGGTCCAAGATTGAAGATGAGACTTTATGTTATGCGTGGATGGCCATTAGCACTGATGCGATCATCGGTTCAAACCAACAAAAGATAGCATAATAGATCCAAATTCAAGAAAGTTTTGAGCAACACGTTAGTGGTGCTGGTACACCTAAAAGAAATCATATTGTCTGCTTGAATCGTTAGTCCTTCATGCAACAAATGATTACCAAATTTTCTGGATGCATGGCCCAGATCGAAAAGAATTACCCCAATGAGCAAGACAATGAGTACAAGGTAAGTTATTTATTATATTAAATTTAATTGGTAGATATTTTAAAGATTTGTATTCTAATAATGATTGATTTTTATTTTTTTAGATGATAGCAGGTAAAGAGTAGTTTGCTCGTCAAAATAACACCAAATTTAAGTTTGACACCAAATTTAAGTTTGACAGTTGTTGGAACATTTTGAAGAGCAACAATAAGTGGCATTTACATTGTTAATAAGAATTAACATCCAAAAAAAAAAAAAAAAAGACAGTCGAAGAAGAGAAGTGGAATCCACATTGATGATAATGAGCCTATTGGTCACTCAAACCCATTTACTCCATCAAGTAATGCAGCAATGACACCAAGTTCGGTTGAAGAATCGGCACACATAGGCAAAAATGATCCAACGAATGTTGAAGAATGTCAACGACCAGAAGGACGAAAAACAGCAAAACAGAGGCGAAATAAGGATAAAAGACAATCTGAAAGTCAGGATGATTTCATTAGCAAATTCGATCATGCAACAACCCTTTATTAAAGACAATCTACTCTTGAGACTGCTCAAATAGCACGAGAGGCACACAAATCAGATAAAGAAAATATCAAACAACTCGAGTTTCAAAGCAAACTAAGAGAGATTGAAAACAAACAAAGAGCTGAAGAAATGTTAATCATGCAAAAAGATCCAGAATCGATGCCAACACAAGTCGGGAAAGTATGGCTAATTGAACGCCAAAATAAAATATTAGCATCTATACGCGCACGCGGTAACTCAAGCTTTCCATAGGATTATCTCAAGCATTGCATATAATTGCTATGTTTTTCCTAGTTGTTATGTTTTTAATTCATGTCGTATTATATTGTTTTTTATTTTTATTATATTGTTTTAATTTATGTCATATCGTATTGCTTTTAATAATAAATATTATATTGTTTAAATTTTTTGTATGATATAACTGTTAGGAAAAAGTTTAAAAATAAAATTTATTAAAAATTTAAAAAATATTAAAATTTTAATATTTTTGGAAAGCAAAAATATACTATTGAAGTATATCCGATAACTAAAATTTAGAGACTCTAAAACATTGACGTACCTATTGAAAAATACTAATGTGACAAATTTAGAGAGCTTGAATTCTAAGAGCCCATTAAAGATGCTCTAAACCAACCAAAACGTCACGAATGGACTAAATACACATCTATTAGCAACATATATAAGATAATAGGAATATAGTATGGTATTAGATTATTAGTATGTGGCCTAGACAGACGAAAATAGTTGCAAAATTTTACACACCCACCCTGCCCTTACAGTATCTCTTTCTCTGTATCTCAAATTGTGAATAGTGAATAGAATAGAAGAAGCTCCTTTTTGTTTTGGTTGGTTTCGGCGACTGATCAATTAATATATTGACCATCGTCGTCACGCCAGTCCTCTCTCTCGCGCTCTTTCTCTCAATATTGGCTATAATTGTCGATTGATCGTCGTTATTGCATTTACTGAGGAACAATCAATCGAAGAGAAAGAGAAAGAGAAAGAGAAGAGAAAGAGAGAGAGAATGGAGAGTTCGAGCGAATTGGTTCCATTTCCATTGCTGATAACTCCGATCGAGTCGAATTACAGGGCATGCACTATTCCTTATCGATTCCCTTCCGACAATCCCAGAAAGCCTACCCCCACTGAGCTCGCCTGGATCGACCTCTTCTCCAATTCTATTCCCTCTTTCCGGTAACTATCTTCTACAGTTACATTTATTCTATCAATTGCTCTGTTTTTTTTTTCCCTTAGATTCTTATTTATAACAACAGTAGCATTGATGAGAAAGATAGTAATTAATTTTAGATATTGATAAATTGGGTTTCTAATCTCTCTTTTACTTCATTTTTATTTTTTAATTTTATAAATTAAAAAAAAAAAAATTGTACAGTTTATCCATGATATGACTCTGTTTTGATTTTTGGCCGAGTACCTTTGTGTTTTGAGCACATGTTGTTTTTTATTCATTTAGTTTTGTTCTGCTGCAGGAAACGGGCAGAGAGTGACGAAACAGTTGCTGACGCTCATATTAAGGCTGAAAAATTTGCTCAAAGGTAGTATTTTGCTTGACTTCTTCTAGTCTAATACATCACATAACAACATTTTCTATGTGAACTTTTTCTACTTCATAAAATTTAGTTTCTTGACGTTTAAACTTGTTGAAATGATGATGGGCTTGCAAGAAATGTTTGTGTTATTAAAACCGAGTTCCGCATGAATCTACTTTGTTGAATGTCATGGTTTTTGACTTATATATTCCAAAGACCAAGCTTTCCTTTAGCAAGAAGATTCCCTTGGGAAAACCTGACTGCGAAAAAAAAAAAAAAAAATTCCTTTAGCAAAAGTTTATATGGATTAAAAATACTTTGATGCAATTACAGGAAATACTTTTCTATACTCAATGAGTCATTTTTTAGACATGCTTCGTAGTATTACAGGAAATACTTTTCTTGTACATATGATCTCGTCACAGTATTTCTGTTAACCATAAAGGCTTTACTACAGCATTCAAGATTCATGACTGCATTCCTCATGAACATGGAAGTGCTCTTCTGTTTTTGTCCTTTGGAGTTTATACTCCCAATGTACAGATGCATGTTCATATTTAACAACTTTACTGGTGTTGGTTGTCATTTTAGGTACACTGAATTACTCGAGGATCTTAAGAAAGATCCTGAAAGTCATGGTGGGCCGCCTGATTGCGTGGTGAGCCAAATTTCATCTCATTCTGAATTTCTTCACCAAATGATGCATTCTTTGATTTGGTTGATAAAGATCATTATACTATGAAGAAGCTGAATATTTATCTTTTCTTTGGATAATTACAGCTTCTCTGCAGGCTTCGCGAGCAAATTCTTAGAGAATTGGGATTCAGAGATATATTCAAGAAAGTTAAGGTAAATATGAATTTCTTCAATATGTTAGAAATGACTCTGAAATCCATTATATTCGGGAAAACAGGACAGCCACTGAAAGAGCATATTCTTTTTTGTGTTCACATGCACTAGGATGAAGAAAATGCTAAGGCTATTTCCTTATTTGAGGATGTTGTTCATGTTAATGATGCTATTGAGGATGGAGCTAAGCGTGTAGAGAATCTGGTTAGAGGAATATTTGCAGGGAACGTATTTGATCTTGGTTCGGCACAGGTATGTTGTGCTTTTAGCTGGAAAGAGATATGAACTAAGGACATATAGCTTATGAATTTCTTTTAATGCTATCTTTTTGATGTTTAGTAATTTATAATAACCAATGTAAATAGCAGATTTCAGTTGAATGTTAATTGTCAACTCATCATAAATTGTAACGAAGTGTTAATAATTTTTCTTTATGAAGTTAACTCTCTATCATTTGTGCGGTCCTTTCGTCTTAATCTACATACAATGCATATGTCACGGAAGTATCCTCTCCCAAACCTTCCACTGCCAGAGTTGGTTTTTGTCGAAAACGAAAAACTGAATACTCTATGTGAAGCCTAAACAAACCCTCATTGCTTAAGTAACTTGTTTCTTTTTAAGCATATATTGAAACTAAGATAATTATTGATGTGAACAAAGTTAGTCAAATTAGTATGGCCAATAGTTTGACATTTTATGCACAAAATTGCTACCCTCATATACTAACCAGTGCTCTCATCCTTGGAAATCTGAGCTTTAATGATTGTACCAATGTAGGCCCCTTGAATGTCGATTATACTGACAAGTGAAATATGCTTCTCTACTCTTCTTCTAGTTTTCCAATTTGAGGATACAATTTTTGGACATGTTGATTTATAAAATAAACCATTACCAAAGGCAAGGTTTATTATCGAAGGGAGGACCAACACCTTATCTCGGATACATCAGAGTACACCAAGTCCCAAGCTGGACCAGAAAGGGACTGAATAGGTTTGTTTTTAAAAAATATTATTATCTAACTATAATATGGACCAGAAAGGTACTGAATAGGTTTTTTTTTTTTTTTTTTTTTTTTTTTTTTCAAAATATTTTTATCAAACTATAACAGAAATTTACAAGTTTTTAGTGCATGAATGAAATCACACAATCATGGAATAGAATTAGATAAAGCTGAAAGTAGATTTAATACATTCACACAAAAACACCAAATTTACGCACAAAACCCTATGGTGAAAAAACTACAAGACGCTAGGCTAGGCAGAAACAATCCACTATGAAGAAAAGGTTACAACCCTAGGTATTAGACTCAACCCATAGAATCACCTGAATTGCCTTTGATCTAGACTTACACCTAATGTTCACCAGGAGGCAGGAACTCTGCTGCTATCTATCAACAAATCCATTCTTCATGTGAATTGCTTCTTCTTCCTTGGTTGTTCTCCTTTTGCTAGCTCTCCCTAATAATTTTACTATGCTCGTGTTCATAGTATATGTGCTTTGAAACCCTACGAGTGTTTATATATGCTTGTCGTTTGAAAGAATTAGGGCTTTAGAAAAACCAATTAGGAAACTTTCCATAGGGTTCTATGGATCCATCCATAGGTTCGATCAAACTGGGACAATGGGGTCCAATCAATGAAATTGATTGATCAAAGACCCTGTTCAAATAGAACTTGGTATTGCAGTTTCACACTATAAATAGTTGGTGACAAGCTCTTCAAAGATTCCTCCTTCCCATCTTGAAGGCGTCTTCGGGGAAAAAAAGGGAAAAGAAAAAAAAAAACATGATCTTGCAAAAAATAATTTTTTACTAGGTTGACCCACTCCACACATTGTTCCAGAACTTCAATGAAGCCCCATTCCTGACCAAAATCAGTGCTCATTGTTGTTAGAGGAACCACATTTCACAATTACTTTCGTAATCTGTATCCATGAAACTACTTAAGTCATGAGCCAAATCTGTTGTCCCTGTATTTGAAAGCAGATGCTTCCTCCAAAATTTGCCAAACCTCTGGTTGTTCCGTGCTCATACGCCTCAAGCCATTTGGTCAGTCGGTGAAGATGTGCAAAAGCTGAGCAGCCACAAGATGAGTTGATGACCAACAGTCAATTTCTGCGCCTCAACGCATTTCGGGGAGAACCAGCTAGCTCTGGGTTTGAGTGGCATCTTCCTTCCGTATGTTGCTCGGTTTATTTTGACAATTGATGTAGAAGGGAAAGAAAATCAAGTTGTCTTGCAACCTTATATTCACGGGCGGCTTTCTAGTTTAAACCATCCTTTTTGGCGTTGTAGGATTTTAGATGTTTAAGCTGAGCAGAAAAGGTTGAAACCTATTGGTGTCAAGGGGAATATGCCCTTCTATAAGTAATTTCTCATTAAGATTGCTCTAACAGAACTTATTAGAATTCATATCTGATTTGAAGAATCCAAAATAATTCCACTGAAGTTCTTGCTGAAATTCTTGATTAAGTTCTTTGTATTGGATATTAATAACAGGGGGGCCTACTTTAACTTCCAAAATTTTAGAACACATTGAAAAGTTCATAATTCTCACAAATGTACATATATTTGAGTTTTATGACGTCAGATATCTTGATTCTTACACTTCATAGTATTTGGGGTATGTTTAAATTCAAACAAGTAGCACTTACTCGTGTACTTTCTTCCCCAATTTTTTAAGCTTGCAGAGTTATTCTCGAAGGATGGGATGTCCTTTTTGGCTAGTTGTCAGAATCTCGTCCCTCGGCCCTGGGTTATAGATGATTTAGACACGTTTATAATGAAATGGGGCAGAAAATCTTGGAAGAAGGCAAGCTCAATATGTGGTTTATTCAGTGGATACCTTTTCCTTCCAAACAAAATTTTCATGTTCTTTTTCTGTAATAACCAGCTCATTTGTTTTTTTTGTAACAGGCTGTCATTTTTGTTGATAATTCTGGAGCAGATATAATTTTGGGTATATTGCCATTTGCAAGAGAGTTACTCCGACGTGGGACACAGGTTTAATTTCAGAATGATTTACTTTTCTGCTGTGCCTAATTTATTTGGTCGAACATCAAAAGGTTTACAATTATACTATAAATGAAATGCACATCTAATAACTGAAGCTTTAACTGTTCGCTTCATCATTAATAACATAGCCTATTGAGTAAAGCACTAAAGCACAAGTTTCAGATTTTACATCTACATTCTTTTCTTTTAGTGGAGTTTGTCATTTAGTTGTCCTGTACAAGCAGGAGGAAGGCTATCTTTCTCTCTCTCTCTACAATTTGTTTTGTTTACTTTCCTATTTGCATTGTTTAGTTGAAGTTGTAAGCATTTGAGAGGTCTTAACTCCTTGGGATGTACCATCTCAAATTACACCAGAGTCAAATCCATTTCAAATCCATCTCGACATTGTGAAATCATCCACTTTTTTATATTGTTGCCTCGTTTATCCTATTTTAACTTTATTGCTCCTGTGATGCAGGTTGTTTTGGCAGCTAACGATTTGCCTTCTATTAACGATGTAACTTACCCTGAACTAATTGAGATTATATCAAAGGTGGTAGAAAGTTTTTCTTTCCAATATCTATGATAACTACCGATTCCTAGTTGACTCTGACATCTTAAACTGTAATTTACCAGTTAAAGGATGAACATGGGCAGCTTGTGGGTGTTGATACTTCCAATCTGCTGATTGCCAATTCTGGTAATGATTTGCCGGTAAGAGATGGCAAGTGCCATAGTTGATTCCTGTGATAGGTTAATTTGTCCTTTTTGATGTTTTAAACTCATTGGAAGATTCCTATCTTATAGTAGCCTCACCATTTTACATGTTACCACAGGTTATTGATCTCACGAGCATATCACAAGAGCTTGCCTACCTGGCAAGTGATGCAGACCTAGTTATTTTGGAAGGAATGGTAAGTTCTTACCTTATCAAAGAATTAGTTAATTTTTAAACTTTTGTTGTTTGTTGAAGGATTTAAATATTGAAGTTAATCCCTCTCTAAAAGCAGGCAAGGTCTTGTGTTTAAACCTCACTGTCACCCTGATAATTAAAATTGAAACACGTGTTAGACCAAAAGAAGGCCACACGTGAGAGGGCGTGTTGAAGGATTTAAATATTAAAGCTACACCCTCTCTAAAAGCTTAAGCATCTTAAGCTTTTAGAGTAGATAATGGTTAACATTGTTGAACTTTGTTTATTTTCTTCTTTCCATTTCTTTCCTTCGGAGGACTGCTCATCATTGGATAAGAATACAGCCATAAGTTGATATGGACAATACTAACTATACACCCTCTCTAAAAGCAGCCAAGGTCTTGTGTTTAAACCTCTTGTCACCCTGATAATTAAAATTGAAACACGTGTTGGACCAAAAGAAGGCCACACGTGAGGGGGCGTGTTGAAGAATTTAAATATTAAAGCTACACCCTTTCTAAAAGCTTAAGCATCTTAAGCTTTTAAAGTAGATGGGTGTTAACATTGTTGAACTTTGTTTATTTTCTTCTTTCCATTTCTTTCCTTCGGAGGACTGCTCAGCATTGGATAAGAATACAGCCATAAGTTGATATGGACAATACTAAATTTGTTTGACCTTTGCTCAGCTTGTATGCAGTTACTAGAATTGAGTATTTGGAGTTTAAAGATTTCATTGTTAGTGGGACTCTTTCCCTGGAAATTTCTAGGAAACATCATTTGATGATGTTAAGGAAATTGTTGTTAAGAATAAAACGATATTACATGGTTTAGTCACTAGGGTCTGCATCCACGGCACAAAGAGCCCAAAGGGATACATCACTTCTATAATACTCTCTCAATTCATATACAATACAATGATGGAGGCTCCTTTATATAGGAGAAGAAATTATGAGAATGGAAAGAATTAAAAAATAGGAAACAAGGAGGATTTTTCTCCACTGATTCCTCTGGTAACACTAAATCTTTAATAATAGGAAATAACATCAATTACTGAAAGATTTTCCTTCTCTAATTTCTCCATTAAATCTTCAATACTCCTCCTCAAGTTGGAGCATGAATGCCCAACTTGCGATTGAGACGACGAGTAACAAGAAGTGTGAATGATGAAGAGAGAAGAGAGGAGACAAAGAACAATGTTTCCCAACACACTGATAGCCCAAACAAGTAAAAAAAAAAAAAAAAAAAAAAAAAAAAAAAAAAAAAAAACTGCTGGAGACACGGCAAAGGCGAGAATAATGCTACCGAACACACTGGCAGCCCAAACAAAGAATAATGCTACCGAACACACTGGCAGCCCAAACAAGTAGATAAAAACTGCCGGAGACACGGCAAAGACGAAAACAATGCTACCAAACACACCGGTAGGCCAAACAAGTCAATAAAAATTGCTGGAGATATGGCAAGGGTGAAAACATTTCTGCCGAACAAATCTACAGCCCAAACAAGTCACAAATAGCACCAAAAAACCCTTAGCAATATCATATGCTAAGGGAATACCCTAAAACAGGGGTCCGAACCTAGGAAGAGAAACTAGGCTCTGATACCATGTTGTAAAGCATAAAGCGATATTACTTGGTTCAGCCACTAGGGCCTACATCCACGGCATAAAGAACCCAAAGGGCTACATCACTTCTATAATACTCTCTCAATTCATATACAATACAATGGTGGAGGCTCCTTTATATAGGAGAAGAAATTATGAGAATGGAAAGAATTAGAATATAGGAAACAAGGAGGATTTTTCTCCACCGATTCTCTAGTAACACCAAATCTTTAATAATAGGAAAAAACATCAATTACTGAAAGATTTTCCTTCACTAATTTCTCCATTAAATCTTCAATAGAAATGAAGTCTGAAACCTCATTGAAAATTTCTATTTTGTCTCCAAAAGGCTATGGTACCTCCAGATTAGATGTATTTTGGAAGATCGTAAAACAGAATTCGCATTATTTACCTTTATTTTAGTTTTTGGGACCAAAAGAGACAATGGAAAAGGAAGAGAGAGAGAGAATTAATTGAACTGTACACAACTATTCTAATTTTGGAAAGTTGTCACATTACAGATAGCTATTTCTTTTACTCTGTTTGCCTTGCAATCAAATGAAGTAGGTAAATCTCGACATTTAGCATTTAGGTTTTGCGAATCTATGCTTTATTGCTTCACTGAAGCATTATTGACAAATAAGTGTAATTTCTAAGAGTAGGATGAACAGCTAATAACACATAAAGGAACTCACCTAAAATATTAATTGCAAGTTTTACAACTTGGATTGCCTGACCATTGCTAAATAGGTTACATTTTCCAGCATTTTGTATATAATATTTATTTCTTTTGGCAGGGTCGTGGAATAGAGACAAATCTTTATGCTCAATTTAAATGTGATTCGCTCAAGATTGGGATGGTAATGTTTACTTAATGTATAGAACTCCTATTTTTTTTTTTAAAAAAAATTATTATTATTTTGGATCTCAGTTGATTATTGCTGGAATCCTTTCATTTTATGCCATTTTTTAGTTCTTATTTCCCTTTTTTATTTACAGGTTAAGCACCTAGAAGTTGCTCAGTTCCTTGGGGGAAGGCTTTACGATTGCGTCTTCAATTACAATGAAGTTTTGGGTTAAATAATGCATTCTGCTCAATATTCCTGACCTAGTTATTTACATTTGAGCATTTTACACACATAGAATGAGGTCTTAGATCTTTTGGAAGTTATCTATGTACTTTAAAACTGCTGAAGTTAGTCATTTTTGTACTTCAAAATTGCTGGAGTCTTTTCTTTTTTAATAATAAAAATAACATGGCCAAGTACTGTTGACTTCCACAAAAAGGTTTCCTCTCCATGTGTTGTCTGAAAAATATGTAACATGCAGAAGATGAGTGCATTTTCTTTTATCATGCTGTATGTGCATTTTCTTTAGTCACTTTTTACTATGAAAAAAGTGCATCATCAAACTTATTGGACTAGGATTGTTTTACATGAAGACAGAAATTTCACTGCAATTGTTCTAATTGTGGTGTGCACTACAATACTGTATTCCTTGTTCATCTTCTTGTTTTATTGATGGAGGATTGTAATTTCATTGTGACTCACCATTTATTAGTATATTAGTTATTGTTTGTAGGATAAGCAGCCGTTTTGTTGATGCCTCACAGCACTTGTAATTTTTCGTGTTTATGAAACAGAATGCCCAATTTTATTCCTTATTCCTTTGAGCGTGAACATTAATAATTACGAATATTGATGAATTTATATTTCTTATGCACAAACCTATGTGCATATAACATAGTTAATAGAAAATTAGCTCAAAACTCTTTGAACTCCTCAATACAGTTATTCACCAATATTAAATGAAGATAAATAAATTAAATTTTATTAAATAAATGTCAAACCCTAACAGTGACACATCTCAAGATGCATCATCCCTTAAATTTAGGGAGTGACACATCTCTTTATGCATTATTGTGTTAGGGATTGTATGCCGTGCAACGCCATTAGTGACATTTATTAAGTAAAATATGATTTATTTATCTTCATATTGCATTGATTAGATCAAGGAGTTTTTTTTATTTTTTATTTTATCTTGGTAGTCCATTGATTATGATAGGATGAATTTATGTGCACAGGAGGAAAAGGCACATGAAATATGAATTCATTGGCATTTATAATTATTAATATTCGTACTCTAAGGAATATAACTGGGCATTCTTTTCCATTAGTATAAATATATGTTACTAATTTAAGTTGACTCTTAATCTTAACAATTATACCAATTGGGGTTATATTAAATTTATAATTTGATATACTTGGAGTGACTTATAATTAATATATTTGCTGCAGACCATATTTTATCAATATGTAATCCACGTGGTAAAGGGTTTTTTGGTTAGGTTGATTCGATTGCAGAAATTTGGCTAGTTATATTTAATATTGATTTATTTTATATATGTAATTAAACGGATAAATATAGGTGAGCATTGATTGTGATATTTATCTAAATAACTAATTATTATGAAGGTTAATTTATGGTATTTACTAATTGTTGGGACTAGTTTGTAATTAATAATAATTAATAGTGCTCATGGATATAAATTAAGTCATATAAAACTACTGTTTGTTTTGAATTTAACTTAATTAATAATATGCATGGGTCACATGAAAGGTACGTTGGATGACAATTTATATAACACATGGACATCAATACAGTGGCGTTCGAGAAAATTCTTGAAGTAATGCACATAACATGGACTACCGGATACTCGCATCGCCAACAGTTGAATGCAATATTTATACAACAAATATTTTGCTTGAATAGTAGTAAATATGGGTGGAGTTATTAATTAAATGGAGGCCAAGTTATTAATTAAATGGAGGCCAATATTATGTCATATATCTTAAATATAAGGTTTAATTAAATTTTTTATTCTCTGTTTGTCTGGATGTAAAATATTTTTAAATATATATATATATATTTTCTCGTGTTTGGTTGTTGTAAAATATATAGGAAGAAAAAATATATTAAAATTTTATAAAAATAATTTATCAATCAATTTTTGGTAAGTAATTTTATACGTTCTGCCCGAAGGACTTGACCTCGACCTAGATCTAAACTTTTGCCAAATACCGAAAAGTACAAATAAAAAAAATATTTTACCTAAAAAATAAAAATATTTTTTAAATAAACAGAGTCTAAAAGACAAAAAGGGCATATTGTTGGTCTATAATTAAAAAAATATTTTACGTCGAAATAAACAGAGTTTTAAAAACAAAAAGGGCATATTGTTGGTCCATAATTCCACACCAACTCTAGGTGCCATATTTCAGCCCCCAGCAGGTTTATCTCACAAAGAAATATCTAAATACAAATGATGCCACTTTAGTTATACAAGATATGAATGAATACACATATAACTAAAGTGGAAACTTCACAGCCTTGATGAACAACGTAACTACAGTTAGTAGGATGACTGACGTGGAATATCAGGCTTGTGCACAACCTCAATCGTTGCTTTGGATGGCTCCAACAACTTCAGTGCTTATTTGTTTGGGCCTTTAATTTGATGCTCATTGTTTGGTGGTGTGGTCAATACCGAGCACGGAAAAGAAGGTAATCTGGCCTATAAATATAATTAGGGTGAATAGGGATCGTCTCAAGAAATATAGAGTGTATTTTTGCTTAGAAATCAATGTTGAATTAGAAGGTCAAGTAATAAAAAATGGTTTGATTGGTTAGTTAAATTACAATTTAAACTAAGCAAAAACAATGTGAATTAACTAAAGTAAGTAAGGTGCAGAGAGTATGAGAGAAAGGTCTTGAGTCGTAGAGTTCACCACTAAGCATTACCTTCCTAGACATTTAACATTTGATGGATTAATGAAGAATTTGTGTTATAAACGAAAGTGTGTGCAATTGATTTAAATATTAGCATGGATGGCCAAGTAAGAATATATTGTCTAGCCAAACTAGTGAACAACACAACATATCAAATTAAGCCATTAATCTTTCCGTAAGCCCATAACCAATGCACATTCAACAAATTAGAAAAATATATTACTTGCATTCATAAACATGGAATATCAAACAATAAGAATGGATTGTCCACCTATCTAAGAAAGTAAGGCAACTACACTACAACTAAGTTAGTGCCATGGAAATTGAACTAGTTAAGCTAAAGGTGTGGCACAATCCATCAAGAAATGAGTATGAACCATCAAACAACCACAAGAGTGTTCCATTTAAGCACCATGCCTTGGCCATCACTAGATTCATAATATCAACACATATAGACATGCGTTAATGTCACAAAACCTAGAGATAAACACATGAACATCCATTCTAGCATACATAGATATATGAATAGAATTAAATGATCAATTAGAAGTATTAAACTACACAAATCATTGTAAAAACAAGATTTATATAAATCAAATATCAAGACAAGAAATACAACACTAATCCCCATTAATTACAAAACATTAAAATCTATGAGTCATGCTTAGAGCTATCTCTAGCCCCAAGAGAATGGTTTAGCCACTCATTGATGTTGTCAACCAACCCTCAAGGGCTATCTCCATGGTAAAAATGATCTCATTCTTCTTGGTAGAAATCCTAGAGGAAGAACTTTCCCAATTTGTGTATTCTTTCTCTAATCTCTAGTCAAGAACCTCTAAACTAACCAACATCTTTACTCAAAATAGCCAAAATCCTTATATAGGAAACTCAAATGTTACCCAATGGTTAGACCTTGCGCACTAGGGCCTCTAAATGATTGCACCCCGAACACACATTTAATTTGGCTTCAAAATCAACTTTTCACGCAACTTAAGGCAGTTTATCGATCATAAGGTTGCTTCGATCAATTGAACTATGGCAGCGCCTTTTTGGATAAGACAAGGCTGAGATATTTTTGGGATATTTTTAGGAAAAGGACAAAAGTGGTAGGTGGGGATAAGATCAAAATGTTCGATCGATTAGAAAGAATGTTGAATCGATCGAACAAGATATTTTTCTGAGGATAAGGACAAAAGGTTCGATCCATCAAAACTTGGTTAGATCGATGATCGATCGGGGATTGGGTTCGATCAATCATGGAGAGTTTCTTTCACCACTTTGCTCCTTTCTTCCTTTGAGCTTGAGAATGCATCTTTTATGCTCTAATTCAGCTGAATTAACTTATTTTAGGGATAAGCGCCTGAAAAGGGAAATAACACGAAATTAGTCTAAAATGGGAAAATAAGATAGATAAAGGTCCTAGAACACTCAAGCTTAAGGGGTTTAAATTCGCACTTTTCAGTGCTTATCACACCCCTAAACTTAAATATTGCTAGTTCCTAGTAATAAACTACGAAGTAAATAAATTAAATAAACAACTATACAACTATGAACTAGAAAGTAATAAATGAATAACATCACTTTTGCAGGGAACGCAATTACATTTAGCACATGCAATAAGCCTTTTAAACCCCTAGGTTACCCCTAGTGGACGAGTGAAGTCTCGTGAAGGTTTCCAGAAATGATACCCATAAACATTAAGCTCATTCTCACAAAAAAGGCACCAATATTCCAAATAAGCATTGGGAGAAAACTACCTCAAGTATGTAATTTTTCAACCATTTTCAAGTAATCTCCCAAAATTTTAACATCAAATAAGCAAGTATGATCCTCCACACATCAAGAAAATGATCATGCAAATTGAAACAACTCTAGAATTCTTTTAAGTGAACTGGCATCAAATGTGTTGCTATCTAAGCCAACTAAATAAATGATCACATCTTTACCCTTAAACTAGCATACAAATCTAGTACCAATCATCAAGATAAAGAGTAAACATTTTATTAAAGTTTTATTAAACTAGGTGCGCTTATTCTTTTCATTCGATTTTATTTTTATTATTTTATTTTATTATTATTATTTTTTTATCCCTAAGGATCAAAGATTGAATCATAGTACAATGTGTTGATCTAACAAGCTTTCTAGCGACCCATGAGGTCGAGCGTTAGGTCAATGACTCCCAAACCAGACGGCTTTAGGGCATTTGGTGTTTAAACACCCTAAGGACTTACAAGCTCAAATCAACTAGGCTACAAACCAAAACTACCTCTATCTAATCATTTCCCACTTCTCACCTTTTAAGAGAAGTCCTCACTTTTTATTTGCTTTTGCAACAACATTTTTTTTTTTTTAACCTAGAGTTTGGGCCCTCCACTTTTTGGCGTGAAAAATTCAGTGCTTGATGAGGCTAGAATCCCAGCTACTTAGTGAAAAGGGTTTATTATCTACCTTGTCAAGAATGAAAGCTTTCAATGCACTACTAGCTCAATTGAGAAATAACCAAATCAATAATCAACAAAGCATATGCCCCACAAATAAATGCTAGTGTGCGCTTGTGCTAGTATAGAATCTTAGATTGAATCTCAAAACAATCACAAAATCAAGATGATGTGAACCACAAGTGCAAGCATGATATCAATCTTTCGAAAAATTTACTCCTAAATAGCATCCACAAGGCATACAAGGAGTATTGGACTCTAAAGTCAAGTAATTTTTAAATTTTAAGTAATATAGTCCTCAAAAGATCAAAATCATAGCTAATCATGGACCAATCATAGAAAATCCCTCAAAAGCACAAGTCATGCTCAAATTTTTTTTGAATTGAATGCAAGTAAAGAACACATAACACACATTACCCCCAAACTTAAATGGCACAATATCCTCAATGTGCAAAGAGAACAATAGAGAGAAGAAAGAGTATACCAGTGTAGCTATGGTAAAGAATGACCGGAGCACAAGTATCCGAAGTGGGTGGCATAACCCCCCCAAACTTGGGATTAACTGTGGTCCTGAAAAGATGGCACTGGGATAAAACCTCATCAGATAACAAATGGGATAATAATGGTGCACAGTGGGCATGCTAGTGCAAGTGGGATAGTAATATGAAATAAAGAGAGAGGAATAAGGGTGGTCTTGAAAAATTGTGTTGCACTCTCTCAATGAAGTCACTAGGATGCACCTTATAATGGAGTCAATCACAAATAGATATGTCAATATAATAATCTAACATCCAAAAATATCATGCATAGAAATAGAATAAAAACAGTATAGAGTACATCACAATATCGGGCCAACAGACTAGCCGTAAAAATAGATCAACAGTATCAAAGGTATCAGTCAAATAACACAGATATATAATAATGAGAAAAAGAGATAGATCAAGCAGAGGAAGTCGATGTAGCGGGGCGTGAACCCCGGATATCTCTAGAAATGCCTTACAGCGCAGTCAGCACATCCGCGCGGAGAATAGTCACATCTATGCTGAGAGAGGCCACATAAACTCTGAGGGAGTTTACTGCATCTTCTAATGTCTGGATACGCTCCCCCAAGCCAGGTGTCTGACTGGAGTGTCAGGAATGATAGGATTAGAGAACTGATGCTCGGCCTGGCTCTGCTCTTGGGAATAAAGTGGTGACCCCTCTGAAGAGTGATGCGGTAACTCTGCTGTAGGCTCCTACTCTAAGTCAATCTCCATATGTGCACCCTCAGCCACCAGTGCGTCTGCTAGATCATCTGCTACTGCTGCCTCCGCTTCGTCCCCTGCTGCCTGGGCGGCTTCCTCCTTTAGACTCTTAATAAGAGCATTATAGCTTTTATTCCAATCCTTCTTGCCATAGTGGCAAGCCCCAATCTCAGGATGTTCGTCCGGGTGGAAAGGATAGCGCTGGTCCTGGAGAATTTAAGTGATCAAATGCGTAAAGGGGAGGAACTTAGCCCGCCTAGGCTTGCTCTTGCTGATGTAGTCCGTGTAAAGCTTCATCATAACACTCCAATAAAAGGCAGGGACTGAGAACTAGTGGCTTATGTAGAAGCCATATAAGGCTTCAAGAAAATTTGATTGCCTCTGAATCTTGTGCCCTGCCTGAAAGACATTTCGGTATAAAACCGAATCAAAGAACCATAGGCTGTCAAGCAGGTAAGTGCTGGTGGCAAATGTGTCGCTGGCACTGGTTGGGCCATTAAGCACTGTGGCCATGTCTGCATCTGAAGGCCCCTGAAGGATAGGATAATCAATGTCAGGAGGGCAGACATGTGGGCACTGAGAGGAGGTGGCCAAAGTCTCAACAGTAATACGGATGAGATGGCCGTCAATAGTGGTCCGCAACTCCGCTAGGTTACTCAGGGCCGGCCGAAGGTTCTGGTAAAACAACCAGACGAGCCTCAAGTAAACCGGATTGGCCACTGGGGCCAGAATAGGAAAAATGTTGCGTCGGTAGATCTCATCATAGGCCTCCTTGGTCAGAATCGATCGGGAGAAGAAAGTATCATTAAAAACTGACTCATGCGCCACTAAAAGGCACGAATATCTTCGTGTAACTCTGTCTCGGACCATGCCGGGCTGTGCCGGTGGTGGATTATGTAAAGGAGGTGGCATGTGCTTGGCCTCCTGAGTTGATGATGATGATGCAGATACAGAAGAGGAGGAGCATTTGGACTGAATATGAGCTGGCTCCTCAGGCTCCGCAGCCTCCTCGACTCGTTGTCGAACTTAGCGGTCATATGTCCACTTGGCTGTGGTCTTGAATTGAGTCATGGTTTGCAAAAAGAAAGAAACACTTGCAAATATAGTCAGTAACAGGAAACAGTATATAAAATATGGAATTAAAAACACAAAGATAGAAACATATTTGTCAATTTGAGATAGTCAATGCAAAAAAGGATACATGAATTTGTGCAAGTGGTAATGTAGCCAAGTATAGACAGGGAATGATCCAATAAAGTGAAACATGCTAGATATGACAAGAGCATAATGTAACCAATGTGAAAAACACAGGTATTGGGCAAAAGTATGATAGCATGAAACACGGGAGAGGAGATATGAGTAGTATATGCAAAATAGAGAAGTTTGATCGATCATGAAAAAGATGAGATCGATCCAAGTTGGATCACTTGGATCGATCATGACATGAGTTGGATCGATCGTACTCTGATCGATCAGAGTACTGGTGTGATCGATCGAACCTATAGAGAAATATGAACAGTCACCGATCCATGACGTGGACGACACGGGGGCATTCCAATGGTCACCTCAAGGCTCGTGACTTGTAATGACCCGGTCATTTTCCTTCCTTTCCTTTGTCTCAGATTTTCACGGATATTTTTTTTCCGTTGATCTTTCCTTTTCTGAATTCGGTTTCTCGTCACTTAGTGTGGTCTAGAGTGCTCTGAAATGATTTTCGAGACTCTTTCATTTAGATTGACAACTTCCTTAAAGGACCGCGTCATTTCCACATTTTCATTTTTTTTGACACTATTCACTTTTTGTCCTTTTCCCTATTTTGCCTTTTCCCCGTTTGTCATTTTTTGGCACAACCTCACTTTTTGTGTTTGGAGTTGGTTTTTGACTTCGTGTATCTTCATTCTAAGTGGTTTCCACGAAATACATATCTTTAGTTTTGTAGAAAAGTACTCCGGTTGCTCCCGGTGTCCATAGGGGCATGAATGTACAGTTTTTCAGAAACATTTTCTTTTCTTAGGGTATTTTTCATAAATATCTTTTGAAGATATTTTATTTTAGGGATTTTTAAGAAAATATTTTTGGAAGATATTTTCATTCTAGGTCATTAGTGCAGTTATCACTTTTTGGAGGGGCTATCGTGCAATTAATGAAAGTTATTGCAAAATACCTTGTTTTGAGTCTGGATCCTTGTACGGGATTCATTTTCACTTTTTGCCGAGTCGTGTACTCTTAGAATTGTCTTCTGGTCATTTTTCCCTAGTTTTAGGGTTTCTGACCCTAGTTGCTGCTGAACTTGTTTAGGGCATATCTTTATGCTCGGGACTCGGTTTTCGACGCTATTTCTTCTGTTGTTTATATTTTCTCATTTTAGTTCTTTTTTATTCATGGAGTTTTACCGTTTGAGCACGTCTACTCAAATTTCACTTTTCCGGACCTGGCGAGGCACTTTCAGGGTTTGCTATAAATAAAATGTTTAAAAGTAAAAAATCACTTTTTCCATCTTCCTCCCTCTTGGTCGGCAGCCATGGAAGCCCATGGGACTGCCACATTCTCTTTATTCTTTTGGACTTCCTCCATTTGTTAAAAAGTCATAATGCCTTTGTGTTTTATGTTTGTCTTGGCTACGTGCATCTTTCCCCCTTATTAAAATCTATTTTTGGCCATTTCTTGAGTTCGGGCTTGAGGCCAAGTTAGGATTTTGGTATGTCCTCTTTGAAGTTTTATGTTCACCGTGTTGTCCCCGACATAACCTAGGAGTATCGTCGGATTCAGAGCACTTTTCTTTTGGTGGGGAATTGAGATTTCATCTCAAATGGAGGTAGGGGATGTTATAGTTTATATTTTGTTGTCTTGCATGCTATTGATGCTTATACAACTTGTATACATGCTTTTGTTCATAATCTAGAATTTAATTTAATTATTTTCTATGTTTAAGATTTAATTCTCATGATGATATTCAACTTATAATTAAATTGCGGCATGCTTGTAAATTAGACTTTGGCATGCTTGTTAACATATATTAAATTGGGATTATTTGAATGAGAATTGAACTTTTTATTTAATAATTTCCTTTTTGTGAAAGTGTAATTCTCATAGACGTACCTTGCATGAAATTAACTTGTGATATGCTTTTAAATTAAGTCTTGGCATGTTCTTTAACATACTTTAATTTGAGAGCATTTGGATGAGTTTGAAAATCTAGAGATTTTAATTAAAAGAATTAATTAAAATCTATTTAATGGCTCTATTGGCTTATTTAAGTTTTTGATGTGATATATGTGATGACCATGCTATGTCTTTTAACATATATTAATTTGAGGTTATTTGGAATTGATTTGGAATCTAGAGAATTTAATTATTTTTATTTAATTAAATTCTATCGCATTGTTCCATAGATCTAATTATGTTTTAGAAGATGTTTCTATGTTTAGATCATGGATTTGGACTTGTTGCGTATTCACTTGGTTATGCTTTAAGGATCAAGCAACATTGTTGTTAAATTTATATTCATGAGTTTATGTTTTCAATAGTGAATTATATTGTTATACCGTGTAACGAATCGCACACTGAAGATTCAACATGTGATGTTATTATAGCGTGTAACGAATCGCATGACCCACTTTAGTTGTTTTCGTGTTTTAGATTTCAAGTCGATGGCGTTGAGAATCTATATCTTGTTGCTTTGTATAACATGTTTTTATGTTATTTAAATTGCATGAATAATGTGATTTATGTTAGAAATATTTTAAGATCGCTTAGAATGCTCCCTGAGTCACACTTTTGACATAGACGTTAGGCAGCATGACCTTTTGAATGGTTTCACATTAATGTGATAATTTTGTAAAACGTTAGGTCCTTATATGCTCATCTCCTACGAGTAGCTTTATGTTACTCACCCTAAAGTTATCGGGCTCATTTTTTAGGTACAGGAATTAAGGTTGAGATTCTCATTATGCTTGGATGATTTGTGGATTTGACGGTTCCATTCTTGTGAAGGTTGGCTTGAAATGCCATTGATACCCTAAAGTTATTTGTGTTACGTTTTCTGAGAAGTTGTCATTTTAAGAGGCATTCCATTCATTTCTTCTCATTTTGAAAAAAAAAATAAAATCTATTCGTAAGATCACTTTTACATATTTATGAGCCCCATTATTTTCGGGCATGCCTTAGAAATATGTTTAAGATATATGACTATGTGATAGTTCGTATGAGGATATAGATGATACGTTTTCATATACAATATCTGCTTACCACGTTAGTGTCTTTGGTGGTGTATAGCGTTTCGTTATGTGTTTGACCCCTATGTGATAGGTGATTTATTTGGTTTACCTTATGTGTACTGTGTGTTTAGTACTAAGGTATTATTTGATTATGTCATTTAATTTTGTGAGTACGTTCTATGCGAGTATTTGGTTTATACTGTTTCATCTTTCCTGCACTCATGTTGGGGGTTTTGTGACCTTGGTTGTTGGGATTGTCATGTGTGAGCTATGTAGTAGACTCGTGTTTTGAGATTTCAGTTGTCCACTATAGGGATTTTGACCGAGCGTTTTGTCTTCTGTATGTAGCCTTACGGTAGGTCTACTTCAGATTGGTGCTTAAGTTTTTGGATTTATGGGTCCAATCCATTAGCTTGAGGGCACAGACTTATCAAGCTATGGATTCGGGACTGGTGTTGTTGTTGTAGTGTTTTCAGACGTGGGAGTCGTTAGTACGTCAGCATTAGCGATTTAAGGCCTTAAGCGTAACGGTGCCAATGACATTGTTGTTAGAGTTTTGGGATTAGCTACCCCAACGCTCGCGAATGCTTAGTTCCCATAGTGCTTTTAGTAATGACCATCTTCAACATTGATGTCATTTTTATCAAAAAGTTTCCTTCTGGGTTGATCTGATAGGGGCATGTTATGAACTAGTGTCTTATAATATCATGCTACCTTACTGACGAGTAAGTATGGGCGGGTTTTGGTCATTGTTCATACTGCCATATCATTCTTAGCCATCTGTTTTGATTTGACTTGTCGTTATCTTGGGATTCTTTCGGTAATTGACATTGGGTTAATATGCCAATTCGTTTAGGAGGTATCACTCAGTTTTTGGTTTTTGCGTTCTTTCGGATGATCTTTAGGCTTTTGGAGTTGTCCTTTAGCACCTTATGATTTGTCCTTTGGTTTGATCTTGCTTCGACCTTGTTCCGTTCATTTTTGTCTGTTTTAGATTTTGGGGACGAAATCCCTTTAAAGAGGGTAAGTTGTAATGACCCGGTCATTTTTCTTCATTTCCTTTGTCTCAGATTTTCACGGATATTTTTTTTCCCATTGATCTTTCCTTTTTTGAGTTCGGTTTCTCGTCACTTAGCGTCGTCTTGAGTATTATGGAATGATTCCCGAGACTCTTTCCTTTGGATTGACAATTTTCTTAAAGGACCGCGTCATTTCTACATTTTTATTTTTTCGACACTATTCACTTTTCGTCCTTTTCCCTATTTTGTCTTTTCCCAGTTTGTCACTTTTTGGCACAACCTTACTTTTTATATGTGGAGTTGGCTTTTGACTTCATATATCTTCATTCTAAGTGGTTTCCACGAAATACATATCTTTACTTTTGCAGAAAAGTACTCTGGTTACTCTCGATGTCCATAGGGGTATGGATGCACATTTTGTCAGAAACATTTTCTTTTCTTGGGGTGTTTTTCATAAATATCTTTTGAAGATATTTTATTTTAGGAGTTTTTAAAAAAATATTTTTGGGAGATATTTTCATTCTAAGTCATTGGTGCAGTTATCACTTTTTAGAGGGGCCATTGTGCAATTAGTGAAAGTTATTGCAAAATGCCTTATTTTGAGCCTGGATCCTCGTACGGGATTCATTTTCACTTTTCGTTGAGTCGTGTACTCTTAGAATTGTCTTCTGGTTGTTTTCCCCCAGTTTTAGGGTTTCTAACCCCAGTTGCAACTTATTTGGGGCATATCTTTCTGATCGGAACTCAGTTTTCGACGCCGTTTCTTCCATTGTTCATATTATCTCATTTCAGTTATTTTTTATTCATTGAGTTTCACCATTTGAGCGCGTCTGCTCAAATTTCACTTTTCCGGACCCGGCAGGTCCCTTTCGGGGCACTTTTAGGGTTTTGCTATAAATAAAATGTTTTAAAGTGAAAAATCACTTTTTCCATCTTCCTGCCTCTTGGTCGGAAGCCATGGAAGCCCATGGGGCTACCACATTCTCTCTCTTCTTTTGGACTTCCTCCCTTTGCTAAAAAGTCGTAATGTTTTTGTGTTTATGTTTGTCTTGACTACACGCATCTTTTCCCCTTATTAAAATTCGTTTTTGGCCATTTCTTGAGTTCGGGTTTGGGGCCAAGTTAGGATTTTGGTATGTCCTCTTTGGGGTTTTATGTTCACCGTGTTGTCCCCGACATAACCTAGGAGTATCGTCAGATTCAGAGCACTTTTCTTTCGGTAGGAAATTGAAATTTCATCTCAAATGGAGGTAGGGGTTGTTATAGTTTATATTTTTGTTGTACTGCATGCTATTAATGCTTATACAACTTGTATGCATGCTTTTATTCATAATGTAGAATTTAATTTAATTATTTTATGTGTTTAAGATTTAATTCTCATGATGATATTCAACTTAGAATTAAATTGCGGCATGCTAGTAAATTAGGCTTTGGTATGCTTGTTAACATATATTAAATTGGGATTATTTGAATGAGAATTGCACTTTTTATTTAATAATTTCCTTTTGTGAAAGTTTAATTCTCATGCATGTACCTTGCATGAAATTAACTTGTGATATGCTTTTAAATTAAGTCTTGGCATGTTCTTTAACATACTTTAATTTGAGAGCATTTGGATGAGTTTGAAAATTTAGAGATTTTAATTAAAAGAATTAATTAAAATCTATTTAATGGCTCCATTGGCTTATTTAAGTTTTTGATGTAATATATGTGATGACCATGCTATCTCCTTTAACATAAATTAATTTGAGGTTATTTGGAATTGATTTAGAATATAGAGAATTTAATTATTTTTATTTAATTAAATTCTATCATAGTATTCCATGGATCTAATTATGTTTTAGAAGTTGTTTCTATGTTTAGATCATGGATTTGGACTTGTTGCGTATTCACTTGGTTATACTTTAAGCATTGAGTAACATTGTTGTTAAATTTATACTCATGAGGTTATGTTTTCAATATTGAATTATATTGTTATAGCGTATAACGAATCGCACACTGAAAATTCGACATGTGATGTTATTATAGCGTGTAACGAATCGCACTCTTAAGATTCGACATTATCATCCTATAGTAGTTGTGGATTTAGATCATGAATTGTGTGGTTTCAACCTACTTGTACATGGAATGTAATTTCGTGCTTTATATATTTTGTATATATGTTGTTAACTTATTTATTTTGGAGTCACTTGGGACATTGTTACGGAGACATGGCTAGAGTTTGGCTCTAGTACGAGAGGTATGAGTTCTCTCTATTTTATAATGCGTACTAAGGTGGTATTCCAAGCGGGTTAATGCCCGGTATAACAGTAGTATTTGGTTTTATCCAAGGATTTGATGTCCAAGTCTCCCACTACTTGATTTCGCATTCAATTCCAAGTTGACAACCAATGTTTAATTATGACTTGTGGTTTTGGTTATTAGCGATTTAATGTTGTTAAGTATATTTATGCATTACGATTTGTAAGGAATCATTGCATGTTTTAAATGTTATTAAGTACATTTATACATTATGATTTATAAGGAATCATCGCATGTTTTTAATGTTGTTATGTACATCTATGCTATAAATGTTCAAATATAGCTTATGAATGATCCTATAGATTCATTTGGAACATAGACGTTAGGTGGCATGACTCACTTTAGTTGTTTTTGTGTTTTAGATTTCAAGTCGATGGCTTTGAGAATTTATGTCTTGTTACTTTGTATAGCATATTTTTATGTTATTTAAATTGCATGAATGATGTGATTTATGCTAGAAATATTTTAAGGTAATTTATGATGCTCCCTGAGTCACACCTTTGACATAAACGTTAGGTAGCATGACCTTTTGAATGGTTTCGTATTAATGTGATAATTTTGTAAAACGTTAGGTCCTTACATACTCATCTCCTACGAGTAGCTTTATGTTACTCACTCCAAAGTTACCAAAGTCATTTTTCAGGTACAGAAATCAAGGTTGAGATTCTTATTATGCTTGGATGATTTGTGGATTTGAAGGTTCCATTCTTGTGAAGATTGACTTGAAATGCCATTAGTAGCCTTATATGTCAAAATGTATATGTTTGATTCTAAACATGTAAAGTGTACATGAGTGCACTTTTTTTAATGTATTTGACATGTATGAGATAAGGCCATAGGCCAATGGTATCTAATTTGCATTCTATACATTTTCAATTTTAAGGTATATCATGAAAATAATGAAAAAATGTCAAGTCATTGCTTCACCATGTTTACATCAGGTATGGGAATTCCATTTTTTTTTTCTTTCATAGGGTCTCATTAATCATGTTTGAAGTGTGGCCAAGGTCCAAACGGTAATTTGAAATCATTTGTTAATTTTGGTTTTCAAATTTCCCATTTCTTGTTCATTTTCGCCCTTTTGGCCGTTGGGGAGTCGTATTTTGCATTGGCAATACTTTTAAGCCGTGGACCATTGTAGCACGTCCTAATAGGTAAGTTACGTTTGCGTGCATGATCGTTTTCAAGAAAAACCTCTTCCTTGGTGATTTGAGCCTCCTATGGACTCATTTGGCATTTTTATTGCATAATCTGGTTTAGGGGCATTTTGGGGTTTTCTTTTGGGAAATAAATTCCATCATTGACATGATCACTTAGAAAACGTGATTTTTGTTAGGGGGGTTTCTTTTTCGTGTTTTTTTAGAAAATGTTGTCTTGGTACCAAAAATTCCTCGCGAAGTTCAACTTTCAGTTCACATTTTAGTAACTTTTTAACCCTCTTGACCTAATTTATTAGGAAGGCATTCTGGGCATTTAACAACGAGTTTTTCTTCATTTTCTTCCGCGTTGTCAAGTAGAAACTCGATTTGGGGGGGGGGGGGGGGGGGGAAGGGGTGTCTTCTTTGTGTTTTTTCAAAAATGTCATCTTGGCCCTCAAAAACCCATTTTTTCCCCAAAAAAACCCCTATTGTCAGCTTTTTGCTGATTTTTAGTACAAGTGTACGGGTGGTGGATTCTCGTAACCGGTTACGTGTGCTTGGGCAGAATATATGACCTCTGTTTTTGCCTCCTAACTGGTTAGGAAAGTCTCCTAGCCAGTTAGATGTTCTTTGGTTAGTTCATTTTGACCTTTTTACTCCCTTTTCTTCCGTTAGCCATATCTTCTTCATCCGGATTCCGAATCAAGTGATTTTTGAGTCCAAGTTTATTAATTTTTCGTTATCTTTCCAATGGGGTACTCGGTAGCACCCATTTTCATCTTGGAAATGACTTTTTTGCCCCTAGGTTCAGTTTTGTCTGTTTTTGAAACGTCGCTTCCGCATTTATTTTCTTTGGGTTCCGTGACCTCATTGAGGGTCACATTGGTGTCTTAGAGACGCGTTGTATCTCTAGAGACCGTTGTTTCATCTCTTACTTCCATATTCTGAATTTATTATCGAATCTACGTTCGATTCATCACATGACGCACTGGCCTATAAACCAGGGCGGTCACATAACCCCCTATACACCTCGACAAAGCATGAATGGTCACTTAAATTGGCACGTGACCCCTGATTCTAAACTTAAAAACAAAAGATATATATACATACATAGACATGCTCGAAGATTTAAAAATGGAAACTAATAAACATGGGAAACTCTAGATCTACATAAGCCAACATGGAAAACACAAAAATGAAACAAAAAATGGAAAAATGAAAACTTACCCAAAGTTAAGGAGATTAGTGGAGATGACCAAGAGAGAGAAAAGAAAGATCGAGAGTGGAGATGGAGTTTTGGAGCTTTGGGAGGTCGCCGGAGGTGAGGAAGTCAAGGGAAGTCGTCGGGAGAAGGGGAAAGCTTTGATCGATGTAAAAATCGATCGAAATGACCCTTGGGTCATATTTTAAAAAATTGTTCCTGACATTTTCGATCAATCACATGGGTGGAATGATCGATCGGACACAGATCGATCATGAAGGTACTCCGATCGATTAAAACCACAAAACAACAAAATATTTTTGAAAATTGAAAATCTTTTTGAATTTTTTTTTGAAACAATAACCGAGCGAAGAATGATTGATCTCACTTCAATCGATTCAAGGCCTGAAAACCTACAGAAAGCTTTGAATGATACATAGAGATATGATTTTTCAGAATTTCACAAATTTTTCTAAGTATGGAACATAGATCGATCGAAAGGAAAGTTGGATCGATCTAGGATTACTCAGATCAATCAGAAAGAAAGTTCGCCCGATACACTGAGAGATGAAATATGTAGAGAATTTTCGCACGATGGGATTGAAAGATGGGAATATGTAAGGATGATGTTCGATCGATTGAACTTCTTCTCAGATCGATTGAACAGGCACTAAATGCCTAATTTGAAGATGAAAGCACATGCATTTCCTTTCAAAGTCTCAAACACTGTGTATGATCCAAGAATATATCTAAACGACGCAAGAAACGAAAGTGAAATAGAAATGAGGAGGAATAGGGTTGAAAACCCTATGAATTACTAGTATTTAATGTCTCTAGCAAGACGTTGGGCTCTTCTTGTCTGGATCAAAAATCTTGTTATGCATCCCCTCCTTAGTGGGGTGAAAAGCACTTTGAACCCTACCCAACAAATTGTTCCCTAAGGAAGTCATTGGGTTTGATTCAAAGGGAATTGATGGTCCTTTATCAAAGCAATTCTTGGGCCTCCATGCCCTTTCAACACTTGGTTTGAAAACATTTTTCCTTGAAGTCTTTTTAGAAAACAAACCATTGGAATGTTCAATATCAAGACAAGACTCAAAATTTTCACATTTATTTTCAATGCATTTTTTAACAACACAAACCTCTTCATGTTTGTCCAAAGAATTGGGGATTGGATTGAATATATTCAACTTCACCTTCATATGCCCAAATGAAATTTTCATTATCCCCGTCCTACAGTTTATGTTGGCATTAGTAGTTGCCAAGAAAGGACGGCCAAGGATAATGGGAATTTGGCTCTTAGGATTCGTGACCGGTTCAGTGTCATTGACAATGAAATCAACCGGGAAGAAGAACTTATCAATTTTGATCAACACATCCTCAATAATACCCCGGGGCTTTTTGATGGATCGGTCGGCAAGTTGCAAAACTACCGACATCGGTTTTAAATCTCCTAAGCCCAATTGAACATACACCGAGTATGGAAGAAGGTTTACACTTGCTCCTAAATCAAGAAGAGCCCGGTTAATGACATGGTCACCGATGATGCAAGAAGTACATCGTCCTCATGCCTATCAAGATATGAACCATCCATGGAAGCATCTACCATTCCTTTATGATTATCCGATAAACTTTCAAAGAAAAATTATACCAATTGCCATTTAGGAATGTCATGATGTGGACACTTCCTAAGCAAGTCATTGAGGCGCTCCCATACCTCATGGAACATTTCCCCTTCCCCTTGAGAAAACTCTCGAATTAAGGTTCTCATTGCATTGGTCTTTGAAACCGAATAGTACTTTTTCAAGAACTCTTGTTGCATTTCTACCCAAGAAGTTATCGAAAAAGGTCTAAGATTGTTGAACCAATATTTTGCTTTGTCTTTAAGGGTAAAAGGAAAGAGTTTTAACCACAAAACTTCTTCCGGCATTTCCGTGTATTTCACGGTAGAACACACTTCAAGAAATTCATCTAAATGCTTGTAGGGTTCTTCACTTGGAAGTCCATGATAGTTGGGAAGCATTTGGATAGTTTGTTGCTTGATCTCATAATGGTGTGCTTTAAATGGAAGTAATTGAATACACATTGGTGCATTGTACTCATTTGGCACATAATGATTTCTCAAAACAATGGGGGGATTCACAACCGGTGGCGCTACATGAGCACCATAGTTTCCTTGAATAATGGGAGGTTGTGGTGTAACAAAAATTGGCCGAGGCATTCCCAATGTAACGTGGCCTTGTTGTTGTGGAATGAACGGTCTTGGCATGCCTAATGGGACTTGAATGTTGTCATGATGCACATTAGAGTAGAGGATACCTTGTTGGTCTATGTGACCAAGGTCTTCCACATGGTCCTCATTGTGCTCCTCCATTGATAAAATTGAGTTACTAGACTTACCTCTTCCCTTAGAATTATGAACAATAGATTCAAGATTCAAATTAAGTGGGATAAGAGTAGGATTTAACAATTTACGATCATGCATGCACAAACAAAACAAAAACAAGCAACAAGCAAGTAGCAATCACTTCTCCTCTACAACAAATCAATCAACAAACCTCCACATATGATGTTCCCATACTCCCATGCTTTGAACAATATACAAGAAAAATAAATTGCCTCCACGCGGGCTAACGATTAATCTAAAATATTGAAAATTGCCACCACGCGGGCCGACGATTTAACTAGAGATAGAGTTAGGAAAGCTCACAAAGGGTCCTTAAGTAACTTCAAATTGATTTTCAATTTTTTTCCTTGCCTTGCTTTTTTTTTTTTTTTTTTTTTTTGAGCTTTTTATGCTCTTGCTTAGCTTAACTTGGCTTGTTTGTTTCTTTTGCTTTTTAATTTCCCTTTACTTCACTTCCTTAGCTCAATGCACCTAATCAATCAAGAACAACACAATAAGTCACCAAATTAAAATTAAAATAAAGACAAGGTCAAAAGAGTACTAATTCCTGATTGATTTTCAAAATACGATGTTGCCAAAATCCCAGGCAACGGCACCAAAACTTGGTGTGGTCAATAACAAGCACAGAAAAGATGGTAGTGTGGCCAAGTTTAAATTTAGAAAATGCCACTACCAATACTAACTATAAATATAACTATGGTGAGTAAGGATCATCCCAAGGGATATGGAGTGTATTTTTGCTTGGAAATCAATGTCGAATTAGTAGGTCAAGAGATCAAAAATGGTTTGATTGGTTAATTAAACTATAATTTAAACTAAGCAAAAGCAATGTGAATCAACTAAAGTAAGTAAGGAGTAGAGAGTATGAGAGAGTGGTCTTGGGTCGTAGAGTTCACCACTAAGCATTACCTTCCTAGACATTTAACATTTGATGGATTAAGGGGGCATTTGTGTTATAAATGAAAGTGTGTGCAATTGATTGAAATATTAGCATGGATGGCCAAGTAAACATATATTGTCTAGCCAAACTAGTGAATAGCACAACATATCAAATTAAGCCATTAATCCTTCCGTAAGCCCACAACCAATGTATACTCAACAAATTAGAGAAATATACTACTGGCATTCATAAGCATGGAACATCAAATAACAAGAATGGATTGTGCACCTATCCAAGAAACTAAGGCAACTATACTACAACTAAGCTAGTGACATGGAAATTAAACTAGTTAAGCTAAAGGTGTTGCACAATCCATCAAAAAATAAGTATGAACCATCAAATAACCACAAGAGTATTTCATTTAAGCACCATGCCTTGACCATCACTAGATTCATAATATCAACACACATAAACATGCATCAATGTCACAAAACCTAGAAATAAACACATGAACAGCCATTTTAGCATACATAAACATATGAATAGAATTAAACGATCAATTGGAAGTATTAAACTACACAAATCATTGTAGAAATAAGATTTATATAAATCAAATGTCAAGACAAGAAATACAACACTAATCCCCATTAATTACAAAACATCAAAGTCAAGGAGGCATACTTAGGGCTATCTCTAGCCCAAAGAGAATGGTTTAGCCACTCATTGATGTTGTCAACCAACCCTCAAGGGCTATCTCCATGGTAGAAATGATCTCTTTCTTCTTAGTAGAAACCCTAGAGGAACAACTTTCCCAATTTGTGTATTCTCTCTCTAATCTCAAGCCAAGAACCTTTAAACTAACTAACCTCTTTACTCAAAACAGCCAAAATCCTTATATAGGAAGCTCAAATGTCACACCCAATAGTCAGACCTCATGCAGTAGGGCCTCCAAATCATTGCACCCCGAACACACATTTAATTTGGCTTGAAATTAACTTTTCACGCAACTTGAGGCAGTTTGATCTATCATGTGGTTGCTTCGATCGATCGAACTATGGCGGCGCCTTTTTGGATAAGACAAGGCTGAGATATTTTTGAGAAAAGGACAAAAGTGGTAGGTGGGGATAAGATCAAAATGTTCGATCGATCAGAAAAAATGTTTGATCGATTGAACAAGATATTTTTCTAAGGATAAGGACAAAAGGCTTGATCCATCAAAACTTGGTTGGATTGATCACTGTGTAATCAATCAAGGATTGGGTTTGATTGATCATTGAGAGCTTCTTTCACCACTTTGCTTCCACTGTGCTCCTTTCTTTCTTTGAGCTTAAGAATGCATCTTTTATACTCTAATTTAGCTGAATTGTGACGGCCCAAGTTTTGTAAACCCGGTGCGTCAGTGATGACCAAAAGATGACCCGATAACGGTCCAAAATGCGGAAGCGAAAGGTGAAACAACGGTCTCTAGAGATACAATGCGTCTCTAAGACACCAATGTGACCTTAGAACTGAATTTCTGGGTCACCGGTTTTTCTTCGTTGTTAGAACTTTGCTCATCGGACCTCAAAACACAAGCTCACTGGAACTTGAAGTGGGCTTACTGGTTTGTCGTGCAAGTTATAGAGTTCGCCAGATAAACATGTGATAAGCACCGAATATTGAATATTCAAGCCCTTAAATTGCATATGTTAGTTCCCGATTTATGATTTCTTAATAGGTTTTATGTTATTTTCATGTTTTTGGTACTTTCAGGTGTTCGCGAATAAAATCAATCAATTTCATGGATTTCGGGCCATCAATGATGACTTTATGAAGTTAAAAGAATATTGCATCTTTGGGCCAAGAAGATATTCATTCCAAACTTGAACGAGCATAGGAGTATGGGACTGTAAGGCTCAGTTCCATTTCGTATTTTTTCGGTATTTTTTTATTTTTGATATTTTTTTCTTCTATGCGTGAGGATACGTGCCGTGGATTTCTGGAATTTGTTTGGACCATTTCTTTGGATTTAGAACCCTTAAAAATGCATTATGAGTCATTTTGTCATTTTTTTGTTTTTGTGCCCGAGAGGTCTTGTGTGGGCCTAGGGCCAGGTTTTCGTGTTCATTATGGTGTATTAATTTATTTATGTGGCATGGTGTATGTGTAGGACATTAGTGTAATTGTATATGTACTTAGAGGGCATTTTGGGGAATTAATGCACATGTGGGGACCACCATTGACCAAGCATGTGAAGACCGAGTCTTCTTTTTCCTTTTTTGATTTTACGTCATTCATTTTTTAAAAAATTTATTTATTATATTAATTTATCTATTTAATTATTTGATTTATTCTTTTTCTGCGTTGCCTTAGGGTTTTGTTTGACCCGAGGTAGGTTTCGGTGTTCTCCCCCCCCCCCCCCCACCGCGCCGCACGCACCACCTTTTTGATTGATGACAAAGGGGGAGAAAGGATATGGTTGTTAGTGCTAGGAGAGTGTTAGAAGGAGTTTATTTTTGGTTCTTTTATTGTGTGTTTTGTGTTTTGTTGAATTTAAAAAAACTGTGTTAAACATGATGATGTATTTTGGATTGAACTTTTCTATGATCAATGACATGTATTTTGGATTGAAATTTTCTGTTATCAATGAAATGCATATTTTGACAATGACATGTGAAAATTGCCTTGCCACTATGCGTAAGGAAAGGGGGATATTTGTAACCTCTTACATTGAGTGAATTTATTTTCAAAACTGTGCACATTGACAGGGGGAGCACTGTTCAATACATTTACTCTTATTTAACGAACACATCAATATATTGTCATCATAAAAAAGGGGGAGATTGTTAACCTTGAACCTAAGACTTTTGATTATTACAATTCATTAATGATGTTCTATATATACTAATGTTTACCCTGAGTTAAATTACAGTTCTTAGCATCCATCAAGACAAGTCATTACATGAAAAGCACAAATGAAAAAGAGTATCATAACACAGAGAGATACATGAAGGGCAACCTGAGAAGCTTAAAAGGAATCAAGTCTCAAACGGAAGCTCAAGATCATGCCAATACAAATGTAAAAGGGGTAGCTAAGGTGGTGAGTGATTAGGAACCCTTGTTAAGGTATTTATGAATTTATTGAAACTCATATACTTTGGTTCATGCACATCACTTGCACTAAATGATCAAAGGACTCAAATTGATATACTACATCATTTTTTAACTTAGAACAAGCTTTTGAGGCAGCAGTTTCATTTCGGATGACCGAAATGTATAGGCAATATGAACCGGACGACCGATTACTAATTTATCTTGGGCAGTACCCATTCTAAGTTTAGGATCACAACCGGACAACCAAAATGATACTTCAAACGACCAAAATGAAGTAGTCAAATATACCGTAGGTTATTTCAAATAACCAAAATAAAGACCTCGGTCATTTCGGACGACCGAAATAAAGCAGTGAAATAAACTTAAGATATTTTGGTCGACCAAAATAAAGACCTCAGTCATTTCGGATGATTGATTTAGGTTGAATTCAAATTCAAACGGCTACTTTACATAGAACTGTGTGCCCAACAGCTATATTGTGTATCAGATGCATCAGAAACTATATATATTAAGTTGGAGTCTTTAGATAAAAGAATTGCAACATCTGAGAAATATATTCCTGCAATCAAAGAGCCTTTGTTCTAACATTCATACACCTTATATCATTAAAAGAGTATTGAGCTTCATTATATTCATATATACTCTAGAGTGAGCTGGAATTTATACTACAAATCTGCGAGAGATTATCTTGTACTGAAATTCTTATCTTCAAATATCGTAAGGGCTGGTGTGGCCCAAGCAAGACTAAGAAAAGGTTGTTCCCTAACTTAACAAAGTGAAGCAATGAGTTGTTTTATGTAAAGGTTTGCTTTCCACCCGTAAGGAGGAGGCATAGTGGATTGGGAAGTCTCAAGAGGGGTCTTGAGCCGAGGAGTAGGAGTTTCTGAATCTCGCTAAAATCGCTGAGTATTTATTTGCAATCTCTCTTTTCTTATCTCTTATATTTATACTGTTGATTGCTTAAGCTTCAGCTTTAATGATTACATGATAAAATGATATATGTTGTATCTTAAAATTATGTTTTCATCATTGAACAATTGCTGAAATTGTTAGTGTAGTACTTACACATTGATTAAATTTGAAAATTATCCATTGTTTGCCAAGACTCTATTCACCCCCCTCTAGAGTCATTACTTGGGCAACACTTGCGATGCTGAATATTTCTTACATGTCCTTGGGGATTCCAAAAAACGTACTTTACTTATGTAGTCCACCAATCTTACTGAGTCGTTGTGCTCACCCCTATACTATTAACATTTTCTTTTTTTTCTTTTCAAGAAAGGAGTTGCTTGGAAAGGCCTTTAGAGTTGACGACTCACTTGTGGACTAGAATGTATTTTCTATTTTTCTTTATAAGCCTTTATGTATATTTTGGGATTTCAATTCCTGTGTAGTACTTCTTTCTTTTGTGGTTGTAATCTCGTGTATTACTTTAAAAATATGTAAGTGTAAGTTTTATTTCAAGATGTTGTATTTGAGAACATAATGCCATTTTATTTCCAATGTGTGAGTTTCATCCTTAATACACACTTCAATGTATGTTGCACTTATTCATTTGAATCACATTTGTCCATGACATGATTCACGGACCTTCGATCACTTTTGGAAGTTTGCATGATGTTCGGGATGGATTTCGGTAATGTTTAGAACCTTGTTTGGTACCAAGGAGATGCCTAGGGCCTTAGACACCTAAAAAGGGAGGTTTTTGCACTTTTTGGCGCATAAACGATTGATCACCCATTTCGGGCGCTCCTTCACCCAATCCGGACAGAATGTTCTTTTTTTGTTCTTCAGGCAATCGTTCACCCTTTCTAGGTGATCGTTCACCAACGTGATTGTTATTATTTTTTTCTTTTGCGTCATCTTCAAACGACCATAATTTCTTCGTTTTAAACCCGATTTAGGTCATTCTTAAGCCTAAATTTATCGTTTTTTAGTTGGTTATCGAATGGTAAACACCCACCTTCTATTTTTATCATGAAATAGCCATCTTACCCCTAGTTCCACATTATGTCTGTAATGTTTTTTATTTTTTGCATTTTTTAATTTTTTGGAATTTTCCATTTTTGTGAGGGCATCCCCGTCTTTTCTCGTTTTATGTGCCGGACACTGTGGGGTGTGCCGGGTGTGTCAGAGAGTTGGGTGGGATATTTTCTTGAGTTCAGAACTCTTGGAAATGCAACGGTTGTCATTTCGGTATTTTTTCTTTTTTCGGGTCGGACGGTCCCGTGTGGGACCCGCTATCGGAATTGTCGTGTACAGGGATTATGGTTGAGTCCTTTTGCATCACATGCATTTTATTTAATATGTTTTTTGTGGTTGAGATTTATTATAGTTGGTCCGTGTATATATATATATAATTGTGGTGAAAATTAGAAAGGAAAAGATATTTAAAAAGTGGGACCCACATTTTTATTTTTAGAAAAAGGCCAAGAGGCAATTTTTGGCCTCACTTTTTATTTCTCTTTGTCTCTCTACACAAGAATCCCTCTCTCCCTCAATTCTCTTTTTCTTTTTCTTTTTTTCTTTTTTTCTTTTTTTTCTCCAAGCTATAATTCTTGATTTCTTTCAAACCGTTGAGAGATTTTTTATGCCGTTTGTGGTAAATTGAAGAGCTCAAAGAGATCTATGATTTGATCGGAGCCAAGTCCCATTTGGTGCACCTTGGAATTTCGAATTCGAGGGTTTGGATTTGGAGGTTTTGCTTCCTTTTGAGATAGGGGTTCTTAATCCACAATCTCTTTGGTCCTTGTGATTCATTTTCTCTAAAATTTGTGATTTATCATGCTAAATTTATGAATATTTTATCCAATTATTATGTATATGTTGTGCAAATATGTGGTTATGTGTTATTTGGTTCATCATGAAGAAGTATGTTAAATTGATGATAATTTTATGCCCTTGTTGCCTTTAGTGCTAAAATTTGTGAATTTGAAAGCATGAATTTTAGAGAATTATTTTGTATACATGGCCATGGTTGATTAATTACATAAAAAGCATGAAATTTCTCCATTTGCACAATATTGAATTATGGTAATAAAATGGGAAATAGATTTTGAAAGAAACTAAAAATGAGTTTTGGGAAAATGTTTTGAAAGGTTTTGTGAAAACTCGGCTGCCTAGGAGTTGCCTAGGGACTGTGGCATTAGTGTGGCCTAGGGGACTAGGGAGATCGTCTTAGCGTGGTTGAGTTACCGGCGGGCCAAATGACGCCATGGAATTGCCATGGGTCAGGACAGTTAGTCAATCCTCCTCTCATGCCGCCATAGAGTTGCCATAGGACGGGTTACACTAATGGCTTGGAAATGATGGCGGAAATGGTTTTGGAAATGGGGAGCGATATTACATGACATTGCATCCTATTTCACGGCATTTGTATTCATAATTTGGATTTGTTGGTTTTACTATGTGGTTATATTCTTCGCAGACGTAGCATGGTGCTAATCCCTTATTCCCATTCATTGTGTGGATCCATGGGGTCTCAAGAGGTGTGTCTTAGGCACCTCCTACTAAGCCATAATGCTCACTGATAAGCGTTAAAAATTGCATATTCGAGCCCCTAAATATACGTATGTTAAGACCTAAAGTGATACTTCTATCCATTGTTAGACTGATTTATGTGTATTTCATATTTTTTAGGTACAAACGGTTAAAACTGGGCTTTTATGATAAAAAAATGATAAAGAAGTTTATCGAGTTGTTGTTAGGCATTCAAAGCAAGCCGAGAGTCAAATGATGAATTTTGGGGAGTTTCAAGTTTAGAAGCTCAAGCCTTAATTCAGTGGCTCGAGCTCAGCAGAAAAAAGACAAGAAATTCTAAAGGCAAGAAAGCTCAAGCCCTGACCTTCAGAACTCGAGCCCAACCACGGGGTGCTCGAGCCTTTATCTAAGAGCTTAAGTATATGATGCTTTGGAATATGAAAAGTTGATCCAAGCTCCTAGGACCTTGTGCCAAGCTTTAAGGATCGAGTACTAACACCTCTCACAGCCCTAGAGCTCGAGCCCAACACCTTGGGATTGAGCACCATTGATAAGTGCTTAAATGTTGCATATTTCAGCACCTAAATTAGGGTATTTTAGTCATTGCATCTATCTTATTTTCATGTTTTAGTTCTAATTTATGTTTTTGTCCATTTCAGGTTAATAAGGTTCAAACGGACTAATTTTGGTTCACTAAAGCCTTTTCGGAGTCAAGCAAAGACATTCAGAAAAAGTTCAAAAAATAGCAAAAAGAGGTCGCAGCGCATTGCACTTGCGGTACACATCATCTTGTTGGTCGAAAATGCTTTGAGAGTTGATTCTAGAATTCTACACTTGCATTTAAACACATTAGCATTCAATTTGTAGGGTACATGCTTAGTTGATTATTGTCTTGGTTTATCCCAATTGAGCGAGTATGCTTTGAAAACTTTCATTCTTGATAAAATGGCCTTAGAGAAGAAGAAGAAGAAGAAAAAAAAAAAAAACTGCATTCTTTCAACATATCAACTGATTAAAAAGGAAGACAAGGAAAGAATGTAAGATGTATGATTAGTTTGAGTTCGTAGCCTAGCCATTCCGAGTCATTACGCCCTTAGGAGTGTCTTTACACTTAACGCCCTAAGACTATCTGGTTTGGGAGTCGTTGGCTCAATGTTTGTTATATGGAATGATTAGAGAGCTTAAAGAACTTGGACATTACACATGGTCATACATAAAAAAAATAATAATAATAAAAAATTAAATCAATTAAAAAAAAAAATGTTTGATTGAATAACAAGGTTCATTCAATGTCTTGATGTCTGGTACTATATCTGTATGCTAGTTTGATGGTAAGGCTATGCCATTACTTTGATTTGCTAGGATAGCAACACATTTTGATGCCGGTTCACTCAAAAAGAATGATAGAATTGATTCAATTTGTAATGACCCGGATTTTCACGGATATTTTTTTACGTTGTCTTTCCTTTCTGAGTTCAGTTCCTTTTCGCTTAGTGTCGTCTCGAGTACTCTGGAGTGATTTCCGAGGTCTTTTCTGTGGATTGACAACTTCCTTTGAGGACCGAGTCGTTTCCGCATTTTTCGTTTTTCAACACTATTCACTTTTCGTTATTTTCCCTATTTCGTCCTTTTCCCTATTTTGTCTTTTCCTCGTTTGACACTTTGTTGGCGTAACCACACTTCTTGTGTTCAAAGTTGGTTTTTGACTTCATGTATCTCCATCTTGAGTGGTTTCCACGAAATACGTATCTTTACTTTTGCAAGAAAGTACTCTGGTTGCTCCCGGTGTCCATAGGAGCATGGATGCAAAGTTCTTTGAAATTATTTTCTTTTCTTGGGGTGTTTTTCGTAAATATCTTTTAAAGATATTTATTTCAGGGGTTTTTAAGAAAATATTTTTGGAAGATATTTTCATTCTGGGCCATAAGTGCAGTTTTCACTTTTTGGAGGGGCCATTGTGCAATTAATGAAAGTTATTGCAAAATGTCTTGTTTTGGGCCTGGATCCTCATACGGGATTCATTTTCACATTTCGTCGAGTTGTGTACTCTTGGAATTTCCTCCTGGTCGATGTTTTCCAGTTTCAGGGTTTTTGGCCCCAATTTGCGTCAAACTTGTTTTGGACATAACTTTCTGCTCAGGACTCAGTTTTCGATGCTGTTTCTTCTGTTATTCATATTTTATCATTTTGAATCTTTTTTGTTCACAAAGTTTTGCCATTTGAGTGCGTCTGCTCAAATTTTACTTTTTTGGACCCGGCGGGGCCCGTTCGGGGCACTTTTTGAGATTTCTATAAAAGGGGGGTGAGATATTCCATTTTTCATCTTCTTCCCTCTTCATGCACAACCTGGAGCTCCCATGGAAGCCCAAGGGGTGCTGCCATCTTCTCTCTCCTCTTTTGGTTCACTTTTCCTTGATTGAAAGTCTTTGGCCTTAACGTTTGTTGTTTCTCTCGCCGTGCTCTACCTTTTCCCCTTATTAGAATTCAGTTTTGACCATTTCTTGAGTTTGGTTTTGAGGTCAAGTTATGATTTTGATGGGGCTTTCATGGGGGTTATGTTCACGGCGTTGTCCCCGACAAAACCTAGTAGTTTCGTTGGATTCGGAGCCGTTCCATTTTGATGGCTTTTGAGATTTTTATCTCAAATTGTGGTAGGAAATGTTTTAGGATTTGTATGTGTTGTATTGAGTATTTCTCATGATTATACAACTTATATGTATGCCTTGTATCAAATTTAGAAAGTTGGTAATTTTTATTTCTTTGTATAAGATTTAAAATTCATGATGATATATAACTTTGATTTGAATTGTGGCATGCTAAAAAATTATGTTTTAATTAACATATATTAAATTGGTATTGATTGAATAAAATTACATATTTTAATTAATATTTATCTTTTGTGAAAGATTAAAGTGCATGGTCGTACCTTGCATGAAATTAAGTTGTAGTATGCTTCTAAATTAGGTTTTGGCATGTTATTTAACATACTTTAATTTGAGAGCATTTGGACAACTATGAAAATCTAGAGATTTTAATTAAAATGATTAATTAAAATCTAATTAAGGGTTTCATTGGCCTAATTGAGTGTTTAGCTTGATATTTGTGATAACTATGACTTATGTACTAGCATATGTTAATTTGGGACTATTTAGAGTTGTTTTAGAATTGAGAGATTTAATTATCATGATGTAATTAAATTTTACCTTGTTGCACCGTTGATTGAATCATGTAATTGACATTGATAATATGTTTAAGGCATGATTTTAGGGTTATAATGAAATTATGAGTTTATGTTCTAATATTGAATTATATTGTTATAGCGTGTAACGAATCGCACACTAAAGATTCGACATGTGATGTTATTATAGTGCGTAACGAATCGCGCTCTGAAGATTCGGCATTATCATCCTATAGTAGTTGTGGATTTAGAGCATGTGTTGTGTGGTTACAACCTACTTGTGCATGAAATGTGACTTAGTGCATTATATAAATTACGTATAAGTTGTGAACTTATTTGATTATTTTGGAGTCTTGGGACATTGTTACTGTGATATGGCTAAAGTTCGGCTTTAGTGCGGGAGGTATGTGTTCTCCCCAATTGAGATAGTGAGCACTAGGGTGGTCTTCCCAGCGGGTTAATGCCCGGAATAACCAATTTGTTCTTGGTTTAGTCCGAGACATGATGTCCAAGTCTTCCACTATTTGTTTTCGCGTGCAATTCCAGGTTAACAATCATGTTTATATTGTGACTTGTGGTTTTTGTTATTGGCGATTTTGATGTTGTTAAGTACATCTATGTTTATGATTTTAATGAATCATTTTAAAGTTGTTAAGTACATTCATGTTTATGATTTTCAATAAATCATTGTGAGCTTTTAAATGTTGTTAAGTACATTATTGTTTTATGATTTTTAATAAATCATTATAAGCTTTTGATGTTGATAAGTACATCCATACTATATTGTTCAAATGTAATTTAGGAATGATCTTATAGATTCATTTGGAACATAGACGTTAGGTGATATGATCACTTTTGTTGTTTTCGTATTTTAGATTTCAAATTGATGACTTGAGAATCTATATTTTGTTGCTTTGGTGGTTGAATTACACTAAAATACAATTTAAACTAAAGTAGGCAATTAAATGTAAATGAGAGAAAATAAGAGAGAGATCTTGGGATTTAGAGATCACCACTAAGCATAGCTTTTCTACACCCTTAATGAATGATTAATGAGAGGGAAAACATGTATTGCAATAAAGTGTGTGTGTGTGTGGTTATTTCAACAAGTATGGATGACAAATTAAGCATATATTGTCTAAATAACATGGTGGATAGCACAACATATCAAATTAAGCCATTAATCATTTCTTTAAGCTCACAATCCAAACACATCACAAGGTTAGAGATATATGTTACTTGCTTTCATAAGTATGGAACATCAACAACAAGCATGGATTGTCCTCCCATTTAACATCTAAACTACAACCACACTACAATTAAGCTAATAACATGAAATTAAACTAATTAAACTAAGGGAGATGTACAATCCATCAAGAAATGAGTATGAACCATCAAATAAACCACAAGAACATTCCATTAAGCACTATGTCTTGACAATCTCTAGATCTATAGTATTAATACACATAGACATGCATCAACAACACAAGAAATAGAGACAAACACATGAACATCTATTCTAGCATACATAGACATATGAATAAAATTAAATGATCAATAGGAAGCATTAAACCGTACAAATAATTGAATAAACAAGATCTATATATATAAAAGTGTCAAAACATATATCATAATACAAATCCCCTAAAAAATACAAAAATCAAGATGTAGAAAGCATGCTTAGGGCGAACTCTAGCACCAAGAGGATATCTAGCCACTCATGGATGATGTCTTCCAATCCTCAAGGTCAAGCTCCATGGAAAAAATCTGATCCTTGATTGATGAAGAGCCTCCAATGGTGTCTCTAGCCTCCTCTTCTCCTTTGCTTCCTCTCTAAAAATTCTTTTCTTTAAGTATAAAAGTATATCAAAAAGTGGCTCATATTCCTTATATATGTAGGTCAAAAATCACCCCAAATGGGCTAGGCTCATACACCAAATATTCCTCCAATGATTGGATATGAGACAACTTTTAATGAGCTGAAATTTGGATTTTCTCAGGATTTGGGAAGTTTGATCGATCGAACTTGTGGTGAGATCGATCGAACATGGCTGAGATCTATCGAATTGAAGCTGGATCGATCCTCTATGGCGGCGCCTTTTTGGATAAAAAAAAATATGAGATATTTTGATGATATTTTTGGGAAAAGGACAAAAGCGGTTGGTAGGGTGGTACAGCTGGATAAGATCAATCATTTGGATAAGGACAAGATGGTTCGATCGATCAGAGAATGAAGTTGGATCGATCAAACTTTGACATCTTTGAATAGGGATAAACATGGCTCAGGTCCATCTTGAAGTGCTGAGATCGATGAAAGTTGGATCGATCAAACTTTTCTTGAGATCGATCGAAGTTGCTGAAATTCCACCTTTTGCTTCCTTTTGCTCTACTTTGCTCATTTCTTTGATTCATCCCAGAATTGTTTCATTTCTGGTCTTATTTGGCTGAGTTAGCTTATTTTGGGGATAAGTACCTGAAAATGGAAATAATACGAAATCAATCTAAAACAGGAAAATAAGATAGATAAAGGTCCCAGAACACCTAAGCTTAAGGGGTTTAAATGCGCACTTTTCAGCGCTCATCAACCTATAATTGTTTAAATCTCTTGGGACGATCCCTGCTCACTTCATACTCCATAGTATAAGTGTTTAGTGGTTTTATAAATTTTAAAATATAGTGCCTACTTGACATTATTTCTAAATGTAAAGTGTTGTGCATTATTTTGTGCACACGCTTAGTCGCACCATAGTTTTGGCGCCGTTGCCGGGGATCAAACGGTTTTTAAAAGAATTGAATTAGACATTAGTTCTTTGTTGATTGTTTACTTTTAAGTCAATTTAATTTTTATTTTCTCATTTGATTCATCAATTAGGTACTTGAAGGAAAGTGGAGCAAACGCTGGACTTGGAAGTAATTAAAAAAAATTTAAAGTTGCTTAAGGACCATTTGTAAGTTTCTCTTTAATTTTTGTACTTAATTGTTTACTGTCTTGCATTCTTTGGACAGCCCAAGTGGAGGCTTAATTTGAATTGTTTAATTTTTAAGTCCAAGCATACCTTCTTGTAAAAGGCATCGGCCCGTGTGGAGGCATTTATTTGTTTTAAGTGCATTGATATTATTGAAGAGTTTGGGAACATTGTATGTGAAGGTTGAAAAATTGAAGTGTTGGTGTGTTGACTTATTCTAGTGCATGCATGGTCGTAGATCACTTAATCGTCCTCTTGCTCCTGTAAATCAAAATCTCAAAGTTTCCCTTCGGCATTTAAGAGGTAGTACTAGGGATAATCATCCTAATTTTCTAAAATTTGATTTTTCATCACCTTTAATGGAAGACTCAATAGATCCAATTGAAGATCCCATTGTAGATCTTGGTCATGTGGATCATAACGGTGTGCACCACCCACCACAAGTTCATATTATGGATCCTCAAAGTGTGCATCCACCTTTGGGAATGCCATGACCAATCAATCCTGTTGTGCAACAACCTAATCTAGGGATGCCAAGGCCAAATGTTGTTCCCCTAATTGGTGACCAACAACAACGATATGTTCAAATGGCATACCCTCAACAAGATCAAATGGCATATCATCAGCAAGGTCAAATGCCATATCCTCCTCTCAATCCTCTCAATCCTCCAATGGTCCTTAGGGATCGTTATACTCCAAATCAATATAATGCACCCACTTGCATTCAATTGCCAAATTTTCGTACTCATCATTATGAGATTAAGGCTACTACCATTAACATGTGCCCCCTTTTCTATGGGTTGAGCAATGAAAAGCCTTATAAGCATTTAGATGAGTTCTTGGAAGTTTGTTACACCATGAAAATCACGGATGTTCCAAAAGAAGTCCTTAAAATGAAGTTTTTCTCTTTCACTCTTCGGGATAAAGCTAAATATTGGTTCAACAACTTGCGGCCAAATACAATCACCTCTTGGGCACAATTGCAACAAGAGTTCCTAAAGAAGTATTACCCCGCAAGTCGAACCGATGTCATGCGAACTTTCATTCATGAATTTAAACAACAAGAAGGAGAACACCTTCATGAAGCATGGGAACGTTTAAATGACTTGCTACGGAAGTGTCCACATCATGACATTCCTAAGTGGCAATTAGTTCAATGTTTCTTTTCAAGTTTATCCAATGCCAATAAGGGCATTGTTGATGCTCCTTGTGGCGGAAGCTACATAGAAAAGAAATGAAGATGAAATTTGGCATCTTTACGAAAAAATAAGTGAAAACTCAATGCATAGATCTTCATCTTCTAGGGGTGGTCACCTAACAAATGTGGGAGGAAAGAAAGGTCTAAATCAAATAGACACTTCCATGGAAATTGCTGCCGAGGTCAAAAATCTAAATCAAAGGTTTGATAAATTACTTTTGAATTAAGGTCCGGCAATTCAATCTTATCCTCACCATTCCAATGAAATGTGTATGACTTGTTCTAGTTACACTCACCATACTTCAAATTGCCCTCTTGGACAAATCATACCAAGTGAGTCTTAAGAACAAGCAAATGCAGCTTTCATTCATCAAGGGAACAACCCTTATTCCAATACTAACAATCCAGGGTGGAAAAAGCATCCTAACTTTGCATGGAGAAATTAAGAAGGCGGTGCAAACCCTCCTCAAACTCAAGGTTACCAAGCAAAGTATGTTCCCCCACATCTTCAAAATCAAAATCAGAATTCTCAAGGTTGTCGTCCTTCATTCCATCCTCATAATGTGAATCAATACTCTCATCCTCAAGCATCAAATTCTCAATCCTATTCTCATCCTCAAGCATCAAATTCTCAATCTTACTTTAATCAAAATCAAGCGCCTCCTAAGAGTTCTGTTTTTAAGGACAAGGTCTTGCAAGCCTTAGGTGATCTTCAAAAAGATAATCAATTGTTTCATTCTCACTCTCAATCAATTGCAAAGCTTGAAGCTCAAATCGGGCAATTAGCTAATTCTTTAAATGTGAGAGAGAAAGGTAAGTTGCCTAGTCAAACTAAGACCAATCCTAAGGGGCAATTTATGGCGCAAGCAAGTCCTTTATCGGAATTTTCTAGAAATGAGCAAGTTCAAGCAATTACTACCTTGAGGAGTGGTAGGAAAGTGGATAATAAGGTAGAGGTACCTAAGGAGGATAGTGAACTGAAGCAACCAAGTGGTAGTATCAGTCCCATTCCAAATCCTATTCCTATTTCTTTGGATGCTAGTGGTTCTAAAAAAGACATTCCATCATCTTCATCATTATCTCCCCAATTAGAGAAGCCTTATGAGCCAAAAGCTCCATTTTCTCAAGCTTTGAGAGAGATTTCATCATTTGGGAGACAAGAAGGAAAAATTCATGATATGATGGAAGTGTTTAAACAAGTGAAAATCAATCTTCCTCTTTTAGATGCAATTAGGCAAATTCCACCATATGCAAAGTTTTTGAAGGAATTGTGCACACAAAAGAGGAAGAGCAAGGGAAGGGACCTTAAAAAAGTGTTTTTAACGGAACAAGTGAGTTCCATCATTCTATCTAACACTCCTCCTAAGTTCAAAGATCCGGGTGCTCCGATCATTTCTTGTGTTATTGGAAACCAAGATGTTCGTAGAGCTCTCTTTGATTTAGGTGCAAGTATTAATCTCATTCCATACTCTGTTTACTTGCAATTAGGATTAGGGGACTTGAAGCCAACATCGGTAGTAATCCAACTAGCCGATAGATCAATTAAGAAACCGAGGAGAATTATTGAAGACATCTTGATTAAGGTTGACAAATTTTATTTTCCGGTAGATTTTGTGTACTTGATACTGAGCCAGTCCCTAATCTTATCAATCACATTCCGGTTATCCTAGGAAGACCATTTCTTGCCACTGCAAATGCCACCATTAATTGTAGATCCAGCATTATGGACATCTCTTTTGGCAACATAATGGGTAAACTTAATGTATTCAATGCGAGTCAACATCCCACAGATGAAGACGAGTGTTTCCTAGTGGATGTCTTGGATGAAACCATAGAGGAGACTCTTCCCTCTATTCTATCTAAGGACCCTCTTGAGGCGTGCCCTTGTGAAATGTTTGAAAGTTGTGGTTTTGACACAGAAGGATCCATAAGTGAGGTGATTGCTTTGATGGACTCTGTGGCCACTTTGGATTACCCACCTTAGAAAAGCAAGAAAGAACCTCTTACTTCACTCTCTAGTACTCCACCAGTTCCTTCTCTCATCTCTCATCCTACTCTTGAGCTTAAGCCTCTTCCATCTAATCTCAAATATGCCTTCTTAGGCCCAAAAGAGACTCTTCCGGTCATCACTGCTTCAAATCTTGAAAATGACCAAGAGAATGATTTTTTAGAAGTGCTTAAAGCTAACAAAGAAGCCATTGGATGGAGTGTGGCTAACTTAAAAGGCATTGACCCTTCTATTTGTATGCATCGCATACACATGGAAGAGGATGAAAGGCCATTTAGGGATGCTCAAAGGAGATTGAACCCAAATATGAAGGAGGTTGTGAAACTTCTAGATGCGGGAATCATATATCCTATCTCTAATTCCAAGTGGGTTAGTCCAACTCAAGTGGTTCCTAAAAAGTCAAGAATCACAGTTGTTGAAAATGATAAGGGTGATCTCATTTCAAAACGCACCGCCACTTCGTGGCATGTTTGCATAAATTACCAAAAGCTGAATTCCGCCGCTAGGAAGGACTATTTTCCATTGCCTTTCATTGACCAAATCTTAGAAAGATTGGCCGGGCAACAATACTATTGCTTCCTAGATGGTTACTCGAGGTACAATCAAATGGCCCTAGATCCATTGGATCAAGAAAAGACTACCTTCACATGTCCTTTCGGTACATTTGCTTATCGACGGATGCCTTTTGGATTGTGCAATGCTCCTGCCACTTTCTAAAGGTGTATGATGTTCAAACATGGTGGAGAAGAATTTAGAAGTCTTCATGGATGACTTCTCAGTTTTTGGGTCCTCATTTGATTCTTGTCTCCAAAATCTCAAAAAGTGCTTCAAAGATGTCGTGAGACTAATCTTGTGTTAAGTTGGGAAAAGAGCCATTTCATAGTTCAAGAAGGAATCGTGCTTGGACATGTCATCTCTAAAAGAGGAATAGAAGTAGATAGAGCGAAAGTTAAGCTGATTTCTGAATTGTCTCCACCTACTACGGTGAGAAAAATCCGCTCCTTTCTAGGACATGCCGGTTTTTATCGCCGGTTCATCAAAGACTTTAGCAAAATTGCTAGACCCTTGTACAACCTTTTTGCCAAGGAGACTCCATTTGTCTTTGATGAAGCATGTCTAAATGTTTTTCATCAACTTCGCACTCTTCTATCATCCGCTCCCATCGTGCAACCTCCAAACTGGTCTCTACCATTTGAGATTATGTGTGATGCTTTCGACTTCGCAATGGGTGCTGTTTTGGGGCAAAAGTTAGGTAAACTACTATATGTTATATACTTTGTGAGTAAGACTTTCTCAGGTGGCCAATTGAACTATTCTACCACAGAGAAAGAATTACTTGCCGTAGTATATGCCCTTGATAAATTTCGATCATATCTCTTAGGATCCAAGGTAATTGTGTTTTCCGATCATGCCGCTCTTAGGCATCTTTTAATGGAAAAGGAAACCAAACCTCGCTTGATAAGATGAATCCTACTTCTTCAAGAATTTGACTTTGAAATCAAGGACAAAAAGGGCTCCGACAATGTCATTGCCGATCATCTGTCTAGATTAATGGTTGAATCTTCCCCAAATCTTGAAATTCATGAATCATTTCCGAATGAACAACTCTTTCAAATCTCAAATGGGACGTTGTCTTAGTTCGCCGACATTGTTAACTATCTTGTAACCGACAAACTTCCCATTAATTAGTCAAAACAAGAAAAAGACCGATTCTTTGCTAATATCCGGAAATACTATTGGGAAGATCCCATTCTGTTTCGTTATTGCCCGGATCAAATCATAAGGAGATGTGTGCCGGAAAGTGAAGTTCCGAGCATCCTTGTGTTTTGTCACACACTTGCTTGTGGTGGGCATTTCAGTAGAAAAAAGACCGCTTTGAAGGTTCTTCAAAGTGGGCTCTTCTGGCCCACTATCCACCGAGATGCCTATAACTTTTGCAAGGTATGTGTTCGGTGCCAAAAGTTGGGATCAATGTCAAAGAGAGACATGATGCCCTTAATTTCAGTCTTCGTTGTTGAAATCTTCGATGTATGGGGCATAGACTTTATGGGACCATTCCCAATGTCTTATGGCTTTCAATATATTCTCGTTGCCGTTGATTATGTGTCAAAGTGGGTTAAGGCTTGTGCTACCAAAATGAAATATCTTTGCTCGTTTTGGTATGCCAAGGGCTATGATAAGTGATGAAGGAAAACATTTCTGTAATCAATTCTTGAAGCAACTTTTCTTGAAATACTCTGTCACACATAAAGTGGCCATTCCCTACCATCCCCAAACAAATGGGCAAGTCGAGGTATCAAATAGGGAAATCAAACATATTCTTGAGAAAACTGTGAATCCGACCCGAAAAGATTGGTCAAGGAAATTGAATGATGCTTTGTGGGCTTACTGGACAGCTTACAAGACTCCAATAGGCATGTCTCCATATAGACTTGTTTATGGGAAACCTTGTCATCTTTCGGTCGAGCTAGAACACAAAGCACTTTGGGCAATAAAAAGGCTCAAATTTGATCTTGATAAGGCTGGACAGGACCGTTTGCTCCAACTCAATAAGCTAGAAGAATTGAGAAATGATGCCTATGATAGTTCAAAATTTTACAAGAAAATGATAAAAGCATTTCATGATAAACATATTGTGAAAAAGTCCTTTGAGGCCGGTCAAAAGGCTTGGTTATTCAACTCTAGGCTCAAATTCTTTCCTGGAAAGCTTCGAACCAAATGGGAAAGCCCTTATCAAATCATTTCCGTTTCACCTCATGGGGCGATTGAACTTAAAAATCTAAAAGATAAAGGGACTTTCAAAGTTAATAGTCGAAGGCTTAAACCATACATTGATGGACAAGCTTTTCAAGGAAATGTGGAATCTGCCCTCTTGGTAGATCCCATTTACTTTGAAGGTTGAGAACATCTCACGTCTTTATGGCGACGTTAAACACTAGTTATATCGAGTTTCTCCTTTGATGCATGTTAATTTACATTTTATTTTATTATACTTTATTTTTTTTATTTTTTTTCCTTTTCCCTTTTGTATATTTCTGAATTTTTATATTCGAAAAGAAAAAAAATAATAAAAAATAAAAAAATTGTTGTGATGGGTAGTGTAGGTTGGTATTTGATTTAATTTTAATTTTTAGTAGTATTATTTTAATTTTAATTTTTATATATATTTCATTTTAGTATATATATTTTTCTTTTTAGTTTTGCTTAAATTTAAAAAATAAAAAAAAAAAAAAAGTACTAGTTAGTATAAGTTGGTAAGTGATTTTACTTAAATTTTATTTATTATTATTATTATTATTATCTATTTTTCATTTTAGTATATATTCTTTTTAATTTTGTTTTAAAAAAATAATAATAATAATAAATAAATAAATAAAACAATTAATCTCCCATGGTATATATTTAATTTTATTTTAGTATAAATTTTTTCTTTTTAATTTAGTATATTTTTCTTTGTGTAAAAAAAAATAAAAAATAAAAAAAATTAGGGGATCAATCACATTCTTTGGCAAAGAGCAACAAAAAAAAATACCCCAAGTGAATTGATCTCCCAATCATGTGGATCGATCTCTTTTTAATTGTGCCTTCACTCGCTCGTTACACAGCAAAGGGACAATTTTTTGTAAAAAAATATCGATAAAAAAAAAAAAAAAAAAAACAGCGGCGGCGTTGCCTATGGGTCGTCTTTCCGGCGATCGCGGCTGCTTTCTCTCCGGCGATTCTGGCTGGGTTTTCTTCCGGCTCGTTATCCTCTGATCGCGGCTGGTTCGCGGTTCTTATCCGGCGATTTTATGGGCCGCCGTCGAGCGATTCAGGCTGGATTCTCTCCGTAGATCGCTGCTGGTTCTTCCAACGGCGTCGCGGGTAATATTTCTCCGGCCGTGATTCGCTGCGCCAACGGTCTCTGGGTTGCGTTTCTTCCGGCGAGTTTCTGCATCGCCGTTTCCTTCCGGCGAGTTGTGATTCGCTGCGCCGGCTGGGTCTCTCCAGCGATTTCGCTGTTCTCCGGCGAATTTCGGCTGGGTCTCGCCGGGGGCTTTTGGCTGGTTCTTCTCAAGCCACGATCTCCGGCGATTTTGGAATCGCCATTCTCTTTTGCTTGTAAAATTAAATAATACATTAAATCATTAAATAAAAAAAAATTAATTAAATAATAACAAAAATAAATAAATAAATAATAAATTAAACAAAAATTAAATTAAATTAAATAAAAAAATAATAATAATAAATTAAATTTAAAAAAAATTAAATAAAAAAAATACATAACAAAAAAAAAAATAGTAATAAAAAAATGAAAAAAAAAAAAGAAAAAAAAAATGAACGAATTAAAAAATAAAATAAAAAAATTCTTCAGTAGCATTCCGTCTTACTAGAGACGTTAAATTTAGCCAATTTTTTATTTTGTAGGTTGTATATATATGTTCTTTTTCTTTATTTCTTTAAAAAAAAAAATTAAAAAAAAAACAACAACAAAATATATATATATATATATAATAATAAAATAAAAAATGTATATATATGTTATCGGTATGCTCTTATGCTTGGTTATGCATGTTTTAATCTTTTATATACATCTCATATCTCTTTGCATCGTGTCATATTGTTGAACTGTTCATATTGTTGGACTGTATGTATTACTTATCCCATGTGATATTTGATGTGAATTTGCTAGTATGGTTTTACAGCTAGGTTTTTGTATCCAAGTTTGGGAGAGTCATCTTTCCTACTGGATCATTGCCGGACTTTATAGTCTTTGTCATCACGGTATACTCTTTCCATCATTTTTCATTGTTCTCATTGCACATTGAAGACAATGTACAGTTTAAGTTTTGGGGTAAGGTCATCATGATTCACTCTATTTTAAGTTGAGTTTTAAATGCATGATGAGATTTGAGATGTGTTTGGTAATGATTTCAAACTTTTGAAACATAGTGCCTTTGAAAAACAAGTTGTATGAGTCTAATACTTCTTGTATGCTCTAGGATGTCATTTAAGGGTAAATTTTTAATTTTTGATATCATGTTCGCTCTTGTGGTACACATGATCTTGTTGGTTGAAACTGCTTTGAGAGTTGATTTTAGAATTCTACACTTGCACTTGCGCACACTAGCATTCAATTTGTAGGGTACATGCTTAGTTGATTATTGTCTTGGTTTATCCTAATTGAGCTAGTATGCTTTGAAAACTTTCATTCTTGATAAAATGACCTTGCAAAGAAAATAAATAAAAGCACTCACCAAAGGTGGGAAAAAAAAAAAATGCATTCTTTCAATATGTCAACTGATTAAAAAGGAAGATAAGGAAAGAATGTAAGATGTATGAATAGTTTGAGTTCGTAACCTAACCATTCCGAGTCATTACGCCCTTAGGAGTGTCTTTACACTTAACGCCCTAAGACCATCTCGTTTGGGAGTCGTTTGTTACATGGAGTGATTAGAGAGCTTAAGGAACTTGAACATTGCACATAGTCATACATAAAAAATAAAAATAAAAAATTTTAAAAATGAAATCATTTAAAAAAAAAAAATGTTTGATTGAATAACAAGGTTCATTCAATGTCTTGATGTCTGGTACTATATTTGTATGCTAGTTTGAGGGTAAGGCTATGCCATTACTTTGATTTGATAGGATAGCAACATATTTTGATGCCTGTTCACTCAAAAATAATGATAGAATTGATTCAATTTGCATGATTAATTGCTTGATGTTTGGAGGATCATTCTTACTTATATGATGTTGAAATGTTGAGAAAAGCTTAGAAATGGCAGAAATTTGCATACTTGAAGTAGTCTACTTTCAACACTTGTTTGATATGTGTCGTTTCTCCTCAAGTAAGAAAGAACTATTGATGTTTGTGGGTACCATTTTTGGAAACCCTCACGAGACTTCACTCGTCCACTAGGGGTAACCTAGGAGTTTAAAAGGCTTGTTACATATGCTAAATGCAACCGTGATTCCTACGAAAGAGGTGTTATCTTTATTTGCTTTATTAGTTCATAGTTGTATATATGTTTGTTTCATTCTCATATACTGTAGTTCATTGCTAGGGACTAGCAATATCTAAGTTTGGGGACGTGATAAGTGCTTAAATGTTGCACATTTCAGCACCTAAACTAGGGTATTTTAGTCATTGCATCTATCTTATTTTTATGTTTTAGTTCTAATTTATGTTTTTGTCAATTTCAGGTCAATAAGGTTCAAACGGACTAATTTTGATTCACTATAGCCTTTTTGGAGTCAAACAAAGACATTCAGAAAAAGTTCAGAAAATGGAAAAAAGAGGTCGCAGCCCATTGCTCATATAGTGTGTTTATTCTTCAAAAGCGATCAATCTCGGGCCTTTGATGATGTTTCCAAAGATGAAGAAGCAAACCACTTAGCCCGGGGCTAAAATGGAGATAAGGCTTAAAAGAAATTTCCAACTATGGGGGATCGATTCCCCACTATTCACAGAACTAAAAATGCCCTTGGGGGATCGATCCCCAAGGCTGTGGGATCAATCCCCCAGTACCTGGCATCATTATGGGATTTTCTTATTTTGGGCTTATTTTTGTAACTTATGGGCTTTAATAGGGTTTGTTACTTAAGGCCCAGTGAGCCATTAGTTTAGGGTTAGTTATTATTTTATTTAAGTGAGTTTTTAATTTATTAATTGGAGATTATTAGTTTTCTGTATCGTTATTTTTTATTTCTCTCTGGAAAACGCCAAAGAGGAGAAAGGAAGAACAGGCTAGGGTTAGGAAGAAAAAGCTCAGAGATGATGAATCCAAGGATGAAGATTGTTCTGTCTTCAACTCCATCAACCATGAGTGGCTGATTTTTCTACTTAGGGTTGGATAAACCCTAAGTATGTAACCTATTCCTCTCTTTTCATACTTTTTGGGGATTTAGTATGTAATTATTGTATAGGCTTGAAATATATGAATCAATTCTTCCAAATGTTTATTTATGTTAATCATGTGTTTTATATGTGGTTGATGAATAAACAAGCTTTATACTTGAATTCTTTGTAAATTAATTCTTGTGTTGTCTATACCTGGTGATATCTAGCTATAGTTGTGAATCAATTTGATGGATATTGCTTATACTATATGGATTGCTCTACACAATTAGGTTAATTTCTTGTTTAATTAGTTAATTTCATGTTTAGTTAGTTTAATTTAAGGTTAATTAGTAAAATTGCAATTTAATTCCTAGGTAAGTAAATCATCCATGCCTGTGTTTGAAATCCATGCTTATTGTCACAATTGCATTATTCTCTAGATTGATGTGTGTTGAAATTGCAACTTGAATTGATAAATCATACTTTGAATTGGTGAATTGCACTACACTTAGTTTAATTATCGTTAAGTAGTTGATTCATGCTTAAAATTAATGGTTTACACTTTTCATTGCAGTTGTTAGCCACATTTAGATTACACATTTTATTTCCCCAATTAGTTGAAAGTGAGTGAGTTAGAGAATGTGCTTAGTGGTGAATACTACACCCTAAGTCTCTTTCCAATCTTTTAAACTCTACTCTTTATTTGCATCATTTAGTTTAAAATTAGTCTAATCACAAAACCAAACCTTTTTAGCAATCACATAAGCACTAAAGTAGAATTTAATTCTGAAATACCTATAATTGTTTAGATCTCTTGGGACGATCCCTGCTCACTTCATACTCCATAATATAAGTGTTTAGTGGTTTTATAAATTTTAAAATATGGTGCCCACTTAACATTATTTCTAAACGTAAAGTGTTGTGCATTATTTTGTGCACACGCTCAGTCGCACCAACCATGAAGAGAGAATCGAGCACCATCAATAAAGAGACGTTTTGAACAAATTTTGCTCCTAGAGCTCGAGCCCAAGCTTCAAAGCTTGAGCCTAACTCAGAAAGCTCGAGCACAACCACTCAGGGCTCGAGCATTGCTGAAAACTCTAGACATGTTTCAGTATTTTAGGCATAACTTTTGACTTAGAACTCCAAATTGAGCGAACTTAGTGGTTTTGGAAAGAAGACTCGAAGCCCAATGTTTTTGTCTCTAATAGCCATCTCGAGATTCGTGTTCTAAATGGGTTAAAATTGTGTTAAAACATAAGAACAAGTTGCTGGCAGGTAGAGCTCGAGCCTAGGACTCCAGAGCTTGAGCCTTGACATCCTAGAAGTTAAAAATACATGCGAGAATTATATATTTTCACCTCCCTTTATTTCCTTAAAGGCTCGATTGTTACCAAAAGCTAAAAACCAATCCAAAGGGGATTGGGACTTGTTCTCCACTATAAAAGAAGAGGAGAAGGCCACAGAAAATCATCTCTTTTCTAGTTATTATTCTTCTCTCTCTGACAACGGCTTTTAGGGTTTTGAAGAAGAAGATCCAAAAGGAGTTTTGGCGGTCCATGGTGATGAAGACCATAACAACATAGATGATATATTGCATCATCATGAATAGCTAATTCCTATCTTAGGGTATTGATGTAACCCGATCCAAGTATTATGGTTTGATTGTTTATACTTTGGGAATTTAATAATTTATATATTTTGATTACATAATTTTAAGCAACTGAGCCAACTCAATTGGTGTTTTAATGAATTAATAAATTTTAAATAGTTATTACCTTGTCTTAGATATAACTGCTCATAAATTATTCTCAACCTATTCTTATTGAACGATATCTGGCAGAGCCCTGTCGGACATAAGAATGGAGATCATGTAATGGTGTTCGAACATTTTTCTTGAATAAATTCTTTCATAATCTATGCTTAGGGAAGACGAGTTATACTGCAACATTAGTTAGAAGTAGGTAGGCGGATAATTCGTGCCAACTTTTGATAGGTTAATGAGTTTAATTCATATGGTGTATAAATTGTTAAAATCCCAAGGTTGAATAGTTGACCATAGTATGAGGTTCGTGATGAAGTCAATCCCTAAGCATTTTTTCTCTTGATCTCAATCCTTTTATTCCGTTTATTTTCTTGTATATTATTGACTTGCAGCACAACACAACAAATCAAATCATCTTTCTAAATTAAAATAGTATTAATTGAAGACTTGATAAACCACCACAGTTCTTGAGATTTGACACCCTCAACATAGCCCTATCCTACAAGGATTCGTTCTATTGTGAGTGATATTTTATTACTGATAAATAACGTGAGTGGTATTTTATTATTGATAAATAAAAACACACATCAATTTTTGGTGCCGTTGCCTGGGATTGTGTCACGGATTTATTGAGTTCGAGATTAATTCTAGTTTAATTTATAGTTTTAGGACTTTATGATATCTCACTTTATTTCTTTTTCTTTTCAAGTGCAGGAATCTAGCAGCAAGAACGAAGATGCCTAAGGAATAAAAGCTTCGGTTTCAGGACCTTTTGTGAGTTTTTGTTGTTTTTCTTCACTTGAAATTTTTCTTTTTATTACTACTTGTTATCATTGAAATTAGCTTAAATTGTTAGGAGAATTTTATAAATCAGACATGGCTAATAATGGTGAAAATCCCAATTGGGCACATGTACCATAAGCACCTATTCCTCTACCCCAACCACAATTGAGGGATCACTTCATTCCCACCTCATATACATCCCCTTATTGCTTTCAATTTCCACAATTTGATGCAATCCACTTTGAGATCAAGCTAGCTATGATCCAAATGCTTCCAACTTTCCATGTGTTTGGTACTGAAAATCCATATAAGCACATAGATGAATTTCTAGAATTGTGTTCAACTACCAAGTTGTCCACTCTCTCTGATGATGCTTTTAGAATGAGACTCTTCCAATTTTCTCTCAAGGACAAAGTTAGAATTTGGTTGCACTCCCTACCTCATAATTCCATAAGCACATAGGATAAGTTGCAACAAGAGTTCTTGAAGAAATACTACACTGTGGGTAAAACCACATAAATGAGACGAGAGATCATAGTGTTTTCCCAAATCTCGGGTGAACAGTTCCATGGTGCTTGGGAGAGATATAATGATCTTCTGAGAAAGTGTCCACACCATGATATTGCTAAATGGCATTTGGTGCAAATCTTCTATGATGGATTAACTGATCCACATTGGAATATGGTAGATGCTTCTAGTAATAGTGGTTTCCTTCATAAGAGTCCAAATAACGCTTGGGAACTGTTTAAGGCCCTAAATGAAAATTCAACATGCTTCTTCCTCTAGGTCTAGGTCCACTCCTGGTGTCCTTCAAGTTGAAAGTTTGTATGAAGCAGAAAAATCTAGAGAGCTTGCCACTCAAATGGAAGTGTTGAATCGAAAGTTTGACCAAGTTTTGTCAGCTGTTAGTATTATTAGTTCTTCTTAGCATTCCTCTTTGCCAAAGGAAGTGTGTTCTTTTTGCACTAATCCATCTCATTATGCTAACAGTTGTCCTCTCTTGGGTAACTCTTTTGAAAATCCACAAATGCAAACCAATGCTGCATTATCCGGTTCGGGTTACAATCCAAATTCCAATACTTATAACCCTTGCCGGAGAGATCATTCCAATATATCATGGCATAATCAAAGCCAAGGCAATATTGTTCCCAAATCTCAAGGGCAGTACTACAATTCATCCAATCCTTTACTAAATAATTCTTTCAATCCATCTTCTATCTACTGTCCTCCTCAATTTAGGAACCAAGCTAATCCATATCATTCTCCTCCTAAGTACTCGTCTGCATTTGAAGAGAATGTAATGGATGCACTTAGCAACCTTAAGTCTAACAATGAATTGTTGCATTCCTATTCTCAATCTATAGTTAAGCTAGAAACTCAAGTTGGGAAATAGTAAAAGTGTTGAATCAAAAAGAGGAAGAGAAATTTCCAAGTCAGCCAATTGTAAATCCAAAAAGGAAAACTTATATGATTGATTATACTAACTCTTCAAGTACTCATCATGAGCAAGTTAATGCCATCACTACTTTGAGGAGTGAAAAGATCATTGATAATCAAGTTGAGGAAAAAAAGGTAGAAAAAGAGAGGAATACGATTCATATCAATCCCATTATTCCAATTCCACATCCCACAGATGTTCCCTCACATCCTACTCCATCAAGCTCCAAAGGAGTTGAATGTGAAGTCACTTCTTCATCTACTCCCAACATTGAGACAACTTATAAGCCAAGAGCGCCCTTTTGTAATACCCCTAGTTTTCAAAATGATAAAAAGGGAATTTAATTTTGTTTTTATAGCATTTTGATTTAATTATGTGACTTATGTGGTTTATTTGCTTAGTTGATTTAGTGTGACTTTATTTTAAATTAATTGGTTAACTGTTATTATGTATTTGTTTTATTTAATTAGTTAATTGTAATTATTTGTTGGTTGGTTTTATTTAATTGTTTAATTGTGATTAAATTTACTTCTTTGATTTATTGGTTTTAATTGATGTGTCTTTGGTATATTATATTTGGTAGCTTTTATATGTTGCTTGTGTCATAGGGTTTTATTGTTTTTTTTTTTTGTATAATTAGGTCGCCGACTTATATTAGGGTTTAATTAAAGCCTATAGAGATACGGATATAATCAGACTTAAGATTGGGATGCCTATATATATATCCTGATACGTCTGCTAGGGTTGGGAAGAACTCTATTCACGTGATAAGGTTTTGAGAGAAAACCAAAGAGAGGTCTTGAGAGGAAAACTAGAAAGAAGCTTAAGGGGAAACAGAAAGTGTTTTGATGATAGCTTGTGAGGCTAACGAATAATGAAGGGGTTGGTTCTGGATAGAATCAAGAAGTCACAGAGGAGGGGAACAATGGTCAGAGGAGGATAACAGTGTTGGGGTTGCCGGAATTTAGAGACCCGGCGTTGAAAGGTTTCAAACCAAAGCCTAAAGGCAAGTTTCATTCTATCTCCTTCCTGTAAACTTGTGTTATATGCATTCTCTATAGTCTCCATGAATCTAATTTAATTATTAAAATGGATGTTTATGCGTGATAGAGTCTCTGTACAATTTTAAACCCCTGTTCGTTTTTGAAACTATGAACTGTTGTGTTTTTGTTTTAAATTTTTGTCAATATTTTCACAAGGGAATTAGAGGAGTTTCTAGGATTGAATGAACCTGAATTGAACCCTAGGAATGTAAGAAAAATTCTAGAACAGAGGGTTGAACTTCGCCGGACACGAAGAAGACAAACGGAGAAAACATAAACTGTTGCGATCATAGTTTAAGCTTTTGCTAAGTAATTCATGCTGGAATTAAATACATTTCTAGGCTTGTTAGGACTTAATTTGAACCTTAAAAATCTTTAACAAAGTTGGGACAGAGGATTGAGACTTGGCCGAACGCGAAGAAAGTAACACAGAGGAAGCAGAGAAGGAAAAACGAAGGCTGGAGAAGTGGAGGCGGCTCCACCTTTCAATGGAGGTGGCTCCATGAAGTGGAGCCGGCTCCACAAAGTGTTGAGGCGGCTCCAATATGGGTGGAGCCGGGTCAACTTAAAATTGGAGGCGGCTCCAATTTTGGTAATTGCCCAGAATGTGTTTTTTTGGTGGTTTTTGGACTGCAGGGGTTATAATGCAATACTGAAGTTTAGTTGGGGGTTTTAAAATATTATATATAACATATTTAAAGACCCAGGAGTAATGGTTTAGGCTGTGGGTAAGGGACATCATGAATTATAAACATAATTATGCATGGTGTCAAGGAAGGAGAAATATTTAAATTTCTAGTTATTTAAGCTAAATGAATGAACTGAAATGGAAGTTGTTCTTGGGATTTTATATCAATGACCTATATAATCTAATCAGGTTCTAGGAACGATGGTTTCTGCTATGGTTATAGATATCATGAACTTTAGATAAAAGTTACATACTGTCAGGAGTTGAGGGAATTTTAATCACTAGTTTTGTTTTAATCCAATTTATATGGATCTGTATAAAATACTTTTAGGGGTTTTATATAATGTGTAGTTTAGACTTCTGAGTGTCATTATATTCGGCACAGGATTTACAATTGAGAATTAAAGGGACAGCATGAGATTTGAAGATTAATTTACATGCCGTCAAGGATTGAGAAGGATTTAAATGCTAGTCTTCGTTTTAGCAATGTAAATGAACTAGTATGGAAGTACTGGTTGGGAATTTTTATTATAATATGCTCAGGTTAAAATTCTGAATATTATTATGTCATGCCATGGATGATTAATGAGGAACTGCTAAAATTATTGTTCATTTAATTATATGGATATAGATGATTTAAATTGTTGATTATGTTTTAGTAATTTAAGTTTTATGGATATAATCATATACTGGATGCATGATGGGATCTTAATAATATCTATTTTCTATTATGCTGGTTTCTAGATATATTTGATGTTCATTTGAATGTGCATCATCTGTGGATCATATGCATGTATGTACCGGTATGGGACGGTGACATACGGAAGAACGGATTATATCAAAACGCTAATTCCAACCCAATCATACATACAGAATTGATTAACTAAAACAGTTAACTCCTACGTGGATGCATGTCCCGTCAACTAAAATAGTTGAACGACATAATGGATGGTTGTTTTATTTTTCTGTATTATGAAGGATTTAAATATATACTTATGGTACCGTGATACGAGCTTGAGTCTCCTGATCACGGTTAGGGTGCGTATATCGCCTAGGATTGATAACCAGGCCTGATGATGTTTCCCTGGTTGTTCTACTCGGGTTGAAACGGATTATGTGGGCTGGTGAACGTCGTATAGTGTGTACTTATATCTATATGGACTACTTTAGCTATTATTGAGCTATCTAGGATGTATCTGCGTATCGGGTTTATGTATGGATTGTAGTAGTATGGAACTTGCATGTGGGCCTGACCCACCCTTATTTTTCAAGTGTTTGACAGTACCAGGTTTAGAGCTTGTTCGTGGGGATGCAGATACAGTCATTCACTCTTCCGACTAAATAGGATTTTCTTTCTGATTTTAGTTTTGGATTTTAATTCTGTAAAGTTTTATCATTTGGGATTATTAGGGGTCCACTAGTTGGATTCCCGAGTTGTACGGAATTAAAGGTTTAAATTTTATTAAACTTTTATTTGGAGGTTTTTCGTATTTAGGTTTCTACTCAGGTTATTATTTATTTTCTTTATTTCGTTTTATATTCCTGCTTGTTTACATATTGATTGTTTGATATCCCTCGGTTCTGTACTCGGACTTGATCACCCGTGGCTCTAGAATCGAGGGGTATCACACCTTTCCTGAACGTCTCAAGGGAACCTCTTACTTTGGTAATGGATGTCTTCAAACAGGTAAAAGTCAATATTCCTCTCCTAGATGTTATCAATCAAATCCGTGCCTATGCTAAATTTCTGAAAGAATTGTACACTCAAAAGAGAAAATAAAAAGCCAAGTCTCTAAGAAAATCTATCTCACTGAGCAAGTCAGTGCAATCATTCAGCATAGCACTCCTCGTAAGTTTAAAGATCTTGGTGCTCCTACTATATCTTGCATCATTGGAAACAATGTGATAGATAGAGCATTTCTTGATCTTGGAGCAAGTGTTAATCTTCTTCCTTACTCGATGTATGAGCAATTAGGCTTGGGAGAGCTTAAACCTATGTCAATGGTGTTGCAACTTGCTGATCAATCTATGAAGCAACCACGTGGAATCATTGAAGATGTTCTCATTAAAGTGGATAAGTTCTACTTTCCAGTTGACTTTCTTGTCCTGGAAACAGAACCTGTCCATGATCCCAATCGATGTACTCTTATGATCCTTGGTCTTCCATTCTTAGCTACAACGAATGCTAACATTAACTGTAGGACTGGGCTATGAATATCTCTTTTGGGAATATGAAGCTCAAATTAAACATCTTCAATGCCACTCCATATTCCTCAGAGAAAGATGAATGCTTCTTTCTTGATGTCATTGATGAGGATTCAGTCACCATCTTTCCAACAAAAGATCCTCCTCCTTTGATTTTAAATCTTTCTGGTCCTTCTTGTGAGTCTTCTTACAAACTTGAGCCTAAGCCACTACCGGATAAGCTTGAGTATTCTTTCTTGGGTCTTGATGGAACTACATTGGTTCATCCTGTTTCGAATTTCATAATCACCCATAGGACTGATTTTGGGATGAGGGAGGTAGTTGAATTGTTGGATGCAAGCTAAGTAATGGTTTACAGTCAAGCTAGTGACATTAAACTTAGCATGTTGTTGAACTATCGATGTTAAACTAAGTATTTGTATGTTTATACCATAGTTTATTTTTATTCTTTTTAGTTTTTCTAGGTTTTTAGTTTATTTGTTTATTTTTCTTTTATTTTTAAATTAGGTTAGTTTAGGTTTGTTTTGATAAAAATAAATAAATAAATAAAAGAAAAAAGATTAGGTTATTTTATTTGTGTATTTTTTTTTTTTTTTTTAGATTATGTTAGTTTTGTTTTTAAAAAAAATAAAAATAAAATATATATATATATATTGAGTTGTGCATAATTATATATTCGTTTTACTCCATAAACTTGATACTCTGATGTGTACTGTGGAGTATGATTGTTTTATCAGGTATAAAGGATTAAGTTTGTGGGTGAGGTGACGATTTCATCCTCTGTAATATAATTCATGATCTTTACTTGTTCTACATATTCGGTAATATCTTTCTATTTCTATATCTATTTTCACACATTGAGGACAATGTGCATCTTAAGTTTGGGGGTAAGTGTAATACCCCGATATTTTTAAAGGATTTATTAATTAGGATTAATTATTTTATTTTATTTTTCAATGATTTATTTTATTTTATTGAGTGCTAGATTAATTATCTTATTTTAATTAAGTTATATTTCGTGATTATGTATGATGATTGATTGTTTCTGTGGTTGATTATTGATTGAATTATTAGTGTGTTGATTTTATTGGTATTGTGTGACTTAGTTGTAAATTCTTGTTTGTTTATGTGCTTCATGTAATTAATTATTTTAATTTCAGTATTTAATTAATTATCTTATTTATTTAAATTAATTGGATTGGGCTTAAGAAAAGTTGGACCAAAAGATGTGGTCTTGGGCTTGTATGAAACCTTATTGGGTTAATTAATGAAGGTCCGTGGTTATTTAATTATTTAAATGATCACTTTTGTATTAATTATAAATATATATATATATATATATATATATATATAATTAATTAATAATTGTTATGAAAAGATATATATAGATATATATTTATTGATATATATATGTATATATGATTTAATTAACTAATGGGTTAATTATGTAAGGAATATATATTTATATATATATATATGTAATATAATATATGTTTATAGATATAAATTATTTAAAGGTTATTATTTTAATTCATAATACTAGTTGGAATAGGATTTGGAATTTAAGGTGTATAAAAATACACATAAGGCTTTAGGGTTAAATGTTTTACACATTAGAAAAATAAAACAGACATAGAGAGAGGAAGAAGAAGGGCTGACAAGGAGGAGGTCGGATCTGAAAAGGAGGACGTCGGAATTGGAAAAGATAATTAAAGCTTGAAGCGTCGGTTTCGTTTCGAAACCTTCAGGCGAGTTTTCTCTAACTTTCCTCTTAGAACTCATAAGGATTTCACCTTGAGTATCAAGGCTTTAATTAAATTTATTTGTTTAAAAATTATGGTTAGATCAGAATAATTAAAAAGTATAAACTATTATATTTGATTTTTAGATTATTGAATTTTAATTGATATATATAGGTGTTATATGTATATTTTAAAATCAATCTAAAGGTGGATTTGTGACCCAAGAGAGTTAATTATGGTTTCTTTATTTTATAGAATTGTTCTGGAATTTTTCTGATATTTTTAGGAATTTATTAGGATTTATTTTCCTATTATTTGTTAGGAAAATAATTATATATATATATATATATATATATATATATACACTATTTATATATACTACGTAACTGGCGCATGTGGAGCGGCGGCACAATAAGGAATTGATCCAGCGCGGCGCGATGTAGGATAATAGTGTGTATACGCCAATTAGGGCCATTTGATTAATTAAACTTATGTGAATTAATATGATGCATCGCGGCGCATAAAAGTTTGGTGCGCATGTGTATCTGGACCATAGAAGTGGTCTGGTCAACTATGGGATTATTTGGTGTATCGCAGACCATGATAAGATGGTGCACTCGCTGATCTGGACCTTAGATCTATTATAGTTAATAGAAAATAATCCAGTATGAGCGTGTTCATTTGCGCACTGATTTGTGACCATTGGATGCGGCATAAAAGAAGTGATGGATTCAGTGTGGTGAGCTCACGGTAGCTGAAAGAGCTTAGCCAATACCAGCACACAAGGAGGCTTGAATCCAGCGCGTGCAAGTGCATAGTAAGCGCGTGGGCGCGCGTGGGAAACCATTGTTGGCCTGTTTCGACACTAAAAATTAAAACGGTCATAACTTAGTCATCTTAAATCGAAATTGGGTCATTCTTAAGCTCAAATTTAAAGATTTTTCGTCCTCTTTCCAATGATACCAATTTCATTATCAGATTCCTATCCTACTAGAAGATATTTACATTTTAGTGAGACAGTGTCGGAAAACTATTTAAACCGATATGGAGTATTTAGGGAAAACTATCTCTGACATATTAAGTAGCATTAATTTGTGTAATATAGTAAATTAATAATTGGTGGATGGATGGTATATATATATATATTTATTTATTTATTTATATATTTGTATATATGGTTTATTTAATTTATGAGTTGTATGGATAGTTGTACATATATATATATAATTATTGATATATATGTATATGTGATCTGAAATAATTATGGATTATTAAGGAAGGATTATACACATATATATTATAAAATATATGTGTATATATATGTAAATTAAAATATTTAGTGTTATTATTCTTACTTAATATATATAACTGGACTGGTTATTAAATTAATGATATGCGTATAATATGCATGAAATGGCTATGTATGATTTAGCGTATTGTTAATTTTAAAGTTAGTTCATGGTTAAAGTGTAGGCATGGATGAATTGTCAAAGGATTAAATATATTACCTAAATATTTGTATGAATATAATACATATATGGAAAGTATGGATGAATTGTTAATTAAATGTATGAATAAATATACCTGTGGAGGCATAGTTGAATTGCCAATGTATGAATATACATACACGGAGGCATGGTTGAATTGCCAATGTATAAATAAATATACTTGTGGAGGCATGGTTGATTTGCCAAAACATAATTACATTGTTATGTGTTAGATGATTAAAATATCATCTATGGTTGTTGTATGTATAGATTGGATTAGGATTAGATATTCTTAAATGAAAATAGTTTAGTTCTTACTGGTTAGTGTATTATTTTATATTAATAAAATAATATTGGGGAAGATATGGATAATTTGTCAAAGCTTGGATTTTGGATATGTAATTTAAATAATTAAAATCATTATCGGGTTAGGATTAAATAGAGTATTTCTTTTATTATAATTTATTATTTAAATGATTAAACAACTGATTAGGATGGAATTCAGGTTAAAGGAGTTTCTTTTTTAAAAGAAATGGTGGATTGGTCTAGGTATGATTATTATTTTAATCATTGTTTAATAGGTTTGGAAATTTAATAAATCTATTAGTGGATGTGATTAATGTAGTATATATAATTATTTATATATATGTATATCATGCTATATTAAAGTTAAATTCTTTATTAGGTTGGATTTTGATCAGAGATGATCTACTTATTGGTTTTCAGAGGTCTGATAGAGAGAACTTGTTCGTAGGGTTTAACCCACGATTTATTTTTCAGGTTATTAGAAGTTCCAGTCTCGAGGTTGAGGATCCGTAACTGGGAGACTGTTATTCATCTATTCATCTTGTGTACTTTTAAGTAGTATTGAATTATAGATAATGTTTTAAGGGGTCCTTGGGTTATGGGATTCCCGAGTTGTAATTGTTGGAGAGTTGTTAATTAATGAAAATTATTATTTATTAGTTTTTCTTCAGCACATTATTTATTCTTTTATTTCACTTTGTCTTCTATGCTTGTTTGAAATACTTTAATTGTTTTGATATTTCCCTAATTTTGTGCGCGAACTTGATCAACCCGTGTTCCGAAATTAGGGGGTGTTATAGTAAGGCAGTGCCTTTAAAATTTTGTTGATGATATATTATATACAAGAGGATGTAATTTAACTGTTTAAGCATGATTTTGAGTCTGTTGATTGTTGTGATGTCTCTATTCAGTTTGACGTTGGTTAAAGATGGCTTGTATGCCAAATTTATGTTAAAAAGGAATTTTTGAAGATTTTTTAAATCAGTTGGTGGCCTGTGGTCCACTTTGTCAGGATGATTATTGTTTGATGATTGAGATCTCTGAAATACTTCACTTTGCACATATTCACAGTTGTATGAATTCTATGGGGTATAAACTGAAAGTCTTGTTTTGTTTTTTGTTAAATTGAAATGAGCAGGTGAATTTGATAACTTTGATAACCAAGGTATTAAAAAAATAGAAAGAAAGAAAGAATTGGTATGTATGTAATAAATGAAAAAAATTCTTTACCAATGTGAAAAAAAAAAAAAAAAAAAAAAAAAAGAAGAAGAAAAGTGAAGTAAAGAAATAGAAAAGGGTCAAGCTCAGGTCTGTACCTAGATTGCTTGAGCAATTAAGTCCTTAGGGGTGTGTTTTGACGCCTAATGCCCTAAGACCATCTGGTTTGGAAGTCATTGGTTGAAAGCTTGTTACATAATGGGTTTAGGTTGTCTAAATTACTTGAACAATTAGGTCCGGAGGAGCGCTTTATCACTTAATGCCTTAAAACCATTTGGTTTTGGAGTTATTAGCTGAATGTTCATTACATGGGTGATTTAGAAAGCTTAATAGACCTGAGTATTGCACAGTATCCTTTTTGAAAAAATGCATACCTGAAGGAAAAAAATAAAAAAATAAAAAATACCTTGGGAATTAAAATTTGAAAAGTTTGCCTGTAAATTGAGGGATAGCATAGAATGAATATAAGTATGAATAGTAAGCCACATGTTTAAAACTGTGAGTTCACTATAAAAAGGATTTTGGGAATTGAGATTGTTGAATAAATGATTAAACTGACATGTAGGGATCATGGTTACTAAATTGAGATTGAAGGTTCGAAATTTTTCCTGATTAATATAACTTGTTATACTTGTTGTAGTTGACTGATTGATGCATTGCCGGAAGATTATGATATGAAAACAGGTTTAAATGAGCTTACTGCGTAATTAAGGCATTGATTTGAGATGTTTGTGGGTACCATCACTGGAAACCCTCACAAGACTACAACTTGTCCACTAGGGGTAACCTAGGGGTTTAAAGGCTTGTTGCATAAGTTGAATGCAATCGTGATTCCCACGAAAGCGGTTTTAAGTTCTGTATTGCTAAGGGACTAGCAATATGTAAGTTTGGGGGTGTGATAAAAGCTAAATATTGCATATTTAAGCCCTTAAATATACATATGTTAAGACCTAAAGTGATATTTCTATCCATTGTTAGACTGATTTCTGTGTATTTTGTGTTTTTAGGTACTTTCCCAAAGAAACGGTTAAAACCGGGCTTTTATGATGAAAAGAATGATAAAGAAGTTTATCGAGTCATTGCCAGGCATTCAAAGCAAGCTGAGAGTCAAAATAATGAATTTTGGGGAGCTTCAAGTTTAGAAGCTCGAGCCTCAGTTCTATAGCTCAAGCTCAGCAGAAAAAGACAAGAAATTCCCAAGGCAAGAAATTTCGAGCCCTGACCCTTAGAGCTCGAGCCCAACCACAGGGTGCTCGAGCCTTTGTCGAAGAGCTCAAGCACATGATGCATCAGAATATGAAAAGTTGATCCAAACTCCCAGGACCTAGTGCCAAGCTTCAGGGATCAAGCATTAACACCTCCCACAACCCCAAAGCTCGAGCCCAACACCTTGGGATCGAGCACCATGAAGAGATAATCGAGCATCATTAATAAAAAGATATTCTAGATAAATTTTGCTCCCAGAGCTCGAGCCCAAGCTTCAAAGCTCGAGCCTAACTCAGAAAGCTCAAGCACAATCACTCAGGGCTTGAGCATTGTTGAAAACTCTGGACCTGCTTCAGTATTTTGGGTATAACATTTGACTCGGAACTTCAAATTGAGCAAACTCAGCGGCTTTGGAAAAAAGACTCGAAACCCAATGTTTTTGTCGCTAATAGCCATCTCGAGATTCGCGCTTTAAATGGGTCAAAATCGCATCATAACATTAGAACAAGTTATTGGCAAGTAGAGCTCGAGCTTGGGACTCCAGAGCTCGAGCCTTGACATCCTGGAAGTTAAAAATACATATGGGAATTATATATTTTCACCTCCCTTTATTTCCTTAAAGGCCCGATTGTTACCAAAAGCTAGAAAACCAATCCAAAGGGAATTGGGACTTATTCTCCACTATAAAAGAAGAGGAGAAGGCCACAGAAAATCATCTATTTTCTAGTTATTATTCATCTCTCTCTGACGGTGGCTTTTAGGGTTTTGAAGAAGAAGATCCAAAAGGAGTTTTGGCAGTCCATAGCGATGAAGATCACAACAACACAGATGATATCTTGCGTCGTAATGAGTAGCTAATTCCTATCTTAGGACATTGATGTAACCCGATTCAAGTATTATGGTTTGATTGTTTATACTTTGGGAATTTATTAATTTATATATTTTGATTACATGATTTTGAGTAATTGAGCCAACTCAATTGGTGTTTTAATGAATTAATAGTTTTTGAATAGTTATTACCTTGTCTTAAATATAACTGCTCATAAATTATTCTTAACCCATTCTTATTGGATGATATCGGGCCTACGATCGATCGCAAAGCCACATCACCGATCGTGCCATGTCAACAATGTGGATAAGCCATCATGACCGTTCACAAAATTCACGATCGATCGCAAGGAATTCACGATTGATCGCAATCCTAGTTAGCATTAGCTTAGCGGTTAAGGCAGCCAGTTGTCAAGATAAGAAGGCCACATCAGCACAATCGATCGTAAGGAACTTACAATCGATCGTAAACCCCTGCGACTGATTCTATATTGTTGAATGAACAATATATAGGAATAACTGATGCATCGAGGTCAGTGGATTGTTGATCATGAAATGCTTATATAGTACTCCCTTTGTCCCAAAAAAAAAAAAGTGTCATACTTTCTATTTTTGTCTGTCCCAAAATAATTGTTCACTTTCCTTTTTTAAATAATATATTTCACATCTTTCCATATATGTCCTTTAAATTTTAAATTTTAAACTTGAATATCTAAAACTTAAAAGGGCAATTTAGTAACTTTTTAGAGAGAAAATGCATGTTTTGCATGTCCCCTTAAAAATTACTACTCCCCAAAAGCAACACTTAAATTGAGATGGCGGTGTGAGATATCACATTGTTCAAGAAACCCTAGATGCTGTTGGAGTAAAGGATCATCAACAAGGGCGTTTTAGTGCATTGTAGATTCTTATCCAAGACTTGTATCATTTAATGATGCCATGTGAATCGCTAGAAACATGTGAAGTGTATGGCTAACCCAATAACGAAAGTTTTGTAAGGGGACTGGAGCAGGTTACCATGAGACAAAAGATCTTCTTTCTAAAGAGATTCGATTCGGAAAGTAGATAGAACTAGTTGTGCTTTCCATACAAGACTATGATCCTCTACTGTAAATGGGTCATGTTGTACCCATGCTAAAGTGCAAAAAAGTATGTTTTCGGAAAGGATAATTTTTAAGTGAGATGGAAAAAAGGGATGACATTACAGTAAATATTACCAAAAATAAAATAAAATAAAAAAGAAGAAGAAGAAGAAGAAAAAACTACCAAATAGAACCAAAAAAAAAAAACAGAAAAAAGAAAAAAGAAAACAAAATATTCTGCTTGAGCACTTCCCTCATCACCGTCCTGTAAAATAATGACAAATATTTGAAATCAAAGCAACCTGATAATATAATATGTGACAAATAAAATCCATGTTTTTGTGGTACACTTTTTTTTTTTCCCCCAAATTACTCAGATTTGAGTTTGAGAAAAGAATTAAAAGGCATTGACTAAATATTATAGGATCTTGAATGAAAATTAGATGTTGAATGAACAATATATAGGAATAACTGATGTAGACTGTTGACAACGAAATGCTTACATAGCAGTAAGTAGATGGAACTAGTTGTGCTTTATATATACATAACCACAATATATATACATCATCTTACTCCGTAAAAGATTTATTTTTCATTGACTAACTTTAATTTTAATTAGAAAATATTTTAAAACAATATTTTGGTCTCAGAGCGAGGCACCGAGGCCATGTGTAATTTTCATCTGCCTTGAATTAGAAAACAACATAACTGGTATGTTATCTTTAATTAATGTAAGATTGCAGTGTAAGAAAAACTATCAAGTTCAAAGAAGATCGCATTACCTTCGGCTATGAAATCAGATTGATTAATGCCCGCAAAACAAAATAAGAAATCCTAATGTATTCATTTTAACCTTCCTGTGGGTCATTCAATCCTGGACATTTGTATTCATTGTCAATTTAATTCAAAATTTATTTTTATCCACGTTCATTTACAAACAATGATTATTTCCCTGTGGGGCAAAATAAAACACATTTTATGAATGAACTATATCCTTTTAATGCATAATCTTTATGTGATATATATATATATATAAAACTTTATTTTTTATCAAAGAACCAAACAACCAAAGATGTTATCGCTACTCTCTGGTTAAAAATACGCATTAAAACAACAGTTATACGCATACTTTAATAAACTGCATGTATAAGAGTATACTGCACATAAACTTTAATATGCAGTAACTGTACAACTCTGTAGTATTCTTTGTTTATATACAACTCCAGAGTATACTACATAACTAAAAATTTTATTACGTTCAAAGCATATATAGACATTTAACCATTCATTATAAAATCATTCTTTGCGATCATATGATGAGATTCTCACTTTTTTTAAGCAGTCCTAAAACCGTTAGGGTCTCAATCACTTTTACCATCAAAGGACCAAGATTCTACTCACTGTATTAACTCATAATGAGATTCTCTCATATTTAAAGCAGCCGTTAAATCGCTCGGGTTTGAACACTTTATTCATCGCAATCCATTTAAGTGTAACATTCCATTATCACTTTATTCTGTAACCAAAAATTTCACCGACCACGATAAAGCAGTACCGGAAAGTATTAGTATTATAGACCAGTGGAAATATTACAAAAATTTATTCATCGCGATATAGCCACTAAACAAATATTACAGGCCAGATAATACTAATTCATTTCTTTGCATTAATTGTTTTCTTTTAGAGAGCCCTCTCTGGCAAATGATCTTGTTGAACTAATACCTAAGAAGAAGAGATGGTGATATTTTCTCATCTTTCAGATCCTAAACCCTAAAGATTTTGTCATATGTGAACCGATGACGAGGAGGGTGTCCTAAAGATCTTGTAAAGGACAAGTTGTCATTCATTATATAGCGATTGAAATTTATTGTTGGTTACAGGTCAAGTATGGTCACGATATACTTCACCCGAGCCATTAACAGAACATTTTGATGTTTTGATGTTACAGGTCAACTCATCTTCTGAATAATCCACAATTCAAAACTCCACCCACAGAGACATAACAAAGGTAAGGATGGAGATCTTAGAACAAGATGGACCTGGTTTTAACTACCGAGCTCTCACCTCCCGACGTCGTTTCATCAAAAGTGAACTTGAATTGTGGACTTCCTATGTAAGGTTCCAAACATAACTACCTCCTTTCCACAACAGAGTGGACTTCCCATGTAAGCTTCAATATGACACACAATTTGGCACTTCACACACACACCAAACCTTCCACTTGCTTCAGCCGCTCAAAACAACAAAATGCTTAAACAAAATCACACCATATCAATTAAATTTATCCTCTTAATCAACATCAAAATGTCCTTCACTATGACATTTGATTTAATGGTGGTAAATATTACATGATAAAACATCATGTTACTCATATATTATCCAAACTCATGAGTTGGTAAATTCAAAACAGCCAAATCCAAAAACTTTCTAAAAAATCACAGAATATTGGCCCTAAGACTTTACATTGATGCTCAATGGGCTATAAGAATAAATGAAATGCCATCACTATCTTTGCAGCTTCCCAATGGAGTGTAAATATATTGAGACAGAGACAACACTGTACACATGTAAATAGAAAAAGAAAAAAAGTAGAATTAGTACGAAGGAACTAAAAGTTAAAACATACCCAATCGTAATATGCTCTCTTTTTTTTCTTTTTTTTTTCAGACTAGAGCTAACCACCATTCTAGAATGGCTTTCACATTGTGATTTGTTCCAAAGTAAACAAGAGCCCTAGCTCCTAAGCATGTTGCACATGGTACACATGCAGAAATGAGGACAAGATTGATGTGGTGGTATCTTAATAAACATTTAACTTATAATCTAGCACTATTAAATAAATACGATCCTACTTGGTCCCAGCACTATACATCTGCCATGCTATTCAAACAGGCAGAAAAGACCGGTTTACCTAAAACCTATTGAGCTTGCTACAACAAAGACCTGAAAAAATAAACCTAAAGGTACTTACATGGAGCCAAGGAAGAAGGCAAGGGACAGATGAAACCCAAATAAGAATACGGAAACAACCGCTGTCAGCAGCATTGCCACTGAAGTAGAATACACCTGCAAAATTTTGGGCGGCTAAATAAGCACTCCAATACAATCTTAGAAGTCCATAATGAGTGCCAAGTGATATGTGTCATTCATGTTGATGTATTAATATGGCGTGCCAAGTGATATGTGTCATTCATGTTGATGTATTAATATGGCAAGATTTTCATGTTGTAAGGATGCTTAAGCCTTGTGCAATATAGAAAATGGAGGAAGAAAATAAGTTTAAATATTAACATCAACGTCCTTGTTACTTATATATATTTTTGGTTGAGAGATGAGGCATTGATAAATAGCTGTTAACCAAAATACAAATGCCTTTCCTTAGTATTTGCTGATAGACACAGTATTTCTTATAAGAATCATTTGACCAGGCAATTACATAGGATCCTTTTCGGAGTATCATGGTATTAACAACTTAACCAAAAAGTTCAACTTGAAGAAAAGAAAGTTTGTATTTATAACCAAGAGAAGTAAGATTGCATATAACGCCCACTTACTGAAACAATTTTGGACAGATACAGAGAACCAAATGATATGCCTAGTAGGAACTTTGGCTTCAGTCCGCATTGCTACAAACTGATTTTTCAAACTACTATACTTAAAAATATATAAAACTGTATAAGTTTAAATCATATTTTGCAACCTCCACCCTCAATATCCCACCATCACAATAATGTAGGTATGTGGTACTAGATCATTCTCTCATAAGTGAACATGGTAAGAGATCATTTAATGTTACAAGATGAAGTAAGAACATATAAATTTTAGCCAAAACATTCTAGCAATTTCTTTCAATTCATTAGAAAAAATAAAAAAATAAAAATAAAACTGATATATACCCAGGCATAATAATTGTAGTATATATAGATGTAAAGATGTGAATTAGTACATCTATGGGAAATAAAATAAAATAAAAATAAAAATAAAAAATTATCTTGCTATCTTACCTTCACGATGTTGTCAGCATACTTCATTACCATTGATACAGCAATGCCACTGCATAAATTACAAACTATTATGCACTTAGAGAATTGAAAAAAAAAAAAAAAAATGAATTTATATCCACATTCAGTCAATAGCACGATTGACAACAAATATAGACCATTTCAACAAAATATGAAGGTTAGTCATTAATTCCAATTTGCAAGCAACAATTTATGGAGGATATTTCACATCTTTTGAAGTCTTCCTAAAATTTTGATCCAAAAAGAAAATATTTAGCTGAATATCTTTTGCAATATTTAGGGCATAACTATATAACTTGCAAATACCTACTTGCTTGAAACATTGTACAATTAACCGGCAACTGAGTCAATTTAGAAACAATGAAACTTGATGTGTAATTCAACTGAATGAAGCTTTATCCCAAATTTTTCGATTGGCTACATGAACTTTATGTGCTGCTTTTCTCTTTCTAAGGTCATCATTTTAGTCAACTCAAATCTTACCCATGAGCTTTATGTGCTGCTTTCTTTCCTTACCCATGTAGCACCTATTGCATTCCAAAAGTAGGTTCTTTACAAATACCTTCTCAATCCCTCCTACCTTCCCTTTTAATTTTTCATCCCACACCAAGCAGATTATAAAACGAATATGCATGTCATGGTTAGTAGTTTTTTTTTTTTTTTTTTTTTTTTTTCATAAGTAAAAATATATTAGAAAAATGTTCAAAAGGGGAACGCATCCCTAATACAAGAGAAAAGATCTAAGGACCAATAGAATCCAAGAGATCAAAGAAATCATCAATCGAGGAGCATGTACTTCCTCTAACATAAAAGAATAAAGAACGAAGAATATGAATTTTTAAATTAGCTAAGGACGATTCTTTTCCTTCAAAGGATCTGTTATTTCTCTCACGCCACAAACACCACCAGACACAATGAGGAACAATCTTTCAATAAGCACGAGCTTGTTTCTTAACAGGACAGCTTTTCCAAGCGTTAATCAATTGAGAGGAGTGCTTAGGCATTACCCAAAAAATGCCGAATATGCTGAAAATAAAACTCCAACAACCAAACGCCACAGGACAATGCAAAAGAATGTGATCCACGGATTCACTATCATCTTTGCATAAACAACACCAATTAACAATGATGTTGCCTCTCTTTCTCAAATTGTCCAAAGTCAAAATCTTCCCCAATGTAGCTGTCCAAACGAAGAACGCGATTCGAAGAGGGGCTTTAGAGCACCACACGGACTTCCAAGGAAACTCGGAACCAACGAAATTGGATAAATGAATAAACATAGAGCGGACATCATACCGACCATGAGCCAAAGGAACCCACAAAATATCATCACACCCTCTGCCAATATCCTTCTGCCCATACAAAATATCCAAAAAAGCAGAGACTTCCTCCATTTCCCAATCCTGAAAAGACCGCCTAAACCGCACATCCCACGTAACTCCATTGTTATCAAGATGATAACAATCAATCACGAAAACATGCTTATTAGTTGCAATGCTATAAAGCCTAGGAAATGAGTGTGAAAGCAACTGGTCGCCACACCAAAGATCCTCCCAAAAACGAACATGCCTGCCATTACGAACTTCGAATCTAATAAGAGTAGAGAAGACATCCCATCCCTTCCGAATAAATTTCCACAAACCAACGCCTCCTGTAATAGTGACTGGAAGAGATGACTAACCCCCACTCCCCTCACCAAAACGACACGAGACAACTCTTCTCCATTGACGATGTCGTTCCCTTCCAAATTGCCATAACCACTTTCCTAAGAGAGCACGATTAAAAGGAACAATTTTTCGAATGCCTAACCCTCTGAATCTCAATGGTTGGCAAACTTGATCCCAATTAACAAGATGATACTTAAACTCCTCTCCCCTTCCACCCCACAGAAAATCCCTCTAAACTTTTTCAATTCTATCAGCAACAGAACATGGAATTTGAAACAAAGATAAAAAAATAGGTAGGAAAGGATGAAAGAGTACTCTTTATAAGTGTGACTTTCCCACCCTTAGATAGATACTGCTAATCTTTTCTCATATCTATTAATCACTGAATCCCAATTCCCAACCAGAGTAGAAGAAACTCCCAAAGGCAATCCTAAATAAGGAAGAGGAAAAGAACCAACTCCGCACCCTAAAACAGCAGCTAAGGAGGAAATATCTGGAACATCCCCCACTGGAACAAGCACACTCTTTCCGACATTAATCTTAAGCCCAGAAACTGCTTGGAAGCAAGCAAGAGTGCACCTCAGATATCTAAGTTGAGAAATATCAGCATCACAAAATACCAAAGTATCATCAGCAAATAAAGATGGGAAATCTGGATCTGATGATCAACATCTCTGCCAACTCTGAACCCCCTAATGTAACCCAAATCTTCCGCTTTTCTCATTAATCTAGTCAGACCTTCCATAACGATGAGAAAAAGAAAAGAAGATAATGGATCACCTTGTCGCAGACCACGTGAGCTAGCAAAAAAACCCGCAGGAGAGCCATTCACAAGAACAGAAAACATAACTGATGAGATACAAGTGTCAATCCATTTTATCCATCTATCACCAAATCCCATCCTCCGAAGAAGATACAAAACAAACTTCCAATTAACATGATCATAAGCTTTCTCGATATCAAGCTTACACAAAACGCCAGGAACCCCACTTCTTAATCTAGAGTCAACACATTCCCCAGCAATAAGAACAGAATCCAAAATCTGCCTTCCACCAACAAAAGCGTTCTGCGATTCTGAGATAAGACCATCCAACACTTTACTCATCCTGGAAACAAGAACCTTGGCAATAAGCTTATACATACATCCGATTAAGCTAATTGGCCGAAAATCCTTGATATCAGATGCACAGCCCTTTTTAGGGATGAGAGCAATAAAAGATGCATTCAAAGATTTTTCAAATGTGCCATGAGAATAAAAATCCTGAAAAGTGCTCATCACCTCCTCTCGCACCACCTCCCAACTCTCCTTAAAAAAGCGCATAGTAAATCCATCTGGCCTTGGTGCTTTGTCCCCGTTGCAACTAGAAAGTGCCTTAAGCACTTCCTCTTCCGTGAATGGAATCTCAATACTATCCCTATCCAACGCAGAAATAGTATTAAATGGAAGACCATCAAGAGTAGGTCTTCGATCCAAAGTTTCAGTGTAAAGCTGCTGATAAAAAGAAGCAATTCCTCCGCGCACATCTTCTTCTCTCCACAAATCAGAACCATTAACCCGAATACGTCCGATATGATTACACCTTCTGTGAGCATTGGCCAATCTATGAAAGAATTTTGTATTCCGATCACCATCTTTTAACCACAAAGCCCGAGACTTTTGAAGCCACGAAATCTCCTCCATATGAACAATCTCAGCAAAAACCGCTTGACAAGAGGCTCTTTGAGAGCGTAAAGACTCCCTACTCTGTCCCACCTCAGCTAAACGATCAAGCTCAGCAATATCAGCAAGGGCTCTATTCTTTTTCCATTCAAGATTCCCAAAAACTTCTTTATTCCATCTCTTAAGCTCAGTTTTAAGAAACTGAAGCTTTCTAGCTAACACATAACTAGCAGAGCCTGTGAAAGACCCTTTTTGCCACCAAGACTGAACCTTCCCTTGAAAGTCTTCAGATCTAAGCCACATGTTTTCGAATCTGAAAGGAGTGCATCTAGACCTCAAACCACCACAATCCAAAACAAGAGGTATATGATCAGATGTGACTCTAACCAACACAGCCTGAGAGACATCCGGGAAATGCTCTTCCCAAGCCCCAGAAATCAGGAAACGATCCAATCGAGAAAAAGTAACCGGTTCCCTACCATTAGACCAAGTAAAAGCCGCTCCTTCCAACGGAAGATCGATAAGAAAATTATTGTCAATAAATTCTGAAAACATGGTCATTTCTGAAGACCACCTACCTCCTGTGGATCTCTCAAATGGGGATATAACAGAGTTAAAATCCCCACCTAAGTACCAAGGCAATGACCATAAGTCCTTAACAAAGCAAAGCTCTTCCCACAGGACTGGTTTATCACTATCAGTAACAGGCCCATACACACCTGAAAACGTCCATTTGAAATTGTCTTCTTCCATCTGAAACATGCATGACACCGAGAAAATACCCTTCCAACAGTTCAAACTTGACAACCATCTACGATCCCACATGAGGAGAATACCACCTGAAGTGCCTGTTGCATTTAAAACTTCAAAGTCCACAAACCTACCTCCCCAAAGACTCCTGACAATCTCAACAGTAATATCAGCCAATTTAGTTTCTTGTAAGCAGACAACATGAGCACTCCACTTCCTCAAAGTGACCTTGATAACTCTTCTTCTTTTCGGGTCATTAAGACCACGAACATTCCATGTTATAAGTCGTAGCTTCATGAAGAACCAAAAACAATCAATTCACCTCCTCCCCTTTTACCACTCCTAGTTCTCCCCCTTTCTTTGGTTGACCCATTCTTTCCATCGTAGTTAACACAAGAAATCAAATTCTTCACTTCCTGTTCGCCTTTCCGATGTGAATTTCTGACTTTGACTTCTTTTGTGTCACGAATTGGTTCACTGCTACCATTTCCTGCAATAATTTTGTGGAGAATACACAGGGTTTGTTCCTCATAACCTTCTGCAGAGACACCCAAAGCTTCACTAACTGCTCCAATATTCTCAATGACCCATTCCATGCCCAGATCAGTGGTTGTCTCCAAACAATCAGGCCGCACAACAGCCAAAGGTTCCATAAAGTCCACTTCATCGTGAACAGGATCTGTGTAACGACCCACTCCACCACATGGTATGATATTGTCCGCTTTGGGCCTGAGCCCGCACGGTTTTGCTCTTGGGCTTCACCCCAAAAGGCCTCATACCAATTGGAGATGATGCACTTACATATAAGCACTTCACCTTTCCTCTACCCAGGCGATGTGGGACTGTGCACCCGTAGCTCGCCAGTGTGGTAGCCTGACAGTGTCTCTCGCACCCGCCCACGGCACACCCGCCCACAAGGTCGTCACAATCCACCCCCCTTGGAGGCCCGACGTCCCCGTCGGCACACTTCCGGCTGGGTCAGGCTCTGATACCATTTGTAACGACCCACTCCACCACATGGTATGATATTGTTCGCTTGGGGCCTGAGCCCGCACGGTTTTGCTCTTGAGCTTCACCCCAAAAGGCCTCATACCAATTGGAGATGATGCACTTACATATAAGCACTTCACCTTTCCTCTACCCAGGTGATGTGGGACTGTGCACCCGTAGCTCGCCAGTGTGGTAGCCTGACAGTGTCTCTCGCACCCGCCCACGGCACACCCGCCCACAAGGTCGTCACAATCTGTCCCGGAAAAAGATGTGTTAAAAGGGTGCTGCTGAAAAGCAACATCAACCACTCCTTCCTGTAAAATCCCCTCTATTTCCGAAGCATTAACTTCTTTGGATGGGATTACTGAAAACTCCTCATGCTCAGATGAAAAATTGCTCAAACCTTTAACTGAAGTAAATAGCCGAAGCTCTTTAAGCAAAGCTACGGCTGAATCATGTCATGGTTAGTAGTTATCCATAGGATAACCAAATCGATTACAAACTTAATCAGAAAGTGGTTCAGACAAATCTTTAAGATTTAAAAAACCAGCGGATGCTCTTGTACCAAAAACAGACCCGTAAATTTTCTCTATATATAAAAATTTAAGGATATTATATAAAACATGCATTCAATGTTAGCAATTACATAATTCAAATTAGATATTGTTTTAATCCAAAAGGACTTGAAGATCATGATCAAATCTGGCACTAGTACTAAATCCCCAGTGAAACCAAAATGCAGGTTAGGGATGGCGGGGTGCAGTAAATTAAATGTCAACTGCTGACATAAATGACTACATCCTTTTCCTGCTTCAATAAACCTGTTCCGAAACTTCTTTACCTCCTTTCAAACAAAGCAAGCCTACCATTATCTTGGTCTCTTCTAATTCTGTTGAATGGTAGGGTTCTATGATGATGAAAACTCCTCCGGAGCATGTAAAGAAATTTTAAAACAAGAGCCTGTTAAAATAAAAGTTTCCTTCTCTTGTTTAATATTTTGAGGAGACTCTTAAGAGTATTAAATTTAAAACCTTTTAACCAAAGAAATAACAGGTGCAATTTTTACATTTTTCTTGTAACAAATTCAATCTTAAAATAAAGAGGGCAAGTCTCAGATTTTTCTGATAAGGTACATGAATCCTAAAAGTAATCAACTAGTGCCAAAAATCAAGAATTGTGCATGAGTTTCCTAATATGAATTCAATAAGACGATTACTAGTGACCGCTTCTTTTGAAGTTTGAATATTAACATATTAATAGAAGTTTTCTCTAAATCCATAAAGTTTTATTACAGAAAAGATTTATTTCAAAATATTGCAATGTTTAGTTTTTAAAATGAAAGGTAAATCATAGATGTTATAGCCACCCTTTGTGTCCTGCCCCTGCTGATAGAAATATATTTTTACCAAGCCCAGCACTGAACCCAAATTTGTTGATATCCCTTCTTCCTCTATTTCATTTTTTCCTCTTTGAGAAAAGAAAACTAAAAAAGAAGCATACATATAACATTTGATTTAAAGCAAAGGGACCAAAAAATTAATTTATTCAGATTTTATTTTTCAAGTGCATTATACTTAAGCCATCATAGACTTACACTCAAGGTAAAAAGGATATTCACTGTAAATGAAATTATAAACTGAATTGGGAAAAATCAAGGGGTAACAAGGATATTTGCTATAAATGGTGCATACCATATGTGACAACCATTTTTAAGTTCTCATCAATCAATTTTTTTTTTTTTGATAAGTAAATTCATTTAAGAAAGAAAACCGTTCAACAAGGGAACGCGTCCCACATAAATTTTAGATAGGGTAAAATCACATAACCCCCCTCTACTTTCAATTTTGTGCAAAAAACCCCCACTAAAATTAAACCACCCCCTGAACTAAATCCTTATCGCATTGCCCCCATATTCGTAAATTAGGTTGTGAAAAGACAAAACTGACCTTATAATTTAATGTTAAATTAAAAATATATAATTATTATAAAATTAAAAAAAATACCGCCTAGGTCTTCTTCCTCATCACCCTCCCTCTAAAACTCTTAACCTTTCTCTCTCTAAACTTCCCCAGCTTGAAAAAAAATAAAAAATACCAGACCTTCCTCTTCACCCTCTCTCTTAAACTCATAATCTCTCTCTCTAAAAACTTCCCCAGCTTGACTAATTAAAAAAAAAAAAAAAAAATCAGACCCATTAAAAGCTTGAAAAAAACACCACCCATTTTTGCTCAATTAAAGACTGAATAAAGGCTATCATATATGTGGCCAGAGATGCCGTCACTGGAAAGAAGGAATTATAGTGGTTGAATGGAGATTGAGGAATTTTAGAGAGACAAAACACCCTCTGCAAACCCTACTTTCCGGCATGACAGAAGCTGATGAAAACATCAAGTTCAGGTTGGCGCCCAGAGATGTACAAAGCCAACCTCGCCGGCACCATCGATCCCCTGTACGACCACCATGTGTTCCTCTGCTATGGTAGTTACGAGTCTTGGCAACTTCGTCGTTACCATCGATCCCCCATACAACAGGAGGTTGTCGCCGGTGACGACCTCAGTGGTCGCAAGCAGCGACCTTGCTGGTTGCCGAAAATTCGAGACCTCGCTTGTCCGTACCTAAAATTTGCTCCCTTCCGCGAATCAAGCCATCCTCGAATCATATTATATATATATATATATATATATATATATATATATATGAATAATGTGATTGATGCGTAGTGTGTTGGTATATATATATAGATATATACACATAATCAGTGGTTGATCTTGCTTGGAAATGATCTGAGGGGTATTTTGTAATTTGAAAATAATAATTATATGGTTTTAATTTAATATTAAATTATAAGGTCAATTTTGTCATTTCACAACCTAATTGACGGGTCGATCACGGGTATGGGGGCAATGTGATAAGGATTTATAGTTCAGGGGGTGGTTTAATTTTAGTGGGGTTTTTTGGCACAAAATTGAAAGTAGAGGAAGGTAACGTGATTTTACCCCTTATATATATCTCAAACTACAAAAATCAGTCTTGAAAAAGGTTTGTCAGTACAGTCCTCCATTTAAATTCAGGGACAACAATAATTATTTAATGTACCTAAATTTTTCACTGATTATGCACAACATGCAACCAATAAACAGTTCCTGAGGCAGTTCTGGTTATTTTTCACATTGTATAGTGATTCATGAAGTTTGAAGCAACATTATAACGACCAGAAAAACTTGCTCGTAAAAAAATAAAAATAAAAAATTACCACAAAAACACTAAGATTCACACATTCTTATGAGAATTAATTCTTGCTAAACAGAAAATTAGGAAGTAGAAGCAACTAAGCTACTGCTGAACTATATTAATTCTGAAAGGAGATATATATTACCTTAGTGCATGGTTAAGAATCATGAGGACTGTAATCAATGAGTACCCATGGAAGAACCCTCTGTACAAGAAAATATTTACCAGTAAAACATACAGGAGTGATATATTCTCATTGTACAAGAAAATTAGACCTTTACTAGTAACAAAACAGTGATAGCAAAGCTTCCTATTTCAGAAAACAAGTTGAATCTTTAAACAAATTAATGCTTACAAGAAAAAGAAAAAAAAAAAATTGTAATTGAAGAATTTGGGACCCAATGGAAATCAATTAACTCTAGCAGATCATATGGATGTCAAAAAAGCTCATAATTTTGATAAACTGGAAACATATTTCTATTTTTTTTTTAATAAGTAGAAACATATTTCTATTTACCCGGTTCATATCTTTGTTTTGTTTGTTCATTGCTGGAATTTGATCTTTTCAATCTCGGTATACTGCCTAATAACTATGACTTAACAGGAGCACCTCCTATAGAAGAAAATATGTACTGAAATAAGAGAAATTATATATCTTCCTATCAATTAGGAAACCAAGTATCATCCAAATTACTTTATTTACTATTTTCAATATAATGGTAGATCCATGTGGTGCCATTAATTTACTATTTTTACCATAATCGAAGAACTATAGGATGCCAATGTAACCCATATAAGTTTTAAATCTGCTATGTTTTATGCTCAGCAGACAAGCTCAAACTTTGTAAATGTTAAATGTTGACTAGAAAACAAACATGAGTAAAATTAGAAGGAAAGAGCAATCTCAAATTACTCGTTCACGACAGCATCAAAATCTTGGATCACTATTGCAATAGCATTGAAGGCCATCCCGAAGACATACAACCAGAAGTTTTGCACGTTTATGTTCCTTGAAGGACGCTTTTTAATAATAGCCTGCAGAAAGGAGAAGGAAGCTCATCAACAAAACAAAAACAAGAATCTAGATCATTTGATTGAGATTTCCCACAATCTAGATTTCCCACTTTTTTCCTTTTTGCATAGCATAACCAATATTTTCTTTGGGGAGCTCTAAAAGAACTATTTACCAACCAGAATCAAATAAATCCTGACAAATTTTAAAGAATGAGGAATTCATCTGAACATGAATTATGCTTTAAATATGACTGCCGATCTTGATCATAAAGAGCAAAATGGATGCTTAACGAAATTTACCTCTGTGTACACTCCTGCAAAACCACTTAGAAGGGCCATGACCTAAAAAGGAATTACTAACAGTTACAATAAGAAGCATTTTCCTAGAAAAAAAAAAAAAATCAAATTTTCACTTCAACTTGATGGATCAAACTCAAAATGTCAATAACTCACAATTGCCATAACCCAACCTTGAAAGGGAGTTTGAAGAACATGATCAGAACTGCATAAACAATATCATTGCGTAAGAAATGGCAATAAATGAAAAAACACAAAAAGAAAATCTAAATGAGGTGAAAAAAAAGACAGAAATTGAGGAACAATGTTCCTCTCTTCTTATACACACAGAACAATGTCTAGAAAAATTGATGAAATGTTTAAAGTAATTAAAGGATTGTAGGTTTAAGCACTAGTGCAATATGATTTCACATACATTCATCACTTGACTACAAGTCAGGCTGTATATCATAGACATGCAATCAACATGCCCATCAAATTGAACTATCCAATGATACTCCCAAAGAGATTTCAAGGTCAATATGCCAAATACACCAGTAAAAGCAATGTCACTTAAACAACCAAAACAATCAAAATTGAGACCCCACAAGAATGCAATTAAAATAATTTCCTAATCATTCTTACGAAGGATTAAGTTGTGCTGTGGTGCACCCCGCACACAATAGAATGAAAGCAGCCCACTGAATCTCACTTAACCTGAAAAAAAATATATTTAATTATCAGAACATAATTTCTAACAAGAGTCGCCCCACAGTCCTGTTCTGTTAAGTGTTTTTTCTTGTTAAATGTTGACTTTTCAAAAACTTTCTTCCAGATTAATATAGTAGCTCAGTTTGTCAATGGTGGGGTAAAGAGCATAAAAGTTACTCAGCTTCTACATGCTCTTATTTATGGATTTTAATAATGATCCACAAGAAACAATTTTGGATTTAGAATATTAATGGAAAAGCATAAAGAAACTGTGTTGCTTAAAAGTTTTCCTTTCTTTTATATCAAAGGAGAACAAACAAGGAAAAATATCAAACCAGAATCCTTTGCCACAAGCCTACAACAAACAATTTTTTAAGGGCTTCTCCTCTAATCTCTCAACACATAAAGGAATCTAACAAGTGGAAGAAGGACTAACTTCTTCTTAAGAATAATTCGATATAACACACCGGTGCTAATAATATTCAGGTTCTTCAGTATCTGATATCCCGGAGCATCCACATATGCAAAGATGTAATACTGCCACATAAAGTGATGTCTCAGAAAACAAGAAGGCCAAAGCAATTAATAACTGTAAAAACCAAAGAAGAATACGACCTACCTGAAGTAAGTTCTTGACAAGGTAAAGTGCTGCAGGAATGGGGTAAACACTAACTTCATCGAATGTTGTACTCAACCTAAATAATAGCAAGGCATACATCAAGACAGGAAAAAAAATTGCAACATCTAAATTTATGAAGGGTTCCTTGATCAATAATACAGTGAACCTGGATTAGAATTTAAGTAAAACATTCAAATAACAAGAATGGAACAATTAGTCAACAATCACACCGTGCAAAACTCCTAGCAAACTGATAATTCCAACTTAAAACCATTCTTGAGTTTATACAGAGTAACGAATATAGGGCAGAAAAAAAGTTTAAAATAATAATGTTAGAATCATGTGATGAAGGAACTATTTTCCCATAATAAAAGGTTGCAATGGGAGAGTGATACAAGAAAGGGGACAGCAAAATGGCGGTCAGAAGTTCCTCCCTAGGTAAAACCAATCGAATTTTTGGCCTAAATCCCTTTATGTTTGCATAAAGGTCAAATTTAGCGTCAATTGTGTGAATGTCCCACGAGATCTGCATTACAGTGACAGACTTTATCCTTGATATTGAAATTTCTTTCTGGCACATAATTGTTAAAGTTTTGGAAAAAAAAACTAATTGACTACCATTGCAGATCTGTTAATATATAAGAGTACTGTATCCCAAAGATATGTAACAATTACAAGCTACAAACACAAACGAAGAAAATGGAAAAAGGAAAAGATGATATAGCAAACCTGTTGTCATCGGTAACACCTTCATTTCTCCAGATTCTTCCCAAGGCTGCGAGAGAGAACGCACATTTCAAAGCCTCCACCTGATTCCAAAAGGAGGAAACTAAAGGTCAGCCTTAATTCCTATGAGAATTGATTCTATTACCGCCCTTGGTGTTATAAGGTGAATAATTATCATAGATTTAACATTTTGAGACTCATGCCTTCCATTTTATTACAAATAAATAATACTATCTTCTCACCAAGAAATTTGCAGTTGTAACACTATACTCATATTTTCCAGCTCTCTTAGACCAGACAATGAGTATTGCTTGTGAGCTCGTAAGCACAGTCAGCGCAAGTGTGACAACTGACCTATATCAAATAGGAAAGAGTTAGAAATAAGAAATTAGATTAAGATATCATTTCTATTTGTTTTATCCAGTGCACAAGACACCACTATGATTTGAATGATGTCTTACTTGAGCTTCCACTTAGATCTTTCGGTAGAGCTGCCTCCAAAAACGGCCCCATTACCTACAGTAAATGCAACAGCAATGGCTATTATTAGGACTAGACAAATGCATATGGGCTCATGATTCCCAGAAAGCATGATAGATTACCCAGTGGGTGCTGCATCAAGTTCAAGGTTGAGCTTTAACAAAAACATACCACCTGAAAGAGCTTTCCCATGTAAGCTCTCTATATCATCGTCAGCTGCCTTCCCATCTTCATCCTATAAGTTGCATATATTAATCATAATATGAGTGCATGTTAAATGCAATCAAAAGAATCAATTTGCAATTTGCAATATACAACTCATATAAGCACAGTTTCTAAATACACAAGGAACATGATAGATAACACACCCTGATTCAACAAAGATAACAAATCTTACAAAATGGGTTCATAGCACATCTAAATAACTACAAGTGAAAGTGATTTGGTTGAATTTATACAGAAATAAAATGGAAAGACTTCAATCTAATGCTGACAGTTGCTGAAGTGACTGAACAGAGAATCAAAAAGAAGACTTGAATTAATATATATATATATATATATATATATATATATATACATTGAAAATTAGTTGCACGAACTATAAGTTGTTTGATATTAGACAAAGCGGACAGATCAAAATCAATGATAATCATGAAAATTTTCACATGGAATTTATGAATGACTGAGTTTGCAACACACAGATAAGGAATCCAGAATATTGGCAAAAGATGGCATCGGCAAAATGTAAAAAGTGAATCAAATCTCGACAGTTATTCAACAGCATTGAATTCTATTAAAGAGAATTGAGAAAGAACACAAAACCCAGATGAGATTTCAGGTAAAAGATCCAAAATAGCTAACCTGGTCTTTGATTTTTCTGTACTCCATTAGCGAATCTCCAAAACTTTGAAACAAGTTGCTTCTTTGTGGTTGTTGTGGTGTTATTACACTCTGCAACTCTTTGCTTATTCTGTATATCTCCGTTTACAACATGTTCAAGCAGGGCCGGCCCTGAGATTCCAAATATTTTGAGAGGCCCTAGGCGAACTTCAAATGTGAGGCTCTTAAGTTTCACACGCGCAAAAAAAATTATAGGAGTGCGGAATTTTCACATGATGTTTTCAAATTCTATAGCTAATATAATTGTACGCATGTGCATTGTGCATAAGACAACTAACTAATAACTATAATCTTCATTCATTAAATCTTCATGTTTATTGACTAACTTCCTATGATCTTCATTCATTAAATCTTCATGTTTATTGAGATTTTCTTCATTTGCTTTCGCATTCATATGTTCTTCATTCACCAAATCTTCAACTAAACCCTCTACTTGTGTATTGCTCCTAAAAAACTTAAGAATATCTCCTTTTTGAGAATGAATCAATTCTTCATCTCTCTTCTTTTTCTTTTTCTTTTTCCCCCCTTTTTTCATGCCCAGATTCAAATTTTCTTGTATACATAATGATATCTCTTGAAATCTAAATAACAGGAACCATAATCAACATAAAACTAGACTTCAAAAAAATAATAATAATAATAATAATTTGCTTTGTTTAAAGAAAATATATATTACCTCAATATGCAATGATTTGATTCTAAGAAGAGTGTCCTGCTAGCATGTGAAAGAAGATCACAATTAACATAAAACGGATGGAGAATCAAACAGAAACAATAACAACTAAGCATTGCTGATCATACAATAAATATAATTAAAAAAAAAAAAAATCTAAAATCAAGCAGTTTGGTCGAATGATCTCCTGGCTGGAGTTTTCACTGGAATCTGGAGGAGAGAAGAGGAGAGGAGAGAAGACAAAACAGAGTATCCAAAATACAGTCCAAAAGTGGAAATGAGGAACAGAAAACTGCAGCTTCTTTTTTACATTCATTGTTTATATAGCTGCTAAAATTTGATGATTACAGATGACAAAAATATGTGGAGATGAGGTGACTATATATATAGGAGGCTGAACTTGTAGTGCTGAAGAAGTAGTGGGACTTTTAGGTTATATGTGGCATCCACTATCATATATAGTTTTGTCTTTCACTCTTTATATTAACTACACTTTGGGTGTGTTTTTTTTGGGAGCCAATTACCCCTTTCTTGATTTCAGGATGAGGAATCAACTTTAGTAGCAGTGATTGATTGATCATTGCTGCAGAAGACCTGTGCAAATTAATAGAAAAAACCATTAACTTTTGTTTCGTTAAAGCCTGCTCTTGATTTCCATGTGTTTGTACATTCTGATGGCAAGTGCTTTGACAGTACTATTAACTGAAATTCTAGCCGAGCCAACTTCAAATAACATCAATAATGGTGGTATGTATCTCCATATAAAAATAAAATATAAAAAAACCCTTAATTTGGCACTTTTAAGTATGAGCATAATTTAGATATCGAAAAACGGTTCAACCCACTAGAAGGGATCCTTAATTTTCGTAGGATTGAATGTGAAAATGCAAAAACTTATGAGGAAAAGGGGTATGGTTGCTGCTGTTGTGAAATTGGAGTGAAATTAGGGAGAGGAGAAAAAAAAAAAAAAAAGTGCCTGCCATATATTATGGACTTGATCGCCATGAAAGACACATGTAGAAACTAGAAAGGCACACATTTATTAAAATACTAAGGGTCCGTTTGGTTAGATGGAAATTTATGATGGAAAGTGAAAGTGAAAGAAAGTGAAGTGAAAGAAAGGAAAATCAAGTTTCCTGCATGCATTTGGTTAGCAAGAAAAAATTTCAAGAAAGTTAGGGAAAATATTATTTTATTAGTTTGGATAGCATGAAAGGGAAAAGAAAATGATTTACTTACCAAAATTACCCTCATGATTTAAAATATTAAAAAATAAATTAATTTTGTGTTGGATGAATCATCTTTATACCCAATTATTTATATTAATTTTTAGCAATTAAATAGTAAAATAATGGATTAATAATAATTATTATTATTATTTATATTCATATTTAAATTAGACAAAGTAAGGAGGACTACATTTCAGTTGTCAGATTATTTTTATTTTCTGTTTTCAATAATAATTATTTATATTTATATGTAGAATATAATTCACTTATCATAACATACTCATGTTTTATCATAAAATAATGGATTATTAATTATTATTATTATTATTATTTATATTCATATTTAAATTATAAAAACTAAGGAGGACTGCATTTTAGTTGCCAGATTTTTTTATTTTGTGTTTTCAATAATAATTATTTATATTTATATGTAGAATATAGTTCATTAATGATAACATACTCATATTTTATTGAATTATTAAATATATCTTTTTTTTAAGCCCCCTCGAAGAAACATTAAATGGCAACTCTAGGATAAAAATTGTCATGCAAAAGTAACATATTTTATAATTCATGCAAAATAATTTTATTGTTCTTGCATAATTTATCAGTCCCCTTTCATATTTTTTATGAATATGAACCACTTCTATGCAAATTTTTCTGTGCAAAAATCACACAGTATAAAACGTTATTCAGTTCAAAGCTGTATACTATGTTACCTGGACTCGTCGTTTCCGGCGAGGGTGTCCGTGTCGACACGACACGACACGACACGGACACGGACACGGGATATGCGTCCGACCTTGTACGGTCAAGATCGGACACGGCCGTTGAAGAAAACCCTTATTTCAGTGGTCGGAAATTGTGGTCGGAAATTACTGGCTTCGCCGCGATTTTCAGGAAGGGGGTTTTGGAGAAGACGAGGGTTCTTCACGCGTTGGTTTTGCACATAAACTTACCCTATTTGGAGCGTGTTGTTCACGTTCTGACGCGTAAATAAATTTCAGCAGAGAGCTGCCTGTCATTGTCCTTGAGAAACGTGTATATATATATATGGTAGTAGTATATATATATATGGTATATATATAATAATAAATATGTGGTTAGTGGGTTACCAGCTGTAACCCACTCACCACAATTGACCGTTTGAAATAAGTGTAAATTTACATTTTTAACCTTATAATTAAAGCATTTGTTTACGATGAAAAAATTAGAAAATAATGTGTAGTACTCCGTATTAAGTTGCGTTTTTGCCGCCTCAAAAGATTTGAGACTTCTTTTCTTTCTTCTCTCTTGTGCGTATATGCGTGTGTGTGTGACTGTGTGTGTGTGATGGGTTTTTGACAAGAATAACCCTATTTATTATTGATAAGGCAGAGACTATCATCTATGGTGGTTAAAGACTCTGATTGTTCTAGGAGAATGATACTCACGTGGGATCTGCCTGATTCCTTCATACGGCCGCCGGCAGAGCCTCTAGACTGATGAGCACGGTGGTGCACGGTGCGGCTAGTGCATCACCTACGTTGCCGCTTGGAACCGGATGATTTTTGGCTTAGACTTCTTTAGTTTAGGAAACCCTAGACTGAATACGTCTTTAATCCATCTGTAAGGCCTTATGGGCTATTTAACTTATGGGTTGGCCCATTGGTTGAGGGTTTGGCCTGCTGTAAATTCTTTCTTTCAACACAATATTTACCTTATGAGCTGTTTAACTTATGGGTTGGCCCATTGGTTGAAGCTTTGGACTGCTGTAAATTCTTTCTTTCAATACAATTTATTTACCTTCCAAAAAAAAAAACAGTACTCATGAAAAATCTTCTCCCCAATTTTATTATATTATATTTTTTTTTTTTTTTCCCTCTCTGTTTTCTTCATGTTATTTAACTTATTTAACAATTATGAATTAACATCATCTCTTACTTATCTAAGTTATCTTGTTAGTTGCTGCCTTATGCCATGCTTAGTTGCCTATCTGATTAAATTTATCAGACTATCACTAATATAATTTTTCATTTTTTAATATTTTGTATGCCGTGTCCAAGTACCCGTGTCGTAATTTTGGACACTTTTGTTCCGTGTCCCCGTGTCCTATAATTGAATAGATTGGTGGATCCGACCTCTAGACACGTATCCGTGTCCGACACCCGTACCCGAGTCCGGGTAACATAGGCTGTATAGATAGTAAAAAATAAATATTATATTGATTTCCATCCATGTAAAATTGTTATGTCATATAAATAATATGATGACTCAAATTAATCTCTTCTCATATTTCTATTGAGATATTGATAAAAATTAAAAGTTATATTATTTAATATTCTACCCTTCAACTCTTAATTTATCTTCAAAAATTTTAGGTAACGATGTATTGGATATAATCAAATTATGTGTCCCAATATATAATAATTGTTGGAATATTTTCTAAGTCTGAATTTAATAACCACTATATTTGTTATGTGAAAAAAAAATGGAGAAACAACTGGGCATAATAGAAATTTTGGAAATAAAATGACAGTTTTGTGCGAGAAAGTTAACTTTCTTGTGTTTTATGCGGGGAAATATTTTGGGAAAATTTATCGATGCGGGAATCTCACTTTCCCAAAATTTTTCCCTTTCCAAGTAACCAAACCCCCAAAAATTAAATTTCTTTTCCGTTTCTTTTCCTTTCTACCTACTTCACGTTAACCAAACGAACCCTAAGAGAACCATAATATATTCATTCAGCTTTTGATAGCCATCACACACAGTACACACACACACACACAAAAAAACCCTAGTTTGGAAGCTACTTTTCACTATTGGAACAAAGGTAAAGGCCCGAATCAAACGAACCAAAGTTAGAACAAATCAAATGATGAGATGACTTAGAAGTCTTGTAAAGATCGTCCTTATACAATTTCTGGAGTTTGGCGAACTGAATGAGTTGTTCATTCGTAAACTGAACTTCTTCACCAATAACATTGCTGAGTTTAATGTTAGAGGATTCTTCTTCAGGATGAGAAGTGAAGTTGAGCATATGCACTTCTCGCATAATTCGATTTTGGAAAGAGCGAAATTTGCATCATCAAAAAGGAGGGTTTCGCCGGTATGTCCAACGAGTTCTTCTTTAAGGATTTTGACGAATCCTTGTAGAATGGCGTTGAGTTCATTAAAATTATTAAGAAGCGCGTTGAGTTCATTAAAATTATTAAGAAGCTCACCTTTCTGTCGCTTGCCTTGATCTGTTTGATCCCACCGGCGAAGCCAATCAAGAGCATCTCCTTGTTTGCTGCAATATAGTCAAGAAAGCGATCTTTTCCCCAAGAGGCTTTCTGATTATTGACTAAAATGGCTAGGGATTGTGCCCATTCGTCAATAGTTTTAAGATGATCTTTATATGGGATATGTGAAAGATCAAGATAAGTACCATTTTGAGAAATAGGGTACTTGTTGAGGTCATCCTATCGGCTAAAGGTGGGAAAGGTCATATAATCATAATTTTACGAGGCAGAAGGTTGTTTACCTTCAGCTTTTGAAGAACTTTCTGCCGGAGTTGTGCTGGATGGTAGTGTAGTATCATCAACAGGGAGCATCTTTTCTGTTGAAGGGAAATCCCCGTAGAAGGATTCATCTAAAACAGTGTTCAGCTTGAATTTCTTCGTCAACAGACTATGAGTCATCGGAATTGTTGAATTCTTCTGTAGCAGAGTGATCAGTAAGAACATTGATTTGTTCGTCTGATTCAGTATCACTTTCTGAGATATTTAGTTGATATCCGAAGTGTGTAAGGAGATCTTCATTTTGTAGAGAAGTAATGAGCATAATTTAGATATCGAAAAACGGTTCAACCCACTAGAAGGGATCCTTAATTTTCGTAGGATTGAATGTGAAAATGCAAAAACTTATGAGGAAAAGGGGTATGGTTGCTGCTGTTGTGAAATTGGAGTGAAATTAGGGAGAGGGCAAAAAAAAAAAAGTGCCTGCCATATATTATGGACTCGATCGCCATGAAAGACACATGTAGAAACTAGAAAGGCACACATCTATTAAAATACTAAGAGAACCATAATATATTCATTCAGCTTTTGATAGCTATCACACACAGTACACACACACACACACACACACAAAAAGGTGAATTGCTTAGTAGTTATCTTTCAATTCTGTATATGCTAATAATGCATACTGGTGAATTGCTTAGTAGCTATCTTTCTTAAAACATACTTGACATATTCACGTGGAAAACTCAAGTGGAAGAAACCACGGAACCTAGTTCAGGCAAATGAAATTCACTACGAAGAAGGTAGTATTAGAACCAAATTAACAGTTTCCTAACCCCAGAACTCCATCTTACCTTTTGACACAGATTCATCCACCAAACTCTCCACTCAAGTTTCCATGCACACAATGCGTTCGTCAAACAGATTTGCTCCTCATGTGATCCGTTTCTCCAATCCTTGCTTTAGAACTCCGTCACACAATAATATAGGATACCTTATTAAAGACCTAAGTTATGATTGAAAATTGAATCACAATTATGCTCTTGTTTAGATAAATCAGAGTACCTTCTTATGGTGTTGGAGTTGATTAACAATTGATTTAGAATGTTGGAGAAGTTTCGGAGAAAGTTTAGAAACCTTTTCGGACTTGAAAATGCGCATTTTATCGACTTTGAACCTCCTACATTATTGGGTGGCACCTACTTGGTTTTCCTTGATTGATTGCTTTTTCGATTGAGATATTCTGGAGTAACTTCAGTCGATCGACATCAGGTTCAATTGATCAATCTTTTCTATTGGACTTGACTGCATATAACCTGACTTCGGGGGCTTTGTTGGGGATAATATTAGGCATATAATATATCGTTGAAAAGCTTATCCAGTCTAGTTTTTTTTGTAAAGCTTATAACAAAATTTAAATTCCCGAATCAAACGAACCAAAGTTAGAACAAATCAAATGAAGAGATGAAAGAAAGATATATATAAAAGAACGATTCATGCAAAAGGAGAGAGAAGAGAGAAAGAGGATGAACATACCTTGTCACCTGAGGCGATAGCTGAGGCTGCGCCCTGCGGAGTGTCGAAGCAGATTGTGTCGTCTGAAACTTGCCCTAACTTTATTTTTATTTTTTATTTTTCTCCATCACCTATGGGCCTCAAATTTTGAGGCCCAAGGTGACCAAATTTTTCTCCATCCTCTATGGGCCTGATGAGGCCCTCCTTGGGCCAGAGCCTGGTTCTGCTCAGTTGCTCAGAACACTGCAGTGGGATTTCATAGTATGTTTCATCTTCATTTGAGTTACAGAAATGCTACAACTAATAATGATGCAATTTTAATGGAAAATTATTTTATTTGTCTTCATAATTTTCCTCCTTCGCACTTTACCAAAAAATAATTTCCCCCCTTAAACTTGTCTAGAAACAATTTTGTCCTGCAACAATAGCTCGAGAATTATACTAACAATTTTCATTCTGTTAACCTAACCTATCAACACAAACAACATCACACCAAATTGCATGATCTGTTAATATGTTTGAGATAATGGTGCAGAGTCTAATGGTTCTAACAACTCTATCACATGCATTGAAATTTGTGACGCTTGAACCATTTGGAAACACAGTGTACCGACTTTGGTTGCTCATAAGTATCTTAATACTTTAACATCCATATATTATTCTTGTCAATGATTTGCATTTAAGCAATTACAATATATTCCAACTTGATTCAACTAGAAAGAAAGAGGATTTGGTATCTTGGAACTAAGTTGGGTCCATTTTTATAGATTAGTATTTATATTTCTAATTATTTACATTATTGTATGCTCTTCATAGGTTTGCAATATACAACAGGATTGAGGAATTATTCGCAACCAAAGGAATGCATATCTGGTTAATATTCTGGTGAAAATATGTCATTGATTGTATTGTAACATTTTCTATTTCACTTTATTGTACTTGGGCATAATCTATTTGTATACTTGTATGCGTATATGTGTGTGTGTGTGTGTGTATATATATATATTTTTTGTGCAGGGACTTTGGTAAACAAGTGTATTTGGGTGTGGATATGATTATATGATTCTCTGTTGTGTTGATTGTCATTACCTTAGTATTATTTAGGTTTGAATTTTGTTCTATTTTTATTTTTGGTAATTATTGATGTCGGGTTGTCGAGTGGATTTGACCCTGCTCATGACGCTGCGGCTAGGTAGTAATTAATTTAGATATGGATAACTCTTGTTAGTTTAGCTTAATTTATAAGCTGTTTTAATTAATAGTAGTTAATTATTTTCCAGAATCGAAGCTCATGCATCAATTTTAATCTCACTGATTATGTTAAGGATGTAGAACACGTTTGATACTTCACAATTTTTTATCAGACATATAATTATGCTAGATCACCACCGGTCTTCCTTCATTTGCTAGTATTCTAATTGAATCATCTGCTTTCAGTTTTCATTAGGTAGATTTATTTATTTATCTATTAGTAAAATGACATTTTTTTTTAATGCAGGTTGTTAGTGGCATTGATGCAGATACCATGCTCCTGGATTTTCACTTTATTAATATTGAAGATGAAGCACATTGGTGTAAACCATTGCATACGTTGATAGAGAGTTGATAAAGTTTTCTGAAATTTCGTTTATATAACTTGATTTATTATTTTTATTATAACCATTGTATTAGATTGATAGAATTGAAGAAGTTTGATTCTTTTAATTTAAATTACTCCAAGTGTCAATGAAGGCATCATGGATATATTGTAATTAATTGTTTATCAATTTATGAAATGTCTTTGAAGAAATATTTGAATTGTGTTTCTTATGTCATTACAACCAATATTGACACTACAATAAATCTAATTTAGTAATTAACTTCTCTCTCTTAACAACTTTATATTCACCATAGTTTTTTAAAGTAACTTCAAAATCCTTCATAGAAAATTGTCTTTCTTAGTTATCTCATATCAACAATGCTCGTTAGTGTTAGTAACATTAAGAGAGAGTCTTCAAAGTAACTTACCTTTTTTATCACCACCTTCATCCTCAAAAGAAGGTATTTACATAATGCCAAATAAGTAATATCACATGTAAATATAATTTAAATCAACATATTATTTGAAGTTAAATTTTACCACAAAAGGAGAATTAAAAAACTGTCACATGCTAATTTAAAGAGTTTCATCCCAAATTAAAAGTCATCTTTTTCTTTTTTTTCTTTTTTTCCACGTATTAAAAAATGTATTGTTACCCAATAATTGACTCTAGAGGAAGGGGCAGAGCAAACCTTAACAAGAAGCAAGACCTTGCTTCTCCTTTACTTGCTAAGAGAACAACATTTTCCTAGTCTTCTTTTAGGTCACACCAACCCTTACAATGTTTTCAAGTAACAAAGTGGTAGTACAAGAGTATCTCTTTAAAGATTGATGTACAAACGTAAGCTCACAGGACTAGAGTGATAAACGAATCAAAAAACTACCAAAAGATTGGTATCAATAGCCATTTGCTCACTCACTACCTTCATTCTCAAAAGAAGGTATTCACGTAGTGCCTATAACTAATATCACATATCAATATAACTCAATTCAACATATTATTTATGTTATTGTTTGAAGTTAAATTTTACCACAAAAAACACTTTCACATGTTAATTTAAAGGGTTTCATCATTAAAAGTCATCTTTTTTTTCTTTTCTTTTTTTCCAAGTATTAAAAAAACGTATTGTTACTCAATAATTGACTCTAGAGGAGGGGGGAGAGCAAATCTTAACAAGAAGCAAGACCTTGCTTCTCCTTTGCTTGCTAAGAGAACAGCATTTTCCTAGTCTTCCTTTGGGTCACACCAACCCTTACAATATTTTCAAGTAACAAAGTGGTAGTACAAGAGTATCTCTTTAAAGATTGATGTACAAAAGTAAGCTCACAAGACTAGAGTGATAAATGAATCAAAAAACCCTGGCAAAAGATTGGTATCAATAGCCATTTGTTCACGCACTACCTTCTTCTCAAAAGAAGGTATTCACATAGTGCCCATGACTAATGTCACATATCAATATAACTCATTTCAACATATTATTTATGTTGTTGTCTGAAGTTAAATTTTACCACAAAAAACAGAGCATTAAAAAAACACTTTCACATGTTAATTTAAAAAGTTAAATCCCAAATTAAAAGTCACCTCTTTTCTTTTCTTTTTTTCCAAGTATTAAAAAAACGTATTGTTACCCAATAATTGACTCTAGAGGAGGGGGAAAAGCAAACCTTAACAAGAAGCAAGACCTTGCTTCTTATTTGCTTACTAGGAGAATAACATTTTCCTAGTCTTCCTTTGGGTCACACTAACTTTTACAATGTTTTCAAGTAACAAAGTGGTAGTACAAGAGTATCCCTTTAAAGATTGATGTACAAAAGTAAGCTCACAAGACTAGAGTGATAAATGAATCAAAAAAACCTGGCAAAAGATTGGTATCAATAGCCATTTGCTCACTCACTACCTTCATTCTCAAAAGAATGTATTCACATAGTGCCCATAACTAATGTCATTTGTCAATATAACTCAATTCAACGTATTATTTATGTTATTATCTGAAGTTAAATTTTACAACAAAAAGCAGAGCATTAAAAAAACACTTTCACATGTTAATTTTAAGAGTTTCATTCCAAGGTTAAAGTCAGTTGGGCTACCTTTAGACCACAAACAAAATAATTTAGTTGCAACCCACCAAATTGGAAAGTATAACCTAATCCATCAAAGATCAATAATCACATTGTAATCCTATTTAAGAAAACGTAGTGCATGACTATAAAATAATTTTTATTATTTATATATAAAATTTCCAACAATAACAACATAAATAATATGTTGAATTGAGTTGTATTGATATGTGACATTAGTTACACGACACTGTGTAAATATCTTCTTTTCGGGGTAAAGGTATTGAGTGAGCAAATAGCAATTAATACCAATCTTTGTAGGTTTTTTTTTTTATATAATACATTGGTACAAAAGTAACATGAACTCTGTTAAAGAATTCTATGGTTCACTTTAGAGAATAACTAAATGTACAATTTTGTAATACTTGAAAAAATGGCCGTAGCTCTTTCAATTATTTTGCTAAACATCGAGTATGTTGTATATTGTCTAAAGTTAGCCTAAGCAACTAACCTTGGGATGGAACTCTTTAAAGTAACATGTGACAGTGATTTTTAGGATGCTCTATTTTTTTGTTGTAGAATTTAACTTCAAATAACAACATAAATAATATGTTGAATTGAGTTACATTTATGTGTGACATTAGTTAGTCGGCACTATGTGAATACCTTGATATGAGGGTGAAGGTAATGAGTGAGAAAATGGCAACTAATATCAAAATTTTCAAGTTTTTTTTGATAACATAACAGTACAAAGGTGGTGAGTGAGCAAATGACAATTAATACCAGACTTTACTAAGTTGTTTTCGATAACACAATGGTATGAAAGTAACGGATCTATATCAAAGAACTACATGGTTCACTTTTAGAGAATAACTAAATGTATGCATTTTTAATACTTGTAAAAAAAAAAAAAAAAAAAAAAAAAAAAAAAAAAAAAAAAAAAAAAAAGGTTGTGACTCTTTTCATTATTTTGGAAAATATCGAATATTTTGTTTGTTATCTAAAGTTAATTCAAGTGACTAACCTTATGATGGAACTCTTAAAATTAATATGTGAATGTGATTTTTAGGATGCTCTATTTTTTTGTAGTAAAATTTAACTTCAAATAACAACATAAATAATATGTTAAATTAAGTTACATTTATGTGTGACATTAGTTATTCGGCACTATGTGAATACCTTATTTTGGTTTAAATTCTTTAAATTAACATGTTAAAGTGTTTTTAAAATACTTTAATTTCAAATTATAATATAAATGATATGTTGAATTGAGTTACGTTTGTATGTGACATTACTTAATCTGTATTATGTGTATACCTTATTTTGAGGGTGAAGATGACCTATTTTGTTATAAGTAACATTTCACCACCATTTATAAATAACATCATAGGAGTCTAAAAAGTAACATTACCATTTGTAAACTTTGCCAAAAAAAATTCTAAGATATATTAAATAATTTATACCTAAGTGTATGTTTTTTTAATATTTGAAAGAAAAAAAGAAAAGAAAAGAAAAGATGTGGCTCTTTTCATTATTTTTGGAAACAACAAGTGTTTTATTTATTGTCTAAAGTTAATCCAAGTGATTTTAATTTTGGTTTAAATTCTTTAAAATTAACATGTTAAAGTGTTTTTAAAAACTTTAATTTCAAATTATAACATAAATGATATGTTGAATTAAGTTACAAGTATGTGACATTACTTAGTCTGCATTATGTGCATACCTTATTTTGAGGGTGAAGATGATCTATTTTGTTATAAGTAACATTTCACCACCATTTATAAGTAACATTACATGAGTCTAAAAAGTAACATCACCATTTGTAAACTTTGTCAAAAAAAATTCAAAGATATGTTAATAATGTATATCATAATCCCTTTTTACATCATGAAGTAACTCTTTTCCCAACTTAAGATCAGATTTGTCTCCTTACATCTTTGAAGTACAAGAGACAGATTATGGAGGCAAGAGTCAAAGGAAGACCCAAAAACGAAAAAATTGTCCATGAACACTTCTAGGAATGTTTCGACTATATCAGAAAATATGGCTATCATGCATATCTTAAAAGTGGCCGGTGGCATTGCATAACCCAAAGGGCATATATACGACGATAAGCAAAAGTTCTAAAAGGACAAGTGAAGGTTGTCTTCTCTTGATCTTGAGGATCTACAGCCACTTGGTTATAGCTGAAATAACCATCAAAAAAACAATAATAACTTTGGCTAGCTAGCCTTTCTAGGATTTGATCAATGAATGGAAGTGGAAAAAAATCCTAGTTGCAGAGTTTAGTTTCCGGTAATCTATGCACACACGCCAACCAGTGGTGGTGCGTTGCGGCACAAGTTCCCCCGCTGAATTTGATATTAATACGTTTGCTCACTCACTGCCTATACATTTGTTCACTCACTACCTTCACCGTCAAAAGAAGAGTTTGATATTAATTGTCATTTACTCACTCACCACCTTCACCGTCAAAAGATGGTATTCACATAGTGCCGAATAACTAATGTCACACATAAATTTAACTTAATTCAACATATTATTTATATTGTTATTTGAAGTTAAATTTTACCATTAAAAAATACATCTTAAAAATCTTAACCTTCTCACGCTTGAAAATGTACTTTATGTCTATGTACTTATTATGCTTGGTCACCCCTTAATTTTTCATAAACATAAGTGCCTTTAGAGAAAGTCCAAGTATGCCAGTAGCGTGATCTCTATGGATCCTAATATCAAGGACATACTCTGTATACCCATGTCCTTTATGTCAAAAACTTTACATAAAATTCTTAATACCATGTATCACGTGAATATCATTGCAATCCATGAAATTGGAAAGTATAACTCAATCCATCAACGATCAATAATCACATTGTAATCCTATTTTAGAAAACGTAGTGCATGACCATAAAATAATTTTTATTATTTATATATAAAAATTTCCACCATTAACAACATAAATAATATATTGAATTGAGTTGTATTGATATGTGACATTAGTTACATGACACTGTGTAAATACCGTCTTTTGGGGGTAAGGGTATTGAGTGAGCAAATAGCAATTAATACCAATCTTTGTAGGGTTTTTTCATAACACATTGGTACAAAAATAACATAACCCCAATCAAAGAACTCCATAGTTCACTTTAGAGAATAACTAAATGTATGACTTTTTAATGCTTGAAAAAATGGCCGTGGCTCTTTCAATTATTTTGCTAAACTTCGAGTATTTTGTATATTGTGTAAAGTTAGCCCAAACAATTAACCTTAGGATAGAACTCTTTAAATTAACATGTGATAGTGATTTTTATGATGCTTTATTTTTTTGTTGTAGAATTTAACTTCAAAAAACAACATAGATAATATGTTGAATTGAGTTATATTTATGTGTGGCATTAGTTAGTCGGCACTATGTGAATATCTTGATATGAAGGTGAAGGTGATAAGTGAGAAAATGACAACTAATATTAAATTTTGCCAAATTTTTTCCGATAACATAACAGTATGAAGGTGGTGAGTGAGCAAATAACATTTAATACCAAACTTTACTAAGTTGTTTTCGATAACACAATGGTATGAAAGTAATGGATCTCTATCAAAGAACTACATGGTTCACTTTTAGAGAATAACTAAATGTATGCATTTTTAATACTTGAAAAAAAAAAAAAAAAAAAAAAGTTGCTACTCTTTTCATTATTTTGGAAAACATCAAATATTTTGTTTGTTGTCTAAAGTTAGCTCAAGTGACTAACCGTGGGATGAAACTCTTTAAATTAACATGTGAAGGTGATTTTTAGGATGCTCTATTTTTTTGTAGTAAAAGTTAACTTCAAATAACAACATAAATAATATATTAAATTGAGTTACATTTATGTGTGACATTAGTTATTCGGCACTATGTGAATACCTTGTTTTGAGGGTAAAGGTGGTGAGTGAACAAATGGTAATTAATAAAAAAACTTTGCCAAGTTTTTTTTAATAATACAATGGTTTTAATGTAACAAGTTTCCAATCCAAATTATTTCCATTTGTACTAAATAAATTTTATCCTTTCCTATAAGAATCACCGTGATGAATCATCAATTTCGACAACGGTTGTTCTAAATGGAGAATATGAAATAATTTTGCAAACTTTCACCCATATCATAGTACTTATGCACAATTTTTAGTATGTTACTTCACAATTCATTATATTTTGTGTTCTTATGCATCTTTAAGGATATCTTATAATTTTATTCCAATAGTTTTCACATGACAAATCTCCATCATAAATTATATTTACCCTTACCTACATGGATTAAAGAGATGAATCATCAATCTCGGTAATTCTAAATGAATAATAACAAATGCTTTTACAAAATTTCATCCGAATTTTAGCACTTTTGCACAAGTTTCAATATGTTACTTCACAAATTTTAATATTTGTATTCTTATGCACACGCAAGGACTTTTGAATAGTTTTATTGAAATGGTTTTCATATAAAAAGTTTCCAATCCAAATTATTTACATTTGTACTAAATAAATTAATCTTTTCCCATAAGAATCACCGCGATGAATTATCGATCTCGACAACGGTTGTTCTAATTGAAGAATATGAATTACTTTTACAAACTTTCGCTTCTATTATAGTATTTTTGCACAAATTTTAGCATGTTACTTCACACATATATTAGGCAACAAACAAAATACTCGACGTTTCTCAAAATAATGAAAAGAGCGAAGGCCTTTTTGTTATTCCAAGTATTAAAAATATCATACATTTAGTTAGAAACAAGTGAACCATGAAGTTCTTCGACAAAGTTCATGTTACTTTTGTACCATTATGTTATAAAAAAAAAAACTTGATAATTTGCTCACTCAACGCCTTCACCCTCAAAATAAGGTATTCACATAGTGCCGACTAATTAATGTCACACATAAATTTAACTCAATTCAATATATTATTTATCCTAAATAACAATATCACGTATTAACAATAAGGAGGGTAAAAGAACATAGAAAATCTTGTAATGTATTCAATCTTTGAATGTGACACCTAGGTGAATGAACATAGAAAATCTTGTAATGTATTCAATCTTTGAATGTGACACCTTTCTTGTTGATTTCATAAAATACATATTTTCGACCATTTGCTTTTTCGTGCAAGAGTTTTCATAGAATGAAATATTGCTAGAATACAATGAGTCACAATTTTTAACTCATTGTTCTTGAAGACACACGAACTCTTTGAGAAAGAAGCAAACTTGGTGCTTCACTCTCAGCCGACTCAAACTCTCTGCCAGAGTTGATAGGAGATCTTTAGACAAAAGGAGATTAACAGACGAAAGCTGCAGAGTAAGCCCCATATTTAGTCGCCCAGCTACCTTTAGCGTTGCAATCAAATGGTTGAGTTTGGTTTGTGAGACTTTCTTACTCAATCCCTTAGTTAAATCGTCGGCCCGCGTGGAGGCTTGTTTTTTAATTCTTGGGACCGCTTATGAGGTCCCAGTACCAGACCAAGGGGCGAAATGCAAGCTCTAAACTAAAGGCTCACTTCACTTAAAGGAGCTCCCCCCTCCATTGTAGGCATCAGTTCCCCTAAAGTGGGTTATGCCACCTAACGTCTATGTTCCAAATGAATCTATATGATTATTCCTAAGCTACATTTGAACATTTTAACATAAATGTACTTAACAACATCAAGGTTTGCAATGATTCATTAAAAATCATAATGCCTAAATGTACTTAACAACATTGAAACTGCGATGATTGGTTAAAAATCATAAGGCATGAATGTACTTAACAACATTAAAACTGCGATGATTCATTAAAATCATAATGCATAAATGTACTTAACAACATTAAATCACTAATAACCAAAATCACAAGTCACAATTATACATTGGTTGTCAACTTGAAATTGAATGCGAAAATAAATAGTGGAAGACTTGGACATCATGATCGGTTGGTCAATTAAACATCAACCTTCGCAATAGCACGAATCATTGTAAAATAGGGCTATTGGTCGGGTAAGTCGAACCACTGGGATTGCGCTAGTCTATGGCAACCTAAGTGTCTAGAATTGTTCTTAGAATGATAAGGGGTAATAAGGGTTTGTTTGATGGTCATTAAACTAGGAATTCAAAGTGCATAAAACAATAGTGTGCTAGGAAGTAAAGAGATAGAACAATAGAGAAGAGACTAGGGAATTGACTTCACCACAAGCCATATAAACATGCCTAATTGCAATTAACTTAGGGAACAAAGTATACATGCAACCATGATATGTAGAAATGCAAGACAACTACAATATCTTCAAGAAGTTCACACATTCAAGAATTAAGTATAATCCATCAAAGGTTGGCATAAGTCATCTATCTAAACTAGGGTATAGAATGAAGTATCCTTCCTAAGTTATGAACTATCAAAGTCCTCAATTTGTGTGGTAAGTGCACATGAAGTCAAGAACTAAGCCATAATCCATCAAAGGTTTCCCTAAGCCATGGACTATTAAATTTCTTAGACAAAATGCCATTAAAACCATTGTATAATCTCATCTTCATTCTCACTATAAAGATGTAAGTAGCATAATCATGAAGAAACAATTTCTAAGACAAGAAAAGAGTCTCTACAAGATTAAATATGGAATGAAACACAAATACATCAAAGTGTATCTCTAGATTAAACAACTTGATACATAAATGCAAAGTTCCCCAAATATAAACACAATTAATACATATTTACTTGACAAGGGTTACATCAACTCCCTAAGAAGAGGTTTAGTTACCCATGGTAGCTCTAGATGAAGGAGGAAGCAAGGCATCCAACTCCATTTTCGTGCTCCCTTGTGTTGGCTTGAAGAACTCCTCTTTCTTGCTCTCTTCTCTCTCCTCTATCTTGTAAAAATGTAGGATAATGCTAAGTAATGTGTGGCTACCCTCTTTTGTAGACATGTTACTCCACCCAAAAAGCCCTTTCTCTCCTCCAAGAAACATCCCCAACCAACTCATAAAGAGAGCATACAAAGTTAGCAAATTTCTGAGCACAAGTGGCTAATCTCGTGAAGCATTCTGCCCTAATTTCGAGCACTCGAAATAAGGCCTCAAGCACTCAAAAATTGGCCAGAATGCCCCATGCTTGGTTTGCTCCGCCCGGACCTACTTTGGTGAAATGGCCATAACTTTGCGCTACGAACTCCGAATGACGAACCGTTTGAAGATTTGGAGAGCTAATTCAGAGCTTTAAATACGTTATGTTTTGGTGGATATCCAATTCTCAAGTCTGGTTAGTCGAAATTGAAGAACAAGGTAGACTTTCATTACTGCCAGGTAGTTCTGAGCACCTCTAATAAGAAGATCATAACTCTCTGCTCCGAACTCCGAATGACGAACTGCTTAAAGATTTGGAAAGCTAATTCATAACTCTAAATCTTTCATGTTATGATGGAAGTCCAGTTCTTGAGTTTGCTAGGTCGAAAATGGTGACAAAAGTCAGGTTCCATTGCTGCCAAGCTTCAGCATTGTGCCTTTCTTATCCAAAATTACAACAAAACTTCAACCTTGCTTCTTTTTGGCCAATGAACCTGAAAATGCATAAAAACATGGAAATGGAGATAATCTACATAAATAATCAAAAGATGGACTTAACTAATGCAATTTAGGGCGCTTGAATATATAATATTCGGCGCTTATCACATCAAATCTTGGATAAAGCCAAGACCTAAATGGTTATTTCGGGCACTAACCCGCTGGGAATACCACCCTAGTGTGCACTATAAAATAGGGAGAACTCAGACCTCCCGTACTAGAGCCAAACTCTAGCCATATCTTTGTAACAATGACCCAAGTGACTCTAAAATAAATAAGTTAACAACTTATATACAAATTAAATAATGCACGAAACTGCATTCCATGCACGAGTAGGTTGAAACCACCCAACACATGCTTTAAGTCTACAACTACTATAGTATGACAAATGTCGAATCTTCAGAGTGCGATTCATTACACGCTATAATAACATCACATGTCAAATCTTCAGTGTGCGATTCGTTACACGCTATAACAATATCATTTAATATTGAAAACTTAAACTCATGAATCCATTATAAGTCCAAAAACATGGTTTAAACATACAACCAACGTCAAACACATGATTAAATCATTAATACAATAGAAAAGGAAATTAATTAAATAAGCTAATTAATTTCTCTAGGTTTCAAATCTCAACCAAATAATCCCTAATTAATACATGTTAAACAATATAACATGGTCATTACATATATCAATTCCAAACTTAATTAGGTCATTGGAACAATAAAGCGAAATTTAATTAAATCATGATAATTAAATCTCTAAATTCTAAAGCAACTCCAAATGGTCCCAAATTAATATATACTAGTAAACAAGTCTTAGTCATTGCAATTATCAAGTTAAAAACTTAATTAAGCCAATGGAACCCTTAAATAGATTTTAATTAATTCTCTTAATTAAAATCTTTAGATTTTCTAACTCATCCAAATGCTCTCAAATTAAAGTATGTTAAAGAATATGTCAAGACTTAATTTAATAGTATATCACAAGTTGCATTTCTTAAATAAAAGTTGCATTTCTTATTCAAATAATCCAATTTAATATATGTCAACAAACATACCAAAGCCTAATTTTCTAGCATTGCATAATTTAATTCTAAGTTGTACACCATCATGAGAATTAAATCTTAAATATAGAAAATAAGTAAATTAAATTCTAGAAGTTGAACTAAAGCATGCATTCAAATTGTATAAGCATCAATAGCATGCAAGACAATACAAATATAAACCTATAGCATTCCCTACATCCATTTGAGATAAAATCTCAAATCCCAACCGAAAGAAAAGTGCTTCGAATCCGTCGATACTCTTAGGTTATGTCGGGGACAACGAGGTGAATATTAAACACCAAGGAGGTCCTATCAAAATCCCAACTTAGCTTCAAACCCGAACTCAAAAAATGGCCAAAACGGAATTGCAATAAGAAGGAAAGGAAGATCTCACCAAGGCCTACAATAAAACGCTAAGGCCCTACGGCATTTACCACGAGGGAAAAAGGCCAGAAAAAAAAAAAAAAAAAAAAAGAGTGGCCCAAGGGGCTGCCATGGCTGTCGGCCAGGAGAGGGAGAAGATGATGAAAAATCTGATTTTTCATTTACTGACCCCCTATTTATAGAAAAACTCAAAAAAGTGCCTCGAACAGGCCCCGCTGGGTCTGAAAAAGTGAAATTTGAGCAGAAATGCTCAAACGGCAAAACTTCGTGAATGAAAAAGAACCAAAATGAGAAAATATGAACAAAAAAAGAAACGGTGTCGAAAATTGAGTCCCGAACAGAAAGATTTACCCCGAACAAGTTCGGCGGCAACCGGGGTAGAAACCCTAAAACTGGGAAAAAACGACTGGAAGAAAATTCTAAGAGTACGCGACTCGACAAAAAATAAAAATGAATCCCATACGAGCATCAACGCTCAAAACGAGGCATTTTTGCAATAACTTTTGTTAATTGCACAATAGCACATACAAAAAATGTTAACTACACTAATGACCCAGAATGAAAATATCGTTCAAAAATATTTCTTTAAAACCCCTGAAATAAAATATCTTCAAAAGATATTTATGAAAAACACCCCAAGAAAAGAAAATGTTTCTGAAGAACTATGCATCCATGCCCCTATGGACACCGGGAGCAACCAGAGTACTTTCTACAAAAGTAAAGATACATATTTCATAGAAACCACTTAGAATGAAGGTACGTGAAGTCGGAAATCAACTTCGAGCACAAAAATTGAGGTTATGCTAAAAAGTGACCAACAGGAAAAAGACGAAAAGTGAATAGTATCGAAAAACAAAAAAAAGTGTGAAAATGACGCGGTCCTTTAAGGAATTTGTCAATCCAAAGGAAAGAGTTTTGGAAATCATTCCCGAGTACTCGAGACAACACTAAGTGACAAGAAACTGAACTCAGAAAAGAAAAGATCAACGGAAAAAAAAAATATTCGTAAAAATCTGAGAAAAATGAAAGGAAGGAACATGACTGGGTCATCACACTTATCTTTATAGGCACGAAGATGATGTATAGCGCTTATATGAGAGCATGAGTGAGAATTCAATGCATAGATCTTTATCATCCAAAAACGGTAGAAATGTAGGTGGAAGGAAGAATGTCAGCTTGTATCAAGTTGACCATTCCAATGATATAGTTGCCGAAGTGAAGTCTTTATCCCAAAGGTTTGATTAATTTTTTTATCAACCAAAATTTGATGAACAAAGTGTCTTCCTCCCCTAATCATACTCATCATTCATCTTATGAATCATGCATGTCTAGTTCTAGTATTTTACATTCTACTTCCAATTGTCCTTATGGACATGTACAAAGTGAACACCATGAACAAATGAATGCCATTTTTTTTTAACCAAGGGAATAATCCCTATGGCACCCACTATAATGCCGGGTGGAGGAATCATCCAAACTTCTCTTGGAAAAGCCAAGGGGAAGGCTCAAACCCTCCCCAAAGCGGTTTCCAAAGTAAGTATATTCCGCCCCCAATACAAGGTCAAGGTTCCCAAAGTTATCGTTCATCTTACCAATCATCACATGGAAACCAATGTTCAAACTCTCATTTTCCAAACCATTCTTCATATTCTCAAGGAAATTCAAGGAGTCTCGCATTTGAAGAGAAAGTTCTAACCGCTTTGGGTACTTTGGAGGCAAATACCCAATTGCTTCATTCTCATTCCCAATCGATTATAAAGCTAGAAACCCAAGTCGGGCAAATAGCTAATACATTAAATGCTAGGGAAAAAGGAAAAATGTCTTTAAATCCAACACCCAAGCAGCAATTTGTTGTGGAGACCAATTCCTCTTCGGAAGGTCATATACTTGAACAATCCCGCAAAATTATAAGCAAGAAGGGATGAAATGCCTCTCAGAAGGACAAACTCACCGAAAGTGAATCCCAAAAACTCGAATGAGTCCAATCCCTCACCGCAAGGAGGTGAATCATCTCTTAGAATGAACACTAAGGGTCCCGAAACAAAGAGTCTACAAGTCTTTCCCAAGACTGGCTCAAACACAAGGTGGAATCCTAACGCCATACAAAACAAACAACGATGTAATGGATAGTCCAAATACTAACCATTACGAGACATCAACAAGAGACTCAACTCAAAACACCGATGAGTTCGATAGGAACTCTACAGGATCCTATTAAGACCCTAAACGCAAAATCCCAAGTCTTTAGGGACAAAGGAGAGTAATTAATTGCACCAATGCAATTAATTACACAAAACCGCTCATATCCCAACCTTAGCTCGTATAAGCTGTCCAAGGCAAAACAAGAAGATTTCCAGGTTAACATACCTATCAAATCCCCAACTATCACTCTAAGAAGAAGAGACACAAGAACCTTACCGTTAAGGCTCACGAAAACAAAACTCCCAATCCCCAAGGAAGGACTCGAGTCAATCCGACTCGTCGTTCCATGACGTTAGAAACAAGACCCCAATGATGTCATCACATCAAGGCCACCACGAAACTCCAAGAGATGATGCCCTAGCATCAATTTCAACCAACCAAGCTGGAACAACCCACAATGCCTAAACAAGACATAAAAGTAAGTAGTTGACACATAACATAACAATAGACTACATATTCACATAAGTAGTAAGGTCATATAAGGCATGTCAATGTATGCATCATACAATCTGGCTAAGGATGACAAGCACATGCAATACGCTAAGGCAAATAAGCATAACCCACATGCTAAGTAGACAAGCGTAAGTCAATATGTTAAGACAGACAAGCATATACAATGTACTGAGGCCGAAAAACATATACAGTATGCTAAGGCAGACAAGCACGTACAACATGCTAAGACCTACAAGTATAGACAATGTAATCAGACAAACTAACACATACAATATACAAAAGCATCAACCATATATATCATGCTGAGACAGTTAAAGTAAATTTCTAAACTTACGTCCACATAAGCGCATAAACATGTTATCAAAAAGCAACTAAAAACATAGATCATGGCAACACAAGCATGATATACACCTCAAACCAGTCGTCCTAAGGTTTTCGAACCAAGGAGCTCTGATACTACCTATGACGACCCTGGATTTTTCAACCCAATGTATCCTGTAATGACCTGAAACGGATCCAAAATGCGGAAGCAAAAGAAGAAAGGTGACCTCTAGAGATGTACGTCATCCCTAAGGCACCAAAATGACTCCATATGAAGTCATGAAACTCAAATGAGCCAAGCAATGAAGTAAGAATGCCAAACCTGAAAAGAAATGAACCAAAGGCAAAATGGTCATTTCACACTAAAATGGGTGCCACCGTGCACACCATTGGAAAGACAACGGAAAATCTATAAGGATAGACTCAAGAATCACTTGATTTGGAGTTCAGATAACAAAGATATAAAGATAGAACAAAGCGGCATCCTATGACTAAGCGACACCGGGAACCTATCTCACTAAAACCATCATAACTCTCACTACGATTGGAGTTTCAGGGTGTAGTTGGTACCATTGGAAATCAGACTTCAAGATTTTGAGTTTAGACTTAAAAATGACCTAATTTGGACCTCGGATGAGCAAGTTATGGCCATTTGAAAACAGGTCATCGCTGCAGCCAAACTTAGTCGGCTCAGTTGAGAACTTAGTCGGCTAAGTTAGGCCGAGAGCATAAAAATGATGCCCAGATGAATTCAGTCGGCTCTTTTGTGAACCTAGTCGGCTGAGTTGATGAAAGAGCCGGCTCTTTTAGAACCGAGCCGGCTCTTTTGGGCTAAGGCATGCTGCAACCTGCTACTTTGGAAAAAAAAAATAGCAGAAACAGAAAAATAGAAAGGATTTGGGATTTTCGAGTCCAATATGACATTTTCTGGAAAAATGCCGTGAAGAAACTACCCCTAAAATCACATTTTCTATGTGGCAAAGTCAAGATCGGAATTTATTTCCCGAAGGAAAACCCCAAGATGCCCTTAAACCCTAATATGCAAGAAAAATGTTAAATGAATCCAAAGAAGGCTCATTTCACCAAGGAAGGGCTTTTCTTGAAAATGATCATGCTCGCAGACATAACTTATCTATTAGGATGTGCTACAATGATCCATGGCTTAAAAATACTGCCGATGCAAAATTTGACCTCTCAAACCTCAAATGTGTGAAAAATGCCTTTTAAGGACAAACCATGCAACAATCGGACTTAAATGCTTTCAAAAGGCTGTTTGGCCTTTGGCCACACTTCATGTATAGCAAATAGGTCCTAGTAGATGTGCTGGAACACACTTTGCACTACTCGATTTGAAAATGAACCCTTAAGGGCTCAGATTTTACTATTTTAGCCCAAAATGCAAAATATGAAACTAAAATGCAAAAATAAAAACTAAATGGTGTTTGGCCCTTGGCCACACTTCATACATGGTAAATGAATGACAAATAATGAATTTCATACTCTATGCACACTCCGGTACAAAATAGCATACTAAAACGCATAGTTTTCATAATATTCTCATTAAAGGCAAAATTCTACATTTGTGAACATACATGAATTTCAAATATGGTTTAGCCCTTGGCCTCATATCATATACACGAAATAAGCATCAAAAAGTGTGTTTAGGCACACATTACAAGTTTGGAATCAAATATACACATTTGACAAATAAGATTACAAGTGGCATTTCAAGCCAACCTTTTAAAAGAAATGAGAACTTCAAGTTTACAAATCATCCATGGCCTAGTGAGCATCCCAAATCAAGGTCCATGTACCTAAAAAATGTCCACACTACGTGGGTGAGTAACATAAAGCTACTCGTAGGAGATAAACATGCATCAACCTAGCATTTTACAATTATATCACCTTAAGGTGAAACATGTTAAAGGGGCTCATGCCACCTAACGTCCATGTCAAAGTGAGACTCAGGGATCATCCTAACCTACTCATGCAATTGAAATGAATAACGACACACAAGTATACATGCTCAAGTACACTAAACCGTATTAAAACATGGTACACGACATACAAGCATACATGTTCAAGTACTCTAAATCATGTTAAACAAGATAAGCAATATCCAACATACATACACAAGTATTCGATATATAGAGAGTACTCATAAATCAAGTATACAAACACGAGTATACTAAGCTAGTCAAGTACGCACAAGACAAGTATACATGTCACAAGTATACTAAAATGAAACATGAAGCAAGTATACAGGTTCAAGTATACTAAATAGGATTCAAATATCTAAAGTAAGCACCAATTCTCAAGCTACAAGTAATCCATGATTAACAACTTGAAATTAAATGCGAAATCAAATAGTGGAAAGACTAGGATCCTTGGCTGTAGACCAATGGAGTTATTCCGGGTTACTAGCCCATAAGGTACTACCTAGTGCGCACGTGTATAAGTTATTTCGGGTAATTACGACCCACAAGGTACTACCTACTGCGCACTTCATATGTTTTAGGAAACTCACGAATCCGTGCTAGGGTCAAACCTTAGCCATCACATAAACATGATCCTTACAAGCCTCCAAAAGCAATAAGTTCAAAACTTATGCAAAATCAATAAGTTAAACCAAACTTATACATCTCAAATAATGTTTAAAAATTAATTTATATGCACAAGTAAGGTTGAATTCACACAAACCATGTCCTAGAGTTCAAGTCTATAATGGCATTGACAATGTCGAATCTTCAGTGTGCGATTCATTACACGCTATGACAATTTCATTTCAAAATTAAAATGTAATCTCATCCAAACGATCCCTAATTTAAATATGTTAAACAACATGGTATGACCACTACACAAACCATCTCAAAACTAAATTGGATCATTGAGATAACAAAATAGAGTTTAATTAAAATGCGGTAATTAAATCTCTAGACTCTAAGGCATTTCCAAATGGCCCCAAATTGGTATATACAAGTGATTAAGCCCAAGTCACTACCATTATCAAGTTAAAAACTCAATCAAACTAGTGGAACCATAGAGCTTAATATTCCATTTGTATCTCAAGTTATTCAAGTTTTAGTGAGGTAGTGTCAGGATTTGGTTTGAACCGGGATAGGGTTTCCCTTCCTTCGACTTCAAGACTTGATATCTTTTTCATTCGGACTCCGAATCAGGTGATTCTTGAGTCCATTTTAATTCATTTTTTGTTGTTTTTCCAATGGTATAAATTTTAGTTTTAGATTCTTCTCATAGCTTGAGATATCCTTGTTTTAGTGAGAGGGTGCCAGTTTTTATTCGAATCGAGATAGGGTTTATTTGGGATTTCACTTTCTTTGGCCTTGGTACTTCATGTGAAGTTACCAAAGGATATTTTTAGATGTTTTTGATCTCATTTGACTTGTTGGAAGTCAAATTCCTTCCTCTTAGGGTAAAATGACCAATTTACCCTTGGTCCTTCTTTTGGTAGGGTTTTCATACCCTTGTCTTCGTTTTACTTCCGCTGAGTCTTAAATTTCCTAGAAGGGCCATTCTTGTGTCTTAGGGATAACATACATTTCTATGGACTTGTTTTCATTTTGCTTTCGCATTCTAGATCCACTTCGGGTCATCACAGGACACACTGGGTTAAAAAATCTAAGGTCGTCACAGAGATCTTATGCGTTGGTCGATGATTATGGTACTTGGTGTCATATTGCTTTTAGCTTACTATGGGTTGTGTGATTGAGGTATGATCGGATTTTAAAGCTGGTATGTGACTGTATAGTTGTTGAGGTTATGTAAAACGACGGATTGATTAGAGAGTGGATCTCGTGGTTGTTTTGTGGATTATGTGGGGTTATGTTTGAGGTTTAGACCTGAGGACAGAAACGACGTCTGTGTTAAGATCGGATTGATGATGAGAATGGCCTAGTCAACCATTTCTCCTGAGTCAGTCCATCTTTAGCATGATGTCGGGTCAAAGGTCCATGATTGTTTCGAGTTATCAGGAACAATGAGAGTACGGTATTGCACGATGTGTCGGCGTGACAAAGTGAATTCAGATGGTTTGTCTCGGGTAACGAGGTGTGTTAAGTGTGACCAAGTGTCCGATAACGGGTTTGTGGTACAATCATTAATTATTAAGGATCTCATTTTGAGGATTTGTGTCCAAGATACAGGGTAATATGTTTTATTGTTTTGATGACTAATGTTTATACAGTTGTTGGGAGAATTATTGTTTGGTCATCTTGAGGTTGAAAAGTATAGTGATCGTCATATAGTTCGATTAGTAGTTGTTGGTGCGGTTATGCGATAGTGTAGTTACGTGTTGGATAGCGAATGCTTGGTCTGATAGAGATGTATAGAATTGGGATTTAGTGTGTCCTTTGAAGGATGAGTTGAGGTTGGATGTTGTCTTATTCGGTAGTCTGGTGACCGTTTTTCTTTCGGGTTTTGGAGCCTTTTATGGCAGTGTAGAGTGGACCGATGTTCGTTTTGAGTAGGGTATAATGTAGGGCGTACCAGATGGTGTGGTGTTATAATGTTGTGAGTGACGAATACCCTCATAAGGTGGTGAGTATTGGGTTTTTCTGACGACAATGTGTGATTGCTTATTGACGTCTAGTGTCAAAGGCAATAAGGTTGTTGAGTTCCTAGCTCTGTGGTTTGGTGAGATGTTCTAGGGAAGGTGTGTGGCTGTGAACCTCCTTCTTTAAGGAGGGTAGATTTCGAGGACGAAATCTTTTAAGGAGGGTAGAATGTAATGTTTTCGATTTTTACAATTTTCTATTTTCTGGAATTTTTTAATTTTTTTAGAGGGTATTTTCGTCTTTTCTCATTTTGCGTATCGGACACCGTGGGGTGTGCCGGGTGTGTCCGGGAGCTAGTTGAGGTATTTCCTGAAGTTCAGGACTCTTTGAAATGCAATGATTGCCATTTCGGCATTTTTCTATTTTGCGGGCTGGGAGGTCCGAGGTGGGACCCGCTACCAAGGTCGTGCACGGAAGTCGTGTCACGGGTTCACTATATTTCATGCAATATTATTTTGTTGTGCATAATTGCATTGTTGGAAGTTAAAATTGTGTGGTGGTGGTTTAATTGGATTATATATATATATATATATATATAAATGATTTTTTTTTTTAAAAGGGAGATTTTTATGTTTGTGGGGCCCACCCCTATTTTAACACATTTTAGTGGCCAATAGGCCATGCTTGGCCTTACTTTCCCCTCTCTCTCCCGTAAGCTTCCTCTCTCTCTCCTTCTCCTTTTCATTATTCTTTTTCTTTTCTTCACAACTTTAAACTTCAATTACTTTCTTATCTTTTGGAATTTTTGGGTGCCGTTTGCAGCAAATCGAAGGGCTTGTCAAGATCTACACATTGATGTAAACAATTTGCCATTTGACCAACCCAAGGAATTTTGAAATTTGGGCTCAATTTGGGGGTTTTCTTATTTTTGGAGGTTGGGGTTTCTAATTCACATTTTCTTGGATTTTTTGTTAATTAATCATCTTAATTTGTGGTTAGCATACTTAATTTTGTAGAAATTTCATGCTATATTGTATATATGTTGTGCCAAAGTTGTGACTATGTGTTGCTTAGTATATATGATGATGAACCATGCTTAATTGATGATTAATTCGTGCTCTTTGTACCTTTGGTACTAAATTTCATGACTTGAAAGTATGAATTATGCCATAGAAATTTTGTAAATCATGTGACTATGTGTTAGTTAAAATTAAATGAAAAAACATGCTTAGTTGATGATATTATTTGTTTATGGTGTGGAAAATGCTAGATGTTGTGATATAGAAGCATAATGTTTATTTTCTTTTAAAGTCTCTATAAGGCATGCTATATTGTTAATGTTTGTTTTGTGAAGCATGAAATCCTACATGGGCATGGCATTGAAAAGGAAGATGCATTTCATGCATGACATTGGGTAATGAAATGGGAAAATGATATAAAAAGGAAAGAAAATGATTTTGGGAAAAAAGATTTTGATAAAAGGTTTGCGAAAACCCGGTCGCCTAGGAGCTGCCTAGGGATCGTGGGGTTAGTGTGGCCTAGAGGGGACTAGGGAGATTGCCTTAGCATCGTTGAGTTAACTGGGCCCCAAATGACGCCCTAGAGTTGCCTTGTGGTTAGGGACAGGTAGTCAATCCTCCTCTCGTGCCGCCATGGAGCTACCATGGGACGGGTTGCACTAACGGTTTGGAAATGATAGTAGAAATGGTTTTGGAAAATGGGGAGTGACATGCATGACATTGCATCCCATTGTGGCATAAGTATAATTATGACTTGGACAGTCGATTTTCTTGCTATGTTTACCCCGGTATGACATGATCCCGCTTCTCTACTTTTCTACTTATTGTTTGGATTCACGGGGTCACAAGAGGTGTGTCTTAGGCACCACTTACTGAGCAATTTGCTCACCTCTTATATTTAACATTTTTCAGAACACAGAAGGGAAGTGGCGGACGACGATCCACCACATACTTAGACCGGATTTGAGGCCATTGTTTTGTAGTCTTTTGTATATGGAGCCATATTCTTTTGTATAGAATCGTGTTTTTTTGTATAGCCTTGGTGTATTTTGGATGGTTTTGTAACTAAGGAAGTTGTGACTATCACCATATCTATGGATTTAAACTTGATGTAATCAAAGCTTAATCTTTGTAAATGATTTTGGAATAATGTAAGAATTTGTAACTCTATGATTTGGATGAATATTTAATTGATAGGATGTTATATATATTGTTTTTGCATTGCGTTGGGACAATTTTAGACTTTAAATAAGGTCACTAAGGGACCAAAGGAGTACCCATGTGCATAAGTGTTTGATTTTAGGCTTTCAGGACATTTTTTAATTTCTGGACTTGGGGAACCGATACCACATCCAGGAACTGGTTCCACATCTAGGAACCAGTTCAAGGGGTACTTGGTTCACGTTTTGGACATTCTTTCCATGTGGAAACGGTACCACGATTTGGGAACTGGTTCCAGCCCTCCAATGGGCTTTTTGCCCTTCACAGTTTTATCAACTTTGATCACTTAATTTCGGACGGTCATAACTTTTTCGTTTCAAACCCAAATAGGGTCAGTCTTGAGTTCATTTTCAAGGATTTTAAGTTATCTTTCCAATGGGACCAACCTCATCCTCAATTTCCATTCATGTTGAGAGTTATGACTATTTTAGTGAAATAGTGTCGGAATTTCCCTTGAACCGGGTAAGGGCGCTTTTAGGAAATTACATCCGGTGACCGTAGGACCTCACCGAGCATCATGGAATGATTAATAATGATTATTTTAAATCTCATTTGATTAGGTTAAGGATGGATTACCCTCTCATATTGTAAAATGACCATTTTACCCCTAGTGTGTCCTCGGGTTTGGTTAAGGACCCGGATAGCAATCCGGACCCCCGGTTTGGGTCGTTACAGTATAAATTAATAATTTTCATTTTAGATATTTATCTACAATACGAAAAAATTCTAGTCAAATATTCCTTACCACTATCACTATGGGGAATTATTATTCAAATCATAATGCTTAATTTGTTCGATATCTCCTATCTTTATGGAAAATATTTTCTTCCACACTGTCTTTATCAATAATAACAGTAGGTTTCTCAATTTAAAATGCTAAATCAAGATTTAGCACATCTAAAATTTAAACTTAACTTACTAATTCTATTATGAGAAGTTAGTCCTATTGAGAATCAAAACAAATGTAGCATGTGAATTAAGGGATGTAATAAAACAAACATAATAAGATAAAATGTTCACAACAATAATACTTTGAGTTAACAACACGTATATATAACTTAAAAATATAAATACAATGCATAACTATAGTACCCCTTTGGGGGACAACTATAAAATAGTAATAATGATGCTTATTTGTATTTGTATTATACCTTCATTGGTAATGCATTATTTAATTAAACAGATAGGTTACATTTGGATATCTTATATATACCCAATTAAAAATATATATAACCCCTTAATTTTTATTTAATCACTTGAAAATCAATTCCCTTTGAAGAATTATTTCTCATAATTAAATAAACTACAACGTTGTATTGAAGGGCCTAAGAAGCTACCTTAACGTCCTCATTTCTGCTACCTGAATTATTCATATATATCGTAAAAAATCATAAGCATCGTAATTTATGAAATATTGCAATTATGTTTACCACTAAAATTAATATTCATCAACCATTATGGTTGGGCCACTTTGGTAGCTACCAACATTTACATAATATGCATATTAAAGTTTACTACTAAAATTTAATATTCATCAATCATCATAGTTAGGCCACTTTGGCAACTACCAACACTCACATAATATGAATATTAAATTATCTAATGACATATTCATCATTAAGTTATGTTTACTACTAAAATTAATATTCATCAACCATTATGATTAAGCCACTTTGATAGCTACTAACCCTCACATAATATGAAAATTAAATTAGCTAATAACTAATTAATCATTAATTTACCCATTTAACATTATACACACATACTCATTCTGATCGATCCAAGTTTAGGTAAGCTCGATCCCAGAAATTAATAGTCCGAAAATTCAATAAAAATATCATTTTACTCTATATATACTTAATAAAACATATTATTTTTAATTTCGGGCTTCGAGATCATAATTGAATCAATCTAAAATTGATTCTCCATCATGTATGCATGTATGGGTACAAAACAATAATTTATTTGTGAAGCGACCCGAGTTTTTCAACCGGGTTCGTTAATGATGAACCGAAAATTGACCCGGTAACGAATCCAAAATGCGGAAGTAAAAGATAACTCAAAGTCTTTAGAGATATAAAGCATCTCTAAGACACCAATGTGACCTTCCATGAAGTCACGAAGCTCAATGAGAACGAATGCGGAAACAAAGGGTCAAAACGGACAAAAACCATAACCAAAGGGCAAAATGGTCAACTCACCATTAAAAGGAGAAACTTGACTCTAAACAAGTCAAATAAGGTGGAAACAACCTAATCAATCATTTCAAAACTTTTCAAGAGGTTATAAGAACATTGGACAAGAATCTCACAAAACGCCTTTTCTCGGTTTAAGCGAAAACCGACACACTCTCACTAAAACTTGAATAACTCCCACTGTGATTAGAATGTGACAATGATATTGGTACTATTGGAAAGCTGACTCAAAATTCATGAATTTAGGCTCAAGAATCACCCCATTTGGATTTAAAATGAAGGAGTTATGGTTATTTCTAGCTATTTCGGTCGACCGAAATGACCCATCGGACGACTAAAATGGACAAAATTTCAGCTGAAAACAAGTCTTTAAGGCTTGGTTGGTTTGATACACCAAAAGGAACCATCGGTCGACCGAAATGACCCTAAACACTGACTTTAGCTATTGGAAAGTGAAGTTTTAAGGTTCAAACAAAACCCAAAAGGCTTCGGTCGACCGAAATGCCATTTCGGTCGATCGAAATGACTCAAGAAAGTGCAAAAATTTCAGGTTATGCACTCAAGGCTGAAAGTTTACTTAGAATCCCCCATGGCATGTTCAATTCACATAATACGCTAGTGTGTGATAATGTGAACATGCACGCAAGTGTAATATGGATATTTAAACATGCTATAATGGCCCATGGCCTTATTATACTCTATTTACAAAATTTGCCATGATTACACTCTATTTACAAAATTTGCCATGCCGAACCTCAAAGTTGGAAAAGTTTACATTTCAAGAACAAAACTTGCAATTTAAACACATACACTTGGATCTTTAAGGTTGGTGACCCTTGGCCACAAATCATACATATCAGATAGGTTCCAAACAACTAACTTAAGTATACTTTACATACAATGAGACAAAAATAGCATATTGAACCTATCTAGTGCTACAACATCAAAAGAGAAACTTGAACATGCTAACACTTGCATGTAAACAAGAATGCTTTGAAAGAAACTTCAAATCTCCAAACCATCAAAGATAAGTACCAATCTCCATATCTTGAATCTTGTACCTGAAATATGCCCCAGTGACGTAGGGGTGAGCAACATAAAGCTACTCGTAGGAAATGAGCATGCATCGACCTACGTTTTACAAGTTTGCATGATTTAATCATTGTGATTCATTCCACCTAACGTCTATGTCAAAGGTGAGACACAGGGAGCATCCTAACTATCTAAGATCATTACTAGTATAAAACACATCCTTTATGCAATTTCAACAACCTAAGAGCATGCTACACACAGCAACACGATATAACATGCTTACACAAAGCAACAAGATAGAAACATGCTTACACAAAGCAACAATATAAGAATATGTTTACACCAAGCATCAATATAGGAACATGCTTACACAAAGCAACAAGGTATAGATTTTCCAAGTAATCAACTTAAAATCTAAAATGCGAAATCAACTAAATATAACAATTTAGTATAATTAGAATATCTAATACCACACATAAAGACATAGATTCTCTAGACTATCAACTAGAAATCTAAAAGTGTGAGATCAACTAAATATAACAATTTAGTAGAGTTAGAATATCTAATACCACACATCATGACATAAATTCTCTAGATTATCAACTAGAAATTTAAAAGTGTGAAAACAAATAGTGGAAGACTTGGACATCACGTCTCGGATTTCTGCCGAGAACAAAATGGTTATTCCGGGTATTAACCCGCTAGGAAGACCACCCTAGTGCGCACTATCTCAATTGGGGAGAACTCATACTTCCTGCACTAAAGCCGAACTTTAGCCATGTCACATGTAACAATATCCTAAGAGATTCTAAAATATATATCAAATTCAAAACTTATATATATATATAATAAGGCATACAAACCACCTTCCATGCACAAGTAGGTTGAAACCACACAATCCATGTCTTAGGATTCAAATTCTAAAATGGCATACATAATGTCAACACGAAATGTACAATTCATTACACAAGTCAATCATATATCCAATATTGGAAACAAGTTCTCATGAATATAATTTTAACAACAAGGTACTCAATGCTTAAAACATAATCAAGTGAATACACCACAAGTCTAAATCCATGATCTTAAAATAGTAGCAACTTTTAAAACATGATTAAATCTATGAAACAATAAGATATAATTTAATTAAATAAAAATAATTAAACCCTCTATATTTTCATACTCAACCAAATGCTCTCAAATTAAAGTATGTTAACCAACATGTCAAAACTTAATTTAGAAGCATACTCAATGTCATGCAAGGTATGGCCATGAACTTTAATCTTTCACAAAAAATAAATATTAATTAAAAAGTGCAATCCTTATTTAATTAATCCCAATTTAATATATGTTAACCAACATATTAAAACTAAACTTTCTAGCATGCCACAATCCAAATCAAAGTTACACATCATCATGAATTTTAAATCTTATACAAAGAAATAAAAATTACTAACTTTCTAGATTTGATACAAGGCAAATATATAGGTTGTATAATCATGGAAAACACATAATACAACACACAAATAATCCTAAAGCATTCCCTACCTCCATTTGAGATGAAATCTCAAATCCCCACCAAAATGGAAGTGCTCCGAATCCGACGAAACTTCTAGGTTTTATCGGGGACAACACCGTGAACATAACCCCCAAGGAAGCCCCATCAAATTCATAAATTGAATCCAAACTCGAACTCAAGGAATGGCCAAAACTGAATTCTAATAAGGGGGAAAGGAAGAGCACGTCGAGAGGAACAATAAACACAAAGGTACTACACCTTTTCAACCAAGAGAAGTAACCGGAAAAGAAGAGAGAAGCATGGCAGCCATGGCTGCCATGAGATCCGGCCAAGAGAGAGGAGGGAGAGAGAGAAAAATCTGATTTTTCAACTAAAGGCACCTTATTTATAGAAATATCTCAAAAAGTGCCCCGATGGGCCCCGCCGGGTCCGAAAAAGTGAAATTTGCGCAAACGCGCTCAAACGGCAAAACTCTGTAAATGAAATGATTCAAAATCAGAAAATAAGAATAACAGAAGAAACAGTGTCAAAAAGTGAGTCCTGAGCAGAAAGTTATGCCCCAAACAAGTTTGGCGCTAACTAGGGCCAGAAACCCTGAAACTAAAAAACATCGACCAGGAGGAAATTCCAAGAGTACACGACTCGACAAAAAGTGGAAATGAATCCCGTATGAGGATCCAGGCTCAAAACAAGACATTGAGCAATAACTTTCATTAATTGCACAATGGCCCCTCCAAAAAGTGAAAACTGCGAAACTGCCCCAGAATGAAAATATCTTCCAAAAGATATTTTCTTAGAAACCCCTGAAATAAAATATCTTCAAAAGATATTTATGAAAAACACCCCAAGAAAAGAAAAAGATTCCAAAGAACTGTGCATCTATGCCCCTATGGACACTAGGAGCAACCAGAGTACTTTACTACAAAAGTAAAGATACGTATTTCATGAAAACCACTGAGAATGAAGATACGTGAAGTCAAAAACCAACTCAGAACACAAGAAGTGTGGTTACGCCAACAAAGTGACAAACGGGGAAAAGACAAAATAAGGAAAAAGACGAAATAAGGAAAAGGACGAAAAGTGAATAGTGTCTAAAAAGTGAAAATATGGAAATGACTCGATCCTCAAAGGAAGTTGTCAATTCAAAGAAAAGAGTCTCAGAAATCATTTTAGAGCACTTGAAATGACACTAATCGATAAGAAACCAAACTCAGAAAGGAAAAGACAACGGAAAAAAAAAAAAAATTATCCGAAAAATCCGGGTCATTACAATTTGCATATCCAATAAGATCAAATTTATAGATTCACATTTTATTTTAAAAAATTCAGATAATAAAATAAATAAATACACATGCTTTATGTATTTAATAATTTATTAAATTTTATATAATTAATAAAATAGAATCTGAAATACAAATGGGTTACATAAAAATAATAATAATAATAATAATAACAAACAATACCAGCTAATATTATTTTTAAATTCCAATTAGTATGCCAATCATGCAGGGAAATAAAAAAACAAGGCAAACACATTAATAGATTCATCATGTTTGTCTTATTATACATATATGTATAAGTTGCAATTAACTTTCTGGCAATTCAGTTAGGCTCTGAAATCGATGTATGTAAACCAAATAAATGACCAAACCGATCAAAATTTACGAACCCATAAATTGATCAAAACATATATATAGCGCGAATTCCAAATTAATCAATCATTCAATCATTTAATTTTAATTTTATTTATACATATTATTTATATAACGTTAAAGGAAAACAATGAGTCCGTAAACTGTGACGACCCTGGTTTTTAGGCCAGCGTGTCCTGTGATGAACCGAAAATTGACTCGATAATGGATCCGATATGCGGAAGCGAAAACAGAAAACAAGACTCTAAGAAGTCAAAATGACCTTCCATGAGGTCGTGGAACTCAATAAGAACTGATGCGGAAGCAAAAGATCGAAAATATGACAAATAAGCCCCCAGGGGCAAAATAGTCATTTCTAAAAACTGTAGATTCGGGTGCCACCGAGCACACCGCTGGAAGGACAACGAAAAACTAATCAAGATGGACTCAAGAATCGCATGATTCAGAGTCCGAACGAAGGAGAAACGACATGACGAAGAAAAACGAGCACTTAAAGCAAAAAGGGTAAACTGGTAATTATCTAGGAAGAACTGGGTGCAACTGAGCACACCATTGGAAAGACAGCGAAAAATTAGTCAAGTTCAAAAAAAAATTCACTTGAATCGGAGTCCAGACGAAGGAGAAAAGCCCAGCAGAAGAATTGACATCACGGCGGCCCAACGAGGGGCCATGGCGCACACGGCGCCCATGCGCGAGCCCACCGGCGCCCAAAGACATGGTTGGTGGCAGCTCTTGGCTGCTGCTACATTTTTTTTGATCTGCCCAAAACTGAGGCTTGAAATGGAGGTCAAGACGAGTTTTTCTGGAAAAACACGAAGAAGAAACCCCCCCTAAAATCGAGTTTTCTACCCGACATTGTGAATGGAATCGAAAAAAACTCACTGTGAAATCCCCAAAATGCCCCTAGATCAGAACTGAACAAGAGGGTCATAAAGCTGCTAAATGAAAACTGGAAGCTGAAACTTCACGAGAGATTTTCGGTACCAAGACGACATTTTCTGGAAAAACACGAAGAAGAAACCCCCCCTAAAATCATGTTTTCTATTCAACCATGTCAAAAGAAGAAAATAAAACTGATGTGAATGGTCTATAATGCCCTTAAATCAGAATATGCAAAAAAAATGCGAAATGAATTTACAAGAGGCTCAAAATACAAACGATAAGGTTTTGCCCGGAAACGACTATGCACGCAAACGTAACTTACCTATTTAGATGCGCTACAATGATCCATGACTTAAAAATATAGCCGATACAAAATCCGACCACCCAACGGGCAAAAAGGCAAAAATGGACTTGGAATGGAAAACATGGAATCCAAAAATGTAAAATGGAGTCAAATGACCATTTGGCCCTTGGTCACACTTCATACAAGATTAATAAGACCCAATAAAAGAATGAAAATGGAATTCCCACACCCGATGCAACCATGGTGAAGTAATGATTTGCGATTTTTCAAGGTTTTCATAATATTTCATGAAGTTAAAAAGTTGCATAGAATACAATATACATGTCATTGGCCTCCGGCCTCATCTCATACATATCAAATACATTGAATGGAGTGTACTTAAGTACATATTACATACATGGAATCAAAAATACATATTTTGACATATAAGTCTACAAAATGACATTTCATGCTAACATTTGCATGAAATGGAAACTTGAAAGCTACTCGACATCCAAGGAATGCTAGGCTTCACGAAAACCTAGTCTTCGTACCTGAAATATGCCCCAGTATCGTAGGGGTGAGTAACATAAAGCTACTCGTAGGAGATGAGCATGTATCGACCTAGTATTTTACAAATTTATCACCTTAAGGTGAAACATGTTAAAGGGGCTGATGCCACTTACGTCTATGTCCAAGTGAGACTCGGGGAGCATCCTAAGCTACCTTAGAGTCTAAGCAACAAGAATCATGATATACATACGTGTATGAAACGAATCATGGTTGGGATAATCTAAAGAACACGACAAGAAGAATGCTTGAGCATATATTAACATGAATTGCATTTTCAATACAATTGAATTAAGTCTAGAGTAATCCATACAACATAACAAAAGCATATTTGAATACAAGTTAACAAGAATCACATTATTCATGCAATTCAACAACAAAAGAGCATGTTATACAATGCAACAAGGTTTAAGTTCTCAAAGCCATCAACTTAGAATCTAAAGCACAAAATAACAGTAGTGGTTCATGCTACCTAACGTCTATATTATAAATGAATCAATAGGATCAATCCTAAGCTTTATTAGAACGTCAAAACAAGATTTTCAATATCGATGCAATTTAACCAACATTGGAACTTCCAATACAATGCATAAAGCACAATTTCGCAAAGTTAACATCCTGTAACTTAAAATGGAACGACAAATAAGAAACAACAAGTTACAACATCATCTAGTTATCAACTTAAAAATGAAATGCGAAATCAAACAAAGTGGATACTCGGACGTCACGCCGGATCAGACTGACAACATAGTTACTTTAGGGTTACTAGCCCATGGGTAACCTCCCTATGTGCGCACTAGACCATATAGAGGGACTATCCCCCATACTAGAACCACGTCCTAGCCATAGTCAAACAACGACATCCCCAAGTTTCCAAAATCAACAAGTTGTGCAACAACGCATATATCAACAGGAATATGCAAGATAATCAACCATCTACCAAGCACAACCAAATTTGGAAACCTATACAATATATGCTCTAAGTCCACAACTAATATGATGTGATGAATGTCGAATCTTTAGTGTGCGATTCGTTACACGCTATGCATGAATGATGTTAAATACGAAATGTGCAAATCATTACACATGACAACAATATATTCAATAAGGAAAACATATTTTCATGAGTATAAACATAGAAACTATGTTATCCAATGCTCAAAACATAACCAAATGAATATACAACAAGTCCATGTCTAGGATTTTGATATAGAAACGATTTTCAAACACAATTAAATCCATGGCTCGATTCGATAGAATTTAATTAAATAAAAATAATTAAATTCCTTAGATTCTAATTCAATTCCAAATAACCTCAAATTAATACATATTAAGGAACATGGCATGGTCATCACCTATATCCATTCTAAAACTCAATTAGGTTATTGGAACAACAAGTAGAACTCTAATTAAATCATGCTAATTTAATTACCAAGGTTCTAAAGCAACTTCAAATGGTCCACAATTAATATATACTAGTAAACAAGTCATAGCCAATACAAATATCAAGTTAAAATCTTAATTAAGCTAATGGTACCACAAAATAGATTTTAATTAATTCTTTTAATTAAAATCTCTAGATTTTCAAACTTAACCGAATGCTCTCAATTTAACAAATCTTAGAGAACATGCCAAGGACTAATGTAATATCACATTACAAGTTTATTTCATTCAATTTACGACCATGTAAATTAAACTTTCACTAAAGTTAAATATAAATTAAAAGTTGCAATTCTAATGTAATTAATCCCAATTTAATACATGTGAACAACCATACCAAAACTTAATTTTCTAGTATGCCACAATACAATTCCAAGTTGTATATCACCATGAGGATTAAATTTTAAACAAGGAAATTAATTAAATGAAAGGTTTCCAAACCTCACCGAATATTCTAAATAAAATATATGTGAACCTATATGGCATGTAGATCAAGAATATCAAGTCGGAATTCGAATGGAGTGAATAGTGCACTCGGGGCAAATTAATTAATCAAATTAATTAATAATTACTAATTTTCAAAACACCTCCAATTACTTTCAAATTCAACTATGTTGAAGAGCATGCTAAGGCCTAATATAATATGTTAACACATATTAATTTCAAACTAGTTAAGGCCATGTGAATTAATCTTTCACCTAAGATAAATATTAAATAAAATCTTTAATACTTATTCAAATGTTCCAATTTTAATACACGACAATGAGCATATCAAGGGGCAATATAAAATCATGCTACGTGTTTAAACCAAGTCTTGAGCAACCGGGAAAATTAGATCCCGTACAAGAAAAATAAATAATAAAATCTCTAAATTTTATATTTAATCATGCAAACAAGTAGTATAAGCATCACAAGCATGTTATATAACAAGAATTTAAACCTAGAACATCTCCTACCTTAATTTGAGATGAAAATCCCAAAGGCCCACCAAAATAAAAGTGCTCCGAATTCGACGATACCGAGAGGTTTTGTCGGGGAAAACACCGTGAACAAGAATCCGCAAGAAGCCCCATGAAAATCATAACTTGACCTCAAAACCAAACTCAAGAAATGGTCAAAATTGAATTCTAATAAGGGAGAAAGGTAGAGCACGGCGAGGGGAATAACAAACGTTAAGGCCGAAGACTTTCCATCAAGGAAAAGTGAACCAAAAGAGGAGAGAGAAGATGACAGCACCCCTTGGGCTGCCATGGGAGCTCTAGGTCGTGCATGAAGAGGGGAGAAGATGAAAAATGAAATATCTCATCCTCCTTTTATAGAAATCTCAAAAAGTGCCCCGAACGGGCCCCGCCGGGTCCGAAAAAGTAAAATTTGAGTAGACGCGCTCAAATGGAAAAATTTTGTGAACAAAAAAGATTCAAAATAATAAAATATGAACAACGGAAGAAATAACATCAAAAACTGAGTCCCGAGCAGAAAGTTATGCCCAAAACAAGTTTGGCGAAAACCGATGCCAGAAACCCTGAAATTGGAAAACATCGATCAGGAGGAAATTCCAAGAGTACACAACTGGACGAAATGTGAAAATGAATCCCGTATGAGGATCTAGGCTCAAAACAAGACATTTTGCAATAACTTTCATTAATTGCACAATAGCCCCTCCAAAAAGTGAAAACTGCACTTATGGCCCAGAATAAAAATATCTTCCAAAAATATTTTCTTAAAAACCCCTGAAATAAAATATCTTCAAAAGATATTTACGAAAAATATCCCAAGAAAAGAAAAAGATTCTAAAGAATTGTGCATCCATGCCCCTATGGACACCGGGAACAACCAGAGTACTTTCTTGAAAAAGTGAAGATACGTATTTCGTGGAAACCACGCAAGATCAAGATATATGAAGTCAAAAACTAACTCCGAGCACGAAAAGTGAGGTTGTGCCAAAAACTAACAAACGGAGATAAGACAGAATAGGGAAAAGGACGAAATAGCGCACAGTGTCGAAAAACGAAAAATGTGAAAATGACTTGATCCTCAAAGGAAGTTGTCAATCTACGGAAAAGAGTCTCAGGAACCAATTTTAAGTACTCGAGATGACACTAAGCGACACAAAACAGAGCTCAGAAAAGAAAATTAAACGAAAAAAATACATTCGTAAAATTTCAGGAAAAAGGAAAGGAAGGCAAATGACCGGGTTGTTGCATAAACTATACACTTTGATACCATATGTAAACTTTAATAATTTGTATTAAGCATTTATCACAAATAAACGTGAATCCCAAAATCTTAGAATTTATTATTCTCACATACCTATAATGTATAAATAAATAGTTAGATATAAATATATAGATCTGTAATTACAAATCTCATTGAGATCAAGTCCAATGTCAAGATCCTTTAACAACAAACTAAGCTTCAACTCCAAACAATATGCAAAGCGTGGAAACTGATTTCTCTCTTTTGGCCTTTTGCACACATAAAAATTATAGCTTGTTGTTTCATTAGCGTACATAATTGATGGGATATATACACTTTTAGTAATCTTAATTCCACTTTCCATTAAAGTAAAGAATAAATAGGAAAACACTTCTCCAATAATTAATTACCATAAAGTAATTTATAAGTTGACTAAATAATATAATTTTAATCGAATATCTATTTATTTAACCATTAATTAAAGAAATATATCACATGTCCAAATCATGTGAGCTACACAATTAATAAATAATCCTACAATTAAATTATATGTAAATACTTTTTTTTAGGATGAATATAATAGCAAATGACAATTAAATCAACATTCCTCACTTATCCCACCAAACACCCAAGTCGCAAAATATATATCAAGTAAAACAATCTTTAGGAGAGGCAAAGAAATGGGTGATGGGCTCTGTTTTTGCCTCATCCTAAACAACCCCACCCAAATCAGTGTAGACTAGTCCGCCAAGTTCCTCTCCGCTCCGCTCTCTCTCTTTCCCTTCCTGCTCAATTAAATCCCTGATCCCAGAGTCACACCACAGCGAGAGATCATCTACGGTAGAGGTTCCTCTTTGGTGAGGTTCTCTGTTTTCAGAGTTGTGTTTTCTCCACTGGGTTTTTTCTATGGGATGGCTTTCCTCCTCCCTCCCGGCATCGATTGGTGTGGGTGTTCGAACCCGTTGGCCGTTCGACCTTACTGGCTTGTTCGTTCGAGGGTTTTGAAAGGTGGATGGGTTTTGGGCCGATTTCCATTGGGTTTCCCTTTTGATCCCGGTATTTGTTTGGTTTGCTTGGCTTTTCTGGTCGTCCTCCTATTCCCTGGTCTTTTGTGGGTCTGCAGCGGGCGGTTGTCTGTGATCATGCTTTTTGTGGCCATGTGTTGTGAATTCTGGTTGGTTGCTGCACGGGATATCCTGTTCCCGGTTTCGCTAGTTGGGAAAGGGGCGTTGTTTTCTTGGTTCAGCGTGCCGGATGTTCTATCCTGTTTCGGGTTGTTGCGCGTTGGCCGTGTTATTGAAGCAGTTTCGCTGCTCCTTTTTCTTGCTCGGTTCAGAGCTGCCTCTCCTCCGGCCGCCATTGACTATGGGTCGTGGTTTGTTGTTGCCGGTCATCTTCATGAGGCTGGGTCTCCTATGGGTTTATTGTGGTTTTCGTTCTTGGTGGTGTTAGGTTTCCGCTGCTGCTTTCCCTGCTTGTGGTTCGCCGGCGATTGGTCATATCCCTTGGTCTATCTTGGGCCGCGTCACACATGGACTGTGTTTTGTGTTGTGCAGGGTGTGTACGTCTGCTCTCAATCCTTCTTATGAGTGTTGGTGTTGGATATCACTTGCTGCTACAGCTTTTTTGCCTTGCCTGGTCAAGGCTTTGTAGGGTCTATCTGTCGTTTTGTGTATTTTGGTGCTTGTGCCTGTGGCTTTGGTTCTCTTTTGTGGTTCTGTTGGGTCTGTTGCTTGTAGATGCCGTAGGGCTCTTGTCTTTGCCAATGACAAAAAAAAAAAAAAAAAAAAAAAAAAGAAGTAAAAAATCTTTAGGAGCTTCATGTATCTCCGCAGAGGATTTGCGGCCTAATAGTCTACATGTACGCCTACGATTTTTGCCCAGAGGTGGAAAAAAAAAAAAAAAAAAAAAATTTAATAGGGTCGGATCTTGGGCCAAACTCAATCCATTTAAAACCCCAGCTTAAAACCCTTCAGAGTTAGTTTTCTGGTCCCCGAAAAGCGTTTCGACTATGTTTTGGGCCGTATATTTAGAACTGAAAACGTGGAGGTATTGCCAACAAGAGAAGTTCGCTAGTCATGGCGTCGAATATATGCACACACACATATATATATTCAAACCCCAGTTGCGTATCAAGAACGTCGCTAGAAGAGATACCAGGCGGCCATGATAGCCAAGGTATCTCTCCGTCATACAGTTCTCTGAGAAGTTCAGGTTGAATTCGTGATCTGTGTAAAGTATACTCGTTGGATACAGAGTCGAACGAATGCGGTTCTCGGTTGTTAGAAGAGTTTGAATGTCGGAGAAACGAAAAATGAGAGGATTTGAAGGAAGGCTGTGTGAGGAGTTCTCAGCTGGGTATTATGGAATCTGCACAGTTGGAGGAATGCTCAGTGCTGGTACTACCCATCTTGCAATAACTCCGCTTGATGTCTTAAAAGTGAACATGCAGGTAATTTCTCGCACTCACTATTATAGGTTCGCTCGCTTCATTGATACCATAACTGGAGGAATTTGAATGCTTTAGTTTGAGATTATTGATGGGTTTTGCTTGTTTTTATACCAATATTCTGGTTTTTCAATTGCTCTTATGATTATGCTACATACCATGTTCATTTCTTGGTTGATTACTGAAATTCGATGAATTTTGGCTGTTTGAACAAGATATTTTGCATTATTTTACTTGGTATACATTTGATATTGATTGGAATAAATAGGGTTTTTAGGAATGGGTCAAGTGCAAAAAACACTTCTGTACCATGCTTACTATGCTTACCGTGCATATCACACCCATCACAAGCACAAAACTATTGATTTGGTGCAATTAAGTCCCACCTAACATGATATGCCCAATTTTACATATTATTTTTTAAAAAGGTCATTTGTGAAATGATGAAAAAGGCCAAAATTTGAAAGGTTTGTTTAAGTGTGAAAACACCCCTCTTCTATGCTTATTGTGCGTAGCACACCCCTTGTGTGGACAAAACACACCCAAAGTAAAAAAATATATAGTGTATTTCTATTCTACATTTTTGTTCTTTTATTATATAGTGTATATATTATTTTTGAAAAATATAGAGAGAAAAAACACTAAAGCTGTAGAAGAAATATATAGAGAGAGACTTATCAAAAAAATATATATATAGAGAGAAAAACCTCAAAAGTGAAATTTACTGTTTATCTAACTCTCTGTCATTCTTTTAGTATTTAATTTCAATTTATATTAAAAGCAATAAGACTCGTGCAAACAAAATTTTATTTTTTGAATATTTATATATCTCTTAAAAGGTGTAGAGGATATATATATAGAGAGAGAGAAAAAATCTTCAAAAGTGGGTTAATTTTAGTTTATGCGCACATAACACCCCTCTACTATGAGATTATTAGTATACACCCCCTTGGGCATTTTCAGAAGGCTAAAAGGATAAAATGGGCATTAAAGCATTACTTTATGTCAGAGATTTGCAAAAAGTAATTTGAGGGGTCTTTCCTTATAATTTTAAAACATTAAAGGGGATAGTAGCACACTTTTTAAAATACGGGGTGAAAGTGCTATACGGAGTATACTTTAGGGCTTCGTTCGGTAGGAAAGAAAAAATTTGGATGGAAGGGAGAGAAGAAGGGATGGATGAGACATCCCTAGAGAAGAGATTATGTTCTTCCATTTTTTTTGTTTGATTTGATGGAAGAGAAAAGAATACGATCACAATTTATTGTGATTGTTAGGAGAGAAGGAAAGAGAGAGTTTTAAATTGTTTTTACTATTATGTGTAACACTATCTACAATATTGTAGTTTATAGAGGATAATATTGTAATTTAAAAGTTGTATAATTTAGGAATTATAATTCAAAACTTCCATAATAGCACCATTTGTCTTCTCTCCTCTGTTTTGCCCATATTTGGAGGGATGAAAATTTGTAAAGGAGGAAGGATTATTCATCCCTCCTATTATCCTCTCTCTCCTTGTCTCCTCTCTACCAAACAAAGGAAGTTTGTTCATTCCTTCCTATTTTCTCTCCACCCTTGTTTCTTCCTTCCTACTGAACAAAACATAGGGGTGTTTTCTGCACTTTACCCTTTTAGGAATAGCTCGTTGGGTTTTTATTAGATCATAAGAAATTCATATTCCTTATCAAACATGGAACTTTGGGTTATGAATTTAAATGTATGGGAGAAATGGAAGAACACCGAAGAGTAGAAAAGCAAGGTGTAATAGTTCGCATGGTATTAAACAAGTTCTATGACAGTTTGATACCCATTGATTAGTATTAGAGGTGAAGGTTCCATCTCTGGTATATGGAAAACGTTGTCTCAGTTGTAATGGGGATTTCCTTCATGGTGGAGTCGATTGATCTTGTTCTTATTTATCATGGTGCTTACAAACTTGTGATTACTGATAGAAAAATTCTGTCCATATAAATGACATAATAAATACAAATAGTATCTCTCCCTTGTGAAATAATCAATAATCAATACTTATTTATATGTTGAAGCCATGTATTAGATAGAAAACCTACAATGTTAAGAATATGAGTGGAGGGAGTGTCAAACAGCTTGCATAATATCCTTTTCAATAGAGACCACATCCTTAAAGGGGTTAGAGTATATGGAATCTGGAGTAACTCTTCTCCCAAATGTAATAAGCACTAGTAACCAACCCGTAGCCAGCAGAGTCATGTTCACTTGGCATTTTAGAGTCTTGCTCTTGAGGTTTACAGTTGCCCAAGCAATCAAACCTTGGATAGAGGTCATTGAAGAAGATCAGGTAGTAAAGAGTTTCAATTTTTGCTCTACAAAAAAATAAGTGGCTTTCTGAATAATACTCTTGTTTATCATAACATCCTGAGTATGAAACCTCCCTCTAGCAATCAGCCACATAGTGTAAGCATGTCTGATAACATACCCTTTGAACCAAATTACGTGGTGCAAATCAATCTTACTCCTTGAAGGTCTAAAGGTGTTCATGCTTCCTTGATGGACAAGGGTTTCATGGAATATTTTCTTCTGAGGATTAGGAGAAATAGAAAGGAGTTCCCTCTGAATATCCATCATAGAAGGGAGAGAACTAACAGGCCAATTCTAGTGGTCATTCTCAATAATATCGGCAACTAGCGCTTCTTTACTCAATCCAGATTGGTAAATAACTCGAGTCTCGATCTATGATAATAACTTTCTTATTATCTTGCATGGACATTATTTCTACTGATTATTTCATTTATTATTAAACCTCAGTGTAGGTGTATTTCTTGCACTGTGAAACATGTGTATCAAAGATTGGTAGGAAACAAGTGGTATTGATAGAGAACAAATATGAAGAAGTGGTCTTCATGCCTATGCTTTGTTGGTTTCTATTAGGTGGTTGGCATTTCTCCAAATTGCAAAAGGAGATAATAGTGGTTATGTTTTGGGGGCAAGTTGTTGCAAAAGAGGGTTCGGGGTTAGTTTTTTGAATTTTCATTAGCTAGATTGAGGTCATTAGTTCTCCCATTCCTCTTGTTTTTCCTGTTACATGAAAAAAATATAATTATGTTAAATTCATTAGGAAATGATTCACTCTTTAAATTAGGTTATATCAGAAGGCTATCATTCACGACTCCCACAATGAGCTAGACGATCATCTGGACATTGAGCTGTAGAAGATCCCTGAAATCTTACTCCTAACTCAGACAGTGGATCAGATGCATTAGGGTGTCGTCTTATCCTTTGTTCATACAGTGGGAGTCGTCACGCTAGACTTCAATGGGGCTAATCTAGAGAGAAGGTCCTCGTTGTAGTATTTTAGTTTTCTCACTTGTTTAAAAAAAAAAAAAAAAAAATGGCACCCTTTTGAGTTGTAGTATCCGAGGAGAAGAGGTTCTTGTGAGTTGTTCGCCTCACAATCACACACCCTTTTATTTATATAAGTAAATAATGTATTAAAGAGCGTTCAAAAGGGGAACGCATTCCTCAAAAGCTACAAAAGGCCAAAAAGGGGCCTCTAAGCCCTCAAAGAACCCAAAAAAGGGCCTCTAAATCATATGCTTGTAGGGAATTTGGTGAGGCCTATCATTGAGGGGAGATCCTTGCAATATATGGTAGGCAAGGCTTATCCTAGAGGGGAGATCCTTGCGAGTAGGTAGCATAAAACCATAGGCTATGTCATATGGTTGTTAGAAAGGTGGGACCACATTAAAGACCACGTGTGCCTGTGGATAAGGGAGAGAAGGGAGCAACGTGGAGATTACCTGTTCAGATGGCTACAACATCTGTTTGCAGGTAGACTCATGTGGACAATCAACAAGAAAATACTCCTTTACATGATCAAATAAGAAAATTAGGGGTTGTTTGTAATGAGAGACTGGTTGCTTGGCGGGAGAATTGTGCAATCAAGCCCTACTGGATGATAATAGGCCTTTTAGAAGTTCCTTGTTTCTCATGAGATTAAAGTAGTTTCCTTGCCAAGAATAATTTACATAAATCATGATCACTGTAAATAATATAATCAATGATAACATTATGTGGTGGATAACTTTGGTGATGAGGCATAAGACGTATAGGCTTAAATATCTGTCAAAGATAAGCATATAAAGAGTACACAATTCTGCTGATAATAATAGTACACAACCCTGTCAAAGATGAGCACAGAAAGAGGACACAATTCTGCCAAAGGCAATGGTCTACAACCCTGTCGAGAAGGCAAAGATCATAGATCTACCTCAGCTTGTAGTCTTGAGTGAGCCATTTAATTAGAAACAAAATATTTTTCAGTAATAATATTCTCGAGGAGACATTATACAAAAGACTGAATAAATCCTCAAAGAATAATAAGTGACATAAAACTTTCCAAAAAAAAATAATAATAAGTTACAGAATGGTGATTAGTTGCCTTCTTGGTGCTTACATGGCAATGAACGAGTGCCTGTTACCACACAAATTAAACAATTTTCTTTCTTTTTAAAATGAGGAATAATTTGTAACACTACCATTTATTACACCTTTTCCTGGTTAATCAAATATGGCATCACTTTTATTATTTTTTAATCTTCTACTTCTGCAATATTTTACATTGGCTGGTTATTTAATCCCCCTAAGTTTTCCATAGAACGCCTTGGTTTCTTGTAGGTTGTATCTTTCTGATGTAGGATGTTGACTTCAGGTGAACCCAATCCAGTATAATGGCATTATATCAGGTTTTAGTACTTTATGGAAAGAACAAGGCCCTTCTGCCTTTTGGAGAGGTTGGTCTGGTAAATTTTTTGGATATGGTCTTCAAGGTGGATGCAAATTTGGTCTCTATGAATACTTCAAGAAACTCTACTCCGATGTGCTGGTAGATCATAACAGGAGTGTTATATTCTTTGTCAGCAGTGCATCTGCACAAGTATTTGCTGATGTGGCTCTCTGTCCATTTGAAGCAATCAAAGTCCGTGTTCAAACACAGCCTAATTTTGCAAAGGGTTTGGTTGATGGGTTTCCAAAATTGTATGCGACTGAAGGACTTTCTGGGTAAATTGCCTGAAAACATAATTATCTTTTTGTATTTTTGTTTCTTTGTCATGCTTGCCTTCTATTATACTAAAGTTGGAATACATTTATATTTGAATTCAGCTTTTATAAGGGACTCATTCCACTTTGGGGTCGCAATATTCCATGTAACATCTTTACTTCCTTGCAGTTTTTCAAATTTTCTACTTGTTTGAAAATTTACTTGTTTAATATTCTTTCTGATTAGTTGACAAACATCATATTCTGCTTTGTTATGGTCACTTGTTCAGTATCGTTGATTAGCTAGAATATTTCAAGAAGCAGTGGTCATTCTGAGTTTTATGTTATTTGCTAAATATGCTGGTCCTCTATTAGCCAGTATATAATTGCACAGATCGATCTATCGTCCATTGTGTATGGTTTGCAAAGCGATTATATTCGACTAAAGAATACATGCATGTCATAGTTTAACATCCATTCCTTGGATTCATTCAGTTGTTTTTCTCGGTACATATTCTACTCTTATTAGCTTTTTCTGTTTTTACTTTGTTGTGATATATCGTGATATTTTCCTTTTTCTACTCTGTAATTTTTCTTATTTTTTCAGCAAATCAGTAAACTAAATCACTTTACAACCTGAAATTGTCAATTTTAGTGCATGGCAATATGGAACACTTGATAGTCTTGCATCCATATACCTTCCAGAACTCGAAATCTTATTAATGCCTGAAACTTCAATGCACAAGCCTTTGTTTGTTCAACACTACAGGGTTAATAATCAGCAGTACTGCCATATTTGGCATTACAAAATAGCATTTCCCTCTGTTAGTTGTAATCTTCATCAAGTATCGTATATTAAATTTTCACACGCATAGTATATTAAAAGCACATTTCTTCCTTTAACAATTTTCTGTTGTGTTTGTGTGGAAATATTTGTTTGGCAGTCTCCATGATAATGTTTTCGACATTTGAGCATTCAGTCGACATGATATACCGTAATGTTATTCAAAAAAGAAAGGAAGATTGCTCAAGAGCTCAACAACTTGGTGTGACATGCTTAGCAGGCTATACAGCTGGAGCTGTTGGTACCATAATCTCTAATCCTGCTGACAATATTGTTTCTTCTCTTTACAACAAAAAAGCTGAAACTGTGCTGCAAGTAGTGCCTCTGCACCAAAATCTTCTTTGGTTCAATTCAAGTTTGCTATTCAAAAGTATTAACTGCATTAATATGTTGTCTTTCAGGCCATGAAGAACATTGGGCTTGTCAATTTGTTTACTAGAAGTCTTCCTATTCGAATCACACTCGTGGGGCCTGTTGTAACTTTGCAGTGGTTTTTCTATGACACGATTAAAGTGCTAAGTGGACTGTAAGTGTATTTTTTCTGAACTTCTCAATCTTGTGGTGGACCATATGTGGCTATCACCGTGAAAATAAAAGAAAAAAAAAAAAAAAAACAAATGCTTTAGCAGTTGCACACCCGGTGTCAAAGTCCTATCAATTTGCAAATCTAGTGACCAACTTTGTCCTCCAATATTTTATATTTGGATGTCCCTAATATGTTTGCTGACAAATCTAAAGTGGTGTATGTCACACGTGGTGGTCCCCTTTACATTAGTATAAGAATATGCCAATCAAATTTATTAAATGGAGAGTCTTAACACTATAATAATACCATCCCTCGTGATACCTTACTCTTGCCCAAATCAACGTTTCCATGTTTACAAACTATCCCAGGGAACACATTGATTTCAAGGTCCAACTCTAAAATGGAACATTCATGTGAGCTTTTGATATTTGATGGATATGGGGTAGACAAATTTTACATCCTAAATGTTCTATTTTGTGGGTTGCCGAAATGCCCCCTAAAGATGTCGTCATTCAGTGTGATTAGTGGAGGACCTTTTGAACTATATTTTCTTTCTTCTAAATGTAATCTATGGTTGAAAATATTTCAGGCCTACTAGTGGAGGGCTAAGCAGGCATCTGGAAGGAGCTTGCTGATCAATGCATGGTGGTGATGCAAAATGGCATTTTAGTCGGGCAAAACGTAGGGACTGTCCCATGGGAAAACGTTCTTGTTTCAGAAATAAGGGCAGCAATGTTCCTAAAACATAAACTTGAATCATCATCATAGGGTGTAGCTGCCCAGATTGTTATGGTAGTTTGGTCAAGTTTTTATAATTTGTGTATGCTTTTACAGCGCAGGCTTATTATATTCATTCAATTATTCTTCCTCTTGGATGGTTCTAACTCACAATTGCAGTGTAAGCTGTTAGTAAATTGATGGTAGAGTTGTAGAAAGGAATTATTGACATGCTACATTTTTGTATATCAGGAAATGTAAATGAAGCCACATTAGTTGGTATTGGGGGGTTTGATTCAATATTTTGTAGATCAAATTTATGAACAGTGAGCACCACCATTCAAGGAATCATCGGCCATTGTTGATGCTACATGAAACCACTCTTGATTTCATTTTATCAATTTGAATTGTTCTTGGTCAATAATCTAACCACACACCATGCCCTTCTCTTAATCTATTTATACATTATTATTGTATTTTGGAGAGTTGTCTAATATGTTTGTTGTTTGGGTTGTATCTGTTTTCCCTGTACTCGGAAAGGATATTCCAAGCAAAAGAGAAAATGTCCAAAGGATTGATTATTCAACTAGAGAATATTAAACAAGTCCTATTCTTATTCTATTGTCGTATTTGGGGAATATATATATATTTTTTGAAGACTTCCGATTGACTACTAAGCCTTTGGACCTTTATTGAGTTAGGGATGACAATTTGTATTCGTGAATCATAATTATGTCGTATCGAAGAAATGATATTATACTAAAGAGGTAAATTTGAATCCAAGCTATCTAATAATTGTGTCAAGAATCTTTAATACTAACTCAACCCGTTTATTAAATAGACAAATATGTTAACCCATTTAATCACCTGTTTATTAAAACGATACATTTAATATTTAATCAAATAATAAATAATAGAAAAAATAAGTCACAATTAACCTAAATATTCAAAATAAGAAAAAAAATCATGAAGCATAGACAAAGTTTATGTTGAAATGATTTAACTATTCATAGTAATTGTGTTTAAACAAGTAACATATTACTTAGATCATATTCATGGTTATAATATGTTGAGTTAAACGGGTCATAAATGGGTTACACAGGTTAAACTTTTCAACCCTAATCCGACACAATTAAGTAAACACGTTTATCGCGTCGATTCGTTTATGACCCGAGCCCATTTAAGGTCAACCTAAACTCTTTCATTTCGTGTTGTGTTTGATTCGTACTGGTGAGTCTAATTTGCCATCCCTAATTTCGACTATCCAAAAACACGTACAATTTATTAAAGCTATGTTTGCTTTAAATTAAAATTTGTAAAATTAAAAACAAAAAAAATTAATTTGTAAAATTAAATTAAAATTTTCTCTAATTTCAAATAAATAATTATATATATATTTTAATGGCATTCATGATAAAGAATATGAAATGAAATTGGCTTGAGTATGTGAGGATTGCATAAGTTTTTCAATTATTATCAGTTGTTGTTGGATGATATCACATTGTCCAGCTACCTGCTAAGTGTCTAAATTAAGAAAGGAACAGAAATTGAGCGGACAACAATTCAAAGCCTTGACGCGTGTGTGTATATATATATCTCTCTCTAAGTGAACGGTGCATGCATATTTACTATACTATAATAATACTACTATACCCGATATCAACTCTCTCCCTCTAAACCCTTTTTCAAGATCTGCTGAATTGGAGGTCAAAAAAAATGTTCTCTCTCTTCACTTGTAGTAATTTAATTTGAACCTCTCCTTCCTAGAAAGTAGAAACCGTGAATGTCACTGCCACCAAGTAATGAAACAATTGAAAACAAACTTTATAATAAGATAATAATAGTAATGGAAAAAGTAGTCGTATTTGATTTATAATTTGTAGTTTTGTGTAGACAAAGCTAAGCTGGTCGCCACTCTCCTCCGATCCTTCTCGGCAACACCATACACATACATAACATACGTACATACATAAAATCTTCTTCTCTTCGGATTAAATATGAAGGAACGTTTCAACTTCCATCATCAACATCAACGTCAACATCATCAAACATGAGCACTGGAACTACCCTTTGTTGACTCTCTCTTCTCATTTCACCAGGTACTTCATTTCTCTTAATAATTTTTTTTTTTTGAATATATATATATATATATATGTACGTATATGTGTTTGCTTTAGCAAACATGTTTGCATCTTGATCACTGTATGTTGTTCTGAATTTTTTATTTTATTTTTTATTCTTCGTTGATTTATTATTAGTCTGATCTGAAACCAGATTCGTTTACTTTTCAGCTAGATTTGTTCATCATCAAAAAGTTATCCTTTTTCATTTGCTCTGCCAATATTGGGTCTTTTAATTTAAATTTTAATTATTTATATAAAGTGATTTGAAATTGGGGGTTAACTGTAGGAAACATTTCAGAATATAATTTGATGAGAGAAGATTGGATGAGGAATGTCGTGAAGTACTGAGGAGGTGGTGGAGGAGGAGGAGAGGGGCATTGTGATTGTTTCATGGGCAATACATGCCGCGGATCTTTTGGAAGCAAATACTTTCAGGGCTACAGTCAGCCCGAAGAACAATCCAATACCAAGCGCAATACTACTTATTCTACCCATTCTAATTATTCCGATTTCTCGGCCACCAGTTTCAACTCTCAACACCTCATTCCTCAAGAATTCTCCAAGGATAATCCCAAGAAAGACAACAATCTACCCCTTGATAACACACCCAAACAAACCACCATGAGCCGCCACCACCACCACCGCAATGATAACCAAGCTTATTTTGTCTTGGGTCATAAGACTGCTAACATTCGTGATCTTTACATGTTGGGCCGTAAGTTAGGTCAAGGACAATTTGGCACTACTTATTTATGCACTGAGATTTCCACTGGCAATGAATATGCATGTAAATCAATCTCTAAGCGGAAATTGATTTCCAGAGAGGATGTTGAGGATGTCAGGAGGGAGATTCAGATAATGCACCATTTGGCCGGTCACACCAACATTGTGACGATTAAGGGTGCATATGAGGACCCTTTGTATGTTCACATTGTCATGGAACTTTGTTCAGGGGGTGAATTGTTTGACCGCATCATTCAGAGGGGACACTATAGTGAGAGAAAGGCAGCTGAATTGACCAAGATTGTTGTTGGGGTTGTTGAGGCATGTCATTCACTCGGGGTTATGCATAGAGATCTAAAGCCTGAGAATTTCTTGTTGGTTAACAAGGATGATGATTTCTCTCTCAAGGCCATTGATTTTGGACTATCAGTTTTCTTCAAACCAGGTAAAAGGGAAATATATGATTAGCTTCTTTTTTCGTTTTATATGTTGTCTTTCCATGTTGAAGAAATGTTATATATTAGTGAACTAAAAGCACCAATTTTTATTATGCATTCTTAATTTTTGGAATGTGTTCCTTCGATTTATACTGTCTCATAACAACTTCTTTTCATCATAAGTCTGTATCTTAATTATTATTTTCAAGGGATCCATGCTCTTCTTTAATGCATTGGTTGGTTATGCATGCCTTAAGATGGCTAAATGCAGAGCTTGCGCTTTATAGGAGAAGATTTGTGTGCCTCCTCTTTTATTTTGAATCTTCTAGTTGTAGATACAAAACCAAATGCTAAAATCTATCCCTTAAGGTGCTTCTGCTTATGGTATTATGATTCCGTAAATTGAACCGAAAAATAATATTAAATTGAGTTGCGATATCTGTTTAATATGCAGTTTGTTACTTCAGGTCAGATTTTTACTGATGTTGTTGGAAGCCCATATTATGTTGCTCCAGAGGTGCTTCTGAAGCATTATGGCCCAGAAGCAGATGTGTGGACAGCAGGGGTCATACTGTATATATTGCTAAGTGGCGTACCACCCTTTTGGGCTGGTATGTGTTTTTGTTATGTTAGACTAGCAAATTTTCAGTTTCTATACCCAATGCGCTGAAAATTTTATTCTATTTGTTGTTCAGAAACACAACAGGGGATATTTGATGCTGTTTTGAAGGGACACATTGATTTTGAATCAGAGCCCTGGCCACTGATATCTGACAGTGCGAAGGATCTTATACGCCAAATGTTATGCTCTGGACCTTCTGATCGCCTAACTGCTCATGAAGTATTATGTATGTTTACCTTTCTCTTTTAGGCGCTGCTAGCTAATCTTTGTAACCATCTAGGCTGGATGAATTTGTAAAAGTTACTTTCAGTTTTCTTGACGATATAGACACCCTTGTGGCTATTACCCTCAGTACATTGAATGATATTTTGGTCAAACCAACTATACATGATTACTAGGTCATAGCAGGATTCTTACAGGACTTTGTAAACTTCCAGGAGGACAATATTACGAGTGTTCCAATTATGTTGAAACTTGTGACACTCCACGATTGGTTTTCACGCCCACCAAGAATGCAGTTGATGCCTTAATTTGAATCTTCCTGCTCATCGGCAGCTGATGCATCAGAACCAAATCATCAACCTTTTGTTAACCCTTAGAAGTTTAAAAAAATGTGGGAAGGGTGAAAGCAGAAATTAATTATAGTCATTAATAAATTTCTGCATAGACAATATATCATATACTATCTCACACAAAGGCTATAATTTATTTTGCCAGTTGCGTCCTCAGGCTGTTCAATTAGGTGTAGAATTAAATTTTGTTCATTCAAAGTGCTAGTTCAAGGAAATTGAGCTCCTAGAATTATTTCCACTTAAGTGGCAGGATAGATCTTGCATGGGAATTTGGTTTATTTATTTATTATTTTCCCCTTTGTTTGTAGTTTAACCAAAATAATGATAACAGAGTTATAATTTTGTTCTTTACAATTCTACAGGTCACCCTTGGATATGTGAAAATGGAGTTGCTCCTGACAGAGCACTGGATCCAGCTATTCTTTCTCGCCTCAAACATTTCTCTGCTATGAACAAGTTAAAGAAGATGGCTTTACGGGTATGTACATTATAGAAATGACACGGTGGGTTTATCAATAAATTGGTGACGTATGACGCAGTGGGTATCTAAATGAATTGGCGATGTTCTGCATTAGCCGATTTTACTAGTTTGTTCATTTGTATCCAGAATCAATTTGGATACTCTAATAGGCGATTTCAAGATTGAAAGAAAATCTGTATATTGCCTTCCTTTGAATGGTTTACAATGCTTTAGTTAAATAAGACATACAAGGGGCTAAAAAAAGGAAACTACAAGCTGACTACAAGCTGTGACAGCAAACTACAGGCTGTAATTACAGGCTGTATACTAACAGAAGCTACAGGCTGTGCACTAATAGAAGCTATAGGTTATACACTAAAATATCCCCTAAAATCTGGTCATTGACTATCTATATTTACACGCCTATCATATCCCCTAAAATATGGTCTTATTAAAACCAAATATCTCTTTTTCAACACTCCCCCTCAAGCTGGCTTGTAGATGTCTTCCATAGCTAGCTTGCTTCTTAAAACTTCAAACTGTTTCTTGTGTAGTCCTTTGGTAAGGATGTCTGCAGCTTGTTCAGTAGTAGAGACATAAGGAATGCAAATCATACCACAGTCAAGCTTTTCCTTGATAAAGTGTTTGTCAACTTCCACATGTTTGGTTCTGTCGTGGAGGACTGGATTATGAGCAATTGAAATGGCAGCTTTGTTGTCACAGTAGACTCTCATTGGAGGAGAAACAATAACCTTCAAATCTTCAAGGAGTCTTTTTAACCATATAGCTTCGCAAATCCCATGGGCGAGTGCTCTGAACTCGGCTTCTGCACTACTCCTCGCTACTACATTTTGTTTCTTGCTTCGCCACGTGACTAAGTTTCCTCCAACGAAGGTGCAATATCCTGAGGTAGATCGTCTATCAACTATACTGCCTGCCCAATCAGCATCTGTGTACACCTCCACTTGTAAATGACCTTGTTTCTTGAACATAAGTCCTTTACCTGGTGAGCCCTTTAAGTACCTCAGAATCCTGTACACTGCTTCAAAGTGTTCCTGTCCAGGAGAGTGCATGAACTGACTCACCATACTGACTGCAAATGCTATATCTGGGCGTGTGTGAGATAAGTAAATTAGTCTTCCCACCAATCTCTGATATCTTTCACGATCAACCATATTCTCGGGTTCGGCAGCTTCTAACTTCAGGTTGACTTCAATTGGAGTGTCAGCAGCTTTACACCCGAGTAGTCCTGTCTCATTAAGCAAATCAAGTACATATTTTCGTTGATTCACGAAAATTCCTTCTCTTGACTTGGCAAATTCCATTCCAAGGAAGTATTTTAATGCTCCCAGATCTTTGACTTCAAAATCTTTAGCAAGTTTCTTCTTCAGTCTGGTCAACTCTTCAATGTCATCACCTGTCAAAATTATATCATCCACATACACAATTAAAATGGCAATTTTCCCTTCCTCACCGTGTTTGTAGAACATAGTATGGTCTGCCTGACTCTGATGATACCCATGACTCTTCACAGCCTTTCCAAAACGTTCAAACCACGCTCTTGGAGACTGTTTCAAACCGTACAGGGATTTTTTGAGTTTACAGACTTTGCTCTGACTGTGTTTTCCTTCGAACCCAGGTGGCAAGCTCATAAACACTTCTTCTTCCAAGTCTCCATTTAAAAAGGCATTTTTTATGTCCAATTGATGTAATGGCCAATTAGAATTGACTGCCAACGACAATAAGACTCGGATAGAATTTATTTTTGCTACAGGAGCAAACGTCTCTTGGTAATCAATGCCGTACGTTTGCGTAAAACCTTTCGCCACAAGTCTTGCCTTGTACCTTTCCACACTACCATCAACTTTACACTTAATAGTGAAAACCCATTTACACCCAACAGTTTTCTTTCCTTTGGGTAAGTCAACTATCTCCCACGTTCCACTCCTTTTAAGAGCATTCATCTCCTCTAACACTGCTGATTTCCAATTCGGATCATCTAGTGCTTCCTGAATGTTTCTTGGAACAAACAAGTGAGAAATATTTGAAGTAAAGGCCCTATGTTTATGGGAAAGTTTATCATAAGACAAGTATTTGGCAATGGGATGCTGGGTACAGGTTCGGATTCCTTTTCTAACAGCTATAGGGATATCAAGGTCTACAGGAACTTGGCTAGGTGTCTCTGTACGATTAGAAATAGTAGGGACAACTGTAGACAAGTTAGGATTTAGAGTACCTTGAGTGTTCAGGGAGTCATTGCTCGGGACCTCTGATTGGCCTTGCTCAGGTACAATAGTAGGCTCTCTACTCTTTTGATGAGTCTTTTTTCTGTTATAAACCAGAAGCTCAGGATTCGGTTTTTTTGGAACCGTTGGTAGGATTTCTCCCCCTGTTGGAGATACAGTAAGGCTCGGCAGATTAGGACTAGGAGGCCCCGGGTTTCCTGATTCTAGAACATCATTTTCTTGTTTGAAAAGATCAGTGTTTGGAGTAGAGTGTGAGACAATAGTTTTAGGTAAGGGAATATTAGTAGAAATCTCCCAAAAACGGCTTCACCCCACAAATACTTAGGAACATTCATTGAAAACATGATGGCACGAGAAACTTCAAGTAAATGTTTATTCTTTCTTTCAGCAATTCTGTTTTGTTGGGGTGTGTCAACACAAGTGGATTGGTGAAAAATTCCTTTTTCTGTTAAAAAACTTCCTAAAACTTCATTAAAGTATTCGGTGCCGTTATCAGTATGAAGAATGCCAATTTTTGTTTGAAATTGATTTTCAATCATCATATAAAAATCCTTGAATAATTTTTCAATTTCAGATTTTTCATTCATTAAATACACCCAACACAAACGTGTATGATCATCAATAAAAGTCACAAACCATTTTTTTCCAGAAAGAGTTGTGATCCTAGAAGGGCCCCAAACATCGCTATGGATTAAATAAAATGGTTTTGATGTTTGGTAAGGTTTAGGAGAATACGTAGTACGATGACTCTTTGATAAAAAACAATTCTCACAATAAAAAGATGAACAATCCAATCCTTTAAACAAAGAAGGAAATAATTTTTTAAGATAAGGGAAACTAGGATGCCCTAGTCTAAAATGCCATAGCATTATTTGTTCTCTAACAGGGATAGAACGAAAACTACTCAAACCTTAAGCCTTTTTATTACTTGAAATATCATCTTCAAAATAGTAGAGACCATCTATCATCTTAGCACTGCCAATCGTCTTCCCCAAGCTCTGGTCCTGAAATTCACAATAGGATTCAAAAAAGATAACACGACAATTAGAGTCTTTGGACAATTTACTAATTGATAAAAGGTTACAAGCAAGCTTAGGGACATGAAGGACAGACTTAAGATCAATAATTTTTGAAAGTTTCACTAAACCTTTGCCTGTAATAGGAGAATAAGAACCATCAGCTATTCTGATTTTTTTTTTCAGAGCCAGAACAGGGTGAATAAGTTTGAAATAAATGAGAACAACTTGTCATATGGTCAGAAGCCCCTGAATCAATGATCCATGGGGTAACACTGGAATTTGAACGACAAGATAAGGTCTTCGGGTTGTTACCTGTTTGAGCAAGAGAAACATTAGGAGTACCAGATGAGGAATTGAATTTCAGCAATTTTAGAAGATGATCCATCTGTTCTTTGCTGAAGGGAAGTGCCTCGGCTTCATGAGCTGATGGGGCTCAGTTGAATCTGCCTTCCTGGTTGAATCTGCCTTCCTGCTTACTCTTCCAATTCGCTGGTTTACCATGAATTTTCCAGCAGGTTTCACGGGTATGGTGAGGCTTGTTGCAGTGGTCACACCAAAGACGGGGCTTTTCATTATGTTTCCTGCCAATATTCACTTCATATGCGACCAAGGCAGAGGTTTCAACAGCACCATTTGATAACTTTTTTCCAAGCATGACCAGCCTGCGACTTTCCTCTCTTCGAACCTCGGAGAAGACTTCACCGATTAAAGGCAAGGGTTGTCGTCCAATTATTCTGCCTCTCACTTCATTAAACTCGACATTGAGTCCAATGAGAAATCGCCTGAAGATTGCAACCATTACATAAAGAGAGTGAAGAAAATTTTTGGGAGATTTCTACTAATATTCCCTTACCTAAAACTATTGTCTCACACTCTACTCCAAACACTGTTATCTCCTTGACGGATCTCTCCGAGTTTCAGCGTTAGTTCATAGACTTGAGACTGATTTCCTAGGTCTGAATACATTTGGTTGACATTGTCCCAAAGTTCTTTTGCTGTGTGGTAACACATATAATTAGAACTGATGTCCTCCTCCATAGAATTCACCAACCAGGTCATCACCATCGAATTCTCTGCATCCCAGGTCGAGTAGGATGGATCTTCAGGTTTTGGTTCCTTCTTTTCTCCTGTTAGGTAGCTGATTTTGCCTCTGCCTCGGATATACATCCGCACGGACTGGGACCAGCGAAGGAAGTTTTCACCATTTAGCCGAATTGTGGTAATCTGGACCGAGTGTGTCTGAGAGTTTTGGACTTGGGACTCAAAGGTCTTGGTCTTGGACTCAGGTATGTCATCAGACATGGTGATTAGAGTTGTTTGGAAGAGAAAAAAAAAGGAACAGCTAGGGGTTTTTTTTTCAGAAGAATCGGTAAGATGCTCTGATACCAAATAGGCGATTTCAAGATTGAAAGAAAATCTGTATATTGCCTTCCTTTGAATGGTTTACAATGCTTTAGTTAAATAGGACATACAAGGGGCTAAAAAAAGGAAACTACAAGCTGACTACAAGCTGTGACAACAAACTACAGGCTGTAATTACAGGCTGTATACTAACAGAAGCTACAGGCTGTGCACTAATAGAAGCTATAGGTTATACACTAAAATATCCCCTAAAATCTGGTCATTGACTATCTATATTTACACGCCTATCATATCCCCTAAAATATGGTCTTATTAAAACCAAATATCTCTTTTTCAACAACTCTCCATAATTTCTTAGAGAATGGTGCAATTTGAATATGAAGATCTGGATGCAAAGTTACTAATTTTGAATTTTACATAGAGAAAAAAGGTTTTTTTCAGAAGTTAGACAAAATAAACTGCTTTGTCCACAAGGCTGACATTGTAAAGTGTGCTCACCTTGGATGATATGATATATACCTAATTAGAAATTCTTATAGTTAAAGTTGAAGAAGTTAGGGTTTGTAGAAGTAGAGAAGAAGAGGAAGAAGATGACAGAAAGAGAGAGGAGTATTCTGTGAAAGGTGAGACACGCAGATTAGGGTTTTCCCCACACCTCTCACCTATTATATATAAAATAGACATAAAGAAATAACCACACCCTCTAACCCTCCCTCTCAAGCTGGAGGATACAAATTAAACATGCCTAGCTTGGAACACATGCGCTGAAAAGCAGGACGGGCTAACGACTTCGTAAGAACATGACCCAGCTGGTCTGCAGAGCAAATATAGGGAGTAACAATCTGTTTTTGCATAAGCAAAACTCGAATAAAATGACAATCCATCTCAATATGCTTGGTACGCTCATGAAAAACTAGATTACTAGCAATAAAGATAGCCGCCTGATTATCACAATGCATCGACATATGAGTAGGAACATCAATACCCATCTCCCGAAGAAGAGAGCGAACCCATAACATTTCAGAGGCAGTGTGAGCCATAGCATGATATTCGGCCTCGGCACTGGAGCGAGCAACTACTGTTTGCTTCTTACTGTGCCATGTAATCAAATTACCACCAACAAAGGTGCAGTATGTAGACCACCTATCAGAACGACAGCCGGCTCAATCAGCATCACTAAAACCGGATACAGATAACGAAGAAGAGGGTGTATACAATAGGCCATTCCCAGGCGCACCCTTCAGATAATGCAGAATACGACAAACAGCGTCAAAGTGAGGTTGACGAGGAGTATGCATATATTGACTAGCCACACAAACAACATAAGTAATATCAGGACGAGTAACAGTAAGATAGATTAGTTTCCCAACTAGTCGTCAGTATCGGCCAACATTGGCAAACAAATCCCCATTTTCACCATCTAGTTTGACCGTTGAATCCAGAGGAGCATCAATAGGTCGAGCACCTAAGAGACCGGTCTCAGAAAGAAGATCAAGAACATATTTCCGTTGAAATAGTGAGATGCCCTTACGAGAACGAGCAACCTCAATCCCAAGGAAATATCGAAGAGCATCCAAGTCCTTGGTATGGAAATGATGACCCAAGTGTCGCTTCAACTCGGCAATGCCTGCTGAATCACTCCCAGATATAATGATATCATCAACGTAAGCAATCAAAACAATAGTACCAGTAGAAGAGTGACAAACAAACACAGAATGATCAAAAGTAGAGCGCTGAAAACCAAACTCAATCACCATAGCACTGAATTTACCAAACTAAGCACCGGGAGATTGTTTCAGACCGTATAGAGCCTTGTGTAGGCGACAAATGAGGTGCTCACTACCAGCAACAGCATAACCAGGCAGTTGATCCATGGAAACTTCCTCTTGTAAGTCCCCATGAAAAAAAGCATTCTTTATATCAAGCTGATATAAAGGCCAAGAACAACAAACAACCACTGATAATAAAACTCGTACAGAGTTTAGACGAGCTATAGGAGAAAATGTCTTTGAGTAATCAACTCCATAGGTCTGCATGTACCCTTTGGCAACCAAACGCGCCTTAAGACGCTTAACACTACCATCATGAAGATACTTAACAGTGTAAACCCAACGACAGCCAACAATTCATTTCCCAGAAGGGAGAACAATGAGCTCCCAAGTCCGATTCTTGTGAAGAGCACTCATTTCCTTATCCATGGCGTGTTTCCACCCAGACATAGATAATAAGGCCTACTTATAAGATGAATGGGTAGAGACAGAGGACAAGGTAAATGCAAAAGATTGCAAGGAGGAGGAAACACGATCATAAGAAATAAAATTAGCAATGGGATGCTGAGTGCAAGTACGTTTACCTCGACGTAATGCAATTGGTAAATCATCGGTGGAAGAAGTGGATGATGGAGGAACAAGGACCTCTGGTTGAGAAGATGATGTGTCCGGAGCACAAGGAACAACATGTCGAGATGGTGACCGCTGGTAAACTTGCAAAGGAGGATTAGAAGATGGAGGAGAACTAGAAGATGGAGCTAATGGCATTGGAAAATTAGGTAAAGATAAGGAATACTCCCCCTCACGAGAAGATATCAGATCAGAAGACAAATGCAGACTAGATGATGTAAAGAAAGCAGTGGACTCAAAAAAGGTAACATCAGCACTCACAAAGTAACGCTGGAACTCGGGACTGTAACAACGATACCCTTTTTGAGTGTGGGAGTACCCTAGAAAAACACACTTACGAGCACGAGGAGACAGTTTGTCATGACCAGGATCTCGAATGTGAATAAAGGCTACACAACCAACGACACGAGGGGTAAGTTGAAAAGGAGAGCGATCAGAATATAAAAGAGAGAAAGGAGACTGATTATTTAAAATAGTAGAAGGCATGCGGTTAATGAGATAACAAGCAGTAAGAACTGCATCAGCCCAAAACTATTTTGGAACTTGCATATTGAATAACAAGGTTCGCGCAACATCCAACAAATGGCGGTGCTTTCGTTCAGCAACACCATTTTGTTGAGAGGTGTGAGCACAACTAGTCTGATGTAGGATACCACGACCAGCACAAAAGGAATCCATGATCGACTGTGTATATTCCAAAGCATTGTCAGATCGAAGAATTTTAATGCGTTTACCAAATTGAGTAAAAATTTCATTACAAAATTTAACAAAAATACAAGGTAACTTAGATCTCTCTTTCATTAAAAAATAACCATGTCATTCGGGAATAGTCATCAACAAATATAATAAAATAATGAAATCCATTCAAACTAGTGGTTCGCGAAGGACCCCAAATGTCCGTATGGACTACATCAACAGACTGAGTTTGATGACTGTTGAAGGTGGTTCGTGAGTAGGATTAGAAGACCGTTCCACACAAGCGAAGAATCTTGAGACCAGTATCCAAGTGGAGATCCAAGCAACACAAGGGATTCTCTGAGTATGGAGATTAAGAAAGGGAAGGCCAACCTTGGTGTCGTATGAGCTCGAGCTTGTCAGAGAATAGCTATTAATGTGGGTAGTTGTTGTCTTAAAGGCTGATTAACACCCCTATTTATAGTGTTTACCTCCTTGGTTAATGTCTTTTAGTTCTTCGGGTGAGCCCGCTCTTACCCAAGGGTTTGAGGGTCTCTCCCTCTAACAGAAAAGACATTGACGGATGGGCTGCCATGCTTTGCCTCCCGGTCAAAAGAGGTAATGGTGCTCCTTAATTAATACGGGTCTCATCAGACATCTTTCGCAATTAATGCGCTCTCAGTCTTTCCTTGTTCGAGCTCGGGTATCGAATATCCTTTCCCCCTTGTGTTGGCCTCGGGCTGAGGCGATACCTTGGATCTCAGCCACCTATCCACATGTCCTCAGATTCCCGAACTTCAGAGGGAAAGGGCCCCCTTTCGAGGTCCTACCTTCGTGACTTCGCAGGGCTCTATCCCAATTTTATCTTTGAGGTCTCCTTAACCGAAAAGGAAAGCTCGTGAAGCAGTTTGGCCGAGGTCGCTCTTTCAGAGAGCAACCTCGGGCGAGCAGGGAGGGGGAGGAGCCCATTCGACTGGAGCGGGGCACGTCCATAGTAGAGGAAGGGTAGCGACCCCTTCCTCGGCCAGCAAGTTCAGTTATTGGATAGGTAGCTTGAGAATACCTAATCCACCGTGGACACGCCAGGTAAACGCTGCCAGTTGTGCCTACTTTGCAGAGGTGGCGCCACTTAAACAACTAACGTGGCGCGGTCATCAACAATGACTATGACTACTACTAGGGAAAAAACTATGGTGATGCTTGCCTTGTTGACTTTAAGATATAATCAAATCAGAAGTGATAAAGAAGAAAAAGAGAAGAAAACGGATGAGAGAAAAAGAGAGAAAGAGATGGGGAAAGAGAGAAAGAATGAAAGAATACTTTCATCCTTCCACCACATTCTATTTATAATAACAAGTTTCAGAAATTACACATAAGCCCTAACATTATATAAGTAATAACAAATAAGCCCCTGACAACACTCCCCCTCAAGCTGGTGCAAAGATATCTATCGTGCCCAGCTTGACTAACATATTTTGCAAGCAAGTCTTGCTCACACTCTTAGTCAAAACATCAGCAACCTGATCATGTGTATTGATGTATGGAGTACAAATCAACCCAAGACGAAGCTTTTCCTTGATGAAGCGTTGATCGACTTCAATGTGCTTTGTCCTGTCATGTTGAACTGGATTGTGGGCAATGCTAATAGCAGCCTTGTTGTCACAATACAACTTAATTGACTTGCGAACAGGATAACCTAACTCATCCAACATTGTACGTAGTCATAAGAACTCACAAACTCCATGTGCCATGGATCTGAACTCAGCCTCTACACTAGATCTAGCTACTACAGACTGTTTCTTGCTTCGCCATGAAACAAGATTACCTCCAACAAACGTGCAATATCCTGAAATTGATAGTCGATCTGTCATAGACCCTGCCCAATCAGCATCAGTATAGGCTTCAACACGCAGGTGGCCATGATTGCTAAACAATATCCCCTTACTAAGTGAACCCTTGAGGTAGCGAAGGACATGATGAGCTGCCTCAAGGTGAGGTGTACATGGAGCATGCATAAACTGACTAATCACACTAACAGCGTAGGTAATATCCGGGCGCGTGAGAGATAAGTAAATCAGTCTCCCAACCAATTGCTGAAATCTTCCTACATCATCTAATGGGTCTCCATCTACATCATTAAGCCTATAGTTATGCTCAATGGGAATATCAATAGGTCTAGCTCCAAGCCTGCCTGTTTCAGCCAACAAGTCTAACACATATTTCCGTTGAGAAATGAACACCTCTTTCTTCGATCTGCACACCTCAATGCCAAGAAAATATCTTAATGATCCGAGGTCTTTAACCTCGAACTCTGTTCCCAAGAATGTCTTCATTCGACGAATATCTTCTGTATTATTTCCAGTGATAACAATATGATCAACATATATAATAAGGGCAGTACTGCAGCCCTGGTGCTTCTTGATGAAGAGAGTATGATCTGCCTGACTGTGTGTGTACCCTACTCTTTTCACAGCAGTGCTGAACCTCTCAAACCAAGCATGTGGCGACTACTTTAACCTATACAAAGCTTTATTTAGCTTGCACACTAAATTCTGACCATTAGCTAGCTTAAACCCTGGTGGCATAGTCATATACACCTTTTCCTCCAAGTCACCATGAAGGAAAGCATTCTTTACATCCAGCTGATGGAAGGGCCAATTCAAATTAGCTGCCAAAGAAAGAAGAACACGTATAGAGTTCATCTTGGCAACTGGAGCAAATGTTTCCAGATAATCAATTCCATAGGTCTGAGTGAAGCCCTTTGCAACTAACCGAGCTTTATATCTCTCAATTGTTTCGTCTGCATGATACTTTATTGTGTAGACCCATTTGTAACCTACTGGTTCTTACCGCTAGTTATGGAACAATATCCCAAGTACCATTCTTCTCAAGGGCCTTCATTTCTTCAAGCATAGCTTTCTTTCATGGAGTTTGATTGAGAGCATCTGAAACACTAGAAGGAACAGATACAGAGGAGATACATGAAGTGAAAGCACGATATGTTAGAGATAAGGCATCATAGGATACAAACTGAAATGTAGGATGCTTTGTACAACTACGAACACTCTTACGATAGGCAATAGGGACATTAAGATCAATAGAAATGCTAATGGGAAACGAATCAGGAGTATCAATGTCAACTGAGGAATTACCTGGATCGAGGGAGACATCTTGGTCTTGGGGTGAGTTAATAACTTGTTTTGCGCTCCTAGTGTAGACATTTGGCTGCTTTCCTTGCTGCAGATCATTAGTGTTAGGAGGACTAGACATAGGCACCTCAGTAAGAAGCTCCCCCTGAATGAGAATAGGCAAAGGAAGGGGGCATTCCCTCTGAATGGACAATGGATTCTCTACCTGTATAGTAGTCTCCCCCTGTAGAAAATCCCGAGTAGCGGAAAAAAAAAGGAGTAGACTCAAAGAATGTAACATCCATGGATACAAAGCGACGGCGAGTGGTAGGGTTATAACACTGATACCCTTTCTGAGTGGTGGAGTATTCAAGAAAAACACATTGGATTGCCTTAGGGTCCATTTTGTCCTTGTGATGATGAATGTGAACATAACAAAAACAACCAAACACTTTCAGAGGGACAGTAAACAAGGTAGTGTCATGGTGTAAGACAGAGAAGGGGGTTTGATAACCAAGAACCTTAGAAGGCATGCGATTGATAAGGTATGCAGTTGTTAAGGTTGCATCAACCCAATAACTTTTAGGCACTCTCATCCCAATTAGAAGAGAACGGGTCACCTCCGTAATATGAAGGTGTTTTCTTTCAGCTACACCGTTCTGTTGTGGTGTATCGACACAAGAGGTTTAATGGACAATCCCGTTATCAGCCAAAAAGGAGGCAAGACCACCATACATAAACTCTCCTCCATTATCAGATCGAAGGATTTTGAGGGGACAACCAAACTAAGTATATACCATCCTATGAAAGGTTTTAAAAATGGAATGAACTTCATCTTTGATTTTCATAAGATAAAGCCAAGTGTATCGACTAAAGTCATTAACAAACACTACAAAGTAATGAAAACCAAGTAACGAAGTAGTAGATTTAGGACCCCACACATCAGAATGAACAAGCTGCAGGAGCTGTATTTTTATTAATACTAGTAGGATAAGAAACACGACATTGTTTGGCAAGAACGCATGTTTCACAATTTAACTCAAAAATTTAACAGAAGCAAACTGGGGAAGCACATGCTTCAAAACAGGAAGAGGTAAATGACATAGTCTATTATGCCATCGCATTAACAGATCTTTATTGACATTACTATTCCTAACACTAGATTGATTTGCAACATAATAAGAAGTTGGCCTCGTGTTCAGCAAATACAAGCCATTGTCGTCACGTCCACTTCCAATCGTCTTCCCCGTGTCCAAGTCCTGAATAGTGAGATGGAAAAAAAGGTTACACTACAATTCAAGCCTTTTGTAATGTGACTGATAGAAAGGAGGTTATTGGTAAACTTTGGGATATGAAGAACAGAGGATAAGGTAAGATTAGAAGAGGCAGAAATAATGCCCTTCCCCGCAATGAAGGTGAAGGTGCCATCAGCCACTCTAACCTTATCCTTACCATAACATAAACTGTACGAAGAAAAATTAGATGCCATACCAGTCATGTGATTAGTGGCTCCTGAATCAATGATCCAGGGTGGTCCACCAGATAATGTGGAAACTTGATGTGCCGAATAAGAGGAACCTGTCTGAGCAAAGTTAGAGGTGGAAACAGAGGAATGTTGTGCTAGTAGATGTTGGAGAGCATTAAGTTCTACCCCAGATAAAGAACTCGGTGGCCCTGAGGAGGCATGGCCAGTAGAAGCAGTCTCACACTCTGCAGTATGTGCCGTAGATAACCCCTAAATGGACCAGGCCTTGGCCTAGCATTCGCATTAGCAGGAGCAGGAGTAGGGTGACCGTGTAGATTCCAACATGTTTCCCTAGTGTGGCGCATAAGCCCATAATGATCCCACCTCAACTTGTTTTTGTCATCCTGTTTCCCTCCTTTTGAAGGATTGGGCTTGTTCCATTGTTGTGTGGCAAGAGAAGTCCTCTCAGACAATGGTACTTCTGGCTCGGGTTTAGTGTATATAGGTGCAGACATAACCTTCATTCTACTATTCTCAACCTGGATATACGAAAACACATCTCTAACAGAAGTAGGGGCTGGATACCTGCCTAACACTTGTACCCTAGGATGCTCGTATCCTGAATGCAGACCACCCAAGAACTCATAGATTCTATTCTTTTTTACTATAGCATGAAATGCTTTAACATCAATTGCACACATAGGTATGTAGTCTTGGTAGTGATCTAACTCTTCCCATTTACCACGTAGAGTGTGGTAATATGTAGCAAGAGTTTGGTCTTCCTGCTTGAATCTTGAAATTTGTTGTTGGAGTTCATACAGTTTTGCAAAATTACCAACCGAGGAATATGTCTCTTTCACAGCCATCCATAGCTCTTTAGTTGTTTTCACAAACAGAAACTGTTTGCTGATCTGTGGCTGTATGGACTACAACAACCACATCATAACTAGTACATTATTTGCATTCCACTCTTTGAATTTAGAATCGCTCTTGGAGGGATATGTGACAGTCCCTTCGATATGGTCGATCATCATACGACCAGTGATATGCATACGAGCAGATTGAGCCCACTCCATATAGTTCGTCTCATCCAGCCTAACAATCGTAATACAAAGGCCCGTATGGTGATCACTACTACCTCCTAATACTAGAGTCAGACTAGGAGAAGACCCAACTTCTTTTGAAGTCACCTCTGAGCCAGACATTTTATCAAACAATTTCTGGGTATACAATCCTCAGAAACAAAAACAGCAACAAAATACGTAGAGAACCATCTCTCTAACACAAACTTCAACTAAAAAGATTATCGTCTTCTGAGATGCATAAAAAAGCAACCACATAGTCACCACACAAACCCTAGAAAGCAACAAAGTAAACCATACCAAAATCGCGAATGACAAAGAAAAAACCGTTGTTGCAGAACCCCGCGAACACAAAAAAGCCGTTGTCACATACCAGAATACGTGACAGTCCCTTCGATATGGTCGATCATCCTACGACCAGTGATATGCATATGAGTTGGATCTGCAGTACGTGTGGCTGTGATTAACACTACTTCCTTGCAAACAAATCCCATCTTGGAATCTCTTCAAAACCCTTCACACCCACTAAGGTTTACACAAACTTGCCCTAGGGTTTCAACTACAAACCTAAAGCTTTACAAACCATGCTTTGATACCATGTTGACTTTAAGATATAATCAAATCAAAAGTAAGTGATAAAGAAGAAAAAGAAAAGAAAGCGGATGAGAGAAAAAGAGAGAGAGAGATGCGGAAAGAGAGAAAAAATGAAAGAATACTTTCATCCTTCCACCACATTCTATAATAACAAGTTTCAGAAATTATACATAATCCCCAACATTATATAAGTAATAACAAATAAGCCCCTGACAACATGCTTATTTGCCAATGACGGGTGACCCAAATGAAGATGCCATTGAAGAGACGAGACTGTGGCACTCAAAGCTGAGGATAAGGTAGAAGGAGGTTCACCAAGATCCAAATAATATAACCCATCCTTCTCATACCCAGAACCAATCATCTTCTTCATCCTGAGGTCCTGTAAAACACAAGAGTTGGGAGAAAAAGTTATTGAACAGTGCAATGCCTTAGTCAGTTGACTTACAGAAAGCTGATTAAAAGGAAAATTAGGAACATAAAGGTTAGAAGATAATGACAATGACTTGGTAGGGTGAAGGAGGGTGAAGGACACCCTTCCCACAGACACGACGAGAAGAACCATCAGCTAAAACTATATGATGTTTAATAGATTTGAGATCAGAAAAGAAAGATGACATACCAGACATATGGGAACTATCTCCAGAGTCAATGACCCAGGACGGAGAAGATTGGGCCACACATGCAATATTACTTGGGAGAATAGATTGTAGTGTTTGGATGAGCTCGCTAAGTTGAGTAGTGAGCGTATCACGAGAACCAGAATCAGAAGCCACATGTCCAGATGTAGTATGAGGCAACAGTGGTTGTGCAGTACCATCCATAACCTGACGTGCATGTTGTGGTTTGCCATATTTCACCCAACAATAAGGTTCAGTGTGATTTGTACCACTACAATGATTACACTTTCTGGCACCATGTCCATTAGAACGGCCACTACCACGGGAACTACCACGCAAACCTCAACCAGCATGGTTACCACGAGAACCACCACGACCTCCACTGCTAAAGACTAATGCAGAAGACTCTGTGGGAGGTACAATGGAGCTTTGCCCCAAAGATGACCGTAATAGACGAGAATAAGCATTAGCAGCTGTAGGTAACTTCTCGCTAGCGAGAATCTGATCTTTGAAGCCACGAAGATCTGTATCTAAACCAGATAGCAATGAAGCAATCATAAATTCCTCCCAAAGCCTCTTCTGCTGTTCTAAATCAGTACTAAATGGTCGATGTTGCAGCAACTGATCCCACAAAATTTTGAAGGTACTATAGTATTCCGACAATGGTTTCCTGGACTGCTTAGTAGCAAAAATTTTCTCATGTAACTCATAAACTCGAGAAATATTACTTTGGTGTGAAAATGACTTGCAATAGAGTCCCAAATCTTCTTAGAAGAATCACAAAATGCATCTGTACTAGCAATCTTGGGTTCCATACTGTGCCAAAGCCATCCCATAACAACACCATCCGCACACGCCCAATCTTCAAGTTGCTTCTCATTAGAGGGAGGATTTTCAGTCAAGTGTTTCAATTTCCTTCGCCCACGTAGAAAACTTGAACCGCATGAGCCCAAGAAAGAGAATTAACTCCGTTCAATTTTCGCGAGGTAATGGACTTAGGCATATCATCATCCTTGATAGTTTGTGGCTTAGTCTCAGCCATGTGCAATATTTAAACAAAATAAACCAGCAGCTGAACAGAGTATAAGTCCAGAATCAACACACAAAGCAAGCAGAAGCAAACGGGTTTTAATATCAGTTTTATAGCACCACCAACAACCCAATTCGAAGATTTAACAGCAGATTTCAGCCCCTATCTGACCAAAACAGTAACAACAGCCTGCAGCCCAAGAACCCAAACAATGTTTTACAACAGATTTTAGCACCAAACTCACAAAAACAGTACCAACAGCCTGTAAACAACCTCAGCCAAACCTCCTTTTGGCCAAAAAAAACTCAACCTAAATGCAACGAATCAACACAACCACCAAGCAATCTCCTCCAAGGCGCAAACGACACCCTTTAGAAGGGATTTCAACAAAATAAACAACCAAAAAATGGCTCCAAAATCCAGATCAAAAAGGCCAGAATTTAAAAAATGTTTCAAAAATGGAAAACGACCCTCAAAAAGCATCAAAAGGCAATGAGAATACTATCATAATTACAAGAAATTCAGGCGATCTAGTTGCTGTAATTCGCGACCTGTATATGCTGACGTTAGCGAACTGATGCTGATGTCAACCTCTTCTGGTGTTGGATAATTGAATGTCAATGAGTTCTAGACTTGATCTTGCTCTGATACCAAGTTAAAGTTGAAGAAGTTAGGGTTTGTAGAAGTAGAGAAGAAGAGGAAGAAGATGAGAGAAACAGAGAGGAGTATTCTGTGAAAAGTGAGACACACAGATTAGGGTTTTCCCCACACCTCTCACCTATTATATATTAAGTAGACATAAAGACAATAGTACCTTTGATAAATATAAGAAATAAGAACCACACTCTCTAATACTTAAATGTCTACATCTTTGTTCATGGCAGCCTTTAGCCACTCCTTGTGATTTTTTCTTTGATTCGTTGATTCTTTCATATATATTTATCTCTATATCAATCTTTATACATATATATTTAAATATGTGTATGCATGTCAGTGTTTAGTGCATATTGAGCTTGTTCTATTGGAGTTTCTCCTTCACTCAGTTGTATGTCTAATTTTTTAGTTACAGCACCCTAGAATAAATTCCAGATGCTCCTTTTACTCGATGTGTGGTTTGGAATTTTTATTGAAAAATTACTGATACATCATTAGTAGCAGGTTTCTTCTTTGAGAAAAAAATTGGACTCTAACATGACAAGAAGTTCTGTCACTGTGTGGTTGTGCCATTAGGTAATTGCTGAAAGCCTGTCAGAGGAGGAGATTGCTGGTTTAAGAGAGATGTTCAAGGCAATGGATACTGACAGCAGTGGTGCAATAACATTTGATGAACTTAAAGCTGGTTTGAGAAGATACGGCTCTACATTAAAGGATATAGAGATACGTGACCTTATGGACGCGGTAAGACATTTGTTTCATAGTAGTTTGGTGTTCGCAGTTTGCGCATTTGGAGTTGTGAGCATTTATTTTGTTTCGTTTCAATTTTGTTTTTAGTCTGAAGTCTCTCTTTCTTTTTCTTTCCGTCCCTTTATGTTTATCGATATTAAGGTGAAATTGGGTTTGGTCAGCTACCTTTCCCATCTTGGAAGAATTGGAAACTGTATTAATTCATTGTTTTCTGACTAAAATTTGAGGTTATATTGGTGGGAAATTTTGTTTTGTAAGACAAGGAACTTACAATTAGCCTGTGCTTCCCTTATTAAAGTGAATCTTTGTAATGGTATTAGAATTTGATCACCTGCCATAACATTTGTACTTGCAATGATGGCAGTCCTCTGATCTAAAATGACATGTAGCAGCTCCTTTTTAATTCTTGGAATGATACTTTTTCTGGATTTGGGCTGGATTTTGCTAGCCTCATTCACATCATTTGCTGCAAATTCTTCAGTAGTGTTGTTTAAAATAAATCACAATGATTAATCAAGTAGAACAACAGCAGAGACGGGCTGTTGTTCCAGACTCTTCTTTTTTGTTTTCCCTCTCTTTTCATTGTGACATTTGGAGCCAGTTGATGATGTTAATGTTGTGGTATCATGTTTCTGTTCTTTGGAACTAAGTATCTGCTGCTTCACGGGCAGTGTCCATCGTGAATTCGAGCAGAAACTAAAGGTGTATATGTGTATGTGTATAAATACACATATGATGGGTATTCAGATGGCTGTTCCTTGTGCAAATATATTTATTTTATGCAAGCAATTAATTTAGTTGGTGATATAATTGGTAAATTCCATATTGATTAGGTAATGTTTTTCCTGACTTACAAAATAGATTCTTGACTGTATGGAACCCATGAATTGGAATATGTTCAGATGGCTTTAAAAATGGTTTCAATCATCTTAATGTTGTGTTCGGTAGGAAGGAAGGAAAGAAGTGTGGAGAGAAAATAGGAAGGAAGGAACACATTTCCTTTGTTCAGTAGGAATGATACAAGGAAAGAAAGGAAAATAGGAAGGATGACCCATCCTTCCTCCTTTACAAATTTTCATCCACCCAAAAATGGGCGAATGGGCGGAAGAAAGGAGGGAAAACAATTGGACTCTTATATAAGTTTTAAATTAAATACTATCCTAAATTAAACAAATTTTTTATTACACTACTATCATCTATAAATTACAATATTATAAATATTATTGGATATAATGGTAAAAACAATTAAAACTTTCTCTTTCCTTCTCTCTTAACAAACATAGGAAATTTAAATTTATTCTCTTCTCTTCTACCCAACCGAAGGAAAAGAAGGAAATACACAATCTCTTCGCTAGGGATGTCTCATCCATCCCTTCTTCTCTCCCTTCCATCCAATTTATTTCTTCCCTACCGAACAAAGCATAAAGCATTTTATAAAATGAGGAATTGGAAAAGAAAAAAAAAAAGTATAAATTTTCACCCACTTCATTCCTAGTGTTATAGACCAAGGACATGTCAGTGTCTTGTAAATGTCCCCTTTGTTGACATATATGGATAATTAGCTGTATTGTTGACCATATAACGTAGATAATTAGCTGTACATGTGCTGATTAGCATAGTTATAGGAGCTGATTTTTAGTCTTTAATTTCTTTCCTTCTTTGTAGTTATTTTTTTCCCTTCTTTGTAATTATTTGTGTACTATTTAAATCCTCCACAAGGAGAAGAATAAACACTTGCTGTTAAGAATTGCCTTCTCATATATCTGTAACTTGCTACTGAATAGCGTTACTTAAATCTAAGAGGTCTTTTGCTTATGGTCTCCAAGTTTAAATTTTCTGAGTAGCTGAACCATCATAGTTGTTTTCAGGCTGATGTGGACAACAGTGGGACCATTGACTACGGGGAATTCATAGCTGCAACTCTTCACCTTAATAAGATAGAACGTGAGGAACATCTTGTGGCAGCATTTCAATACTTTGACAAGGATAGAAGTGGTTATATTACAGTTGATGAACTTCAGCAAGCTTGTGCAGAACATAATATGACTGATGTCTTGCTTGAAGATATCATCAGAGAAGTTGATCAAGATAATGTAAGTTCTCGATATTTTAATTGGGAATACATTTTTCCTTTTATACTGTAAAACAATAAGCCAATAACAAGTCCTATGATTAGAGAAAGCACTGGTCTTGTGTCAGATCTGATTTGTCAAATTAATCTTTGAATGATCTAATCTTTTGTCGATAACTCTTGCATGCACTTTACTGTTGAAAGTTAACTATTAGTCACGTGACCTTTAATAGGACAATCTGAAAGAAATGACAACTGAATATTTTTCCCCGGCACCGCCTACAACATCCCTTCTCTTCGTTTTCCTTTTCAGACATATGATTTAGGATGCCATCATTATTTCCTAAGTAGAGTTACTTGAGTCTGAAATCCTCTCTCTATACTCACATTTCAAAGTGATGTCCTGAAATTATATGTCCTGAGAAAAATTCTGGATGAGCATATGTGGTGGGAGTGGCAATAGTTGTCCCCCAGGAGTTCATATCAGGAACCAGCATAAATAGCAACATTGACGTGTTAAAGGCTTGGTAGTTTCTAGAATACATTATTGTAGCATAATTAATTGTGGGAGTTGGAGATGGAAATGTGCCTTGAGAAATCTTTTCAACTCAGCTGAATTTAGCAATTTTTTGGTGTTCTAAATATTTGTACTTGTTAATTAGCAGCAACTGTCTAACGGTTCCCTTTTCTTCAGGATGGGAGAATTGACTATGGGGAGTTTGTCGCTATGATGCAAAAAGGCAATGCAGGAATTGGAAGGCGAACTATGCAAGGGAGTCTGAATTTAAGCATGAAAGATGCGCTGGGACTGGGAACTGACTAGTTCTAAATAGACATGCCATGTACAGGTTCTTCAACATTAAGAATTTTTTATTATACAATCCATTTTCTGTTAATTATATATATAAGTGATTATGAAAGTTGGTAGATCCTCTTCAATTCCCAGAATCATCTCAAAGTTCATTATGTATATAGTAGCATACTTGATCTCTATGTGGGGCGACTTAACACCATATTAAGGGACTAGTACAAGATATCCAAGACTAGCATATACTGAATTTGAATTCTTTGACTGATTAGTCATTCTTGTCAGACAAGTGGTGAAAACCGAGTTAGTGGTGTACACTAATGTTGTTTTACATCGTAAAAGAGTGTGGTGCAGATGTTTCAATGCAATATCCAATATGGATGTGGCCTATGTTACATGGACTCGGGTACGGGTGTCGGACACGGGTATGTATCCATGCGTTGGACGTGTCAAATCTCTAAATAGAAGGACACACGGACATGGCTAAATATTCATTTTATTAATTACTCCCTCTATCCCAAAAAAGATGTCTTGTTCTGGGTATTTGTGAGTCGCGGTTCCCCAAACAGGACATCTTTTTTGGGACAGAGGTAGTATTTTATTTTATTTTCTAGAGTGAAGTAATTTTTTTTATCTAATGTAATGTTCAATATAGAGTAATAATATAATGTAATTGAATGATTGGATATGCTTTTTAAGTATATGTCCAACCAAAAGTGTCGAACACATATCCCATACCCATGTCCAAGGGATATGCGTTCGACATGGGTACTTCACTACTTTTGAAGAGTCCATGTAACAGAGGATGTGGCATGTAACACAACATTGGTATACAGCACTATTTCTGTTCACATTAATTTTGAAGCTGAAGTAAAAATCGAAGTCAGTTAAATTAATTAAGCTGGGGATTCCTGACTTTTCATGGCAGCAAGTCCCATCTAGAAATGTTTCAAGAAACATTAGATCCCATCTGTTGTACCTAGTGAACTGAAGTCGATCCAATTTGATAGGCTTGATATCAATTTGATGGGATTAAACTCAACTATTGCCTATGAAGCATAGACACCAACACTGGACGCCGACATCCCGACATGGTAACAAAGAAATATATTGATATGATATTTCAGGATTGTAAAATGAAATTTATGGTTCGTGTCACATTTTTTTTATTGAGTTGGGATAAGAAGTTGAGTTGAGTTGGGTCACATTAATCAATATCGGCCATGTCACAAGGATGAAAGAGTAACAAGGAAGTGACAAAAATGTGTACATATATTGTGGCAATATGACTCCTGTGTGCACATGGCATCATGGTGCAGAATATGACACGATATGGATGGCATTTTGGCAGACAGTGTCCAGCCTGACACCATACCTGAACTTTGAGTTAGATAGTTCTTCTCGAGTTCTACTCCAAAGAAGGCATTGTGGCCACCTCTCATTGATGTCTGCTCGAAGGAGTCGAAGGGAACTTGAGAATTCTCCTACAACCTCCAAAGAGTCCCAAAATGTTAAAATATACCTTGTATTGTGAGGACTTCTTCTCATGTAAATTTGGCTGCCAGCACATGTATATAGAAAGAACCTCTTTTCAAGTCAGTCTTGTCTCGAGGGCTTCTTTCCTTCAGAAAGACAGCGTCAAGGAGTTCTATACAAGTAAAGTCTTTTGGGGACCTGTTCTCATATACGTCCTGCTAGAAGACTTGAAGACCCAATAGCACTGCTTTCCTATGAATAAACCTCGATAAGAGATTGATGATCCACAAACACCTCCTTTCTACGTATAAGCCTTTAATAAGAGATATTGAAGAAACTTGAGTTGATAGGAAGTGTGGAGTATGATAAATACTTTACACCTTACCACATTTGTGGATTCATTGTTATGTAACTCTAATTCTATATAAGTATAGGGGACAGTAGTTAATCAATCTCAACTCTTTAATTTCGTTTTGCTCCTTCATCATGGTGAAATCTTGGCAACTCAGTGGATGTAGCCCTAGTTTTGGGTGAATAGCCTAAATCTGTGTGTTCCTGCTTGTGTTCTTTTTTTTTTTGGGGGTGGGGGGGCGGGCGCACAACACAAGGATGTCCTCTCTATATGTATATTCCTCGATGAGAAATTGAATAATCGAGAGTTGAGAAACACATATTTTTATAGGCCATCTGAGGTCAGAGCAGATTTAAGGGAGCTCGCATATCTGGTATTTGGTTAATCATGGCTTACCTTGCAAGTCATGAAGGCTGACCAGATTGGTACTTGGACTAAACTTATCCGGCTTAAACGTTCTATTACATTTAGTGCGCTATCATGCCTTGTTAACTACCATAGCTGACCCTTGCAGGTAATCATGCTTTGCCTGAAGTCATTTAATGGACTTCCACTTTACATATCATCGCTGCAAATCCACATATATAAAAACTCATAAATACATACACGCACAACATAATTACGATGATTCCTGTTTTTGTTCAATGTCCACCTCTTTGATAAAGCCTTCCTATAGCATTCTTTATTTTATTTTGGTTAAAGAAATGATGAAACTTTTTTACTAAATTTTCTATGATCCTTTAAATTTTCCCGCGTGCTTTAGTATGCTCAGGATATGCTTGTTAAGCTATTGCAACTGAGATAGGCAAAGTCAGTTAGTTGTCTCAGTCGGTTCCATCACTCTGACCGTCCAAACGTACCAGGTGTTGTCTAGCATCTAAAAGTGAGCATAAACAATATTTGCTGGTGATTGCCTCCTTGGTGGTTTTGTTCATTGGAGTACAGATTTGACAGGATCCAATTTAGAAGTGCCTATGCTGTATTTTCTTGGTTCTTTCAGTATGGCAAACTCCAATGAAATTTTATCTGGAAAATTAATTTAGTACATGGAGTAAAAATATAGAATAATTTTTCTTCCAGTGTGAATGATATCATCCTAAAGTTTGTAATAACTAGTAAGTTTATCTTGGTGTTGAATATGTGTTGAAAAGATTTCACGGAGAGATTTCAATGCTTTCAGATATTTGTCAATGTTTTGTGAAGAATTTTACATCCTCGTTTGGCAATATATTTTCTTTGTATTGACCTAACTATCGTCAACATTTGGGTCTCCAAGACCATGTTTACCAGTGTCTATCTGCTCCACAAGTTGTGTGGTTTGACTTGTGATCTCATGTTTCTGGTCATGGGGGCATTTTCAGGTGGTGCAGCAAAGCCTGAAGAGGAGGAGGTTTGTCGATTAAGCTTGAATGATACGATTTTCTCAAAATTTTGATACCTCATCCATGTCAAGAAGATTAAGATTGGAGAGGTTTAAGGTTGAGCATGCTGTCAGTTATGCCTTGATGTTGCCGTGTAACTCAAGAAATGTTGTAAGCTTTGTAAACATGAGTGAAGTCTTTAGCTACTCAAGTTGCTAAGCTATTTTGCGGTGTTCTTTGTTTGGGGCTTTAGGCTATATTAATCAAGTTAGGAGAGGTTTTTGGACATCAAATGTAAAAAAAAAAAAAAAAAAAAAAAAAATCTACATACTAGGGCATTTCTAAGTGTGTGGGTATGGGGTGCCTCTGTTCTATTTCCCAAGTCAATGAGTTGTAATCACGAAAAAAGAAATAATAATAATAGATAAATAAAAAAGTTCTTTACAACTTGCAATGACTGTGGTATGGTAAATCCTATTTTCCTTTCTAAGTAAATTATACAAGCAAGGAATGTTCTCCTGTGCCAGTAATGTCTTGGAGTGAAGATGTGAGTATGGTGGTTTCTATACTGTCATTGACACTTATATATATATATATATATAATTTCCAGGTACTCACCTACACATTGTCCTCTCCTCCTCTTTGAGGGTCTAAATAAACGGTAGGACAAACATTTCTTGTCACAATGCTCGTACTAAAAAACTGTATTTCCAAATATGATCTGTCTGCCATACAAAACCTAATTCAAATAGACAGACTGGTATTGCTGTAATCCTAATAGAGTGGAACTGTCTATAAGATCGATTGCCATAAAACATTATACAAGCATACCACGAAGAAAACCAGGCGTTATGCCCTCAACAACGAGTCAATCACATGCAGAGTGAGTGCCATAGTACAAATTTGATTAAGAAAATATGATTTAGTATTATAGTTGTAATCAAACATATATCATACACTATTTTACAGACTGACCCATAAGCTCGAATCTACCCATTACAACATTTTCTGTTTCACCCAATATTTTTGTTGTTGAAGTTGCAACTGAATCACTGCTGGATGGTAGAGTAACAATTTTGAGTTGTCTTGTATGCCGGTGCTTTATGCGAGTGGGCGTTGCAATAGATTACTTTATACTGTCCATGGCTGCAGGTTTGAACGCTATTGTGCCAAATCTGCAGTTTCACATGCTATTGTAATTTCCTGCAAAAGAAATAATAGTTGACGGTCATTACCCCCGAAAATAATAATAGTTGATGGTAATAACATAAGACTGCCTTATTTGTAGATTGCAAATTGTAAAATTTTACTAGGAGGAACACTATCAGATTGAAGCGAAGAGGGTAAAAATGGTTGAATTTTAACTAAATATGAAAACAATTCAATGTGTCTAATTTCATTTTCAGTGAGAACCCTTAACAAATTACCTAAATGAGAAACCTTACCAAATTATGCACACCTGCGTATCATATATGGGAGTAAACTATAAGCAACACGAAACCCATTTTTTGGCCTTCTAGCTGTTCCAAGTGCCTCCTTTGAATCTCAATTTTAGACTTCAAGTTGTATGATTCTTTTTTTTTTTTTGTATTAAAGGAACATTCAAAACCTGCACTAGCTTACTTAAAACAAAAAACCGGAATAAAAAGTTCTTGGGCAATATATTAACCGGTCCAAGTCCCCTGTAACTGGAAGGGTTGGACTGGTTCCATACTAATCTTTGACATTATTTGCATAATGTGACTGATTTCAAACTCAAGCACTTGCTCTATTGCTTAACAGCTAGAGTTTATCACTGCTCCAAGCAAAAGATTCACCAAATTATCATCCTAGATCCTACCAAAATTTCTATTTTCAGTGCTTAAAGATAAATGTAACCAACCAAATATAATCACCAAAAAGTCACCAAATTATCAATGGTGTTCCAATCTTCTACACAACCAGAACACAATAAGACTGGTCGAAGAAAAGTCAGTCTAGAACAGGTTTTCATGCTCACCTATCAAGCTATCATAAAAGAAAGAAAATAAAATAAGAACCACTGAATCAATCCTTTCCCTCACCACATAGCTAGTACTCAAGAAGTCTTAACTTCCTTAAGTTTGATTAACTGTTGCAAACTAGCTGCATGAGAAAACTAGAAAGATCATTAAGACACATCATTTTACTTGCCTTTAACTTTGCATCCCCTAAGAAGATGCATTTTGATGTAATAGCAAATCCCTGATCTAGCAGCCATCCCACCTCACACCAAGTTTCACCATTTTCCCTTTCGTTCAGTGAGCACCATAATTGCTTTGGGAGCAATATGAGATTGTGTTCATCTCTTACTGACTTGCGCACGCTGTCATCTAAAAGCTCTGCAAGAATGTTCTGGCATAATATGCAGATCAGACAATGAAGTTGCATTGTTATACATCAAAGTTGAAAAACCTAGAGCAGGTAATGGAGTAATAATATATGAATAAAACTCGTGCATCAATTGCTTGGGTGATAAAATGGTACTTGAAGATGGAAATTTTACACAACATAACAATCAAGAATATGAAATCAAAGCCTAGTGTAAAAATTAAATAGTTAACAAATTAACAATTCTAAAATTTTCTTCTAATTTCACACATAGAACTAAGAACCTATGTTACTTGGATCTACACTTGGATAAAAATATGGGATACATGTGACTTGACATACCTGGATGAACAATGCACCTAGTAAGCCTATCTGACAATTCAAGTTACTATAAAATAGGACGTAAAACTCTTAATTCTCTTTTGTTTGTTACATTTTTAATTTAAAACGAGTGAAATGCTAATGTTACACACACTGTTACATAAGAATATTGAAAAATATGAATATTTAATGGCGTTCTTGTGTCCTCAGGATTGCAGTTGAAAAATCAGATGCTTAAACACATTAACTACACGCAATGTACCATTGCAGGTTGCATAATATAGGCATAGAATCTGCTTTGAGAATTTGACAGGGGGCTTCTATTGACTCTTACAGCAGTAGACTGAACTCCTCTATAGCTATCTTAGCGAATAATCAAGGAGTTCAAAAGCTCAGCCATCCATTCATGTATCGTGATCTTGAGAGGTGAACTGTATTACTGGCTGAATCACCTACTTGCTGATCCTAACTAACATATGTAGTTTATGACAGACAATACGAGGAAAATCGTACTTATCAAATACAATACTAGGAAAAATCACCCAAATGAGGCATGAATGAGCTGATCAAATTTTTTCTGTAGTTGGGCAAATGAACAACATTAACAACTAAACAAAATTTAAGAGAAGAGTTATTTTAAGGGAATTCTGCGGTATACCTAGATAAGGTTATAGGTAGTAAAGTACTGCAATTTGATAATTTAGCATGATTTTTTAAAAGAATTATTCACATATCACAAAAAAGGTTTTCGGAGAACATGGAACTCACAGTCTGAGACTGTTGAAAGCTGGCAACAGCATTGAGACCCTGCCAAACACCAGTTATTTCTGAACTTTTCAAGGCGTCTGTGGAAGCGAATGCAGAATCACGAATAGCACATCCACCCAGCTGCTCTCCGTTTCTGAATGGCCCATACCATTGCTCACAAAAGACTTTGATATTCTGTAAAACCAACTTAGTCTTTTCAACACGGACAACCTGAATTATCCGCATGCGTGACTCCTGATCTCTAGGATCAATCAAGCAATGCTCCAACTCTAATAATCTATATGTAGCACGGTCCTCTATCACCCAAACCGCTACATAACATCCACTAGATTGATATGCAAAGGAAGAAACCTTGTTATCTACGCCTCCTATATTTCTATCATCAATGCTGTACCTTGTTGCAGCATCGGCTTCACATCCAACTGTAGGAAGTAGCTTTATCAATTTGTATGTAGCATCAAAATCTTCCAGTTTAGCAAGAGTTGGGCACTGAGTCTGCCAGTCAAACACCTTAACCTCCCATTCCCTGAAAGCTCCGGGTACAACAGATTCAGGAAGTTCAATAGGCTTCCCTTCACTTGTAAAATCTGCCCCGTACCCATCCCATTCACCGGACACTTTTGTTGCAAATTCTGACCAACCTAATAAATTACAATGAGTTTGTGTTATGCCATGTAAGTTTAGACATTGCATTTTCTGAATGGGGTGTTCAGGTGAGGTTTATATGGTTATTTTCAAGAAGGTTCAAGTTAAATAGCAAAGTCATGATTTATTTAGGGGTGAATTACACGCGTCTCCTCTGTTGATTCAAATATCACACTATCATTTGTAACAGATTTGTCCCTTCTCCCCTACATTAACGATTAACATAATCAAGAATTTCAATTTCAAAACCCCAAATATGCACTTTTATTTTCACTTTTAACTCTAATCTTCGACTAAGAAAATATAATAGTAACTGTAAAATCACCTTCATGAGCTATAGCATATAGAATATGATACAACAGATGTAAGGGTCTCTCAAAGTCAAAGATGATGTTTCAAGGTATCAAACATCATTAGAAAAATATTAGATACACAGACCAAATAGAAATAGGTAGTAAGGCTGTATTATACTGAAATAAGTAAGAAGCAGAATTTAATGAAATAAGTAAGAAGCAGAATTTAATTGTAGAAATTATTAAATTTAAAAGTTGAATGAATTAGATGGGTGATAATGATAAATTATGATCCCATGATCATTAGAGTTGGAATTTTTGGTTCCTCTGGAAAGGACAATAGCAGACCGTGTGAGTTTATTAAAGCAGGCTCTGAAGATCAACAGAATATATATTAAATGTGGCAATTTTAAGACTAAATAAAAGATAGAGAAGATAAAATTAAAGAGCTAGGCAAAGAGAGGAAGTGTATACTAGTGATTGGAGGTTGGAGAGTGAAGCTGGGGTTCTGGTCCTCCTGAAGTTGAACTACATCCGGGTCGGTCTTGGTAGTGGAGGAAGAAGTTGCAGAGATGGGGAGACGATGTTGAGACACAGAGACAATTGGGTTTTTTTTAAGCTTCAGTAAAGAAGGAAAATGGGGTGCACCAGTTAGGGTTCGGTTGTACTTGTGAGATATGATACTAGTAGTATTTGCAGACAAAGCCATATATATGTGTGTGTGTGTGTGTGTGTGTGTGTGTGTATCTCCCACACCAACGCCTCTCCTCAATTCAGAGATGAGAAGAGAAGAGAAGAGAGAGAATGGACGGCTGACAAACTCTGATATTCACGGATACATGGTACCACTCCTGTCTCGTGACCTCGTCATCTTGAAAAGTCTATCTATTCCCATTGATTCTAGTCACTCTTTTTTCTTTTATTTTTTCATTTGATTTTCTTTTCTTTTGGTAATTTACTGTTTTATTTGTTTGAGAGGAAATATAAATAGAGGGAGTGAAGAGGGCAATGGTCAATTTGAAGTTTTGAACAGATTTATGTTTTTGCTTGTTTTGACAAATTGACTCATTAAATATGAGTCTAATGTTTAATTAAATTATTTAATTGGCTCAATGTTCGTCTACTTAAATTATTTAATTAGTCCAGCCCAGCTCAGATGATTAAATAAAAAGATAATTATTCTTAATAAAATATATTTGGAGTAATTATATTTAAGGAAAATTATCATAATATAACCGGTCCGGCCTAGTTATAATTTTATCCTTATCAGAAGATGACACGTGTTATCATCCTATTAATTCAAGAAACTTATAAATAGAGGTTTGGAGAAAAAAGGAAGAGACATACAAATTCTGAATTCCAGAAGGTCTAGAAATTCAGAGACTCAGAAATCCTAAGGTGCCAAAAATTTTAAGAATCAGAAATCCAGAGAGAAATACAGAAACTCTGCCCAAAAGCGAAAAACAACAAGCACATTAAATCGTGCCGTTCTTCATCAAATTTCACGGTGATCAGCAACAAGCACATCAAATCGTGCCGTTCTTCATCAAAATTCCATGGTGATCAACAACAAGCACACATCGAATCGTGCCGTTCTTAATCAAAATTCAACAGTGATCAACAACAAGCACAACCAAAGTCGTACTATTCTTCCACAAATTCTCTGAAGACGAAGAACAACATGCACATCCAATCCAAAACCGCGTCGTTCTTCCTCATATTCAACAAAGGACAACAAGCACATCAAAATCGTGCCGTTCTTTTCCCTGCTATTCAATAAGTTCAAAGAATCATCAAACAACACTGTTTGAGATCAAGCTTCGTCAACCCTTGATCAGAAATCATCGGCAATCTTCTTCAACTACAAATACTTGAAGAAGATTGTCAACAACCCGATTCAAGATCAAGCTCCAACAGCCCTTGGATCCAACCAACAAAGGAGATCGAATCAGATGACAAGTTCTTTCTTTTGTAAAGAATATCTTAGAGGATTGAACTCAATTTCCATAAATCAATAAATTACTATTTGCTCTCTATTTTATTCTTTATTTGCAGACTATAAAATTTGTGTGTACAAATTTTTGGCACGGCGAGTGGGACATCCTCTGCCTCTCATCTCTTTCTCCTACATCAAATCCTCAACAAATTCATCGTCAAATTCTATGACTTCCAACAAGATTCAGACGAAGAGCAAGAATACCTCGAAGGACATCGCAGTTGTGATGGACAACATCATTACCACCACAAAAGGTGGCAAAAAGGCTGCAACTTTGTCAAGTGGTACCAACATCTCTGCAAGCCCAATGATGTGGAACATTGCCAAAACATCCGTTCCTACCAAAAGGTAACACGATGTGGTAAAAGTAAATTCCGTCAAATCCGCCAAATCTATCCACGTAACAACTAAAGCTCATACCGCTTTCACCTCGCCGGGGGCAAGGAAGAAGGTTCCTACAACCTCAAAGGTTGTTCTAGTCACAAGTTCAAGTTTAAGGTTGGTCCATGATGCTTAGCCCTAGGTGTGCACAAAATAATGCACAACACTTTGAGTTTGGAGAATAGTGTCAAGTGGGCATCATACTTAAATTTATAAACCGCTTAACACTTATACTATGTAGTATGAGTGAGAAGGGGTCGTCCCAAGGGATTGGAGTCGTACTTGAATGTGAAAATGCAACTAGGGTTAGTAGGTCGAGTGATCAAACAAATGGTTGGTGGGTTAAGTAAACTAGAGAACAACTAAATTAAACTAAGTAATTGAATGTAATAAAGAGTAAGCAAGAGAGAGAGAGAGAGATCTTGGGATCTAGAGGTCACCACCAAGTAATGCTTTTCTACACTTCCAACTAGTGACTAATGAGGGTAAAGTGTGTTGCAATAGTTGTGTGTGTGTGCTTGGTTGATTCAATTAGCAAGGGTGACCAATTTAAGCATACATTGTCTAATCAACAAGTGAAAAGCACAATATATCTAGCAATTAAGTATATATTGTCTAAATAACATGTGAAAAGCACAACATATCTAGCAAGTCATTAATCCTTTCATTAAGCTCACAAGCCAAACACACCACAAGGTTAGAGACATATGCTACTTGCATTTAAAAGTATGGAACATCAAACAACTAGCATGGATTGTCCTCTCATCTAACAATTACGCTATCACTACACTACAATTAAACTAATGGCATGAAATTAAACTAACTAAGCTAAAGGAGAGGCATAATCCATCAAGAAGTGAGCATGGACCATCTAGAAAATCACAAGAGCATTCTTTTAAGCACAATACTTTGACAATCCCTAAATCCATAGCATTAATACACATAGACATGCATCAATTACACAAGAAATAGAGGTAAACACATGAACATCTATTCTAGCATACATAGACATATGGACAGAATGAAATGATTGATTGGAAGCATTAAACCACATAAATCATTGAATAAACAAGATCTATATGTATAAAAATGTCAAAACATTAATTACAACACTAATCCCTTAATAATATACAAGATTAAGATATAGAAAGCATGCTTGGGGCTAACTCTAGCCCCAAGAGGATGTCTAGCCACTCATGGTAATGATAATCCAACCCTCAAGGGCTCATTCCATGGTTGAAATCTGCTCCTTGTTGATGAAGAATCTCCAATGGTGTCTCTAGTCTCCTCTTCCTCTAAGCTTCCTCTCCAAGAGATGATATGAAAATAATGTTCGCCGCCCTTGTAAAAAGCAATCCTTATCCTTATATAGGTAAGTCAAAATGACACCCAAAATGAGCTGGGGTCGTACACACAATATTCTCTCATGATTGGATCAAGGACAACTTTCAATGAGATGGAATTTTAACTTTTTCGCACTGGAGGAAGTTCGATCGATTGAACCTTGGTCTTGGATCGATCGAAAATAAGTGAGATCGATCGAACTTAGGCTGGATCGAACCAACTGGCTGAGCTTTTTAGAAAAAGATAAATCTGAGATATTTATGGGAGATATTTATGGGAAAAGGACAAAAGTGGTTAGTGGGTGGTACAGCTGTGAATAGGATCAATCATTTTAATAAGGACAAAAGTGTTCGATCGATCGAAGGATGGTGTTGAATCGATCGAACTTTTGGAACTTTATGCTTTTGGGTCAAGGCTTGGATCTATCTTGAAGTGCTGAGATCGATCATTGTTCGATTGATCGAACCTTGAACTTGGATCGATCGAACTTTGCTGCTTGCCACCTTTGGCTTCATTTGCTTCCTTCTTTCTCCACTTTGCTCCTTTCTTTGTTTAATCCCAGAATTACTTCAATTAAGCTCTTAGTTGACTGAGTTAGCTTATTTTCGGGATAAGTGCCTGAAAAAGGAAATAATACGAAATTAATCTAAAACGGTAAAATAAGATAGATAAAGGTACTAGAATGCCTAAGCTTAAGGGGTTTAATTACGCACTTTTCAGCGCTCATCAGTCCACTCATGGCCAAAGATTTTTTCTGACTCCATCACTATGCCAGTCATGATGACGAGTACTACTTCGTACGAAGAACAATTGATGAGTATGACCCGTGCAATTGAAAGATTACAACACTCTCTCAATGAGCAAGATCTGAAAATTGCCTCACTGACAGAAAAATTAAAATTGCATGATGACAATGCTGAGTCAAGTAAAGGCCAAATTCCTCATTCTAATTCCATGCCAGAGAACACTCCAATTGATGATCAAAATGACATGTTTGCCAATCCAACAATTAAAGCTGCCTCAGTCACCTCACTCTCTGTCCAACAACTTCAAGACACGATAGTGAATTGCATAAGAGAACAATACAGTGGCATTTCTCAAAGTGCTTGCATGTACTCAAAGCCTTACACAGAAAGAATTGACATCTTAAAAATGCCGGTTGGGTAATAACCTCTAAAGCTTCAACAATTTGACGGAAAAGGCAATCCCAAGCAACATGGCGCACACTTTGTAGAAACTTGCAGTAATACTGGTACAAATGGAGATCTCCTTGTTAAGCAATTTGTTCGGTCCCTCAAAGGGAATGCATTTGATTGGTACACAGACCTCAAAGTCAGAGGTATTGACAGTTGGGAGCAGATGGAACAACAATTTCTCAACCGTTTCTACAACAATCGTCGTACTGTAAGTATACTGGAGCTTACAAACACAAAACAGATGAAGGGTGAACCCGTAGTTAACTACATCAACCGTTGGCGAACTCTAAGTGTTGATTGCAAGGATTGTTTGTCTGAAATTTCTGCAGTTGAAGCATGTATGCAAGGCATGCGCTGGGAACTTCTTTACATCCTACAAGGGATTAAGCCTCGCATATTTGAAGAGCTTGTTACTCGAGCCTATGACATGTTACTTAGTGTGAAAAATCATGGTGCTAGGAAAGATGTTCCAGATGTACTTAAAAACTTTCAAGAAGATGAGGGAAGTGAGTCTGAAGAAGAAGACAATATACTTTCTAACTTGGATGACGAAGTAGCATCATCTCGAGAGACTTGCATCAAGAAACACACCATGCTACAACAATGACTTCAACTGAAAGTGCTAAATCACAGGGGGCATTAAGTCAAGGAAACCAAGAAGAAAATTCTCAAAGTGACGACGAATGTCCATACCCTTCAGTATAGGTTTGGATTGCCGTCTGATTCTTGCAAAGTTGAAGAATAATAAAAATTGAAGTGCTCCTAGATACGAGCCTAAACTGTCAATGATACTCTCTGACACGAGTATAAACTGTCAACTTGAAAAAAAAATGACACTTATTGACACGAGTTTAAATTGTTTATCTGAAGAAAAAAAAAAAACACTCCTTGGCATGAGTATAAATTGTTCCCCTGAAGAAAAAAAAAAAATCAAGAATTCTTTGACATGAGTATAAACTGTTTACAAAAAAAAAAAAAAAAAAAAAAATGAACCACATTTTCGGAGCCTTTCTTGTCCTTGATTTCAAAATCGAATTCCTGAAGAAGTAAAATCCATCTAATTAGCCTAGGTTTTGTTTCCTTTTTTGTCAATAGATGCCTCAAGGCGGCATGATCAGAATAAACGATAACCTTGGACCCTAAGAGATAGGAACGAAATTTATCAAGAGCATATACTACGGCAAGTAATTCTTTCTCGGTAGTGGAGTAATTCAATTGAGGTCTCGAGAAAGTTTTACTTGTATAGTATATGGCACAAGGAAGCTTACCCACTTTTTGTCCCAAAACTGCCCCCATGGCATAATCAGAAGCATCACACATGATTTCAAATGGCAATGACCAATTGGGAGGTTGCATGATAGGAGCAGATGATTATAATTCACGCAATTTATGAAAAGCGTCTAGGCATGCTTGATTAAAGATGAAAGGAGTTTCCTTGGCAAGAAGATTGCACAAGGGTCGAGCAATTTTGCTAAAGTCTTTGATAAAACGGCGGTAAAAGCCAACATGACCAAGAAAGGAGCGAACATCTCTCACCGTTAAAGGTGGAGGCAATTCAGAAATAAGCTCGACCTTCGCTTTATCTACCTCAATTCCTCTCCTTGAGATAACGTGACCCAAAACAATACCTTCTTGAACCATGAAATGGCTCTTTTCCCAGCTAAGTACAAGGTTGGTTTCACGACATCTCTTAAGCACTAGATCTAAGTTTTTGAGGCATGCATCAAATGAGGACTTAAAAACAGAAAAATCATCCATGAAAACCTCTAGATATTCTTCCACCATATCCGAGAAAATTGACATCATACACCTTTGGAATGTGGCGGGTGCATTGCACAAACCAAATGACATCCGTCTATAAGCAAATGTGCCGAATGGACATGTGAATGTGGTTTTCTCTTGGTCTAGTGGGTCGAGGGCTACTTGATTGTACCCCGATTAGCCATCAAGGAAGCAATAATATTGTTGCCCAGCCAATCTCTCTAGAATTTGATCAATGAATGGTAAAGGGAAGTGATCATTTCTAGTGGCGGCATTTAATTTGCGGTAATCAATGCATACACGCCATGAATTGGCGGTACGCTTAGAGATTTCCTCACCCTTTGCATTCTCAACCACCGTAATCCCCGATTTTTTGGGAACTACTTGAGTTGGACTCACCCATTTGCTATCGGAGATTGGGTAAATGATTCCAGCATCCAAGAGTTTAACAACTTCCTTCTTAACTACTTCTTTCATGTTTGGATTAAGTCTCCGTTGGGCATCCCTAAAGGGTTTTACATCATCTTCCATAAGTATGCGATGCATACAAATAGAGGGGTCAATTCCCTTGAGATCCGCCACACTCCATCCTATGGCTTCTTTATTTTTTTTTAAGCACACTTAAGAGAGCATCTTTTTGCTCTTTTTTCAAGACTTGAAGAAATGATAACCGAAATAGTCTCTTTTGGTCCTAAGAATGCATACTTGAGATTGTAAGGTAGAGTTTTGAGCTTAAGAATTGGTGGAGAGGCTAAATATGAGACCGGTGGAGTGCTAGAGAGTGGAGGAAGAGGTTCTATTGGAGTTTTCCAAGATGAAAAATCTAAGCTTGCAACAGATTCCATGAAATTGCTTACTTCATTTATTGAATTTTCATTATCAAATCCACAATTTCCATACATTTCAAGAAGGCAAGAGGCTAGAGGATCATCGGATAAAAGAGATGAAAGACTATCTTCAATTGGTTGTTTCATTACCAATGTTGGAATTACTTCCTCAACAACCTCATCTAACACATCTACAAGGTAACACTCATCCTCATCCATGGGATGTTGACTTGCATGGAAAACATTAAGTTTGATCATCATATTGCTAAAAGAGAGATCCATTATCCCGGATCTACAATTAATTGTTGCATTTGCGGTGGCAAGGAATGGTCTTCGCAAAATGATTGGGATGTGGTTAGAGGGATTAGTAACCGGTTCGGTATCAAGAACTACAAAATCAACCGGAAAGTAGAATTTATCTACCTTGACAAGAATGTCCTCAACCATGCCCCTAGGTGTCTTGACGGATCTATCGGCCATTTGAAGCACCACCGAGGTTGGCTTTAATTCATTCAACCCTAATTGGACATATATGGAGTAAGGAATCAAGTTGACACTTGCACCTAAGTCAAGAAGAGCTCTACGAATTTCATGAGTTCCAATCACACAAGAAATAGTCGGAGCACCGGGATCTTTGAATTTAAGTGGAGTGTTTTGTTGAAGAATGGAGCTCACTTGCTCCGTGAGGAACACTTTTTTAGGGCTTGGTCCCTTGCTCTTCCTCTTTTGTGTGTAAAGATCTTTCAAGAATTTTGCATAAGGCTGAATTTGCTTAATGGCATCCAAAAGAGAAAGATTGATATTGACTTGCTTAAAAACTTCCATCATGTCATGTGTTTTCCCTTCTTGCCTCCCATGAGGCGAAGTTTCTTTTAAAGCATAAGGAAATGGAGCTTTTGGCTCACAAGACTTTATAATTTGAGAGGATGATGGAGAAGATTGAGAATTCCGATTAGGATCATTTTCATTCAAAGGAGTAGGAGTAGAATTGGAAATTGGATGGGTGACAACTTTAGGTTGCATCGATTCACTATCTTCCTTTGGTAGCTCAACCCTATTGTCCACTATTCTACCACTTCTCAAGGTGGTAATGGCTTGCGCTTGAGCTTAGGAAGAATACCCCGATGTAGGGTTTGCTTCTACACAAAATTGGGCCTTTGGATTCCTCTCGGGTTGACTAGGCAATTTCCCAATTTCTCTTGCATTCAACGCATTAGCTATGGTCCCAATTTGGGATTCAAGCTTTGATATAGATTGGGAGTGGGAACGCAACAAGTTGGTATCTTTTTCTAAGCTACCCAAGGCCATCAAGACCTTGTTTTCAAATGTGGAATTACTAGAAAGTGCTTGAGGATAATGAAAGCCAACTTGGGAATCATACATTTGAGGATGTGAGAAGTCATTCATTCTTTGATGATGAAAAGAAGAAGAAACGAACCCTTGAGAACCTCCATTTCTTTTATGAGGTGGAATGTATTTTCTTTGAAGATTTTTAGCTTGATAAGGGTTTTCATTCCACAATGGAACATGTGCTCTTGAATAAGGGTGAGCAAATGTGGCATTAACTTGTTCGAAGTGTTCATTAACAACATGTCCATGGGGACAATTGAAAGTAGTATGCAAAACACTTGAACATGTCATGCAGGGCTCACAAAGATGAGTTGTATGATGAAAAGGAGACACATTGGTAGCCGATTTTTGATTCAACAAGAATTGATCAAGTTTTTGAGAAAGAGTTTTAACCTCGGCTACAATTTCCCTTGAATTATCAATTTGACACACTGTTACACTTTCCTCCTTTTTAGTAAAACCATGGTCAAGCCGAGAAGTGTAATATTTGTGCAAAGAATTTTAACTCATTTTTTCAAAGAGGTGCCAAATGTTATCTTCATGTTTTCCAAGATATGAACCCCCACATGAGGTGTCAACTATGTCTTTTTGCATGTCGGATAGGCTTTCATAAAAGTATTGGACAACTTGCCATTTTGGAATACCATTGTGTGGACACTTTCTTAGCAAGTCATTCAATCTTTCCAACGCCTCATGCAACAACTCTCCTTCCCTTTGAGAAAATTCTCTAATTGAAGCACACATTACATTGGTCAAACTTACGGGGTAAAATTTTTTTAAAAACTCATTTTGCATTTGTGCCCAAGATGTTATTGAATTTACCCATAAAGTATTGAACCAATGCTTTGCTTTATTTTTAAGTGTGAAAGGGAAGAGGAGTAATTTAAGAACTTCCTTCGGGACATCCGTGTACCTTACGGTGGAACATAGTTCAAGAAATTCATTGAGATGCCTATATAGTTCCTCTTCATCTAAGCCATGAAAGAGTGGACACATTTGAATGGTCTCGGGCTTGATTTCATATTGATTAGCCTCAAAATTAGGCAACACAATGTAAGTAGGTGCATGGTATGCATGAAGATTATAATGATCACGAAAGACCATTGGAGGAATTGGAGCTTGAACTTTGGGGTCATGTTGATTAAGAGGTAGGTTATGCATGAAACATGGGTCTAAGTAACCAAGATTACCCTCTAGATTTTCCATGTGAATGCCTAGAATGTATGATAGGACAAGGTCTATACAAGGCTACAAACAACACACAAATCACCACAAAACAAGCAAGCATTCCTCCTTCGCAACAAATCAACAATCAACAATTAACAAACTTCCTCCACATACAATGTTCCCATACTCTCATGCTTTGATAACAATGCAAAGTAAAGTAAATAGCCTCCACGCGGGCTCACGATTTAAAAGTGGTTGTGTAGTTAAAAACAATAATCTGTAGCCTCAGGAACACCTTTTGCTGAAACTAGGGTTTGAAGGGTAGAATTGGAAATTCGTGTCCCCAAAAATTCTAAGAACAATCCCACAACCTTATATCACCATTACAAACATGCTCAGATGATAAATAAGATAAGTGTAGCATGTGAATCACTATACAACATTAATAAGGCCTTGACAACAGCTTCACAATGAAGAACTAGGGTTTTAGTAGGTCAAAACCAAAGGTGACCAAAGTTCTATCCAAAAACCAACTTCAACAGCCTTGATTCATCAATACAAACTTGCTAGCATTAGACCAAATATTTTATAGCAAGATATAAACAATCTATATATGAATTACAAGGCTAAACTAAAAAACAGCTCCAATCACAGGTCTGAGAAGTGAAATTCATTTGCAGTAAAGTATAGCTCAAGAAAAAGTGCTCAACAACTGTAAATAGCTTAAATATACCTGTCTCAACCTTGAATTAGCACCACAACAACCTCAGGCCTAAAGTGAACCTTCAAACCAGCCCTTGCACCAGCAAAACTTGACAGCAAATGGATTTCATGATGAACTCAACTACAAAGATCAATTCAGTGACATTTCTATGAAGATTTTAGGTTCAAATCATCATCAAAGACCTTATAAATGTTGGTTCATATGAAACTCTTGAGATAGGTTCAATAAAGGTTATAATTATAGTTTTTCAAAATGCTTATTTCTGTAGAATGGTTATAACAGTATATATATACTCAAGCATACAATACAAGTCCTACTGCAAGATGGATATACACATGGCACTGTTGGTCCTAAGCTACCTTAAGGAATGTTTGCCTGTTTAATGTCAAAAAGAATTGTTTCGTTGCTTCAAGTATGAACTCTATCTGAATTATGTTTTGAAATAAGGTTCAGGGGTAGTATTATCATTTATTACTTTGTAATACATTTTATTCACTGGTCTGTAATAGTGCATTACAATGTATCAGCTTGTTTTGGCTAAAATCACTGTGACAGTGGAGGTCTAGTACTTCAAACTTAGCTACAGGTGCTCACAGGGGTACTATGGTCTTTTCTCAGTTGTATTCCATGGATATACGTTTGCTTTGATAGCTGCATTGCATAGAACAGCCTTGGTTGAGCCTACATTGTAAATTATATAGTCTCAGGACTATTTGTTGGCTGAGAAGAGTATAAATTGTTACAAGGGTATTTTGGTCCTTTCTATTTGTGTTCAAGAATGTGACGCATCCCAGTGGTCCTAGAGAGATAGTATATGCAAGAATATTGCATTTCTTGGAGGTTAAGTCTGGATAAAATTGTAATTACAGCCTATAACCTATAACTTCTTGTAATTGGTGAGAATAAAGACAAAATAGCTGAGGTGGCAGGCTTATATTGGTTCATTGCCTTGAAAATATCTGAATTGTTCTCTCTCAATGATTGGTAGAATGTGGCGGGTGTATGCTCTAATTGTGAAAGGGTTTGTGTGTGCTGTATGGTAGTATATATGCTGTGATAAGGTTCATTAGGGTTTAAGCCTTGAGAATACACAAATACTGAGCTGCAGCTGAGAACCCTTGAGCACCCTATGAAAACCAAGTTTTTCTCTGGTATTTGATGATGATCCATGCAAGAAAAACTCATTGAATCAACCCTTGTGTGTGTGCAAAGTGTTGAGATGATTCTGCTTTCAAGTTTGCTGGTGCAAGGGCTGGATTGAGTAGTGATTTTGAGTTCCAAGCTGCTATGGTCATTTCCAAGGGCTGTGACAGGTATAACTAAGTTATTTGCACTTGCTCAGTACACTATTTTACACTGAAACATGCTGAAAGTGATTTTGATCTCTAATACCTGTGCTCAAGGCTGTTTTTTGGTTTATTGCTGTGATTTGAGTACAATATGATTAAGACTTATTGTTTAATGACTTATTTGAGTGCTAGCAAGTATATTTTGATGAATCAAGGCTGTTAAAGTTGGCTGTGGAATTTTGTTGTTGTAAACTTTGAACTTGAGTGTTGAAAACCTATCTGTGTACTGTGCTGAGCTGAAGTTAGTGCTGTGAATCAACTTTGTAACATACTCATGCTATGTTTGATTGTTTAAAGCTATGAATATGAGTACTACAGTGAAAGAAGACTGTGTAAGGTGATGGGGAATTGATCTTGAGAGGAAATTCCCATTTTACCCCTTAAACACTAATTGCAGCAGATTGTGGTTTTGAAGTAGTAACTTAGAGTTCTGTGTTGTCTAGCCTATTTTAATTGTAGGAAAGACTTGTTTATACTATTTTAATTATAGGAAAGACTTGTTTATACTGATTTACATCTGTGATGGTGTGTGTGGTGAGCTATAAGACCTTATTGGGTCCAAGCAAGGTTGCTTATGACGTGGGGAGTGCTTGTGTGCATTGTGGTAAACTAGTGTGTGTATTGGTTGTGAAAACTAATGTCTATTCTTATACTTGGGTGTGTGCAGAGAGTAAGACAACTGAGTGTGTAATAAGATACATACAGCTAGTAGTGGACTTCATATTGGCTGAGGCCAAGAACCAAGGTTTTCCCTAGTTAAGAGGGTTTCCTTGTAAACCTTGTTTGTACTGATCTTGGTTCAACAAGTACCTATAGCTAATCATTGGCCAAAGAATATTATGACATTCTTCATGTGAATAAACCACAATGCCCTTGCCAACTCAGCTAAATTGTCCTCTAGTGTAACAGAAATTACAGCTTACTATATCAAGGCTGTAATAACATTCTTAACCAAGACTTGGTGATTAAGAAATGCAATGTTGTATATACACTCTCACTCTAGGACTACAACAACGTGTCACACACCTGAGCTTTGAGTAAAAAAACCAAAATACCCTTGTAACAACCACTTGTCATTCTCAACCTTAATCTGTTGCTGAGATTATATAATTCACAATACAGGTTAATTCACAGTTGTTCAATGCAATATAGCTATCTGAACAAATGTATAAACATATAATACAACTATGAAATGACCATAGTACCCCTGTAGCCAATTTTCATATGTTGAACCTCAAAAACACAGTGAATAATATCATGTTGAACTTCTTAAGTAGCTCAGTAGCATACTTCTCTTGAGAAATGAAGATTCTTGTGGATGTTTGATGTATTTGAAGGCCTAAGAAGTATCTGAGAGTCTCTAAAAGAGACATTTCAAACATTATCTTCATAAGATTGGCAAATTTTGAGGTTAATGAAGTGTCTAAGCCACAGAACATGATATCATCCACATAATTTGAAGAATGAGGAATTGATCTTGATGAGTTCTGACATATAAAGTGCTATCCACCTTGCCTCTATGAAACCCTTATTTAACCAAAAAGCTATGTAGCTTGTCACATTAAGCTCTAGGAGCTTGTTTAAGACCATACAAAGCCTTGCTTAGTTTAAACACATGAGAGGAGATTTGTAGATCTTCAAAACCTTCAAGTTGTTCTAAGTAAACCTCTTCATTAAGTTCAACATTCAAGAAGGCAAACTTCATATCCATTTGGTAAACTGTAACTTGTTTATGACAAGCAAAGAATAATAGCATTTTGATGGATTCTATTCTTGCCACATGAGCAAATGATTCATGATAGTCCAACTAATTGAGTATACCCTTTACACACCATCCTTACCTTGTTTATGATAACAGAGCCCTTCTCATTCATCTTGTTTTTAAAAATTCACTTAGAACCAATAATATTATTGTCTTTAGGTCTCGAAACAAGCTTTCAAGTGTTATTCTTGTGGACTTGATCAAGCTCTTCCTGCATAGCTACTATCAAATCTTTATCATTCTTGGCTTCTAAATAGGATTTTGGTTCAATAAAGGACAACATTGCAAAATGACTGTATTCTTCAGCATCTTCAACCTCTAACTCACTTAACTTCTTCTTAGCCCTTGTTAGAACTCTAATTTTTGATGAGCGAATGATGTTTTCAGCTTGAACCTGTTTCTGCAGACTTGGATAAGTAGTTTCTTTCTGAATTACAAACTCTGAGAGTGAGGTACGAGCTTCACTTGATCCTGGTATAAAATAAGCTTCTTTAGAGGCATTTGTTTGAGTATTCTCATCAAACCTCATATGAATTGACTCAATCACCTTTGAGGATCTTAGATTATAACACCTGTAAGCTTTGCTCTTGGTTGGGTATCCCAGGAAGATACCTTTATCTGCCTTTGAATCAAACTTTTTGATAAGTGCCGAATCTTGCACATTCTAGCACCCTTAATTGCATGGTTTAGTTTATTTAGTTTGTTAATAAAGTAAGTTTTACATGATTTCTTGTATATTTGTTATTTTTATGGCTTATCTCCAAAATGACATAAAAGTGGGATTTTACGGGGTTTTAATGAACAAAGTGTATGGCGAATGATAGAAATCGATAAAATGGACCTAAGTCAAAGAGCATGAGAGCAAGATTGGCATCCAGATGTACGTTCCAAGACCATTCTTGGCATCCAGACACCCCTTGTAAATTAGGACTAGCAATAACAATTGCAATTTAAAATTAAAATTCTAGTAGCCAAGCAATTTGGCACCCGGATGCCCAGCTTTATATCCGGATGCCAAGTGGCACAAGCCTGCTCACCAGCACCCAGTGCATGTCGAGACAACCATCTTGACACCCAACGTCCAGACGCCCACCTGCGAATAAATGTGTTGATTTGAATTTTCAGTTACTTTTATCTCTCTTCTCCACTTGAATACATGATTTTTAGGGAGTTTGAACTTGATTCTGACTGAGGAGGGCTATATATATATGGCTATATTGTATTTCATGACATATCATTTTTCATATTCAAAATTGGGGACTTCTAGGGAGAGAAAGTGAGCAATAGCTAGGGTTCTTGCATGTTCTTGGGCGTGGCTGTTATGGAGTTGAAGATAGAGGCTTCCTCTTCAACCATTGAAGCTTCAACCACCACCAGGATGAGCTAAATCCCCTCCTAGGGGATTGAGGTAGCCTTAATCAAAGTATTCATGTAATTCTTATAGTTTAATTTGGGGAAATAATATTGCATGTAATGGATTTCATGAATAAGATGAGGATTTATATTGCAATTTGTGTTTTTACATTAAATTGATGTATGATCCGGGCATAATTCAAATATATGAGTATGTTTACCATGTAATTCTTGTCTTAGAGCCATGTCTATATGTTTGTACTCTTGATATCTTTATAGTTACAATGAAGATTGATTTCATGAAATGGGATTATAGGCATGTCATGTGTGACTTCAGATAAATTATGCCAACGGAAGATGGACTATGCTACACCCCTAGAGTAATGTAGTTAGGTAGATGGTTAATGCCAACCAAAGATAATTTATGCTAGATAATTGCTTTCATGTGCTAAAACTTGCAATTTCAAGACCTTTATAGGCCATGCCTAGGGAAGATGGCTCATACCATACGCTATGTCAACCGCATATGGGTTATGCTTAATCTCGAGTTGCATGTTTCTCTGAAAAATTGTTGTAGTTATTGATACTTCTACAGTTTATCATTACATGCAGTTGTTTTCCCCAAGTTAATTACACTAGAGCATGATTATGAGGTCTCGGTGAACTCAATTCCCTATCCTCATTTACTTGTTATTTCAATCTTTGAATTTGATTTAATTTTTTTAAAATTTTATGCTAAGTGACAAACAATTAAACAACTCTTCAAACCGTCTTGTGATATTAACAAGCTTGAAATTAACCTTTGAAATATGATTGCCATAAGCTTCACAATCTTCGTGGATCGATACCCCTACTTAGCCGTTTTCTAAGTGAATTTGTATAAGTCGGTGGTTTTATAATTGACGCACCGCTTGGACACACATCACTTTCTAAGGTTGTTAATGTGATTTAGAATGTAACATTTGCTACCAAATACTTTGAAGTAATGGACTATTGCAGATCTTCCATACCAAAGTTTAAAGGGGGTTTTTGTTGAATTAGGTCTAAGAAGGACCCTATTGATAATGTAAACAGTTGTGTTCACAGTTTCAGCCCAAAAACCCTTTGCAAGTCCCTTTTCAAGTAGTTTTATTCTCCCCATTTCTTGAACTTTTCTATTCTTCCTTTCCACAACACCATTTGGTTGAGGTGTAGCCACAGTTAAGAATTCTTTCTTGATACCCTTGACATCACAATAGCTTTCAAACTCCCTCATAGTGAACTCAGTGCCAAAATCTAACCTAAGTTTCTTCATAGTGCATCCTCTTTTATTTTCAACAAGATTCACAAACTTGATGAAATGTGTAGTAGCCTCAGATTTCTCTTTTAAGAAGTAAATCCATACCATTATACTGAAATCATCAATAAGAAGCATGAAGTACTTATTTTCACCAATACTTGTAGTTCTGGTAGGGCCACAAAAGTCCATATGAATCAAGTCAAGTGGTCTTGAGGTGTTGATTTCTTTGGAGGGGAATGAAACCTTGGTTTGCTTCCTTTATTGGCAGGCTCTGCAAGTGTGATCTTCTTTGAATTTCAATTCAGGTAAGCCATTGGGTAAGCCTTTTACAGCTTTTAACTTCAAAATCTTTGAGATGTTTCTTTAATGAACATACCCTAGTCTCTTGTGCCACAGAATAGTTTCATTAAAGGTTAACAGGTTGCATTGAGTTGTTTGAGCTTCTTTAATAATTTTATAGACATTTCTAGAGGATCTCAGGTCTAAGAATAGAACTTTCTCTGAATTAAGCTCAACCACATTACACTTATCCTTATCAAAACACACCTTCTTGCCACTGTCACATAATTGACTCACACTGAGTAGATTGTGTTTGATTCCTTCAATAAATAGAACTTCAGTGATCTTAGGTAGTTCTTCAGACTTGTTCATAGTGCCAATGCTGATAATCTTAACCTTTTGATTGTCTCCAAAGACTATATTACCACCATCAAATTTCTTCAGAGATAGAAACTTTGAGCCATCACTTGTTGTGTGCCTTGAACAACCACTATCAATATACCATCTGTCATTAGCATTACAAGCCTTAAAGACTGTGTAAACCAACATACTGACTGAATTCAGCTTCTTAGGTAGCCACATTGTAATACCCCTAATTTTAAAATGATAGTTTTGGAATTTATTTAAATTGTTTAATTTATTTGATGTAATTGTTGGTTTATTTAATTGTTATTTAATTGAATTTTTGTTTTACTTTAATTGTTTAATGGATTTTTTGTTTTATTTTAAATTGGTTACTTATTTTAGTTAATATTTATTTGAATTAAGTTAAATATTTTATTTTATTAAATTAGGTTTTTATCAGTTTTGGAAGCCACGTATTTAGCCGACTTATTTTTCTGTCTAGTATTAGGATTAGGGTTTAACTGCACCTAGGTTTAGTTGGCCTATATATATATCTGTATAAGGCTGCCAAGGGTTTAGAACCCTAACCACACATATTGGAGGCAGAAGAATCATGAGATTTAGGAGCAGAGGAGAATTATTGTAGTTCGCTGGAGAAAGTAGTTCGCCGGAAAACTTAGAAGAAAGACATTGAGATTTTTGAACTGAATCTCATAGGCAAGTTCTAATACTAACTCTATCTCTTTGGCCTGTGTTCTTTACATCCCTAATTCAATTCAAGGATGAAATAAATTTAATTTAATTTGTTTTAACTTGGTTTGCACGGTTATTTGGTTTTAAAACAGTATGTGTTTTCTGTATCTGCACCTTGTTCGTTTTTAAACGGTTTTGCATAATTCTTGTTCTAATGGTAATTAATTAATGTTTAATGAGTTTAAATAGTTCTGAAGGACTTTTCTTTGCATCATTAACACAATCCCAGGAGGAAGTAAACAGTTAAACTAATTTTTGGTTGCATAGAAATTGTTCAAAATCGTGTGAGTTACCGATTCGGTTTTTGGCTTGTTTTTAATTTGTTTGGAATAATTCTTGTTCCAATTAGTTTTGATTAATGATAAATGAATTTAATTAATTTTGGAACACCCTAGGACTTAATTTATTCAGTAATAAACTTGGGTTGAAGGAACAAAGTTGCCGGACACCGCCGGAGTTGGAAAAGATGACGCACAGGGGAAGAGCCTTCTCTAGTTTGAGTAGAATAGGCTCCACCAAAGAGTAGAGCAGGCTCTACCTTAGGTAGAGCCGGCTCTTTAGAGTCTAGAGGTGGCTCCACCATGGGTGGAGCCGGCTCTACCTTGTTGTGGAGGCGGCTCCACTTTGTGTGGAGCCGGCTCCTTTGATTTTGCTTTCAGTTTTAATTTTCTACGAGACCTGGGCTACGGGGATTGAATTCTTTATGTTCTAGGCTGAAAAAAGAGTGTTTTTAAAGGTATTCAGAGAGGTCTAAACCTGTATTAAATTTTCAAAAGGCCTGGTAATTCATAATCTTTCATAAGAAGCTAAAATAGGGAACAACTGGAAACTCTTAGGAAAGAGATCAATATTACTGTGATGCGGATAATTCAAGTTACTTGTTTTAAAATTAGCAATTGAATTAGGAATTTTATGTTTAAATCATATGACAGTGGTATAGGATTAAGCATCTCAATTTATATAATGTCGGTTATGCTTAACAGGAAATTAGTTGATGTTTACAAGTTATTATGTATTATCAACTTACCAGATGATATGGAGTAGTTTAAACGAGCATGTTAATTCTGATATTGATATTAGTATGCTGATAGGGGATTAAAGGGTGGATTACACTTATTATCTGTGTTCTTAAACTGTTAGAGAATCATGTATTGTTCATATATGACAAGCATGCTATTTATACATTCTTGCTGTACTTGTTATGGATGTGTGGATATTGATATTTATAATATCATCTGTATTATTAACAATTGGATGGATGGTATTATACTTGCTATGGATTGGTTGATATTGATTTTTATTTCATCATTTGTATTATCAACACTGGATGGATGGTTTGTATGCACCGGTATGGGACGGTGACACACTAGGGGGATTAGCTTAAAAACGCTAAGTCCTACCTACTTTGGATTAAGAGATGGATTAACTACAAAAGTTAAGTCCTACCTGTATTTTGTGTCAGATCAATAAATAGTTGAGTGACACTTTTGGTTTGGAATGGATTTTAAATATATCTTTATGGTGCCACGATATGAGCCTAAGTCTCAGAGTCGTTGGTTAGGGAGTGTATATACATTAGGATGCATAGCTGGCTATGATGGTTAGATGTGTACCCTGCTAGGTATAGGTAGTCATGCCCACCTCAAGTGCATTTTGCATGGTGCTTACTAATCAGGTTGAGATGGGCCTATAGTCCAGTGAGAGTCCTGTAGTGTGATTATATATATATGTATCTACGGACTATTTAGTTATTGTTGGATTGGTTAGGATGTACATGCGTATCAGGTCTCTGCTTGGGTAGTAGTAGTATAGAACTTGCTAGTGGGCCTAACCCACTTATCATTTTTCAGGTATTGGACGTTTGAGGTCTTGGGGCTTGTTCGAGCTGAGCAGAGACGATCTTCTATTCTACCGACGACGTAGGACTTCTTTCCAGTTATTAGATTTGGGTTTTTTATCTTCAGTTATTTACTTTCGTTCGGTTTGGGTTTTTAATAGGGGTCCACTAGAGATGGATTCCCGAGTTGTAAACTTATGGAGTTTGGATTTTCAGAGTTTAAATATTTATATTTGAGGATTTTTAATTTAGTATTCCTTCAGCTTATTATTGTTATTTCTTAAATTCATTTTGTATTCTGTGTTCGGTTAAATATTAATTGTTTGGTATCCCTTGAATCTGTGCTTGGACTTGATCACCCGTGGCTCTAGAATCGAGGGGTATCACACACATCATCTTAGTCTTCACAAAGGAACCTTTGTTTCTAACTTTTTGAGCTTGAAGTAAGTATGATTTCTTCATGTACATCTTAGTAACCTTGATGTTTCTTATGGTTGTAGTAACAAAGTCACTTTTGTTGAGTTTCAGGGTGTGATAAGTGTTGTCAAGTATATCATACTTAGACTTTGTTGGTTTTATAATAGGGAACCTTTCATACACTTCAATAGTTCTTGCCTTTACAAACACAGAGTGAGTTTCTTTGGTCCTAGCTGCAGTATTATAAATGTAGCCAATGCCTGTATTGCCAATTTTCTTTGTGGTGTACTTCTAAATCTATGCCATTTTCAGTGATCTCTCTTTAAGAGCCTGTGAAAGCTCTCTTTACACCTTTTGGTAGTCCACACCTTGTTACATTGTGACTTCAAAAGACTAAATATAGTTAAAGAGATTGAATATAGTGTTGATAGTTTTAGCCTGAAGTGCTTTGTTAGTAATTGTTTAGACCTCAGTAGCTTTGAGTTAAGCTTCTTGATTTGAGATTTCTGTTGATCACACTTCACAACCAATCTTTCATATTCTTCAAGAATCTTCTTAACTTCATTGTCACTATCTTCTTCCACTTCACCTTGAACTTGAGACGTTTCAAGAATAACCATGAACAAACATTAATCTTTTTAACCTTCTTCTAGTTTATCTTTTTCAGGAGCAATATCCCAGTCAGAGATAAGAGCCTTCCTTCCAAATCTTCCTTTGTTGTTGAACCCTTCATTCTTCTTCTAGTTTTCCCCATTTGAATTAGGATAATTGGCTACATAGTAGCCAGACTTACCACAACCACAACAGGTTAGGTTTTAGGTTCGTGTTTTCTTCTTGAACCTAATTTTTTTGAACTTCTTAGCCAAGTAAGCTACTTTATCTTCCTCAAGATCATCATTTTCAGACTTTGGTTCAGCTTTTTCAATCACTTCTTTGGCCTTAAGAACAACTTCTCTTATGTGTTGAGTAGGGGCACCAATTCTCATCTTATAGGCTATGAGAAAGACTTAATGAACATCAATTTTCATCACTGACAAATCTTTATCTTCAAGAATGGTGACTTTGGCATTGAATCTAGAGGTTAGAGACCTCAGCATATTCTTACACACTTCAAAATCTTTGATGTTTTCATCAGAGCCTTCATATTGTTAACTATCTTATTGATTCTGAATAAGTAATCTGCTATATCTTCCCTTCCCTCCATCTTAGATCTTTCATATTAAGCCTTTAGAAGCTGTATCTTATTCTTTTTGATTATATTGTTCCCTTCATGAATAGCCTTAAGAGAATCACACATTTCTTTTACTGTCTTGCAATTTTTAATCCTTGTGAACTCTTATTGTTTAAGAGCACAAAAGAGTACATGTTTTGCCCTTCTATCATTAGCCAAAGTAGCTCTGTTATCTGCAGAAGGATTAATTGGATGGAGAACAACAATGCCGAACATCATAGGATTGAGACATTAGAAAAGGCTTCCATCATAGTCTTCTAAGAATCATAGTTGGAACCATCAAACCTTGGTGCCTTGTTGGGGACATGACCTTCCTCCATTGCAAGGATTAACTGCAAGCTTATTAGAACCTTATTATGCAGACCAAAGCTCTGATACCAATTGTTGGACCAAGAGGGGGGGTGAATTGGTCAATTTCAAATGCTTCTTCTTTATAGTAAGATCAATGTTGACCAGCAAATACAATGAACACAAGGTATACAAGGAAAACCCTCTCAATAGGAAAAACATTGGTTCTTAGCCTCAACCAATATAAGCTCCACTAGTTGTATGCAAGTAGTTACTTCATCTTCAGCTATCTCACACTCTGCATACACCCTTGTACAAGTTAAAACACTAGCTTTCACAGCCTAGCTCAACACAGTGTTCACAAGCACTCCCCTTGTCCTAAACACCCTTACTTGGACTTTGTAAGCTCCCGCAGCTCACCAAATACATATAAAAGAATGAATATCAACATTATTCAAGCATACACAAAAGATAAGAGCGGTTGTGTAGCTCAAAACAACAAGAGCGGTTGTGTTCCTTAAAACAACAATCTGTAGCCTCATGAATACCTTTTGCTGAAGCAAGGTTTGAGCAGTAGAATTGGAAATTCGTGTCCCCAAAAATTCTAAGATCAATCCCATAGCCTTATATCACCACTATTACAAACATACTCAGATGATAAACAAGATAAATATAGTATATGAATCACAATACAACATCAATAAAGCCTTGATAACAGCTTCACAATGAAGAACTAGGGTTTTGGTAGGTCAAAACCAAAGGTGACCAAAATTCTGTACAAAAACTAACTTGAACAACCTTGATTCATCAATACAAACTTGCTAGCATGTAGATCAAACATTGTATAGCAAGATATAAACAATCTATATATGAATCACAAGGCTAAACCAGAAAACAACTCAAATCACAGGTCTGAGAAGTGAAATTCATTTGCAGCAAAGTATAGCTCAAGAATAAGTGCTCAGCAAATGTAAATAGCTCAAATATACCTGTCTCAACCTTGACTTAACACCATAGCAACCTCAGGCCTAAAATGAACCTTCAAACCAGTCCTTGCACCAGCAAAACTTGACAGCAAATGGACTCCATGATGAACTCAGCTACAAGGATCAATTCAGTGACATTTATATGAAGATTTCAGATTTAGATCATCATTAAAGACCTTATAAATGTTGGTTCATATGAAGCTCTCGAGATAGGTTCAATAAAGGTTACAATTAGGGTTTTTCAAAAAACTTATTTATGCAGAATAGCTATAATAGTATTAATATACTCAAGTATACAATGCAAGTCCTACTATAAGAAGGATATACACATGGCACCTGTAGCCAATCATTGGCCAGAAAATATTTTGACATTCTTCATGTGAATAGACCACAATGCCCCTTGCCAACTTAGCTAAATTGTCCTCTAGTGTATCAGAAATTACAGTTCATTATATCAAGGCTGTAATAGCATTCTTATCCAAGACTGGTGATTAAGAAATGCAATGTAGTGTATTCACTCTCATTCTAGGATCACAACAACTTTTCACACACCTGAGCTTCAAGAAAAAAAGACTAAAATACCTTTGTAACAGCTACTTGTCATTCTTAGTCTCAATCTATTGCTGAGACTATATAATTCACAATGCATGCTAATTTATAGTTGTTCAATGTAATGCAGCTATCTGCAGCTATCTGAACAAATGTATAAACATATAATACAAATGTGAAATGACCAAAATACCCCTGTAGCCAATTTTCATATGCTGAACCTCAATTAACACAGTGAACATGCTTTAACAAGCTGAATAGCTGCAATATACTATCTTAAAGAATTGTGAAATTGTATCACAAGATGGTAAAATACCATACTACCTTTGAGATATGATATAAGCCACTGTGCACAACAAATGGTAATGATACTAGCCCTTAACAGCTCTGAAACACCAAGTTTTGACATTAAAAAGGCAAACACAAATTGGTACTAGGACCAACATAGCAGTTTGGTCATTTTGCATCAATGGAAATCGGCAAATGGGGAAAGAGTATTTGAAATCCTGCATGAAATAGAGCAGATTTATATGTATCCAAATCCATATTTTAATGTCAGGATTCATATTTGGATCTAAAATTGAATAAAATCATATGAACATAATCCGATACCATATAATTTAAAATGAAAAACCCTTACCTCCCTAAGGTTTGTTCAAATATCTCTCAACTGAAATTATTATCAAAACAATCTCTGACCTTCCCTAAGGTTTGTCCAAATATCTCTTAGATAAAACTATTGTCAAAATAGCTCTTGAGCTCACCCGAGATTTGTCAAAATAATATTTGACACCCTTGAAATTTGTCCAGATTTCTCTTACCACCCCTAACATTAATCAATGGAATATTTTCTAAAAGCTCAAAATACCTCTAAGGGAGAGAAAATGACTTAAATGACTATTTCAACCAAATTTAATTAGACAAAAACTACCATTTGTTATATCTACCCTCTTGGAATGTTTTTGAAGAGTTGAAAACAATTTTTTTTTTGTGGACAATTGAAGAACATATATATATTTGAATAAGTGGTTTGTTGATGAATCAAATGATGAATTATTATTAGCAAATGTCTATTTTGTTGAATTATATGAATTATTTGTTTAATACTTTGTTTTGACAACAAATATGTTGAATTACATATGCTGAAATGGTTATTTGGTATACTAACAAGGTCATTTGAGTTGTTTTGTCACTTAGTGGTAGTTTAGGTATTTATAAAATATTCCATTGACATAATTAATTATGCCTAACGTCAGAGGTGGTCAGAAATATTTGAACAAAACTCAAAGGTTGTCGGGGAGCTATTTTAACAATAGTTTTAGCTAAGACATATTTGAACAAACCTAAAAGGAGGTCGGGTATTTCATTCTATAATTTAAATAGGATCAAAAGCAAGTAAAATATACTCACTAGACTAGCATTAAAAAAATATATATTAGGATATATTTCCAAAGAATAAAAATAAAAAATTTCAGTGGGGGAAATTTACACATGGGGTCCGTGCTCATCTGTCTAACATTAAATCTAAAGTAAAACACAATCCAATCCATTTAAGAAATATTTAGATTTATATTCAAATTGAATGCTTGACAGATTTTCAACAAATATCTATGTCTTATTTTTTTTATATATTTAAATTCAAAATAGAAAATTCAAACTCGCTAAAATAGACTTTGAATTGGATTAATAAGACCCCTTTTTTTATTTTTATTTTTATTTTTTTAACCCTGGCAAATATAGAAAGCAGCACAAACACATCAAGACATACAATCCTTGACTCTTAAGCAACAAATATCAAACGAAAATGGACAAGAGCAACATCCTTTGGTACATGACTTCTAAATGGCGCTGCATCAACATGAGCAACTTTATTATCATACCTATGAACATGACTAAGAGAAGATGAAGAAAAACTCGGAAACTCTACTTTAATATCAAAAGAGATAGCATGAATTTCAGTAAGCTCATGATCAACTTCAGACAAAGCCTTAACCACAAGACCCATTTCAATAAGACCCATTTCAAACCTTAATTTGAGCAATATTTTTTTCACTTCATTCATTGTAAACTTTTCCAAATATTCATTTTTGTCAAAACAAATATACATTTTCAACTCTATTTCAATAAAAATATGCCTTTAAAAAGTACAGTAGGAAGTTGCTCTCAAAAAGAGACTTTCTGTCCTTTGGACTGTGACGTGCAAGTAAGATCCAAACCTTTTCACTTCTTTTCTCCAAAAATTTCAGAGGGAGTCCTAGGGAATTCAGAGGAGCATTTACTCCATATGGTCCAGATTCAAACAGACGTGTACATGATCCCCAAATTGAACAGATTTGAAGCGTCAAAAGTAAAATTTATTACTCTACTCTTATCAATTCAATTGTTTACTATTATATTTACTTAAACAATAATTGTTTACTACTAGTTGAGCAATTTTTTATTGCCTTGTTGATTGATTACTTTAACGTTTTGCCAATAAACATCTAGATTCTCGTGAGTGCAAATCAAGGTGTCACTCACAAAAGCAAAGCTGATGATAGATGAAATCACACCCTCTTTTGTTTGTTGCTTTTGTTGTGTTTCCATTAATTAATACTAATTAACTAAACTGCACTCATTTCTTTTCTTCCGTGAGTGAAGGCAGTGTCGGAGATGCTGACGTGAAGGCGGGTGTAGCTGAACAAACGGCAGTTTTAAAATTATAGGGCTTCACAGTTCATACATATCTGTTTATTTGTTTTCTAATAGTGGTATACTATTTATGTATCGTATGTATATTTATCAATCTTAACCTTTTTTTTTCCTTGGAACCAAACACAACTATTTTTTTCCCCTTAAAAAAATTTCTCACTTGCCTTTGGGTAAACCCTAGTTAGTGCCTGCCTGTGTGTCAAGAGATCGATCTACTCCCAATCCTAGCACAGCCAAGTTCGTTGGATCGCTGAAGCTATATGCTTATAGCTGATTATTTCACATGATTATTTCACTTCCTTGATTATCTCTATCTGCTCTTTCCGCCAAAAAAAAAAAAAAGGTGAAATTTTTATTTCATTTGTAGTAGATTATTATATTTTCTTTTCCAATTCCCTCCCCTATGTTTGTGCCTTGTTATTAGGGGCTTTTTTATTTTTATTTTTTATTTTTCTTCTTGAGGTTTGTCATGAATCATGATCACTTCTTTTCTTCTCTTTGTACTATCCAATTTACTATGTATGTGTATATACTGTAGTTTACTGCTATCCATGGGTTTGATCAATAATTTGTTTTTTAATGGGTGTTTTCACTGTCGGATAGATGTGATTTTAGGAGTCATGAAGTTTCTTTGTGAATTTGTTGCAATTGGGCAAGTAGAAGAAAAGGGTTTGATCCGGAAGTTTTTGAATTTCCTTTGCAGGTCATCTCTGTACTGATCAGTACTAGAGATTTTGTAGTTCATAGCGGAGAAAGATGAGTGGCGCTGTGTTTGTGGCTGTTGCTGCTGCAGTCGGCAACTTATTGCAAGGATGGGATAACGCCACTATTGCTGGTAACTCTTTCTTATACACATGGCTGCTCTAATTGTTCATTTCGTCTTTTATTTCCAAGACAATCAATTTTGTGCTTTCAAATGTTCATGATTAATTTTTTTGTAGCAATCGGGTTTGCTTTATTTGTCAAGTTTATACTCATAATCTAATAATAAAATATTTTCTTCTGCTACTACAGGAGCTGTTCTATACATAAAGAAGGAATTCAACTTGGAAAGTGAACCCACTATAGAAGGACTAATTGTGGCCATGTCACTTATTGGTGCCACAGTGATTACTACATTCTCTGGTGGAGTGTCCGATTGGCTCGGTCGCCGTCCTATGCTCATAATCTCATCCGTTCTTTATTTTGCTAGTGGTCTTATAATGTTGTGGTCCCCCAATGTTTACGTCCTACTTTTGGCCAGGCTTTTAGATGGGTTCGGAATTGGTTTGGCTGTTACTCTTGTTCCAGTTTATATTTCTGAGACGGCACCTCCTGAAATAAGGGGTTTATTAAATACTTTACCTCAGTTCACTGGTTCCATTGGAATGTTTTTGTCATATTGCATGGTTTTTGGGATGTCATTGATGAATTCACCAAGCTGGAGATTGATGCTTGGGGTTCTTTTTATCCCTTCCATCATTTATTTTGCATTAACAGTATTTTACTTGCCTGAGTCTCCAAGGTGGCTCGTGAGCAAAGGGCGCATGCTTGAGGCCAAGCACGTTTTGCAGAGACTCCGTGGCAGGGAAGATGTCTCTGGTCAGTCTTTCTGTGCCTTCATAACTACTCCAATCTAATGCATGTGATTTTCAAATAAAATGATGGGAACTAATGGTAAATGTGTAATATAGTAGCTATAAAAAATCTGAGGTGATATGGCTTTGGTTATATTCAACTTTACCAAAATTTTTTCTACAGTGTTTAATTTATCATGCTGTTTTTGTTTTGTTTTGTGTTTTTATGTGTGCGAGTGTTTGTGCTTTAATTTTCTTTTTAGTTTTGTACTGTCTTATATGCTTATCCATGTTTACAAATTAAGCGTTTGGGTAAGTTTGCATTGCAATCATCTTAGGCAGGGTCTGTTAATAACTTAATAGTGAAATGACATCAAGTGTTTGTTTTTATTTTTGATGCACATATGTCTGCAGTATTAGGATAAGTTCAGACGCAAGTCTTTTTATAATATTGGAAGAATCGGGTAGATTCTAGTAAAATATCCTCTTGTTGGCTTCATTAGCACAAAATCTGTAGGGTTTGCTCTATTTTGTAGAAGATCTCTGCTCAATTAGTAGAGCAGGGAACAGTTGGGTTTATTTCTTGAAAAAAATCTGTTAAGCAAATCTACTTGGTCTAATTTGCTAGATAAGAGCTTTGAAAAAATTAAATAATTTGAGAATTTGTTTCATCTGACAGTATTTTGAAAACTGTTCCTGAAAACAAAGTTCAAAAATTCAAAAAAGAAATTCCTTTTTTGTCTTTTCTGAAAAACTGTGTTATGTTCTCAGAGTTCTTGAAATCTGTTATCTCAAAAGTGAACCAAACAGCTCTGATTTTCAGAAAATTGATAGAAAACTAGACCAAACAGGGCTGCAGTTTCTTGACAGACGAAGTGGTGCTCTGTAGTATGTAATACGAAAAGACTGGAGAGAGAGAGAGAGAGAGAGTACAATGCCCTTATGGTGTTGCAATTTGGCAGACTAAAACCCTTTTAGTTTGGAATACTTACATTTAGTCGTATTTAGTGGCACAAGATATTAATTTTTGACGGCAGAGGTTTTGGCATTATACGGATTGTCTTGGGCTTGAATTTGGTGCATTTTGAATTTCCTTTGCCCATTGAGTAAAATTTGTGATGGGGATGTATTTATGAAAGGGGTATACTTTTGAAACATGTCTTAGATTCTCCAAACATTATCTCCTCTACCAATAGTCAGTTTTTAAATTTTTATTTTTTTTGTTAGCTAAGGAGAAAACGCTTTATTAAAAGTCACGACGACACCAAACAAGTACTTGGACACTTCTTGAACCTGCATCATTCTCTAGCTACAGAAAAATTTCGTCCTCAAGTTCTAGTGTAGCACTAACAATATCTCTGACATTTATTCTTTTGTCTATCTTCATCTTCGGGCATGGTTGGTGTTGGACTTTAACTTTCCAATCTTTGTTACAACGTCCATCCGGTCCGTCAATGGAATCATAATAAGGTTCTTTAAAATCACCCTTATGGTAATTCATGATGAATTCGAGTTGAAGCAAGTAAATTAAGGTGGGTCTATGTAATGGTGATAGACATCAAATTCTTTAAAGAAATTGATTAAAATAATGTCTATACCATGTTCATTCACCATGGAAGCATCAAGGGGACGTTTAAACGTGAGGTTCCAACAATGGCAGTAACAAGTATTATTCTCATACGTTCTTCGTCTTGTAGAAAATTAATATGATAACTTTTTCTTGGTAAAGCACAATTTCTAGTTCCCCCAGGGGATTCAACTACTTTAGATATATTCCAGCAAGAAGAAGATTAAAAAACTTAAAATCTGACACGGGATATTCTCCGTTTTGCTGAAAAGTGTTCTAGCAGTCTCCTCTTGCAGGTATCTCCAAAAAAAAAAACCGGCATTTTAAATAAGCATGGTTTTTTGAATCATAGCTTTTTAGAAGTAATGAAATTCAATAAAAATTTGGTGGCTTCCAAACAATGAATGGTTCTAAATAGTTGATGCAGATGTGAATGGCCGCTGATTCTCAAACAATTTTTCCGTAGGAAAATGACGTCAATTCCCGGAATTGAAGCAATGCAGTGAAAAATGTGTTTCTTGCTGTGTCAAAGAAGACCAATATCTGCTAGACTTCAATTCTTGACCAGAAGGATAATCCGAGAAAATCTTCAATCTGGGAAGGTAGAAACAATGGAATCTCTGTATGGGGATAATTTTGACCAGTTCAAGCCTTATGCTTGATTCCAAGGAAGAACTAACCAACCAGTACACACAAGTATAGAAGAAAATAATAAAATGAAAGTTTCAGCATTTCCATTAATTCTTTATGTATTGTTACTGTGACAAGAGATAGTGAACCTTGGGATTTCTTGAGCGAAGCAATATAAGATATAGTTTAACCCCTGAAAACAATATTAATTAAAACATGCCAAAAGATTCTATAGATAACTTTATACTGATTATAACATCATAGACTTTATAAATGATGAGTCAGTAAAAACTTGTCTGACTATTGACTTCATGACTTGGACTATCTACCTGACTATGGGCATAGTGTGCTTCTTGGGCCTTTATGATTGTTGCTTTATTATCATAAGTCAATGAGTTTTTGTTTTTCTTCTCTGCTGTCGTTGATTTTAGAATGACAATCAGAAGAGGTATGGTCAAGTGAATCTTTCTTCTTTTCAATGAAGCAAAATGACGATTTGAACATGTAGTTCTATGTTTGAACCCTTACTAGATATAAGGCATACAGATCAAGAGATAATATGAAGAGGTGCAAGAGTGAAGGAATGCTACCTAATTTTCATGAAGGGATGAGCAGGCTCGTGTTGGTCTCGTATTTCATTATCGTCTTCTTCTCCCACATGCTTTCCTTTGGAGGCGTTCTGTTTGCATTTTCTGCCTAGCTTTTTTGACATGTTGGCTAGTAATCTATAGTTAGGTCTGGCTTCTTTATCATAGATCTATCATGATTGACACTGTTGAACATATTTTTCCATGGCTAGTCTTAACTTATGTTTTGATATTTTATATTGATACCTAGAAATAAACTTCAATGCAATTAACATCTTTTAATTTTTTTCCTCTTCCCTTTCAACAGAGTTTGTTAGTTGTCATATCCTTTGTTGTATGCAATTCTCTCTCCTTTGGGTGATTTATTGGGTAATTTTTAATTCACTTTGATCAACAGGTGAGATGGCTTTGCTGGTTGAAGGACTTGGAGTTGGGGGTGAAACATCTTTCGAGGAGTACATAATTGGCCCAGCCGATGAACTGAACAATGACCTGGAACTAACTGGTGAAAATGATGAAATCAAATTATATGGGCCCGAAGAAGGTGTCTCATGGGTTGCCCGACCTGTTACTGGGCAGAGTACTCTTGGTTTGGTGTCTCGCCAAGGAAGCCTTGCAAACCAAAATATACCCCTCATGGACCCTCTTGTCACCCTTTTTGGCAGCGTCCATGAGAAGCTTCCCGAGACAGGTAGCATGAGAAGCATGCTTTTTCCACACTTTGGCAGCATGTTCAGTGTGGCAGGAAATCAACCTAAAAATGAAGAGTGGGATGATGAGAGCGTTGGCAGAGATGGTGAGGATTACACATCTGATGCCCCTGTTGATGATTCTGATGACAATTTGCACTCTCCATTGATCTCACGTCAGACAACAAGTTTGGAGAAAGACTTGGTCCCACCTACTTCCCACGGCAGTGTTTTAAGCACGAGGACTGGTAGTCTCGTGCAAGGGAACACGGGGGAACCACTCAACAGCGCAGGAATTGGTGGTGGTTGGCAGCTGGCATGGAAATGGACTGAGCGAGAAGGTGAAGATGGCAAGAAGGAAGGAGGATTTAAGAGAATTTATTTGCACCAGGAAGGCGTTCCTGGATCTCAGCGTGGGTCTATAGTTTCTCTTCCTGGTGGTGATCTCCATGCAGAGGGTGAATTCATACAGGCTGCCGCTTTAGTGAGTCAACCAGCTCTTTATTCTAAGGAGCTTATGAATCAGCATCCAGTTGGGCCAGCTATGGTTCACCCATCTGAAACTGTTGTGAAAGGGCCAAGCTGGACTGATCTTTTTGAACCGGGTGTCAAGCATGCATTGGCGGTAGGGGTGGGGATTCAAATACTTCAGCAGGTAACGGATAGAATCCTTAGGAATTTCTGAAGTTTTGTATGTTCTCCTCTTGGGAAGTTCTTAATTCTTGAAGAATATCGTTCAGTGGCCTTTTCATTTTGTGGCTCACAAAGCATCTCCTTCTTTCCTAATTTTTTTACCTTTCCATAAAATGGTCTTTTCTTCTCCGTGTTATTAGCAGGTTTTCAGTTTCCAGGAATACTACTAAAAAATGTTTGGTGCATTTTATCCTATTACCCTGTCTATCCTTGCACCTTTGCTGATTGGACAGGGACACTAAGTAGATCTCATGAAGCTCATCTAATTGAAAGTTGTTAAGGGGTGGCAATTCGTGTTGGCGAACACCACACGATTATTATTCGTGTCAAGAAACCTTGACATGAACATGACATGATTATTTTACGAGTAACACGACACGATATGTGTAACCGGTAAAAGGGGTATTTCTAACAAGAACATGACAGGTTTATCCTACATGTTTAGTTAAACGGGTCTAGTCGGGTTATAAACGAGTTGATGGGTCAAACATGAATATGACACGGATAGAATCCTTAGGAATTTCTGAAGTTTTGTATGTTCTCCTCTTGGGAAGTTCTTAATTCTTGAAGAATATCGTTCAGTGGCCTTTTCATTTTGTGGCTCACAAAGCATCTCCTTCTTTCCTAAATTTTTTACCTTTCCATAAATTGGTCTTTTCTTCTCCGTGTTATTAGCAGGTTTTCAGTTTCCAGGAATACTACTAAAAAATGTTTGGTGCATTTTATCCTACTACCCTGTCTACCCTTGCACCTTTGCTGATTGGACAGGGACACTAAGTAGATCTCATGAAGCTCATCTAATTGAAAGCTGTTAAGGGGTGGCAATTCGTGTTGGCGAACACCACACGATTATTATTCGTGTCAAGAAACCTTGACATGAACACGACATGATTATTTTACGAGTAACACGACACAATATGTGTAACCGGTAAAAGGGGTATTTCTAACAAGAACATGACAGGTTTATCCTACACGTTTAGTTAAACGGGTCTAGTCGGGTTATAAACAAGTTGATGGGTCAAACATGAATACGACACGTTTTATAAGCGTGTCAATAAAGGTCCACACTATTACAATCCGAACACGATTAAGGCTACCCAAACCCACTGATACCGTGTTGTGTTTGAGTGGTGAAGAAGGTATGTTAAATTTGATTAAATTATTAAAGAAGTTTTATCATTTGTGTTTTAAGTTTTTCAATGCTGGAAATTTTGTCAACATTTGTCTTGTTTTCAGTTAGAACTGTACTTTCTTGACAATGATTTCCTTTCTTTTTGAACAACTTTTAGGTTACGTATGTCATATCCTCTTCGGAAATTCAGTGCCTGCTTGGTTCAGTTTTGTGAGAACAGTTGTGTGTTGTCACAGAACAGAATTTCATAAAACAATTTGAATATCGTATGATTGACAGTTTTCTGAAAACTGAGTAAAAAAATTGCCTGGATTTGAGAGAACGGTCTTCTAGTCACCTGAAAATTGTTTTTTGTTGTCGAAATATCTGAAAACTGTTTTCAAAGAACTGAATCAACCAGACCTTCATTTCTCATGCAGGTTATTCAAGTATTTTTTCATACATTCTGATTTTTTTTGGTAAAATAATATAGTAAAATAATATACTGTTTTATCATAATTATCATTATTATTATCATAAATAAATTCAAACTAATACAGAAATTCCTGTGTCAAAACTGTTTTCTTTTAACAGTCGGATAAAGTCTGGAATGCCCAGTACTCTCACTTTATTGATGGTTGCTTGTACTTCATTTTCTGTTCCACTTTGTTTCTAACTAGCTTATTAGGGTTTTTATTGTTTATGCAGTTCTCTGGCATAAATGGGGTTCTCTACTACACACCTCAAATTCTGGAGCAAGCAGGCGTTGGGGTTCTTCTGTCAAATATGGGCATTAGTTCAGTATCTGCATCTCTTCTTATCAGTGCCATCACAACCTTGCTGATGCTTCCTTGTATAGCTGTTGCCATGAGGCTCATGGATATTTCTGGAAGGAGGTAGTTTTCTTCCTGTTGTCTTTCTGTTCTGTTGTCATTACTGCAGAGTATGCTATGAATTGACAAGATCATGGTTTTCCCTTGATTCTCATTGATATCACTGTCAGAAAGTCAGTTAACATTATTTTTTCCCTTTTCTCCGGGCATAATTGTAGTCCATGCTTCAAATATGGCAACTTGTGTCTAAGTTCGATAAACCACCCTGCTCGGCCTGTTTTTATTTAAAAGGCTTTGGGCATTGGGTGTGATAGTCATTCTGCTGGGTTGGATAATTTGCATTTTTTCTGTACATGGGAAATCATTCCATCATATACTTGAACACATAATTTAAGTACTTAAAAATCAAGGTTTTATGTAGTGTACATACATGCATTTACAATACCCATATACAACTATATTTATTTCTTAATCCAGTTAGTTGCTGCCCACTTATTCTGATTCGTCCTCAAGGAGACTCTGGAAGACATTGTAGTCAGGGCTGGGAGATTTTGGCCCTACTTGGGTTGGGTTTGGAATGGGATGGCCTGATTACCTGCTCATTGCCATCCCTATAATAAGTTGGTATACTGTCGGACGGCCTCAGACCTCTCCTCATTCAAACTTGAAGAAAAATTTTGGTTTGAATGTGGGATTAGATCTTTTGGTTTTCAAGGAACTGGCATGGATGAATAATGACCTATTTTTTATCCTTAGAAGTTTCATTTGGGCACGATTATATCTTGACGACAGTATATGTTAGTACTAGTAATTTAGGTGTTGGCCTAGTTGCTCATTTCAGTTTTAATATTTGGATCTTACAGCTTTTGTACCTTGTTAGTTCATGAACCAAAATTATACAATATTGACAGGTGGTTCTAAAAGTTCTGAATTCTAATTAGTGGGGGGTTCAACCATGTTACAAATTTATGGACTTGTTTTGACGAGTTTGTACGAAGTATGATGGTGGTCAATTACTATCTCAATTGTCACAAAACATTTGAAACAACTAACAACTTTGGTTGCATGAACTTGGCTAGCAACGTTTAGAAACGTTTCTGGACAGCCATTCGGCTGGAGTTCCCAGATAGTCTCCATCCAATAGTGTCAGATTCTTCTAAAAAAGGAGTTGCTTATGATTTTTGGGATAAAACGATTTCTGGCATTTGTTTTCCCATTTCCCAGGTTAATATTGCAAATCCCATTATTTTATGTATGTATTTATTGTTCTTACAATGCTTTCTCCCCCTGTTCTCATTGCAGGAGTTTGCTTCTTAGCACAATCCCTGTCTTGATAGCAGCACTGGTCATTCTAGTCATTGGAAGTGTAGTGAATTTGGGCACTGTTGCAAATGCAGCCATCTCGACCGGCAGTGTTGTGGTCTACTTCTGTTGCTTTGTCATGGGATTTGGCCCAGTTCCGAACATACTCTGCGCGGAGATCTTCCCCACCCGGGTTCGTGGCCTCTGCATTGCTATCTGTGCTCTCGCATTTTGGATCGGTGACATAATTGTTACCTACACACTTCCTGTGATGCTCAACTCTGTTGGCCTAGCTGGTGTTTTTGGCATGTACGCTGTTGTGTGCATTATATCATGGGTTTTTGTTTTCTTGAAGGTTCCAGAAACCAAGGGCATGCCCCTTGAAGTGATTAGTGAGTTCTTCTCTGTTGGTGCAAAGCAGGTTGCTGCTTCCAAGAACAACTGACTTGGTTTTTGATGAACTGAAAGGGTCCACGGATGGTTTGAGTTTTTCATTTTCATTATTTTATTTTATTTTTATGTTCTTTTGAGGTGTTTGGAAACAGGTTTGTAGTCTATAGAAAGAAAAATATTTGCTTTCTTCCAATTTGTGCACTTGAGAGTTTTACTTCAAAAGTGGAATCTTTAAGGTTAAGGAGACTTTTAAAAGAAGTTATGGGCTGATGCTTGCCATTTTCACATAAAAGAAGAGTAAAAGCTGTTCACCAATTTGCTTGACCCAAAAGATATGAGCATCTAAAATCTTAAATGCCACCGCAAGCTAAAAATCGTAGCAATCAATGTTGCAACAAAATTAAACCTGAGAATGCTACTAATAAACCTAGCACCAACCCTGTTGATCGTCCTTACCAATGCAGAAGCCTACAAATTCCCCTCTTTAACGGAAGCTTGCATCATTTCTTACCCAATCTCCGTCCCTGTTTCATCATCGCATTGTCACCCCCTTCCAGCCCAGGAGGAGTAGGAGGAGCCACGGAAGCTTGGCTCCACATCATTTATCGGTAGAGACTAGAGAGAGTCTGAACTGTGAAGATAGTCTCAGAAGAGATGTGTGTGTGAGTACTAACTAAGAAAAAAAAAAGAATTGTGAAGATGGTCAATAAACAGTGTCAAAATAAATATAAAAAGGTAGTTTTGAGTTTTTCATTTTTATTTTTGTTCTTTTGAGCTGTTTGGAAACAGGTTTGTTGTCTGTAGATAGATAGATATATATTATATATATATATATATATTTTGTCGTCTTGTCTTGCTCAACTTACATTTTCCTTCTCCTTTTTGTGGCACCTGAGAGTTACAATTTCAAAAGCAGAATCTTTTAGGTTAAGGGGCCAAGAATTTATGGGCAGAGTTGCACGTCTGTGGTTGCTGAACTTGTAAAAGTATAAAAGCTGGTCTTCATTTGCAACACTAAATTTCTGTCAAAAACAACCAAAAAAAAGATCACAGTGTATGAATGTCAACGCTGACATTTGGGATTTCTTATCAATCCAGGTTACTTTATATATTTGCGTATTTTACACATTAAACATAATGCTCCATATTATGATGATGATGAGACAGTCAAAACACTTGATACCAGATAATCAATCCCATGTGTTTTTTCTGGTTAGTGAAGCCAAGTACCACCACCATTATGTCTCTCCTCACAAGTTTGCATTTCTGTTTTCTTGGATCCATCCATTGAATCATTCAAGTTCCCTCCCGTCCGCACTGGATGACATTTCTGCACGTTTTCTCTTCAACTTGCTCTCTGATACCTCTTCCCTCTCATCCACGAATGAAAAAAATCTCTGGACTCGTGCAGAGCGTGAACTGCCATGGCTAGAGGGCTCAGACAATTCAGGAAAGTATCGGCTGAACTGGCGCAACATGGAGCAGAAATATATAAGGAGAGCCAGAAAGCATGCAATCCCACAAATGAGAAAAAGTCCCCAGAAGCTATTTAACTGAAGCTGGTCTGACTCAAGCTGAGAACTCCGCGAACTGCAAGCTATTCTCTTCAGCCACTTGTCGTGTATCTTTTGAAGGTCACCATTCTCTGATAATGTGAGAATGGCGGTAGACATGTCAATGGCTAAAGGAGAGTCTCTTGGAAATGCCTAGTTATAAGAAGAGAAAACAAGCAAATCCAACAAATTGATGTCAAAGGCATTGGTTTCCAACAAAAATCTTGGCTTTCAAACTCAAAAATGAATCCCGACCCCTCCTTTGTGCCTAGGTTCTGCATCGTCAGTACCATGAAATAATGATATAATATATTTGTTGCATAAACGACGTGAAAAGTTACATTTTTCTGTTACTATTACTTGAAAATAATTTGGTTAGCGTTAAGAAGATACTTACAAATCCCCATCCACTTTTAGTGAACTCTTGGCCTACAATTGTGAACTGGCAGTAGTCTGAAAGGAACAGCTCGACATAAGGCTTCTCATCAACCACAGCAGCAACAGTTCCTCTCTCAAGGGCATCAGCATATGCTTCTGGTGAGCCAAGAGGAACGAGCCTAGATTTAGCGATGTTGAGTTCTTCGATTAAGTAGTTTTCAGCAAAAGATCCTATCTGGAACCCAATTGGCTTATCGCTCGTGACCAAGCTTTCAATTCCTGTGATGGGTGAGGATAGCTGCTGCACTGTGAGAATTGATGTGAGGCTTGCGGTATAGCTGGAGTTAATTATCAAAACCACGAAAAGCCAGATAATCAGAACCATGCGGCCAAGCGTGCTCACTGTGTTTTCTCCTGAAAATTTCGAAGCACTTAATTGCGAGTTAGCACCATTAATTAGCTAGGATACTCCTCAAATATATGTGCCAATATTCTATGCATATATAGGGTGGATACATTACTTACTGTGTGAAAAAAACATAGTTGAGAAGCTAAACCTGCAAGATAGAGAGAACAATGCAAATCAAATGACTACTTGCTTACATGTAGTTCTAGATTGAAGCATAAACTGCAGTATACATATACTAGGAGACTGAATTACCAGATAATTGTGATAAATTGTTTCTTAGGTGGCCCCCGGAATTCATCATTTATTCTGTGTTCTAAAATCCACACCACTGCTCCGACAATAAGGAAAGAAGAAGCTATGACTCCCCACATTAATGGAGTGAATGGCCTCAAGAAAGCCCAAGCACTCGAGTTCAGCTTCTTGGTTGGTGCCACTATGACTAACCCTGACTCTATATATGGCTGCGTAAAATCCACTCTCTTTGTACGGTTTGTGACAATTGTAATGTCACCAACAACAGCATCAAAAACCTTCACCAACAGATTTTAAGAATCAGCAGAAAACACACGTCTAATAAAAATAAAAATAAAAATAAAATTAGTATTTCTTTTTCCACTCACATCAGTTGTAATCATATGTACAAGCTCAGCATAGCTTGGGTTCTTGTGACCATCTCCAAAGAGAATGAACTTATAAGGAACTGCATATGGAAGCACCTTTATTGCAGCAACGAATACATCTACGCAGTAACCTTGGATCATATCAGTACCTTTGACCTGCGAAATGAAATCTTTGTAACTCACTCGGTTTGGAACTCCAACTCTTAACTGCCTCCCATTGTTTGGAAAAACCCATCCACGAGGCTGATCTGTTGTTTGTCCCGGCCATATCACGCTGTACAATTGTTGACTTGACGTTGAACGGTTGGGAGGTTTGGCATAAAGGGTCTCAGGGGGCACAACAGACAGCCCTGAATAATTAGACCAGTATCCTATCTGCCGGTATCCATCTCCAACTACATTAATGACATCAAATGAAGGATGCATAGGGAATCTTTCTGGATTAAACTGAATAGGACCAGTTAAACCTGTGATATTAGTCTTCAGAATGTTGCTAAGCAATTGCTTTCCACCATCAAATATGCTCAATGCAGCAAGATTCAGAGTCCCTCCGTGTAGACGAGCTAATTTTGAATCATTGGAGAATGAGAAGGTGCCACCATGATCCAAAAACACTTTAACTGCATTAGCAATCATCCAAACGCTATCATAAGCATACAGACCATAAGGGTTCAACCCAATAGACCCGTTACTCAACTGATTCCACCTCGAAGAGAAAGCCCTTTTCCTTTCTGAGTCAGGTGTATGGGGCCGAAGGGTGAGAACTCCTTGAATAGAGTTGGACGTCTTTGGAGGAAGTGGTGCAGTGGAATCCAAAACAGTTGATAGCCAAGTAGTAGCAATCCAAACATATCCACTGTCCAACATTCCAAGATACTTGGCCACATCAAACACCAAAAGACCTGTTTTGGAGTACGTGTGTAAAACAATTACTCGAGATTCCATCAATCTAACTTTATTTAATTCATCTGTCACCTGAATTCGGGTTGCTGTAGGGTCAGGGGGAAGTACTGCTTTAAAAGAAATTTTACACCTTCTTTCTGCAAGAATGTCCCCTAATGCAGTTATACCATTCCGGCTCTGATCATCATCAGAGTAAACTGCAGTTACCTCTCTATAACCGAAATAACTAACCATCTCTGCAATGGCAGTCATCTGGAATAGGTCACTAGGCGCCGTTTGGATAAAGTAAGGGTACTGTCGAGGAGAGAGGGTGGGGTCTAGAGCCGTGAATGACAGCAGAGGGACATGGAGCTCATTTGCAAGGTGTGAGAGTACATGGGCCATCACAGAATGTTGTGGACCAATAATAGCAACAGTATCAGTTTCCATGTATTTTAATGCTGTGATCAATAAAGGAATTGAGATCATAAGAATAAAATCAGCTGATCAAGAAAATGAACAACATTTAGGGGAATATAATTAAAGAGAGCTAGCAACAAGACACAATCAAAAGCTAAAAAACTAATGATTAATTGCTTAGAATGGTTAAGAAAAGTTACCTCCAACTATGCCTAGAAATCCACTGTAGTTGGAATCGTGAATAGAGATGGCTAGTTTTCTTCCGCCAAGAACACTAGGATCGGAATTGACATCTTCCACAGCAGCAGTGAGGGCAATTCTTGCAACTTTCCCATTGATACTGCTCAATGTGAAAATAGCGCCAATGTTCACATCAGGTTTTGAAACCCCTTCTGAGAATGCTCCCATAAAGAAAATGGATAAAACAAGAAGCCGAACCAAACTCATGATGATTTTGAGCTTCTGAAGTGAAACAGAACGAAGTCACAAATGGAAAACACAAATGTTTGCTAGAAAAACTCTCAAGGAATGAAACAGAGAAAAACATACATGAAATGAAAGCCAACTCATTTGCTAACCAATGTTGGAAAAGTTAAAGTTGCTGACATACAAAAGCAGCAGAAATTAAAGAATTAACATAAGGTGGTAGGAAGTTTAATTCCAAAGGAAACAGGCAGACAATAAACACAAATCTGTCCTACCAAAACACCATATTTAAATAAACAGTAGCAGAATTTTCTAATTTCTTAGAATATTGCAAAGGTATTGTTGCTTATTAACAATTAAAATGGAAGGAATACAACCACCCAATTTATGTATCAATGTACAAGAAATGCTTCAAAGATTGGAAAGGAAATTAAAAATAATAATAATGAAAAAGAAGAAACAAAAAGAGAGTTCACTCACAATTGAAAAGCTAAGTTTCACATGAAAGGGACGAAAACCACATAGCTCAGAAGTGGGCACTTACCTTTTTTTAAAAAAATTATTTAATAATCATGAGAATACTTCAAGGTAGAGAAAGAGAACAACTTGGTAAGTTGGGTTTCCACTAGTTTTGCGGAGGAAAGATTTTGCCACACTTTATTGATCACATAGTCACCCTTCAACAATGACATTCTTGAAATATTGAAGATGATGGGAGACAATGCAAACAGAGTACTGGAAGCAGAGTGGGGGGGCTAGAAAGAGCACTGAAGCATATATATATATAGACAGAGAGAGAGAGAGAGAGAGAGAGAGAGAGAGAGAGAGAGAGAGGGAGTGTTGGTGCTAAGAATCACATATACAATTAGTAATTATATAATAAATTATATTTTGATATGGAAACGATAGAAAATGATGTAAGTGGTTGTGAAGTATGATTATGACAAGTAAAGAAACCTAGGAGGAGGTTTTCAAATAAATGATCATGATTACATAGATTATCTTAAGGTTATCTTAAGGGACTTTTAGGCATAAGTGGTGGTAGCAAAAGTATGTTACTAGATCATTCAAGCAGTTTGTATATTTACTATTTCATGAACTAAAAGTACAGACTTTCTAATTGAACCCCTTTTATAAGATTAAATTATATTTTCACCCCTAAAGTTTATTTTATGCACAATTTATCAAAGAAGAACTTTTAGCAATTCTAGAATATTTTCAAATAGAACTTAGGAACTGTTACACTTCACGAGAATTCGGAAATACAACACATAACCTTCAACGAAGAATAGAAAAACATAGATCTAGAATTATTTTCGTGCAGAATATTCTAGAAGCTAAACGACAAAGATTTTAATTAGGTTTATGAATATAATAGATTTTAATAACCTAGACACCTCGATAAAACGACTCGGAGAAAACTTGAATTATATAAAAACAATAGTTGAACAAAAGTCTAGTTCCGAAAATTTAGATAATAAAATAATAATTTCCTCCATTAACGATATAAATAGTGATATAAAAGATATTGCAGAAAAAAAAAATAATAATTATAGACTATTCAAAATCATAAAAGAAGATATCCAAAGGTTATTGCAATAATTTATAAGCACTAGTAATTACCTACAAGCATTATCCAAGCTCTATAAAGTAGATAAAGAACCTATAGGATTTGCAAATTTTACGACAGATGTAAAATCAACCAATATATATATTCGACAAAACAACTTTTTAATCCAGTTATTACTCCAGTTATCTGAAAAAGTTAATAAAATTGAAGAGAAATTAGAAGTACTGCAAGAGAGTATTCCTAGAGAATCTTCTAAAGAAATAACCGAGCTCTCAAATAAAATAAAAGATTTAAGATTATCAACTAATCCTTTCTCAACTAAAAGCACCAAGCGAATAAATTTATTACAACCATATAAAGAATGGTCATTATTCTTAGAAAAGCCAAAGAAATAATGCGTGTAGAAGATTTATATGATAATGAACAAGATGCTCAAAATTATATAGAAAAAGGAATGAAGAAAGTATCCAATAAAGTCAATCGTTATTCCAATAATCTGTTAGATTTCCAGAGTAAAATATATAATCATCTTAGCCAAAGAATAATAATTGTAATTAATAATCAAGTAATATTAGATCTCATAACGCCAGAAGCTTATCATGAATTAGAAAAAACTAAATTAGATCTCATACATTTAGGTGTTATAATGTTAGGCATAGTAGGATTAAATAGATCAGAGGTAGGAACCAAAACACTTGCTTATATTTATGATGATTGATGGACTAACCATCAACAAGTACAAATAGCTAGCGCAGAAGTAGATTTAGCAATTAATGCAGCTATTGTATGATGTATTCCTAATTACACAAAAGGATATAATATGGCAGGCCAATATGAAAACTTATTAATTAACACTTTATTTATGGGAAAATAGTTAATTATTATAATCTAAAGTTTAAAGCTCAATTTGGCTAAATAGTTAAGCCATTTAGTACAGTAATAAATATGTTCAAATGATTGAAGCTAAAAAAGTAAGTAGTGAAACCTACGTAGGAACCGAATGGGAATTACCAAAACTTAATAAGACAATCCAAAAAATTCCGGAAAATAATAAAATATATGTAAAACATACTGAAGAAGCCAGAATACACTTCAGTAATTATAAATGACAAGATAATTTAATAGATAATAATAATGAAGAAGATTTTATAACAACTCCAGTTGAAATATAATCTCCCGAATAAATTAATGTCCTCTGTGATAGACTAGAAGATAAAATTCTAGATAAAATCATGTATGATTTTGATAATTTAGAAATAGATGATTTGAACGATAAATATCCAGAACCTAAGTAGCAACTACTAGAAAGCATTTACCTAGGACAAGGAAATAACGAAGATATTAAAAGAAATATTTTGACGGTAGGATTTGAATCCTTTTACACAAGGACTGAATTAAACACCTTAAAAGATTAATTAAATGTCGTAGAACATAGAGAAGGAAAAGATATAGTAGAAGCATCAACCTCTCAAGGCCAACCTATAGGGTCACTTGACCAAGAAATGCCTAACGCCACAGATAGTACTAATAACATAAACGATGATTACACCACTGGACAGCGGTTAAATCTCATACAAGAAACCTATGTAGAAAATAGAAATATACCAGACATGTACACATGGACACAAAATCGTAGATGTTACAATAATATACCAGCACAACAAGTAGGAACAATACTAGACATATGACGACACGATCCCTAAGATTGGGCAAAAGTAATCGAAAATTGGGAACAAGACTATATTAGGCAATCTATTCTAACTACTTTTGATAATAAAACACAAGCCCTAACTTATTGTGAAACTTTATTAAGGGGAACAATTTATAATTGGTGGCAATCCTATAAAGTGACTTATCTTAATGATTATGCCCTCCTGCGTGATAATTTTACAATTCAAGGTTTTACCAGCTTAATAAAAAAGGTGTTAGTAGGAGAAGATAGATTATTAGACGAAACCCAAATAAAGCAAAATGAAGCTTTACGTAATCTAGAATTATTACAGATTTGTGATTTTAGATATATAAGGGATTATATTAATAAGTTTTTCGAGTATTTCGCAGCCATAGGTAAAACAGGAGATAAAACATTAATCGATAGGTATCTTCAGAAATTACCAAAACTAATGTAATGTTTCCAAATTTCAGCATTTTTTAATTTTTTCGAAATTTTGTTGACGCAAGGGTATTTTAGTCATTTCGCATGTTGCGTGCGGGAATTTAGTTGAACTCATGTGCATTTGGTGCATTTTAATTAATGTGGATTAAGTGGTATTTGTTTTTGGTGCACTATGTACTCATATGTGGTGTAGAATGAAGGAATAAAGAAAAAGAGAAAAGAAAAGTTAATGGCGGGACCCACCACTCACTCTTTTAATGGTCTAGAGACCATTTTTGGATCTCACTTTCTCTCTCCCCGTCAATTTCCTTCTTCCTCTCATTTCTCATCATTTTTCTTCTCTTTTTGGAAGCCAACTTTGAATTAGGATTCTATCTTCATTTCTTGCCAGATTTAAGTGCCGTTTGAGGCAAAACGAAGAGCACGACGAGCTCTATGCATTAGTACCATCAATTTCAGCTTGTGGTCTTTCCTTGGAGTTAGAATTTGAGGACCCATTTTAAGGGTTTTGGCTCACTTTTGAGGTAGGGACATCTTAATCCACTTCTTTCTTGTCCCATTGTGAATTACATCTTTCTTATGTGCTAGCATGCTTTATTTGAGAATTAATTGTGTTAATGATTATAAGAGATGTTGTCTAGAGAAATATATGTTTGTGTACATGAGTTATTTTATGTGACAAGCATGCTTAGATGTATTTTGTTGTGTTTAATATGTTGATGACCTATCTAGAAATGTTAAACATGATATATGTTTGATTAGATGTTGTAATTCTTTAAATGCCATAATATTGGAAACATGGAACATATATACATGCATGTACCATTGGGTTGCATGAACCGGGAGAAATTTGTTCTTGAAACATGAAAATGGGGAATTTCAGGGAAGTGTTTTCATGAAATGATTTGATGTAAACCCGGTCGCTGCGGGGTTACCAACGGGCCGGAGGTTAATATAGCCTAGAGGGGATTAGGGAGTTGCCCTAGCGTGGTTGAGCTAGCTGGGCCTCATAATGACGCCGCGGGGTTACTAAGAGTCAGGGACACTAGCTAATCTTCCTCTCGTGTCGCGGCGGGGTTACCAAAGGGCGGGCTGTATTAACAGTTTATAAACGATGTTTTAAAGGATGAAAATGGGGAGTGACATTTGCATGCATTGCATTTCACTACATCGCATTTATTATACTTGGATTTGACTTGTATGTTGTATTGATCCCCTATGTTGCATGATCCCCATTTCCCATTGGCCTATGCTTTGTCTGGATTCACAAGAACATAAGATGTGTGTCTTAAGTGTCACCTGTTGAGCTTTATGCTCACCTTACTATATATATTTTTTTTCAGGTCCTGGGAAAGAACCGGTGGACAACAATCCACCTCAAGCTTAAGAGATGCTAAAGGGATTGCTTTTGTTACTTTTGTACATAGGCCAACCAACACTGATCCCCTTAACAGCACTACACAAGGCTTCGGAGTCCAAAGAAAAACGGTCACAAAACCCCTGAACATGACAATATCTTATCTCAACCCATCCTTTAAAGGACACACAAAATCCCAAACAAGGAACCCGTTCATTACACAATCAAGCTTAAACTCAATCTACATGTCCCTATCAGACCAAGCACTCGCCACTTAACACACAACTACACCACCACATATCGGTACAAGCAACCACCAACCGCACAATTCGGCAATCATTACACTTAACAACCTCAAGATAGCTAAATAATGAATCCCCTAACAACTATACAATCATGAATCACCAATCAATAAAGCGTATTATCCTATACCTAAGACTTAAATCCTCAAAACAAAATCTTTAATAATCAATGATTGTACCACAAACCCCTTTATCGGACACTCGGTCTTACCTAGCACACCTCGTTACCCGAGACAAACACCTGAATTCACATTGCCACATCGACACATCGCGCAATACTGTACTCTCACTGTTCCTGGTAAATCGAACAATCAGTGACCTTCGACCCGACATCGTGCTAAAGAGGGATTGATTCAAGAGAAATGGTTAGCCAGGCCATTCTCATCTTCGATCCTGTCTCAACACAGATGTCGTCCCTATCTTGGGTCTAAACCTCAAAAACATCTCCACACAGTCCACAAAACAACCAAGAGATCCACTCACTATCCACCCATCGTTCCACATAACCTCGATAACTACACAGTCACATATCAACATGTTAAAAGCAACACTACAATCATTCCTCGATCACACAATCATAACAAGCTAAAAACAACATGACACCAAACGTCACAATCATCGACCAGTACTAAAGATCCTTAATTTCCTCATAACATCCACACCAACTCATAACATTACTCGATTCAATTCCTACCCCGTCAAAACACACAATGCGACTATGCCTGAAATCTCAAAACCAAGGTCAATCATTCCTACAGTTCTTCAATGGAATCCCATAATCACGCTCTAGCTGCAAAACATTCAAACAAAACGAACACTTGTCCTCAAGACACTGCTAGAATCAATCACCTCTAAAAACATCCAAATACATGAGTTACATCACATCACCTAATTGTCCTCAAGCTGCGATTCACGACACATTTCCTAGCCATCACTGCTAGTACTAAACATCGGAAATATAACCTCTATTCAGCAACCCGTGCCTCACATCTTACCAGTCAAAACCATTCTCAAAACAAACACTACAAAAACTGAAGACTTCACCTCCCTTCGTGGGAATGTGTCGACCTCTTCAATCAGGACCTCAATCGATGAACTCTAACAGCGTAACAAACCGCTCACAAATCCGTCCGTCCCCGGATACGCAGAACTCCTAGATGGAGAACAAGTCTCACAACAAACGACGTCCTTGCCAGGACTTAAACAAATGGAAAGGGTAACGAACCACTCTCTCACAAGAGATTGACAACTCACACCTGAATGCGCCCAGCACCCTGTCACATGTTACTCACCAATCGTCCAACCGTAGACACCTAATCTCACCTGAGAGGAAATGAACTCCTTACACACAAGGAGAAGAACCAACTGGAAACACATACGGGACTACGAATGTAATTCTAGGCGACCTCGCCACTTAAGGATCGTCAAACACAAACACGAAATCTCACACACGCTACAACGCGGTACTCATGCTAACCAAATCCAACTAGATAAGAGCACTAATGCTCACGACCCTCGACCACTAGAAATAATCATAGCACTTTGGACACCGCGTTCCGTCCCATCTGGAAACTATCACTCCTAAATAACAACCTCAAAGCCATAAAATAACACTTTACCACCCATTCCACCTTTACCCTTCAAAATGACATTGCCTTGAACACCGTGCACACAAGACCCGTGACCTCAATCACAATAGTCTACTGACTCCTCAAAAGAAAAAGGTGTTTATCCGGTAACACTGCTCTCGTTGGTTCTAAAAACTAAGCCGTCCACAATTGCCTCAACTGGCGCACAATCCCATAACCTACCTGACAACACACAATAACACTCACAATTCTAATCCATCCTCGGATCATATCTGAAACCATTATGCTCATCAATGTTAAACATCACGCCATAACGCCTCTACTGCCACTCATTCGAAACAATGGTTTAACCCTATTACCTCACCAGACTATCAAGCCACAACTAAGCGATTCTTCTTCAAACATCCTTAAGGTAACACCATCAAAACAAGAAATAATCATTCCTCTCGACACTCCCCCCACAACAACCATTATTTACCACTAGGGAAGAACCTCCATACGGCAATGCCATGCCGACAAATCCTCAAAATAAAATGGGCATAATTTCAGAATGCTTAACACCCAACAGTCTCCTCAAAACCACCAGCTACGCAATCAATCATTAATACTTAACCAACTACTTAGACCACTCTTTCTAAGGCGATCTATATGCCTAAACAAGAAAACTTCATGTCCTAAGTTCAACATTGTTATTTCTCCTCATTCCTGTTCCAACATTATTGCCATTACCATCACTATCCCCATTACCCGTTAAACCGAACACTTACCAAAAGAAAACACCAATAAAATGCTAGAAATAAATGCAATTACATACCTTTGACTATAGGGGGTCCTCTGGTGACTCAACATGAGAAACAACCGGACTGACTATACGACCCTAAGTCTCCCATTACTGTGACTCTCCAAGCTGAACACCAATCTGTGATACTAGAAGCCAAGTCAGTCCTTACCCTAAACCTACCCCACCAACTGGAGTTCCATCTCTCTTAGGACAATCATTCTTCCTATGATCAGACTGACCATATTTAAAACAAACTCTAGACCAAGGCTGACTCCAAGGGTACTTTGCTTTCAAATGACCTATCTGCTTGCACCTATAACAAACCCTCTCGACCTTAGGGGATGTCTTTAGCGGTGACGTAAAAACAACGGGAGAATGAGATGAATCACCTTTTAACATCTTTTGTACATGACTTCCAAACAACATCTCCATCTCCTTAGCCTGACTCCATGAGCCTCTATCTCCCTGTCTCTCCGTAACCTCCGTTCTCTCCGACTGTACCATTGACCTCTGAGTCTCTATGATTACTGCACGTACAAAGTTTGTCATGACCTCAACCAAATTCCTAACCAAAAAGTCCCAACCAAAGAGCTCGTCCTGTTTCCCACCATCATCTGCTTCTCTACATCTCTTCGGAGGCATGGCTATAAAAATGGCAAGAAAATAGTCAAATACAACACAATCATGCGACCCTAACTCAAGGCTTTGGACACTCACATAACTCGAAACTGAGACACAACACTTAAGAGCATACCAAACAACTCACCCCATAAAACCGTACCCTTCCCAAGCGTGTACACCTATCACAAAATCGTATACAAAGCCGCAAACTAACCAGTTCTAAGTATACATGATGTACGACACCATCATCATAACTTAAGCCTATAATGGGTGATCAAGTCATAATTTCCTAACATAGAAACATTTAACAAATAGACATGCTTTCACTTAACATATACGCTTCATTTACATACACCGACATCTAGGCACGTAAGCACATAACAAATAGGTATGCCTTCAAAACTGTAAACATATAAGCATGTGATTGTAAATAAATAGGTAAGTAAGTAAATAAGTAGACATACTGCTCAAACATTTAAATACTTTAACACGTAGCACATAATAATGCAATTCAACTTCCTCATGCAATCCCAAGTAGGCCTCTACCCGTCGTCCTAATGGTATTCGAACCATGGCTCTGATACCAACTTTGTAACGACCCTAAAATGCTACCAGTTAAAAAAAAAAAAAAATGGCATGACCTCAGCTAAAAAAGGTCCTACCACAACCTGTTGAAATGCATAAAAAAAAATGTAATGGTCTCACTTGGCCATAAACTAATCTATCTTGTCCCAACGCACAACTCAAATAATATAAAATATTTCCAAACAACAATATACATATAAAAAGAGTCAATTTCCTCCAATTCCTTCAATAAAAAAAATATATGGAAGCGCCAGTCCACTACCAAGTCCCATACTCCTTTACAAGGAACATAATCTAATTACATCAATTTACAGTCCATGAAATACAGCTTGTAATATTTCCATTTTGCATCATTTTCCATTTTTTTTCGGAATTTTTGTTGTTGCAATGACATCTTCGTCTTTTACTGTTTTGCGTACCGGGCACTGCAGAGTGTGCCGGTTGTGGCCAAGAGTTATTTGGAGCATTTCATTGAGTCTATGACTCTTTAAAATGCAAGGGTAACCATTTTCACATTTTTTCTATTTTTAGGGCCGAACGGTCCCGTGTGGGACCCGCTACCGGAATGTCGCGTACGGGGGCGTTGGTTGAGTTCATTTGCATCACATTTATTTTTATTTGATATATTTTATGTGGTTATGAATTTTTATATGTGTATATCTATATTATTGTGGAGGAAGGAAATTAAAAGAAAAGAGAAAAAATAAAAATAAAAATTTTGGTGGAGATCCACCACTCACACAATTTATGGCCAAGAGCCCTTTGATCTCACATCTCTCTTCCTCACTCTCTCTCTCCCGCTGGTCTCTCTTCCCCACCCTTTTCCTTGTTTTTTTTTTTTTTTTTTTTTTTCTATCAAAGCTATAAAACTTGATTTCTCCCTTAATACTTGGTATTTTTGAGTGCCATTTGCGGCAAATTAAAGAGCTCGCCGAGATCTACGATTTGATCGGAGCAATTTCTTGTTTGAAGCACTGGTTCCGAATTCCCAATTTCTTGTTTCCTTGTAAATTTTCTTTCAAAATTTGATGTCAAGCATGCTTAATTTCAGTCGATTGTCCTTAAAATGATGTAATTGTGTATTTGAAGTTTGTGATCATATGTATTCATGGAATTATGTGATAAGTATGCCTAAATGTTAATTTCCATGCCTATGGTGTTTATTAATTTCCTAGAAATTGTTATGAAGAAGCATGTTAAATTGTGTAGTAGAAATTTCCTTCATTTTCACATTATTGGAAAAGTGTGTAACATGCACTCATGACATTGGGCATGAAAGAAGTGGGCAAAGTTATTTGAATTGGAAAAAGAAAGGGGTTTTGGGAAGAAATTTGATTAAATGGTTTTGAGAAAATTCGATCGCCGCGGAGTCACCAAAAGGCCGATGTGTTAATGTAACCTAGAGAGAACTAGGGGAAACACCCTAGCGTGGTTGAGCTAACTGGGCCCCAAATGACGCCGCAGAGGTACCAAGGGTCAGGGACAGTAGCCAAACCTTCTCTCGTGTTGCTGCAGAGTCACAAACAGATGGGTTATATTAACAATTTGAAAAGTGATGGATGATTTTGAAAATAGGGAGTGACATACATGGCATTGCATCCATGGCACGGCATTTGCTTGTTTTGAACTTGAAAATTGATGTTGTATTTTCCCCGGCTTAGTATGATCCCGTTCCTTATTGTTCTATTCATTGTTTGGATTCATGGGGTCATAAGAGGTGTGTCTTAGACACCACCTACTGAGCAACTTGCTCACCCCATTACATTTAACAATTTTCAAGACTCGGAAAGGAAGTAGTTGATGCAGACCCATCACAAGGCTAAGGAAGACTAGAAATCCATTTTTCTGTTATCTTTTGTATATTTGCCATTTTTTTTGTAACGTCTCAAACCATAGTAAAGTGTATTCATTTTGTGAACCGTAGTCATGTATTGTAATTATAACACTTGGTGGTAGTTTTAAATAAAATGAGACTATATAATTATTTCATGAAGTTGTATTCTGACCAATTATAGATATCTTTCAACTATATTATATCATGTTAAATTGCCGTGAATTTAGAAATTGATGGCAAAATAGGTCCAGTAGAGATTTGGCTCACAATTAATACAATTGTTCAGGGGTGTGAGGCCTTTTTTCGGCCGGCTGACCCTCACCATCAGCAGATAGAAACCCCAGGTTCGACCGACCGAACCCCCTCCACCAGCCGACCAACAAGCCTACAGTAAAAGTCCTGAGAGCATGTTGATTTCAAAATCGTTTCAGCCAGCTGACCCTGTAGGTCAGCCGACTGAACTTGCCCTTGTCAGCCGGCCGATGAAGGCCCATCAGCCGGCTGATCATCCCCTTTTGACCTGCAATGTTTGACCATCATTGTAAGATTGTATTCTAGGTTATTTTGAACCTTGGAGTGACCTTTATGACGGTTATGAACATAGGAGATGGAGAGTATGACCTAATTGACCTTGGGTTTAGTTAAGGACCCGGTTAATGGTTCGGACCCATGGGTTCGGGTCGTTACAAATTTGGTATTAGAGCCATGGTTCGAAAACCATTAGGACGACGGGTAGAGGCCTACCTAGGGCTATGTGGGAAGTCATTTGCATTATTTGTGTGACTACTTGCTAAAGTGTTTTATTATTTGAAAAGCAAGCTTAACTGTTTACTTGTTTACATGTTTATATGCTCACGGTTTTGAAAGACATACTTCTTTGCTATGTGTTTGCATGTTTATATGTTTATATACTAAGGTTTATGTTACATGGCCATGTACGAGGACTAGTTAGATGATCTAACCGTGTAAATGAAATAAGAAAGAAAAGAAAAACACGTTGATTGTGTATGAGGAGTATGGTGTAGGCACGGTGTGTGTAGTTCTAATTTAAATGCTAATGTGACAAGTAATGAGCATGGTATATACCAACGTGTTTCATGTAATATTATGGGTTTCATTCATTTTATATACATATATGGCCTTGTTCTTATGTGGTTATACGGTTAAGCATTGGGATGGTTACTAGTACAGTGGGGTACTTATCATAACATTGAGGGTTGTGTAAGTTTTGACTTGAGTAGGCGAGGAGCTCGGTTACTCTAGGATTGTTTGGGTGCCGGTTTTTGTCAAAATAATGGCGTGGGCTTCTAGCTTGTGGATTGAGCTATTTGGCATATAGTCATCCTAATCTTCTTAGTTGCATTTTGTGCTGTGCTTAGAGCACGACTTTAGAACGGATTCATATTTTATGGCAAGGTGCCCTTATTGTGTGAGTTTTATGTATTGGTGTATGGTTTACGTGACCGTAGAGGTCAAGTGTACGAGTGAGGGTTTTGGTATGACTTTAAGAGGTCGGTGTTTGCGACTCATGTCACGGTTTGGTGTGGAGGTTCTTTTCGAACCAATCGTGGTAGGTGTGACAAGGGTTGATTGAGTCACAAATGTAGTCTATAGATTGTAAAGGTGTATCTCAAACATATTGGAACAGCTTAAGGAATTGTGTTGGTTTTGATTGTCATGAGAATTTGTTAGATCCTGTAGGTCTATGGTAATTTAGGACCGGTTATCGGATGTAGATCATTTCATGGTCTTAAAAGAATCTGTTTTGGAGACTGGTTTATCGAGGAGTGATTCTCATTTAGGATAGTTACAGGAGCATGTTACGGGTAATCGACTCTCGGTGAGTTAGTTGCATGGCTCAGTCGATGAGCGGGGTTTTGGGTTGGCACGACTATCTAAAGGGTCTCGAGGTGAGGTATAGCAGTCAGTTATAGTTGTGTAGTACAGGGTTGCATGATAAGGCAGGTAGTACAGGGTCTTTGGAGTGCTTAGTTGTTTATGGATGAAGTGATAGCTGGTGAGTATTGTGTTATCAAATGAATTGTGTTCTAGAATTTGAAAGCCGTGAATTTAGGTTGTATTTCAGATTGTGTCTGGCGTATTTGGGGTTAGTGCTTGTTCTTTGAGGATTCGAAGAGATAGACTAATGATTGGAGTGATTGGGACGAGGTTGATTTTGTAGGTTAGTTGGTAGCCCTATTTGATTTTTGTCAGGGCCAAGAGTGTTCTAAGGAACAGTGAAGAAGAGAGGTAGTGATGTTGAACCTGGAGTGTGAGGTTTTCTCATTTAGGCACGTAGATCGCCTTAGAAAGAGTGGTTTAAGCACTTGATTAAGAATTAATGATTGAGTGCATTGTTGGTGGTTTTGAGGAGACTGTTGGGTGTTGAGCATTCTGAGATTGTGCCCATTTTATTTCGAGAATTTGTTAGCATGGCATTACCGTAGGGAGGTTCTTTTCTAGTGGTAAATAGTGATTGTTGTGGGGAGTATCGAGAGTTATGCTTGTTCTTTTGTTGCAATGATATTATCTTAAGGATATTAGAGGAAAAATCCTTTAGTAGTGGCTTGATGATCTGGTGGGATGATAGGATATAACTGTGGTTGGAATGAGTGGCAGTAAAGGTGTTATGGTGTGATGATTAGTGCTGATGAGCGGAACAATTTGAGGCATGATCCGAGAATGGATTATTGATTATGAATTGTTTGTTGTATGTTGTTAGGTAGTTGATGGGGTTGTGCGCCAGTTGAGGCGATTGTGGTCAGCTTAGTCTTTGGAGTCAGCAAGGATGATGTTGCCATATAGGCACCTTTTTCTTGTGGCGAGTAGTGGGTTGTTGTGACTAAGGTCACGAGTCTTGTGTGTACGGTGTTCGAGGTAGTGTCGCCTTGAAAGGTGAAAGTGGAATGGATGGTAAAGTGTCATTTTAAGGCTTAGAGGTTGTCATTTAGGAGTGACGGTTTCCAGATGGAACGGGACGCGGTGTCCGAAGGGCTGTGATTGTTTCTAGTGTTTGTGTGTCGTGAACTTTGGTACTCTTGTCTGGTTGGTTTTGGTTGGCATGAGTATCGCAGTGCAGCATATGCGAGGTTTTGTGTTAGTAGTATTTGACAATTCGTTGGTGGCGAGGTCGCCTAGATTTAAGTGCGTAGTCTCGTATGTGTTCCAGTTGATTTTTTTCCCTATGTGTAAAGGGGGTTCAGTTTATCTCAGATGAGATTAGGTGTCCATGGTTGGACGATTGGTGTGTAGTGTATGACAAGGAGTCGAGTACATTTAGGTGTGAGTCGTCAGTCTCCTATAAAAGTGGGGTTTGTTACCCTTTCCATTTGTTTTAGTCCTGGCAAAGACGTTATTTTTCATGAGTCTTGTTCTCCATTTAGGAATTGTGTGCATCCGTGGTTAGAAGGACCTGTGTGTGGTTTGTTGCATTGTTAGAGTTTATCGGTGGAGGTCCTGGTTGAATGGGTTGACTCACTTCCATGGAGGGAGGTGGAGTCTTAGGTCTTTGCAATGCTTGTTCTGAGAATGGTTTTGACTGGTGGAATGTGAGGCACGGGTTGCTGAATAGGGATTTTGTTTCAGGTGTAAGGTGCTATTGGAGATGGCTAGGGGTGTGTTATGAATCATAAGCTTGAGGATGGTTAGGTGATGTGATGCGAGTCATGTACTCAGGTGTTTTTATTGATGTCTGATTTAAGCAGTGTCTTGAGGACACGTATTGGTATTGTTTGAGTGCTAAGCGGCTAGAGACTGATTGTGTGATTCCATTAAGGAATAATAGGGATGATTGACTTTGGTTTTGAGGTTTCAGACATGAGACAATTGTATTGTACGTTTTGAAGAAATAAGAATCGAATCGAATGACGTTATGATGTTGATTACCTGTTGTAGGTAATATGAGGTGACTGAAAAGCTTTTAGGTTGATTGATGATTGTTGTATTGGCACTGTGTTACTTTAGCTTGTTATGATTGAGGCATGATTAGGGTTTTTAGAGCTGGTATGTGACTGTATAGTTGTTGAGGTTATGAAGAGCGACTGATTGATTAGAGAGTGGATCTTGTGGTTGTTTTGAGAACTATGTGGGGTTGTGTTTGAGGTTTAGACCTGAGGACAGGAATGACGACTGTGTTGAGATCGGATCGATGATGAGAATGGCCTGGCCAACCATTTCTCCCGAGTCAGTCCATCTTTAGCATGATACTGGGTCGAAGGTCCACGATTGTTTTAGTTTGTCAGAAATAGTGAGAGCTCAAAATTGTAGATTGTGTCGGTGTGACAGTGTGGATTTAGGTGGTTGTCACGGATAATGAGGTGTGTTAGGTAGGATCAAGTGTCTGATAAAAGGTTTGTGGTACGATCATCGATTATTGAAGATCTTGTTTTGAGGATTTGTGTCCAGGTTACAAGGCAATATGTTTTATTATTTTGGTGACTTGTGATTATGTAATCGTTGGGGGGTCTATCGTTTTATCTTTTTGAAGTTGTCTGACGGTGTAGCTTTGTGTTAGATGACGAGTATTGGTTGACAGAGATGTGTAGAGTGTGATGGATAGGGTTCTTCATTTGGGATTTTGTGTGTGTCCTTTGAAGGATGAGTGGAGGTTGGATGTTGTTACATTCCAAGGTCTTGCAACCATTTTCCTTTCGGGTTTTGGAGCCTTTCATGGCTGTGTGGAGTAGACTGATGTTCGTTTTGAGTCAGGCGTAGAGCCTAGTTGGTCTTATGTTATGATAAGGTGAGAGATGAGTACCTGTATTGGGTTTTAGTGGCAGTAGTGTGTGATTACCTGGTGACGTCCGGTGTCAAAGGCAATAATGTCAGTGAGTTTATAGTCTCGGGGTTTTGTGTGGTATTCTAGGAAAGTGTGTGGTTGTGGGCCTTCTTCATAAGGAGGGTAGATTTTGAGGACGAAATCTTTTTAAGGAGGGTAGATTGTGATATTTCCATTTTCCATCATTTATCATTTTTTTCGAGAATTTTTGTTGTTACAAAGGCATTTTCGTCTTTTACCGTTTTGCGTACCGAGCACTGCAGAGTGTGCCGGTTGTGTCCGAGAGTTGTTTGGAGCATTTCATTGAGTCCAGGACTCTTTGAAATGCAAGGGTAACCATTTTCGCATTTTTTTCATTTTTCGGGCTGGACGATCCCGTGTGGGACCCGCTACCGGAAATGTCGCATACGGGGGCGTTGGTTGAGTTCATTTGCATCACATTTATTTTTATTTGATATATTTTATGTGGTTATAAATTTTTATATGTGTATATCTATATTATTGTGGTGGAAGGAAATTAAAAGAAAAGAGAAAAAAGAAAATAAAAATTTTGGTGGTGGGACCCACCACTCACACAATTTATGGCCAAGAGAGATCCCTTTGATCTCACATCTCTTTTCCTCACTCTCTCTCTCCCGTTGGTCTCTCTTCCCCACCCTTTTCCTTGTTTTTTTTTCTTTTTCTTTTCTATCAAAGCTATAAAACTTGATTTCTCCCTCAATACTTGGTATTTTTGAGTGCCGTTTGCGGCAAATTAAAGAGCTCGGCGAGATCTACAATTTGATCGGAGCAATTTCTTGTTTGAAGCACTTTAAGGAATTCGTGATCTAGGGCTCAAATTGGGGATTTTTGCTTGTCTTGAGGTAAGGCTTCCTAATTCCCAATTTCTTGTTTCCTTGTAAATTTTCTTTCAAAATTTGATGTCAAGCATGCTTAATTTGAGTCGATTGCCCTTAAAATGATGTAATTGTTGTATTTGAAGTTTGTGATCATATGTATTGATGGAATTATGTGATAAGCATGCCTAAATGTTAATTTCCATGGTTATGGTGTTTATTAATTTCCTAGAAAATTGCTATGAAGAAGCATGTTAAATTGTGCAGTGTAAATTTCCTTTATTTTCACATTATTGGAAAAGTATGTAACATGCACTCATGACATTAGGCATGAAAGAAATGAGCAAAGTTATTTGAATTGGAAAAAGAAAGGGGTTTTAGGAAGAAATTTGATTAAATGGTTTTAAGAAAACCTGGTCGCCGCGTAATCTAGAGAGAACTGGGGGAAACACCCTAGCGTGGTTGAGCTATCTGGGCCCCAAATGATGCCGTGGAGGTACCAAAGGTCAGGGACTGTAGCCAATCATTCTCTCGTGTCGCTGCAGAGTCACCAACGAACGGGTTATATTAACAGTTTGAAAAGTAATGGATGATTTTGAAAATGAGGAGTGACATACATGGCATTACATCCGTAGCACAGCATTTGCTTGTTTTGAACTTGAAAATTGATGTTGTATTTTCCCCGACTTAGTATGATCCTGTTCCCTATTGTTCTATTTATTGTTTGGATTCACGGGGTCACAAGAGGTGTATCTTAGGCACCACCTACTGAGCAACTTGCTCACCCCATTACATTTATCATTTTTCAGGGCTCGGAAAGGAAGTAGTTGATGCAGACCCATCAAAAGGCTAAGGGGGACTAGAAATCCATTTTTCTGTCATCTTTTGTATATTTGCCATTTTTTTGTAAAGTCTCAAACCATAGTAAAGTGTATTCATTTTATGAACCGTAGTCATGTATTGTAATTATAACACTTGGTGGTATTTTGAAGTAAAATGAGACTATATAATTATTTCATGAAATTATATTCTGACCAATTATAGATATCTTTCAACTGTATTATATCATGTTCTATTGCCGTGAATTCGGAAATTGATGGCCAGTAGAGATTTGGCTCAGAATTAACATAGTTGGTGTCCATTCTAGAGGGTTCAGGGGTGTGAGGCCTTGTTTCAGCCGACTGACCCTCACCATCAGCCGACCGAAACCCCAGGTTCGGCTGACTAAACCCCCTCCACCAGTCGATCGACAAGCCTACAGTAAAAGTCCCAAGAGCATGTTGATTTCAGAATCGTTTCAGTCGGCCGACCCTGTAGGTCAGTCAACTGAACTTACCCCTTTCAGCCAGCCGATGATGGCCCATCAGCTGGCTAATCATCCCCTTTTGACCTGCAATGTTTAACTATCCTTGTAAGATTGTGTTCTAGGTTATTTTGAACCCCGGAGTGACCTTTATGATGGTTATGAACAGAGGAAGTGGAGATTTTGACCTAGTTGACCTCGGGTTCGATTAGGGACCCGGTTAACAGTTCGGACTCACGGGTTCGGGTCGTTACACAGCTGAAATCAAAAGTCCATAATTTACAACATTATACAAATTATACTAAAGTTTTATAGAATAGTGAAGATTTACATTTACAAAATATTAAAGTTCTAAACAAAAATAATAAAAAAAAATATAAATCTCCAATCCCGTCTAAACTTGTGGTGGATGGTCGTCCGCCACCTCTTTTCCGTGTTCTGAAAAATATTTATAATTAGGAGTGAGCAAAATTGCTTAGTAGGTGGTGCCTAAGACACACCTTTTGTGACCCCGTGAATCCAAACAAGGAATAGGAATGAAGAAATTGGGATCATACCACTTCCAGGAAAAACATAACCACAATAGCAACATTAATAATTCAAGTCATGAATGAAATATGCCGTGCTATGGGGTGCAGTGTCATGCAATGTCGCTCCCCATTTTCAAAAGATTTTCTGTCATCATTTTTCCAAACTGCTAATGCAACAATTCCCATGGCAGCTCCATGGCGGCACGAGAGAAGGATTGACTAACTGTCCCTAACCACAAGGCAACTCTAGGGCGTCATTTGGGGCCCAGTTAACTCAACCACACTAGGGCAGTCTCCCTAGTTCCCTTTAGGTCACATTAACGTCATGGACCCATAGGCAACTCCTAGGCGACAGGGTTTTTCACAAACCTTTCATCAAAACTTTTCCCTAAAAACCTTTTTTTTTTTTAATTCACTTCCAATCACATTGCCCATTTTTCTTACCCAATGCTATGTATGAATATCACATACTTTTCCAATGTAATGACAATAAAAAAAAATTTATATTACACAATTCAACATACTTTCACATAGCAATTTCTAGCAAATTAATAAGCACCAAATGTATGGAATTTAAAACATTAGGCATGCTTTTCATACAAATCAATTAATACACATATTTAGAGATTTTATATTACACAATTCAATATACTTTCACATAGCACTTTCTAGCAAATTATTAAACACCAAAGGTATGGAATTTAACACATTAGGCATGCTTTTCTCACACAACAGTAACAATACACATAATTATAATTTTCACATACAACAATTGAATCATATTAAAGAAATTCATCACAATTATAGCATGCTAGACGACAAAACATGGAGAATAATTCACTAAAATCCAAGAAGTTATTGATTAAACACCCCTACCTCAATTTGGTAGAAAAACCCCTAAATGGGTCCAAATTTTCAGAATTCTTAGAGTGGCCAAAAGCTAAAATTGTTTATATAGACTTGAAGATCTCACCGAACTCTTCGAATTGCCGCAAACGGCACTCAAAAATTCTCACCAGTTGAGAAGTAATCAAAGTCTAAAGATTGTAAAAGAAAAAAGAAAAAAAGAAGAGAAAAGAGGGAGAGAACCGGCTGCGGGAGAGAAGAGAGAAGAATTGAGGTCATGAAATGACCTTGTGGTCATTAAAAGTCTTAAGGCATAGTGGCGGGCCCCACGAGCTACAAAAAAATCTTTTTTTAACTAACACCTATATACATTAACTAATAACAACCACAACTAAGCACCCTACCACATAAAATGCATTAAATAATAATAAATAAAATGCAATTGATCCAAAATAAAAATTCTCCTATACAGATAAATCGATGGTGGGTCCCACCCGGGACTTTCCTACCCGAAAAATGAAAAAAATGCCAAAATGACAACCGTTACATTTCCAAGAGTCCTAAACTCATGAAATGCCTCCAACCAACTCTCAAATACACTCAGCACACCTCGCGGTGTCCGGCACGCAAAACAAGAAAAGACGAAAATACCTTTAAAAAATCAGAAAATTTCAAAAATTAGAAGATGGTAAAATTTGGAAACATTACATCTTAGGATTAATAAACTCTATTGAAAAATTTCAAATATTCCTTAATAAAGAATTTCTTATAAGAACAGATTGTGATAATATAGTTAAATTTGCAAACAAAGCAAAATAACAGCGAATGTCTGCAAAAAGATGGATTTCCTTTATTGATTGTATTACTAGGAGAGGTTTTAAACCCATATTTGAACATGTCAAAGGAAAGGACAATTATTTAACAGATATTCTATCCCATTTACTAATTGATTGTTAAATTTTGTACGTATGGAAAAAAGTAACAACAACATCTATAGTCTTATACCAGGCACTTCTAACCCGCTTTTGATTATCCAAAACCCAGTTCAACAGTTCCGTACTAAACATAATCTTTTTTCAGATCAAAATTTATTTTAGATAATCTTTGGTTTAAAAGAAATGCACCCGATAGATCCATCGTCAGAAATTTAAATATCTTAAGTGAATATTTTGTAGTATCTAACCAAACATATCATAATCTCTGGCAAGAACACCAGATTCTCATCTCTCATTTTATAAAGTTGAATTTAACTTATCAAAATGCGACAGCAAACCCTACAGCTGAACTAACCTTTTTCTGAATAAAGGACTAATGAAGATAAAAATCTTCAGAAAGTTCAATTTTTGCAGGTACAAACAACGTATGACAACCTACTACCCATTTTCTCCCCGACTTACAGAGAAATCCTTAGACAACAAGTCTAGCTCTTTCCTGAAGACATAAAAGAACTAATCATTGAAGAAGCAAAGTCTGATGGATTCAAAGAATGGGTTGATATCCAAAACTACCTCAGAAACAACAGTCCACCCAAAGGATCTCGTTACCATTATCTTTCTCTACGCCTTGTACAAAATTATGACGTTCTTTCCATAGTTTTGTTAGATATAGACCTTGTTTTTTATTGTCCCATTAATATCACCAGAAAGACATGCTTCTTAACAAAAACCATCTGTTGCTCCACAAGTAAACTCCTAGAATTAGGAATGGTCAATAACATTACCATACCCAAAGACATGCCTTTAGAAGTTTTAGAAGCTTTTAATTTTTTTGATTGCTCAAACCAAACCATCCTCTTTGAACAATCTCATTGGCACTAAAACTATATGCCAAAAAGTCAAATTCTCCTTCAAATCCATAGCACTCCCCCAGAATGGGTAAAAGATGGAGCTGTAATTATTGGACAATATAGGATCTATATTAATTTAGAACCAGTTGAAGTTCAAAACTAGTTACAACACACCTCCTTTGTTAATGATTTTCGTAACCATATAGAACCAGCATAGGTAATGATTTTTGTAACCAGCATAGGATCTATATTAATTCAAAACCAATTGAAGTTTAAAACTAGTTACAGCACACCTCCTTTGTTAATGATTTTTGTAATCATATAAAACCAGCCACATTTGACCATTTAATGTATTATAAACCATACGAACAACTTAACCCAAGTTTTAACCATGGTTTTAGATTTTTATATCATAATATTAATATGGATATTTTTATCAAAACCAGAATTCCATATGTCATCAGATCTCCCTCAGAAATTGAAATCTCACTAGAAGTTGCGGCTATAATAGATAAGAAAGAAGAATGCATCAGAGGACTACATACTCAGTTAGATAATCCATCAGATGAAGGAAACAACAGCTCACCAGACAGCACTGAAGAGAGAAATCTGTTTAATATGCTAAATGTGTAATAATTTCGCCAGAAGAATCTAGAGAGCACTCCAGTGTCAAAAAGTCCACAGTAGAATTCACTTTCAGGGACCAGTTATAGATAAGATTCCATCAAAAATGCAGATTTTGAAGATAAGAATCCACCGAAAGCAGATTCTGAAGTCATATATTTCTAAAAGACAATAGTTTAAAGATAAAGGTGTCCTGCAATAATTCAAAGAACCTTATCTCTAAAGCATCTTACATCTCAGCCATCTATGCAGCATCTGCAATCTCAAGCGTTGATCCATCCCTCAAATCACTCTATAAAAGAAAGCTTTCAGCTCAAGAGAAGATCATCGAGTTCACAGCCATTAAGTTTTAGCTTCCATTAAGCATTCCAGCCTTCAACCGTAGTTTCCTAGTGTGTTTTCTTTTGTGATTTCTTTCAGTGTGTTTTCCTTTTGTAAAATATTGTATGAGAGTGTATCAATGTATATATTTCCTATGAAATAAATCATCCAGTTTGCTCTTATTCAAAAATTCTTTTTCCTTATTTAATATTTTCAGTACTTTCGGGCAAAAGACTTCAGTTGACAAAAAGATCAAATATATAGATTTTATTTAGCCACACAGTGTAGATCCTAGAATTTTCTTGAATCCAACCAGTACAAACAGTCTTAGTTTTAATTTAGCAATTTCTTTTGTGAATTGACTCAAATTGTTGGCTTGTTGGCCCGTTCTTGTCAGTGTTCAGGCATTTTTACAGGGCGTTATCAAGTTTGACAGTCATTTCTGTGATTTTATTGTTAAATTTATGTCCATGTTATTGCATGCTTCTTTCCGGTTCAATTGAATTTAATTTTGATATCATAGCTATACTGTTTCGTTAAATTTAATTTATATATAAGATTTTTTTGTCTAAAGAAGTCTATAAGTCCATATTAATCTAGTGTGAATATTTAGAAAAAATATTAAATATTTTGTTTAAGGATCTTTCCGTGTAATTATTTCATGCTCTAATGTTTTTATGTTATAATAACATATTGTTTTGGGTTATTATAATAATATAACTTGTTGTGTGGTTCAAAGTAGAAATTAAGTTCATTTTTCAAAAATAGTTCATGTGATCCTTCCATGTATTTAAAATAGTTTGTGTGGTATTCTCATTTTCTTGTTGTTTTAAAACTTTGACTTCATTATAGTTTAATATTTGCCCCCCTTGAACCTATGTATTGGTAGTTATTCCTTATCTTAAAGAGTTAATATTATCTTTCTCCAAAATGAACATATATAGATGGGCAATAAGGAGGTACTAGAAGCTTGAAAATAAATGGTGCATGTGATTTTCATATATTTGTATTGTATATGTGTTGTATCTCTATCTACGGTCTATGATGGTGGGGGCACTTTTTTTTTTTTTGTTTTGAAAGGTTGGTGGGGACACTTTTCTCCTCTCCTAGTGGGTAGAGAGAGGAAATAATGCGACTTCTTGGACAGGTTCTAAATTCTGGGGCCCATAAACAATTAAATACTAGTTTTTTTAATAACCGTGTTAACCAACTCTTTGGTTGTCATTTTCTTCAAGGTGGTTCCATCTTTTTTGTTTTGTATACCTGTAGATTTGGCAATATTTAGAAGGATGTCCTCATGGTAAAGGAACCCTAATAACGCGTTTGGCTGGTTATGATTTGATGATATTGGACCATATTACGTGGGACCCTCAAGAAATGGAAGACTTGGCTCTCCTTGAGTTATGAAATTTGGATTAGATGCTAGGAATGTTCAATTGAGTGAGTGGTCACCTCTGCATTACAAGGACACAAAGGAAGTGGGGAGTTTGAACCGAAGATATTAGGATTAACTATTATTCATATTATAAATTTTTGTTCTGTTTTTTATTTATACCTCAATAATTACCTGCACAATTCTAACATAATATAAAATAACTTAAATATTTTTAACTTTATCAAAACAACTCTTTAAATTAAATAATAGATAAAAGATTAAAATATCCTTAAATATTTTATAAATTTACAAATCATATTATGTATCTTTATTGTTTCTTATATTATATATATATTATCTTTTTGCCGGATTCGTGTATTGGCGGGTATGCGGTTGGTTGTGATAGATGGATTTAATAATGAGGGTATAATAGTCATTTAAGTAACTTGGTATTTAGGAATAAATGGGAAACATTAGGGGCAAAATTATCTTTTTTTATATTTTTAACGAGATTGACGAAAAAATAATTACAGACCTAACTCATTGCTAACTCATTGCTGTTTCAAAAAATGTTCGAAAGTAATATTTGACCAAATAGTATCAATAAGATTAACCCAAGATATTAAGTCTGCCATATCATCTTATTAGTTCTCTCAATTAATAAAAATTCACTTTATAATAAAATGAGGCTTGAAAAAAAGTAATACATCTGGCTCACTCAGTATATATTCTTGAATTGGATAAACTAGATATGATATTCTTATAGTGTCGTGGCGTTAATTATTGTAAAAAATAGGCTACAAACTCATTCCAAATTGTCAGTGGTGTTAAATTTCGAATTCATTTGGAGCCTTTATTTTATTGAAGTGAACAATCAGAAAGAGAACTTAATGGTACATAGAAAATGCACTAGCAACCCTTTGAAAATAACCCCCCGAGTCCAAAGCAATATTTAATTAAATCAATCCTGCTCACTTCACACTAAATAATCTGTGTTAAAAGGGAAAATTGTGTTTCCGTGTAGCATGACTGGAATACAGACATGCAGCTTTCCTTGCTGATTACAGATGAGTTGAATATAAGAACAAGAAGAAGAAGAAGAAGAAGAAGAAGAAGTAATGAATGAATGAATTGCGAAAGAAAAAAAGAATGAATGAAGTGCATGAAACCTCAAGTTCAGAATGAATGAATGAAGTGCCTGAAACCTCGAGTTCATACCATCGGAACATTATTCAGATTAGACGTGTGGTAAGTAAAATTTCTGAAGATCTCATATATTAAGAACCAAAGTTACATGCTCAATTTGAAGGTACCAGTTGAAGACCAATGATTATAGCAAACTAACATCATGTAAATGACCTAGAAAAACTCGTTCCTTTTCTTGCTTATCTTCGCAATAGACCAGCACATATACCTATCAGAATAACAACTTGAAGAGCACAAAGATATGCCATCTGTTGCAATAATATGTTTGTTTTTCATGTGATGATGTAAAAAGCCTTTATCGTCAACAAACTCAAACTGTAAGGTCAAGCCTTTATCTGGTATTGGATGCTGTGATCAATGCGTGACTTTGGCCCTGTGCATCAAAACCATTTTCCACGCAAGCCTCACTCAAAAGTCTGGATTGACAGCTATTTCCTTTTACAAATTCTGTTGACAAGAAAGACGGATTTATTCCAATTAGTTCACAGAATCTTTCACCTTTGACATTTAAATGGAAAAGAAGCTACATATGGCATCTCTGGTTTCTGTTCCCAACTTCTAATTTTAAGCTACTAAAAGTTAAAAAGGTTGCAATATAAATACAAAAAGGAATGCCGTCACTAACCTCATTCGGTATTTAATCATGTTCAATTCCAAGCAGTTGGAGAGATTCAGGGCCAACAAGGAATACACGTCGAGTTTGGTATCGGAAAACTACTACTCCTTTATATGCAGTCCTTGGTACACCATCCTGCGATAAGAAGAAAATCAAATGAGAAGTTTTATTTTTTATTTTTTAATTACTTTATTTATTTATTTATTATTTTGTTTTACTTTGTTGAAGGAAAATTTCTACAATAACAATGGCAAAATAGGCCAGTATGCATGTGGAGGGTCCTGATCTTTTAAAATGTTAGAATGCATATAAAATGTGCACACACTGTACTCACAAGTGTAGAAGAGGGTGCATGCAAGCCACAGACTCATAGAGAGTGCAATTTTAAGCATTATTATAAATTCCTGAGTTTGAAAATAAGAATTCTATTACAGGGAACCTATCTGGGTCCAATCGAAGCACACCACAAGCCTCATAGCCACAGATCAGGATATGGAGGGATAAGACCATTACCCAAGGTTCTAATACATCAAAGTAAACTATGTCCCAATTAGACCTAGAGGGGGATAAACAGATCACTTGCACACTTTGATCATTTTTGTAAATTTCAATTTTAACCAATTTCAAACTAATTAATCAATCATGATAACGCAATTCATAAATCAATCCAACAATCCAAACTGTTAGACAATACAGCAAAGTAAATCAAAGACAAATTTTTGTGGAAAATTCAAAAGGAAAAAACCATTGGACCTTAATAAAGCAACTACTAAAATCCTAAAAACTCCCAGTTGCTTCAGATTAGGCTCACGCCAAATGTTACTCCTTAGGCTCTGCTGCTGTCAATCTACAAATCTTCTCCTCATGCGATCCACTCTTCCTCTCGTAAATGATTTCCTTTACAATTCATTCAACCTTCAATCTATTGATGTCTAGATGTTGTGATTGATCAATCTTCAACTCTTACAAGAAGCTTGTACTAGAACTCAATCAAACAAAATATTAATGCTTTGCTCAGTAGGAATGAAGGAAGAGGGGTGGAGGGAAAATAAGAAGGAAGGAACAAACTTCCTTCATTTGGTAGAGAGGAGACAAGGAGAGAGGATAAAAGGAGCGATGAGTCATCCTTCCTCCTTTACAAATTTTCATCCCTCCAAATATGGGCGGAAGAGAGGAAGGAAGACAAGAGGTGCTATTATGGAAGTTTTGAATTACAATACAATCCTAAATTATACAACTTTTAAATTACAATACAATCCTCTATAAATCAAAATATTATAGATAGTGATGGGCATAGTGGTAAAAACTATTTAAAATTCTATGTTTCCTTCTCTCCTAATGAACACAATAAATTGTGAGCTTATTCTCTCATCTTTCATCAAACAAAACAAAAAGATGGAATGACATAATCTCTTCTCCAGTGATGTCTCATCCAGCCCTTCTTCTCTCCCTTCCATCCAAGTTTTTCTTTCCTACCAAATGAAGCATAAGGCATTCTATGAAAAACCTAAGGAAAAAAAACTCTCAATATTGTGCCTCTCATTCTTACTCACATATGGTGTAATTCCCTCTCTCCCTCATTGTTTTGAATATCCTAGGACACCTTTTTATAGTGTTGGAGTAATTATAAGTTGATTAGGAATGTTTTCAATGAGTGTTGGAAGGTTTAGAAATAAATAGAGTTTTGGAAGCGCAAATTTTACCAATGTCGGGTGTCTACCAACCGATCCAAGGTGTGTTCAATCTATTCAAACAACTATGGCGGTGATTGATTGATCGGGGGTTCAATCGTAGCATTCCAAAGTGAGTTCGATCAATTGCACTTTTCATCCGAACCTGAATGTACATACTCTGACTTTGGACGCTTCGTTGAGGGGTCAAATAGAATCAAAATTTGACCTATAATATAATGTTGGAAAACTTATCAAGTCTACATAGTGGAAATGAAAAGTTCATAATGAGATTCCAAGTAATCTATTTTTAAATACCCTAACCAAAACTAGATTTTAGTTGGGTTTCAACTTAAACTCAAAATCTCAGCTTCCTGAGAAAAAGTAAGGTTTCCAAATTCATTTTCTGATTAAATAATATTCAACTTTAGCCTTTCTAATTAAGCTTAAACTTTGAAAAACTCATAATAAATACAAGTTTCCTAATGGATTATAGACCAATTTAATCAATTTTTGAAGGTTGATTAGGAACTTTTAAATCAAATTAATTATTCTTAAACCTATGGTCTTCTAGGTCACTTACCTCTACATTGTGTGATTGGCAGAGCTTGAAACAAAATGCTGATGCAATCTTTCAGCTCAGTCTTCAATCTATAATTAAAGCTTCAACATTGATGTGAATCTTCCACGGAATGACCAACCTAGACACAACTTTTGCTGAATAAGCCAACCCATGACAGTTCTTTCAACAAAATTCTTCAAGATTTAGGGATGCAGGGATAAGCATTAACGCTATTGTTGTACAATATTGTATGAGTTGTCACGTTGTACAGTATTGCATGAGTTGTCACGTTGTACAGTATTGTATGAGTTGTCACCTACCCCTCATTACCATATATAGAATTACCATGTATGGAGTTTACTTGTTCTCCACTCACCTACTCCCATAGCTTCTCCTATATAAACACAATTGTATTATTGTATTACTCACTCAATAAGATCAGAGCGGAAATCGATCCCTCTGTTAGTCTTATTCAGACTCCGATCTTGATTCCATCTCGGCTTTCTCTCAGCAATCGCTTCTTGGCGATCTCTCCTCGGTGATCTCAGTTCTCGTCTCGACAATCTCTCTCAGATCCCTCTTCGGCTTTCTCTCAACAATCTCTTCTCGGTGATCATTCCTCAGTGATCTCAGTTCTAGTCTCGGCAATCTCTCTCGGATCCCTCCTCGGCTCTCTCCTCGATAATTTCTCTAGGGTTCATCTCGGCTAGATCTTGGTTCTCTTATCTTGGTTCCCTCTTACTACTATATCTCATTTGTTCGGCAGCTCTTGTGATGGATACTAAGGAATCCCATCTACTTAGGTTAATCACCAGCACCAAATTGAAAGGCTCAAACTACCTTCAATGGTCTTGAGCCGTAGAGGTGTTCTTACGGGCTCGAGGAAAATTGTCATATCTAAAATCAACCAAACCCACCAGTGATGAAAAGATTATTGGGACTTGGGAGAAAGAAGATGCTCAGATTATGACTTGGTTATGGAATAACTTGGAGCCTGAGATCTTCAACAACGTGTCATTATGACTTGGTAATGGAACAACTTGGAGCCTGAGATCTTCAACAACATGTCATCCCTATAATCTGCCAAAGATATCTGGGAAAATCTCAGGGACATGTATTCTTCGGAGAAGAATATTTCTCGTATTTATCAGTTGTACCAGGATATTTTTAATCTCCAGCAAGGAGATCGTTCTGTTAAAGATTATTACTTAGAATTGAAGGGAATGTGGGAAGAATTTAATGTCTACCAACCATTGACTACAGATATAGAACAACAAAAAGGGCACAGGGAGGAGTTTCGGGTGGTAAAATTTTTATCTAGACTTAAACCCGAACTAGCTCTGACCAGTTCGCAGATTTTGTCTGGCAAGGAGATACCCACGAGTGAGACTTTTGCTCGAGTTCGAAGAGCATCTATTCATGCCCCTGTGATTGAGAAGGACAACCACTCTGCTTTTGTTGTTCCTACTGAGCGACATGATACTTTCCGTGGAGGACGAGGGGGCAAAGGTCCTTCCAACCCAGGCCGTGGTACTCGTGGCAGCAGAGGGGGTCGCGGCAGCAAGAAGTGTACTCATTGTGGCCGAAACAATCACTATGTTGACTTCTGCTGGGCTCTTCATGGCAAGCCAGCTTGGGCTAATTAAGCTTCGGTTTCTGAGGAGACTACTCCCACCCCTGTGAATGAACAAGTTGTTCTCTCCAAAGCCAAATATGATTCTCTGGTAAAGCGTGAGGTGCAAATTAGCCCTCCTCCACGACTACTATAGGTACTTCAGGTAATACGTGTCTCCATGCTTCCTCTTCTACACCTTGGATCATTGATTCAGGGGCATCCAATCACATGACAGGTAACCCATCTCTTCTTTCTGATATTTCTCATGTTTTCTCACCATTGGTTGTTACTATAGCAAATGGTGCCAAATCACCTGTTCATGGAATTGGTACCTTCCATACTTCGGGTCTCACTTTTTCATATGTTTTATATATCCCTCAATTTTCATTCAATTTACTGTCAGTTCGCAAAATCGTATCAGATTTAAATTGCTCAGTTACATTTTCTCCTTCCTGTTGTGTCTTTCAGGATCTCAAGACAAAGAAGACGATTGGTGGGGGGTTTGAGAAGTAGTCCGACAGCTCTATATTCCACCTCCTCTTCAGCTTACTAGTGGCATTGCCGCCTTAGACATCCCTCTTCAAATAGTCTTCGAGCCTTGGTCCCTTCTTTAGTTGATTTTGCTAAGTTTAATTGTACTTGCGAACTTAGCAAACATCGTCGGGCTACTTTTAAGTCTCGTTTTGATAATAAAAGTTTAAAACCTTTTGAGTTAGTACATTCGGATGTTTGAGGACCAGCTCGTACTACTGATTTATTTGGGGCTCGTTATTTTGTCATTTATTGATGATTATTCACGTTTAACTTGGGTTTATATTCTTAAAGATAGATCTCAAGTATTCTCTGTTTTTCAATCCTTTTATGCTGAAATTCAAAATCAGTTTGATGCAAAATTACTTGTTCTTAGAACTAACAATGCCCTTGAATATACACTTCATGTTTTTCAAAAGTTTCTTGAGTCAAGGGGCATTATCCATCAACCATCTTGTCTTGATACCCCTCAGCAAAATGGAGTTGTTGAACGGAAGAATGGCCCACTCCTAGCTATCGCTCGTGCCTTAATAATTCAAATGCATGTTCCAAAACATTTTTGGGCAGATGCAGTTCTGGTTGCTGCTTATCTTTTAAACCACATGCCTTCTAAGGCCTTCAAGGAAAATCACCCTTTCAAATGATGTTTCCTAACAAAAACCCTTTTTCCATTCCTCCAAAAGTGTTTGGGTGTGTCTGTTTTGTTCATAATCTAAGCCCAAGACGAAACAAACTTGATCCTTGTGCTCACAAATGTATTTTCTTAGGTTATTCTCGCACTCAAAAGGGATATAAATGTTACAGTATAACTCTTCGTAAACAATTTGTGTGTGCAGATGTAACTTTCTTTGAGGATGTTCCTTTTTATTCCCAGGAAGGCAGTCATTTGGAGGACTCTATTCTTCAAGAGTCTGTTCTTCCAACTCCAGTTTTTGATTTTGACATCCCACCAGTTCTTCGTGTCTATGCTTGTCGCCGGAAAAGAGTAATTAATCATGCTCCAACTGAAGTAGTAAACCTAGCCGTGCCACTTCCACCAGTCGCTTCAACTCCTAGAGATTCTTCTATCTCTCCAAACTCTGATTTTGATCAACCTATTGCTGTTTGGAAAGGTAAACGGTCTTGTACCAATCACCCTATCTCCAATTTTGTATCATATAATAAATTATCCTCCTCCTTTCAAGCTTTTTGTTTGTCATTATCCTCTATTGCTCTTCTTAAGTCCTACAGGGAGGTACTTTCTCATCCAGGGTGGAGGAAAGCTATGAAAGAAGAAATAAACGCTTTAAAATTGAATCATACTTGGGACCTTGTTCCTAAGCCCTACTGATACTCAAGTTGTTGGTTGTCATTGGGCTTTTACTATTAAACAGAAGCCTAATGGTACTGTTGACCGTCTCAAAGCTCGACTTGTTGCTAAAGGCTACACTCAAACTTATGGCCTTGATTATACTAAGACATTCTCTCCTGTGGCCAAACTGAATTATGTTTGTGTGATAATCTCTCTTGCAGCTAATCTAGATTGGCCACTTCATCAACTTGATGTTAAAAATGCCTTTTTCCATCGTGACCTTACTGAGACAATCTATATGACTCAACCGCTTAGGTTTAAGTCTAAGGGGGAGTGTGTGTGTCATCTCATGAAGTTTATCTATGGCCTCAAATAGTCCCCTCGTGCATGGTTTGATAAGTTCAGAAATGCAGTGTTAGCTCATGGTATGACCAGAAGCCAGGCTGACCACTCTCTTTTTTAAGAAAATGAAACGTGGTATTGTGATTCTTGTGGTGTATGTATATGATATCGTTTTCACTGGCAATGACAAAGATGGGATACAAGTTCTAATCTATCACTTGAGTTCTAGCTTCCTTTATAAGGATTTGGGCAAACTTCATTATTTTCTAGGAATTGAGGTGGCTCGGTCGAAGTAAGGCATTAGTCTTTCTTAGCGGAAGTATACTCTTGATCTCTTACACGATACTGGATATCTTGGTTTGAAACTTGTAGCTATACCTATGGAGACTAATGTAAAACTTAAGGTGGATGATGGTGACCCACTCGACGATCCAGAGATGTATCGGAGACTTGTAGGTAAACTTATTTACCTTACAATCACTCGTCCAGACATCTCCTATGCAGTCAGTGTTGTGAGCCAGTTCATGAACAGTGCTTGGGTACCTCACATGGAGGCAGTTGTACGCATCTTGAAGTATCTCAAAGGTGCTCCAAGATGTGGTCTGCTTTATCGATCTTCTGGACATCTTCGGATTGAGGGATACACAGATGCAGATTGGGCCGGTTCTCCTTCTGATCGACGGTCCACCACGGGTTACAGCACCTTCATAGGAGGAAATCTAGTAACTTAGAGGAGTAAGAAACAATCAGTTGTGGCTTGTTCTAGTGCTGAAGCAGAGTATCATGCCGTGGCACACACTGCCTGTGAACTTACTTGGTTGAAAACCCTTTTACAGGAACTTGGGATTTCAGTTCAGTACCCAATTCCTCTCCATTGTGACAATCAGGCAGCTATTCATATTGCTAGCAATCCAGTCTACCATGAGAGGACTAAACACATTGAAGTAGATTGTCATTTTATTCGATCTAAAGTTGACTCGAATGAGATTGTTACACCTTTTGTTCCTTTTGGTAGGCAGCTTGCAGACATCTTCACTAAGGCGCTTCCAAAGAACTCTATTGATTCCATATGTAGCAAGCTAGGAGGTATTGACATTTACTCTCTAGCTTGAGGGGAAGTGTTGTACAGTATTGTATGAGTTGGCACGTTGTACAATATTGTATGAATTGTCACACGTGTACAATTAGTATTGTATAAATTGTCACCTACCCCTCATTACCATATATAGAATTACCATGTATAGGGTTTACTTGTTCTCCACTCACCTACTCCCGTAGCTTCTCCTATATAAACACAATTGTATTAGTGTATTACTCACTCAATAAGATATACGTTTTCATATATTCTCTTTCTCTCTCTCTTTCAATAGCTATATTAAGAAATTTAAAAAAAAATAAAATAAAATAATTTTTAAGGACTTGATACTACATGCATTACTATGATCACTTGGTAACAAGAAGTTTTAATGTTTTATTTGGATAAATGAATGGATTCAAGGGATTTGGGCTTAAATAAAAACTATTCATTAAATTTGGATCCAAAAGGTTAAAATGATCCAAAAGATACTATAACCAAAATGCATTACTATGAACCTCAGCATTTTTTAAAAATTTGTTTATAACATAACTATCAGCCATTTCCAGTTGGAAAGGTTGTCGTGGCCGATCCCAATGGAAGGGTGAACGTTTCCAATTGGAAGGGTGATGTGCAGATAAGGGTGCAATCATGAAGAGACACGTGGCTTCATCATAGGAAGCCATTTGGTACAACTAATTGCATAGGGACACGTGTTAGCAAAGAGGAGGGAGGTAATTACCTACAAGTTGAAAAGTCGTGGGACACATGGCAGCTAATGAAGGTGCAGTTATTTGCAAGTTAGAGGCAGTTACAGGCAGTTAGAAGATTGTGGTTCATTCCACTTGGCAGTTCCAGAATGTGGCTAGAAGCCTTCAATTGGGTATTGAACCAACAAAACCACTCCTCCAAAGCTACAATTCATGGGAGAGCATATCCTTATATATGTCAACAATGTGAGAAGACTAGGGTAGACATGGGACACGTGGCACAAATCAGATGTTCCACGTGGTACAAATCGGACGTTCCACCTGGAAGCATCTCAACAGCAGATGGAATTGCCACCGGATATAAATAGAAGACTTGGATACATTGAAAGGGCATTTCCACACAGATCAAACAACTCCCATTTTCATCTACTTTTCATTTCAATACATGCACTTAATATTTTCTTAGTGTAATCTTTACCTTTCAAGCACTTTAATTTCCCGCACATGTATTTCAATTCCTTTAATTTCTAGCACTTGTACTTCAGTTCTTAGTTTGATGAAATTCAGTCTAGTTCAGTCCATTTCATTCTTCCAGCAACATTTTCCCCGAGCATTCCCATCTTTTTTACATTCCATCTTTCCATTTCCGAAGTCCTTTTCCACAAAGGCAAAAAGAACCTAGCGAGAGCAGTCATTCCAAACTCTCCACAATCGCCTAAACTTCAAGCCTCTCGCAGCTAGATTTGGAATATAGTTTGGCTCTATTCCATTTCCATTGGATTCTCGGCGAATCCTGGCACGCCTGCACCTTCCACCTTTACACTTGGAACAGACATAATTTTTGTGGCCAAACATATTGGCACGCCCGGTGAGACCACCGGTAAAAGAAATTGGAGATAATGGATGGAAGAAGAATTTCAACGAGTCCTAGCCTATTATTGTCGAAGAATGTGAGTAATATTTTCAAGAACTCAAGGAAAAGCTCCGAGAATGTGTTCGGAATGCAATAGCAAAATAGGAAAGGTCCCGACAGCATATACAACCCTGTCCATGCGCTCAGCAACGGCTACCACCTCAGGCGTTGATTCCACCAGCAATGCAGCCACAACCAACACCAGTTCGGGTTCCACTTCAAGTGAAACCTCAAGTGCAGAACCTTCCACCAGTAGTAGTTCAACTACTTCCACTACAGGTGCAAGTTTCACCCGAGGTGTAGTATCTTCCACCAATAATAGTCCAGCCACCTCCTTCTCAGGTTCCATTTGTGAGCACTCAACAATTTACAACCACACCACCCAGGCCACCTATGACCTTTCCAATGGCGTTTGAAGGACAACCCCCTCTAAAGAAACCTCGATGGAGGAGCAACCTTCTAGTAGATCTAAACCCACCTCTGGTGGTGTTTTGGGGGCAAAACATGGCCAATCAACTGTGTATTTGGCCAGAAGATGTACAAAATCGTTTTCCTTGTAAAACTCCAGACCCCAAGGGGCAACGAATTGGATGGAAGGTATCAAGCCCTCAAGCTTACAACTGTCAGCCTAGACAATAGGCTGAAAATTTCTAGTTGTCCCATTCCTCACCCAATGGAAGTATTATATGCCAAATTCTCACTCATTATCTAAAATTTTATATGCCTTATTATTCGTTAGAGAATATCAGACACAAAATATGGGGGACAATGTTTATACCATAACTATCGGCCATTTCCAGTTGGAAAGGGAGGGTGAACGTTTCCAATTGGACGATTGATATGCTGATAAGGGTGCAATTATGAAGCGACACGTGGTACAACTAATTGCATAGAGGGAGGTAGTTACCTACAAGTTGAAAAGTCATAGGACACATGGCAGCTAATGAAGGAGCAGTTATAGGCAGTTAGAAGATCGTGGTCCATTCCACTTAGCAATTCCAGAACGTGGCTAGAAGCCTTTAATTGGTATTGAACCACCAAAACCACTCCTCCAAAGCTGTAATTCATGGGAGAGCATATCCTTACACGTGTCAACATTATGAGAGACTAGGGGAGACATGGGACACTTGGCACAAATCATACGTTCAACATGGCACAAATCAGACGTTCCACTTGGAAGCATCTCAACAACAGATGGAACTGCTACTGGCTATAAATATAAGACTTGGATAGAATGAAAGGGCATCTCCACACAAATCAAACAACTCCTATTTTCATCTACTTTGCATTTCAATACATGCACTTACTCTTTTCTTAATGCAATCTTTACCTTTCGAGAGCTTTAATTTCCCGCGCATGTATTTCAATTCCTTTAATTTCCAACACTAGTATCCATTTCATTCTTCCAGCTGCATTTTCACCAAGCATTCCCATCTTTTTTCCATTCCATCTTTCCATTTCCGAAGTCCTTTTCCACAAAGGCAAAAAGAACCTAGCAAGAGCAGTCATTCCAAGCTCTCGACAATCGCCTGATCTTCAAGCCTCTCAAAGCCAGATTTGGAATATAGTTTGGCGCTATTCCATTTCCATTGGATTCTCGGTGAATCTGGGCACGCCTGCACCTTCCACCTGTAACAGACAGAATTTTTGTGGCCAAACACAATTCTTCTGTAACTTCAATCCATACGGCATGGAATTCAACTAACACCTTATACCTCATTATTTGAATTCCACATATGTAATCCTCTCAAGTCAATCCACGCATGTTATTAAAACTTAAATCTAAATTACACAATCTAAATTTAAATTATAGTTCTGAAGTAATTGAACCTAAAGTATTAACATGGGGGTTAGGGCTGAGATGCTCCTGTTCATCCATTTGAAATCCTAGCCTAACGGAAATAGGTGATTTAACCATTTTCAAAGAACCAGAAAACAAGATGTTCATTAAACTTAAACACCACCAACAATTTGAGGTCAAATGGATCAATAGAGATCCGAGTATCAGGTACATTCAAAATTAATGACCCAGTCTCTCTCCTAGAGCTCATATGCTTCCATTAAATGAAGAAGCAACAGGGAGTTACAAAGCAAATCAATCATGCGAAATCACCCAGATTCTATTTCTGAGTATAAACAAAGATAAGCTAAACTACCTTCCACTCTTCAAAAATGCCAAATTGAAGTGCAATGCGTTCAAAATCAGCCTGGTCTTTGTACTGAATACGCAGATCACCATCTATGTTATTTGCCTTCAGAACAGCATCAGTTCCATATATGGGTTTTGCATTTTTAACCATGTCAGCAAAGTGCTTCACATACTTGTCCTAAAAATTTAGAATATGTTAGTTGACCACAAAAATACAAAATGCTGAATTCACCTCAAATGGTCATTACAAGTCCCTTATACCTCCATCAGGTAGCTCAGATCCATTCTTTTCCAATCGACCTTTCAGAAAGAGCAAAAACTGTTAATATATTACAAATTGTCCAGAAACTACAACCAGATAGAAAACACTATAAGAAAACTTATCACATGCCTGGACATCATTCAGCTTTATAGGTTCAAGATATTGTTTGAAAAACTGCCCCAAACTAGAACCCTGCAAGGAAATCACAATGACTCGAGATTTGAGGAAACCACAGTTGTAAGGGCATGATGCACTATAATTAGTAACATTAAATATAAAATATGTTATAGGGAATTGATCTGCCAGCAGAGGAAGTATTTGACAGTATTGTCTAAGTGATGCAAAAAACAAGAATTCAGATGCTTGAAGTTCAAATTTTAGAGGAACGCCTGCGTCACAGAGAATTTTTTGACCCATAAGATTGCATAATATATTCAGCCTTAACATAATCACATTAAAACCATAGTTACAGAACACCAAGTGGAAGTTGTATACATGATCAATACAGTATCACAAAAATGATAAAATGCGAGGACTCAAAATTAAATGAGAAGCCTGTCTAGAAAACTCATAAACTTCGATAAAACTAAAAAGAAACATTAGAAAGAAAAAAAAATGTTGTGCAGTACATCAAGGTGCAAAGTTTAGATAATAACTAAAGGAACATGTAAAAAAAATGTTCGATTATATTTGGAAAAAAAAAAAAAAAAAATGGCTTCAAAAGCATAAACAAAGAGAGAGATTTATCGAAACAAATTGAACCAGAATTTCCTGACCATAAAGTTCATTGTGAGTTTCCCTGAAGTTTCTAGAGCGTTTCCAAAATGTTTTAGAAGGTTCCCTATAAATTTCTTGAAAGTTTTGTCCTAGCATATGAAAGATTTTTTTTCCCACATAAAACAGATTTTCCCAGCAACGATTTTAGAACAGCATGTGGACAAAAGTATACTTTTAATTATGGAGGAAAAATCTGAGAATCATTTAGAGAATTAACCAAACCTGCACAAATGCACACATCGTTACTGAGGCAACTGTAAGAAGATATCTCAAAATCGAGCTAAAGACCATAAATGGTACAAAACGACAATATTCAATGTAAAAGAATGTACCACCGCCATAGAACTAGAACAACTAAACATTTATGTTATTTTGCTGAGAAGCTATTCATTTCAAGGAAAAAAGAAACCCTCACTTTTGGAGGAGCTGAGGAAAAGACATAAATATATAAACAAATAGTATGAAATGTTCCATAGATAAATATGCCTATTCTAACATATCCCAAAATAAATACAGGGTATGAATGGCATTGAACAAAAAAAGATATTCTGAACATTGAAACAGATATACGTACATGCTCGCCAAAATTATATGTTCTGCAAACTTCTGGACGAATAAACTGTCGGCCTTTGTGATTTTCTTTCAACCTCAACCAATCATCCCAGTAAGTGAAATTCTTTTGTCAAAGAAACTGTTTCAAGAGATGTGTATAACAATCTGAAAGTTTGAACTACATACTAAAATGCATTAGACTAAAAGGATATGCCTTTGGCCACTTTGGAGACAGTTCATCCCATGTAGTTTTAGACAGCATCCATCCTAGACCGGGAAAAAAATCTGAACGGTAAAGTATATCTGCATAGAGTATCATACAGATGATCAGATCAGATCATATTTTTCAGTTTTTCTTTCAGAGAACAACCTATAGATATTGCCCAACCTGTATAGAATTTATTGTCATCAGACCGGTCACACTGGTGGAGTTAAAGTATAGTAGTAAGCATGCAAAGATGCACACACACAAACCAAGAAACATGTCTACAGGATGAGAGTGTAACTGAAATGGAAATTTTATGAAGGCTGAGTTGCAAGACTGAAATGGATGCATTATGAAGGCTGAGATGCAAGACAATCTTAGAATCGGGAATTTAGACTCTTCACAAGAACTAAGAGCTAGGGCCAATAAATGAGAAGATGAGAGGAGGCTTAAATTATTATGTTCATGTATCATAAAAATCAATGAATGTGCTAGTAAGGAGCAATATAAATAGAAGGTGCCAAGGAACAGGAGTGTTAGGTATATGAGTCATATGTTGAAAATTTCCTACTAAAAACTTAGGTTGTAATGAATCAAAGCGTCTTGACAACTCAAGTACAACCATTGAAGACAAGGCGGACACAGACGTGTGAAGAAAAAAAAAAAGAAATCTGCATCCTCAATCATATATCTAAGGCGAAGGTAAATCAACCTCAGGAAGAACTTAAATGACCTAAATTGATCTTGGAGAGGCTCAAAGTTTTGATTTAAATGAGTTTCTGAAAATTGGCTTTTCAAAGTTAAAGGATTTAAACATTTTACAAAACTGTATTTCAAACTGAACAGCAGAGTGCATTGATTGATAGGTCGATTGGTGCATTCTAGCTGATTGATCAAGGGACTGTCTGAATTTGCCGGAACAATATATCAAGAACATCGACTAAATGGTCGACCAATAGAAGCAACTCCAAAAGGCGTCAATCGAAGCTCCATCGATTGAACCCTGTGGACACACTTTTATGGAGACTCTCTCAAATCAGAATCCTAAAAGGATTGTACCTACCATCCTACATGGTAAAGAAAGTCTAGATTATCTCTCATGGGAGCTTTCAATTCTTTACATATTGTTGGGAGAAAGTATACTTTTAGAGAAAGAAAACCTAGAGAATCAATCTAGGGATCTTCGTATATACTTTTAGAGAAAGAAAACTTAGAGAATCAATCTAGGGATCATCGTATATACTTTTAGAGAAAGAAAACTTAGAGAATCAATCTAGGGATCTTCGTAAATTATCATACTATATGTGATCAATAGAATCAAAGCATGGAGTAGAATTGAAATTATCCACCAAATGCATCAACTGAGTGGTTCGCAAAGAACAAGTTGATCGAACATTACTAGTCATTGGAAAGATCAGAAATCCATGAAGAAGCAGATAATGTGAGGAGCGAGTCTGTCGATGAATCAACGGCCAGAGGATCTGGGGAGGTCTTGCATAAGTCTAAGTCAGGACAGACTGAGTGATTCTTAGGTTAGAGTCCTGTAACTTATTCTGTAACCTCTTTCTCATATAACAAATTTTGCTGTCTTAAAAAAAAATAGAAATTTGATCCTCGGTTTTTCTTTTGTTTATTTTTATATCTCCTATATGTTTTTCTATATCTTTTTGTCAGTTATGTAACAAAAAGGGCCATAAATGGTAGAATAAATGGGATACTATATTAAGGGGGAGAGATGTTTTCAGCCTTATGATATAATAGAGCCTTGATATTCATGTTGTATGTCTTGTTGCTTCATATATCATGTTTTTATATTTATTTGTGCTGACAAAATTATGCTTGGATATGTTTTCCATGTTTGGAATTTATGGTCAACATTATGCGTAATTTGGAGTTGACTGAGAACATAAGCAGATTTTGAGTCGTCATATTTCTTTCTATGTACATGTGAGGGTGATTTGGATTTTTTATTAGCTCAGTTATCCTTACGCATGTACTTGGTTTTAAGTTCTGTTTTGGAATTGCCAAAGGGGGAGAATGTTAGGAATATGAGTAACGTGTTGGCAATTTTTTACTCAAAACTAGGGTTTTAATGTGTCAAAGTGTCTTTAATCATTCGCGTACAATCATTAAAGTTGGTGCAGATACAAATTTGCGAAGAACACAGCAAGAATCCACATCTTCAATCTCATATCTAGGACACATGTAAATTGACCTCAGGAAGATCTTAAATGACCTAGATTGATCTATGAGAGGCTCAAAGTTTCATTTTAAATGACTTTTTTGAAATATGGCCTTTCAAAGCTAAAGGATTTAAACATTTTTCAAAACTGTATTTTATTATTGATGTATTCTTGGCAAGAAACTCACAAACCCATTTGCCCTCATGGTGTCTGGAACCCTCACCTTCCAGAGACTGCCAATTGATAAGTTGCATGATGGAGGGACTGTCTGAATTTACACAATCATAGACTGAGAGCATCAACCAAATGGTCCAATAAATTGAAGCAACTCCTAAGGGCCTGTTCACTAACGCTTTTACTTTCTTCAAAAGTAAAATCATGATTTTACTTTTTTGAGATGAAGTAGAAAGTAAAATGATGTTTAATAAGAAGATTTTATTTTTAATATTTTGAAAGTAAAGAACAGAAAGTAAGTTTAATAATTTTGATTTTAGTTTTGCTTTCCTGTTATCTTTCTCTTCTCTAAATTTTGATTATGATGAGTACAGAGTGTGTGTGTGTGTGTAGATATATATATATAAGAGAAGGAGTGAGTGTTGTATGCAACTAACAGATTTTAGCATAAAACAGAGCATCAGAAAAAACCAAAAAAAAACACAATGTCATTGAGAAGGACGAGCAAGAAATTCACGAAACTGGGTCTCTCAATGCCGGACTAAACTTGGTCTGCTCCGGCGTGCCATTAGTCGACCCAGTTTCGGTGTGCACCAACCAACCCAGAAGCAAGGTGTAAAATTATGATTTACTTTTAGTAGTGACCAAACTCTTCTCTTGAATGACTGGCCTCAACTCCTCCAATATTCAATTGGGTATGGAGACCTCATGCTTCGTGAGCCCATTCATGGGATTTTAGTATATTGTCTGTAAGAGATGAGTAACCCAGTGAATCATCTCTCTCTTTAGATGTCGGATCGTGGACCTCAACCTCATCAATTTCTCTCTATATACTGTTTGCCGATGCCGGAATCCACGGAAACCACAAACTCGAATTTGGGTCTCCCTCTTCGATGCCGGAATCCACGGACAAACTGACTAGGAATAGAACTTTGGAGAGTGAATTGCTTGTGGATGCGAATTTGGGTCTCCCTCTCTGATGCCCAATTGCCGGATTCCTTGCACGCATCGTCACAGCCTCGTCGCCGTTTGGTCCGCCGATAAGTTCAATCCGGCCTCGCTTGGAGTCACTGCTAGCCGCCCCCGTTCATATACTTTCAGCCAAATTGGCTTAAGGTTAAACCGAGAGAGAGAGAGAGAGAGAGCAAATCTGAGCACTACAGTAAAAGGAAATAATTCCTTGCTACAGTACAGAAATAGAGAAAGTGAGGATTTCTCACTTTTTCTTCTCTTCACAAAATTAGAAAGTACTTCCTTAAAATTGAAAAGTGAAAATATTTTACTAAACATGATTTTGACTTTTGATTCCTATTTTTGTAATTGACAGTAGAAATCAAAAATTAATTCCTGTTAGTGAACAAGGCAGTCTGTCGATTGAAGGCTCACTCAATCGAACAAAACCCTATAACGATTTTGCTTACCATACTACATGAGTCTTCTGTAGTGGCTATATATATGAGGTTATTGTGAAAGGTTTAATGTGTGATGAAAGAGAGAGAGGAGAGAGCAGATGGAGCAGAGCAAAATGGTGGAGGCGCAGCCTCAGTTTCATATCATTAACCCTAAACATAAAAGGGTTTATATACAAAGACAAGAAAGGTCTATTTGCATAATGGCCACAAACTCTATATACAATTACAAACTGACCCAACATAAATATATATATCTACATATAAATGTTCTAACACTCACTCTCAAGCTGGAGAATATATATCATATAATCCCAACACGGAACAAATCGCCTTTAACCGATTATGACCAAGAGCCTTAGTAAACATATCTGCTAATTGATCTTCAGACTTCACAAATGGAGTAGAAATGTTCCCACTCAATATTTTCTCTCGAGTGAAGTGATAATTAACTTCAATATGCTTGGTTCTTTCATGAAATACCGGAATGGATGTAATGTGAACAGCTGCTTGGTTATCATAGAACAATGGAATAGGAGTCTTGACTATTAACCCAAGTTCCTCAAGAAAATGTTGTATCCACGTTAACTCACTAGAGGTATGGGCCATCACCCTGTACTTTGCTTTAGCGCTAGACCGTGCTACCACTGTTTGCTTTTTTACTTTTCCATGTAACAAGATTTCCACCAACAAATGTGCAATAGCCTGTAGTAAATCTCCTATCTGAGGGAGAACCCAGTCAGCATCTGTGAAACCTTCCACCCTAAGATGTCCATTTGGTTTATATAGCAACCCAAAACCTGGAGCTTGCTTGAGGTATCGGATAATCCGAAGAACTGCATTCCAATGTGATAAGCTAGGAGATCCCATGAACTGACTTATGACACTAACTGCATATGAGATATCCGGTCGAGGTGAGATAAATTAATTTCCCAAAAAGCCGTCGATGTCTGCCAGGATCATCAAATAGATCACCCTAATTTGACAAGAGTTTTGTATTTGGATCCATAGGAGCATCAACAGGACGACCACCCAACATACCTATTCCTTCTAATAAATCAAACACGTATTTTCTTTGAGATAAACTTATACCTTCCTTGGATCTAGCAACTTCAATACCCAAGAAATATCTGAGTTAACCCAAGTCTTTAGTGTGGAACTGATTTTGTAGAAACAACTTCAATTTAACAATACCTTCAGAATCATCACTTGTGATCACAATGTCATCTACATATACCATAAGGAAAATGAAACCAGCTTTAGTGTGCTGGTGAAACACCGAATGGTCTGTCTGACATCTTTTAAGACCAAATGCTAATGCTATCGCAGAGAACTTTCCAAACCAAGCCCTTAGAGATCACTGCAATCCATGCTGGGCCTTCCTAAGGCGACAAACCATAGTTGTTAAAGGCTCAAGGCGCATAAAAGCACAAATGCCTCCTGAAGCTTGAGGCGCAAGGCGAGGCGCGCGCCCGACTGAAGCAAGGCGCACGTTGGAAAAAAAAAAAAAAAAAAAAAAAAAAAACAAAACCCACCCAATAAAGTATTAAAGATGCAATAGTATATATAAAGATGTAAAAGTCAACTAAATGAATTACTTAAGTTAAATATTCAACATAAAGATGCCAAAACCAAGTAAATCAAGTACTTGAGTTCAAAACAGTGAATAATCAAACATATTAACATAAAGATGCAAAAGTCAACTAAGGAGAAGTATAAGATAAAACTAAAACAAACATAAACATCATTTCTTCCTAAGAAGACAACACTAATGAATCTAAATATCATTCTCGTCATCAATAAGCATAACATCATTTTGATCATCACTAAATGATTCATAATTCTCAGGATCCTCTTCTATCTCATCTGAATCATCCTCATCCTCATCCACAAGTCGAACTGAAGAACTTCCAGCTCCCTTTGTTGGTAACCGTGAACTAGAACTAGATTTTGATCTAGTAGACCGTTGCGGCCTGCTAGCCTCTCCAATACCAGCAAAATTAGTAACATCACCCCATGTCAAGGAATCATCTTCATAGACTAGATCATGTTCTGCATCAGAATCATCCATCCTCCCCGTCAACCACTCGTTGCTCTCATCAATGTCATCGAGTAAAATGGGATCAAGAGTGTCACACATATTATATCGATGCCTCAATGCTCTATTATATTTGATGAACACTAAATCATTTAAAGTTGTTTGAGTGAGCCTATTTCTTTTCTTGCTATGAAGTTGCAATAAATTCAACTTTAACTAGTAAGTATAAAAAATTAAAATTTTAATTTTCAACAATTAAATTACAAACCTAGTTAGTAGATAGTATATACTTACATGCTCAAACACGCTCCAATTTCGTTCACAACCAGAAGAACTGCAAGTAAGGCTTAAAACCTTTATAGCAAACTTTTGGAGAAGTTTTGTTGACTTGCCATAAGCTTCCCACCAATTAGCTATTAAAAAAAATTAATAATGATGTTTAGCAACTTTAGCTTCATCTTTCTATCGACTCTATTGTCAAAATAATTTTAACACTTAGCTATACTAACTTAATATACTTTACCACTTTACCTGGTCCTCGTGTACTTCTCTATCTAATAGCAAAGGGATTACCAAAGAAGCCCTCAGCTTTAGAATATAAGGACAGCTCCTCGGTAATTTTGTCTTGGTCTTTGACATCCGGAACTAACCTTGCAATGCATGCATACAAACCCTTTGCAATCTCTTCATCTTCTTCAATTTTAGGATTTGAATAAAAGTATTCTGGGTTCAAATAATAACCTGCTGCATGCAAAGGGCGATGAAGTTGAACATTCCACCTTTTATCAATTATTTCAAAAATATCCTTGTATTTGTCTTCTACTTCCCCAAATGATTTTGCAATGGCTTCTTTAGCCCTATCCATAGCCGCATAAATGTATCCCATGGGAGGCTTTTTCTCGCCATCAACTAATCTCAAAACCGGAATAAGAGGACCAGATACCTTAAGGCTAAAGACAATGTTGTTCCAAAAGGAAGGCATCAAAACATAAGAAGCAACTCTTTTACCGGCTTCCTCTTTCGCCCATTTACTACGATTCCATTCTTCTGAAGTAAACATCTTTCTCAAGTTATTATTTTGCTTGTGACTACTTGATAATGTGATGAAACATGTAGCAAATCGAGTCTTAGCAGGCCTAAGCAACTCCTTTTTATGAGTAAAGTTCCTCATAATGTTTAACAACTTTGGACGCATATAAATATAACTATTCAACTCCACTGCCCTCTGCATTGTTCTAGAGATGGACGGTATTTTCCCAATGTCTTCCAACATCAAGTCTAAGCAATGAGCAGCACATGGTGTCCAATACAAATGTGGGTGTTCTTTCTCTAACATCCTCCCTATTTGAAACCAAACGGAAAAAAGAAAAAATGATATAAAGAGAATGAGTAAATCAAAAAAGATTTAAATTATAAATTTTTAAAGAATGTAAACTCTAAAAGTTATAAACATTGAACATTCTTACCGGCATACTTATTGCTTGATTCGCTATCTGTGACGACTTGGACGACATTTGCTACTCCAATGCGGTTCACAAATTTATTAAGTAAGTCAAACATCTTTGCACCATCCTTTGAAAAAGAAGAAGTATCTATCAATTCAATAAACATGGTTCCCCTTGGACTATTTACTAGGAAATTAAGCAATGTTCTCCCTCTCTTTTGTCTGTCCACCCATCTGCCATTAATGAGCATCCAAATTTTGACCACTCCTCTCTATGGTCATTCATCAAAGCATTGGTATTATCCAATTCCTTCCTAAGCAAAGGAACTCTCACCTCATGATAACTAGGTGGTTTCATGCCAGGAACATATTGTCCAATTGCTTCAACAACCTCGACAAAGCTATCATACTTAACAGCATTGAATGCAATCCCTGCATCATACATCCACCTTGCAAAAGCAGTACACGCTCTTCCTCTCAACTCTTTCTTGCATGCATCATTAATGGTTGTCTGTTTTCCCCCCTCCTTTCTTCTTTGTACCACAATTTCCGGTCTGGGAGTGAAATATAAATCAATCGGTCCCTTTTGCTTTGCATCTTTGAGGAATTGACACTAGCACTGTCACTACTTGCACTAGCTACCCTTTTTCCCCGATTGTTAACTTCCATAGCGTCATCCTCATCCTCTCCATCAATGAAATTAATTTCATCACTAGGTAACAAATTCATTTGCTCTTTTTCTTCCTTTTTCTTACTCATGTATTCTTTGATTTCTTCTCTAACACTAGATGGGCATCTTGTGCATGCACTCACATTTCAATACCCTCCAACTAAGTGTTACTTAGCCCGATAAATACCTCCTTTTGTAACTTTTGCACAAAAGTTACAAGTGACGGCATTTGTATCTTTCAGATTCTCCAAATGTGAGTAATTCCATGCCGGATCCTTTCTTGAACCATCACTAGGCATCTTTTAAAGTACAAACTACAATCAAATTCAAGATAACAAAATAATAACATGATTAGCATCATGTAATCAGTGTCTACAACGAACTCTGACAAAAAAAAAAAATTACAGAGCTTCAAAGAATCAAAGGCTCAAAGCAATATTAACATTTCATGGACTGCTCACAAGTCACATTGTCACAAACACCTTGACAATTAACATGTTGATACATTTATATACACACTTATTACTTGCATATACTATATGAGATTTATCTACTATATGAGATGTAATATATATGCATATATGGACTGCATGATACCATATAGGCATATACCAACTGATATGTATACTACAATTTATTCCAGCAGCACAGAATTGTAAAGTTGTAAACTACAATTTATTCTAGCAGCACAGATTATAAAAAATAAAAGAAGAGGCTGAAGAGCAGAAGCAGAGAGAGCTAAGAAGAAGAATAGGAAAAAAAAAAAAAAAAAAAAGAGAAAAAATATTAGAGAGAGGCTGAGAGTCGAGAGAAGAAGAATAGAGGGAAAAAGAAAAAAAAAGAAATAAAGAAAAAAAAAAAAAAAGAGCCAAGAAGAAGAAGAATAGAAAAAATAAAAATAAGAAAAAAATATCAGAGAGAGGCTGAGAGCCGAGAGAAGGAAAAAATACAAGCAAGACTCAAGAGACTATAGTCAAGGAGAGCCGAGAGAAGACTGAAGAGAGAGAAAAAAAAAAAAAAAAAACCGAGAAGAGAAGAAGAAGTAAGAAGGAGAGAAAAAGAAGAAGCAAGGAGAAGTGGAGAACTTACCGGCGCTTCGCAAATCCGGGCTTCGCAGACGGCAGATCCGAGCTTCCCTTCCAGTTCCGGCTTCATACTTCTCTCTCTCTTCTCTGTATTTTCTTTCCTTTTGCCTTTTGCTTTTTGATTCTTTTTTTTTTTTTTTTTTTGGCTTTGTAACTTGCAAGTGATAAAAGCTTCAAGTCTTTAACATATCTGAATATTTTTATATCACAGACTCACTGTCTCACACAAGTCACAACCAAAATAATCAAAAAAAAAAACTTTTTCAAACAGGCGCGCCTGTAGCCCTGCACCTAAGCCCCAAAAGCGCGCACCTAGTACAAGGCCCTCGCCCTAAGCCTTTCAAGGTGCCAAGGTGGTGACTCAGGCGCGCGCCTTCGGCGACTTTAACAACTATGCGACAAACGGTATGACGATACTCCCCCTGAGCAACAAACCCAGGTGGTTGCTCCATATAAACTTCTTCAATTAAGTCGCCATGTAAGAAAGCATTTTTCACATCTAAGTGAAACAACAGCCAGTTACGATTGGCAGCAATGGAAATAAGGACCCATATAAATCTTTGCAACAGGGGAAAAAGTCTCATCATAATCAACACCATGAGTCTGGGTGTACCCCTTTACAACAAGACGAGCCTTCAAACGCTCAATAAACCCATCATGAAGGTATTTGACAGTGTAGACCCACTTACAAACAACCGGTTTGGAACCAAGAGGTAAGGGAACAAGATCCCATGTCCCATTATGATGAAGAGCATCCATTTCATTAACCATTGCTTTGCGCCAATTGGAATTAGAAAGGGCATCCTGCAAAGTCTTGGGAATAACAGTAGCAGATAATGTGGATAAAAAACAAGATAAAGAGGGTGAAACATGATTATATGAGACAAAATTAGAAATAGGATGTGCAGTAACACAAGAACGAATACCTTTACGCAAGGCAATAGGAATATCATTAGCAGGAGGAGGAACCTCAATAGAAGTAGACAATTGGGGCCGGGTTGCCTATGATCGTCGACTATAAACTTGTAGTGGTCGTTGTGTGACAGACTCTAATGAAGTAGACACAATTGGTAGCAGAAGCAACAAATCAGTATTTAAAGATGAACCACTGGCAGAGAAGTAAGAAGTGTCCTTAAAAAAGGTAACATCCATACACACAAAAGCACGACTAGTGTTACGGTCCCAACATTTATAACCTTTTTGAGTCCGAAAGTACCTAATAAAGACACACTTAATGGCACGAGGAGACAATTTATCAGTGCCAGGACGTAATATGTGAGCAAAGCGCACACTCCAAAAAACACGAGGAGTAAATGCAAATAACGGTCGAGTAGGAAAAACAAAAGAATAAGGGCATTTCCAGTTAAGAACGGAAGATGGCATACGATTAATTAAATAGCAAGCAGTTAAAACAGGCTTTGGAAGATGCATATGGATCATTAAAGTCCGAGCTATTTCAATTAAATGCCTATTTTTCCATTCTGCTACGCCATTTTGTTGAGGAGTATAAGAGCAAGAAGTTTGGTGCAAAATACCACGAGGTCCACGAGACTCACAAAATGTAGAAATAGCACCTTTGACATATTCCATAGCATTATCAGATTGGAAATTTTTTATAACACAGCCAAACTGGACCTCAATTTCTTTAAGAAATAATTTAAATATGGAAAAACGTTCAGATCGGTTTTTCATTAAAAACAACCAAGTCATCCTTGAATAGTCGTCAACAAAGGTAACAAACTATGAAAAACCTGAATTACTCACATGACGCACAGCACCCCAAATGTCAGTATGTACCAATTCAAATAAAGAAGACCGGCGATTATCAACTTGGGGAGGAAACAAGACTCTATGGTGCTTACCTAATTTTTTTTTTGATAAGTAATAATAAATTAAAAAAGGCGTTCAATAGGGGAACGCGTCCCGTAGACATAAAAGAAACCGGGGTCTAAGGCCCCAAAGAATCCAAAAAAGAAATTAAATCAACAAAAGAGGAACACGAATTTCTGTTCACATAACAAAAAAGAGAACGAATAATAAAAAGTTTCAGTGTCACTATAGGCGACTCCTTCCCTTCAAACATTCTACTATTTCGCTCCTTCCAGATGCACTACCAAATACAATGTGGTACAGATCTCAAATAAGCACGAACACTCCTACTCACATGACAACCTCTCCAAGCATGAATCAGCTCCTTAGTAGAGCGTGGCATTACCTAACACATGCCAAATAGGCCAAGAATGAGATTCCAGCAATCGTGCGCTACAGAGCAATGCTTTAGGAGATGATCGACTGACTCCCCATCTTGCTTACATAAACAACACCAATTAACAAGAAAATTTCCCTTTTCCTCATATTATCGATCGTCATAATCTTACCCCAAACAACAGTCCAAATAAAGAATGCCACCCTAGTAGGAGCCATAGAACACCAAATAGTCTTCCATGGAAAATCCTAGGATGCAAAATTAGACAGACATAAGAACAAAGACCTTACTGCAAAACGCCCATGAGAGGAGGGAATCCAAATCAAATTGTCATAACCCCTGCCAATTCCTTCTTGCCGATACAATTGATCCAAGAAAATGCTCCTCTTCCAACTCCCAATCCTGAAATGAACGCCGAAAATGAACATTCCACATAATCCCACTATTATCAAGCTGAGAACAGTTAGCTACTCTGGCATGTTTATCAACTGCAATACTATATAATCTGGGAAATGTACGACATAAAGGCTAGTTCCCACACCAAAGATCATCCCAAAAACGAACGCAACTACCATCACGAACTCTGAATTTGATATGAGAGGAAAAGGCATCCCATCCTTTCCGAATGGATTTCCAAGCCCCAACTCCTCCCGCAATAGAAACCGAACGAGTAGTCCATCCGCCAACATCTTCCCCATACCTGCAAGATACTAATCTGCACCAAGGACGATGTCTTTCCTTCCCGTATCTCCACAACCACTTGCCCAAAAGAGCTTGATTAAAAGGAATCAATCGTCTAATACCAAGACCCCCCAATTTTATAGGCTTGCATACTTGCTCCCATCTAACAAGATGATACTTGAACTCATCTCCCCTTCCTCCCCAAAGGAAATTCCTTTGAATTTGTTCAATTCTATCAACAACGGAGCATAGAATTTGGAACAAAGAAAGAAAATAAGTGGGAAGGCTTGATAAGGTGCTTGCCTAATTGACACGACTCACATTCTAAAGTAGACACTGACCCAAGAGAAGGAATGGCAGACTTCAAGTACCTTAAGGATGGATGACACAACCGATAATGCCACTGGTGGGCATTGGCAGAGACCTATGAATGGAGGGCAGTAGCACCAGTAGGCGACTCACAATCCAAGTAATAGAGACCATTTTTCGCAATGCCGCCACCAATTGTTTTCTTCGTTTTGAGATCCTGAAACACACAAAATGAGGGGTAAAAGGTCACGGAACAGTTGAGTGCCTCAGTGGTCTTACTCATAGATAATAAGTTGAAAGGAAACTTAGGAACAAGTTGCACATGAGATAACGAGATGGAAGGCACTAATTGAAGTGTACCCTGCCCTGTCCAATAATGGGACAAGTCCTGCCATCGGCTAAAGTAACAAAAGAAGGAGAATTAAACTTGTGAAAATCAGAAAATAGAGATTTATTACCCGTTATATGGGTAGATGCCCCATAGTCAAGAACCCAAGAGGAAGAGGAAGACTGGAAGTCCGAAAAACAAGCAACATTACCTGTTTGGGTAAAGTTGGCAACACTGTCAAGAGATGTGGGTTGTGTCAAATTGACTAAGGCATTGAACTCGGCTCGGGATATTCTGACACTATCAATACGAACAATTGCTGACATTTTTTTTCTTTTTGTTTTTTTTTTCTTTTTCTAGCAACACCAAAAAGCAGAAGGAGAAAATGTAACGACCCGAACCCGAGGGTCCAAATCGCTAACCGGGTCCTCATCCGAACCCGAGGCCAACTAAGGACACTACCGTCCTTTCCTACGTCAATACATAATATACGTGTCATCCCAGCGTTTAAAAAAAAAAAAAATAGTAATAGCAATAAAAATAAAATGAGATCATAGCTACAAAATATGTCACAACAGTCCACTAACCCATCGAACCCTGTGGAGGAGCATCGTCGCCACTTCCCTTCCGTATCCTGAAAAATATTAATAATAAAGGGGTGAGCATAAGCTCAGTAGGAAGTGTCTAAGACACACTTCTTATGACCCCGTGAATCCATACGAAGAATAGGTAAAGGCAAACGGGATCATGCCATAGGGAATATATATATATATGTATGTATATATCTCAATAACACCACAACTAACATATAACCAAATATCATCCAATCACTCATACACCAAGTATACTAATGAGATGCAATGCCATGCCAATATCGCTCCCCGTTTTTCAAAACAATTCCTTTATACCGTTCCAAACCGTTAATGCAATCCGGCCCATAGCACCTCTATGGCGCCACGAGGGAAGGATTGGCTAGCTTTCGCCGACCATATGGCACCTCCATGGTGTCGTCTAGGCCTAGGTAGCTCAACCTCCCTCTAGATCACATTAATACCCCGGACCATTAGGCGCCTCCTAGGCGTCCGGTTTTCACAAACCTTTCATCAAAAATCATTTCCCAAAAACAATTTCCTTTGTTTTAAAATACTTTCCCCTTTTTCTTTCCCAATGAATGCATGAATGCATGAATGCTTCATGCGTCTCAATGCCGTAAAATCATGCAAATCAACTTTAATAAATATTACAAGCTTATCAAGATAATTCTCATGGAAGAACAACATGCATATAAATAATCAAATTTTAGCCATTAAATATAAGAATTTAAAACACAACCATTTAAGCATGATTCTCTATTCATTTTAACAACTATCTACTCACAAATCACTTTCACATAGAAACCCACATGGATATACAAATTTAATATACAACACTAAAGAAATTTCTCCAAAGAATAATCACATTTAAGCATGTTGTACATTAATTATAGGAAAATGAATCACAAGAACCAAAGATTGAGTGAATTAGAACACCCCTACCTTGAAAAAGAATTTTCCTCACTGGATCATCAAAGCCTCAAGCTCCCGGCCTCCTCTGCAACTCTCAGCTCTCTCTCTGTCCCTCCTCAATCTCGGCCCTCTCTGCCTCTCTCCCTCTGTGAGCTCTCGGCTCACTGTCTCTCATCTCAACTTTTCTATCTCTGTTGCTCACACAAACTCAAAGCACACACACACTCAGCAGTTAAAGACTTTTCCACCGACACCATTCACACAACTCACCAACAAATATCAAAGATAATCATTACAGTTTCAATCTTCCTTTTTACCTTTTCTTATCCCATTAATTTCGTCCACTTGCCCACTCTTATCTCCATCAAATGCATTATATAACATATATACAATTGCATATATATTGTGGACAAAGTCAAACCACACAAATATCTCTCCAAAGCTTTAGACAAAGCCATGTGATCAGCCAGACCAAATGGATTTTTAGCCAAACAAAGCTCCAGTGGGTCCCACGGCACTATCACAGTTTTCTTCTTTCTTTCCTCTCATGCGGCAGTTGGTGCATCTCCTTCAGACAAGCAAAAATATATATATATATATATATATATATATATATATATAATCATAAAACCAACCCATCAACTAACTCATCAGTGGGACCCGCACCAAAAATCATCACCATTTCCATTCTTTTAATTTTGGCTGCTAGCTCCCATTTACACCGTCAGATGCAAACAAAAAAAATATATATATATATATATATAATATATACAATTGCAAAACAAAGAAACCAAACCAACCCATTAAATGTCTTAATTGGGTAAATCCAATCATAATCAAATAATTAATTATGACAACTAAAAATATAATGAAATAAATTAAATCCTAAAACCCGGGTTGTCACAGAAAAGAAAAGAAAAACATAAAAATAAAAAAAATAGAAGACCAGGAACAGAGGAGGAAAAAAAAAAAAAAAACAGAAACTGAAAAAAAAAAAAATACTGGTCTACCGGATCCAAAATGGGTCGGATCTGTAAATGAGTCGGGTCAACTGAATCAGGTTGAGCTTGAACCGGATCTCTGCAAAACCGGTTTTAGTGAAACCGAATCGGGATAGCATAACCTGGTTTGGGATAACTTCAAGCCTGCAACCAAACCCCACCCTTCTTCTTCACTATCAGCGCCGGCGAGGACCACAATCTGCTGCCGACAACAAACAAACAAGGATCCGAGGTCCAAAAATGGAGAATCGAGACCTCCACAAGGCGAAGCCCCAACCACAAATCAATTAACAGCCAAGGGACGAGAAGCAACTGCAAATCTCTCGGCTACAGCAAAAAACCACACTCAGTTTCAAAGAAGCCGCCAACCACAAACTCAGTCACAAACGGCGACTACACAGGGGTGGTCGTCGATGGGCTACACAGCACTTAGGATCTGCACACTGATTCGTGACAATGGCACAGCAATGATAACAACACTCGAGGCTAGTACACACCCTAGCCCTTGCGGCGGCGTCGGAAACCCAACACAAGTAGTGACTGCCGAATTGCGTCAGCAACAATACCGACCAACTGAACACAAAGAGGCTGTGACGGCAACACAGACAGCGACTCAACAGCGACAAATACGAGGTACAAGACAAAGGGGTTGTCTGACAGTTGAAGCCAACACACAGAAAGAACTAAAAAAAAAAATTTGAGTCCTCTGCAACAGCGAACAGAGAACCTTTGTGGATGGGACCTCTGTACTTCTGCAACTCTCCACGCTTTGGTGGCAACGACAATGGTCGGATCGTTGCTCTGATACCATGTGAAAGGTTTAATGTGTGATGAAAGAGAGAGAGGAGAGAGCAGATGGAGCAGAGCAAAATGGTGGAGGCACAGCCTCAGTTTCATATCATCAACCCTAAACATAAAAGGGTTTATATACAAAGACAAGAAAGGCCTATTTGCATAATGGCCACAAACTCTACATACTATTACAAACTGACCCCAACATAAATATACATATCTACATATAAATGTTCTAACAGTTATAATCAGTCCAGAATGTCTCTCATAAAAGCTTTCAATTCTTTAAATATTATTGAGAGAAATTATATTTTTAGAGAGAACTTTGAGAATCAATCTAGAGTTCTTCATAGATTGCCATACTATGTGTGATTGAGAGAAGCAAACTAAGGAGTAGAATTGAAATTATCCATCAGAGCATCAACTGAGTGGTCTGCAAAGAACAAGTTGAACAGACATCACTAGTTATTGGATATCAGAAGTCTACGAAGAAGCAAATTGCGCGAGGAACGAGGATTTTACTTACCATACTACATGAGTATGGTGGCTATAAATATGATGTTATAATCAGTCTAAAATATCTCCAATAAGAGCTTTCAATTCTTTATATATTAGTTAGCGAAATTATATTTTTAGAGAGAAAACTTTGAGAATCAATCTAGGGTGTAGATTGCCATACTATCTGTGATTGAGAGAAGCAAACTAAGGAGCAGAATTGAAATTATCATTCATGGCATCAACTGAGTGGTTCACAAAGAGCAAGTTGATCAGACATCACTAGTCGTTGGAGATCAGAAGTCCACGAAGAAGCAGATTGTGTGAGGAGTGAGACGGTTGATGGATCAGTGACTAGAGCATTTGGGAGATCTTAAGCAAGTCTGATTGAGGAGGCACTAGGTGTTTCTTGGGTAGAGTCTGGTAACTTAGTCTGTAATCTCTTTCTCATATAGTGGATTTTGATCTGCCTGGGTTAGTTCCCATGGTTTTTCCCTGATGAAATATATTACGTCTACTTAATTTTATTTATTATTTTATATGTTTATATGATTGCAATTGAGACATCTAATCAATTAATTAACTGAATACATGAAGAAAATGCATCTATGAGAGGTTACATGTTGCACCAGTTAGGGAAGAGACATGAGCACCAGAATGAGATGGTTTGACCATGCAAAATATAATTCCCCTGATTACAAAACTAAGGATCGATATGGTTCATGTTAAAGGAGTACAAGCATTATGGAAAGGCCAAAAGGCTGTGGGTTGAGATCGAAAGAAAAACAAGAAATCCTACATAGAGAGAATAACAGAATCGGATTCTTGGAGCCAACTACAACTCTTACATCTGAACCAAACGATTAGATGAAAACTCTATGCCTTGAGAATGACATGAATTTTGAGATTCCAACGACTGCAACAACCAATCATTAAAGTTTCTAGGACTAAACCAAATAATACTTCTCCAATCATTTTCCATTACGTCACATCCAAATATATAGAAAAGGGAAATGAAATCTCCAGAAAACATTATAAGCAACAATAACTTCAGAATTATTGCAAATAACTACAGCTAATTGTATCCATTGTGCAGGTTTATCAGTTAGCTTACTTTGTATATAAATACAATTAATACTGATAAGATTACAAAGGAACTTACAAGGATCCTGCACAAACTGCTTTTGTCCATTGTCATTCCATGAGGAAACAGCCATAATGGACCTATTGAGGTTTCATTTCAAAAAAGCATATAAAATAAATATTCAGTGTTTCTGAATCAAATGTAGCTAAAAGAGTTGGACTTCACATATGGGACTCACTTATCACTATCAAGTAGTACGGCTGCAGCCTCAAAATAGTCAAAAAAATCGCGGGCGATTTCCATATCATCTGCACTTGTTGAAGATTTCTCAGCATAGTGTTTCACATTTCCCAGCAAAAATACAAAGGAATAATGTGAAAAGATAATTTAAAGCAAGACCATCACCTTCAAGTATGATAACTCGGCTAAAATTATGTTTGTAAAACAATTGGTCCAATGCCCATTTATAGTGACCTAGAAAACACCAGTGTTTAAAAGCTTTGAGAAGAAATATCAGAAAAGGAAAAAGAAAAGAAGAAAAACATCAAGAGCAATCCTTACGCGCAATCTTGTAGTATGCAATCAACTCCCCAGGCCTTTCAGTATGGACTGGTTCATAATCCAAGTGCTGCAAGAAACTGAAGTTAGGCCTCAAGGTAGCCCTAATTAGCCAGTGTACTACAACTATTCTTCAAAGAAATATTAGAACATACTTTTTTGGATTAATACAAAAATACAAATAGCTAAAAGATTTCAGGTTTAAGCCTCAAGCTCAAAGACAGAGGCAAAATAACATTTGGCATCCCACATTGCCTGGGGAAGATGTTACTGACACTTATAAGGGAAGATAACTCCTACCCAGGTGGACATGTTTTGAAAACTGTGAGCACCAAGAGGGTGCAAGGTGGACAATATTTGCACGGTCCTAATTGACAGTATCAAAGTCAATCCCTAGTCAGAATATGGGAGAAGCGTGCACAAAACCCATGAAGTTCAGGACAATGAGGGAGGGAGGGCACATATAAGTCTCCTATTTGTGTAGACACATTTTGAAAACCGTGAGCGCCAAGAGGGTGCAAAGCAGACAATATATACTCAGCATGGGGTGGGTCCTAACAGTTGGCTGCGGTGCTGTGCCCATCGGTTCAATCCTAAGAAAGCGCATGATGGTTGGAGAATGTTGTAAATAATGAAATAGAAGTGTAGAGAGAAATGAAACAAGAACACATTTATTACGTGGTTCAGTCACTAGGGCCTACATCCATGACACAAATAGCCCAAAGGGCTACATCACTTTTTCTCTTTTTTCTTTTTTTGATAAGTAAAAATATATTAGAAAAACGTTCAAAAGGGGAACGCGTCCCTAATACAAGAAGAAAAAAGGTCTAAGGACCAATAGAATCCAAGAGATCAAATAAATCATCAATTGAGGAGCATGCATTTCCTCTTACATAACAGAACAAAGAACGAAGAATATGAATTTTTAAATTAGCTAAAGACGATTCTTTTCCTTCAAAGGATCTATTATTCCTCTCACGCCACAAACACCACCAGGCACAATGTGGAACAATCTTCCAATAATCACGAGTTTGTTCTTTAACAGGACACCTTTTCCAAGCGTTAATCAATTGTGAGGAGTGTTTAGGCATTACCCAAAAAACACCAAACATGTAAAAAATAAAACTCCAACAATCATACGCCACAGGACAATGCAAAAGAATGTGATCCACGGATTCACTATCAGCTTTACATAAACAACACCAATTAACAATGATGTTGCCTCTCTTTCTCAAATTGTCCAATGTCAAAATCTTCCCCAATGTGGCAGTCCAAACAAAGAATGCGATTCGAAGAGGAGCTTGAGAACGCCAAACAGACTTCCAAGGGAACTCAGGACCAACGAAATTGGACAAACAGAAGAACATAGATCGGACGCCATATCGACCATGAGCTAAAGGAACCCACAAAATATCATCACAGCCTCTGCCAATATCCTTCTGCCTATACAACGTATCCAAAAAAACACAAGCTTCCTCCATTTCCCAATCCTGAAAGGGCAGCCTAAACCGCACATCCCACGTAACTCCATTGCTATCAAGTTGATAACAATCAATCACGTAAACATACTTATTGGCTGCAATACTGTAAAGTCTAGGAAAGGAGTGAGACAGCAACTGATTGCCGCACCAAAGGTCCTCCCAAAAACGAACATGTCTGCCATCACGAACTTTGAATCTAATATGTGTGGAGAAAACATCCCAGTCCTTCCGAATGAATTTCCACACACCAACGCCTCTCGTAATAGTGACTGGAAGAGATGACCAGCCCCCACTCTCCTCACCAAAACGACACGAGACAACTCTTCTCCACTGACGATGACGTTCCCTTCCAAATCTCCATAACCACTTTCCCAAGAGAGCATGATTAAAAGGAACGATTTTTCGAATGCCTAACCCGCCTAACCTCAACGGTTGGCAAACTTGATCTCAATTAACAAGATGATACTTAAACTCCTCTCCCCTTCCACCCCAAAGAAAATCCCTCTGAATTTTTTCAATCCTTTCAGCAACAGAGCATGGAATTTGAAACAAAGATAAAAAATAGGTAGTTCCCCCCAACCCCCCCAGATAGATACTGTTTTTTCCATCCTGCTAATCTTTTCTCATATCTATTAATCACTGGATCCCAATTCCTAACTCGTGTAGAAGAAACTCCCAAAGGCAATCCTAAGTAAGGAAGAGGAAAAGTACTAACTCCACACCCTAGGACAGCAGCTAAGAAGGAAATATCTGGGACATCCCCCACTGGGACAAGCACACTCTTTCCGACATTAATCTTTAACCCAGAAACCGCTTAGAAGCAAGCAAGAATGCACCTAAGATATCTGAGTTGAGAAACTTCAACATCACAAAATACTAACGTATCATCCGCAAACAACAAATGGGAAATCTGCATCTGATGTTCAACATCTCTGCCAACTCTGAACCCCCTGATGTAACCCAAATCTTCCGCTTTTCTCATTAACCTGCTCAGACCTTCCATGACAATAAGGAAAAGAAAAGACGATAATGGATCTCCTTGTCACAGACCACGTGAGCTAACAAAAAAACCCGTAGGTGAACCATTCACGAGCACAGAAAACATAACAGACGAGATACAAGTCACTATTACTCTCTCAATACATACATAATATAATGGTGGAGGCTCCTTTATACAGGAGAAGAAATGATGAGAATGGAAAGAATTAGAAAATAGGAAACAAGGAGGATTTTTCTCCACTGATTCCTCTAGTAACACCAAATCTTCAATAATAGGAAACAACATCAATTACTGAAAAACTTTCTTCCATTAAATCTTCAATACTCCCCCTCAAGTTGGAGCATGAATGCCCAACTTGCCATTAAGATGACGAGTAACAACAAGTGTGAATCATGAAGAGAGAAGAGAGAAGACAAAGAATAATGATACCGAACACACTGACAGCCCAAACAAGTTAACCAAAAACTACCGGAGATATGGCAAAGGCGAGGACAATGCTAGCGAGCACACCGGCAGCCCAAACAATTCGATAAAAACTGCCGAAGACGAAGGCAAAGATGAAGACAATGCTACCAAACACACTGGCAACCCAAACAAGTCCATAAAAACTGCCGGAGACACGGCAAAGGCGAAGAACATTACTGCCAAACAAACCGGCAGCCCAAACGAGTCACAAATAGTACCGAGAAACCCTTAGCAACATTTCAGATGCTAAGGGAATACCCCAACATAGGGGTTCAAACCTAGGAAGAGAAATTAGGCTTTGATGCCATGTTATAAATAATGAAATAGAAGTGAAGAGAAAAATGAAACAAGAACACATATATTACATGGTTCAACCACTAGGGCTTACATCCATGGCACAAGGAGCCAGAAGGGCTACATCACTTTTATAATACTCTCTCAATACATACATAATAAAATGGTGGAGGCTCCTTTATTTTGGAAAAGAAATTATGAGAATGGAAAGAATTAGAAAATAGGAAACAAGGAGGATTTTTCTCCACCGATTCCTCTAGTAACACCAAATCTTCAATAATAGGAAACAACATCAATTACTGAAAGATTTTCCTCCATTGATTCCTCCATTAAATCTTCAATAGAAAATAATAAAATAAATGTGGTTGCGATAATCGGTGAAATGACCTGAATTGTGAATATAATATGTTATATTTTATGCTCGCTTGCATAATCTTGTTATTTTTCTGTCGTTTATTTAAACCAACCAAGCTAAAATACAATTTCCAAGCTCGATTATTAAACGAGCCAATCTCAAACATCCCCTAGCTCAGCTCATTAGTTCATGAACGTGTTCGTGAACAAGCTTGATAATCTACTCGATTTGAGCTCGAAAATATATAAATATATATCTATATTAATTATATATACTAATAGATAAATAAATTTGGGCCTTAAATTAGTCAAAGATAGAGCCTAAAACAACCTAGCACAACCCATTCCTCTTCAAATTAAAAGAGACCCAATACATTTCTCTTAAAATTAAAACAGGCCAAGCCTACTATCCTTCCCAAGCTCAACTCTCATATACTATATAAACCACAAAACCCTAATCTTCCCCCTCATTCTGAGTAACCCTAGCCGCAAGAGAAGAGAAGATAAGAAGAGAAGATATCACAAAAGAAGATTGTTGCGACCTGCAAGCCCTATCAAGCTGGCAAATCATTCCACCAAATCACACCGGCGACTACAAATCTCTTAATCGTACCTGCAACTACTCTCTCTCATTTCTTTCTGATCTCTCTCGTTCTGTCTCTCTTTGTTTATGAGATTTGAATCAATGTTGAATTAGGATTATTTTGGGGTGAATTCGTAAAGATCTATCGGTTGAATCATTGAAGCTCGATCTTGTCTCATCAAGTTGAAGCTTATCGAGATCGCCAAGCTGAGCTCAAACCCCTTTGAAATGCAGTCGAGCCAAGCTTGATCACAGTTGGATTAGGCAAGATCAACTATCTTCCCCACAGATTAAAAATTCCTTCCCAGAACCCTTTGAGGTGTCGGATCCTAGACCTAGTCTTCATGAGGCACCAGAACCAGGTGACTCACCACTTGAGCCAACCCCTTGGGATTCAACTATCTTTGTGAAAAGTACTTTACTAACAGCAATTTTATGACAGCTCTACTAATACAAGCGCTTTTTTCATTCAAACACAATGCCAGACGGGCCCTAAGAAGAAAGTGGATGCTATAGTTGTACCTAATGAGTTGAGAGTGGCAGGGGCTAGTTATCAATTTAAGGAACACGCTCATAGGTGGTGGGATAGTGTTAAGAGGACCAACATGAAGGAATATATGACTTTGGGCTGCTTTTGAGGCAATATTTATTGAGAAATATTTCCCAGAAGTGGTATGTGATACAAAAGCAAACGAGTTCATTGACTTGGTGCAGAGGAACAAAATCGTGGCTATGAGGCCAAATTCAAATAACTATCCTGATTTGCCCAGCATGTGATTCCTGATGAGGTTTCAAAAAACGAGCATTTTGATCAAGGAATCATGCCATCCATTAGGTAAAATAGCTGCGCTAGAACTACAGAACTATTCAGAAGTAGTGGAGTGATCTTTGATTGTTGAGAATGAATTGGACGGCGGTGGGAGAATCCGAGATACTAGGACTTGAAACGGAAATCAAGGACAATCTGATCCAAAGCGTCGAAGGACTGCCTCTCAGCAGCAGCAACAGAACGATCAACCGATAAAGACTTCTGGGTGGATTGAAGGAAAGCATACATATTTTTTTTAATGAAAGACAAATCAGAGACAGCATGCCATAGTTACAATCAACATTGTGTGGATACAGATCCTCCAAACCATGCTCCTGGGCATGCACATAGAATAAAAATTTACATACCTGCATATAAGTGAGCTGCTCGTAGCTCAAAGCCTTATTTCTGACATCCTGATTTGACCCATCCTAAGAAAAAATTAACAACTTTTAGCTGTTTTGTCCCTCAACCTCCTCTAAAATGTAAGAATCATACCAATGAGACAACTTAAGTTTGTCATGGTAAGCACCTGGGATACGAAAAGAGGATACCTTGAAGCCACAGCACTTTGGTATCTAGAGAATGTAAGAAATGTCCAAACGGTGTTCAACTTCCGAAATATCCATAACTGAATAAAAAGCAGGAGAAAAATGCTCGTAAACCAAAGACATACTTTAAGATTGATCTGATAGTCCTTTCCAGATAATCAGCACGATTGCAAGCCATAACCACTATGGCTGCCACTGGCACCTGATCAATTTATCAGAAAGGACATGGAATTCAAGTGATGATTTCTAAGCGGAGAAAAACTAAAATCAAATAGAAGGAAAGGAAGGAAACAAAATGCTAAACCCTTCATTTCGTCCAAACCTGTACTTTGTCAATCATTTTTTCAAGGTCTTTCCCTGCAAAAGAAAATATAACAAACATCAAACCATGTACCCACACAATCAACAAGCCAGTACCCAGTGTTGCTCCTGCCAACTCAAGGTGTGGGAGAGATAGGCATGGTATAGACCTAACCTTTGATATTATTTGACAACGTGCTTGCAAACAACCTAGAACTGACTCTCACACATGCATACAAGCAAATAAGTCTAATATGAATATATTTACAAAGAGAGAGGAGGGGGGCTCCCCCCTCAAATTTTTTATATTCTCATTTTGTATATACAAAATTCTAAAAATGTCCCACTGATCATTTGACATTACATATCCATAGCTTTAATCCTCTCTTTTCCTAGTTGTGTTTCAGGCTCTCTTTCAGCTTTTTCTTCTTTAATGAAAAATCCCAACCTCTAAGAAGGTACCAAAAAAAAAAAAAAATCTTAAATAAAATATTCTTCTCTATATCTCTTTTATTGCATTGTGATACATGAAAATCATAAATATATACCCGTTATAAAAATGTGAAGACCCATATTGTAAAGCGTGCAATTCTCTTAATTATTTGGTTTAATCTAATTATCAATTAGTTTTTGATTTGGAGAACCTAACTGAAAATACTTCAATCCTAATACAAAAACAAGTTTCAATCATTACTTCTTCTTTTTTAATTGCAAGCAAGGACTTCCTAAGTTTGTTGATTTCTAATTAAGTTGATTTATTAGAAAATTCTTAATAGCATTCACTGAATCATTGTAAAAGGGAATGAGGGATAAACAAGAATACAAGCACACATTTGAATTTTTTTTATTTTGTATAATTGTGCGACTTCAATATACATAGTTCTCTTCGATTTGTATAAACATATTGCTTAATATAAAAATTCACTGAGGAATTGTCAATGTAATAATTTAAGGGGAAAAAAATTTGTCAATGTAATGAACAAAAATATAATCAATTAAAATAAAGTTCATTTATGTATTATTTTGTTAAAAATTATCTTCAATTTTTTTTATCTAATTATCTAATTATTCTTCAAGAAATCCCCCCATCCCCCCCCCCCCCCCCCCCCCCCCCACCCCCCTCTTCTTTTCTCCCTCTCTGTCACTGATTATGTGCATATAATCCAGTACTACTTATTCTTAATCTAGAACAAGAGGATGATTTGATTATAAAAATTACAAAGTACAAGAATTATCGTAAGCAAATATATACACATGAGCATTTTCAAATGGAAAAATAATGTGCTGGCTGAAAAAGGTAACAAGCTAAGATTTTGTGCCAAAAGCCTTGAAATGTGTCAAAAATCAGATCTGAAATAGTGATAAATCAATGGAAAAAAGATGCATAAGATGAAGTTTATTAAAATAAAACAATTTAGTTAACAGCACATAAACAAGAAAACTATTGGTGATACAGACATCCATACGAAGAAAACAACCAAAGTCTCCACTAACCAGCAGCTCAATTTAGTAATTTACCACCACCCAGAATAACAATGTGATCAGTATGTGCATAGATATATTGTATTCTGCATTAAAGCTATAAAAACATCCATGAAACCATCAAAAAAGGATGCTGCATTATGACAACAAATTTTACTAGATAGTGTACAAGTAGGAAAAATGCTGAAAAAATAAGAAAAAAATACAATTAGGAAGGAGTAGAATTGAAGACAAATAAATAGACTTTCTTCCTTTGTCAATGGAAAGAATGAGGTACAGAAGAATCTTTATTAGTAGCAGTAGTAAAAAGGCCAGTTGACTCGTGTTTCCTTCTATCAAATCAAAATATCGAGTCGTGACAAGTGTAATAAGAAGAAATTGTGACTAGTACCAACAGTGCGCTTCTTAGTTGTCTCGTTCTTTTCTTTTATTATTATTATTATATGTTGGGGCAGCGAAAGCACGCGAACACAAAGATCCAATGAAAGCCAACAAAGCAATCACACACAAACACAATATTAATTAATTTGTAGATTTTGTCCCTAAAATTTATTAAAATTTTGCATTGGCCCCCCAATTTTTTTCAAAACACATGTATTGACCCAAAATAAAATTAGTTTGTCTCCTTGAAATTTAAAATTTTTTCAACTTGCACTCTTTCAACTATACTTCTAAAAATTCAAATATTATGAAACAAAAATTTAAGCTCATTATTATTATAGACATTTTTTTTGGTAAATAATTATTTTTTTTTGATAAATATTTTTGGTAAATAATTATTATACTCGTTATCGCAACACATTGTTATTTTATTTATATATACACGTACAATATCTATAATATTAATTCAAGAGAGAGAAAAAGGAATAAAATAACTAATGTTCCCTCATGTTTGGTAAAAATGCATGCTACTACCATTTTTTAAAAGGAATACCATTTTTTGTCAATCATTTTTGTAAAATGGTATTTTTATAAGAAAAATATCTAAAATTATATAACAATCTTTAATGGCAAGTCCTAGGAATATTTGGAAAGAAGATAAACTAAAGTATTGTAAGACTCTCAATAACAATAATAATATCATATATGCTAATACTTTTAGTTATAACTTTCTAAATAACAAATTTTATAACCATTTGTATCTTGTTTAATAACTCAATAATAATCTTGTTGAATTTAAAATATTTTTTTTGACTTAAAATTCATTATGTTTTTCTAATCTTTCATCTAGGTATATATTTCCCTAGTGGAATCAAAGTACTTAATTTTCTTCTTCCAAAAATTAGATTTTTGAAAAACTGAAACAACTGATAAAGGAAAATTGATTTTCTAACAATGCTTATTTTTTTACGTTTCTTCTCCATAATGTTCTTTCTAAAATCATTTTTTTTTTTTTCTAAGTTGCATTTTTCTCATTTTTGAATTTTCTCAACATATATATACTATGACTTTAAAAATATATATATTTCCATTGATTTATAAATTTTTTTTAATTTTTGTTACATAGTTCAAATCCAGCCCCCCCAATCTTAAATTTCTGGCTCCACCCCTGCATGGATGAGAAGAGATTACACTATGATTCAAAGAGATATTACAACAATAGAGTACCAACACCGCATACATGTCATTTCCCCATGTACCACTCCACAAGCTTATCTTCTCGCTACCAGTGAACCTCAGTGGGATCCCTACTCTACCAACCCATAAACTACCTCTACCCATCAACTCCCTCATGAGACTACATCTCTCTCAATTTCATAATTCTCAACCCATAACCTAGGTGCCTATTTATAGAATTCCAAAACCAATTCCTTGTTGGACAAGGATTATAATTTCTTAAAGGCCAAGACTTGCTAAATAAAAAAATTACGCAACAAAATACAACTCTAAAATAGAAACATAATTAGAATAGGAATTGAGACACAATTTCCAACACTATAATTATTTGGGTCTCTGGTTACAGGCCAATTTTGCTGATACAAGTGTCACCACTTGACCATGGTCTCATGGAAAATCATGAGATAATCAACCATGGAAGCATTTTCTGCAAACCACATAATCAACAATGGAAGCATTTTCTGCAACCACTTTTCTTTCATTTCGCCTATCTTTTGGGAGACAAGTTTCAAGACAAGAAAAAATTATGCTTAACATTTTCTAGCTACTTCTCTTCTCTAATGGGATCCCCCCCATCCAACAAAACAAGAATAAGAGAAATTTCTGTAGATCTTCCTTTCCCTTCTCTCCTTCTCTTACCTCTAAGCATAATTTTATATCATTCCTCAAATTTTGTGTTCCTCATCATTCACTCCAGAATGAGTTATCAGTTTGTCTCTCTATTCATGACAACAAGATGCTTCGACAGAAGCCATTGAATTGCTTAGTTATAAATTGCTTGAGGATATTTAACCAGTTGTTTTTTGGCTGAACATACAGAGGATTAAACCAAATCAGATAGGGCCAGAAGTGACCAGCAAATCATATTCAGCTTCACAACACTGTAAGCAAAAAGAACAAAAACTATAAACAACTGAGGACGGAGCTAACTTAACAAGTTTAATCATTTTTCCCCTAGCCAAAGAACAAAGGAGCAGGGCCTTTCACCAAAACAATAATAATAATAATAATACAATGAAAATGCTGTAGATGTTTCTGAAGAATCACAAGTTTATGAAAACAGATGGATCTTAATCCTACACGATCAGTGAAGGATTTACTTGTTTAGAAATTTCTTTTTTCTTTTTATTTTTTTTTTTTGATAAAAAATTCATTAAAGGCGCTCAAGAGGGGAGCACTCCCAAAGAACAAAAGGCACCCATGGCGACACTACAATTTCAAGCTATCTACAAAGTCCAAAAGACTATCCATAGATAATACAATTTCGCCCATTAACAACTAGCAATATATATATATATATATATATATATATATATATATATATATTTCACCCATTAACCCAACAATGCCTGGAAGATTTACAAGTATATGCCATTACAGCACAAGAGAGCTTTGTCCAACTATATAATATATATATTTGTGTGTTTGTGTATACCAATGAAGGGTTTCCCATATATACCTTTTTTGAATTTGTTCTGGACTGTAAGAACTATCAGATTTATATAGAGAGGAAAAGAACTGCTATGGGGACAAAATAAGCGAAAAATACTTTTGCTGGTGAGGACATACTTCGAAGATCTTGAACAAGTGCTCTCAATTGCTCGCACTCCTGGTCTTTTTGCTTCCTTTCTTCTGAAATTGTAGCATGTATTTAGTGGCAAGTATCTACAAGGATATCTTTTTACTAATAAAAGAAAGCAACATTTCAAATTTATAATCAAAGAGCATATTTTAATACACTTAGCTTCAGATACCAGTTACTTAAAAAAGGAAAATGAAAAAGCAGCAAAATTTATACAAGAATGATGAGGTTTCCTCTTCGGCCTTCTGTTACACGTCCGTAAGATAAAGTAATGCCCATTGACAATAGCTGTTTCCAAGAATTTCCAGTAACCAATAAACCATGTGGTTAGCTGATTCCAAGAATTTTCAGTGAGCGAAAAACCATTTGGGGGAAAAAATAACAATCTATAGTTTGTATTTTCCTGTGTGCTAGACTTTGCTAATGTTTTAGATTTCAAGTATTGTGACTTTGAATAATAAAATCAAATTGCACAGTTATTATTTTTTTATTTGTGCTAAACTTTTGGTAGTCAATGTTTTCTTTCTATGCAGAATAAATTGGGAGCATTAACTCAAGATATCCAATATTGAATAATTAAGATGCTCAAAATATTTATTACAACCTCCTTTACAATCAAGGTTTTGAAATTAGGCCGACTTCAACTTGGCCAGGGTCAAGACCTGGTTTATCCAAAACCTCAAGTGAAACAGAATTTCACAGCTGTCTCGGACCGACTCACCTGCAACGGCTGCGATGGACAGTAGTGTTTTCCAGCAGCTATATAAAGCTGATTTTTCCCTAATTTTTCACATTTCTCTATTCCAAACAAGTTTCTCAAACCACTAAACAAACTCCAAAGTTCAAACACATCAAACAACTTAAATTTACAAAATCAGAAACAAAAAACATAAGACTTGACCGCAAATCTTCAATAAAAAGCTTCCGGTCTTGCAAATAATCTATTTTGTTTTCATTCTTGTTTTTCACCCAAATCTAACATTAAATTATTGTTTTATTTTATATCTGACATCTGCTACAAATCTCATGGTCCATCTATTTTCGAATATTTCCTTCTGTTTTTTTTCTTTCTCAAAAAGAGTAAGTGATTTTTAGCTAACGCTCACAGAAGAGGAAATCATATTGGCATGCTTCATATTGATGGGAATATGGTGACCAGGGAAGAGGATGCTCGGAACGGTTTTGTGTCCTTCTATCAGCAGTTATTTTCAGAGACTGTGACCTGGAGACCCTTGTTGGATGGGCTTGACTTTGCGGGTATCTCGGGTGAGAATATGGATTGGCGTGAGAAACTGTTTGAGGAGGAGGAGGAGGTGCTGGAAGCGATTAGGAGCTGCAATGGTGACAAAGCTCCTAGTCCGGATGAGTTCACTTTGGCTTTTTTCCAACAGAATTGGGATGTGATGAAGGTTGAGGTGATGGGAGCCATCAACTCTTTCCATTCAGGAGGCCAGTTTGAGAAAAGTCTTAAAGCATCTTCTATAACCCTTATTCCGAAGAAGGGTGGAGCTGTTGAATCTTTGCTAAAGTCTTAGCCATCTGATAGAGGAGAGTCTTGGATGAGGTGATCTCGGAGACCCAGAACGCTTTTGCTGGCGGTCGCCAGATTCTGGATTCTGTTTTGGTTGCCGGTGAGTGTGTGGAGGCCAGGGTCAGAAGGGGAGTTCCGGGGATTGTTTGTGCAGACTTTTTGATGTATATGCTGGAGAGGATGGGATTTTGTTACAGATGAAGATCATGGATTTATCATTGCATTTCGACTGCGCGGCTCTGTCTTGGTGAATGGCTCCCCAGCAGGGTTTTTCGCTAGCTCTTGTGGGCCACGCCAGGGGGATCCTCTATCTCTTTTTTGTTCATCAATGTCATGGAGGCTTTTAGTAGGCTGATGAGGCGGCGGAAGATTTGGGTTGTATCAGAGGCTTCTCATTGGGAAACAGTTAGGGCTGCAAATGAACCGGGCTGTTCATGAACAGCTCGGGCTCAGCTCGTTAAAGGCTGGGCTTGGGATCATTCATTAAGTAAATGAGCTGAGCTTGAACATAATTTTAAGGCTCGTTTAATAAACGAACCAAGGTTGAACAATGCCAAGCTCGGCTCGTTAAGCTCATGAACAAGCTCGTTTAAATAAAAATATATTATATTCAATTTATTATATTTACAAGCCTACCCATATATACAAGTTTATCCCAAATTTATATAGATATGTAGTTACCCCAATTAGTTCTTAGTATCTAGAAGCCCATCTCACAAATGAAGTCCATTTAGCTAAGTAGCCCAATGGCCCAAGTCATGTTTCATCTCAGCCATTGGATTAGTTTACATGTTGAAGGGATAAGAAAACCCCAAACAAAAAAGATAAGAAACCCTAAACCAGCAGCCGCAGACCAAGCTTTTGCGTCCCCTTCCTTAGACTTCGCCGGCAAAATAAAGCAACTCCTATATATATATATATATATATATATTTATGCTTACTCCAGCGAAATCAAAGACACCAGACAGCATTACTCCGGAGAAATCAAGCTGTCAGAAGAAGCCTTGTTGCATTTGAAGTGGTGAGATAAGATCAATGATTAGTGGATGAACATGGTAGCCGATTTGAAGGAGATGGTGCAAGAGTTGTCTCCAAAAATGATATCTTAGATTTGGTTTATTTGATATGTCTATGTATATATGTGTGTGTGTGTATATATATATAGACACAAACAAGCTTGACGTACTAACATTTAGATTTGATTCATTTTATGTATATATGTCTTTATATGGACACTCGGACACACACAAGCTTAAGCTGAGCTGAGCTCAAGCCTAGCTAGGCCAAGCTCGCCCGAGCTTGAGTCGAGCCCGAGCATCCCTCTGGTCTTGGTGAGCCGAGCCTAAGCAACCTAAAGCTCGGCTCAGCTCATTTGCAGCCCTAGAAACAGTCCCAATGAGTTGGTTACTTCTCACTTGCTCTTTGTGGATAACACTATTGTTTTTTTGTGATGCAAGGGTGGACCAGCTGAGGTTTTTGAGATGTATCCTGGCTTACTTCTAGTTGTTTCGAGATGAAGATCTACATTGGGAAGAGTGAGCTGGTTCTTGTTGGGGAGGTTGACGAGATCCATGACTTAGCAGACATTCTTGGGTGTGGTGTTGATCTTTTCCGATCTCCTACTTTGGTTACCTCTAGGAGCGTCGTTGAGAAGGACGTCAGTTTGGGACCCGTGGTCAAACGCTTGGAGAAGAGGTTGGCAGTTTGGAAGAAGCAATACCTATCAAAAGGGGGGAGGCTTACTTTTACGAAGAGCATCCTTTCGAATCTTCCAACTTACTTCATGTCCTTATTTCTGATGCCGATGTCCATTGTTCAAAGATTAGAAGTGATTTGGAGGAAGTTTTTGTGAGGGGTATGAGTAGTGAGTCCAAATACCAATTGGTTAATTGGAACAGTGTGCGTTCCCCTATTCAAAAGAGGGGCTTGGGGATTCAAAGGTTGGAGTTGTTCAACAAGGCTTTGTTGGGCAAATGGCTTTGGAGATTTGGTGTGACATCCCACATCGCCCAGGGGGAGAAGTTCCTAGCATTTATATGTGTGGACACCCCTTAACCATGTAAATGCATTTTGAAAACCGTAAGCACGCAGAGTGTGTAAAGCGAATTGTATCTACACATGTTAAGGCACGTCGTGACAAACGGTATCAGAGCCAATCCCCAGCCGAAAATGTGGGGAGCGTGCAGAAGCCGCATGAACGTTGGGTCCAAAAGGGGGTGATTGTGACATCCCACATCGCCTGTGGGGGGTCACATGTGTGGACACCCCTTAACTATGTAGACGCGTAGCACAGAAAGTGTGCCAAGCAGATAGTACTTACATCGATTGGGGCGGATCGTGACATTTGGGGCTGAGAGGACAAATTATGGAGGAGGGTCATTGCTTGTCAATGCGGGGAAGAAGATGGTGGGTAGATGTCTAAGCAGACGAGATTCCCAGGAACTTTGCTTTGGCTCGTAGATTTCGAAATAAATAGAATTGGGGTTGACATTCCATTGTAGAAGGTATTTTTTCGGCTCTTCAGGATTTCCATGAGCAGACAAGCTCAGGTTGCTCTGACTGTTATCAACTTGATAACAAAAGGTTAACTTAGGATGTGCAGTTCCGCAGAGATTTTCATGATTGGGAGCTTACGGAGGTCACTGAGTTCCAAGCTTTGCTCTACAACCAGGTGGTGGTGGAGAGTGAGGGGATGGATGAGATTGTTGACTTTAAGATATAATCAAATCAAGAGTAAGTGTGAAAAAAAAAAAAAGCACGGATGAGAGAGAGAGAGAGAGAGAAAAAAGAAAAAAAAAAGAATACTTTCATCCTTCCACCACATTCTGTTTATAATAAGAAGTTTCAAAAATTACACATAAGCCCCAACTTTATATAAGTAATAACAAATAAGCCACTGACAACACTCCCCCTCAAGCTGGTGCAAATATATCTATCATGCCCAGCTTGACTAACATATTTTGCAAGCAAGTCTTGCTCACACCCTTAGTCAAAACATCAGCAACCTGATCATATGTATTGACGTATGGAATACAAATCAGCCCAAGATGAAGCTTTTCCTTGATGAAGTGTCGATCGACTTCAATATGCTTTGTCCTGTCATGTTGAATTGCATTGTGGGCAATACTAATAACAGCCTCGTTGTCACAATATAACTTCATTGACTCGCGAACAGGATAACCCAACTCACCCAACATCGTACGTAGCCAGAACAACTCACAAATTCCATGTGCCATGGATCTGAGCTCAGCCTCTGCACTAGATCTAACTACTACAGACTGTTTCTTGCTTTGCCATGAAACAAGATTACCTCCAACAAATGTGCAATATCCTGAAGTAGATCGTCGATCTGTCACAAACCCTACCCAATCAGCATCAGTATAGGCTTCAACACGCAAGTGGCCATGATTGCCAAACAATATCCCCTTACCAGATGAACCCTTGAGGTAGCGAAGAACATGATGAGCTACCTCAAGGTGAGGTGTACGTGGAGCATGCATAAACTGACTAATCACACTAACAGTGTAGGCAATATCCGGGCGCGTGAAAGATAAGTAAATCAATCTCCCAACCAATGGGTCTCCATCTACATCATTAAGCCTATGATTCTGCTCAATGGAATATCAATAGGTATAGCTTCAAGCCTGCCTGTTTCAGCCAACAAATCTAACACATACTTCTGTTGAGAAATGAACACCCCTTTCTTCGATCTGCACACCTCGATGCCAAGAAAGTCTCTTAATGATCCAAGGTTTTTAACCTCAAACTCTGTCCCCAAGAATGACTTCATTCGACGAATCTCTTCTGGATCATCTCTTGTGATAACAATATCATCAACACATACAATAAGGGCAATAGTGTAGCCCTGGTGCTTCTTGATGAAGAGAGTATGATCTGCCTGACTCTGTGTGTACCCTACTCTTTTCACAGCAGTGCTGAACCTCTCAAACCAAGCATGTGGCGGCTGCTTTAACCCATACAAAGCTTTATTTAGCTTGCACACTAAATTCTAACCATTGCCAAGCTTAAACCCTAGTGGCATAGTTATATACACCTCTTCCTCTAAGTCACCATGAAGGAAAGCATTCTTTACATCCAGTTGATGTAAGGGCCAATTCAAATTAGTTGCCAAAGAAAGAAGAACACGTATAGAGTTCATCTTCGCAACTCGAGCAAATGTTTCCAGATAATCAATTCCATAGGTCTGAGTGAAGCCTTTTGCAACTAACCGAGCTTTATATATCTCAATTGTTCCGTCTGCATGATACTTTATTGCGTAGACCCATTTACAGCCTACTGGTTTCTTACCCCTAGGTAATGGAACAATATCCCAAGTACCATTCTTCTCAAAGGCCTTCATTTCTTCAAGCATAGCTTTCTTCCATGGAGTTTGACTAAGAGCATTTGAAACACTAGAAGGAACAAATACATAGGAGATACACGAAGTGAAAGCAAGATATGTTGAAGATAAAGCATCATAGGATACAAACTGGGATATGGGATGCTTTGTACAACTACGAACACCCTTACGATAGGCAATAGGGACATCAAGATCAACAGGAATGCTATTGGGAAAAGAATCAAGAGTATCAATGTCAACTAAGGAATTACCTAGATCGAAGGAGACTTCTTGGTCCTGGGGTGAGTCAATAACTTGTTTTGACCTCCTAGTGTAGACAATTGGCTGCTTTCCTTGTTGCAAATCATTAGTGTTAAGAGGACTAGACGTAGGCACCTCAGTAAAAAGCTCCCCCTGAATTAAAACAGGCAAAGGAAGGGGGCAATCCCTCTGAATGGACAACGGATTCTTTACCTATATAGTAGTCTTCTCTTGTAGAGAATCCCAAGCAACGGAAAAAAAAAGGAACGGACTCAAAGAATGTAACATCCATGGAGACAAAGCGACAACGAGTGGTAGGGTTATAACACCGATACCCTTTCTGAGTGGCAGAGTATTCAAGAAAGACACATCAGATTGCCTTAAGGTCCATTTTGTCCTTGCGATGATGAATGTGAACATAACAAACACAACCAAACACTTTCGGAGGGACAGTAAACAAGGCAGTGTCATGATGTAAGACAGAGAAGGGGGATTGATAGCCAAGAACCTTAGAAGGCATGCGATTGATAAGGTATGTAGTTGTTAAGGTTGCATCAGCCCAATAAATTTTAGGCACTCCCATCCCACTTAGAAGAGAATAGGTCACCTCTGTAACATAACGGTGTTTTCTTTCAGCTATACTATTTTGTTGTGGTGTATCGACACAAGAGGTTTGATGGACAATCCCTTTATCAGCAAAAAAGGATGCAAGACCACCATGCATAAACTCTCCTCCATTATCAAATCGAAGGATTTTGAGGGGACAACCAAACTGAGTACATACCATCCTATTAAAGGTTTTAAAAATGGAATGAACTTCATCTTTGGTTTTCATAAGATAAAGCCAAGTATATCGACTAAAGTCATCAATAAACACAACAAAGTAACGAAAACCAAGTAACGAAGTAGTAAATTCAAGACCCCACACATCAGAATGAACAAGCTGCAAAGGAGCTATATTTTTATTAATACTAGTAGGATAAGAAACACGAGTCACGACATTGTTTGGCAAGAACGCATGTTTCACAGTTTAACTCAAAAGATTCAAAAGAAGCAAACTGGGGAAGCACATGCTTCAAAACAGGACGAGGTAAATGACCTAGTCTATTATGCCATCGCATTAACAGATCTTTATTGATATTACTATTCCTAACACTAGATTGATTTGCAACATAATAAGAAGTTGGCCTCGCGTTCAGTAAATACAAGCCATTGTATTTACATTACTATTCCTAACACTAGATTGATTTGCAACATAATAAGAAGTTGGCCTCGCGTTCAGTAAATACAAACCATTGTCCTCAAGCCTTTTGTAATGAAACAAAATCCAATCATCTTCCCCGTGTCCAAGTCCTGAAACACACGGTGAGATGGAAAAAAGGTTACACTACAATTCAAGCCTTTTGTAATGTGACTGACAGAAAGGAGGTTATTGGTAAACTTTGGGACATGAAGAATAGAGGATAAGGTAAGATTAGGAGAAGCAGAAACAGTACCCTTCCCCGCAATGGAGGTGAAGGTGCCATCAGCCACTCTAACCTTATCCTTACCAGAACATAAAATGTACGTAGAAAAATCAAATGCCATACCAATCATATGATCAGTGGCTCCTGAATCAATAATCCAGGGTGGCCCACCAGATAATGTACATGTCTGAGCGAAGTTAAAGGTGGAAACGGAGGAATGTTATGCTAGTAGATGTCGAAAAGCATCAAGTTCAGCACCGGACAAAGAACTCGGTGGCCCTGAGGAGGCATGACTTGTAGAAGCAGTCTCACGCTCTGTAGTATGTGTCGTAGATAAACCCCTAAATGGACCATGGCCTAGTATTCGCATTAGTAGGAGCTGGAGCAGGGCGACCGTGTATATTCTAGCATGTTTCCCTAGTGTGGCGCGTACGCCCACAGTGATCACACCTCAACTTGCTTTTGTCATCCTGTTTCCCTCCTTTTGGAGGATTAAGCTTGTTCCATTGTTGTGTGGCAAGAGCAAACCTCTCAGACAATGGTACTTCTGGCTCAGGCTTAGTGTATACAGGTGCAGACATAGCCTTCATTCTACTCTCCTCAGCCTGGATATACGAAAACACATCTCTAATAGAAGTAAGGGTTGGATAACTACCTAACACTTGTACCCTGGCATGCTCGTATCTCGGATGCAGACCACCCAAGAACTCATAGATTCGATTCCTTTTTACCATAGCATGAAATGCTTTAACATCAGCTGCACACACAGGTATGTAGTCGTGGTAGTGACCTAACTCTTCCCATTTACCACGTGAGTGTGGTAATATATAGCAAACTCTCCAGCTTGAATCTTGAAATATGTTGTTGGAGTTCAAACAGTTTTGCAAAATTACCAACCGAGGAATACGTCTCTTCCACATCCGTCCATAGCTCTTTAGCTGTTTTCACAAACAGAAACCCTTTGCTGATCTGTGGCTGCATTGACTACAACAACCACGTCATAACTAGTGCATTATTTGCACTCCACTCTTTGAATTCAGGATCGCTCTTGGAGGGATACGTGACAGTCCCTTCGATATGGTCGATCATCCTACGACCAATGATATGCTTACAAGCAGATTGAGCCCACTCCATATAGTTCGTCTCATCCAGTCTCGTAATACAAAGGCCTGAATGGTGATCACTACTCCCAATACTGGAGTCAGACTAGGAGAAGACCCAGCTCCTTTTGAAGTCACCTCTGAGCCAGACATTTTATCAAACAGTTTCTGGGTATACAATCCTCAGAAACAAAAACATCAACAAAATACGTAAAGAACCACTTCTCTAACACACAAACTTCATCTAAAAAGATTACCATCTTCTGAGATGCATAAAAAAGCGACACAGTCACCACACAAACCCTAGAAAGCAACAAGGTAGACCATACCAGAATCGCGAACGACGAAGAAAAAGCCGTTGTTTTAGAACCCCGCAAACACAAAAAAACATCAATCAAGACTGCAATAGATAAAAAACAGGTCCAAAAAACTTTTTTTCGGGGCGAACCCCGAGCAAGGGCGCATTACCCCTTGCAACCCCCAGCCAACTCACCGCATAGTTAGATCCGCGGTACATGTGGATGTGATTAACACTACTTCCTTGCAAACAAATCCCATCTTGGAATCTCTTCAAAACCCTTCACACCCACTAGAGTTTACATAAACTTGCCCTAGGGTTTCAACTACAAACCATGCTCTAATACTATGTTGACTTTAAGATATAATCAAATCAAGAGTAAGTGATAAAGAAGAAGAAAAAGAAAAGAAAGCGGATAAGAGAAAAAGAGAGAGAGATGGGGAAAGAGAAAGAAAAAAAAGAATACTTTCACCCTTTCACCACATTCTATTTATAATAACAAGCTTCAGAAATTACACATAAGCCCCAACATTATACAAGTAACAACAAATAAGCCCCTGACAATAGGAGGGTCATTGCTTGTCAGTGCGGGGAGGGAGATTGTGAGTGGATGTCTAAGCAGACGAGATTCCCAGGAACTTTGCTTTGGCTCGTAGATTTCCTCGGCTCTTCAGGATTTCCAAGAGCAGACACGCTCAGGTTGCTCTGACTATTATCAGCTTGATAACAAAAGGTTAACTTAAGACGTGCAGTTACACGGAGATTTTCATGATTGGGAGCTTAAGGAGATTACTGAGCCTTCCAACGTATTTTCTTTTTCTCTTTCGGGTTCCAGCCTCGGTTGTTGGCCATCTTGAGATGTTACAACGAAACTTCCTTTGGGGGGTTGTGGAGAGGAGTTTAAGTATCATCTTGTCAAATGGGAGCAGGTTTGCAGGCCTTTTAAGTTGGGCGGGCTTGGGATTAGGAGATTGGCCCCCTTTAACAGTGCTCTCCTCGGTAAGTGGCTTTGGAGATTCAGCAGTGAAAGGCATAGATTATGGAGAAGGGTTATTTCCTGTCGCTTTGGGGAGGAGAGAGGGGGGTGGTCAGCTAGGCCAGTCAGGTCTGCTAATGGAGTAGGGGTGTGGAGGGCCATTGGAAAAGGATGGGACGAGTTTTCCAAACATGTTAGATTCAAAGTTCGGGATGGAAGGTTTATCCGGTTTTGGGAGGATCCCTGGTGCGCGGGATAGGCCTCTGGCTCTTTTGTTTCCAAGGCTATTCAGGATTGCTGCTGACAAACATGCTATGGTTGCTAACTGCTATCGCCTTAATAGCGGGAGGTTATCTTGGGATGTGCGATTCCGGCGATCTTTTCAGGATTGGGAGTTGGATGATGTCACTGGCTTGTTGGCTCTCTTGTACAGACAGGAGGTGGAGGGCACTGGTGTTGACTCCCTGTTTTGGGTGCCCTCTTCTCAGGGGATGTTCCAGGTCCGGTCTTTTTTTGTGTGCCTTTCTGGTTTTCATGGCGCTTCCTTCCCGTGGAAGACGGTGTGGTTATCCAAGGCGCCTCTTAGGGTGGCCTTTTTCGTGTGGACTGCAGCTTGGAGCAAGATTTTGACTTTGGATAACTTGAGGAAGCGAAGACATATTATTGTTAATCGGTGTTGTCTTTGTAAGTTGAATGGGGAGTCAGTGGATCACCTGTTGCTGCATTGTCCTGTGGCTCATGATTGTTGGAGTCTCATTTTTGATTTGTTTGGTATTCATTGGGTTATGCCTCGGACACCTCGGGAATTGCTAGATATTTAGAGGGGCCAATGGGTGGGGGCTCAGGCGAGAGTCTTCTGGAGGGTAACCCCCTTTTGTGTTTGGTGGAGCATTTGGAAAGAGCGGAATAGAAGATCTTTTGATGGGAAGGAGTCCTCCATTAGGCTGTTGAAATTCTCTATTATTTGTACTCTTTTTTGTTGGGGTTAGGGGAGAGATTTTTCCTCCATTGAAGATGTTGTGGACTTTTTGGGCTCCTTGAGATCATAGTTTCAGTTTTTTGTATAGCTTGGGACGCGTTCCCCTTTTGAACGCCTTCTAATTCCTTTTACTTATCACAAAAAAAAAAGGTCACTGAGTTCCAAGCTTTGCTCTACAACTAGGTGGTGGTGGAGAGTGAGGGGATGGATGAGATGGTTTGGGTGGGTTCCTCAAGAGAAGTTTTTGAGGTTAGGTCTTCCTACTAGAGCCTGACTGAGATTCCAGGTCATTCTTTCCCTTGGAAGGCAATTTGTAAGTCCAAAGCTCCGTTAAAGGTGGCATTTTTTGCTTAGTCAGCTGCCTTCGAAAGCATTCTCACTCTTGACAACCTTGGAAGAAGACGACAAACTATGGTGAACTGGTGTTGCATGTGTGAGAAGATGGAAGAAATGGTGAACCACCTTCTTCATCATTGCCCATAGCATAAGGGATGTTTGGTCTATGTTCTTAGTTGCATTTGGCATGCTTTGGGTGTCTCCCGATTCCACAGTGGACATGATTAAGGCTTAAAGAGGGTGTATAGCGGAGAGTCAAGTAGGAGATGCGTGGAGGGCCATTCCCCATTGTTTATGGTGGGCCTGTGGCGCCTTTTGTTTTCTCTTTGTAACACTCCCATGTTGCGAGCTTTTAATGAAATCTTACTTATCAAAAAAAAAAAAACAAAACAAAAGAGTAAGTGATTTACATTCATAAAACATATGAATCATATCCAAACATGAACTTTTTATTTTCCAAATAATTGTGTTTTTTTCTGGTTTTTAACCTAATTATTTGGATTTTTTGTTTTAATTATTTTAATATGTATTTGTATAAGTATACTATTAAACTACGGATACCTGTGTATTATTCATTATACATAAATATGTCATACTATACATATATTAATATGCATCAATCTGTTTCAGATTTATAAAAATAAAATAAAAATAAATAAATAAATAAAAGAGTAAATAATGAAATGAAACTACAAAATCAGAAAATCTTTAAAGTTGACAAAAAACTGGAAAATCATAAAAAGTACAGAAAAGCTAAATACTTGATGGATATAGATCATCAAGTATGTTTTTAGTATACATAACAAGTTTATTATATTTACTTACTTGACATTCTGCTTCATTGTTTTAAAGTATTGTATTTGATAATAGTTTATGTATTCCATATATAAATATATTTGTGACCATAAAATTAGTGAAAAGAATAAATTAATACAGTTTTTTTTTTTTTTCCTTAGTTGGTACTCACACACCCATACCTCCACAGAGGCTTGAACCCTGACCTCCCTTTGAGAAGTAGGGGCTTGGTACCGCTCACAATGCTTTTTAATTTATAAGTCATTATTCATATAGAATCACCTTTAGATATTCAATAAAATTCAGTAAAAACATGCGTTTGATGGGTTATAAAGTTAAAATTTGCATCTCTCTTTGTTTTGATCAAGATTTGTGAAGTTCAAAATATTTCATGACTTCAACAGCTGATAAGATCATGTAACCTCTGCGCAACCCGTAATAACATCACCATGTTCATGACCACATCGGTGGCCACAACCGCATTCTAAAACCTAGTGTACAATGTCACTAATTTGTATATGTGTGTGTTGTGTATATATATTACTTTCCAAAAATCTATATATATATATATATATATATATATATATATATATATATATATATATATATATATTTCAAGTGATACAAAAAAGACGAAAGAAGAAAAAAATAAAAATAAAAAAAATAAAGGAACAATAGCAAGTTTTACATCATGCCTAATACCAGCTGTGGAAGATCGACCAAACAAGCAAGTTGATGACCAACTGTTAAATTATATTCATAATATATGGAATTAGATGCACCATAATGAGAAGTACCAAAAAAATTGAAAAATGTGACAAAATAAATCATTACCAAAAAAATATGAAAAATGTGACCAAAAATCAATCATTACCATCTATATACATAAATTTACTCTCACTAAAAGCTACAACAACATGCTCATTGTCTTCTCATGAGCTTCACTGTTAGAAATGGATCAACTGAAACAACATAATGAAAAATTAAAAGAAAAGGCTACCAAGAATTGCATTACAGAAATAGGACACCTTCTTGAGCAACAATTTGTCCTTGTTGCATGCTTATCTGATCAATTAGCAATCGCATTTGACTTGTACAATGATTTTCTGATTCGACCTGTTATGATCCAATAAATTTAGGACATGTTAGAGATTAGACAGCTCATATTCTGGGCAAAGTTTTTTGCCTCACAAACAGATTTCAAGACATTCAGAAGCTGTTAACTAGACAAGGCAATTATTCAGCATTTATCGCAGAATTCATTGTAAAAACCACATAGATGATTATTATATTTATTAGGTATACCCAAGACATGTGGTGTGTAATATGGAAGCAGTTAGTCGATATTCTCTTGGCAGGAATTCACTGGTAGGATTCTTCATATCCTGGATTTTATTTGGAGACCATCTTTAACGTGAAAGTCAGAAATCGCTAAATCCACTCATAGCCTAAAGGAAAAGATTGGCCAAATGCAGGAATCCCATCAAATACAACATGGTTCGTCAAATTGTGAATGTCACTTTGTGTGCATATTTCGCCCTATTCTATGCTCTTAAAAATACAGTAAGTCAAAACTCCTGCAGTCTTCAACCATTGGACTACCATTGCTGTTGTTAGACTAATTCTAGTGACATTAGATGCTATTGAAGGATTTAAATATTTAAGTTACGCCCTCTCTAACAGCTTAAGCTTTTGGAGTAGATGGTTGTTAACATGGTATAAGAGCCAAAGGTCTCGAGTTCAAAGTTCAAACCTCAACGTCACCCTAATAATTTAAAAATAGAAACACGTGTTGGACACTTGGACCAAAAGAAGGCCACACATGAGGGGGCGTGTTACAGGATTTAAATATTTAAGTTACACCCTCTCTAACATCTTAAGCTTTTGGAGTAGATTGTTACTAACAGACACAATGTGTGATATTATGTGTAGCAACTGCTATGTTTTTCTGCTCTGGTTGATACAAGTAATAGCAATATTTTTCTGTTGCAATTATTTTTTTTTTCCTTTTTATTCTTCTAGTCATTGATTTGATTGATAGAATACTTTTAACAATCAAATTTACATTATGCCTACTGGTAACTGGATAAAAAAGTTAGGGTCTTCTTTTTGGTTTGTTTGGGTTCAGTCTTCGAGAGGCTTGATTGATGCTTGGAGAGGGTGCTATGCGGGATCCCACGCCCGTGATTTTTGGAGGGTGGTGCCCTTATGCATTTGGTGGATGTCTATGGAGGGAGCAGAATAGAAGATCCTTTGATGGAGAGGAATCTTATATTGGGACTTTAAAAATGGACTTAAAAAGGCTTCACGTCTCCACAGGCCACAAGGTTGTTACAGCACAATTGTGGGTCATTACACCATTGAATTTTACTAGTAAGTATACATTAGTGCAAAGGTGCTTGGGTCTCGATATCACTTACGTGATGGCTATTGCAATAAATAATAGTCATTATTTAAAATCTTGACTCATTTACTTGAAAACAAGGATATAAACCATTGACAGATGACTACAAGGGTGAATCAAATATGCAAAACAAGTAGACATACTGCAGCAGCAAGCCGATCGGCATATTCTGATTGTGTAGCAAAAAGCCGCATCTGGGAATAAATAAAGAATTCAAAATAATAGTCAGTAATAAGAAAGAATTTACTTATCAAAAAAAATTATATGGTTCTCTGTTATAATTATAAGTCCAATAACGGGGGAGCATGAGGCTTGAAGAAGAATATTCCTGTTTCATATGTAATGCAATATAGTGCAACAGCAGCAACACTAAATGGTTAAACAATGTCATTACCACTCTGAATGTGGTGATTTAAAAAGAAAAAGTCCATTGTCAAGTGTTAGTCCCTGTTTATCGAGGCCGTTAGGGGGTGCTTGAAGGGATAAATTGGTCCAAAATAACTTTTGACACTATTTGCACAAAACGAATATCCATAGACTCTAGCCCATTTCTCAAATTTTGGAAAACTAAGTTTTTGTCAGTGCACCAAGGAATAGGTGATTGCAAAAGGCTTAATTGGGCCCATATCCTAAAGAATGCCGACTAATGGCCTTCGTTCACATCAGCATGTTACTGAGGAAGGGTATGCTTTGTACTCAATATTCAAAATTTTAATCATTATGCATCAATGATTTGTTTCACAGTGGCATCAATGTCTTTGACAGGACATATGTTCCTTCCATAATAAACTTTGTTGAGCTAAGATTACTCAAATTATAAGCATTTCTGAATGTTGGAAAATATTGTGTTATCAAGCTTTCTTAGATTCAAATTACCCAAATTCCTTGTGATTTCAGGTTCTCCTTCAACATAGAGACATCAATCTTATGCTTCGATGCTACTATTGCACTTCCTAGAAGCAAATTGAATTTCGAATTAAACGCCCCATAAAAAAGCAACTCAATGACAACTAATTTTTAATAAGAGACCTGTTCAGTTTTGAATTACATGGTGAATTTCGAAACTTCTAAAACTAGAACTAACATGAGGACCAAGAAACTTCAAGGGGAACCAGCAAACAACACAAAATACACAGCAACCACAACACTTAATAAAGTCAAAAAGCTCCATAGGTTTCCATTTGAATTTAAGAATACAGATAGAAGAATATTGAATTCTTCAATACCAGACTAATCTACATTTTTTAGCACAGTATTTCAATGTCAATTTATATCGACATGCATACAATATATATATATATATATATATATATATATATATATATATATTATATGTTGCATAATCACGTACATGTATAAATTACTGTGTGTGAGCGGATTAGGGTTGTATTGAAAAACTGAAAGCAATGAAGTGGGAAGTAGAGGCAATTGACCTGGATGTAGATGAATGCTATTGCGGCGACGAGAAGAAGGAATCGGAAATCGCAGGAAAATTTGGCCATTTGTATGTATGTATTGGTGTTCTAGACTATAGTGATTGTTGGGATCAAAGCTTCAGAAAATAAAGCTTCGATCTCGCAGGAAATGATGAATCAGAAGAGGTCCGCCATACCAAGCTCCGCGATTCAATTGGCTCGAGTCGCTTCTTCTTCTTCAAGTCAACAATTTCTTCGCCACTGTTGTGTACAGTAACAAACGGCTGAGATTAATTCGGCTGAGTCAACCGTCGAAGTTAATTGCCCAACAAAATGCATTTTTGAAAAAAAAAAAAAAAAGTCTCATGCCACAAACCCGTTATAATTTTAAAATGTTGTGCAATAACAACGCCTCGTTTTTATATGAGGAAAAAAAACAAATTTTATTTATAGGACAAATTACGCTCCTATAGGTTAAATTTTACTTGGATAAAAATTTTGATTTTAATTTTCAATTAGATTACAAATCAGATTTTCATATAAAAAGGATGTGAAATGTCATTAAAACCCTCACTTATTTAATATATTTTAATATAACAAAGGGTTAAATGTAAAAAAAATCTCCCTGAACTATTGGCAAATTGCAACTAACTCCCCCCTAAACTATGAATTTGTTGCATTTCAGTCCATTCCGGTGACTGACTTAACCGGAAAAATAAAAAGTTTGATTTACTCTTTAAGTAGTTTTGACCAAAAGTTGACCGTCGTCCATGTTCTCTCTCTTTCCCCTTTCATAACTCAAATTGCAGACACCAAAGAGGAGAGGCTTGATTTGGGAAAGCCAACAGTCCTTTGTTGGACATAGGGTTTGCCATCATACTACAATATACTTAATGGGAATATATATAAACAATATATATGTATACATTTTAGGAAGGAGCCAGTGAGAAGAGAGGCTGATTTGGGGGAAGCCGCTGTCATTACGAAGAGGAGAGGAACGGCGTTGCAGTCGGTTGCCATTATTTCCTTAGCCGAATTTGGCCATTCAAGAACAGCTCGTCAGCGATTGAGGCATCAATTAGCTCAATCGTCTCCACCGGCCGAGCACACCGCCAAGCTCGCCGCTGCCATTACTCCTCGAACCGCCCCATCGCGACTGAGTTCACTCCACCGTCTTCTCCACAATCGTCCTCTTCACTGCCAGCCCCCATTATCCGAAGCCAAGCTCGCAACCATTCAGTCCTGCTGGCGGCCATCAAACCCAATCACTGCCGAGCTTCTTCATAACAGCCATCACCTGAATCGCGACTTCTTTAGTCGTTGATATGCTACCATCCCGAACCAACCATCTCCACCGGCCGAGCACACCTCTATTCTTTATTCCGAGCACCGCTGCAAGCTCACCGTCGAGCTTCTCCTCATCCGCCGATTTCCCCGTTCCGAGCTCACTGTCACCTCCATCACAGCCGATACCATCAAAGCCGAGCTAGCCGCCGTGAGTTCACCATCACAGCTCGCTACTCACCGCCCCAAGCTCTCCACGGCTGAGCCAACAGCCAAGCTCTCCACAATCGGCCGATTCTTGCCCGTCGTCCATCTCTACCAACCTCGCCAGTCAGAGCTCCACCATCCGAGCTCTCTGTCATCGTCTCCACCGGCCAATTTCTCCACAGCCTAGCCCTCCCTTATTTACCGACCGCCGATTCAATCCAACCGAGCTCACTACCACTACACCACCTTTCCGTGACTGCAAGCCGCATCATTCCCAATTCATAGCACTACACAAACAACGACATGGTTATAGTCTTTCCAAACCCTATGACTGATTTTAGGAAAAAAAGGTTCAATCAATCTAGGGCAAGTAATTTATGGATTTTGATTACGATTTCTGAAAGGTGTGTTTGGGCATGAATTCTTTGAGTTTCGTGGTGGTTATGTTAATGGTTCCAAACGGTGGTGGTGGTGGTCGCAGACGGTGATGGTGGTTATAGGACAATTTGGTATTTTCATATATGGAAGGGCATTATTATCCTAAAATTTTAGTTTATCTATCATGTGAGAATCACACGCTCATTTTGGATGGCCGGTAGCCGAATGGAGTGATCTGTAACAATTTGTATAGTTCAGGGGGTTTTATGCAATTTTAATAGTTTAGGGGGTTAGTTGCAAGTTCCCAATAGTTAAGGGGGGTTTTTTGCATTTAACCCTATAACAAATATTAAAGTTTTTAAAAGACAAAAGTACCCTAAAGGAAACCTCTTCATCTTTCTCCTCAATCATCTTAACAACTTCCAATTCAAAACCCACCACCAAAACCATAATAACTGTAATGACCGGTTCTTTTCCTATTTTTACAGATTTTCTTTTTCTGTTGATTTTCCTTTTCTAAGTACGGGTTTTGTTTTCTTCGGGTCATCTTGAGTGTTAGGGAATAGTTCCCGATACTCTTTCTTTTGGGATATTGGTATCGTCTTTGTGAGGACTGCATTATCTTCTTTCTTTTTTTGACATTTTCCTTTTTCGTCCTTTTCCCATTATCGTTTCTTTTCGCGTAACCTCACGGTTTATGTTCGGATTTGATCCCAGCTTTGCATGCATCCATTTCTTTTAATCTCAATGAAATGTGTAGTTTTACTTTTTTTGAAAAGCATGCTACTTGTTTACTTTTCGCTGTAGGGGTATGGATGCATAGTCTCTTTGGAAACATTTACGCTTTTGTGGTGTTTTGTGTAATTAACTTTTGTAATTATTTTTTATCTTAGGGACCTTTTTGTGATTTAATTTGCAAGATATTTTGAGGAGAGACCTTTTTGTAATTTTTGAAAAAGTGTGACAAGTGTCACACTTTCATTGGTCCACTTGTAAGTATTCCATTGGTGACACTTGGGAGCCTTGGATTGGTGACATGTGGAGGGTGAGGATTCACCCACTTGGTGGCCTAGGACTGGTCCACTTGTTGGCTTAAGATGTGGACAAGTAGGGCTTAGATGAAGCCTTAGGAGGAGGTTTAGGATGGTGATAAGTGGAAGGACAAGATTGAGTCTTGCATTTGTGTGTGAGATAGGTAGTGTGTGAGTGTGTGTTTTTGACTATCATTGACTCTGTGAGTGGAGGAATACATGATTTTCATTTAGGTTTTTCATCTCTTTCTCTCCCAAAAGCCACCACTGTTGCAACCTTTAACCTAGACCTTGCACCTTGGTTTTGAACCTTTTCCCTCACCTTTTGGCTTAGTCTTTGGAAGACAAAAGCTCCCCTTCATCCACCTCTACAAAACCCTTGTCCGGTTTCTTGATTTGCCTTTACCTTCTTTGGATTATAAAGATTATATTCTCTATTAAGGTAGGGGTTGTTGTATGTTTATTTCCTAAATGTTTAATTGTTTTTAAGGTTCTATATATGTTGTATACATACTTGTTGAATTGTAGGATTGCATTAAGATGTAATTTTTATATACTTGACCTTAAGTTTAATGATTCAAAGCATGTATAGTTTATTTATCTTGTTTAGAGATGCTATTTAACTTAGTAGATTACTAAATTCTAGAATATATAATTATCTTGTGTAGAGATGCTACTTAATTTAGTAGATTACTAAATTCTAGAATATATATTTGTCTTGCATGAGATGTTATTTAATTTAGTAAGTACTAAATTCTAGAATATATATTTATCTTGTGTGGAGATGCTATTTAATTTAGTGGCTTACTAAATTTTAGAATTCATGTTTGTTGAAATATGGAATTCTTATAGATTATTATTAATTACCTTGTATGTTTATTACTATGTTGTTGTTAATTTAGTACTTATGCTACTATGGTAATTAGACTTAGCTGATATGTGATATCAATTGTAGCATGTAACAAGTCGCATATTGAAGACTTGACATTTTATATGCCTTGTTATGTGCAACGAATCGCACATTGAAGATTCGACATTTTGAATGCCATGTAATTGGAAACTATAGTGCATGATTTGTGTTAGTCCATGTATGGTTGTGCATGGTAGGTGTTTAAATGCATTTTACTTAAAGTGTTTAAGTTATGCGTTTCTTGTTGATTTTGGAAACTTGGGGCATTGACCTTTGAATGGCTAGATGTAATACCCCTAATTTTACAAAGGATAGTTTCAACATTTTAGTTAATTGTTTTATTACATTTTATTTGTTTATTTGTGTATTTGCCTATTTGTTTAATTGTTTTATTTAATTGAATTATTTATTTACTTGTTTTTATTTAATTGAATGATGTGTTTAACTGTTTTTATTTAATTGAGTATTTGTTTTAATTATTTTCTTTCATTAATGTATGCTTATGTGGAAGTTTAATTATTTGTTTGCAGTAATTGTTTAATTAGAGTTTTATTTTCTTTTAGGTAATCACGTATTGGGTATAACCGACTTAGTTATAGAGTTAATTGTTTTTCTTTTCCTTCTTTGAACATAATTAGAATTACGGTTTGTGTTTTTCCTAAGCCTATAAATATAACAATATGCGTCTGTCTAGGGTTGGAAAACCCTATTCACGTACAGAGAGACTTGAGAGGAAAGCAGAGAGAGACTTGAGAGGAAAATAGAGAGAGACTTGAGAGAAAAACAGAGAGGACCAAGGAAGAAGGAGGAGGTTGATTGTGGGTTAGAACCGGAACAGTAGAAGGCTCAACGATATTCAGAACTCGCCGGGAAAATCTAGAACGACGGCGTTGAGATTTTAATTCAAAATCTAACAGGCAAGTTTTATATCTAACTCTCTCCCTTTGACTCGTGTTCTTTACATACCTAGCTCAATTCCAGGAGTAAATAACTTTAAGTTAATCTGGGTTACAGGTTGAATTTAATTAAAACAGTTTTTGTAGTAACAAATTGTTAATTGCTCGAATTTAAGTTTTCATGCGTGAACACTGTTTTTAATTGGTTTAATTAATGCATAATGGATCTAAATAACTTCTGAAATACTTTGGGACGTAGTTCAGACATCTAAGAAATTTAGCAACGGAGGACGGGTGAATTGGAAGTCGCCGGAGAAGACGAAATGGATGAAAACAGGAGGAGAGCTAGCTCCCTTTTGAAGGGAGACAGCTCCCCAATCAAAGAAGCGGCTCCCCACAAGGGGGAGCCGGCTCTACACACTCTAGAGGCGGCTCCCTATAACGACCCACTCCACCACATTATGATATTGTCTACTTTGGGCCTAAGCCTGCACAATTTTGATCTTGGGCTTTACCCCAAAAGGCTTCACACCAATTGGAGTGACACATCTACATATAAGCACTTCACCTTTCCTTTCCCTTACCCAGGAGATATGGGATTGTGCACTCGTAGCTTGCCAGTGTGGTAGCCTGCCAGTGTCTCGCACCCAACCACGACACACCCGCACATAGGGTCATCACACTCTCCTTGTAGGGGAGCCAGCTCCACTCAACGGGGAGACAGCTCTTCCCCCTTTCTTTGATTTTTTTTACGAAACTTGATCCTGGGCTTGGATTTTGAAGTTCTGGGTTTAGTTAGGAGCTATACTGGGGGTTTTTTGTAACGACCCACTCCACCACATGGTATGATATTGTCCGCATTGGGCCTGAACCCGCACAGTTTTGCTTTTGGGCTTTACCCCAAAAGGCCTCATACCAATTGGAGATGACACACTTACATATAAGCACTTCACATTTCCCTTCCCCAAGCGATGTGGAATTGTACATCCGTAACTCGCCAGTGTGGTAGCCTGACAGTGTCACTCACACCCGCCCACGGCACACCTGCCCACATGGTCATCACAATCCACCCCCCTTGGAGGCCCGATGTCCCCGTTGGCATACTTCCAGCTGGGTCAAGCTTTGATACCTACCATACTGGCGAGCTACGGGTGTACAGTCCCACATTGCCTGGGGAAGGGAAAAGTGAAGTGCTTATATATAAGTGTGTCATCTCTAATTGGTATGAGGCCTTTTGGGGTAAAGCTCAAAAGCAAAACCGTGCGAGCTCAGACCCAAAGCGAACAATATCATACCATGTCGTGGAGTGGGTCGTTACACTCGATATGAGCTTGAGTCTCAGGATCGACGGTTAGGGAGCGTATATGCAGTAGGATGCGTAGCTAGCTATGATGGTAGAGGTATACCCTATTAGGCTTAGGTACTCATGCCCACTCAGGTGCGTTTTGCATGTTGCCTTCTATTCAAGTTGAGACCCCCTTTGTAGTCCAGTGAGAGTCCCATAGTCTGGATATATCTATGTACGGACTATATAGCTATTGTTGAGTTGAATAGGGTGTATACGTGTATCGGGTCTCTACTTGGATTGTAATAGAATAGAATTTGTTCGTGGGCCTGGCACACTATTATTTTTCAAGTGTTTGACAGTTCCAATCTTAGACCTTGATCGTGCCGAGCAGAGACAGTCATCATCACTCTACCGACCTAATGTAGGGTTCTATCTTTGTTATCTTTTTTTCAGTTTTTATTTTCTAGTTAAGATATTATTAGGGGTCCACTAGATGGATTCCCGAGTTGTAATGTTATAGGAGGTTTTGGATATTATTCATTTGGAGGATTATTTATTATTTAACTTAAGGATTTATTATTTAGTTTCTCTTTCTGCTCTTTTATTTGTTCTTAGTTATTTATCTTTTGTATTCAATGCTTGTTTATTACTTAATTTTTTGATATCCCTCGGGTTTGGGCCTGGGCCTGATCAACCCGTGTCTCGGATTCGAGGGGTATCACACTTCGGGTGCGTTTTACATGTTGCCTATATTCAGGTTGAGACCCCCTTTGTAGTCTAATGAGAGTCCCTTAGTGTGGATATATATATATACGGACTATATAGCTATTCTTGAGTTGTTTAGGATATACATGCGTATCATGTCTCTGTTTGGATTGTAGTTGTATAGAACTTGCTCGTGAGCCTGACCCATTATCATTTTTCAGGTGTTCGTCAGTTGCGGGCTTAGAGCTTGTTTGTGCTGAGCATAGACAGTCACTCACTCTTCCGACGACGTAGGATTTATCTTCATGGTTTAGCTTTAGATTTTATTTCAGTTGTTTACTTTTCAGTTTAGGAGTTTAATAGGGGTCCACTTGATGGATTCTCGAATTGTTTAATTATTGGAGGATATTTATGGAGGTTTTGGATTATTGGATTTTAATCATTTAAATTTTAAGGATTATATTTTAGATATCTTTTCAGCCTTTATAATTTATTTATTATTTCATTTTGTATTCCGCGTTCATTTAAATATTAATCATTTGGTATCCCTCGGATCTGTGCTCGAACTTGATCACCCGTGACTCTAGAATTCAGGGGTATCACATTAAAGTACAGCTTTAGAGCGGAAGATACGAGTTCTTCCCATATAGTGCGCACTTAGGTGGTTCCTAGCGAGTTAGTACTTAAAATAACTACATGTGTGGTTTGACCCATGAAGGCATCCGAGTATTTCGTCATTTGATTTCGTTTTCGTTTACAAGTTGACATTACCTTTGAAGTTGTAGCTTGTCGAGTTCACTAGTAGTGAATGGTTTATATATGTTTCAATTTCGTTTAGTATACTGATGCCTAGTATGCTAGTATATTGCGTATTTCATTTCACTTGCTTAAGGTAGCTTGAGATGCTCCCTTAGTTCACCTTATAACTTAAACGTTAGGTGGAATGTTCCTTTGTATTGATTTATATTGAATTTGTATGACACTTGAAACTTTAGGATATACGCATGCACTTCTTCCTACTAGTAACTTGTTTACTCACCCTAGTTGTTTGGAATATTTTCAGGTAAGGAGATTTTGTATTGGGATGCATAACATCCCTAGGTTTACTTGGTTGCCTGAAGCACTTTTGCGTATTTTGTAAACATGCACCTGTTAGCATGTTAGCTTTCTTTTGGTTTAATATGTCAAAACTTGTAATCTTTAGCTTAGGTATGTAATGTGTACCTAAGTACACTTTTGGATTTATTTGATATGTATGTAATAAGGCCTAGGGCCAAGTACTTTTAGTTTGCAAGTATAATCATTTGGTTTTATGATTTATTTGAAAATATTTTACGAATTTGAGGTTTGACATATGATATTTTGCAAATGACATGTATTAAGGCTGTAGGCCATTGTAACACGCTTAAATATATTTTTTACGTGTGCGTGTTTGATTATTTCCCCACACAATATCAAACTTGGTGAAATGAACACTTGGAGCTACATGCATTTTGCATTTTTTTTGTAAAATCTGATCTTAAGGGTATTTTGGTCATTTCTTTTGAAAAATAAGAACTTCTTTCGACATGGTCGTTTAGAAAACATGATTTTAGGGGGGTCACTTCATAACCTTTTTTTTTTTTTTTCCAAAAAATGTCATTTAAACCCTTAAAAATTCATTTTAAACTCTCAAATCTGGTGCAACTTGGTTGTTGCTGTTAGGGTGCTTACCGCTTGCATAAACAGGGAAGCATCAACCTATCACCTCAAATCTCTGAACATTACAGACAGCCGAACTGGGGGTGGTCACGCTTGTCGAGCAAGCTACCGTCACGATGTTCCCTATCGAAAGTGAAGTATATGGCTATCGAACTCTCTCTTTTAGCTAGTTCCTGGTCGGGTCAATGGAAATCCTTTTTTGCCTTTTCTTGTAGACAGACCGCTAAAGTTGGGACACCTTGCGCAAGCCTAAGTTGACGGGCGGTCCATCGTTACACTAGTTTGATAAAGGTCTTTGACGACACAAAAGTGACCGAAAAAGCCCCCCACACCACTAGTAATTCCTCCACCGACAAAGGTTGGAGCTATGAAGCAGTAAGATCGGACTATTTATCTATATAATAAGGATTCTCGTATAATGATGATAGAAATGTTACTAGTAGATAGTTTAGGTGATAGAGCTTTCTACCAATGAATTCTGATGTAGTTCTTTATCAAGAGGTGAAGGAAATGTTCCAAATAAAAGATCTGATTCACACCGTAAACCCAACAATGAGATCCGTCCTTCTATATCAGACAGATCCAGGCGAGTGGGAACTAGAGTGGATAGCGAAACGAATGAGAGTGACTGCAGTATGAAAATCTAGGCTTTCTCTTTGATTTGTTCTCTAAAAGTTTAGATAGATGAAACCAATTGGTTGGTCGTTACAAGCGTACGGCTATTCTATTAAAGAAATAATCCCTTTCACATCCGATTTACGCATAGATGCTAGGAAAAACATCTTTTATAAAGTTTTCCCTTTCGTTCAAGGTCAAGTATATGCACATATAATAAGATCCAATGACTTACACAAAGACACAAGGGCCAAGGAGATCAGAAGAGACTTTTTTTTAAGGCAAATTTGTTCACACAAGCAAGAAGGAAAGAGAACTAGATCAACACTGAAAGGTTCCATTTGGATCTCTTGAGACTTTTAGAAGTAGGCTTCTGAAGGAATTTGCTAGGGTGCCGGGCTTAAAAGCACCTACCTTCGAATCTAGGGAACTAGTATGCCATGGTCTTTGCCCGTAATCTACATTGTCAGCATCGATATCAGGCGAAAAGTCAAAAGAGGGCATGACGTCATTCAATTCACTTGCCTCAGAGCAGGAGTGAATGAGGTTTCTTACGCTGATAGAAGTAGCTTGACCTTACGATTCTGGGCCTTGCCTTTCTTAGGCATTTGGTCGTATAACGTTGGTCTCTCTAATAGTGCTGTAGCTGGTACCTGTACCTGAGTTGGATCCTGGATCAGAAGGGAGAAAAGAGGGATTTGAATCACTAACTAATGGAAAATGTCCAATGCAAGAATCTGACTTCGAAACAGCCTTTTCTTTGTTTGCATTTTTTTATTCGGGTGTGGGTTGGGTGCACAAACGTGAATGCTTATTGACTCACTCGGGCACCTCCGGGTCTTTGCTCTATAAGTCCAGGAGCTCCACCCGTTTTCTCCTATCCTGAAGCATATGCCCCTATTGAAGTTCGAACTGATAAGGTGGCATGAGAAACTACCTTAGAAGGATAGTCCATAGGTAATCTAACTGAATCTGAAGCGATTCCTCGCGCTTTCCTATCACTTTCAAGGCTGTAACAAGGAAAATGACTAATTAAGAACAAAGTTGAACAAGAGGCTATACATAATAGAATAGAGTACTTCGACTGAGAGACTTGACCTTCATTTTTACCGTCCTGCACATGAGACTTTCGCTCACCCCCTCTGACCTCTATCTTACGACCGAAAATAGAACCTCTGTAGCTTATGGGTTTCGGGAGATCTAGAAAGTGTTCCACTAGTGTTAGCCTTTGGTCAGACGTTTTTGTTTCGAGCTTACAGCGTTTTGGTCGACCAAACCACGAAAAAGGGATGCTACTTTTGTCCTGGGTAGGCCGGTTAGCTCACTTGCTCCTTCAATGGTTTATAGCTTAGGAAGGGAAAGGCTTCGTCATTCTTTAGTTTCGGAAGTTTCATTCTCTTTCTTTATTTCCTTATATAGACTGTTAGCTTCTTGTAGTGGAGTTTCGTGCCACAAGATTAGTTCAAAAGACAAGATTCTGTGTCAGAATTCTCAGTCAGTATAAAAGCTTGACATGGGGGTTTTCATCGGATGACAGTGAGAAAATACCCTTCCCTATAATCATACTCTTCAGGATATATATAAAGATTCATAAATACCCAAAACACTATCATACTCTTTAGGATATATAATACGAAATCAATATAAATAATATTTAAATATAAATTAAAAGACAATTAGAGCTACTTCACCAAAAACCTATAAGCCTGAACTCTCTCCAAGGACTACACAACTGTGACTAGTACTATATGTTGAGAGGTGATATACAAATTTATAAACTCTATCTAACATAAAGCATAAATCCATGTATACGGGGAAAGGTTGTCAAGTAGTTCTGCATATACTACTAGTTATATAAGGAAGAAGCTCTTAAATATTGGTATGTATAGAAGAGACTAAGTACCTATGCTATGTCTGACTAAGTAGTTAAAACTGCTATATTATAGCAATAAGTTAGACACATACGCCATAACTAACTAGTTGCCATAGGGAATATAGGAAAGAAGTAGTACGTACTATTAATCTGCTATAAAAGAAGGACTACTTCTTACCCATACATAATCAAAATAAGATGCAAAAGAAAAGTATAGACTTCTAATATCATATATACCAATGAATTCATCTCCACTTAGTAGGTTTGGTGGCATACCTTATCAACAAATGTCACATTATTGCGTAGTAGTTCCTTCTCCGTGTTATTCTATTCCTGTTATCAAGTCGTATTGCTTAGTTCCTTCTACTCCTTACACTTACTTAGTTCCTCCAGTTCCATTATATTCTTATAATGCCTACTATTGATCTTAATGATTCCATCCAAGGACAATCTAGAGGTTTTGATGATAACAAACCATTAATGGTGTTTAAGGACTAATGTTTACATTGAGTGTTATAGATTATTCACATTCAAAGGATGACCTCAATGAAGTATGAAAGATCATTCTAAGTATTCCATTATTCAAGATCACATCAAAAAAAGCAATGGATACAAAGAAGACATAAAGTTGCAAAGAAGCAAATGCGAAGTCCATCCAAAGATAGCTTGGACTACAACGAACAAGAAAGCAACTCAAAGAAAGGAAGAAAACAAGTCTACCTAAAAGCCTACACGATCATAGATAAAGCTTGAAGTAAAGGGGTAGATAGGATAGTGAGTATTTAGGATTCAATGTCAAAGTATTTATGAATCCATTTGAAGCTCATCTCTATAGGACCATGCATATCATATCATCATTCATATGCTCCTATATCCATTAGCAATAGACTATGCACTTCATTCTTATATAATTATACATAAAGTCAGTGCTAAAGAGTGAATTAATTCAAGCTTGCATAAGCTTTGAAAGAACTCATCACTTGTGCTAGAAATGCTAAGACCATGCACATCAATCATATAATTTATATTGGTCAACAATTAAGGCATGAGAAGCCTTCATTACCATGAGTTGGTTACGGACAATAGGACCCCAGAATGCGCGTTATGAAAAACTGTGTTTTTGGCTAAGTGCGAAAAATAGATTTTTGAAATAATGATTATTTCAAAATAATTTTTCTCGATAATAACTCTTTATACTTCAACTAGCCTAAATTGATTTTATCAAAAATTTTGACCAAGTCTACATAAGGATTCAATTTTACCAAAACTGTCGGAAATTCAAATTTGTACTAAAACTGAATTTCTATATTTTGATTTAGTTGGATTTCAATTTTCTAGTATTTTTTATTGAATCCAAATGGGGGGTACTTCCTTATTTACATTGTAACATATAAATTAAAGTAAAGATATAAATTAAATTAAATTAAATGTTTTCAATGGAAATAAGGTATGTGCAGATGTCCTGTGCACAGACTATTTCATCTGTTAGCCTAGAACAATTCTGAAGTAGCAGTTCCAGTTCGGCCTACCGAAACAAAGGTCCAATTCATTTCGGTCTACCGAAATAAGTTAATGAAAGAACACTACTAGGTGTTTCGGTCGACCGAAACAGCGAAGGGTTTTACTTTGGTCTACCGAAACAAAGATACTGAGGATGATGACCAATCTTAAAACCATTTCGGATGACCGAAACACAAGGGTGTTTCATTTCGGTCGACCGAACCTTGCCCAGATCTGAATCTGAACGACTATTTCCTCTCGGGCAGCATGCACAACAGCCATATTTTTGAGTTGGTTTATTAAAACTCTATAAATAGAGTTGGGGACTTCGGGATTTCATGTTGCTACTATTGAGAAACATTATATAAAATCCAAAGAGCTTTTGTTCTTCATTTTATATCATACTCTCTCATCCCACATCATTCATAGAGTCTTGAGTTTCAATCTATTCATATATATACTCTAGAGTGAGCTGAAAATTATGAGCTTTAATTTGCATATCAATCTTTGAGAGATATACTTGTATGCAATAAATTTGATCTTCAATTTGTAAGGGCTAGTGTGGCCCAAGGAAGAAGAAGCAAGCTAGCTTCATATTTGTAAGGGTTGGTGTGACCCAATGGAAGACTAAGAGAGGTTGACTCTTAGCAAAGTGAAGCAAGGAGTTGTTTCATATAAAGGTTTGCTCTCCACCCATAAGGAGGTGCCATAGTGGATTGGGAAGTCTCAAAAAGGGTCTTGAGCCGAGGAGTAGGAGTTTCCTAACCTCGCTAAAATCGCCGTGTGAATGTTTGCAATCTCTCTTCCCTTATCTCCTTTACATTTATGCTATTAATTGCTTATGTCCATATCTTGATTATTGCATAATTGTTAGAGGGTGTTAAGTAGAATTTGAAAATCCGAAAATTGACCATTGTTTGCCATAGACTCTATTCACCCCCCTTCTAGAGTCAATACTTGGGCAACACCTACAAGTCATATTGTTCAGATTCTTCATCCTCTGACTTTGACGAAGAGTTTGATTTGAATCAATTGAATCAGAATTCTAAAGCTAAATCAGATGAGAAAAAAGCTAAGGATTCACCTGTTAGCTATTCAAAAGAGGTTTTCTATTACCATTTGAGTATGTTAAGGAATGTAATAGATCGGGAAAGTAGCGGAGAACCTTATGAGGGATTGATAATTGCTCAATATGACTTTAAAGAGCCTTATTTATGATGTTCAGACATTGATGTCATTGCCTTGGCTGTTATGCGTTTATTAATTAAATATGCGTATTCTTGTCATTTTGATTATGCTAAACGCATTATTGGCTATATAATGAAAATACCTACAGGTGATGTTCCCTATATGGTAGGTAGTGCATTCTCTTTACTTGGCTCTTACGGGACTGCTGCACCTACCCTTAGTTTATATACCTTTATTTGGAAGTTGATTATGAAAAAAGCTGAAGATTATGGAAAATCTCTGCTATCAAGCCTCTTCATAAGAGTTTATCTGAGCGGTAAGCAGGCAAAAGCTAAAGACATCTCTTTGACTTCCGAGCTAATTGAGACAAAACTGTGGCAAAAACTGAATGATGTCAAATCAAGTGGTGATCCCCCAAAAGCGAAACGCATGGTCTGTAAGCAAGGTTTTCCTTCACATATCCCAGCATTGAAACCTTAGAGTAAGAAACATCATGTTTTTATTGTCGCGGATACGGAAACAGTTATGATCGATAATGCGCATGTCCCTTATGCAGCCGGGTTTCTAATTATGTAGCCGGGCGAAGATGTTGGAGCCAAGTTGGCACATGCCTTTGAAAACTGTTATAGTGAGGACCATCTACTTATTATGTCTGAATTTAATTCTCCTTATGCAGTATTACGTGTCTCTTGGGATTAAGTACACGATCAAGCCCTTTATGCGCAACTCACGACTATATGAGCTAGTTGTATATCAGGAGGGGAAACTTCTCTTCCGGCTTAGAGATTCATACTTGCTTCTTCCAAGTAATCTTGCTACATTAGCGAAGACTTTATGTCTACAATTAGGACCTAAAGGCTCAATCCCAATAGCCCCTGAAGACTTGCAAGTGTCTCGTCTGCTTCCTATAGGCTCTCAATTGCTGAAATATATGACGCAAGATATTCGACTATTAGGCGGTATAATGGCAAATGCTTAAGAAATTTATTGGACTCTTTACAAGGTTGATATTGGATTGCTTAACTTTATCAACCCTAGCTATGAACATTTTTCGCATTTCATACTATGATCCAGAGAGCTGGCTTATACATATCCTAAGTCGGAACGAGGATGCTTTCATCAGACGTGCACCCGCGGGTGCCCCTAGTGTCCTTCTTGGTGGTTTCTTAACCCGATTTTGAAACTATCATAACTTTTTTGTCCAGACTCCGAATCAGGCGATTTTTGAATCTAACTTCGTTGATTTTTCATTGTCTATCCAATGGTGTGCTTGGTAGCACTCACTTTTATTTTGAAAATATCATTTTACCCTTGGGATAGTACTTATCCGTTTTTAAAATGTCGTTTCCGCACTTTGTTTTCTTTGAGTTTCGTGACCTTATGGAAGGTCATTTTGGCATCTTAGAGATGTGTTATATCTCTAGAGACCTTGGTTTTGCCTTTCATTTCCACATTCGAGATCCGTTATTGGATTAACCTTCGGGTCATCATAGAACGCACTGGCTTGTAAAAAACCAGGGCCATCATAATAACTTTAAGGACATAGTGAAGATTACCAAAACATGAAGTTTAAGGTACAAAACTAAAAAACATAATATATGACCGCCGGCACCGATGTAAAGCATGGCCAGTACCACCACTGCCACCATCCTCACCTCATAACCACCGCCATTGTATTCCGACGACAAACCACCACCACCATCTCCACATCAAAAACCAAGAACTGTAAATTTAAAGCACGACCATCATAATCGATGGCATCAACACCATTTACAATTTGTCGAACCACCACTAACCATCAAATCGGTGGTACCATCACCACCACAATCCCCACCTCCACCCCTAAACCACCACTAATAGTCCATCGAACCACCACCAACAACAACATCCTCACACCCACAATAACCACCAACATCACCATCCGCAGCTTTTTGGAGGCTCCACAGTTTTGAAATTATTTTAGGGCAAAGATTATTTCTTTTCCTCTTCTTAATTTCTTTCCCTTAATTATTTATCTTTATTTAATGCATTAAAGTTATTGCTCTGCAACGCCCCAATGGCTGATAAGTGCTTAAATGTTGCACATTTCAGCACCTAAGCTAAGGTATTTCAGTCTTTTCATCTATCTTAATTTCATGTTTTAGTCCTAATTTATATTTATGTGTATTTCAGGGTAATAAAGTTAAAATGAGCTAAAAATGGTCCATTAAAGCCTTTTTGGAGTCAAGCCAAGATATTCAGAAAAAGTTCAGAAAATGACAAAAAGATGTCGTAGCCCATTGCTCGTATAGTGTTTATTCTTCGAAAGCGGTCAATCTCGGGCCTTTGATGATGTTCCCAAAGATGAAGAAGCAAACCAATTAACTCGGAGCCAAAATGGAGCTAAATAAGGCTTAAAGGAAATTTCCAACTCTGGGGCGATCGATCCCCCAGGGTGGGGGATCGATCCCCCAGGACTTGGCAACATTACAGATTTTTTTTTTTATTGTTTGGGCTTATTTTGTGAACTATTGGGCTTTAATAGGGTTACTTAAGGCCCAGTGAGCCATTAGATTAGGGTTAGTATTTATTTTATTTAGGTGAATATTATTAGATTTTTTTTTATTATTAAGTTTTAGTATTCTGTATCAATATTTTTATTCTCTCTGGAAAACACGAATAGGAAAAAGTTAGGGTTCTTGAGAAAAGCTCAGAGAATAAGAAGAGGAGCCAGATGAATCAAAGGATGGGGCTTGTTGACATCTTGCATCCATCAACCATGAGTGCCTGATTCTTCAACTTAGGGTTGGATAAACCTTAAGCATGTAACCTAATTCTTAACTCTTGACTTTTGGGGATTAATTTGTGTAATTTATGTTATAGCCTTGATATATATATATATATATTAATTCTTTCATTTGATTGTCTATGTCAATTTCATATTGTCTTTTATGTTTTTGAATGATAATCAATTTCTACATTGTATTAATTAGATGTAATTGTGTTTTGATTTGATGGAAATTGCTTTTATTAGATGGGTTGTACTACAAAATTAGGTTAATGTCTTGTCTAAATAGTTTAATTTCAGGCTTAGTTAGTTTAATTTAAAGTTGATTAATTTAATTGTAATTTAATTCCTAGGTAAGTAGACAATCCATACTAGTGCTTAAAATCCATACTTATTGTCACAATTGCATTACCCTCTAGATTAATGTGTGTTGAAATTGTAACTTAAATTGATGAATCATGCTTTGAATTGGTGAATTACACTACACTTAGTTTAATTGTCATTAGGTAGTTGATTCATGCTTGAAATTGATGGTTTATACTTTTTATTGCAATTATTAGCCACATTCTAGATTACACATTTTTATTCCCCAATTAGTTAAAAGTTAATGAGTTAGGGAATGTGCTTAGTGGTGAATCCTACACCCTAAGTCTCTTTCCAATCTTTTATACTCCACTCTTTATTTGCATTATTAAGTTTAAAATTAGTCTAATTACAAAACCAAACCTTTTTAGCAATCACATAAGCACTAAAGTAGAATTCAATTCTGGTAAACCTATAATTGTTTAGATCTCTTGGGACGATCCCTGCTCACTTCATACTCCATAGTATAAGTGTTTAGTGATTTTATAAATTTTAAAATATGGTGCCCACTTGACATTATTTCTAAACCTAAAGTGTTGTGCATTATTTTGTGCACACGCTCGGGTCACACCATAGTTTTAGCGCCGTTGCCGAGGATCTAACGGTTTTTAAAAGAATTGAATTAGACATTAGTTCTTTGTTGATTGTTTACTTTTAAGTCATTTTAATTTTTATTTTCTCATTTGATTTGTCAATTAGGTACTTGAAGCAAAGTGGAGCAAACGCTGGACTTGGAAGCAATTAAAAAAAAATTTGAAGTTGCTTAAGGACCATTTATAGGTTTCTCTTTAATTTTTGTGCTTAGTTGTTTACTATCTTGCATGCTTTGGACAGCCCAATTGGAGGCTTAAATTGAATTGTTTTATTTTTAAGTCCAAGCATACCTTCTTGTAGAGGGCATCGGCCCGTGTGGAGGCATTTATTTGTTTTAAGTGCATTGATATTATTGAGGAGTTTGGGAACATCATATGAGGAGGTTGAAATTTTGAAATGTTGGTGTGTTGACTTGTTCTAGTGCATGCATGGTCGTAGATCACTTAATCGTCATCTTGCTCCTGTCGAAATTTTTCTTCGGCGTTTAAGAAGTAGTACTAGGGATAGTCATCTTAATCTTTCAAATTTTGATCTTCCATCACCTTTAATGGAAGACCCAATAGATCCAATTGAAGATCCCATTGTAGATCTTGGTCATGTGGATCATAATGGTATGCACCACCCACCACAAGTTCATATTGTGGATCCTCAAGGTGTGCATCCACCCTTGGGAATGCCACAACCAGTTAATCATGCGGTGCAACAACCTAATCTAGGGATGCCAAGGCCAAATGTTGTTCCCCCAATTGGTGAGCAACAACAACAATATGTTCAAATGGCATACCCTCAACAAGGTCAAATGGCATATCATCAACAAGGTCAAATGCCATATCCTCCTCTCAATCCTCTCAATCCTCCAATGGTCCTTAGGGATCGTTACACTCCAAATCAATATAATGCACCCACTTGCATTTAATTGCCAAATTTCCGTGCTCATCATTATGAGATTAAGGCTTCCACCATTAACATGTGGCCCCTTTTCTATGGGTTGAGCAATGAAGAGCCTTATAAACATTTAGATGAGTTCTTGGAAGTTTGTTCCACTGTGAAAATCACGGATGTTCCGGAAGAAGTCCTAAAAATGAAGCTTTTCCTTTTCACTCTTCGGGATAAAGCTAAATATTGGTTTAACAACTTACGGCCAAATACAATCACCTCTTGGGCACAATTGCAACAAGAGTTCCTAAAGAAGTATTACCCCGCAAGTCAAACCGATGCCATGAGAACTTCCATTCGTGAATTTAAACAATAAGAAGGAGAACCCCTTCATGAAGCATGGGAACGTTTGAATGACTTGCTACGGAAATGTCCACATCATGACATTCCTAAGTGGCAATTAGTTCAATGTTTCTTTTCAAGTTTATCCGATGCCAATAAGGGCATTGTTGATGCTTCTTGTGGTGGAAGCTACATAGAAAGAAATGAAGATGAAATTTGGCTTCTTTTCGAAAAAATGAGTGAAAACTCAATGCACAGATCTTCATCTTCTAGGGGTGGTCACCTAGCAAATATGGGAGAAAAGAAAGCTCTAAATCAAATAGACTCTTCCTTGGAAATTGCCGCCGAGGTCAAAAATCTTACTCAAAGATTTGATTAATTCCTTTTGAATCAAGGTCCGGTAATTCAATCTTATTCTCATCCTACCAATGAAATTTGCATGACTTGTTCTAGTTACACTCACCATACTTCAAATTGCCCTCTTGGACAAGTCATACCAAGTGAGTCTCAAGAACAAGCAAATGCAGCTTTCATTCATCAAGGGAACAACCCTTATTCCAATACTTACAATCTGGGGTGGAAAAATCATCGTAACTTTGCATGGTGAAATCAAGGAGACGGTGCAAACCCTCCTCAAAATCAAGGTTACCAAGCAAAGTATGTTCCCCCACATCTCCAAAATCAAAATCAGAATTCTCAAGGTTACCGTCCTTCATTCTATCCTCAGAATGTGAATCAATACTCTCAACCTCAAGCATCAAATTCTCAATCCTATTCTCAACCTCAAGCATCAAATTCTCAATCTTACTCTAATCCAAATCAAGCGCCTCCTAAAAGTTCCGCTTTTGAGGACAAGGTCTTGCAAGCCTTAGGTGATCTTCGAAAAAATAATCAATTGTTTCATTCTCACTCTCAATCAATTGCAAAGCTTGAAGCTTAAATTGGGCAATTAGCTAATTCTTTAAATGTGAGAGAGAAAGGTAAGTTGCCTAGTCAAACTGAAACCAATCCTAAGGGGCAATTTATGGCGCAAGCAAGTCCTTCATCAGAATTTTCTGGAAATGAGCAAGTTCAAGCAATTACTACCTTGAGGAGTGGTAGGAAAGTGGATAATAAGGTAGAGGTACCTAAGGAGGATAATGAACTGAAGCAACCAAGTGGTAGCATCCGTCCCATTCCAAATCCTATTCCTATTTCTTTAGATGCTAGTGGTTCCAAAATGGACATTCCGTCATCTTCATCATTATCTCCCCAATTAGAGAAGCCTTATGAGCCAAAAGCTCCATTTCCTCAAGCTTTGAGAAAGACTTCATCATTTGGGAGACAAGAAGGGAAAATTCATGATATAATGGAAGTGTTTAAACAAGTAAAAATCAATCTTCCTCTTCTAGATGCAATTAGGCAAATTCCACCATATGCAAAGTTTTTGAAGGACTTGTGCACACAAAAGAGGAAGAGTAAGGGAAGGGACCTTAAGAAAGTGCTTTTAACGGAACAAGTGAGTTCCATCATTCTGTCTAACACTCCTCCTAAGTTCAAGGATCCGGGTGCTCCGACCATTTCTTGTGTTATTGGAAACCAAGAGGTTCGTAGAGCTCTCCTTGATTTAGGTGCAAGTATCAATCTCATTCCATACTCTGTTTACTTGCAGTTAGGATTAGGGGACTTGAAGCCAACATCAGTAGTAATCCAACTAGCCGATAGATCAATTAAGAAACCAAGGGGAATTGTTGAGGATATTCTAATTAAGGTTGATAAATTTTATTTCCCGGTTAATTTTGTGGTACTAGATATTGAGCCAGTCCCTAATCTCACCAATCACATTCCAGTCATCCTAGGAAGGCCATTCCTTGCCACTGCCAATGCCACCATTAATTGTAGATCCGGCATTATGGACATCTCTTTTGGCAACATGATGGTTAAGCTTAATGTATTCAATGCAAGTCAACATCCCACAGATGAAGACGAGTGTTTTCTAGTAGATGTCTTGGATGAAACCATAGAGGAGACTCTTCCCTCTGTTTTATCTAAGGACCCTCTTGAGGCGTGCCTTTGTGAAATGTTTGAAAGTTGTGGTTTTGACACAAAAGGATCCATAAGTGAGGTGAATGCTTTAATGGACTCTGTGGCCACTTTGGATTACCCACCTTGGAAAAGCAAGAAAGAACCTCTTCCTTCACTCTCTAGTACTCCACCAGTTCCATCTCTCATCTCTCCTCCTATTCTTGAGCTTAAGCCCCTTCCATCAAATCTGAAATACGCCTTCTTAGGCCCAAAAGAGACTCTTCCGGTCATCATTGCTTCCAATCTTGAAAATGACCACGAGAATGATCTTTTGGAAGTGCTTAAAGCTAACAAAGAAGCCATTGGATGGAGTGTGGCTAACTTAAAAGGCATTGACCCTTCTATTTGTATGCATCGCATACACATGGAAGAGGATGAAAAGCCATTTAGGGATGCTCAAAGGAGATTGAACCCAAATATGAAGGAAGTTGTCATGAAGGAGGTTGTGAAACTTCTAGATGCGGGAATCATTTATCCTATCTCTGATTCCAAATGGGTTAGTCCAACTCAAGTGGTTCCTAAAAAGTCAGGAATCACAGTTGTTGAAAATGCTAAGGGTGATCTCATTTCGAAACGCACCGCCACTTTATGGCGTGTTTGCATAGATTACCGAAAGCTGAATTCTGCCACTAGGAAGGACCATTTTCCATTACCTTTCATTGACCAAATCTTAGAAAGATTGGCTGGGCAACAATACTATTGCTTCCTAGATGGTTACTCGGGGTACAATCAAGTGGCCCTAGATCCATTGGATCAAGAAAAGACCACATTCACATGTCCTTTCGGTACATTTGCTTATCGACGGATGCTTTTCGGATTGTGCAATGCTCCGCCACTTTCCAAAGGTGTATGATGTCAATTTTTTCGGACATGGTGGAGAAGTATTTAGAAGTCTTCATGGATGACTTCTCGGTTTTTGGGTCCTCATTTGATTCGTGTCTCCAAAATCTTAAAAAGGTGCTTCAAAGATGTCGTGAGACTAATCTTGTGTTAAGTTGGGAAAAGAGCCATTTCATGGTTCAAGAAGGAATCGTGCTTGGACATGTCATCTCTAAAAGAGGAATAGAAGTAGATAGAGCAAAAGTTGAGCTAATTTCTGAATTGTCTCCACCTACTACGGTGAGAGAAATCCGCTCCTTTCTAGGACATGCCGGTTTTTATCGCCGGTTCATCAAAGACTTTAGCAAAATTGCTAGACCCTTGTGCAACCTTCTTGCCAAGGAGACTCCATTTGTCTTTGATGAAGCATGCCTAAATGCTTTTCATCAACTTTGCACTCTTCTATCAGCCGCTCCCATCATGCAACCTCCAAATTGGTCATTACCATTTGAGATTATGTGTGATGCTTCCGACTTCGCAATGGGTGCTGTTTTGGGGCAAAGGGTAGGTAAACTACCATATGCTATATACTATGCGAGTAAGACTTTCCAAAGTGCCCAATTGAATTATTCTACCACCGAGAAAGAGTTACTTGCCGTAGTATATGCCCTTGATAAATTTCGGTCATATCTCTTAGGATCCAAGGTAATTGTGTTTTCCGATCATGCCGCTCTTAGGCATCTTTTAATGAAAAAGAAAACCAAACCTCGCTTGATAAGATGGATTCTACTTCTTCAAGAATTTGACTTTGAAATCAAGGATAAAAAGGGCTCCGACAATGTCGTTGCCGATCATCTGTCTAGATTAATGGTTGAATCTTCTCCAAATCTTGAAATTCATGAATCATTTCCGGATGAACAACTCTTTCAAATCTCAAATGGGACGTTGCCTTGGTTCGCCGACATTGTTAATTATCTTGTAACCGGCAAACTTCCCATTACTTGGTCAAAACAAGAAAAGGACCGATTCTTTGCTACCATCCGGAAATACTATTGGGAAGATCCCATACTGTTTCGTTATTGCCTGGATCAAATTATAAGAAGATGTGTGCCGGAAAGTGAAGTTCCGAGCGTCCTTGTGGTTTGTCACACACTTGCTTGTGGTGGGCATTTCAGTGGAAAAAAGACCGCTTTGAAGGTTCTTCAAAGTGGGCTCTTCTGGCCCACTATCCACCGAGATGCCTATAACTTTTACAAGGTGTATGTTCGGTGCCAAAAGTTAGGATCAATGTCAAAGAGAGACATGATGCCCTTAACTTCAGTCTTCGTTGTTGAAATCTTCGATGTATGGGGCATAGACTTTATGGGACCATTACCAATGTCTTATGGCTTTCAATACATCTTCGTTGCCGTTGATTATGTTTCAAAGTGGGTTGAGGCCTGTGCTACCAAAACGAATGACCACTCCGTGGTAATTGCATTCATTAAATCAAATATCTTTGCTCGTTTTGGTATGCCAAGGGCTATGATAAGTGATGGAGGAAAACATTTCTGTAATCAATTCTTGAAACAACTTTTCTTGAAATACTCCGTCACACATAAAGTGGCCACTCCCTACCATCCCCAAACAAGTGGGTAAGTCGAGGTGTCAAATAGGGAAATCAAGCATATTCTTGAGAAAACTATCAATCTGACCCGAAAAGATTGGTCAAGAAAATTGAACGATGCTTTGTGGGCTTACCGGACAGCTTACAAGACTCCAATAGGCATGTCTCCATATAGACTTGTTTATAGGAAGCCTTGTCATCTTCCGGTTGAGCTAGAACACAAAGCACTTTGGGCAATAAAAAGGCTCAACTTTGATCTTGATAAGGCTGGAAAGGACCGTTTACTCCAACTCAATGAGCTAGAGGAATTGAGAAATGATGCCTATGATAGTTCAAAAATTTACAAGGCAAGGACAAAAGCATTTCATGATAAACATATTGTGAAAAAGTCCTTTGAAGCCGGTCAAAAGGCTTGGTTATTCAACTCTAGGCTCAAATTTTTTCCTGGAAAGCTTCGAACCAAATGGGAAGGCCTTTATCAAATTATCTCCGTCTCACCTCATGGGGCGGTTGAACTTAAAAATCTAAAAGATGAAGGGACCTTCAAAGTTAATGGTCAAAGGCTTAAACCATACATTGATGGACAAAATTTTCAAAGAAGTGTGGAATCTGCCCTCTTGGTAGATCCCATTTACTTTGAAGATTGAGAACATCTCACGTCTTTCTAGCGACGTTAAACACTAGTTGTATCGAGTTTCTCTTCCGTTGTATTTTAATTTCCATTTTATTATTATTTTATTTTTATTTTTCCTTTTGTACATTTATGCATTTTTAAATTAAAAAAAATTAAAAAAAAAAATTGTAAATGAGTAAAGTAGGTTGGTGTTTGATTTTATTTCTATTTTATTATTATTATTTTTGTATATATTTCATGTTAGTTTTGATTTATTCAAAAACATAAATTTTTTTTTATTTTAAAAAAAGTATTAATTAGTATAGGTTGATAAGTGATTTTATTTCAATTTTATTTATTATTATTTTTATTTTTTATCTATTTTTCATTTTAGTGTATATATTCTTTTTAGTTTTGTTTTGTTTTATTTTTTTTTATTTTTTTTATATTTTTAAAAAAAATTGAAAAATTGAAAAAAAAAGAAAAAAGAAAGATCGATCTCCAAAATGGGTGGGAGATCGATCCCATTTTCTTGGCAGAGAACAACAAAAAATTAGGCCAAGTGAATTGATCCCCCGTCGAAAGGGATCGATCCCATTTTACTTGTATTTCTCCCTTCTCATTAAACAGTGAAGGGGACATTTTTTGCCTAAAATTGTCGATCCCTAATCAAAGCAGATCGATCGCACCTTAGCCCTTGAAACCACAAATACATTCCTCTTTTCTGTTGCTTGAAATTCTGCTTCTTCCCCCGAAAATCTCTAAACCCAATTTCATTGTCCAACCCTCACGGTTCGCTATTCTCTTCTCGCGGCTGGTCGTAGTTCTTCTCCGGCGTCGTGGCTGTTTTTTTTCTCCAGCGATCAAGGTTGGTTCTTCAACGGTGATCGCTGTTGGGTTGTGGGTTATTTCCCGGCGATTTTGATTTCGCCGCTCTCTGTCACATCTGGGTCGTCTTTCCGGCGTCGCATCTGAATTCTCTCTAGCGATCGCCGCTGGGCTCTTCTCCGGATCGTGGCTGTTCATCTTTCCGGTGTCGCGGCTATTCGCCGTTCCTTCCGGCGATTAAGATCGGGTTTTTCTCCAGCGATTCCGGCTGGATTCTCTTCAGCGATTTGACTGAATTTTTGCGGCGTCGCTGCTGGGTTGCGTTTCGTTCCGGCGAGCTGGGCCGTTTCTGAATCGCCGGCGACTTTGGCTGGGTCTCGCCGGCTTTTGACTGGGTTTCTTTCTCCAGCGAGCTTCTGGGAATTTCTTCTCCGGATCGTGGTTGGGTTCTCGGGCAAATTTGGCTTCGCCGTTCTATTTTGCTTGTAAAATAAATAATTAAATAATTAAAAACAATTAAATAAAAAAATACATAATAAAAAAAATTAAATAATAAAATAATAAAAACATTAAATAATAAAAAAAATTCAAAAAAAAAAAAAAATGACTTGATGATAAAAATAAAAAATAAAAACTTGCATTGATAAAAATAAATAAATAAATAAAAAAGAAAAGAAAACAAAAATAAATAAAAAATAAATAACAATTAAATTGTTGATTAAAAAAAAAAAAATTTGGGGAAGTATGGTTGCTGAATTTTGTTAGTTGATTTGCAGATTTTACAGTTGTTAAAAATAAACAACAACAAAATAAATAAATTGTAAAAAAAACAATTTTAAAAAAAAAAACCAATTCAGTAGATTTTGCAATAGGGTTTTTATTTATTGATTTATTTCTTTTCAAATAAATAACAAAAAAAAAAAAATTAAAAAAAAAAAATTTTCAAAGTCGCATTTCGTCTTGCTAGCGACATTAAACTTAGCTCATTTTATTTATTTATTTATTTATTACTATTTTTTTTGTAGGTTGTATATGTATGTTCTTTTTCTTTATTTATTTAAAAAAAAAAAAATCAAAAATTGGTGTTACCATTATGCCTCTCTACATGCATGTTCTCATCTTTGTTTCAAGGGCTTCATCTTATATATCTTTGCATCATATTTTATATTGTCTAGAGTGTATGATTCTTATCCCATTTGATATTTGATGTGAGTTGCTAGTGTGGTTTTTCAATAGGTTTTTGAATCCAAGTTTGGGGGAAACCTCTTTTCTACTGGACCATTGCCGGATTTCATAGTCTTTACCATCACGGTATACTCTTTCCATTATTTTTCATTGTTCTCATTGCACATTGAGGATAATGTACAGTTTAAGAATGGGGGTAAGGTCATCATGATTCATTCTATTTAAGTTAAGCTTTAAATGCATGATGAGATTTGAGATGTGTTTGGCAATGATTTCGAACTTTTGAAGTATAGTTCCTTTGAAAAGCAAGTTGTTAGGGTTTAATACTTCTTGTATGCTCTAGGATGCCATTTAGGGGTAAATTTTTAATTTTTGATATCATGTTTGCTCTTGTGGTACACATCATCTTATTGGTTGAAAATGCTTTAAGAGTTGATTCTAAAATTCTACACTTGCACTTGCGCACACTAGCATTCAATTTGTGGGGTACATGCTTAGTTGATTATTATCTTGGTTTATCCCAATTGAGCTAGTATGCTTTGAAAGCTTTCATTCTTGATAAAATGACCTTGCAGAAAAGAAATAAAAGCACTCACCAAAGGTGAGGAACAAAAAAAAAAAAAAAAAATCTGCATTCTTTCAACATGTCAACTGATTAAAAAGGAAGATAAGGAAAAAATGTAAGATGTATGATTAGTTTGAGTTCGTAGCTTAGCCATTCCGAGTCATTACGCCCTTAGGAGTGTCTTTACACTTAATGCCCTAAGACCATCTGGTTTGGGAGTCGTTGGCTCAACGCTTGTTACATGGGGTGATTAGAGAGCTTAAGGAACTTGGACATTGCACATGGTCATATATAAAAATAAAAAAAATTAAAAAAAATGAAATCAATAAAAAAAAAAAGAATTTTGATTAAATAACTAGGTTCATTCAATGTCTTGATGTCTGGTACTATATCTGCATGCTAGTTTGAGGGTAAGGCTATGCCATTACTTTGATTTGCTAGGATAACAACACATTTTGATGCCGGTTCACTCAAAAGGATAACAGAATTGATTCAATTTGCATGATTAATTGATTGATGTGTGGAGGACCATTTTTGCTTACATGATGTTGAAATGTTGATAATAGCTTAGAAATGGCAGAAATTTGCATACTTGAGGTAGTCTACTTTCAACACTTGTTTAATATGTGTCGTTGCTTCTCAAGTAAGAAAGAACTTTTGATGTTTGTGGGTACCATTTCTGGAAACCCTCACGAGACTTCACTCGTCCACTAGGGGTAACCTAGGGGTTTAAAAGGCTTGTTGCATATGCTAAATGCAACCGTGATCCCTACGAAAGTGGTGTTATCTTTATTTGCTTTATTAGTTCATAGTTGTATATATGTTTGTTTCATTTCCATGCTTTAGTTCATTGCTAGGGACTAGCAATATCTAAGTTTGTGGGCATGATAAGTGCTTAAATGTTGCACATTTCAGCACCTAAGTTAAGGTATTTCAGTCTTTTCATCTATCTTAATTTCATGTTTTAGTCCTAATTATATTTATGTGTATTTCAAGGCAATAAAGTTAAAATGAGCTAAAAATGGTCCATTAAAGCCTTTTTGGAGTCAAGCAAAGATATTCAGAAAAAGTTCAGAAAATGACAAAAAGATGTCGTAGCCCATTGCTTGTATAGTGTTTATTCTTCGAAAGCGGTCAATCACGGGCCTTTGATGATGTTCCCAAAGATGAAGAAGCAAACCAATTAGTCCGGAGTCAAAATGGAGCTAAATAAGGCTTAAAGGAAATTTCTAACTCTGGGGGGATCGATCCCCCAGGGTGGAGGATCGATCCCCCAGGATTTGGCAACATTACTGATTTTTTTTTTTTATTGTTTGGGCTTATTTTGTGAACTATTGGGCTTTAATAGGGTTGTTACTTAAGGCCCAGTGAGCTATTAGATTAGGGTTAGTATTTATTTTATTTAGGTGAATATTATTAGATTTTTTTTATTATTATTAAGTTTTAGTATTCTGTATCGATATTTTTATTCTCTCTGGAAAACACGAATAGGAAAAAGTTAGGGTTCTTGAGAAAAGCTCAGAGAAGAAGAAGAGGAGCCAGATGAATCAAAGGATGGGGCTTGTTGACATCTTGCATCCATCAACCATGAGTGGCTGATTCTTCAACTTAGGGTTGGATAAACCCTAAGCATGTAACCTAATTCTTAACTCTTGACTTTTGGGGATTAATTTGTGTAATTTATGTTATAGCCTTGATATATATATATATATTAATTCTTTTATTTGATTGTCTATGTCAATTTCATATTGGCTTTTATGTTTTTGAATGATAATCAATTTCTACACTTGATTTCTTTGTGACTTGAATCTTGTGATGGCTATACATTGTATTAATTAGATGTAATTGTGTTTTGATTTGATGGAAATTGCTTTTATTAGATGGGTTGTACTACAAAATTAGGTTAATGTCTTGTCTAAATAGTTTAATTTCAGGCTTAGTTAGTTTAATTTAAAGTTGATTAATTTAATTGCAATTTAATTCCTAGGTAAGTAGACAATCCATACTAGTGCTTAAAATCCATACTTATTGTCACAATTGCATTACCCTCTAGATTAATGTGTGTTGAAATTGTAACTTAAATTGATGAATCATGCTTTGAATTGGTGAATTACACTACACTTAGTTTAATTGTCATTAGGTAGCTGATTCATGATTGAAATTGATGGTTTATACTTTTTATTGCAATTATTAGCCACATTCTAGATTACACATTTTTATTCCCCAATTAGTTAAAAGTTAATGAGTTAGGGAATGTGCTTAGTGGTGAATCCTACACCCTAAGTCTCTTTCCAATCTTTTATACTCTACTCTTTATTTGCATTATTAAGTTTAAAATTAGTCTAATTACAAAACCAAACCTTTTTAGCAATCACATAAGCACTAAAGTAGAATTCAATTCTGGTAAACCTATAATTGTTTAGATCTCTTGGGACGATCCCTGCTCACTTCATACTCCATAGTATAAGTGTTTAGTGGTTTTATAAATTTTAAAATATGGTGCCCACTTGACATTATTTCTAAACCTAAAGTGTTGTGCACTATTTTGTGCACACGCTCGGGTCGCACCAATGGCCGCTGTCACCTTCTCACCTTCTTGCAACAATTCCCCCACCTTTCTATTTTCTCACATACACACACAGTGACTTTATCTCTTTAGAATTCATTCCATCTTATGCATATCTTAGCACTTCTCTCAACATTTACTTACTCTAAGCAGTGGCACAACCATTACATGTCAATCAAAGTTAGTATGTGTCCACCTATCCTTGCACGGGAAAATAAGGCCTTGCTTGGATTGCATTTCTGAAAACTGTTAAGAACAATTTTCAGATAATCAGAATAGAGAACAATTTTCAGAACAGTTTTTAGATAATCAGAATAGAGAACAATTTTCAATTTTTTCAGATTTCAAACCTGCTTGGTTAAGAAAATTTACAAAATAGTTTTCGTAAAACAAAAACTCATAAAACTACTTGGTTATATGAGTTTTTGAAAATAATTTTCTAAACTAAGAAAATAAATAAAAATATTATTGTACCTCACTCTTTTATTTTTCTAATTTAGGATATTAACTATTAATATATATATATATATATATATATATATATATATATATATATATATATAAGTGTTAGAGGTGAATTCATTTTAGCGAGTATTCTTAACTTAATAAAAGTTACACAAATACAATATATCAAGTTTAATTACAATCCTCTTTTTGCATAACTCCAAAATGGAGGTTCTGTTTAGTGCTTGGGAGCAAGCTGGCGTCCAAAGATCTCTGTGAAGTTATTGAAGTGTCCTTTTGGAGTTATGTAGAAAGAGGATTTTGGAGTCCAAGTTTTGAAGTTTTGGTTAGTACTACTGTGCAAGCTGGTGTTGAAGACATTTTTGTGTCATTTTGAGTTCTATTGTCCTTAAGATAAGGACTTTTGTTTGTATGGTTGTATTTTGTTTCCCCTTTATGGGGCCCCATGTACATTCTTCCTAATCTATGCACAAGCTTACCTTTTAACCAAAAAAAGTTTAATTAAAATTTGACTAAATTTAAATACAATAAAAGTGTTACATGAAACATTATAAATTAAATATAGAAAAAGGTATACCAAAACAAAGTTTTCATAACATAAAACATACTAAATTGTCCCCCACACGAATATAACATAAAGTGACATGCATAGGAAAAAAACGAAAAAAGGCATAAGGGAATTGTTCAATAACACATAAAACCAAATATGTGTTTCAAGTTACATGCAACCAAAAACTAAACCCTGCATTCAGTAACCACCCAAGTCAGTCCAAGCTCTTCAACGAAGCAAACTTCCTGAAAATACTCATCTTACTGAACAATTTTCTATAGTGCAATTCTTTGAACTTTTCAGTTGCCTTCAAATATGTGTCTGTTGGGAAACGTGTTAGTTTTAAAAACTTTTCGAGGGATTTAAATTCATAGATCTTGATTCATTACATAGAGACAAGTTTTATGCAAAAATAAAACATGATGTATCATTTAATTAAAAGATTGAATACTTACATTAAGGTTTGAGTAAACCTTAGATCTCTCCTCTAAAGTGAATGTTCTCACTTATTGTAGATCCCTTAGTAAGATGCATTCTCCTTGGATCTCCATCTTCTTGGTAATTATTTTGCCTTTAGGAGTCACTCATATGCCTCCATGAATGATCTTGGAAAACTAGGCTTGTGGGAGCCTCCATTAGATGAGAACATAAACCCTAATTTTCTAGAGAGAGAAAATATATTCCTTTTTCCTTCTACTAAAAATCACCCCCTAAAATATACATAGACCATGTATATTTATAGGCAACATAAAAATAAAGAAAAGGAAACAACAAATCCTTCTCCATCTCTAATTCATATGTCTCAAATCTAATATGATTCCAATATCAAGTTGGGCTATGAGTGAGAATCCATTGGGCCTATTATTTTATTGGTTACAATGAATTAATAATTGGCCCGGTCCATGGACCCAATTCAATTAATTCATAAATTAATTTCTACTCCACTAAAAGAAATTAATTGAACTCCAATTAAATAATAAATAACCTTTAAGTCAATACTGCACTTTGACCCCTCTATGCATAATTAGTTATCGAATAAATAAAGCCATCAATCCGACTACTTAATTAATATATCTATTTTGGTACCTCTGATTATTTCTGGCTCGATCACAATAAAACATTTGTTTGACAAAAATAATAATTTAAATAAATAAATATATAATAAATCATTTTGTCTAAAAACACACGAAGGCCTTCGAATTTACTTTGTGATCAACCATAATCAATACAAAATAAATACAAGTAGCAATGATGCAAATATTGAAAATATAACCCTCTAACTATTAATTACATAACTACCCAAAGTGTCGGTCTAAGGATCCCGAAGAATCCGCCGAACAAATCAAAGTAATTATTAATTAATAAAAGAGTCTATACTTTTCTCATGCTTAAGAGTCAAATGCCATGACGGTGATAGGGAGTAATTGCATACGACGGCTCTCGCAATATATCTCAACCTAACGCGGATCCAGTTCAAGTCTTAATTAATTATGAGTCCATCCATAATTACCGACTATGAACAATTTATAATTACTATTTATATATCATGCATTAATTGCCATCACATACATATATATAAATATTTCTTGTAATTACATGGACACTATCAATTTCATAGTGAATCGAAACATAATACATTGAATTCACCAATTATATAAATCATAAATATTTCAGATATGTCAGGAACATATGTCACTATAATCCAGATAGGAATTTGCTATGCCAGGGCATATAAATCCCAACAGCTCCCACTTGCCCTCATAGCCAATTCAAATTACACCTAACTCCAATGTTATCCAGATGATGATCAAAATTATTGATCAATGACACCTTTGATAATGGATCAACAAAGTTGTGTTCCAATGTAATGTTCTAACTACAAGTGCATTTTCTTGCCGGACAATATCATGTAGAACATGATACTTCCTCTCAGTGTATCTTGTTCCTCTATGGAACCTTGGGTCATTGGTTTGGACTACTTCTGCACTATTGTCATAACATAGCTCAATAGGCAGGCTAGTATACTCCACAACCTCTAAATCAGTGAGATCAAACTAATAGGCTTCCTTTACCGCCTTTAAGGTTGCAATATATTCCACCTACAGGTTTGAGTCAGCAGTTGAAATCTGCTTAACAATCTACCAACTGATCTCCCTTCCATTAAGTGAACATACACTAAGTCATGAACCTCATAGTATCTACTTCTGATTGAAAATCAGAACTAGCATACCTGACTAGGACCATATCATCACATCCATAAATGAATATGATATCATTGGTTCTCCTTAGGTACTTAATGATATTTTTCACAATAAACCAGTTGTCAAGTCCAGTATTGGACTGATCTCTACTGACTATCCCTACTATGTAGCGGATGTCCTGTTTGGTATAGACCATGGCATATATGAGACTCTCATATGCCGAAACATATTGTTCCAGTCTCATTTGCTCAATCTCCTTTGATAGTCTTGAAAAACTACTTACTAGCGAGAGCCATCCATATCAATAAAGCAAGAACTCATTCTTTGAGTTATGCATACCAAACCTGGTCAAAACTTTATCAATGTAGGATTATTAAGATAAGCCTATTTTCCTTTTAACCTGATCTTGCAAAAGTTTGATCCTAGGAATCTAGCTTACATCCTGAAAATTCTTTATTTAAAAGTAATTGAACAACTACCTCTTTATTGATGACAAAACTTCCACATCATTCTAAATGAGTAGGATGTCATCAATATATATAGAATTAGAAAAATAATGACATTCCCTTGTACACTCATGATTTATTCACTAAGAAATCTTCTGGTATCTTTTTGTAGATTAACTTGCCTTCCATAGGAATCACCCTACTAGAAAGTTCTACAAGATCCCAGAATTTATTAGAATACATAGATTCTAACTCTGATTTCATAGTAACTCACCAAAACGATCTGTATCCACATCGGTTCACGCTTCCATGTAGCTTACTGGGTCCAACTCATGTTTAACAGGGATGTCCATAATGGTCTCACCTAAAAACATGATTCTGTCGAATTGGATGATAATCCTCCCACTACATCAATGTACTGATGCAAGAATCTGTGTAGTAGATGATGCTAACGCATTAATAGGGAATTCATATATTATTCTCAATCTCTATAATAAGTGTGTTCACATGTGGTACATCTGGTACTCATACCAAATTCTCTAACATTATGCTACTAGGTATGTGATTCATAATATGATTCTCCTATAGATAAACAGTGAGTGAAAACAATTAACTTTTATCTTTGAGATCATAAAATAATCCATCCTAGTGACATTTAGAGTAGCTATCAAATCTAGCATGCCTATGATCTGCTTCCAACTTACTTGTCCATATCAAGCGCACATGTGCAAGACTACCCCATATGTGCATATGATTCAAACTAATATTTAGTAAAAAACACAGCTCAACGGTATCCTTGAGACAGACTAAGATGGAATGCAGTTCATAATGCGCATCGATGTCATTAACGCTAAACTCTTAAATGAAAGAGATAATGTAGCATAGCTGATCATAGATCTAACTATGTTAAGTGGAATTCTGTTATTCCTATTTGACACTTAAATACATTTAGCGTCAATTGCGGAAAACTGGTACATAATACCCTCATTGACCATATAGTCTTTGCACTATCCCAAGAAATACTTATATCCTCGATCAGATCGAAGTGTCTTGATAAGTTTACCTAATATGTGTTCCACATCAGTCTTAACCTTCTCAGAAAATACCAAGAGTTTAAGACTTGTGTTGTATCAGATAAACTTATCCAAAACGTGAGTAATCTTGCTTGGATGTTCATAAGACCACACATGTCAGTGTGTACCGACTCCAATTGTCCTTTATGTCTATTTCATCTGGCTGATTAAGCCCTAAGAGTTATCTATCCTTCAAAACAGGGTTCACAAGTTTGGTTTAGGCTCCCCTGCCTTACTAGGTAATTAACCTTCTTTGACCAATCTTTGAATCTTATTTTGATTGATAACAACCCAAAAATAGACATTAAAAATACAATGAGTCAGGAATAACAATTTTTCTCTTAACATTCAATCTAGAAGATGCAACATTAGTTTTTACATCCTGCAGATCTTAAGAGTTTGTGATTATAGTATATTAACCATCTTTCAATGCACCAGAATCAATCGCATATCTATTCAATTTTATAAAACCAGTTTTACAAAATAACAACACAGTTTTTATAAACCAAAAGTGAAATAAGAATGAGATTGCGTTTCACTTCTATGCATAAAGATAGTTCTCTAATACTAATATCCTCATACTCTTTAATTTCAGATGTAATACTCCCACTGACTTAACTACAACCTTGGCATCAGGTCAAAAGATAAATATATATCCATATCATCAAGGCTTCTGGATTCCTGAAATCCTTACAATAAATTGCAAACATGTTTAGTGGCTCCAGAATCTATCCATCAGGAATTAATAGACGCAATCACATAACATGGCTCAATGATTAAATATATATTTTCCTATGCCACGTCATTGCTTAAACAGTTCGTCCTTTAGTGTTTTAGTTAGCGACAAAAGAAACAGTTTTCTTCGCCCTCAACATACACTGCCTTATTTCCTTTAACCTTTTTCGAATACCCATGTTTTGTGCTAGTCTAGTCCTATTATCATCCTTCTTCTTTGCTTTGCCCGTCCACTTGGGCCTAGAAGAAGATGGTATAGACTAGGTTAGATTGATAGGAACGCTCATACTCTTGATTATCCCTTCATCTGTTACCAATTCTATAAGAATATCAGCGAGTGTGAACTCAAACTGATTCCTTATTTAGTTCACTCTAACAGAGTCGAACGAGTTTGGTAACAAGGCAATAATCATGTCAACTTGAAACTTACCACCCAAGTCAGCCTTATTGATCTCCAGCTAATTTTTAAATAATAAACAATCATTTTTCAAAATTCGATTTCATACTGGAGTTCCTTAGGCTATCTTGATGCTATTCAAGTCTGATATAGTACTTTGGCATACTCTCTATCTAATCTCACCAAAATATCTTATTGACATTTAACATGATGCTTGAAGAAAATAAAATAATGTAAATGTTAGATTTGGAGCGTATTCGAGGTAAACTCTAGAATATTGCACCAATTCATCTCATTTGCCTTATTTCACCTATTCAAAGCATTAATGTTCTCTTGGGTATCTTAAAGTAAAAGGATTAGGTTTTAGGAGTAGTAAATACATTTGTACCACCACGTTGTGAATAAAATATCTAAATTCCTTTTCTAGTCATTATAAATGAGGTCCAATATCATAGAATATGTAAGCAAGCAGATAAATGGATTAGACATAATTCATCTGAATATAAATGCATTCATACGATATGCAAGGTGAATTATTAATACTATCATGCATATTTAAAATTAAAATGAGTTTGTTAACCACATAATATAATAAATCTCAATCGAACAAGAGATCATTATCATTATTGGTGAACAATCCCTTTTAATTAATGCGGGTCCCACAACTCTGTAGCATAATAAATCAACCAATCAATATGTCAATAACTTATCCTGTTGGAGGAGTTCATTATTACTATTGTTGAGATTCATTTACTATTAGGCGAGCACTTCCATTAAAATAGTATGTGGGTCCCTTAACCACTGCATGAAAAATTGGATAACCAATACGCCAATAATTTATTCGGTTGGCGAAGTTCATTATTGCTATTGGCAGGCAAATCCCATCATTTCCATATCTCTTAAGACAATGCCTTGTCTATTTATATGAAATGATTTCCGATTATGTTTAGCTTTTCTAAAATCACCTAGTATAGACCACTCCGTTGGGGAGCTAACACTATTGATTTTAGATTGAGTGTATAACGTTATTAATGCTCTAATGAAAAATAAAATATTAAATATCTTGTCATTATAATCTAGACTCTTTAAATCATGCGTAGGGCCTTATTTTTAAAGATCTAATTATAATGAACATTTAATATTATTATTTTTATGAGATAACCATTCTTGTAATATTAAGACTCTTCAAATCATACGTGGAGCCTTATTTTTGAAGACCTAATTACAATGGTGTTAATAACAAAGGCCATGGGGAAATGTATAAAAATCCCCGCTCCCACTCAATTTTTAATCATCCATAATTAGGGTTTTCATTTATTCATTTACATGATATAATGTATGCAAAACGTCTTGATTTTAATCCAATTAAATTTAGAAAATATTTGGACTTAAATGATTCACTAATATTTAATTTGAGGCACACTTCAAAAATAATTTACAAAAATAATTTTTCGTTTCCCAATAAGTGCCCTCTAATTAATTAGTAATCAGATCCAATTAATTTTCATAACTTAATTAATATAAATCAAGCCATTTAAATAAATATCATGGATCCAATGCATGAATAATAATTAATTAACAATTATATATTCCATGCATTTCATACATCGCATAAATAAATAAATGACAGATAAAGCAAATAAAATGGCCAATGGAATCAGCTTTTAACATTTAACTACTCTAACTATCGCGGGAAGATCATCCATCGGCTTGCAAACACCCACATAAGGCTGGTACGCACCAGGAGAAGCAAAACACCACTTGGAACGCGCCTGGAGGGCCCCACACGCGCTCACACGTGCCTGGGGCATGCTGCAGGTGAAGGCACACGCCCCCACGCGCTGGCACGCGCGTGGGGCGCGTGGGACGCGACTCCACGCGCCTGCACGCACGTGGAGGCCATACAACCTTGGCTGGCACGTGTAATGCACGCGCCAGCATATGTCACCTCCTGGCGCGTGTTCCTCACGCGCCAGGCTCACCCCACATGCAACACATCTGATTCCAGCCTCCTCCGACGCCTCTTCTCGCCGCCGGCGATGCTCCGGTCACTGGAAAAACGCCGAAAAATTCCAGAAAAATCAGAAAAATTCCCAGAAAATTAAATTAAGCCTCAAAAAATACTAGAAAAATTCCAAAAAATTCGAAAAAATTCCAGAAAATTACTGAAGCATAATTTAACCCTTTTGGACCTTCTTGAAGCTTCATAGCATCCTTTGATGAATATTACATGGCTTTAAAAATATTTACAACTTGAAATACAATGGGAAAAATAAATTACATCATTGAACCTTCAAACGGCTAAATCAAAGCCTTAATTACATTCATCCAAAGATAAAATTACATTCAATATTCCTATAAGCTTCATCCATGGCCCAACCATACATCATCATTCATTCACAATTATTCATACATCATCATGTATCAATATATATCAACATATTAAATCATACATCAACATATATCAATAAAAATATATATGAATATAATTTTGGATCCATGAATGATGATTTTCATAAAATCATGATCTCTAGTAATGAATCAAACCATGCTCTGATACCACTGTTGGGAAACGTGCTAGTTTTAAAAACTTTTCGAGTGATTTAAATTCATAGATCTTGATTCATTACATAGAGACAAGTTTTATGCAAAAATAAAACATGATGTATTATTTAATTAAAAGATTGAATACTTACATTAAGGTTTGAGTAAACCTTAGATCTCTCCTCTAAAGTGAATGTTCTCACTTATTGTAGATCCCTTAGTAAGATGCATTCTCCTTGGATCTCCATCTTCTTGGTAATTGTTTTGCCTTTAGGAATCACTCATATGCCTCCATGAATGATCTTGGAAAACTAGGCTTGTGGGAGCCTCCATTAGATGAGAACATAAACCCTAATTTTCTAGAGAGAGAAAATATATTCCTTTTTCCTTCTACTAAAAATCACCCCCTAAAATATACATAGACCATGTATATTTATAGGCAACATAAAAATAAAGAAAAGGAAACAACAAATCCTTCTCCATCTCTAATTCATATGTCTCAAATCTAATATGATTCCAATATCAAGTTGGGCTATGAGTGAGAATCCATTGGGCCTATTATTTTATTGGTTACAATGAATTAATAATTGGCCCGGTCCATGGACCCAATTCAATTAATTCATAAATTAATTTCTACTCCACTAAAAGAAATTAATTGAACTCCAATTAAATAATAAATAACCTCTAAGTCAATACTGCACTTTGACCCCTCTATGCATAATTAGTTATCGGATAAATAAAGCCATCAATCCGACTACTTAATTAATATATCTATTTTGGTACCTCTGATTATTTCTGGCTCGATCACAATAAAAATTTGTTTGACAAAAATAATAATTTAAATAAATAAATATATAATAAATCATTTTGTCTAAAAACACACGAAGGCCTTCGAATTTACTTTGTGATCAACCATAATCAATACAAAATAAATACAAGTAGCAATGATGCAAATATTGAAAATATAACCCTCTAACTATTAATTACATAACTACCCAAAGTGTCGGTCTAAGGATCCCGAAGAATCCGTCGAACAAATCAAAGTAATTATTAATTAATAAAAGAGTCTATACTTTTCTCATGCTTAAGAGTCAAATGCCATGACGGTGATAGGGAGTAATTGCATACGACGGCTCTCGCAATATATCTCAACCTAACGCGGATCCAGTTCAAGTCTTAATTAATTATGAGTCCATCCATAATTACCGACTATGAACAATTTATAATTACTATTTATATATCATGCATTAATTGCCATCACATACATATATATAAATATTTCTTGTAATTACATGGACACTATCAATTTCATAGTGAATCGAAACATAATACATTGAATTCACCAATTATATAAATCATAAATATTTCAGATATGTCAGGAACATATGTCACTATAATCCAGATAGGAATTTGCTATGCCAGGGCATATAAATCCCAATAGTGTCATCATCTATCTCATCAAGACCCTCAAGGTATTCAATAGAATTACTTAAAGAGTATACATCTGGGCTAGTTGCCTTTTTAGTATGTTTCATTTTCTTATACGTCTCCGCCTTAGCTAATGAAGCTTCAGTCCTTGGTTTGGAAGCTTCAGTCCTTGCTTTAGAAGCTTTAACAATACAAGCAAGAGTATCACTAATGGAATCTTTTTTAGTCTCCTTTTTTGCACGACGATCAGAGGATGTGGATTTACGACGACGAGGATTATTGTCTTCAAGTAGAATATTATCTGAGTCATCTCGACCTTCAGTAGTTGAACTAACATGGACACCTGTATTCATAAATTGATCCTCCTGCTCTCGTTCTTCGTCTGTATTAAGTGGATCTTGAGTGAATGCATAGTGAAGTTGCCCAGTAGCAGTCAACGTATTAAAAAGAACTCCCAAAAGTTTCTAATTTTCAGAACCTTTTTTGCGAAAACACTTAGCATTGGGATGAGCCTAAATATATATATACATACATACACACACACATATATATATATATATATATATATATATATATATATATATATATAAAGATTGTTAGGAATAACCATGTTTAAATATTAAACTAACTATTGTAAATTAATTAATTAAATATATATGTTACCCGCAAATAGTTTGCCAAGTTTCTTCATTAGTAGTCACAGTGTTTGTTTTCGCATCCCAACTAAACCCAATTGTCTCATTTAGAAGTGCTGAAAACTTACGATGCTTTGTTTGTAATCGATTAAATTTTTGCTTTAGTTGCTTCACATTATAAGCGTGGTTAGTCTTTTTTCAGAACTCATCTACAATCTTTTTCTAACACTCAGAAGTAAATATCCCAGATGGCATGTTCCCCTTGTTAACCTCCTTAACCATTATATCAACAAAATATCTCTCTAAATGTGTAAACCATAGAGCTGACTCCTCAACGTTAGCAATTTGAGATGTCATCCTTTATTTGTGCATTAGGCAAAGAATTACAAGTAATAAAAAATTTTCACACTACTCAAATATATATCAAACCCATAAAGTACTGAATAACAAGCCAATATATATATATATTGGGAAAACTACACTTAAGTAGAGTTAGGGGTTCTAAATTACAAAGTGGTCTATTTTTTAAGTCTAGTTTTCGCCTTGATCGAATTAGGAAAAATAATTACATTTAGATAAATAATTATTATTTAGGTCTAAAATGTCCTTAAACTCTTATTCTAAAATACTAAATTGTCCTCGTAAAATAATATAATCTCTTCACTCAATTAATTGATTTCTGTACGATTGAAGGGGAGGGTTTGCGTGAGTGAAGAAAATCCAGGAGATCATACAGGATGAAATCAAATTCATTTGCAACATGATACAAAACTTGATTTAATTTACACGGTATACTCTATCTCTCTCTCTCTCTCTATATATATATATATATTCAATTTACATGTTTATACATATAGTTTTAGGTCTTCTCTATCTATAGAATAATCTTTTCATTTTTTAAAGCAAGAGGCTTTGTTTATAAAGATGGTAATTTAAGACGTATATGTTATATGTATTTAAGGAAAAATTGGGTGCAAATCAGTTGTTTGATTAAATGCCCAATTGAAGAAACTAAACATTCTTTGAAATCATTAAATCTTATTAAGAGAATATGACTTACTGGTGTATGCAATTAAGATGTATATGTTGCGTGTATTTGAGGAGAAATTGTGTGCAAATCAGTTGTTTGATTAAATGTCCAATTGAAGAAACTAAACATTCTTTGAAATTATTAAATCTTATTAACAAAATATGACTTACTGGTGCATGGAATAGCTCTTTTCATGACTTTATAGTAAAGATAATCATTTTCTTGATAGTGAAAGACAAGTACAATAGATAGAAATAACATACATTTTGTGTTCTTAACAAAACAATATAAGTTTCTCTTGGTGGGTTTATTTTTTTGAATTTTTTTCTTTATGAACCTGGTCTATACAGACATACTATCACTTTGAACAGATTATATGGATATTTTTGTTTAATATTCTCATTTTCTGTTACTGTACTTTGAACCTTTTATCGTATAGTGTAATCTATTTTTAGGCTATACATTGGACTTTATACATTTGACTTAACGTCACTAATCCTATGAAATAAATAAATGATCATAGTTGTATTCCGTGAGGATCCATGATAGACATTGAAGCTAATTTTGGGATATAGAGAATTGGGTTTGTGGTCAAATGTTTTGCTATGACTTATTAATTTTACTTTGGTTTTTGGTTTGAAGGGTTTGTTGGTGTTTTTAGTAATTGGATTCTTGTTTTTGTTTTGTTTGCATTAAATGTATATTAGTAGAAAATCTGGTGACTGAATGTTGTTTTTCCTTTCTTTCTTCTTCTTTTTTTATTTTTATTTTTATTTTTTTTTATTATTGTGATTATGATGGTAGAGAACCTTGAATTAGATATGGAAAGAGAAGTCAGAGATGTTGTTTGTTTTTATTGCTATGGTGGAGAAAAAATAAAAGAAAATAGTAGCATTATGTATATAGGTAGTGTTAAGGCGACTATTGTTATAAAGACGAATATGACGTATGATGCCTTCAAAGAAATATTGTGCCAACAATTTTCAATTGATTTTCATAGGAAAGTAATATGGTATACTAGCAAAACAGACAAGACAGAACTTTTGCGATTGTCCAATGATCTTAGTATGAAGGCAATGTTTCTAGTAATTGACGACACAATTAATGTTTTATATTGATGATGGAATGGTTGCTGGGCTAAAATCCTTTCGTAATCATATTGCCTTGAGGTAATTCATGATCCTACTAAAAATTAATATGCTTTTTATTTTATTTTATTTTTTAAAAGTAAATAATATTTTATTATTCTTATACTGTGAATGTTATGTAGGATAATAAATGAAGACCGTGACAAATCTTAGTTGTTGAGCAATAACATCGTTGGCACCATTATGCAAGAATCTGATTATGACCTGTGTCAAAATACTTGTAGACATGTTCCAAAACTTAAAAGGGAAGGACAATTATTTGAAAGCTCAAACGCCTTTAAAGAGGCAATTACTCTATTTGTTTTCACAAATCATTTTGCTTTCAAGTACATGAATAATAGTCGTGCATATTATAGGATCAAGTGCAAGGTTGACAACTGTTCATGGAAATTAACAGCTGGATGTGAAGGGGAATCAGATGTGGTAAGGGTGAAAAGATTTTAAAATGTTCAGATGTATACTATACAAGATGTAAGTAACTTCAAGCCAATTGTACGTTCAAAGGAGTTGGGAAGAATTGTGATGAATAAGATTCGAGAAACCCCTTCATATTTGCCCAACCAAATTGGCAAAGATTTTGAGAATGAATTCACAATTAAAATAAATTACATACAATCTTGGAGAACAAAAGGAGCATGCAAAAGAGGCCATTGATGGGAGTCCAAAGGATAGTTATAAGTTGGTTCGTTGGATGTGTCAACAACTGAAGGAATCTATGTCGGGCACTATTGCTGAATGAACATGCATAGAAGAAGGAAGATTTAAGCAATTATTTGTATCACATCGATGCTCGATAAAAGGCTTTGAAGTCGGTTGTAGGCCTATTTTATCGATTGATGCTTGCCACTTAAGTGGCAATTACAAGGGCACATTACTTGGTGCCACTGGTTGTGATGCTGATGATGGGTTGTATCCTTTGGCCTATGCTATAGTTTCTGGGGAAACTGATGAAGATTGGTTGTGGTTCTTACAAAAAGTGAAGCAAATCATAGGAGATCGCGTTGTAACTATCATGACTTATAGACATCCAAGCCTAATAAGTGGGATAAGAGATGTCTTTGGTTCACAATGTCACTCATGGTGTCTTCGGCACCTAATGGAGAATTTTACCAAATTTATGAACAGTAAGAGTAGTTTGAAAATAAGGGGTGGATCTAAGGATACAGTAAAGGAGTTACTTAATAATATTGCTTATGCAAGAACAACAGATACATATGAAAAAACATTACAAAAAATGGCTGGCTTCGGATGGAGTTGCATGATTGGGTGTTAGGAAATGGACCTGAATATTGGGCCAATACTCTTTTTCAGTTGTCGCGCTGGGATACCTTGTACACAAACCAAGCAGAATCATTTAATGGTTAGGTTAAAGAGCAAAAACTACTGCCGATTATGAGGTTAATGGATGGTACTAACTGAATTTTTATACAGAAACAAGTTAGAAACTGAAAGGTGGTAAAATCTAGTTGGACCGAATGTTGAAGATAAAATGAAGAAGAAACAACTAGCTTCACATGGTTTTTTATGCATGCCATGTGGTCATACAGAGTGTATAGTTTATGACTTAAAGAAATCGGGGTTTAAGGTTGTATTAAAAAAAAAATCGTTTTGTAGTTGTATGGAATGGACTATGACTGGTATCCCATTTGCACACACATGTTGTGCTATAGAGGCATACTCTCTTAATATTTATGACATGGTTGATCTATATTTAAGGGTTGAAAAGCAACAAGCAATGTATGAGGAAGTTATGTCAGCAGTTCCAGCCCATGACATGCCACTTTCGGATGAAATTGATAGCACAATGTCATTATCCATTAAGGTGTTGAACAATGAGTTTGCATCTAGTTCTCTTAGGCCTCCATCTGTTAGGTGCCCTCCTAGTAGGCCTCGTACAAAACGGATTGAGTCACAATTTTAGGACAACAAAATTACTTTACATTGTTCTTGATGTTGTGGACCAGGACACAACCGGCGGAATTGCAAAGCACCACTGCCAGGATAAGTTATTGGTCGTTGATCATTTCTCTTCAAAAAGCATGTCACTTGTTTGAATTTACTGAATTGAATTTTTTAAGGTGTTTAAATTATGATGAATAATTGCGCTTGTCACTTTTTAAAGTTATCATTATCAACTATCTAATTCATTTTTACTTGTTTAATTTGGTTCTTAATTTGTTAGAATTAGTTTTACTTTTAAATTTTACCAAAATGGAATAATGGATTTGTTCCCTTAGAAAATAGTCAACTTGCCTAACATAATAATCCTTTTGTTGAAAGCACACAACCTTTTTACTTCAGCAATCAATCTATGTTGGCTTCTCATTTTCTAATGAACAAACTAGTGTAATAATAAGAAAATACAATAATATAAGCTTGAGACTGAAAAATCTACATAACAAGGGATAAACTAAAGAGAAAATCTACAGCTTGGCCTCTCAATTTCTTTATGTTATTAGCTTTATTGAAAGAAAATCTTGTCAATTGGTATATATAGGTAGTTAATTTGGATATGATTTATGATCTTTAATCTGATGTATTATATTGTCCTCTCTGGATGTCCATTGAAGTTTACACTTTATTTTTTTCAGATTGTGGCTCTAATGTCAAGGAGCAAATGTATGCATAAAGTGTTTTGGATAAGTTATTATCAGCTAAAGAGGCTATTGCAGATGGAGAACATTTTGAATTATTCAATCAGTTTTTTTGTTGATGGAGGGCTTGAAGAATCTTCAGATTGTTATTAGGTTGAAGGGATTCATGGATCCTAATTTAGAAGAGGATTTACCCTTTAAGTGATGCTATGTGTTTGGCTCCTAGCCAAGGCCTGCGTGAAGGACCCCTTACCCACTATGAACGACTTTTTGAGGGCTCTTTCAAGAATTTTTAAAATATTTTCATCTTTTTATTTCTCGTTATCACAAACAAAGCAGGGCAAACAATTGTAGTTTGAACAAATTTTTATGTTTATGGGTGCCATTATATTCATTATATAATTTGTTTAGTTTTCTAATGTGCAATGATCATCAAGAATTATCATTTTTCCACTCGTATGAATATCTAACGTATAAAAATTGTGAATTATCCTTCTTCCTTTTGTATGAAGGACTATCCTACTGAAATGGCCACAGTGATACAGGCAATTACAATATTGTAACAAGTGGCAGTTTTTTTAGCCTAAAGCACATTGCCTCATGCAGCTGTGACCCTGCTGTTGCCACTTCCCCATTTTAGTTGCTTCTAGTCCACACCTTCCTACAACATTCCTCAAGGAATATATATATATAACAATTTTTCTTTTCTTTTTACATTTGATTGCTCAAAATGTTTAACATTTCATCTTGGTTTTGCATTCACCAATGATGGGACTGATGTCTTTTTCAGTTGAGATTCAGCATGTGTAATATTCTGACGCACATTTCACCTAAATTTGTCCATCTTTGAAGAGAATTGCCCGTAAGTCCCATCAAACGAAAGCCTCCATTGTTATGTATGAGTCATGTGGCATCTTCATCTTCAATGTAAGCCAAGAGGTTGTACGTAGTTCATATGACACTTTTGTCTGAATGACTCTGTAAACATCGCTGAGGAGAACTTTCGAAGTATTGGTTACAAGAGGCTTCCGATTAATCCATTGAGAGACTCGGTGATATTTGTGTGACAATATCTTCGAAAGCTAATTCTGAAGGAGATGAGTAAGGATTCAAAGGAACATGACCTATCAAAACAAATTATTAGCCCAAAAGAGGAGATGTGTACAAACTATAAACCCTAGCGCTTTACTGAAAATTCACATTCACTCTTGCAAAAAACCCACCACAAAAGTTGATCTATTTCGTATGCTTAAACAAACATATCACGTTGTCTGAAAATATACAAGAAGGTAGAAAGCATTAATTTTTGAAAAAGAAGAAGAAAGAAGATAGATAGGATTGTCATTGGCTTTGAAAATTCTCAACAAACTCATTAATGAATTATTATATTTAAGAAAGATATTTTAATGTTTTGAAATGAAAGCTTAGAGGGCATTTTAGACATAAATATGAATTTTCAATGTATGCATAATTATTTTACCTAATTCGACTAAAGTGAAAACTTGACTTTAAAAATAGACCACTTTGTAATTTAGAATCCCTAACACTACTTAAGTGTAGTTTTCCATAAATTTTTTTTGTCTTGTTAGACCTTCAACTTCAAGAAATGGACCTTCAACTTCAATCTTTATCACCTTGTATATATTATTCTTATGTATGATTGATATTCAATTATTCATGGATTCCCCATTTTTTTTGGATTTGTTTGCCTCTTAATTTATTATGTTTTAATAGGACTTGTAATTTAAATTGGGACCAATGTTATGCATAAACATGAGCATGAACAGATAAATAAGGTATTTCAAATATTATCTTTAATGTGGTTAACTATTCTCTACTCTAAAATTATAAGTTATTAATTAAAAAAAATGTAATAGAAGCATTTCGTAAAATGCCATAGGTCTAGTGAGCTAGTTTTACTGAGCTCTACTTATACCATGCACCAAACCAAATGAGGAGCTGATGACCAGTTTTTCAGCATACTCTTTAGACAAAATTCTTTTAGAGTATACTTCTAAGTGAACTTACAGCAACTAATCTCAAATCTGTAGTTGGTGAAACTTAAAATAGCGAAGGAAGGTAAACACCAAAAGACTTGCCCTCATAAAATGAAGGGTAAAGTGCAAAAAAAATCCCTGAATTATTGGCTTTTTCCAACTAACCCCCCTAAACTAAAGATTGCCCCCATAAACTATTGATTTGTTACAATTAAGGACAAACCCATCACAAAAAACTATTTAACCTTTTGTTATTAAATTTGTCATTTCTTATTAAATTATTTATTATTATATTTTCTCTTATTTAAATATTAATTATACCATTTACCTTAATTTTTTAATTAATATCAATTGATTATGAAAATGGAAAAAAAAAATAAATTTGTAGCTATTATTTTCTAAAATGATTAACTTATTATAATAAAACTTATTATACTCACTTTAAAAAAAATTAGTATACAAAAATATTTTCTTTTTCAAACAATACTCATTAAAAAATAATAAATTACATAAATAAAAAATAACTTCTTTTTAATGCAATATATTCATGAAAATAATAAATTATTTAAAAAGTTTCAAAATTTTCTATTTAAGATTTTTATTTAAATAATTAATTTAAAAAATTAACGGCAAACTTATGTAAATTCAATAGAGAATATTTCATCAAATTAGTATAAATTTTTTTCATAATTTATTTTAACAAGAAAAATATATCAAGTGTAATTCAATAAGAAAGGGTGTTATGGTCATTTAATGTGAAATAGGTAAAACAATGGGCTATTTTGCAACTAAATCTGATAGTTTAGGAGGTTTTATGCACAAAACATAGTTCAAGGGGGTTATTTGCAAATTTAGACATAGTTGAGGGTGTTTTTTTGCACTTTACTCTAAAAATGAATCCTGATAAGAATTTAAGAGTCAAATTTATCGTCTTTCTTGATGAAACCTATCTTCAACTAGAGCAACTGTATTCATCTATCCTCACTAATTTAAAATGATGTTCTTAGGAGAGACACCCCTTAAACTACAATTAATAAGGAGGTAGGATTGTAGGATGATATGTGTGTTTCAGTCTAGAGCTTCCTCAAAAATCTAAGATAATCCACCTCTGAACATAATTTCTAATCCAAATTGATAATGCTAATCCAACCATTAAAAATCAAACAAGCTTTAAATATACAGAAACACTAGTAAAATATCTTATACAAAAAAAAAAAAAAAAATCAGTAAGAATCAAACAAGCTTTAATATGATAGTACTTATATCTTGGGAAAACCATTATTTTTTTAGCAACTAGGAATCTGTTAGGAGCTCAATTTCATAGTTTTGGCCACTACATAATGCAAGAGAACTATATATATATATATATATATATATATATATATATATATATATATTGTGATTGAAGATTACTTTTGCATTCTGTAATTTAATTGATGTTCATCACCATAACCTTATCAACCTTTGGATGGACCCATAAAAAATATGAGTTTTGTAGAAGGACACAAGTATCAGCAATATTCATGAATCTAGGGAACCTTTGCTGACTTAATTATTATCTAAAAGTAATGCTCAGAAAATTCATGGGTTGTCTCCAATAAAAAGTAAAATCATGACTCAAAATTGTAATAAAAAGTATATCAAATTTAAGGTAATGAGGTTAAAGATATTGAATATGAAAATTGCATTTTGGAATTCGGATTGTTCTCCCTCAGGGACTGTTTATTTGAGGGAGTGGAAATTGAGGCAAAGGGGACTATATATATATATATATATACATATATATATGTAGACGAATATATACATACACATATCAAATCCCTAAACTGATGAAAATCAAATCCCTAAACTGATAACCAAATCCCTAAACTGAAAATCAAATCCACAACAAAACTCACACATCCAACAAAATCCATAATCAAATCTGCAACCAAACTCATTCAACCAACCAAATCTATAACCAAATTCATTCAGAAAACAAAATCCATAACCACAAAAACTTGCTACAAAAACAAGAGTGTGATTTGTGTTTACCTCAAAAAAATATGAGCAAGAGTCTGGATGTAGAGGAAAAAAGTGCAGCGATCTTGTAGAGAGAAGCGGTAGAGAGGAGAGAGAAGCCGTAGAAAGGAACGAGATGCCCTGGAGAGAAGAGAGGTGTTGCAGAGCCGTTTTAGAGGAGGAGGCATAAAAGGCTATTATGTCCGAGATAGGGTTAAAAGATGCCGCTTCCTTTTTTTAAGTGGAGAACAGTGTTCTCCGCATATTTCTCCGTGTTTTCACTTTGTTTTAGAAACTCCCAAAACAACATCTTCTTGTTCTCATAAAACTGATACTCAACCAACTCAATTTTGTAAAAATAGTTTTTATAAAACAAGTTCCAAGTAGACTAAAAAATTGAAGAACGGTTTTTTGTAACTTCACATGATTTGGAATGATTTTCATAACAAACTGATCAATAATTGTGATTTTTAATCAGATGGTGATAAGTGTGCTTTCATGGAGAAATTTTTGGACATCAGATTACTAAAAATTTAGTACTCCAATCAATAACCATGAAAAAGTGGATAGCCTAATTGGACATCATAATAGGAATTTTAATGGACATTTTTGTAATTTAAAATGAGTCTTAGGGGTAATTTTGTCATTTTATAAATAAAATATAATTTTTTCAAGTCAACAACAAGTCAAAGGGTAGCATAGTCATTTTCCATGTAAAAAACAATCTAACAGCCCTGAAAAGTAACATTTGGGATGTAAGTGAAATACAAATCAACTCTTCAGAATGTGAGTGCAAATTAAACCAAAATATCCATTTATGTGAGATTTGACCTAACCTGAAGGAGTGTCGGTGTAATTTGCCCTTATTTATAAAGAGTTGCAATTACCCCCTTTGACTGACCGATGTCCCACTTTTTTCTTTTAAATACATGGCACATTAATTAATTATTTTTGACAAAATTATCCTTACAAATGCTCAATATACCACTTCTAATTGATATATATATATATATCCTTGACAGATGATATTTTATGGAATTTCTCCATTATTCATGGAGAACAATATTATGGACTAATTCAACATAGATAAATATTATAAATAAGTTGATTTTAATTTTTTTTTAGTTTTTGATACGGAATATTCTACCGGCTAGGAAGTCCAAGCGACATGTAGTCTAAGAGGTTGAATAAACTGCAAGTGGTAAAGATAAAGATGATTATTCTTTCTGATAACTTTCAATACATGATGAAAAAGTCAAGAGAAGTAGTTATCTAGGTAAATACTACCATTAACTCTCCTATAAAAGGAGAGGTCGGGCAACTCAAAAGGTATGACACAAATCCCTAAGAAAGTCCTTTCACCTTCTTTCCACCCTCCTAATCTAGCACTGACTTGATCGTCTGAGGCTCTTAGGCCGGTACCACAATGTGCCATTCGATCACATTTCTCATTCTTTTTAAAGTACGAAGTCATTTCGGGTCACGAAATCTTACAATAATAGTTGGCACTATATGTGGAAACTTTTGCAATGGTTCTCGAGTTGCGATTTGGAACTCAAGCACCATGGGGGAGGTCAGCAGTTAGATAGTGGTCGCCAGTCACACCATGATGGCAGTAACCAGTCAGATGGTGGACACTAATTATACCATGGCGACCACCAGTCGGATGGTGGTGACTAATCACACCACGATGGAAATCACCAGTTACACCATGACGGTGGTCACCAATCACACCATGATAGTGATCACCACTCAGACGATAGTCACCAGTCATACCATGACTGAGGTTAACCGTCACGCCATGATAGCAGTCGCCATAGCCAATTCTATCGTGGGAGACACCGTTAACGCGATACCCAATCCCATGCCAGGAAAGATTGGTCGATGCATTCTTCTCGTTATGAGAATGCGCCTAAGCGTATTCCAAACGACGGGGAACGTATCGCAGTGTTGGAACAACATATTCATAACCTTAGTCAATGAATAAATCAACTAGTCCAAAAAAATGCGACAATTATGCAACACTTGGATATCCCTACCGTATGTGCCAAAGGCAATGGCGATGCTGACAAAGCAGAGCATAGCCAAGCGGGAGACCGATAAAGAAAGCTGCATACTTCCACACCTTGACACCAAGAGGATGTGTCTTATGTTGAGGAATGCACTGAAGCTACCTGTGTGGACCAATATGCATAAAATAAAACACATAGCAAGATACAATGGCATATGTGTCACATAAGAGATGCTTTTAAACACGTAAGTATATAAACACATAAACATGTGAACACATCAAATCATGTCAACAAGAAGCATGAAACAAACCCAAAACCCATTGTCCTAAGGTTTTCGAACCTCAAGTTCTGATACCACTTGTGACGGTCCAAATTTTAAAGAACCCGGTGCGTCAGTGAGTAACCCGAAAACTAACCCAATAACGAGTCTGAAACATGGAAGCAACAAAATAGAAAAGGTTTCTAGAGTTGGACACCACCTCTAAGATGGCTAAGTGACCTCCTAAGAGATCACGAGACTCAAAAAGAAGCAAATGCAGAAGTTATGGTTTAAAACGGTCAAAGATCCTACTGGGGGTAAAATGGTCATTTCAAATAAAATGGATGCTATCGTGTATACCATTGGATAGATAACGAGAAATTAATAAACTTTGACTCAAAAATCACTTGATTTTGAGTTAAAACGAATAAGATATGAATTTCTGAAATTTAACAAAAAAAATTGCCAGAATGTGCCTGGTACGATTGATTTGGTTGCAAGTAGTTTTTTTCTCTCGAAAACATATGACTTTTAAGGCTAAAACGGGACTTTTTGGAAAAGGTTTGTGAAGAAAGCCCCCCCCCCCCCCCCCCCCCCCCCCCAACCCCAATAAATGAGTCCTCTGATCAACCATGGTCCAAACAAAGAATAAAATGTAACGTAAAATGACCAAAATGCCCATGAGTGCAAGGTATGTCAAGAAGAAAAAACATTTGGCTACGAGTAGTTATTTGTCAAAAATGCTTGATTTTTAGGGCTAAAACAGGGCTTTTTGGAAAAAGTTTGTGAAGCAACCCCTCCAAAAAATGAGTTATCTAATCAACCATGGTCCAAACCAAATATGAAATGCAATGAAAATTTATCAAAATGCCCACAGGATTAGACTACGTCAAAGAGATAAAAACATATTATAAAATGACATACATTCCATACATTAAAAGTTTTTGGCCCTTGGCCTCATTACATATAAGATAAAGTAGCATGAAAATAGGGTACTTAAGTACATATTATACAACCAAAAGGAAGTAAGGCATGCTTCTAAATAAGTTATACATTTACAACTTCAAAAGAGCTATATCATGCCAACATTTGCATGTCAAAATACACAAAAGATATCCAAATAAAACTCAAGCCAAGCTAGGGATATTGTGCATCAAAAAAGAGAGTTTCCTTTCCTGAAAAATAAATATCAACAAGGGTGAGTAAACGAGTTACTCAGTAGGATGATTTCTGCGTATACCCTAAAGTTTCAATGGTTTTTGCAAGTGTAATATAAACCAAACACATGTGGATCATGCCTCCTAGCGTCTAGTTCCAAGAGAAAGCTAATGGATCATCCTAAAGCTAACTTTGAAACATTTTAAAAGCAATCCACAACAAGTAATGCAAGTAAACAATATTAGAAACACCAATGCCAACAATAAGTTACAACTACTTAGGATTGTCAACTTGAAATAAAATGCAAAATCAAGCAATAGTAATATACTTGCAAGAACAACTACCACAAAACTAGTAGGATAACAAAGTTTATACCACTCCAAGGACTATAACTCAACACACACAGACTCCGTTATAATGTAACTCACGTATGTGACTCTATGATGCAATGTGATATAATGCCGGATATCTTATATGATTAAACGAATGGTGCACTTCCGTACCCCACTGGCCAAGTGTGATTAGGGATTTTCAGCCCTTGGACTCGATGTCCACTTCTCAAGTTCGGATAGCGTGACGGCCTGTAATACCCCTAATTTTAAAAGGATAGTCTCGGCATTTTAATTTTTTATCTTTTATTGCATTTTTATTTATGTGCTTGTTTAAATGGTTATTTGTTTACTTATTGAATTATTATTTTAATTATTTGAATTATTGAATTATTGTTTTAATTATCTGAATTATTGAATAGTGGTTAATTATCTGAATATTGAATTGTGGTTTTAATTATTTGAATTATTGAATAAATGTTTTAAATGATTGTTTTTTTACTTATGGGTATTAATTACACTAATGGATTTAAGTTGGTAATTTAGTTATATAAATAAGTTAAGAGGAGGATGTAGGGTTTTAGGTTTCATGGTTGGGCCGACTAGAGTTTTAGTTAGATTCTCTAGTTATATAGGGATTAGGGTTTATTATTCTGAGCATATAAATATGACATTACTGTGGTTTAGGGTTGGAGATAACTTAAACTGTAATTTCTGTAAAACAGAGAGACAGTGAGATACAGAGAGAAACAGAGAGAGATAGGAGAGGAAGGCTAGGTTGGACCAAGGAGGAGGAAGGAGAGGTTGCTCGTAGGTGAAACCAAGAGCAATAGAGGTGGAACATCAGTAGGGGATTTTGTCGGAAAATTCAGAGACGGTGGATTAGAGTTTCAAAACTGAAACTCAAGGCAAGTCTCTGTTCTACTCTTTCCCTTTAATCTGTGTTCCGTGCATGCCTAGGGAAACTCCAGGAAATTTAAGTTATTAAAATCAACCATGTATACATGTTAAAACTTGAATTGCAGTATGTTAATTCTATGTGTATATGTTTGATTTATGTTTAAAGTTTATTGCATGTTTTACGATTTTAACTTGCTTAAATTATGTATAAAGAACCAAAATAATGTTTAGGGTTGATTGGGACGTAAAACTGTACCATTAGTAACCTTAACGGAGGAGAACAGAGTCATTAGAGTCGAAGAAGAGATAGACTGCGAGACTTCATGTTGACATTTATAGGCTAGATGTCAACCGATTTAGAGAAACCAATTGACATCTGAAATTTTACATCAACCGGTTTGTCTAAACCGGTTGACACTTGGTAATTTTACATCAACCGGTTTGTGTAAACCGGTTGACACTTGGAAACTTTACATTAACCGGTTTGGGTAAACCGGTTGACACTTGGAAACTTTACATCAATCGGTTTGTGTAAACCGGTTGACACCTAGAGAGAAAACATCAACTGGTTTGGGAAATTTGTCAACAATTTGGTCCAGTGTTATGTTGTTCATGTAGAACGCATTTGGGGTTATTTAATTAACATCAGAGTATGTTAATTAGCCCAATAACTTATTGGATTACATAATATACCTAGATATGCTAAGTATGGGATTTAATTAACTAAAAAGTTAGTTAGTGGATGTGTACTAAACTGTTTTAAGTTTTAAAAAAAAACTTGAGGTTAAATAGTTTAATTTTGCTATGGAGATTAAATTAGTATTTTTGATATGCATAATTAAAGTCTTTATGCTAACGGATGTATCAGTAGGGAAGTTTAAACAACTTTGCATGCTGTTAACGAATGGAAGGAAATTAGTTGCTTAATTTTAATTTGGCGATTTAACGGATTATAGCATGATTATAAATCTTGTTTTGGATGCATAATAGGGTCATTTATTTGTCAGACTTGATCTGTGCATACTCTGGATTAATTGTTGAACTATTAAACTCTGTTCTGCAATTGCATGGATTATTGTTTTGGTTATTAATTACTGAACTGTTAAACTATATTCTGTCAATTACATGGATTTATGTGTTAGATTTTTAATTGCTGAATTATGATATTAAATTCGGTCAATTATATGGATGTTGTGGATTGTATGCATCGGTATGGGACGGTGGCATATTAGGGATGGATTAGTTCAAATACTAAGTCCTACCTAATTTGGATTGGGGTATGGATTAACCTCAAAGGTTAAATCCTACTCATATTTGTGCCATGTCAATAAAATAATTGAATGACCTACTTTGGTTTCAGGATGGATTGTTTTACATATATCAGACTACTATACAGATGGATGATATTTTGTATTAGGAGCATGCAGACTTTATATATTTATGATATGGTGCCATGGTATGAGCTTGAGTCTCAGGACCATGGTTAGGGTGCGTATATCGCCTAGGATGGATAACTGGACAGTAGTTGCTATTCCCTGGTAGGTCTAGGTACACATGACCACATTATGTGCGATTTGCATAGTATCTCTACTCAGGCTGAGACAGACCTATTGGACTAGTGAGCGTCCTATAGTGTGTACTTATACATATATGGACTACTCTAGATATTATTGAGTCTATCTAGGATGTATCTACGTATCGGATTCCTGTTTGGATCGTAGTAGAATAGGACTTGCATGTGGGCTTGACCCACTCTCTTATTTTCCAGGTGCTCGTCAGTTCCAGGGTTAGAGCTTGGTCGTGCAGAGCAGATACAGACTTCCATTCCACCGACTACGTAGGACGGCACCCTTGTTAGCTTTGGATTTTGATTACAGTTATTTTATTTTACAGTTGGGATTTTTTTATTAAGGGTCCACTAGATGGATTCCCGAGTTGTTAAATAGTTGGAGGTTTTGGATTAATGGATTTGAACAATTATATTTTGAGGATTTTCAATTAGAATTCTTTTCAGCCATTTTTATTTATTTTCTTATTATTTCAACTTGTATTCTGTGTTCATTAAATATTAATTATTTGATAATTTCCCTCGGGTTTGAGCTTGTGCTTGATCAACCCGTGTCTCGGATCTGAGGGGTATCGCAGTTGGTATCAGAGCACTCCAGGTTCAAGTGTCTCTAGGATTCTATCGTACAAGACTTTTGCGTAGCGTTTTCTCTTGATTAGAGCTTAAGTTTAGGATTCATTGTATTCCTTTACGGTTCGGTTTAATTGTACTGATGTCTGTCTCTCTGTGTTGACAGAATGGTTAACGCTAGAACCAGATGGAACAATCAGCGACGAAGGGAAGCGGCTCACAGGCAGCTTCAAGAGGATGATGGTCAGTTCTATGAGGAGCAGGAGGAAGTTCAGCAGACTCGGGATCAGGGAGGAGATCCAGAGTGTCCTCCTCACATCAACGACCTTATTGCTCGGGCTATAGAAGCAGGGGTAACAGGTGCACTTCGGAATCAGCCTCAGGTACAGCCGGCATCATTACTAGCCTTAGTGGTTCAGACTGATACTTGTGAGAAGGCCAGGAGTTCTTTCACAAAAGGGAGCCCACCTGAGTTCACAGACTCCACCAATGCGAAAACAGCTCACTGATGAGTGTTGAAAAGTGCGTATTTAAACCCCTTAAGCTTAGGTATTCTAGAACTTTTATCTATCTTATTTTACCGTTTTTTATTGATTTCGTGTTATTTCCATTTTCAGGTACTTATCCCCAAAACAAGTTAACTCAGCCAAATAAGAGGATAATTGAAGCAATTCTAGGATGAATCAAAGAAAGGAGCAAAGTAGAGCAAAATGAAGCAAAGCGTGGAATTTCAATAACTTCGATCGATCTCAAGAAAAGTTCGATTGATCCAACTTTCATCGATCTCAGCACTTCAAGATGGATCTGAGCCATGTTTGTTCCTATTCAGAGATCCCAAAAGTTTGATCGATCCAACTTCCTTCTCTGATCGATCGAACATTTTTGTCCTTATCCAAATGATTGATCTTATCCAGTTGTACCACCCTCCCAACCGCTTTTGTCTTTTTTCCCAAAAATATCTTCAAAATATCTCAGATTTGTCTTTATCCAAAAAAGCGCCGCCATTAAGGATCGATCCAGCCTAAGTTCGATAGATCTCAGCCATGTTCGATCGATCCAAGTCCAAGGTTCGATCGATCGAACTTTCTCCAGTGCGAAAAAGTTAAATTTCCAGCTCACGAAAGTTGTCCTTTATCCAATCATTGGGGAATTTTTGTTGTACGACCCCAGCTCATTTTTGGTGTCATTTGACTTATGTATATAAGGATAAGGATTACTTTTTACATCATATCATATCATACCTTGTAGAATTCTTAGGGAGGAAACAAAAGGAGCGGAGGAGGCTAGAGACACCATTGGAGACTCTTCATCAACCAAGGAGCAGATTTCTTCCATGGAGCTTGCCCTTGAGGGTTGGAGGACATCATCCATGAGTGGCTAGACATCCACTTGGGGCTAGAGTTAGCCCTAAGCATGCTTTCTACTTTTTGATTTATGTATTCTTAAGGGGATTTGTATTGTGATTCATGTCTTGACACTTTTATATATATAGATCTTGTTTATTCAATGATTTATGTGGTTTAATGCTTCCAATTGATCATTGCATTCTATCCATATGTCTATGTATGTTAGAATAGATGTTCATATGCTTGTCTCTATTTCTTGTGTTATTGATACATGTCTATGTGTATTGATGCTATAGATCTAGAGATTGTCAAGACATAGTGCTTAATGTCATGATCTTGTGGTTTATTTAATGGTTCATACTCATTTTTTGATGGATTGTACCTCTCCCTTAGTTTACTTAGCTTAATTTCATGCCATTAGCTTAGTTGTAGTGTAGTGGTTAAATGGGAGGACAATCCATGCTTGTTGTTGATGTCCCATACTTACGAAAAGCAAGTAACATATATCTCTAACCTTGTGATGTGTTTGGATTGTGAGTTTAAAGAAAGGATTAATGGCTTAATTTGATATGTTGTGCTATCCACCATGTTATTTAGACAATATATGCTTAATTTGTCATCCATGCTTATTGAAACAACCACACACACACTATTTGTTGCAATACATGCTCTTCCCCTCATTAATCATTAATCAAAGATGTAGAAAATCTATGCTTAGTGGTGATCTCTAAACCCCAAGATCTCTCTCTCCCTCTTTTATTCTCTCTATTGCATTATTGTTTACTTTAATTTAATTTGCATCTAGTTTAATTCAACCAACCAACCACTATTTTGATCACTCGACCTACTAACCCTAATTTTGATTCCTCAACCTAGTACGACACTTAATCCCTTGGGACGATCCCTACTCGCCCTAGCTATATTTTTAGTAAAAGGTAGTAGTGGCAATTTCTAAATGTAAAACTTGGCCACACTGCATAAACTTTGGGTTGACGACAACCAACACACCAAGTTTTTTGCGTTATTGCCGGGGATTGATTGATTAGCAATGTCATATTTGTGGAATCAATTAGGAATTAGTACTCTTTTGATCGTGTCTTTACTTTGTTTTCAATTTTTGTTACTTATTGTGTTTGTTCTTGTTTGACTAGGAGCATTGAGCTAGGAAGCAAGCAAAGGAGTATTCCAAGCAAAGGAGCTAAGCAAGCAAAGGAAAAATGCTGAAATCATAAAAAAAAAATTGCTAAGCTAAGCTATAAATTTGGAGTTGAAGTGCTAAAGGACCTTTGCGAGCATTTCTTTACTCGTCCCTTAGTTAAATCGTCGGCCCACGTGGAGGCTTCTATTTCCATTCTTAGATAAATCGTGAGCCCACGTGGAAGCAATTTACTTTTCTTGCATATTATTGTTAAAGCATAGGAGTATGAGAACATTGTATGTGGAGGAAGTTTGTTGATTGTTGATTTGTTATGAAGGTGAAGTGTTTGTTGTTATTGCTTGTTGTGTTGCATTGTGCATGCATAGTCATAGATCATTGAGACCTACTCTTGTCCTTTTAAATTTTCATCTTGAATCAATTGTTCGAAACCCTAGGGGAAGAGATAGTTCTAGTCAATCCATTTCATCAATGGAAGGACACAATGAGGACCATGTGGAGGACCTTGGTCACATAGACCAACAAGGCATCCTCCACCCCAATGTGCATCATGATAACATGCAAGTTCCATTAGGCATGCCAAGGCTATATGTTCATCCACCACAACAACAAGGCCAAGTTCCATTGGGAATGCCAAGGCCAATCTATGCTCCACCACCTCCCATCATTCAAGGCAACCAAGGTGCCCATGTTGCACCTCCAATTGCTAATCCTCCCCTTGCTTTAAGAGATCACTATGTGCCTAATGAATATAATGCACCCACATGCATTCAATTGCCACCATTTAGAGCACACCACTATGAAATCAAGCCACAAACCATTCAAATGCTTCCTAATTATCATGGACTTCCAAGTGAAGAACCTTACAAACATTTGGATGAGTTTCTTGAAGTATGTTCCACCGTGAAATACACGGATATGCTGGAAGAGGTCTTAAGGCTTAAACTTTTTCCATTTACCCTTAAAGACAAGGCAAAATATTGGTTTAACAATCTTAGGCCTTCTTCAATAACTTCTTGGGCGGAAATGCAACAAGAGTTCTTGAAGAAGTACTATCCAATTTCTAAGACCAATGCCATGAGAACCTCAATTCGAGAATTTTCACATGGGGATGGAGAAACATTTCATGAGGCATGGGAACGATTTAATGAATTACTTAGGAAGTGTCCACATCATGACATGCCCAAATGGCAATTAGTTCAATATTTCTTTGAGAGCTTATCGGATAATTACAAAGGCATGGTTGATGCTTCCATGGGTGGCTCTTACATTGATAGGCATGAGGATGACGTGTGGCGTCTTTATGAGAGCATGAGTGAAAATTCTTTGCATCATACTTTATCTTTGAAGAATGGTAGAAATTCTAGTGGTAGGAAGAGTGTTGACTTACATCAAGTCGACCACTCCAATGAAATTGCCGCCGAAATGAAATCATTATCTCAAAGGTTTGATTAATTTTTGATTAACCAAAACTCGGCGAATCAAGTATCTTCCTTCCCTAACCATTCTCATCATGCATCTAATGAGACATGTATGACTTGTTCAAGTGTTTTACATTTTACTTCCAATTGTCCCCATGGACATGTGCAAAGTGAGCGTCATGAACAAGCAAATGCTGTTTTTACTAATAAAGAGAACAATCCTTATGGAAATCATTACAATCCTAGTTGGAGGAATCACCTGAATTTCTCTTGGAAAAGCCAAGGGGAGGGCTTAAACCCTTCCCAAGGTGGTTTTCAAGGAAAGTACATTCCACCTCCAATGCAAAGCTAAGGTTCCCAAGGTTTTAGATCATCATATCAATTACAAGGAAACCAATTTTCAAATTCTCATTTTCCCAATCAACCATCATATTCCCAAGGAAATGTTAGAAGTCCCACTTTTGAAGAGAAAGTTTTGACCGCTTTGGGCACTTTAGAGGCAAACATACAATTACTTCATTCTCACTCTCAATCCATTGCAAAGCTAGAAACCTAAGTAGGGCAAATAGCTAGCACTTTAAATGCAAAAGTGAAGGGAAAAATGCCTTTGAATGCCCCACAAAAGCAACAATGTGTTGTGGAGACTCATTCCTCATCGGAAAGTCACACAATAGAGCATGTTAATGCGGTGACACCTTGAGAAGTGGAAGGATTGTGGACAACCAAGTGGGTGTGTCCAATGAAGAGAGTGAACCGGTGCAACCACAAGTTGACACCCATCCGGTTTCATATTATATTCCTCCTTCATTGCATGTGCATGACCATATAAATGAGAATGTGTTGAAAAGTGATTTGAAAAGTGATTTTGAAAAGAAAAATTTGCAAAATGATTTGAAAACTTCTTGTGTTGAAGAGACTTTAAAGAAAAATTCTGAAAAGGTTTTTGAACTAAAAGCTCCATTTCCGGATGCCTTAAAAGGATCCATTTCAAATGACAAGCAAAAGGCCAAAGTCAATGAAATCATGGACGTGTTTAGGCAAGTGAAAGTCAATCTTCCACGTTTGGATACAATCAAGCAAATTCCGGCTTATGCCAAATTCTTGAAAGACTTGTGCACCCAAAAGAGGAAGAACAAAAGCCAAGCACCTGGAAAAGTGGTCTTAACCGAGCAAGTAAGCTCAATTTTGCAACATGACACTCTTCCAAAGTTTAAGGACCCCGGTTCACCTACCACTTCATGCATCATTGGTGACTATATCATTAAATCGGGCTCTTCTTGACCTAAGAGCAAGTGTTAATCTTCTTCCATACTTGGTTTATGTCAAATTAGGCTTAGGAGACTTGAAACCAACGTCGGTAGTTTTATAACTTGCCGACCGATCAATCAAAAAGCCTAGGTGTATCATTGAGGATGTCTTGATTAAAATTGATAAATTCTTCTTTCCCGTTGATTTTGTTGTCATTGACATGGAACCGGTTCCAAATCCTCAGAGCCAAATTCCCGTTATCCTTGGCCGTCCTTTCTTGGCAACCGCGAATGCCAACATTAATTGTAGGACGAGGATAATGAAGATTTGATTTGGCCACATGAAGGTAAAGTTAAATATTTTTAATCCAACCCCCAATTCATTTGACAAGCATGAAGAAATTAATGTTGTAGAGAAATGTCATGACCTTAAAAGTGAAGGAATTGAGTTTTTGCGTGAGACCAAAGTTTTAAAAAGTCCATCTTCAACCTTAAAACCAAAGAAAATTGTTTCAAAATCTTGTTTTGAAAGGGCGTGGAAGCCCAACGATTTTCTTGACCAAGGACCAAAAACGTCTTTTGAGCTTAATCCAACAAGTTCCTTAAAGAACCATTTGGTGGGTGGAGTTCAAAGCACTTATCACCCCATTGAGGAGTGGATGTACTACAAGATGTTTGATCTGGGCTAAAAGAGCCCAATGTCTTGCTAGAGACATTAAAGACTAGCAAGACATTTCGTAGGGTGTCAAAACCCTATTCCTCCCTCATTTATATCTTTAATTTCATTTTTTTTGCGAAGTCTAGATATTGGCTTTGGGTTCATATGCATTGCTAGGAACTTTGATTAGGATTGCATGCACTTTTATGTTGAAATTGAGCATTTTGCATAAGTTCGATCGATCTCCAAGGAGTATTCGATCGATCTAACTTCTACTTGCATCCAACACTAAGAAATTTTTTGACCTGCATCCACCTGCATCTAAATCACCTCTCTGTCCCATCGTTCACACTTGTTCTCAGATCGATCATAAGTTCTTAGATCAATCCAAACTTTAAGTTCGATCGATCTTAAGTTCCAACACTTAGAAAAATCAGCTCCATAGGTTCCACGGATTCAAGGACAGATATATCCGGCTTTACCAGTGCCACCACAGCCTCAAGGATAGGCACCACAACAGCTACATTATGGCAGGGTGTACAACCCCATGCCACAGGATATGCAGGCACCTCTGGCTGTTGAGGGTAAGTTTCCTATTTATGGTTTACGTGGACGTGTATTATTTGACACAGGTGCTACACACTCATTTGTAGCTAGATCTTTTGTTACTTTGTCTAGGATGACGACTCGAGTATGCAGTAGACCACAGGGTATTTCTACACCGTTAGGCAATACAGCCATTCTTCATAAGAGTGATAGGCCAGTGACATTAGATATTGGTAGACTCAGATTGGCCAATCTTTTGGTCCTGGATATGCACACTTATGATGTGATACTTGGGATGGATTGGTTATCGCATTACCATGCCCAAGTTGATTGTTATGATAGGTCTATTATTTTCACCATACCTGGTCAGGATATGTACGTCGTCGCTATGCCGCGTTCTAGCGGGGTCACTAGCACTTATTTGTTCCATATAGAGGAGGAAACGGAGGATGGGGTTACTGTATCTTTGGATAACATACTAATTGTACATGATTTCCAGGATGTATTTCAGGAGATTCCAGGGTTGCCGCCTAGTCTAGAGATCAACTTTGTGATAGACTTAGCTCCAGGCACTACGCCTATTGCTAGGGCACCGTATAGGATGGCACTAGTGGAGATACAAGAGCTGAGGGATCAGATTCAGCAGCTACTCAGACAAGGTTTTATTCACAGGAGTACTTCACCTTGGGGAGCACCGGTTTTATTTGTGAAGAAGAAGGATGGTTTACTTCGGCTGTGTATAGATTACAGGGAGTTTAACAAGGTTACTATTTGATAGGTTATAGTTAGCTAAGTTCAATGAAACATCTTTCTTTAAAACTGAATTAAATGAATGTTATTGAGTTTAATTCACATGATATATAAATTGTTGAAATCCCAAGGTTGAACAGTTAACCGTAGTAGGAGGATCGTGGTGAAGTCAATCCCTAAGTATCTCTACCCTTGATCTTCTCTTTTACTTTATTTATTTTCTTTTATGTTATTGAATTACAACACAACACAACAAATCAAATCTCTTTCCAAATTAAAATAGCATTAATTGAAGACTTGATAAACCACCACAGTCCTTGAGGTTTGGCACCCTCAACATAGCCCTATCCTGCAAGGATTCGTTCTATTGCGAGTGGCATTTTATTATTGATAAATAAAAACACACATCAACAACCTTCCTACCTTAAAAGGGATTTTGTCCCCGAAATCCAGCCTCGACAAAATAGAAGGCTCACCCAAGATAACTACGGAGTACATTTACGAGTATCCCACGCAATACGCTACACCAGTGATCCCAAAACTGAAAGAAAATGCACAAACCAATGCCACTTGCACTCACGTGCTCATGACACAATGCACACAATAGTCTCTGCTAATAGTGGCCCCATCCCTATGTCATTTCACCCATGTGCTCACGACAAAACACTCTCAAAAGAATGATGACCATACAGCCACATTACATGTAAAAACTCATACAACGAACACAAGGTTACACCTGAAAACAGATCATTGAGTACTAAAGGCCAACTCCTAAAGCCTCGAGATCAAACAAAAAAACCGGAAGCTACAACTGTGAACACACCTCATAACGAACCAACATACGGAAACAATGATGATCACCAAAAGAACTCCAAGATAACCATATATCGAATCAATATACCTAACAACATAGCAGTATGAATCAAATGTATGGTAGCATCAACAGCGTTTAGTGCCCGCCCACACTTACATTACTAGCTAGATAATGTGAGGTAGCATCGATAACAACTAGCACCGGCCCACGGCACACAATTTCGTACGGTAACACGATAGTATAAAGCACTAGTTCATAAATTGCCCCCACTAGATCTACTCGAAAAACCTCTCGATACAAATGACATCAATGCCACAAAACAAACATTGCACAAAAGTATTGAGGTAACCCAACATCCTGTGAGAGTTGGGGTATGGTTCAAAGATGTCTGGCCGGACTATCTAGGCCAATCCCAAACTTTGACAACAATGTCTTAGGCACCTTCACACTTAAGGCCTCAAGTTCTCCATACAAACAAAACCAACAACTTCTACGTCTCGAAACACCACTGTCACCAACACCAGTTATGAATCTAAAGCTTGACAAGTCTTTACCCTCAAGCCAATAGATCGGACTTCACAAAATCAGAAGACGTCAATACCTCCAAAGTCACAACAACCCAAAATACAAGATAATACACCGTGAATCCCACGCATAAGTCTCCTTAATATAACAAGTCTCTCAAAACAGGTTAAAAGCACGACTCTTTAAAAAGGCCATTGACTATCATAAAATCGTGCAGAACACCATTCTGAAACAGATCCATTACACACCAAATTTACAACACTCGATCAAAATCCCAATAATGGACAACCAAATCCTCGAAACACAAATCTACCTCATAGCTCGCTCATCGCAATCCTGACAACCAAGGTTACAAAACGAATCTCTCAAAACCATGCTTGGCAACACCAAGCTGGAACAAAATTCCTCCAAGTACATTTATATTCCTATCAATCCTTATCATCATTCCATAAAACAACTATCAAAATCATGATCCTTAAACCCAAATTTAGCCATAGCTAGAACAAAGGACTCCACAGACAACAATATCTAAATGCGACCTTCAAAAGACCTTCTAAGAATCAACCACATCCAAGTCTCCAAAAACCGTAACAAGTTTCCAAAAGACATCCTTAAAGGAGCATCAAGTTCACTCAATGAATGAAACAATTCCTCAATGATATGGACATAAGTCTCCACAAAATGATCTCACTGCAAACCACTCACACTGAGAACAGCAAACTCCGCTGACGACCACGGATAAAACTCCCCAAGGAAAAACATGAAAAGGAAACCACCAGTCCCAACAAGGACTGTACCACCAACTCTATCTCTGAAATGAAAGGCGCTAAGGTCAAAGACTTCACCCCCTATATGGAAGTAAGTATATGGAAGTAAGTTGACCAAAATTAATCAAATCCTCACCAAAGACTTGAGACAACAATGGCGATCCTCTCAGATCGACCAACGTATAACCATACATAATGCAATGAAAAAAAAAAAGCCTCACTCCTTGTGAAGTCCCTAATATGAACCAAGAAAAGAGGAGAACCCTACTCTCCCATAAGTGTTAATAAGAAAAACACGAAAAATGGGGCAGTCGTCCCACATTAGGAATATGGACAGCCCATGAAAAAACAAAATGTGACAACTCTTTCACAAGGAATTTCATAATGCAACTAATGCAAAGCCCATAAACATACTACATGCAAACAAGGGGAACACAACACTAGCTCGTGCTCTCCTAAAATGAACCAAAAGGACTCCATGTGAAATGAAATACTCATAAAGCTAAACATGATAATCAATGCATATAACAAGGACATGCAATCACAAAGAAAATAAATATGCTCATATAAATACAATCAATGATACATGCAACACGTCTCCACATAGGTACAAAATCATATCACTAAAGCACAACAATAACATGGCATCTCTAAGCATATAAGTAAAATGCGAATGCCACACGATAAGGAGATACATGTGGATATATCTCCACCTACTCATGCATCATGCATCATGGTATCACAAACATAACTACTAACATAGTAATAAATGAAAAAAGCAGAAAAGAATACAAGGGATGAACCCTAAAGGTGTCGTGTCCTAGTGTGTCTAAGAAAAGAGAAGATTAGTCCTAATCATGATCTAACTCTAAGGACCAACATATCAACAATATGTCTCAAAACAAACGTGAGTCCTTACCACACTGGTAAGACACATACTATCCATCTCTAAACCTTATGATGACATTACAGGTGATACTAGCAATGTAATTCTCTCACTACTCAAAACATTAATCAATCGACTCAATCCCAAAAGCGTCGCCATGCTAGAAGAACTCAAAAGAAATGGCAACCCTGGCCATACCACCAAACAATCAATCAATCACTATAACTGGCCCCAAAACAACCATTAATTACCGTCTCAACACTGGACTCTCTACATGAAACTCAAAAGATCCTACGCCTCTAACAACCGTAAAACTCACATCATCACCATCATTGATCAAAAGGACTATGCCTATCGAAACAAAAGCCAACATTGATTCCATCCGAACTACACTCGTAGCTAGCTAGTACAGCAGCATGACAGTGTTATGCACCCGCCCACAAAAATCGCAATCTCAGAGAAATCATCCCAAACAAATAAGGAACCCAAGAGGTCCACAACCTCGTCATAGCCCAAAAGCAATAAATCCATAATTAATCCACAAAGCCCTAAGGCTACACCTAACGACTCACCTCGTAAAAGCCTAAACAAAAGGTGTTTCTCCACTTATCTTAAAACCGATGCTAGGTAGACAACAACCTACGTTACCACAAAATATTGCCAACGATCACAATCAAACCCAAGAAAAAGTACCTAACTCACCATGCACCCCAACCTAAACTCGCACCTCCCATGACCAATCCCATGTCATGCTAAATATATAACAACATTTATGCATATACTGGTCCAATCTAGCATACATCATATGTCATGCTTGATACTTTAAAATCAAATCATGCTAGACAAATAGCAAGCACACATAGCACGTATAAGTAACAACTAACATGCTCTATTACAAAATGCACCTAACAATGCAAAAAAACCAAAAATGAGAAGCTCACATGCCTCTCTCACACCTCACTAATCCATCTAAGTCAAAGACAAATGAGCACCAAGAAATTTGACTAAGTCATTAATCAAACTCAAGTACTCACGACCCATTGCATCCCATTAATTAATGCATAGATAAACCCCACATGGCAAAACACATAAACACTTTGATCATATTAAGTCATGTAATAAAAACTTTAAACACTTAGGCATATATGCACGTAAACATGTGAACACATCAAAGCATGTCAGCAAGAAACATGAATGAACCTAAGAAAACCAATCATCCTAAGGTTTTCGAACCTTAAGCTCTGATACCACTTGTAACGGCCCAAGTTTTATAAAACTCAGTGCGTCAGTGAGTGATCCGAAACTGACCCAATATCAGATCCCAAATGTCGAAGCGAAACAAAATAAACAAAGTCTCTAAAGACATACATCGTCCCTAAGACACCAAAGTGACTTCCCATGAAGTCATGGAACTCAAATGAGAACTACTTGGAAGCTAGGGTTTTAAAAAAATAGAGGGTTGCATTTGTCCATTTTTTTAAAACCTAACTTCCGAGTAGTTCTCATTTGAGTTCGGTGGCTTCATGGGAAGTCACTTTGGCGTTTTAAGGACGATGTGCGTCTCTAGAGATCTTGTTTATTTTGTTTCGCTTCTACATTTGGGATCCAATATCGGGTCAGTTTCGGGTCACTCGCTGACGCATCGGGTCGTCAAAGATAGCTTTTATCCTTCAATATTGTCATGCATGCCGTACACACATAACTTGTAACCTCATGAACAAAATGATGACCACCATGCACCTAAGGCCAAAGTGGCACACACATTGTAATACTCCTAATTTTAAAATGATAGTCTCGGTATTTATTTATTTGTTTTAATTGTATTTTTAATTATTTATTGGTTATTTGACTAATTGCTTATGTGTTTAATTGAATTAAGTGTTACTTGATTATTTAGATTATGCATCTATTTGTTATTTGTATTTGTCTATGTGTTAATTGTTTAATTAGATCAGGTATTATTTGTATTTGTCTATGTGTTAATTGTTTAATTAGATTATGTGCTTAAATTGTGTTTTGATTAATTGTAAATTAAATGTTTTATTTTATTTTATTTTATAATGTTTTATTTTCTTTTATTTTCTTTTATGGTTATGGTTAGTAGTAATAGACCAACCAATTGGGTCCCATGGACTACTTGGATAGGAGGTTGGATTGGTATGGATAATTACCTATGGATAGTTGTGTATGTATATATATAAATATATTTATATACATATATAAAAGGGAAAGTAATTTATTAATTACGTTTATGGTAACTTAGGTATTAATATTTAATCTGATGTATATATTTTATATATTTATATAATAAGGATATATACATAGATTTTATATGTATCATTTTTAAGTTACCTTTTAATATTATGGTAACTTAAGTGTGGTTAAATAATCTGTTAATAAATAATTGGATGTATATAATTTGTTTATTTAATAAGGTTAAACATAAAAATTATATACGTAACGTATTTTAAGTTACCTTTTCAATACTTTAATTTTATTTGTATATTTTTTTAAGTAGACTTGGATTAGGAAAAAGATTAGGGTTAGTTTATCTAGCCTATAAATATTTAGCTATAGGTTGTAAAAGAGGGTTAGAAATATTCACGTAATATATTTTAGAGAGAGAGAGTTAGAGAGAGAAGGAGGAAAGGGAAGAAAGGAAGAGAAAACCCTGTAGAGAGAAGATCAAGGAAGAAGAAGTTTAACTTTCGATCCGAAAGTTTAAGGCAAGTTCTTCTTCTATCTCTTTCCCTTTGATTTGTGTTTCTGTACATGTCTAGGAAATTTCAGGATTTATTAAACACATAAAGTTAAATTATTATGCATGTTTAATTGGATTAGAATATAAGTTTTATGAAATTGGTTCATATATGTTCTTGTGTTATGAATTAATAAATTCATGATTTTGATTACATAAAATTAAATAATTATGCATGTTTAATTGGATTAGAACATAGGTTTTATGAAATTGGTTCATATATGTTCTTGTGTTATGAATTGATAAATTCATTATTTTGATTTGGTTCTTATATGAATTTTTACATGTTTGAATTATGTATTTTTCATGGCTGTGGATTGATGGAACGTAGAAACATGCCTAGGATTACTAAAACAAATAAAGAATGAATGCACAGTGTAATTCTAGGTTGATTTGCGTAACAGTGTTCGGACTGTTGTTACAGTGCTCGAGCCTTGGGGGCAAAGCTCGAGCCTTGGATGAAAAGCTCAAGCCTGAGAAGGAAAGCTCGAGCAACTGGGATAACAAGCTCGAGCATGAAGTAGGATGCTTGAGCCTTAGACAGGGTGCTTGAGCATTTAGGACAAAAGCTCGAGCATTATTCTTGTCATTGAATATGTTGTGAAATTGCACTATGTTGTTGCTAACATAGTAAGTTTAAATCCCTAATTTAGACAACAACATAGTGCAATTTTACAACATATTCAATGACAAGAATAATTCTATAATATTATAATTACAACAACAAAATAATACTAAAATTTAATTTTCTACTAAATGAAATAACAACTACATAAGAGATAAATCATGTATAAGTCTTGCACAATATGAAACCTTATGTTAGATATATATACAAGATCCATCTATATACAACCTTTGAACTTTATATACATGCATACAATGTATATCAACTACAAAAAACACAATAAACATAAAGAATATAAACATACAACAACCCCTACCTCATTAGAGAATTGTATTTCTAGAAACCTCAAAGAAATGGAAGTAAAATGTGAAACCAAGCAAATGTGTGGTAGACAAGGATGTGAGAAATCTTTTATCTTTAAGGTATAAGACCAAAAGCCAAAGGGAAAAGGCTTGAAAATAAGCAATGGAGGCTAAGGTTCCATGTTAACAATGGTGGCTTAGGTGTGAAAAATGAATAAGACAACACTTTACTAGATTTTCCATTAACCTAAAATGCATTTGTTAGTCACATTTACTATACTAACACTACCTCTCTCTCTCACACACACACACACACACATTCACCCTCCACTTGTCACCATCCTAAGCCTCCTCATAAGGCTAAATCTAAGTCTTACATTTGTTATCATCCTAGGCTAACAAGTGTTTCAATGGAAAGTCAACAAGTAAACTAGTGTTAAGTGTCTGTAATGACCTGGTCATTTTCTTTCCTTTCATTTATTCAGATTTTCACGAATATTTTTTTTCCGTTGATCTTTTCCTTTCTGAGTTTAGTTTCTCGTCACTTAGTATCATCTTGAGTGCTCGGGGATGGTTTCCGAGACTCTTTTTCGTGGATTGACGACTTCCTTTGAGGACCGAGTCATTTTCACATTTTCACTTTTGTGACACTATTCACCTTTCGTTTTTTTCTCGGTTGCCACTTTGTTGGCATAACCTCACTTTTTGTGTTCGGATTTGATTCCAGTTTTACATGCATCCACGATATTTAAATTCCACACTATGTGTATTTTCACTTTTGTAGAAAAGCATGCTAAGTGCTTATTTTTCTTGTAAAAGGTATAGACGCATAACATTTTTGTAATATTCTAAACTTTTGGGATTTTTGTGTAATTACTGTAAAGTAATTATTTTTCCTCTTAGGGACCATTTTGTAATTTAATTTGAAAGATATTTTCAAAAAGGACCTTTTTGCAATTTCTGAAAAAGTGTGACAAGTGTCACACTCTTATTGGTCCACTTGTTGACATATGTGTAGAAACACTTTGAGGCCTTGGATGAGGACATGCGGAGGGTGGAGGGTGGAGATTTAACCACTTGTTGGCCTAGGATTGGTGCACTTGTTGGCTTGGATGGTTGACAAGTGTAGGTTTGAGATTAAGCCTAGGATGGAGCCTTGGATTTGTGACAAGTGCATGCCCCAAATTAAGTCTTGCAATTATTTTTGGACCACTTTGGGATTATGGTTTTAAAGAAGGGTTTTTGTGCAATTGACCATAGATGTGTGTGTTGACCATGGTGTAAGAGCATATAGTGAGTGGAGGATTTCTATTTCCTCCACTCACACATTTTCACATTATTTCATTCATTCCTCACCAAAAACCCTAGCCTCTATGGATGGAGCTTGAAACCTTTGGCCTTGACCTTGATTTTTGATGGCCTTCCACTCACCTTAGACCATGAAGCTTGGAACACTTTTTGTTCCCCTCATCCTCCTCTACATAACCCTTGAAGGGCTTGCCATTTTGTGTTGATTTGCCTTGGATTCTAGAGAGACTCTTCTCTAGTGAGGTAGGGGGTGTTATAATTTATCTTCTAAGTTGTTTTACTTGCTCTTGTATGAAATATAAGTTGTATACATGACTTTTGTTAAATTGATAAATTATAGATTTATCATAGCTTGCATATAACTCATTTTAGACTTGGTTAATGGCATAGCCATGAGTTAATCTTTGTTATATATTAAATTGGGAAGATTTAAATGAGGTTTCAATCTAAAGATTAAATGGATTTAATTTGATTTAAATTCTAGTAAATTGTGTTTGGCTTGTATTCCATTTTAGACTTGATATATGGTATGACCATGACTTAGTGCTTGATATATATTAATTTGAGATCATTTGAACAACTTTTGAGATTTAGAGATTAATTGATTTAAATTAATTAAATTCTATTTGATGATATCTTGCTCATCTTGTACTTTTGATTTGATATATATAAAGACCATGATATGTTGCTTAACATATATTACTTTGAGGTTATCTGGAATAGATTTGAAATCTAGAGACTTTCCATGATTAGGTTGAAAATCTCTTAAAATGTGGCATTTTAATTACCTTGTGAGCATGCTACTAACTTGATGTAGAATTAGTATTTATGGCTCCTAAACATGGTAATTGGACTTAGCATGATATGGAATATCATTGACTTGAATGGCTTGTTTACATATATCTTGTGTAGATATATAACTTGTTAGAATATTACAATTGTTTACCTTGGAAGTTAGTTACTAAATTGAAGCTTATTTACTACTTGTGGCTTAGGATGGTAATGTGGCTCAATTGTTGTAAAAATATTCTTGCTTAGTGTATAAATTGCATATTGAGGACATGACTTATCATATGCTACTTAGACTTGAATTCTAGGACATGAATTGTGTGGATTCAACATTACTTGTGCATGGAATGTGGTAACTTACATTTGATTTTGTATAAGTTTTGAACTTGTTGATTTTGGAAAGCTTGTGAGGACATAAATTATGTGATTGCTAAGGTTTGGCTCTAGTACGGAGACAAGAGTCTTCTAAGTCATAAGTGCGCACTAGGTAGTATATTGTGGGTCGTAATTACCCGAAAATACTAACTTGGTCTAACGACCACATGTCCTAGTCTTTCCACTATTTGATTTCGCATTTAATTTCAAGTTATTAATCATGGATTACTTGTAGCTTGAGAATTAATGCTTACTTGGACATTTGAATCCTATTCAGTATACTTAAACTTGTATACTTGCTCCACGAGTTTAAATTGCATTTAGTATACTTGTGCTATGTATACTTGTCATATGTGCAATCCTATTAGCTTAGTATACTTGTGTCAGTATACTTGATTTACGAGATTTTCATATAAAATGCATACTTGTGTAAATATGCTTAGACATTACATGACTTGTCTTAATATGGTTTAGTATAGTTGAAAATGTATGCTTGTACGTTGTATAACATGTTTTAACATTGCTTAGTATACTTGAGCATGTATACTTGTATGCCGTAGCTTATTTCAATTGCATGAGTAGCTTTGGATGCTCCCTGAGTTTTACCTTGACATAGACGCTAGGTGGCATGACCCTTTTAAACTGTATCATGTTAGTCTAAAAATCTGAAAGAAATCGAGTCGATGCATACTCATTCTCTACGAGTAAACTTGTTTACTCACCCCGAACATACTGGGGGGCTGTTTCAGGTACGAAGACTTGGTGCGTGATGTTCATCATTGCTTGGATGATAGTTGACTTGAAGGCTTTAAATTTTATAAAGGTTGGCTTGAAATGCCACTCGTGGCTTTAGTTGTCAAAATGTGTATATTTGATTCCATATATGTAATGTATACACGAGTACACCCTTTACAATGTATTTGACATGTATGAGATGAGGCCGGAGGCCACTGACGTGTATTTTGTATCCTATGTAATTTATGACTTCATGAAATATTATGAAATTATAGAAAAATGTTAATTTATTGTTTCACCAGGATTGCATCGGGTGTGGGAATTCCATTTTGATTCTTCCGTAAGATCTCATTAGTCATGTATGAAGTGTGGCCAAGGGTCAAACGGTCATTTGAAGTCATTTGTTGATTTTGGTTTTCAAAGTTTCCATTTTAAGTTCATTTTCGCCTTTTTGGCTGTTGGGGGGTCGGATTTTGACTCGGCCATTTCCGGGAGCCATGGACCATTTTTGCACGCTCAAAATCACTTATTACGTGTGCGTGCATATTCGTTTAAGCTTAGAAGTGCATTTGGGGTCAAATGTATGCTTGGTGCAAAGTTGCATTTTCGCCGTTTTGAGCCTAAACTGATCTAAGGGCATTTTGGGAATTTTCTTTGGGAAATAAATTCTGTTCTCAACTCCGTCACATAGAAAATGTGATTTTAGGGGGATTTCCATTTTGTGTTTTTCCGAAAAATTCCATCTTGACCTCATAAACCGCGCTCCAAGTTTAATTTGCTGCTAAAAACATTGTTCCTGCATTTTTTGAGGTTCCAGCCCATGCCACTGCCCCATTTGGCGGGCCCCCACAGCCATTTGGCGGGCGCCCATGGCTTACTGTCACATTTGATGGGATCCCGTAGGTTTTTGGCGGGCCCTCGCGGGTACTGTTCCCGCTCTAGACACTTTTTTTCAACGGGCCATATCTCATTCGTTTTAACTCTAAATTGGTTCGTTCTTGAGTCCAAACTGACCGCGTCGAAATAAGATTTCCAATGGTACCAATTAGAGCTTTAGATTCCATTTGTATCTCAAGTTATTCATGTTTTAGTGAAGTAGTGTCAGGATTTGGTTCGAACCAGGATAGGGTTTTCCTTCCTTCGACTTCGGGACTAGATATCTTTTCCATCCGGACTCCAAAACAGGTGATTCTTGAGTCTAAATTCATTAATTTTTTGTTGTATTTCCAATGGTACCAGTTTCAATTTCATAATTTTCTCATAGCTCAAGATATCCTTGTTTTAGTGAGAGGGTGTCGGATTTGGTTTGAATCGGGATAGGGTTCATCTGGGATTTCTCTTCCTTTGGCCTTAGGACTTCATGTGAAGTTACCAAAGGGTGTTTTAGGATGTTTTAGTTCTAATTTGACTTGTTAAAAGTTAAATTCCTTTCTCTTAGGGTAAAATGACCATTTTACCCTTAGTCCTTCTTTTGGTAGGGTTTTAATACCCTTGTCTTTGTTTTGCTTCTGTTGAGTCTCAAATTTTCTCGAAGAGCCATTCTTATGTCCTAGGGATAACGTGCATCTCTATGGACTTGTCTTCATTTTGCTTCCGCATTCTGGATCCGCTTTGGGTCATCACAGGACACACTGGGTTGAAAAATCCAGGGTCGTTACAAGTGATATCAGAGCTCCTAGGTTTGAATACCTTAGACAATGGGTTTTGGGAGCATATCATGCTTATGTTGCCATGCTCCATGTGCTTATATGGTTCATGATAAGATGTTTTGGTTTGATAACATGTTTATGTGCTTATGTGGTATATGTAGTATGCCGTTTGTTTAAGCATAATTTTATTCTAATGTAAAGAGCACGACATGTGATGTGTGCTAGATTAGAATTGTATATGCATAACTGTGTTGCATATTTGGTATGACATGGGATTGGTCATTGAGGCACGAGTTGAGGTTGATGGTGATTGTAGTCACAGTTTTGTGGTAGTGTAGGTTGTTTTTGACCTAGAATTGGTTTTGAGGTAGGTGGATGGTCACCTTTTATTTAGGCTCTCGTGAGGTGAGTCATTTGGCGTTGCCGTAGTGCTGGATTTGTTGGTTTTGGGCCATGATGAGGTTATGGACCTCTTAGGATCCTTGGTTGTTTGGGATAATTCCTCTGGGATTGTGACCTTCGTGGGCGGGTACGTTTATGGGCGGGTGCATGGCACTGTCATGCTACCGTACTGGCTAGCTACAAGTGCAGTTCGGATGGAATCAATGTTGGTTTTGTTGTGATCAGCGTTGTCCTTTTGAATGATGATGATAATGTTTATTTTGAGGATCAGTCGTAGTTATTAATTTGGTTGTTGTTGGTATGGCTGTAGTTGCCCTTTTCTTTGAGTTCTCCTTGTGTGATGATGCTTTTGGGATCAAGTTGATTGATTGATGTCTTGGGTAGAGAGAATATTGCACTATTGGTGGCACCTATAGTGTCAACTTTAGATTCAGAGATGAATTGTTAGAGTCTTACCATTGTGGTAAGGGCATACGTATGTTTTGAGACAGGTTGTTGTCACATGGGTTTTTGGAGACAGTTTATGGCTAGGAATGGTCTTTCCTTTTACCTAGACACTCTAGGATACGATGTCCGTAGGGTTCATTGTTACATCTTTTTTTTTATCTTCTGCAGTTTCATTTACTACCATGTTAGTAGTATGATTAATGATATTGTGATGCATGAGTTGGTGGAAGTGTATCCACATTAGTCTTCTTATTGTGAGACATTAGCATGCCTTCTTTATATGCTTAGAGATGCCATGTTGTTGCTGTACTTTAGTGACATGATTTTGTGCTTACGTGGAGATGTGCGCTGCATGTACCCTTGATTTTTATCTATGTGAGTAGATTTACTTTTTGGTAGTTGCATTCCTTGTCATATGCATGACTTCTATATTTAGTTTTTCCCTTTTTGTTCCCTTTTCGAATATGTCGTGTGACATTTGTGGTAGAATAGGGTTTCTCATCTTTTCTTGGTTCGAGTAAGAGACTTCACAAGGAGTGAGTCTCTTCTCTTCGTCGCCTTATGCACGGTTTTGGGTTTGGTTGGTCCGTAAGGATCACCATTGCTGTCTTGAGTCCTTGGTGAGGATTTGGTTGATTTTGGTCGACTTACTTCCATATAGGGGGTGAAATCTTTGACCTTGTTGTCTTTCGTTTCAGAGACTGAGTCATGGTGTTGTCCTTCTTAGGACTGGTGGTTCCCTTTCTTTCGTGTCTTCCCTTGGGGAGTTTTGCCGTGGTTGTTGACGTGTTGTGGTGCTTGGTGTGAGTGGATTGGTGTGAGATCATTTTACGGGGACTTGTGTCCATTTGATTGAGGATTTGGTTGACTCATTGTGTGAGTTTGACGCTGTTTAGGGATGTCTTTTGGAGACTTGTTTCAGTTTTGGAGACCTTGGTGTGGTTGACTCTTAGGAGGAGTTTTGAAGGATCGCTGTTGGATATGGCTTGTTTGTGGAGTCGTCTCATCCTAGTTATGACTAGGTATAGTTTTGAGGAATCGTAGTTCCAGTGGTTGTTTATGGATTGATGGAAATTGAGGAATTTTGATTTAGCTTGGTGTTGCCAAGCACGGTTTTGAGAAATTCATATTGTGACCTTGCTTGTCAGGATTTTGATGCGTGTGCCACTCGGGGGACTTGTATTTCGAGGATTTAGTTATCCATTATAGGGATTTTGATCCGATGTTTGATTACTGTGAGTAGTCTTATAGTTGATCTATTTTAGGATGATATATGGGATATTGGAGACGTTGTTTTGCTTGTCAGGCTTTGGATTCGTGATTGATGTTGTTGGTAGTAGTATTTTGAGACATTAGAGATGTTGGTTTTGTTGTATTGAGGATTTAAGGCCTTAAGCGTAGCGGTACCTATGGCATTGTTGTCAGAGTTTCGGGATTGGCCAGGATGGTCCGGCCGGACATCTTTGGACCATATCTCAACTCTCACAAAATGTTGGTCCCCGTAGTGCTTTTGGTAATGATCATTTTTGACATTGATGTCTTTGGTATCGAGAGGTTTCATGGGTAGACCTAATGGGGGAAGGTTATAAACTAGTGCCATATACTGTCATGCTACCGTACAAAGTTATGTGTTGTGGGCGAGTGCTAGTTGCCGTCGATGCTACCTTACTGACGAGTAAGTGTGGGCGAGCACTAGGTACTGTCATTGCTACCACACATTTGAGTACGTCGTGGGCAGGTCCTGGTCGCTATTCGTACTGCCATGTCGTCTTTGTTCGGTACTTTGATTTGATACGTGGTTATCTTGGAGTTCTTTTGGTGTTTGTTTTCGGATCCGTATGATAATTCGTCAGGAGGGATACTTACGGTTGTGGTCTTCCGTTCCTTTGTTTGACCTTGAGTTCTATGTGTGAGTTCTGACTTGTTATTTGGCCGAGTGGTCACTTTTCTTTTGAGAGGTTGTCCTGTTGTGCGCACGTGGGTGTGAATAACATTAGTTTGTACTTTGTCTTTCACGTGGGTTTTAAAGAAGGGTCTTTGTGCAATTGACCATAGATGTGTGTGTTGACCATGGTGTAAGAGTACATAGTGAGTGGAGGATTTCTATTTCCTCCACTCACACATTTTCACATTATTTCATTCCTTCCTCACCGAAAACCCTAGCCTCTATGGATGGAGCTTGAAACCTTTGGCTTTGACCTTGATTTTTGATGGCCTTCCACTCACCTTAGACTGTGAAGCATGGAACACTTTTTGTTCCCCTCATCCTCCTTTACATAACCCTTGAAGGGCTTGAAATGCCACTTGTAGCCTTAGTTGTCAAAATGTGTATATTTGATTCCATATATGTAATGTATACACGAGTACACCCTTTACAATGTATTTGACATGTATGAGATGAGGCCGGAGGCCAATGACATGTATTTTGTATCCTATGTAATTTATGACTTCATGAAATATTATGAAATTATAGAAAATTGTTAAGTTATTGTTCCACCATGATTGCATCGTGTAATAACCCGGATTTTTACGGATAATTTTTTTCCGTTGTCTTTTCCTTTTTGGGTTCGGTTTTTTATCACTTGATGTTGTCTCGAGTGCTCTGGAATGATTTCCGAGACTCTTTTCCTTGGATTGACTACTTCCTTTGGGGATTGTGTCATTTCCATATTTTATTTTTCCAAACACTATTCACATTTTGTCTTTTTCTCGTTTATCCTTTTTTTCTTTTCACAACCTCACTTTTTATGCTCGGATTTGATTCCGGTTTTGCATGCATTCATGATATTTGATTTCCATAATAGTGGTATTTTTACTTTACTAGAAAAGCATGTTGATTGCTTACTTCCTTCATAAAGTGGCATTAATACATACTTTAGTGTAATTCTTCTTAACTTGTGGGGTTTTAGTGTAATTAAATAAAGTAATTATTTTTCATCTTGGGGACCATTTTGTAATTAAATTTGGAAGATATTTTCAAAAAGGACCTTTTTACAATTTTTGAAAAGTATGACAAGTGTCACACTCTTATTGGTCCACTTGTTGACATTTGTGTGGAAACACTTTGATGCATTGGATGATGACATTTTGAGGGTGAGGATTCACCCACTTGTTGGCCTAGGATTAGTGCACTTGTTGGCTTGGATGGTTGACAAGTGTAGGTGTAGGATTAAGCCTAGGAAGGAGTCATGGATTGGTGACAAGTGTAGGTTCGCAATTTAGTCTTGCAAATATCTTTGGGCCACTTTGGGATTATGGTTTTAAAGGAGGGTTTTTGTGCAATTGACCATAGATGTGTGTGTTGACCATGGTGTAGGATCACATAGTGAGTGGAGGATTTTTATTTCCTCCACTCACACATTTTCACATTTTATCTCTTTCTTCCTCACTGCAAAACCCTAGCCTCCATGGATGAAGCTTGATGCTTTAGGCATTGACCTTGATCTTTGAGGCCCTTCCACTTACTTTAGACCATAAAGCTTGGAATACTTTTTGTTTCCCTCATCCTTCTCTTCAAAACCCTTGAAGGATCTAGCCTAACTCCTAGTTTTGCTTTGGTATCTAGGGATTCAATTCTCTAGTGAGGTATTGATATATTATTTTGAAGTATTTTTATGTCATTATTGAGTGTTTTACATGCATATAAGAGAAGGACTTGTATTCTGCCCTTAAACTGTTTTAACTTGAAATAAATCTTGTCAAATTAAATATATAACATGAAAATATAATCAATTAGCTTCCATTTAGTTTTGGTTTCATGTAATTTGGATTTAAAATGAATTAGTTATGAATTTTTGAAGTTGCAAGCTAGTTGCTGGAAATTTAAATCTTTTCTTATCCGGTCCGGAAATGAATTTTTATATGGAGCTGTGGTATTTCAATTACCTTGAAAATTTTACTGAAACTTTCTCCATGGATTTTACACTACTCAGAATTTTTTCACAATTTTAGAGCATTTGTAAATTTTTTTAAAAATCCGAGACTATCTGCTGTCTATGTTTTTATTGCAGCTGGAAAACATATTTTTAGATGATTTATTTCACTAACCTTTTGACATTGGATCATGGCTTAAATTTTCAGTTTTATACTCTCATATGTTTACTTCCAAAATAAATTAGGTTTTCCCAAATTGGATGTCAAATGAATTTTTCATAAATTTTCAAAGTTGGAAACTACAGGCTGAATATGTGTTTTCTGGGCAGAATTTGTTTCAAAGTTGTGAGTCAAAACTGTTTCAATTGGGAAAATATTTTGTTAAACTAAATTGATATTATCAAATTACAGTGTTTAAGCTTTCATTAGGCTTTGGATTCATTCAATTTGGATTAGAATTGAATTTTTTTATGAATTTCCCAAGTTGAAGGTAACAAGCTGAAATATCTGTCTTGCGGACCAAAAATTTAGGGCGATTTCATTTCGGTGGTAATTCAGATTTTCATTCCAATTGAGGTAGGAAATGTTTTAGGATTTATATGTGTTGTATTGAATGTTTCTCATGATTATACAACTTATATGTATGCCTTGTATCAAATTTAGAAAGTTGGTAATTTTTATTTCTTTGTATAAGATTTAAAATTCATGATGATATATAACTTTGATTTGAATTGTGGCATGCTAGAAAATCATATTTTAATATGTTTGTTAACATATATTAAATTGGTATTGATTGAATAAAAATTGCATATTTTATTTAATATTTATCTTTTGTGAAAGATTAAATCCTATGGCCGTACCTTGCATGAAATTGACTTGTGATATGCTTTTAAATTATATCTTGGCATGTTGTTTAACGTACTTTAATTTGAGAGTATTTGGATAAGTATGAAAATCTAGAGATTTTAATTAAAATGATTAATTAAAATCTAATTAAGGGTTCCATTGGCCTAATTAAGTGTTTATCTTGATATTTGTGACCTAATTAAGTGTTTAACTTGATATTTGTGATAACTATGACTTATGTTCTAGCATATGTTAATTTGGAACCATTTGATATTGTTTTAGAAGTTAGGGATTTGATTATCATGATTTAATTAAATTCCACTTTATTGTTCTTATGACCTAATCGAGTTTTGATGTGGTGTATGTAATAATCATGCTATATTGTTTATCATGTATTAAGTGGAGGCCATTTGATTGAGATTTGAAACCTAGGGAATTTAATTAGTTTATAGATTAAATTCTGTTTCTATGGTATTATTGATTAACTCATGTATTTGACATTGATAGTATGTTTAAAACATGACTTTTGACTTATAATGAATTTATGAGTTTATGTTTTCAATATTGGATTATATTGTTATAGCGTGTAATGAATCGCACTTTGAAGATTCAACATTATCATCCTATAGTAGTTGTGAATTTAGAGCATGTGTTGTGTGGATACAATCTACTTGTGCATGGAAGGTGACTTAGTGCATTATATAAATTACGTATAAGTTGTGAACGTATTTGATTATTTTGGAGTCTTGGGACATTGTTACTGTGATATGGCTAAAGTTCGGCTTTAGTGCGGAAGGTATGAGTTCTCCCCAATTAAGATAGTGTGCACTAGGGTGGTCTTCCCAGCGGATTAATGCCCGGAATAACCAATTTGTTCTTGGTTTAGTCCGAGACGTGATGTCCAAGTCTTCCACTATTTGTTTTCGCATTCAATTCCAAGTTATCAATCATGTTTATATTGTGACTGTGGTTTTGGCTATTGGCGATTTGATGTTGTTAAGTACATCCATACTAAATTACTATATTTAGTTGATTTAGCATTTAGATTTCAAGTTGATAACTTTGAGAATCTATATCTAGTTGCTTTGTATAAGCATGTTTCTATCTGGTTGCTTTGTGTAAACATGTTTCTAACTAGTTGTTTTGTGTAAGCATGTTATATCTTGTTGCTATGTGTAGCATACTCTTGTGTTGTTGAAATTGCATAAAGGATGTGTTTTATGCTAGAAATGATCTTAGGTAGTTAGAATGCTCCCTGAGTCTCACCTTTGACATAGACGTTAGGTGGAATGAACCACAATGATTAAATCATGTACACTTGTAAAACGTAGGTCGATGCATACTCATTTCCTACGAGTAGCTTTATGTTACTCACCCCTACGATACTGGGGCATATTTCAAATACAGGATATAAGATTGGAGATTGCAATTGCTTGGGTGATTTGCTGAGTTGAGCTTCTTTAGAAACATTCTTGTTCACATGTAAGTGTTAGCATGTTCATGATTTATCCATGAAATGTAATTTTTCTAACTTGGAAGTCTGACATGTCAAATGTTGTAAATGAGTTGTAATAAGGCCATAGGCTATTGTAGCATGTTTAAAATACCATTTTTACACTTGCGTGTATGTTCACATCATCGCACAAAAGCATATAATGCAATTTGATCATGCCATGGGGAGTCATTTTGATGCCTTAGGGATGACGTCATCTCTAGTGGCCACTTAGTTTCCTTCGTTTCCGCATTTCGGATCCGTTATCGGGTCATTCTTTTGGTTCATTACAGGACACACTGGGTTGAAAAATCTAGGGTCGTCACACATTGGGTGTGGGAATTCCATTTTGATTCTTCCGTAGGATCTCATTAGTCATGTATGAAGTGTGGCCAAGGGTCAAACGGTCATTTGAAGTCATTTGTTGATTTTAGTTTTCAAAGTTTTCATTTTAAGTTCATTTTCGCCTTTTTTGCCGTGGGGGGGTCGGATTTTGACTCGGCCATTTCCGGGAGCCATGGACCATTCTCGTATGCTCAAAATCACTTATTACGTGTGCGTACATATTCGTTTCAGCTTAGAAATGCATTTTGGGTCAAATGTATGCTTGGTGCAAAGTTGCATTTTCGCGTTTTGAGCCTAAACTGATCTAAGGGCATTTTGGGGATTTTTTTGGGAAATAAATTCCGTTCTCAACTCTGTCACATAGAAAATGTGATTTTAGGGGGAGTTTCCTTTTCGTGTTTTTCCGAAAAATGCCATCTTGACCTCATAAACCGCACTCCAAGTTCAATTTGCTGCTAAAAACACTGTTCCTGCATTTTTTGAGGTTCCAGCCCATGCCACTGCCCTATTTGGCGGGCGCCCGCGGCTTACTGCCGCATTTGGTGGGCCCCCGCAGGTACTGTTCCTGCTCCAGACACTTTTTTTCAACGAGCCATATCTCACTCGTTTTAACTCCCAATTGGTCCGTTCTTGAGTCTAAACTGACCGCGTCGAAATAAGACTTCAAATGGTACCAATTAGAGCTTTAGGTTCCATTTGTAGCTCAAGTTATTCATGTTTTAGTGAAGTAGTGTCAGGATTTGGTTCGAACCGGGATATAGTTTTCCTTCCTTCGACTTCAGGACTTGATATTTTTTCCGTCCGGACTCCGGAACAAGTGATTCTTGAGTCTAACTTTATTAATTTTTCGTTGTCTTTCCAATGGTACCAGTTTCAATTTCAGAATTTTCTCATAGCTCAAGATATATTTGTTTTAGTAAGAGGGTGTCGGATTTGGTTTGAACTAGAATAGGGTTCATCTGGGATTTCTCTTCCTTTGGCCTTGGGACTTCATGTGAAGTTACCAAAGGGTGTTTTAGGATGTTTTAGATCTAATTTGACTTGTTGAAAGTTAAATTCCTTCCTCTTACTGTAAAATGACCATTTTACCCTTGGTCCTTCTTTTGGTAGGGTTTTGATACCCTTATCTTTGTTTTGCTTCTGCTGAGTCTCAAATTTCCTCGAAGGGCCATTCTTGTGTCCTAGGGATAACGTGCATCTCTATGGACTTGTCTTCGTTTCGCTTCCGCATTCTAGATCCACTTTGGGTCATCACAGGACACACTGGGTTGAAAAATCCAGGGTCGTTACAGTGTCACACTTTCTCAAAATTGCAAGTTAGTCCATCTTCTAAATATCTTACAAAATAATTGCAAAAAGGTCCTTAAGACAAAATATCTTAAAAACTTAAATACGCAAATAACCCCGAAAAACGAAAATGTTTCTGAGAAACTATGCATCCATACCCCCAGAAAATAAAATTAAACGAGCATACTTTTCTATCAAATTAAATCATGCATTGACAGTAAAAGATAAAATAATGTAATGCGCGTGATGCCGAAAATCGGTTCCGGACTCCGAAACCTACCTCGGGGTCATCAAAACCCTAAGGCAATGAGCAAAAGAATAAAAAAAAATAATAATTAAATAATTAATTAAATAAAAAAAAAAAATTTGTCAGAAAAAAGATAAAGATGACACGGTCATCACAAAAGAACCCCTCTTAACTATCTAAGGGGTAAAATAGTTGATATTTGGATCAAAATGCCCTTTTATTTAAATTTTAATTTTCCCAAACTTAAAAAATTCATATCTCACAAACCGTACGTCCAAATATTACAAATAATATATGCATGGAAAGCTTATAAAATAAGAATTCCATAATATAAGATTTATATAACAAAACTTCATAACCAGAGAGAAATAGACAATCTAAAAATCTACTATAACAATCTTATTTTATTTTATTTTTTATAAAATACTCAGTTATTTGCAAGAAAATTTTCAGAATTATTCATTTTCATATGGAGCATAACATATAAAGAAATTAGCCCCAATAGAGACTGAATATTCATTTTTATTTATTTTTTAAATGGTGATTCTATAAACGAATGAAAATACTTTGACGCAGAATATGATATTTCATGAAATCGATTTTTGTTGGGGCTAAATTTTTTTTTTTTAATATATATTTGGCTCCATATATAAATGAATAATTCTGAAAATTTTCTTGTAAATATTTCTATTATTTCATTTTTTAAAAATAAAATAAGATTGTTGGAGTAGATTTTTAGATTGCTTATTTCTTTCTGGTTATAAAGGTTTGTTGTACAAATCTTATATTTCTGAAATCTTTATTTCATAAGCTTTCCGTGCATATATTATTTACAATTTTTAAATGTACAGTTTTGAGATATGAATTTTTGAAGTTCGGGAGAATTAATATTTAAATAAAAGGGCATTTTGGTCCAAATATCAACTTTTTTTATCCCTTTCAGATAGTTGTGGTGAGTTCTTTGGAAAAAAATTAGACAAGGGAGATTTATTGGAAAAAAGGTTACATGTTGAGGGAGGTTTTTTGGTAAAAAAAATAGATATGGGGAGTTTAGTATAAAATACTATAAATCGAGGGGGGTTTTATGTACTTTGCCCTAATATAAATGTTGCAGGTGATTAGTACTTGAGGTTGTGGATAACTCCAGTTCCAAAAATAATTTTCATGACAAGGAGTGACGAGGATGAGTGCGAGTGTATAGATAGAGAAGAGTAATTGGGAAAGAAAGAGAGTACCTTTCAATTTTTTAAAAATTTCTAAATTAAAAAAATTAGGGGTAAAATTGTATATTTATAAATTTTTTATGGTGTCAGTAATAAAAAAATAAAATTGGACTTAAATGATAATAAAATTAAACTTAAATAATAGTTAATTTTGAAAATTATTTAAATGTGATATTTGATCAAATTTAAAAAAATATCAATATAATTAATTCTATTTTGAAAACTTACAATATTTTTTTCCCAAACGCTTTATATATTTTTGTTTCTAAAAATTTAGACTTTCAATAACATTAAATACATTCCAAACAGAAGCATTAGCAATTGTGGTGGTTACCAAACATACCTTTAACTCCTTGGTAGAATAGGGCCCTCGATAGGAGAGGCTAATTATAATTTATAAAAATAGCTGCATCCCTTAAATGCTAATTATATGCCGCCTTATAAAAATGTATTCAGAATGATACGTTCATTAAATTATAAGATTATCTATATCGGTTAGACAAGATCATTTATCATTATAACATCTCTTATTCTTATCTGATATGTGCATAGATTATTCGTTATATTTGAACGATACCATTCCAATTATAAGACTGTTATAACTTATCTTAAAAATATTGGTCCACCTCTCGTGATAATAATCATAATTTATATTTGAATGATACCATTCCAATTATAAAACTAAATGATTAAATAGCTAACACAGAACAAAATATCAATAAATTAATTCACACGAGTTTGTCATTTTATCAATCAACTCTGTTAGTCCACCTCTATTCAATATTTTAAAATTTAGTTTTGTATACGATTTTTATTTTTATTTTTTTATTTTTTTAAAAATTTATTAATATCCCACATAAACTCTTTTACATTTAATAGTTTCACTGATCTCTACAAGTTGTGTTTTATGTAAAAGAGAGAGACAAAATTTAAGAGAAGAAAAATAAAATTAAAAAAATAAACAAAAGGCAAGTTTTGCTCTTTAATGCCTTAAATAACATCTTTAATCTCTTTCAGTACAATTTATGAGAAAAATGATAAAATATTATACCATCATTATTAATTAGACAGTTGATTGAGGAGATTAGTGGGATATTAAAGAGGTGGAATTTATCATAATATCTATTTTTATTATTTATCAACATTCATAATAATTGAAATGTGTAGAAGTGTAACAATATACATACTCTCCGCTAATGGGTGAGACTTGAGACGTCGCCTTATAGGGAAGGATTCAAATTTTAAAATAAATAACAATAAATAAATAAAATTAGAAAAATCTGTTGAAAAGTCAGCGTAACTCACACGTTTTTATATGTGATAAACACGTGGCATAGGAGCCAATTGTAATTGTATCACCACCACGACCGTAACCATCGACTGTGATCCTTTTCATTCATCTTCTCTCCGTATTCGTTCATTCACAATTTCACACATTTTCTTTCTCTTCTCTGCAGAGATATTTATATATATATATATAGACACACACAGAAACACACACACTAAAGCATATTTCTTTGTCCATATTCTATTCCATTTCATTTTATTGGAAGGAAGAAAAGAGGAGAAGAGAAGAGGGTGGTTCGTAATGGGGCTCGACTCCTCATATGGTGGGAATCCTCGATCGGTCCCCAGAGAAGACACTCCTCTCCTCGGAGGAGTCGGAGTTGGCGGCAACTCCAAGCCCCTCTCCTCTCAACCCAAGAGCTTCGCCAATGTATTCATCGCCATTGTTGGTGCCGGCGTTCTCGGCCTGCCCTACACCTTCTTGAGGACCGGTTGGGTCACCACCTTCCTAATGATCTTTGGCGTCGCTGGTCTCACCAACTATTGCATGATGCTCCTAGTCTACACCCGAAGAAAACTTGAGCCCAACAATGATAAAGATTTCAACACCAAGATCAACTCTTTCGGCGATCTGGGTTTCGCCGTTTGTGGCTCCGTCGGCCGGTTCGCCGTCGACACCATGATCGTCCTCTCTCATGCTGGCTTCTGCATTGGGTATATCATATTCATAAGTAACACCCTGGTCAATCTCTTCAATTCATCAGCGATGCTCCACAATAAATATTTCAAATGGACCACCCCCAAGATTTGGGGGATTTCGGCCAAGAGCATTTACATTTGGGGTGGTGTACCATTCCAGTTGGGTCTAAATTCCATCCATTCATTGACCCTTTTGGCCCCTTTGAGTATATTTGCAGACATTGTTGATCTCGGAGCAATGGGTGTGGTCATGGTTGAGGATGTTGTGGTTTTTTTGAAAGATAGGCCTGCTGTTGAGCCTTTTGGGGGTTGGTCTATGTTTTTCTATGCTTTGGGTGTCACTGTTTATTCATTTGAAGGGGTTGGAATGGCGTTGCCATTAGAGTCAGAGATGAAAGATAGGAAAAAATTTGGGAAAGTCTTGTGCTTGACCATGTTTTTCATTGCTTCCATGTATGGGATATTTGGGCTTCTGGGTTATTTTGCTTTTGGTGAAAACACAAAAGATATAATCACAGCAAATATGGGCAGAGGTCTGATGAGCAGTTTGGTCCAATTGGGTCTTTGTGTGAATTTATTCTTTACTTTCCCATTGATGATGAACCCTGTGTATGAGGTGGTTGGAAGAAGGTTCTGTGGTGGAAGATGTTCGTTGTGGGTGAGATGGCTACTGGTTATTGTAGTCAATTTGGTGGCTCTGCTTGTACCAAATTTTACCGACTTCCTGTCATTGGTGGGGAGCAGCATTTGTTGTGTGTTGGGCTTTGTTCTGCCTTCTTTGTTCCATTATCTAACTTTCAAGGATGAGATGGGTTGGAAAGGAGTGTATAGGGATGTGGGCATAATGATTTTAGGTATTGCTCTTGCGGTTACGGGGACATGGTCTTCTCTGGCGGAGATTTTCTCCGTGAAGGTATGATGTTTTGATCTAGCTTCAAATGTAAATTTTTAGTTTGCAGTATGAAACATTCTCCGTTTACATCATTATTGTTTTTTGAAAACCCAAGTTAATAAAGTGTTTTCATCTTTTATATGGCTGCGTAATTTTATATTATGAAGAGAGATATATAAGAAGGAATTTTCATTTCACTGATCTCATGTGCTGCACCCACCATGCTGCTGCACATTCGTGATTCTTAGAATCAATATATCAGTATATGCATTTTCATAAGTTAAAATTATTGTTTTCTGCATTATACATAGCATAATGCAAAGCGCTTGAGAATTCTATTAATTAATGTTTTTATAAACAATAAGTAAAAATACTACAGTTATCATGAGAAACATTCCAATTTCCTACCATTCATGGGATAGGAGTACATTGCAGAAAACATCTTTTTAGAAAAACACCCTTTTAGTATGGCATATAACACCCCTACTTTTAGTATTCCCCAAAGTGAAAAATGAATTACTGAAACAATCTTCTTCATCCATCCTTTGAGTCGACGACTCTCAAGGACTACAAAAAGCATGGACGTTGAGGACATATTCATTTGGAAACAGAAACCTATAAACCCTTTTCGCAGACCTTAAGGGTTTATGGGTTTGGGCACCCATCTATCCACCTTTGTTTTTTTTAATTTTTTTCATAAGTATCTATCCACCTTCTTTAAGTGAATATCAGTCTGATGCATTGGAATCCAATTGACAGATGATGAAGAAAACTTTTCTGATAGTTTCATAGTTTGTTCCACATCATTCATGTTTCGGGTAAAAACATTAGGGTAGTGATAGAAATGTTTAATATTTGGTGGGACCATATATTAAGCCACATCAATTCGTGATCTGTATCACAAAATCCCTTTCGAGATGTTTAGAGTTTCACAGGCTTAGAGTTTCAGTACCACTCTAGCTGCTCCCGTGCGGCACCAAGACGTTGCTTCCACTCTCGTAAGTACTTAATCAGCTTAACTCCCGTGCACACCTTAGCCAACACACTCCCCTCGTGCGCTTACTAGTATTGTAGTGGCTCTCGCCCTGTCCTCACTTGGCTTGCACACTCACACACACTAAGGCACTTAAGTTGGTAAGGAAAGAACACTTCTATTACTTCAAAGAATACTTTGTACAAGGCTAGCATTCAAGCTCTCTACAAGGCTCTCAAGACTCACTCTAGGACTTGTTGGCTACAAAATGAAGTCCCACTCCTATTTATAGGCGTCCCCATCCCTAATGGATGGCTAAGATGTATTCTAACCAACGGTGGAGATCGATTCTCTAGAATCTTCTCCCACTTTCTTCACACTTCCATACTTATCTACTAGTATCTATAACATTCTAGAACTCTCCCTACTACTCCACACAATTCTGGAGAACTCTAGAATATACTACACATATCTAGAATCTTCCACACAACTCTAGACAACTCTGGAAGACTTTAGAAACTCCACTCGCCATCCAGCGTCCTCCTCAGTGTCTGCGTGTCGCCTGCGTGGCACAACCTCCATAGGCGGGGTGTGACATTCTCCCCCACCCATTTCCATGACGCCCTCGTCACGGTTTCTTCAGCTGACCCAGCCTCTCGCAGGTCATCAGCACTTGTGTATATGTCCTTGGCCCAAACGTACGAGCGCCCTTCGGGAGATGTGAGGTCCTCACGAGCTCCATCGTGTTGACTGCCACCTCTGGACTCTCCTTCCTGCCCATGAACTCTAGCCCCAGCACCATGTCGTGGTCATCCATCTTCGCAACCTGGAAGTCGGCCTTACCCTTTCATCTTTGCAATGCATAGCTCCGCCTCCTTGCACACTTTACTCACGCGTTCTTCCTCGGAGTTGACGACCTTAATTCAGCCCTCTGTCTTGCACATCTCCAAGCCAAGTTGTTACGCCTCCTCCGGGGTAATGAAGTTGTGTGTGACGCCCGTATCCACCAACGCTTGCACGGTTTTGCCACCAACCTGTGCATCCACATAGCGCACCCCAGCTACCTTCTTTGCCTTGCCCTTCTTCTTGGTGTCATACGCCATGCTACTCAGCATCTGCATAGCCCCCATGCACCTGTCTTCATCGCTGCCCGCATCGTCCATCTTATCCTTGCCCTTATCCTTCATAAGGGCACTCATGGTCTTCTTGTTGGGGTAGTGTCGCAATAGGTGCGGTCCTTCGCACAAGTAGCACTTCGGCAGCTCCCACTTGCCCTTGTCGCGGCTCTCCCCTTTGCCACTAGCCTTGGACCTCTCTCTATAGTCCTTGCCCTTATCATGGCGTGGGCGTCTCTCCTCATCGCTGTGCTCATCATCACTAGACTTGGGCAAACCCCCTTTCTTGAAGCGTCGGTCTCCCCCACCTTTATCGTGGTCCCTCTTGGGAGACGTGGCCCTCTTGTCATCGCGCCTAAAGTCTTCAAGGCACTCCGCTATAGCCATTGCGGATGCCAAGTCTCTAGGCTCCCTCCTTCTCAGCTATGTGGCTACCCAAGACTGTAAGCCATCAATGAACAAGCATACGCGTTGCCGCTCTGGCATCTCTGGGATCTCCAGCATCAAGTTGGAGTACTCCTTCACATACTCCCTTATGCTGCCCTTCTGCTTCAAGCGCCTTAAGTTGATCATAGCGAGGTCCTCGATGCACTTAGGGTAGAACTACCTCTTGAGCTGCCTCTTGAACTCCTCCCACGTGTCAACTGCTCTTGCGCCCCTACCGGTGAAGCGCTGCCTCCACCATAGAGCGGCGGTGTCTGTGAGGTACATAGTACCTGTCTGCACCTTCTCCTCATCATCCTCGATCTCCATGCACTCGAAGTACCGCTCCATGTGCCAGAAGAAGTTGTCAATCTGGCGCGCATTCCTCGCCCCATCGTAGTCCTTGGGCTCCGGCACCTTCTTCTTCCTTGGCTTCACCACGACCTCGCGCGCCTGGGAGAACTCCTTCTTGCACTCGGCAATCTCCACGCGCAAGTCGTCTACCAGATCATGCAAGTCTCTTTCCTTTTCTTGTGCCTTGTTGGCGATGCCATCAATCAACTCGTAGAGCTCCGCCATCCTTCTCTCGAGCCTGTTAAACTTAGTCTCCGTGTAGACCAAGAGTGTGGCAAGTTTCTCCTCTTGCTCTGCTCCAAGACGTAGACTTGGTGATCTCTTCCGCTAGCCGCGTCTGCTCCAACAAAGCTCCCTTGACGAACCTGCTCTGATACCAACTGTCACAAGCTTCGAGTTTCAGCACCACTCTAGCTGCTCCCGTGCGGCACCAAGACGTTGCTTCCACTCTCGCAAGTACTTGGTCAGCCTAACTCCCGTGCACACCTTAGCCAACATACTCCCCTCGTGCGCTTACTAGTGTTGTAATGGCCCTCGCCCTCTCCTCACTTGGCTTGCGCACTCACTCACACTAAGGCACTTAAGTTGGCAAGGAAAGAACACTTCTATTATTTCAAAGAATGCTTTGTACAAGGCTAGCACTCAAGCTCTCTACAAGGCTCTCAAGACTCACTCTAGGACTTGTTGGCTACAAAATGAAGTCCCACTCCTATTTATAGGTATCCCCATCCCTAATGGATGGCTAGGATGCATTCTAACCAACGGTGAAGATCGATTCTCTGGAATCTTCTCCCTATTTCTTCACACTTCCATACTTATTTACTAGTATCTACAACATTCTAGAACTCTCCATACTACTCCACACAATTCTGAAAAATTCTAGAATATACTACACATATCTAGAATCTTCCACACAATTCTAGACAACTCCGGAAGACTCTAGAAACTCCACTCGCCATGCAGTTGTCATGCAGCGTCCTCCTCAGCGCATGCGTGTCGCCTGCGTGGCACAACTTCCATAGGCGGGGCGTGACAGTAAGGAGTAATAGAGGGTAATTTGGGTATTTAGGAGGGAATCACTGTCACATGCGCGGCACATGGTCCTTTTAACAGCTATTTTCCAGCAGCACTTTGATAGAAGGGTGCAATGTTTACATTTTTCGGAAGTTAATGTAAACATAGTCATTGAAGTTCAGATTCAAATGAATGTAGGGCTATTTTATCATACTACCATTTAGGCCCGAGGACACTTCCGAGTTGTGACCTCTCAACTTTTTAATAGGAGTCTTTTCTCAATTCTCATTCTCAATTTTCAATTCTCAATTCTCAATTCAATGGTTGAGGGTCATGTGTGTTCTCACGTTTATTGAATTTACATTACGTCATTTAACGAATTTAATGGATGGAAATACAAGTACATGGTATGGTATATTCTTACCTTACAATTTTCAGAATGAACAGGGAGAGAGTTGTATTAAAAGCAACGCATAAAAGCTGTGAATTATGAAGTTAATTGAGTTGAGTTGATTCCATCAGCTTTTGTATAAAGATTGGAAAAGAAGCTGTGAATTATGAAGTTAATTGAGTTGAGTTGATTCCATCAGCTTTTGTATAAAGATTGGAAAAGAAGTGGGTGGTGGTATTTTTGCCTGCTAATATTTCACATCACTTTCCTAGTGGTAAAATTCAGATAGTGATGTAACACCATCGAATCACTGTTGTAGAAATCATTTCATATTCAGAGTTTAGATTCTCTGCATGTCGAGAAATTATTTGATATGGTCTTAAAGCATTTGATATTTGATATTTAGTAGACTAATTCAATCTGAATTCTTTATAATATATTAACATATTGTTGTGAGAGTATTTTTTCAATTCGAAAATCTGGATTAAGTTGTCCATCAAATATATGGTTCAGGACTATTTAATAAGAGAATTTTATTTATATCAGTTAATAAAAGAGCCCAATGCAAAAAAAAAAAAAAAAAAAAAAAAAAAAAAAAAATTGCATGTTGGGTCTTTAAAACGGTTCATATTATTTTGGTAATAATTAATTTGATCTATTTTACCGAGGAGGTCTACGATTTGTCGTTTAGAGCAAAACTGAAAGCAAAAACGCATCCGAGCATGGCCACTTTATCGGCAGCCTCATTACCATTTCTCTTGACATGGCTAATCCGATATTAGGCAAATCTCTGAAGCCAGCCTTTGAATTTGTAGAGGAGATTTACATAATATTACAATAATACAATCCCTAAAATCAAGTTATACAATAGGTATTCCTAAAATCAAGCTATATAGTCAACTATAGGATTGGAAATAATTACAATGATCCCTACAATCAGGGAATACAAATCAACCTAGATTTAAGGCACCACGAGCAACACGTGTACGAACCATGAGCAACACGTGTACGAACTATGTGCTCTTACAGATAAATTCATACATGGTTCCGACCAACTACAAATTGACATGTAAGTAAATGTGGCAGCTTTTTTTATCTGCGTGTTGAGTTGTGATTGGTTGAGACCATGTGATCTCGGATCATATAATAATTTCTCACCCCCCAGGAGGACTTGAATCCTTAATTGCGAAAAAGTACCACTTGACTAGAGGATTGGGTTTAAACTAGTTAATTTCAAGGAAAACAAAATTATGAAAATATAATGACAATTATGCCCCCTCACTGCTCAAAGTAAAAAGTCGAGGTCTCAAGTGCTTCTAAGTCTAAAATTGGGTAAGAAATAAAAAAAGGTTATGACTTCTTGACTTGAGAGGGATAAACCACTGTGACAAAGAACCATGACTCAAATATTTAGGTCATGTTTGATTTGCATCTCATAAAATGGTTTTTGAGAATAGTTTTGAGAGGACAAAAATTTAAAAATTCACTTGGTTGTAGATATTGAAAATGGCTTTTTGAACTACGAAAACAAATAAATCATTTTGGCATGTAAAAGGCCACTACAAACTCTCTCTAATGTCCATCATAATTTATTCTCATCCCAAGGCTCCCGTTGATAAAATTAAGGATTTAAAAGGGGCACTCTATTTATATTGATTTATAGATGCATGTAACAAATATGATTGGAATTTATATTTGATAATTTGTATATACACAATTACATTGTTTGACTTTGTTTAATTACAAGTAGGATTGATTTGAAATTCATGACTATAAGAATTGTAGTTAAGTAATAGTTGTGTAACACCCAATATAGAGTTACTGTACCTTTAATCTATTTTAATAATCTGTTTGCACCTTAAATTTAATTTTCAATTCAGACATAGGTGTTGGTTGATTGGAGGAAAAGATATTAATTCAGTCACAAGTCATTACTTGATTGGAAGAAGAGAGGTGTCTTTTTAGTGACTCCTATTTAAAATTGAAAACTAAAATTCACATGTGACAATCCATTAACAGCATAGTTTAATGCATGTCTTTAAGGATAAACTTCATACAAGTTTTTATTCAAATTCAAGGAGTCTCTACAAATAGTGCTGAAAGGATCCAAGCAAGAGGTCCCTGACCAAACAACAATCTGCATTTTCTTACAATATATTGTATTTTATTACCTTTCATAGGAGTAGTTATAATAGATTCAAACACTATTTCTTGTACTCTTCTATAAGATTACTACTTATAGAATAAAGTGAACACTTGAACTTTGTTGTCTCCTATTGTTTTATAAGTTATTCTTGGAATAGATGGACGCCTGGACAGTTCACTTTGTTCTCTCCTTTTGTTCCAAAATCCAGAATTGAAAAACGCTTGGACAATTTGCTCTGTTCCCTTCTTTAATTCCAGCCATTATTTTATTTTATAAAAAATCCTCTTAATTTAGGTGCTGAAGAGTCTAAAGGAAGGGGTCATTCTTGCCTTTTAACAATCGCCTGATTCCATTTAAAGACCGATTTGCTAATGGTTTGGTTCGATCACGGTTCTGATTTGTGAAACCATAAATATACGGTTTGGTCACGGTTTGAGATCTTTTAAACCGAACTAGACCGAACCAAACCGCTCTATAATATATATATTTATATATATGTTAAATTATACAGAAGTTTGTATCAACGTTTATATACTTTTTAAATATTTTATAGTGAATAATTATACAAATAATGAGATGACATATTTTTTATTTGGGTTAATTTCAATGACAACCCCTCAGGTTTGGCCAAATATCACATTGAAATATCTTTTGAAAATTACTATCACTCACACCCCGAAGGTTTGTTCAGTCTTTCACTCACACCCCAGCCCTCACTTGCAAAGTTCTAACACCATACAAAATGACTTAAGTACCCTAAATACTTTGCAAATTTATTATTATTATTATTATTATTATTATTATTATTATATATCTATACTATTATTAAATGTGCAAAGTGTTTTCAGTATTTCAGTATTTATTTATTAATATAAAAAAAAAAGTTTTTATAAACAAAAAATTACCTAAAAATTAATTTAAAGAGTTTAATTCAAATTACAAATTATCTAATAAAATTTATAAAAATTAATTTAAAGAGTTTAATTCAAATTACAAATTACAAATTACCTAATAAAATTCATTTTTCGTGTCCCATATTGGTTTTAAGTAAAAAGGGTTACATGAAAGCCTCTTATAAAACTATAGATATACAGAAATTCTTTCTCTGCCTTTTGGCTAAGATCAAGTGTAGTACTAAATTTTTTTGGGTCGGCCTTCTGGCTAACTTTTCGTGGTCTTTTGGCTAAGATCAAATGTAGTACTACTTTCTCGGCTTTTTGGCTTTCAGTATTTATTTATTAATATAAAAAATGAGTTTTTATAAACAAAAAATTACCTAAAAATTATTTAAAGAATTTAATTCAAATTACAAATTACCTAATAAAATTTATAAAATTAATTTAAAGAGTTTAATTCAAATTATAAATTACCTAATAAAATTTCATTTTCCTTGTCCCACATTGGTTTTAAGTAAAAAAGATTATATGGAAGCCTCTTATAAAACTACAAACCTAAAGAAAAAATAATCACACCTTTCTCAGCCTTTTGGCTAAGATCAAGTATAGTACTAAATTTTTTTGGGTCGGCCTTTTGGCTAACCTTTCTTGGTTTTTTGGTTAAGATCAAGTGTAGCACTACTTTTTTGGCCTTTTGGCTTTCAGTATTTATTTATTAATATAAAAAAAAGAGTCTTTATAAACAAAAAATTACCTAAAAATTATTTCAAAAGGTTTAATTCAAATTACAAATTACCTAATAACATTTATAAAAATTAATTTAAAGAGTTTTATTCAAGTTATAAATTACAGAATAAAATTCATTTTTCTTGTCCAATATTGGTTTTAAGTAAAAAAGATTACATGGAAACCTCTTATAAAACTATAGAGTTAAAAGAAATAATAATCACGCATTTTTCGACCTTTTGGCTACGATCAAGAAGGTCGGCCTTTTGGCTTTTAGTATTTATTTATTAATATAAAAAAAAAAGTTTTTATAAACAAAAAATTAGCTAAAAATTATTTAAAGAGTTTAATTCAAATTACAAATTACCTAATAAAATTTATAAAAATTAATTTAAAGTGTTTAATTCAAATTACAAATTACCTAATAAAATTCATTTTTCTTGTCCCACATTGGTTTTAAGTAAAAATGATTACATGAAAGCCTCTTATAAAACTATAGACCTAAATAAATAATAATCACACATTTCTTGGCCTTTTGGCTAAGATCAAGTGTAGTACTACTTTCTTAACCTTTTGGCTTTTAGTATTTATTTATTAATATAAAAAAAAGTTTTTATAAACAAAAAATTATTTAAAGAGTTTAATTCAAATTACAAATTACCTAATAAAATTTATAAAAATTATTTTAAAGAGTTTAATTCAAATTACAAATTACCTAATAAAATTTCATTTTTCTTGTCCCATATTGGTTTTAAGTAAAAATGATTACATGGAAATCTTTTATAAAACTATAAACCTAAAGAAATAATAATTGCATCTTTCTCAGCCTATTGGCTAAGATCAAGTGAAGTACTACTTTATTGGCTTTTTGGCTTTCAGTATTTATTTATTAATATAAAAAAAAAAGTCTATATAAACAAAAAATTACCTAAAAATTATTTTAAAAGGTTTAATTCAAATTACAAATTAGCTAATAAAATTTATAAAATTTAATTTAAAGAGTTTAATTCAAATTACAAATTACCTAATAAAATTCATTTTTCTTGTCCTACATTGGTTTTAAGTAAAAAAAGATTACATGGAAGTCTCTTATAAAACTATATAGAGCTAAAGAAATAATAATCACGTATTTTTGCCTTTTAGCTAAGATCAATTGTAGTACTACTTTCTCGGCCTTTTGGCTTTCAGTTTTTATTTATTAATATATATATATATATATATATATATATATAAAGAGTTTTTATAAACAAAAAAATTACCTAAAAATTATTTAAAGAGTTTAATTCAAATTACAAATTACATAATAAAATTTATAAAAATTAGTTTAAAGAGTTTAATTCAAATTACAAACTACCTAATAAAATTCATTTTTCTTGTCCTGCATTGGTTTTAAGTAAAACTGATTACATGGAAGTCTCTTATAAAATTGTAGATCTAAAGAAATAATAATTATACCTTTCTCGACCTTTTGGCTAAGATAAAGCGTAGTACTGCTTTCTCGACCTAAAAAAATATTAAAAAAAAGAGTTTCTATAAAACTCGAAAAATTATTACCTAATAAAAATTAAATTACCTATTTTATTTATTTGTTGTTTCTAAAAAAATATGTACTCTCTTTGTATATAAGTCTTTTTTTGCCTTGCTACACAAAATATATTTCAAATTATACAAACTCGAAAAATTATTACATAATAAAATTCAAATAAAATATTTATTAAAACTCTAACACAAAATATATTTCAAATTATTGAAACTCTAAAAATTATTACCTAATAAAATTCAAATAAAATATTTATTAAAACTCTAACACAAAATACATTTCAAATTATATATTTTAAATTATAGAAACTCTAAAAATTATTACCTAATAAAATTCAAATAAAATATAAAAATTATTACCTAATAAAATTTAAATAAAATATTTATTAAAACTCTAACACGAAATACATTTCAATTTATATATTTCAAATTATAGAAACTTTAAAAATTATTACCTAATAAAATTCAAATAAAATATTTATTAAAACTCTAATACAAAATATATTTCAAATTATGGAAACTCTAAAAATTATTACCAAATATAATTTAAGTTACCTATTTTATATTTTTGTTGTTTCTAAAAAAATCTATACTCTTTCTATATATATAAGTCTATTTTTCGCCTTCCTGTAATCATATCAGTTTTATATGTTTTTTTCCAAGGTGCATGTAACCCCCAGATTATGCATTGTTTTATTATTTTTTATTTGTCTCACCCCCATATCATGCATTGTTTTATTATTTTTTATTTTTCTTATACCCAGATCATGAATTGTTTAATTAATTTTTATCTATCTCATGCCCAGATCATGCATTTTTTTAATTATTTTTTTGAGTAATGAATTCTTTTATATGTCCATGGCTTATGCCTTCCGAATATGATGTTCTCTGTAGAATAATCCTCAGCATTTTAACCCCTAAAGAAACTGAGAAGAAACTGACTATTTGACTGGCCGAATTCATAACAGTGGATCTGAAGTTGTTGAATTGAAGTTTCTTAATAACACCTCAATTGAAGTTGAGGAGCTTGAAGTAGTAAGCTTAGAAACAATAAAATTTAATTTTGTGGACTTCAAGGAGCTGAATAAGTACATTGATGCAAAAAAATATATATGGGTTAGTTTTCATTTAATTCTTAACTCTCCATATATATGTTATCTCTTGTACATATTGAGGATACCAAAAACGACATGGGCCAGATACGATCTGGATATGACCCGCGAAAGGAGCATCGGATCAAACGATTGGTTTCAGCCCACATAGAGGCACTGTAGAATAAGCCAAACCTCTGAGATCTACTCAGCAAAGTCAGGCCCATTAGGAACGAAGCCCGAAGCTGGGGGCCCAGCATAAGAAATCAGTTATGACATCCCAATAGTGCCTATAATTGCCTATAAATATACAAGAGTGGTAAAGAAAAAAGGGATGGGAAAAAATGTAATGAAACTCTAAAAAAATTTTGGAGAGATATTTCTTGCATTTATAATTGGCGCCGTTTGTGGGAAGCGTTGAAGATTGATGCATGTTGATTCAGACTGATTCGTGAAGACAAAGGTTGATTTCTGGAAGTTGAATCCAGATCTGAGGGATTACGGTTTGCTCTTGAGAAGTTCTTGATTCCTGATTGATTTTGAGAAATTGGTGTCAGATTTACGCAGTAGTGATTCATTCTATTATGGCTCGATCTGACAAGTTCAAAGCCAGGAAAGCTTGGATTTAGCAAATGGTGAACGTAATTCATAAAATTTGAGTCCAGATCTGACGTGATTCGCGTTAGTGAAACTCAGATCTGATTTAGAATTTGTAATTAATGCCTTTGTTTCGTTTCGGAGTGATGACTAGGGGTGAGAACTCCAATCCGGTAGAGAATGTCCAGCAGATGAAACTTGATGAGTTGATGAGCATGATCGAAGCTCTCCGGAGAGATAATGCAGAGCTAAGGACTGAAATGTAGCGTCAAGAAGCTCCAGTGATTCCGCGACCGCTCCCGACAGGAGAAGAAGTTCACGTCCCGGTGCTACACATCACGGTGAGGAGGTAGGAAACAACCAGACAGATCTTCACCATGAGGAGGTCCAGCCAAATGATTTGCCGCCAAATCCTCATCGTGTTAATGATCGTGAAGGATCAACTCACGTGGATCCACAGCGTGAACAGATCAGGCGAAACGAAGCCATGACTTTCGATCCATATCAAGAAATACAACCAAGAAGAAGCAATGGAGTTTGATCGCCACAAAGCTATACCACCGTGGCACAAGGAGTTTATGGAGGAAAGATCATTCGATCCGTCTTATCGGCCTTCCATGGTAACGTTCGATTATCGAAGCTCCGAAAGGAGATCTATAGATCAGAGAGCTACCGCAGAGTTCCAGAGGGAGAATGAAACCCTCCGCTCAGCGGCTCGAACAGTTGACTCGCCGTTTACGGATGAAATTCTGAATGCTCCGAGTCCGAGGAAATTCTCCATACCCGTTTTCATTCTGTTTGACGGAACGACCGATCCGATTGATCATGTATATCACATCCAGTTGAAAATGGCTTTGAACACTGAGAACGATTCCTTGATGTGCAAATGCTTTCCTACAAGTCTAGCTGGACTAGCGCTCAATTGGTTCAAGAACCTGCCGAGGGGCTCAGTGGATAGTTTCCGAAGCTTATGCGATTGGTTCATAAGCCAATATTGTAATACCCCTAATTTTAAAAGGATAGTCTCGGTATTTATTTATTTGTTTTAATTGTATTTTTAATTATTTAATTGATTATTTGACCAATTGTTTATGTGTTTAATTGAATTAGGTATTACTTGATTACTTGATTATGTGTCTATATATTATTTATATTTGTCTATGTGTTAATTGTTTAATTAGATTATGTGCTTAAATGGTGTTTTGATTAATTGTAAATTAAATGTTTTCTTTTCTTTTATTATTTTATTTTATTTTTATTTTTATGGTTATGGTTAGTAGTAATGGGCCAACTAATTGGGTCTCATGGACTACTTGGATAGGAGGTTGGATGCGTATGGATTATTGCCCATGGATAGTTGTGCATGTATATATATAGATATATATTATATACATATATAAAAGGGAAAGTAATATATTAATTACTTTTATGGTAACTTGGGTAGTAATATTTAATCTAATGTATATGTTTTATATTTAAATAATAAAAATATACATAGATTTGATACGTGTTATGTTTTAAGTTACATTATAATATTATAGTAACTTAAGTATTATTGGATAATCCATTAATAAATAATGGAATGTGTATAATTTATTTATTTAATAAAGATATACATAAATTATATACATAACATATTTTACTTACCTTTTTAATATATATAAAAGGAAAAGTAATTTATTAATTACTTTTATGGTAACTTGGGTAGTAATATTTAATCTATGTTTTATATTTAAATAATAAAAATATACATAAATTTGATACGTACTATATTTTAAGTTACTTTATAATATTATGGTAACTTAAGTATTATTGGATAATCTATTAATAAATAATGGGATGTGTATAATTTATTTATTTAATAAAAATATACATAAATTATATACGTAACATATTTTACTTACTTTTTTAATATATATAAAAAAGAAAGTAATTTATTAATTACTTTTATGGTAATTTGGGTAGTAATATTCAATCTGATGTATATGTTTTATATTTAAATAATAAAAATATACATAGATTTGATACGTGTTATGTTTTAAATTACTTTATAATATTATGATAACTTAAGTATTATTGGATAATCCATTAATAAATAATGGGATGTGTATAATTTATTTATTTAATAAAGATATACATAAATTATATACTTATTATATTTTATTTACCTTTTTAATATTTTAATATTTATTTTTTAAGTTGACTTGGATTGGGAAAGGGCTAGGGTTATTTTATTTAGCCTATAAATATATAGCTATAGGTTGTAAAAGAGGGTTAAAAATATTCACGTGATATATTCTAGAGAGAGAGAGTTAGAGAGGGAAGGAGGAAAAGAAAGGAAGGATGAAAAAAACCTTGTAGAAAGAAGATCAAGGAAGAAGAAGTTTAACTTTCGATTCGAAAGTTTAAGGCAAGTTCTTCTTCTATCTCTTTCCCTTTGATTCATGTTTCTGTACATGCCTAGGAAATTCCAGAATTTATTAAACACGTAAAATTAATTAATTATGCATGTTTAATTGGATTAGAACATAGGTTTTATGAAATTGGTTCATATCTGTTCTTGTGTTATGAATTGATAAATGCATGATTTTGATTTAATTTCCGGTGTGAATTTTTATATGTTTGAATTATGTATTTTTCATATCTGTGGAATGATGGAACGTAAATACATGCCTAGAATTCCCGAACATTAAATAGGAACTAGGTTTGGGTTTAAATAAATTTAAATAGACTCAATTATAATGATGCTTGCTATTTGAATGTTTTAAACAAACGAATGGATTTAATCTTTTAAAATGTTTTAGCAATTGAGATTAAATGTGTAGGATGAATTGGATATGGAGAATGCTTATTTGACGGTATAATAAAATATCATCATGTATAAGATTCAGTTTGTGTAGGACATATGATATATGAAGCTTAAATAAATACTAAGTCATTCCTATTTTGTGATAACTTGATATCATATTATCATAGTTATTTCTGGATTGTTTGATGTATTTCCTTAATCGTTACATCAATTGTTGGATTGTGTGGTTTAATGCACCGGTATGGGACGGTGGCATTTTAGGGACGGATTAACTTATCAGTTAAGTCCTACCTATTTTATATAAGGGAATGGATTAACTAAAATGTTAAGTCCTACTTATATTCAAGTCAGGTCAGCTAAACAAGTTGAATGACTTATGGAGGATTAATTTATTATATAAAGGAATGGATTAACTAAAATGTTAAGTCCTACTTATATTCAAGTCAGGTCAGCTGAACAAGTTGAATGACTTATGGAGGATTAATTTATACTAGATAGGATGGTTACTAAATTATATATATATAAATATGATGCCATGATATGAGCTTGAGTCTCAGGATCAGTGGTTAGGGCACGTATATCGCCAGGGATGTGTAGCTAGATATAGTGTAGTTGTGTACCCTGGTAGGTCTAGGTACTCATGCCTACTATATGTGCATTTTGCATGTTACCTACTATTCAGGTTGAGACAACCCTATAGTCTAGTGAGGTTCCTTTAGTGTGTATATATATATATATATATATACGGACTACTAGATATTGTTGGATTGACTAGGATGTACGTGTATCGGATCTTTGCTTGAACTGTAGTAGAGTAGAACTTGTTTGTGGGCCTGACTCACCATTATTTTTCAGGAGTTCAGTAGGAGTAGAGGTTGTTCGTGCTAGCGGAGATCAGTCTACTTCATTCTTCCGATGCTGCATAGGAGTTTTTTTATGATTCAGTTTCCTGATTTAGATAGTTATTGCTGTCATTTGTTTAGTTTGAATTTTCTAGGGGTCCACACAGTATAGATTCCCGAGTTGTATTTTGGAGGATCAGTTGTATCAGAAGAGTTTATTAATTAATGGAAATATATTATGAGGTTTATTATTAGATTATCATTTGAGTTTCTTATCAGCATTTTTATTTATTCTTCTTTATGCTTTTTGTACTTTGTGTTCGTTTATTGCCGATTCGTTTTCGATATCCTCGGGTGTTCGGGCGTGGGCCTGGCCAACCCGCATTGAAAAATCTGGGGGTATCATAAATACTACGGGAATAAACATACAGCAAAGGACATTTCGAGCCTATTCACAATGAAGCAGCATGAGGACGAGCGTCTCCAAGCTTTTCTTACTAGGTTTAACTTTACTAAGAGCATGGTGATTGAATGTCATCCTTCTATGGCGGTTCAAGCGTTTAAATTGGCCATGACTTGTGGCACTCCATTCCACACAAGCTTGGTAGTGAATACGCTGAGGACTATGGATGAACTCAATGAAAGAGCTGATGGTTTTGTGCACTTAGAAGAAGAGGAGGCAGCTAACGCTCAGAAGACATCCATCATATCAACAGAAGAGAAAACCAAAGCGAAGATCAGGCAAAAGCAGGTTCAGCCACGGCGTCAGACTTCTTAGAAATTTGATAAAAGGCCCAGAGAGGAAGAGCTGGTTACTCCATTGAAAGTCACTTTAGTAAGGCTGTACCAAAAAAATAAAGATAAGTTCCGATCTCCTTTACCAATCGACAGCCCCTCGAACAGAGGGACCAATCTAAGCATTGTGCATTCCATTCTGACTTTGGCCATCAGACTAATGAATGCAGGAACTTAAGGAGACAGGTAGAGATGCTGATAGCCAGAGGGGAGTTCGCAAGTTATATTCAAGGCCCGGTGGTAGAACAGAACCGACCGATGGAGCACATGAAGAGGAATCAGAAGCCGAACTCCCAAGACTCGCAGCCAGTTTGAATAATCAATGCAATTCACGGTCGGCCAGAACCTACTGAGGAGTCAGATGAACTGCTTCGAACACGCCTCCGCCGGGCATAAATGAAGAGGAGGATAAGCAGTGTAAATACTTTGCACCAGCAGAGCGCATCAACACAGATAAAGTTTGACATAACCGACCTGTTACATGTTCAAATTCCTCATGAGAATCCGTTAGTCGTCAGTTTGACAGTAGCAGAGTGCCTGGTACGACGAGTCCTGATTGATCCTGGAAGTAGCGCAAATGTTATGCCGAGGGACACGTTCGATCGGCTCGAAATAAAACCCGAGAAGCTCAAGCCCACTGCAAATCCCTTGCTAGGGTTTAATGGAAAATGGGTGGAACCCATCAGTATTGTAGAAGTCGCAGTGCAGGCTGCAGAAAGGGTTCTGATAGAGAGCTTTATGGTTGGTTAGATCCATCCATCTTATAACCTTCTGATGGGCAGAGGGTGGATTCATAGAGTTCAGAGTGTTCCCTCAACTCTGCACTAAGTGATGAGATGCCTGGGGCCTGACGAAAATAAGGTGATTGACATTCATGGGGACCAGGTTGTAGCTAAGGAATGTTATTCTGTGATGTTGAAATCTGCTGCAAAGGGAAAAGCTCCCATCCATTCTGCAAGCCCCAGATAACAATTACAGGAGCCTCCACCCAGCCAAAGTGGGGAGGAGGAGTTGGGGAACTTGACCGAAGAACCCCTTGTTGATGTGCAGATCGATCATAACAAACCGTAACGAACAACCAGAGTGGGAGTAAGACTTACCGAGGAAGAGAAACGAGAGTTAATTGATTTCTTGTCTCAGAATGCTGATGTGTTCGCTTGGAGCCACTCGGACATGCCCGGAATAAGCCCTTCGGCATCCTGCCACTCCCTCAACGTTAATCCGAACGCGAAGCCTGTAATGTAGAGGCAGAGAAGATTCGCTCCAGAGCATAATCGGATCATAGCCAAGGAGGTTGATAGGTTGCTTGATACGGGATTCATTAGAGAAGTATATTACCCAGACTGGCTTTCGAATGTTGTAGTTGTGCGAAAGAAGAATGAGAAGTGGCGAGTATGCATTGATTTCACTAATTTAAACAAAGCTTGTTCGAAAGATAGTTTCCCACTGCCAAAGATTGATTAAATGGTGGACGCTACTACTGGATACGAACATTTAACTTTCTTGGATGCTTATTTAGGATACAACCAAATTCCCATGAACCCGGCTGATGAGGAGAAAACTTCTTTTGTAACCGAACGAGGGACCTATTGTTACAAAGTTATGCCATTCGGATTAAAGAATGCTGGGGCAACTTATCAGAGGCTGATCAGCAAGATTTTCAAGGATTAGATGGGGAAGACTGTAGAGGCTTATATTGACGACATGGTAGTGAAAAGCAAGAGAAGAGTTGGCCATTTGAAGCATCTGCAGGATATGTTTGAGGTATTGAGACGATATGGAATGAAGCTTAATCCAACCAAATGCTCATTTGGCGTAAGCTCTGGTCAATTCCTAAGACATGTAGTTAATCATAGAGGAATCGAGGTTAACCCAGCCCAAGCAGAGGCTCTGACCAAGAATGCTGAACCAAAAACAATTAAAGAAGTACAAGCCCTCACAGGTCGGACAGCTGCATTGAGCCGGTTTATTTCTAAGCTGTCAGATCGCTGCAAGCCATTCTTTGATACCATACGAAGCCATGGGAGACAGGCCTAGGGAGATGAACAGCGACAAGCGCTAACTAGTTTGAAAGAATATATACAGAGCCCTCCGATCCTGTCTACTTCTGAACCAGGAAAAAAGTTATTTTTGTACCTCGGGGTATCCAGTATTGCGACGAGTGCTGTTCTGATCTGCTGCAAGGAAGGAGCTCAATAACCAGTGTTCTATGTCAGCAAAACAATGACTGATGCCGAACGGAGATATTCAAAGGCCGAACGAGTGATACTGTCGCTCGTCAATGCAAAAAGGAAGCTAAGGCATTATTTTGAATCCCATCATATCGTCGTTATGACCGCTTTTCCGATCAGAGTGATCCTACATAAGCCAGACCACTCGAGGAGAATGACGAAGTGGGCCATAGAGTTAAATTCGTTTGACATAACATATAAACCCAGAACGACTATCAAAGGGCAAATAGTGGCTGATTTCTTGCTAGAATGTGATTCGAAAAATGTGGAGGAAGACCTTCGCAGTTGTCCATGGAAACTCTTCGTAGATGGATCCTCAAATCAGCTGGGGGCAGGCATTGGGATCAAATTATAGACGCCAGAAGGCACATTCCTAAGTTAAGCGCTCAGACTTGAATTCCGAGCCACTAATAATGAAGTAGAGTATGAAGCGTTGCTGATGGGACTTAAGTTAGCCAACGAGCTGAAAGTCAGGAACTTAACCGCTTTTAATGACTCACAGTTGGTTATTCGGCAAGTGAATGGCGAATATGAAGCTAAGGATGAAACAATGGAGGCATACCGTTCTGCCGTCATGCGCGAGGCTAAAAACTTTGATAATGTCAAGTTTGTCCAGTTACCGAGGGAACAAAATGAAGACGCCGATCGGTTGGCATGCAGTGCTTTGAGTTCTGGGGAGACATTGGCGAGGGTGATCCCAGTAGGAATATTGAACCAGCCATCCATCTTCGAAGAACCTTTCGGCTTAGATCCTTGGCAGGTGAATGTCATTCCATATGAACCGAGTTAGATAAATCCGATTATAACTTATGTACGGGATGGCATTCTGCCTGAACAAAGGGATGAAGGTCGGAAGATCAAGTTGAATGCAGTGAAATATGCCATAGTGTATAACCAATTGTATCGAAGATATTTTTCTGGGCCATACTTAAAATGTGTCACCCCCACATAGGCTCGGTAGATATTGCGAACCATTCATGAAGGTATATGTGGGAATCATTCAGGGGGGAGGTCTTAAGCACACAAAGCAATGACGCAAAGGTATTTTTGGCCGAACATGTCACGAGATGCAAAAAAATTCTCTAGAAGATGCGATAAATGCCAAAGGTTCGGACCACTGATTCACCAACCACCTGAAGATTTGCACGTAATGGCCACGCCCTGGCCTTTCGTGCTATGGGGGATGGATGTGGTTGGCCCTCTGCCGACCACAAGATTACAGAACAAGTACGTTCTGTTAGCAATGGATTATTTTACGAAGTGGGTGGAAGCAGAGCCATATCCCAGTGTAACCCAAACTCATGTGAGGCGCTTCATTTGGAATAATATTATTTGCCGCTTTGGTGTTCCAAGGTCGATTGTCATGGATAATGGAACTAATCTCGATAGTAAGCAAGTAAAAGAGTTACTGGAAGAGTATGGAATCAGCCAGAAGTTGGCAGCAGTAAGTCATTCGCAGGCAAATGGCCAAGTAGAAATTACAAATAGAACAATCTTTGCTTGCATCAAGAAGAAGCTTGAGGATCAAAAAGGAAAATGGTTAGATGAACTGTCGAACGTCTTATGGGCTTATAGAATGACCCCAAGACGGCCGACCGGAGAGAGCCCATTCGCCATGGCATATGGTACCGAGGCAGTTATACCGGTCGAGCACTTGGTTCCGACTATCCAAAGCTTAGCATGGAGCCGAGAGCAAAACGACAGTATGTTAAGGTTTAACCTCGATATGTTGAAGGAAAAGAGAGATGCAGCGGCAGTAAGGCTGGCATCCTACCAGCAGACTCTTATGAACAGCCATAACAAAAAGGTAAAGCACAGAGATTTTGCATCAGGTGATCTGGTTCTGAAGAGGAAGGTAGGAATTGTTAAAAAAATGGTGTCACCTTGGGAAGGCCTATATAGAATTGCAGAAGTCATAGGAAAGGGGGTTTACACCTTAGAGACCATGGCCGGAAGGCTGGTCAACAAGCCATGGAATGCTACATCTCTGAAAAGGTATTATCAATAGAAAGTCGAGTTCCAATTTTATCATTGTTCATTTTCAAATTGTGTACGTATGAATGTACGAAATTTTAAAATCTATAAAGAGCTATCCTCTTCTGAAAAATTAAGTGTTTGAAAAACAGCAAAGTAAGTGGTAGCTGGCACAATGAGTCGAACGCCAAAAACTTACCAAAAAGTAAAGAGTGACGTTGGCAAGTGGCATTCTAGCTGAGCGCCAATCACTTCAGCAAAGTAAGTGGCAGCTGGCACTAATAGCCGAACGTCAAAAACTTACAAAAAGTGAAAAGTGAAAGTGGCAAGTGGCATTTTAGCCGAGCGCCAATCACTTCAGCAAAGTAAGTAGTAGCTAGCACTAATAGCCAAACGCCAAAAACTTACCAAAAAGTGAAGAGTGACAGTGGCAAGTGACATTCTAGCCGAGCGCCAATCACTTCAGCAAAGTAAGTGGCAGCTGGCACTAATAGCCGAACGCCAAAAACTTGCCAAAAAATGAAAAGTGAAAGTGGCAAGTGGCATTCTAGCCGAGCGCCAATCACTTCAGCAAAGTAAGTGGCAGCTGGCACTAATAGCCGAATGCCAAAAACTTGCCAAAAAGTGAAGAGTGACAGTGACAAGTGGCATTCTAGCCGAGCACCAATCACTTTAGCAAAGTAAGTGGCAGCTGGCACTAATAGCCGAACGCCAAAAACTTGCCAAAAAGTGAAGATTGACAGTGGCAAGTGGCATTCTAGCCGAGCGCCAATCACTTCAGCAAAATAAGTGGCAGCTGGCACTATTAGCTGAACGCCAAAGACTTGCCAAAAACGAAAGTGAAACTGGCAAGTGGCATTCCAGCCGAGCATCAAGCACTAACCAGTTCAGCCAAAAATATAATATATTAGAAAATGTGGACAAAGTTCAGCCAAAAACCCTTCATTTCATTCATAACATTTTGAGCCTACAAGGGCAAAGTACATGTAAAGTAAATGAGGGAATTGATACATCAAGAAAGGCCCTAACTAGTTGCATCTGCCCCATTAGTTTCTTGATGGTGCTGAGCTGTCCCATCATCATCATTGGTAGTCCCATTTCCACGAGGAGGGGAGTCAAGCTGAATGATTGTTTCATTCTGAAAACCTCCCTCCTTAATAGCATTGGCAGATGGAACCATGGAAGACAGGGGAGGAACGTCCAGAGGAAGAGCAGTGGAGGGAGTAGATCGACCCTTGAGGAAGCAATCTCCCGACACCCATCAAAAATGTGCTCAGCAGGAGTGGAGTCTGGGTCAACGTAGACTCCTGGGGGGTCGACCTCTAACTCCTTGTCAACCTCATCTGGAGAAGAGCCTGTCTGGCCTTCAGCAGGAACACGATCAGTATAGCCCTCTCGAAATCCCTGTACATACCTAAGGGCATCGATCCTGGAAAAGCATGCATGAAGGGCCAACATACCACCATTCACCTTACCAATGGTGCTGAGTAAGGTATCACGTTCGGCTAAGGCCCTTTTCTCAAAGGCCATCCGCGTAGACTGTTTATCACTTAGTAGGCATTAAAGTTCTTCCTTCTCAGCCTTGAGAGACTCACATTCAGTCTGCCAGATGTTCTTCTCGATCTGGAGAGCATCCCTCTCGTCTTGAATGGAGTCTGCCTCCTTCTTCAGAACATCTCTCTCGTTCTCGACTTTTCTCAGCTTCACCATCAGGTCATCATTCTGTGGGCCTAAAGCTTTGCTCTCCTTATTGGCCACATCAAAGCTGTTAGAGAACTTACGAGCCCTAGCATTAGCCAACTCCACTTGTTTCTGCATGGCCATCATCCCGAACAAGGCCTACAGAGATATGCATGAGTACTAATTAAGCCGAGCGTATGGTCAGAGGAATTCAAGTATAAGGACTATGCAAAGATTTGTTATTTGAAGGGAAAGAGTTACCTCCATGGCAGACAAGGGAAAGCGGCTGAATACCTCCTTCTGAGACAGGCCTTTGGCCACCTCAATGTCTTTAGGGGTCCACATGTTCCTGTAATACGCCATGGCAACACTACAGAAGCATGGTCTTATTCGACTTTACAGTTGACCCATCCGTTTGGATGAGCCGAGGAGTCCATGGTAACACTACAGAAGCAGAGGTAGAGGTAGTGACTACAGCAGACTCAGAGGGGGCAGTAGGTCTGATTGGACGGTGCAGTAAGTTCGGCCCAGAGGTTCGAATCCTCCTTGTCAGAGGGACATCATCCAGGTTGGGTTCACTGTCAGGTTGAGGCCTTTTGCCTCGTTCTTTGTCTTGAGCACCCGCAATGACAGCAGAAAGGGTATTAACCTGAAGAGCTACGTTCTGGGTAGCAGGAAGAATGTCAACAGTTGGACCAACAGCCACTACGTTCGGAATGGTGTTAGAAATAGTGGCAGAGGAAGATGCCGAAGCAGGAAAAAAGGTTGCCGCAGCAGCAGCAGTGACTTGGGGGGGATTTTTCCTCCTCCCGAAAGAAGGAATCTGAAGCTGACTCATGCTTTTGCCAAGAAGAGAGATGTCAGCAAGATTATCCGAAGTGAGGAGATCTGAACAGGAAGGGACGTTGTTCAGAACGTAATTCTTCAGGTCATTAATCCTATCCCTGCAAACACCGTAGCTCAAGTCATTACTAGGGATGCCTAGGGAACGGCATAAGAAAATGTAGAAGCGAGGAACGCAAATTTCGCAAGGACAATCGGCTTTATGATTTTTGTATTTCTTATATGAAGAAACCGAACACTCGCTAAAGGCGGTCGGAATAGGATAATCCTGTGCGGCAGGAGTGGACCAAGCTCCCCTAACCCCGACTATGTTCGTTTTCCACCCTTTCTCAAAGTCAAGTTTGTCCGTACGAATTGACATCTTTTCCAGAGGGTAGAAATGGTAGTACAAATCGTTCAACCTGATTTTGTTAACCTTATAACAAAGAAAGAGGTCAACAATGTCAAGATCTAGACCTCGGTCATGACTCAAAAGCAGTAAAACGGATATAACTCTGAGAAAGTTGGGATTCACTTGCAGAGGAGAGAGTCCCAATTTATTGAAAACATAGTTGAAAAAAGGGTGCAGAGGGAATCTGATAATGTTTAGTCGATGAAGAGAAAACAGAACTTCACCAGGAAGGAGCCCTACTCCAGTCCTAATGTTCACCTCTTCAAGACATTCTCTAATTTGTATGTCGTCAGGAAGATGAAGTTTCATACGGAGGATATCAAGATCAATAGGCATGATGAAAAAAAGCAGAAACCCTAAGAAAGAGAAAAAGTTTTTGCTTTTAATAAGATTAAAGAAAAAGGAAAACAGAACTGACCTCAAGGAGATTGAAGGATTTAAACGAAGCTTCAAGAAGATGAAAAATGAGTAGCTCTTGTAGAAACTCGCCGGAGAAGATTTAACTTGCCTTGTAATAGAGACGAACTACGGTTTGATTAACAGAGAAATAAGGTAGAGGCAGTAAAAGAAAGTTGAAAGTACATCTCTGAGGGTTATAAAGGCAAAGTGGGCCCGAAGACCGAGGCGTCGGGAAAACGAGAAGATTTCGAATTTTAAGGCATTGGTTCCAGATCCAACCGTTCGTTTTTCCATGAGATCTCCTTGAGCCGTCAAATCATGATTAGCAGTCATCGATAATTACTCCCAAATTTATTAAGGAGTAATTATGGAGGCAATTAAGGATACCAAAAATGACATGGGTCGGATACGATCCGGATATGACTCGCGAAAGGAGCATTGGATCAAGCGATTGGTTTCAGGCCACATAGAGGCACTGCAGAATGGGCCAAACCTCTGAGATCTACTCGGCAAAGTCAGGCCCATTAGGAAGGAAGCCCGAAGTTGGGGGCCCAGAATAAGAAATCAGTTATGACATCCCAATAGTGCTTGTAATTGCCTATAAATATACAAGAGTAGTAAAAAAAAAGGGGATGGGAAAAAATGTAATGAAACTCTAAAAAAATTTTGGAGAGATATTTTCTTGCATTTACACATATATAAAAAAAATTAAAATTAAAATAAAAATTAACATTAATATTTATTTTTTTATTTTATTTTTAATCATGCTAGATGCTTTGGGAATTGTTATTGAGGTATCTCCTTCATTGAACATGTAAGAAGAACAACAAAGGCACAACCAAAAAGCGGGAAGTCATTATAATGGATATGAGATACGTCATTACTATATTACATATAATCTTTATTATAGTTGAAAGACAACTACTTTGACGTTATGGGAGGATCTTGCTGAGAATGAAGGAAATTTTATCATGGAGCTAATACAGGAAAGACCTATCATCACAGTTATACATGTGGCAATCAACACCTACAACCAGGTCTGCCTCTTCAAATACAAAAAGGATCTACATTGCATATTAATATGGATATTGAAAGTGTCAAAGCATTAAGATATTGATTCATTATTTATTATAACTTCTTTTACATTATATATACACTATTTGTAGAAAGAGAACATGTTTTTTTGTTTTATTTATTTAATTATTTTACAAGATAATTTATATGTGGACAGGTCCAAAGAGAACATAAATAACAAAGATATAACAAGTTTGATTTCCAGTACAAAAGATAAAAAATTCAATGGTGCTGAAAAGTCAAACTTCAAGACATAATAGAAAAATCTACAATGTCCTTTGAGGTATTAAATTTCAGTATATTTCTTAATCTTCCTTAATTGTGTATCACATTTTTATATTCAATTTATATATTGAGAAGTTATACTTTGTTGCACAACCTGCAGAAAACAAATTACTCTTTCGAAGCAACAATTGAGAATGTCGTCAATGATCGCAAACAGTGGTACAACGCGTATGAGAAATGCAACAAGAAAATTAAAATTGAAAAAGATAGAATATATTGTCCTTGATGCAACACAGCAAACCCAAAATGCTTTCAAAAGTATTATTATATCTTAAAATCTTATTATTGTATTTATTTCAATGGTTTAATAATATTACAAATACATAATTCTTTGTCTTTACTCGTGCAGATTCATGATGACAATTAAAGTGCGAAATATGGAACACTTGTAACCCTAACAGTGTTCAATGATTGTCAAACATTAATAAATTGTTCACTAGATGATTTACTACAATTACAAATTGAGGTAATTTTCCACCCTTATTCATAAAATTTTAATTAAATTAAAAAAATATTTACTTGAATTTCTCAATGGTTTTAAATTCTCAGTAGCTCTAAATTATATTTGTTATTTTTGCAGACATGAATGAATTCAGCAACAAAGTCACAAGCTGCAAAGGAAAATATTTTCTTTCTCTGGTGAAGATAGACAATACTCAACAAATTGTGAAAACTTATTTTGCGGTAGAAGAATTAAAAGAATTGATACTTGACAATGGAAATGAGATATGCAAAAAAAATAAAGGCTGAAAAATAAATAATTTAGGAATACTTTTATTTTCAAACGGTTATAGTTTTGGATTTTCTAATATATTTTGTTTCTTTTAAGATGACAATTATTACAATATAAAAATTGTTGGTACCCTTTCGGATTTTACAATATATAGAATTTTTATATAGTATTTATTTATGAATATTTTGTAAATTATAGAATTTTATTTTTATATATTTTTTAAATATTTATAGTTTTCATTCATACATTAATAGAAAAACATTATTTTGTTTCTTTCAAGGTGACAATTATTACTCTCTAAGGTATTTTGGGCCTAAAACTGTTTTGCTTATTTTTTTTTATAAAATTATAAATAATTAAAAAATATATAAAAATATAAATTATATAAGTTAGAAAACATTCATTAAAAAATATATAAAAATATAAATTATATAAGTTAGAAAACATTCATCACGTGAGTGTATATATATAAGCATCACCGTCAGAGATGACGAGGTTTCCCAATCGTTGTCTGCCAAAACAAGCCTCAAAACAACAATTAAATCTAGGGCTTTAGTTATGATGGTGAAATTTTTTTATCCAATATTGAGTTTTGTGAATTATGAATTAGTGTCTATGTATATACACATATACAGACTCTATTGTTTATCGCTGCTCTGATCAAACCAAGACTCAGCCTTTTATATATATATATATATATCACTGTATTGTGAATTCCAAAGACAAACCACCACCATCAATACCAATCAAATACCCATTAATTCAAACCGCCATTTCCTTCAATTGTAAACTCAATGCAGAAAAGAATCCGAAAGAAGAAATTCAAAAACAAGAACCAGAGACGATGAAGATAGCCAAGGATGAAGACCACAATTATGTTTGGTGTTACAAAGAATAATCAACCCCAAAACAAGTTGAAGCCCACAATTGCAATTGATGCTGCCAAAATGTATCCAAAGCAAATACAAACTGAATCAGGTTTTTGAGCCAGGTTGCGAACTAGAAAAAATGAGTTGTGATTGTTGTGATGCGACGCAAACTATGTTGCTAACACTGTATATTCAATAATACATTGTGGTGTGTGATCAAGAATAGAAAACAAAACAAATAAACGGAATCGGTGCAAGGTGGGATCTACAATCAGCTTGATCGGAGAAGAGAGAGGAATTGTTGCAACAAAAGGTGTGTAGTTGCGATTCACAGACCCATTTGTGCAATTTTTAGAACATATAAATTGTTGACTGCCAAATCAAAAAGAAAGAGAAGAACATAGATGAGATGTGATTCTCTGCAATTAGGGCATCAATGTTAGTAGTGTGTTGGGTTTCATAGTTGTAGTCCCTTCAGAAGTCAGGTTGAGAGAGAGAGAGAGAGAGAGAGAGAGAGAGAGAGTGAAAACAGGGTGGATCTAGAAATTGTGGGGTGGACTAAAATTAAACATAAATTTAATAACATAATTTTTTAAAGTATTTTTTTTAAAAAAATATAATTAAGATAAATATAATTAAGATAAATATTTGAATTCAAATATTACAAAATATCTATCTAAGTTGTGCTCGACGAGTCTTTAAAAATTCAAATTCGTGGATAATAAACTCCCAAGTCAATTTTTCGTCTTCAAGAATGAGTTAAATTAAAAATATCTAAATCAAAAAATATATATAAAAAATGCCTAAATCAAACTAAATTGTATGTTGTTCATAAAATAAATGACTTAGCTAGCCTGGACAATCATCATTAATAAATAACTGAATAACTGAATTTTTCAAGCATTAACACAATGAGTAAGACACACCAGATCCTGAAGGAGCAGATGCCACGACAAAATCCTTTAGACTCTTGAATTTTTTTCAATAACTTGATCATGTTCAGTGAACTCTTCTGTTCCAAGGGAACGGGGTAAATCACACCATTCATAAGAGTGCATTTTCACATGCCTAGACATAGAAGTCAAAAATTAAAGGCTAAAGTTAATGAAGTTCACAGCTTAGACAAATCTCAAAACACAGTACACAAATCACAAATCTCATGAAAATTGGAAAATATTTTAGATTATTCTAAAACAAATATTTTAAATTCGGATCACCAAATTTTAATTTTCTTTTTTGGTTGCAAATTTCTGTTCTTCTCTTCTTGTTTTTAATTACCCATGATTGGTGGTTTTTTGGTTTTGAAGATTAAATTATTGCATTATTGGTTTGTGGTTTTATTTTATAAATCAATTAAAATTCTAACTATAATGGTCATTCTTAACATTCTCTTTTCCTTCTTAGATCGACTTTTCTAGCTTTTTCTTTCTGTTAGGTTACAATTTTGAAAAGTAAACTAAGAATGGAAACAAGTTTAATTCTGTCTGGTAGTTTTGGATTCATTAACAAACATATATAAATTTTTGTGCTCTCCTTAAACCCAAACAAGCAGTTTATATATATATAGATAAATTTCGCTTAATTTCTCAACAAAAAAAAAATTATAAATTTCTGAAAAAAGAAGTCAGTGGGAGAATCTGGGCTTGTTTTTTGATTGGGCTTTTATTTTAGTATTAAGCCATTGGGCTTTTATTTTAATGGCTTAGTTGACTTGGACTTGTTTGAGTGGGCTATTACTAATAATGTTTTTTTTTTTTTCCTGGACTGGACTAAAATTACCCATAGTAATTAAAAAAAAAAAAATTGGGTGGGCTGGAGCCCAACCCAGCCCTATGCTGAATTCGCAAGTGTGAAAATGGAGGGTATTTAGGTCCTTTCAATTTTTTGATAAAATTATTTAAAAATTAAGGGGCAAAATTATCATTTTACATGTTTTAAACGGTGTTATTGACAGAAAAGTAAAATTGGACCTAAGTGATAGTAATTTTTGAAAGATATTTTAATTTGATATTTGGCCAAACCTGAAAAAGTATTACTGAAATTAGCCTTTTTATTTTATTTTAGATGCAAGTTTTGAAATAATTGGAGAGAAAAAGTCTGGACAAAATCCAGATCCCGTACGTATACCATTATCTAATACCATCCATTATCCAATAGACTTCCAAATCCAGTATAATACATTAGCCAATTTCTATTTAAAACTCAAATTCCTCATTCCAAATTCACCCGTTCACCTAGGAACATTTTTCAATAATTTTGAAAAGAGTAATTTGCACAAACCTTCTCTATAGTTTGTCATAATTACAGGAACCACCCTTACTATTTCAGAAATTACATGGATCTCCCCTACTTTTGAAAATATCCTACACGGACCTCCCTTCCGTTGCGGTCAACGCTAGTCAATGACGGAAATTAATGACGTTATCTACTATTTTTTCTAAAATTTCTAAAACACCCTTGTCTATATAATTACATATTATATGTAATATATATATATATATATATATATATATATATATATATATAACCGTTCAAGTCCCTCAATGACGGTGAGCTTCAGCGGCTTTTTCAGTCCACAGCGAAGTCGTGGCCCTTCCCTAATATGATCTCCGGTGCCACGTAGTCTTCCGTCTCGACGAACGATTCGACTTCGTAGTCAAGTTTGACTCGAAACTCGCAGAGTCGACACCGATCTTTTGCGGAGGCGCCGAGTCTTCCAGAGAAGACAAGCGACAGTGGATCAGATGAATAATAATTAGATCATGAATCAAGCGGCTACGGATCAGATGGCAATGGAAGCAAATAATTTGATCATGAATCAAGCGGCTGCGGATCAAATGGTAATGCCGCCGTCCAGTTTCTTGGCTTCTGATCAGAATTATCAGAATTTTTCGTTTGAAGGCACTGGTTTTGTTGATGATTTTGATTTTGATTTTGGTAATTGTGATTTTGGTAACTTTGATTTGGATTAATAATTTATAGTTTGTTGGATTTGTGATTTTGATTTTGGTAACTTTGATTTAATTATCAAAATTTTCCATTGGAAGGCATTGATTTTGGTGATGATTTTGATTTTGATTTTGGTAATTGTGATTTTGGTAACTTTGATTTGGATTATGAATTTCTAGTTTCTTGGATTTGTGATTTTGATTTTGGCTATGACGCACAGACACGTGTTGTAGGGCCGACGTACCAATGTCGAATACGTGTCCGACACGGACACGCGTATCCCAGCCTCGAACACGTGTTCGACCTTGATCTACCGGTGTCCTATTTTTTTATTCATTTTTTCAAGTCGGACACGCCATAAGATACGGCCGAGACACACCAGAGGACACGGCTGGTACACCGGAGGACATGGGTGTAGGACACGGCAGTTCAGAATAATAAGAAAAATGGAAGGGATGAGAGAGAAACTGGAAGGGAGAGGGGAAATTAAGAACCTGATGATCATGTTCTGGTTGGTTATTGATGAAAGAGAAGGAAGAAAGTGAAGAGAAGGATGAGATGGTGGCTGGCCAAGAACTCCGATTATGCTAGAGTCTCTCTAGTGTGAACAGATCTCAACCAAAGGCTTAAGATCGCCTTTTTCTTCCTCTTTCAATGGTTATTGGATAATAAAAGAGGAATTCAATTTTGAAGTTGGAGACAGTTAAACTTGGGAAGACCGAGGAAGATAGAAAGATAAGATTGTAATCTTATCTTCAGTGCTTGGTTACAAAGTTAAGCTTATCTTCTGTGTTTGGTTACAAAGTTAAAATTATTTTAGTATTGATACAAATTCTAGTATTGGATATAAATATATATTACATATTTATTGTTTGAATTTTAATAGAATTTGGATTGGACTTAATTTAAATGGATCATGTCTATTAATGTAAATTAAAAATTAAGAGAAATTAAAATTTTATATACAATAAAAATATATATAATTATTTCATTACCGTATCCTTGTCGTGTCAGTATCCTATTTTTTTGAAATTTGTCGTATTACCGTGTCCGTGTCGTATCATACCCGTGTCCTGCATCGGTGTTCATGCTTCATAGGATTTTGGTAATTGTGATTTTGGTAACTTTGATTTGGATTATTAATTTCTAGTTTCTTGAATTTGTATGTAAACCCTAACTTTCAGAAGGGTATGCTAGTGCCGCGCTTTTGGAGAAGACAAGCTGATGTAATGCTTACTCAATAACTTGTGGGTAGTTTAGTAATTTCAGATGTCAAGGAGAGGGTATTTCAATAATTTTGACAGGTCCGTTAATGTATTTAACAGTTCGTCACATATAAGGGAGGTCCGTGTAAATTATTTTCATATTTAGGGGAGGTCTGCATAATTTTCGAAACAGTAAGAGTGGTCCCTATAATTAGGGCAAACCATAGGAAAGGTTTGTATAAATTACGATTTTGAAAAAAAAAAAAAAAAAAAAAAACTGTTTTTGAAGAGAATTTTATAAGTTCTCTCAAAAATTGAAAATTTTAAAATTTTACTGTCACATAATTATTCTAAAAAATAATAATTTTAAAATATTTGAATAATAATTTTTTCTCTTCTAGGAAGAGAGAAAAATAATAATAATTAATTAAACAAAATTTTGCTTTTCTTTTTCTTTTTAATTATCTAAAAATGAAAAATTATGAGCTAGCAGCAACTTGGTGAGTCCAGTCATTTACATATGCCGATTCCCAGTTTTCCAGAAAGAAAACAGAGCAGGAGAGAGAGACTCTTGAGAACAGTGCGCCCACACATGGCAGCTGTATCCAGCCCATTTCCCTCTCCCTCCTCCTTTATAAACATGTCTCATAACTCTCTCTCCTCCACCACCGCCACCTCTTTCCATTATCCTCCACAGCCGCCGCCACCACCCAAAACAAAATGTCACCACCCCTTTTCTTCTCACTCCTCTTCTTCTTGTTTTCTCTCTCTAACTCTGCTTCACCCACAACAACAGTTCAAACCCTTGACACACACCCACAGTACTACAACCCCAAGCTCCCTCCACGAACTCTCTCTTCATCCAAGAAATTCGAGGGTTCGTCAGACCTCATAGACCTTCGCTACCACATGGGTCCAGTCCTCTCCTCCCCGATCAACATCTACCTCATCTGGTACGGCAAGTGGGCTCCACCCCACAAGCTCCTTATCAAGGACTTCCTCCTCTCCCTCTCCACCGTCAACCACCGTGCCTCCCCCTCCCCCTCCGTCTCCGACTGGTGGCGCACCGCCTCCCTCTTCACTGACCAGACTGGCGCCAACGTCTCCCGTACCGTCCTCATCGCCGGCGAGTACTCCGACCACCGATACTCCAATGGGACCCACCTCACTCGCCTCTCCATCCAGCAGGTCATCGCCACAGCCGTCCGATCTGCACCCCTCCCCGTAGATCACAAGAACGGGATCTACCTTATCTTAACCGCCGCGGACGTGACCGTACAGGATTTCTGCCGAGCGGTGTGTGGGTTCCACTACTTCACCTTCCCATCAATGGTAGGGTACACCTTACCCTACGCGTGGGTTGGCAATTCGGGTAAACAATGCCCCGAAGTCTGTGCCTACCCGTTTGCGGTACCCGCTTACATGGCGGGTGGTGGACCTGGTTCGCTTGTCCCACCGAATTCCGATGTGGGTGTGGACGGTATGATCAGCGTGATCGGTCACGAGCTGGCTGAGCTGGCAACGAACCCTTTGATCAACGCGTGGTACGCCGGCGAGGACCCCACGGCCCCAACGGAGATCGGGGACTTGTGTGAGGGGTTATACGGGTCGGGTGGCGGTGGCGGGTATATAGGGCAGGTGATGAAGGATAGAGAGGGGAGGACGTTTAATATGAATGGTAGGAGGGGTAGAAAGTTTTTGGTACAGTGGATTTGGAGCCCTATTTTGAAAGCTTGTGCTGGTCCTAACGCCCTGGACTAACGCATACACATATGTATACATATACATATATTTATATATATTGTAGTATTCTTTTTAACATTAATTCACAATGTGATTATATATGTATTGTAGGAGAATGCAGTGGAAAAATGGGGAAAGAAAGGAGAGTTGGAGAGGTGAGGAGGATGAGGGTTTTTATTCTCTCTTTTTTCCTTTTTTTTTTCCCCTATTTTATTTACTATTTTTTTATATTTTTGTTTATTTAGTTAGATGTATAAATTGGTAAAATACTAAAATGTAGGTTATGGGATTTCAAATTTTATAATTTTTATATATACTGTGTATGGTACATTTTAATATTATCTCACAAATTTATTTATTTATTTTAAAAAGTAGCTTATAAAAAAGAAATAGCATAATTGGTTTCCAAACAAAAAGGAAAGAAATAGCGTTATTAAAAGTTTAGGAATTAGAGTAGTTTAAATTAACAAAATGTTATTAAGGGCAAAAGCAATGACCAAAATGATACCGACTTACTGCTCAAAACAAATAAAATAAAATAAATAATAATGATAACCACTGCCAATCACCAAATCCTGTTAAAATTGACAAATTACGACATGATACTAATGTTGAATTTTTCTTAGTACCCCTTTGTGCATTACACCTCACGAGACAATTGGCTCTTTTGTGATGCTAGCAAAAACCGAACCCTCTGTCTTCTTTCCGGTACTTTCTAGGACGGACACGGTTGTCAATTGGTAGTAAAATTGTCCCCTATACACGTTGATGATTGAAATATGGACCCGCAACACTTTATAAGTCCACTCTAACCCACTCTCGTTGTGCAACACTTTTTTGTTTTTCAATTAATTTTTAAGATACCTTTCAAAATAAAATTTTAATTTTTAAAATACAATATTTGTATATACCTGGGCAGCTTTTAAATTGCACGAGCTCAGAAAAATTATTATGACATAGTTCTAAATCATTGGTCGGTTCAACTAAATTCCCACTAACTAGCACAATACCACCAAAAAAAAAAAAAAAAAAAAAAAAGAAAAAGAAAAAAGAAACACTTAATAAATAATATTGCTCCTACACATTTGCCTACATGGTGCATTGATTAAGAGAATATGTATAAATTTTCAAGCTCATTTCAAGTCTCAATCAATTATCAAATAATACGTAAACAAATTACGTAATCCCCAGTCAGTCACATGTTGAAATCATGTGATAATTTATCTACTAATAAAATAATTACAGATACACTCTATCTTTATCAAAATTCGAACCCCAGGTGATATTACTGAGCCAATTAGTCCTTTGGTTTTGTAGTTTTATAGTTTTATGGCAATGTAATTTTCAAAACTAATAGAGAAGCAACACCTAACCCTCCAAAGAGAAAATTTATCTATATATATATTCATACCGTATATGCAGATACCTCTAATCCTACGCCCCTCCCTCCCTGCTTATCTTGTGCCCCCGGTCAACCCACTCCATTCCACTGACAACGCGATCAAGATGATCTCCTATCCTACACCTATGTGGCCATCTGGATCTTCCTCAGCCTCACCGTCATCGTCTATAACAAGTACATCATCCTGGTCGTACCAGATCGCAACCAATGGAAATCTCTTCAAGAAAGAGAGCTTCAAATCGGAATTAATGGCAAACATGATGTCAATCATAATTGGGGTTGTGATTGCTTCCTACGAAGAGGCCAAATTCGACTTGTGGGGTGTGATTTTTGGAATCAATTCTTTCTGTGCATTTATATTGAATTTGCTTGTTGGGAAGACCTCTGCTTTGACTACGAGGCTTTGTTTGGTTTGACATAAAATATTTTTTTTAAAAAATATTTTTTTTTTTCAGGTAAAATATTCTATTATTTTTACTTTGTCGGTATTGGATAAACGTCTACATCAATGTTGAGGTCGAGTTCATTGGCCGGAACATGTAAAATAATTTATCAAAAATTAATAGATAAGTTATTTTTGTTAAATTTTAATATACTTTTTCTTTTTAAATATTTTATGATAACCAAACATTAAAAAATAAAAAAATATTTTCTAAAAAATATTTTACGTCCAAACAAATAGAGTCTGAATGTGGCTGGGTTGGTGAAGTATTGGTTGTTGATTGTGTTTTTGTGGTCCATTATAAAGGAGTACCATGACACTGGTGAATTTGTTCGAATAAGGGTATATTTGGGATTATAAAATTTTCTCAAAGCAATATGGGTCACGTACTCCCTTTCACTTGGCCTTAAATATGAGATGGCTAAGTAACAGAATTTGATTTTTTTTTTTTTTTTTGCAATAAGCAGAATAATTTAGGGAGTCAAGTGTCTTTCTTAAGGTTTTTGGAAGAGAGAAGAAAGCTTAGGGGGTTTAGCGCACTTAACCCATATATATGTATATATATCTATTATTAGACTTAGAAATTAGAATCATGTCCTAATAATTTATCTACTATGAGACTCCATGGTTAAGAGCGATAATGGTAAGCATAATAACATACACATATTCTAAAATAATTTTTATTTTCTTGACAAGAAACTTACACTTGCACTCTCACGATTCGGGAGTGTGTTGGTATGGGTTTTATTTAAATTAGTCTCATATAATCAAAACTTTCCAACTATCTACTACTAGTTCAAATAAGTCTCATAGAATCAAAACTTTCCAACTATCTACAACTAGTTCCTATCGTTTATCTACCCAAATGAAAAATGATATACATATATAATAGGGTAAAATGCACCAAAAAAAAAAAAAAAAAAAACCTAAATTATGAGGGTTTTGCAACTAACCCCCTGAACTACAAGAAACCCCTTGAACTTTGAAGTTGTTGCAATTTACCCACTCAGGCCACTGGAAAAGAAAAAAGATGAAATTGCCCTTCCAATAAAACGACGCAGTTTGGCAAACAAATATCAAACCAACTGCAGACCCTCTTCTTATTTGCAGACCCAAAAACACTCTATCTCTCTACTCATCTATGCCCAGCTGTGCTACCACCCAAATTCATCACCTCACCAACAGCAACCTTCGTCATTAAATCAAACCTTGAACCCCCTCCATGTCATCTCTCTTTTCCCAAATTACAGACACTGATGGTGAGCTTGGTTTTGGAGTCGATGAATTCAACCATGGACTCGGCCAAGCAGGAGAAGCCTCTGGCGTCCATTTGAAGCGAATCATCCTTGAGATTGCGGGAGCGGTTTGAAGAGGTGATGAAGCGGTTGAGGTTTTGGACGTTGAGGTAGATGATCCCGAATTCAGATCGGGCTTGGAGGTTGAGAAGGTTGGTGACTCGGTCCGAGTCCGACTCGGAAGTGACGATGTTGAAGAGAATGGTGAGAGTTATGAGGAGAAAGATAAGATGGGTGAAAGACGATTGCAGATATGTGAGAGTGCAGAGAGAGAAAGTCGGTTACTATCGGCCTTGCCAGATCCAGCCATTCAAAAACCCAAAACTGGTCCAGCCTCCGTTCCTCTCCTCTTCGCAACGGCGGCTTCCCCCAACAGAAGCTGAATCACTCGTCTTCTTCGCCTCCAGCGAATTAAACCAACCCATATGCAGTGTTTTTTTCTTCTTCATTTCGACAATAATTCCTATACCCATATGCAGTATTTTTTTTCTTCATTTTGATAATAATTCCTATCTGCTCTCAAAATCTTCTTCTTGTTTTTCTTTTGTCTTTGCTTTGACAATTTTTATTTTTTATTTTTTTCCTAGTTGGTACTCACACACACGTCTCTTCTGAGACTTGTACCCTTAACTTTCCTTTGGGAGGTAAGAGGCTGATACCGCTAAGTCACTGGCCGATTGGTTGCTTTGGCAATTTTGATACAGGGACATTTCATAAAGATATCAAACTTGGGTTTCAAGATATGCGTGACGCACATTGTCTCTTGTTTTCAAGAATAATATGATTGTAGTGATCCTCAACCAATTAATTCTTTTTCTTCTCTCCTATTCTCAGTTTCTCGTCTCCAAAACATATTAACCCTGGCTTCATTGAGCTCTTGATGTCAGTACACAAATAAGCATGAAAACTGTAGCAAATTCTCCATACAACTTCTGAATCTGAACGCACAATTAATTAGTTCTTGGCAATTAAATCAACTGTGAATTCAACTTTTACTAAGAAATTAAATCAATGATTTGAGTTTTGAATGTATGTATAGAATCACAACAATGAGTGATAGGTTATTTTTCAACTCCCAAAAACAAGATGTTCATTCACCAAGATTAACAGCCGATTAAGCACCAAGAACACCAAGAGAAAACCCAACCAGTTGCAGAGTATGGATTTGGGGAAATTTGGTTAAAGCCATGTTTGGCTTTGTTGCAAGATTGGGATATTGGGGTCTAACAGTTGGAAATTAAGGGCACTATTGTCCTTTCATGCTTCTAAGGGTAGTATTGTCTTTTAAAATAATTTAACAAATTTTAACAGCTAAATCTCACCAGACCTCGGCCGGATGATCTGCAACTTTTTTGCATAAATCAGGGGGTTTCTTGAATTTTTGGTAATTCAGGGGTTAGTTTGTTGCAGGTTTTCCCATAGTTTAGGGATTTTTTTTTTTTTTTTTTTTTTTTTTTTTGTTTGCATTTTACCCTATATAATATCATATAATAAAAGAAAAATACCAAAGCAAGCCATGAATACGAGATATCTCCACAAAAATCAGCAGGAAATTCAACCCTCAAAATCCAGAACCTCTTCCAAATCAGACGCTGAAAATTCGTTAGTCTTACAATTTTCACCATCACAACCAATTCCAATGACATTAAACATGAACTCAACGGTTAAATGAAATGAACTTACTTCAAAATTGTGTTGGGCAGGCGATGATTTATCTACCAATATATTAAAAAAGACTTCCATGCTAAAACATGATCTTTGGCTTGAGTATATATTATATACACAAACATATATGTATATATATTTTGACCCCTTACTTTCCATTGATGTCACAGAAGCATATGCTTACAGTGTAGCCCTCTTCAAACAAATTTAGGACTCAAAGATCACAAAAACCATATTGTCATCTCAATAACTTGGAAGGAAGTTCTTATTGTGAATACAACACCCAGGCATCTTTATTGTATATGATTTTTCTTTTCCTAGAGCATCATATATATATATATATAGATTCAGGTATATATGTACAGTTTCAATAATATATGGCACTGGAATAGAATTAATCACATTATTAGATGATCTAATTAAATGAGTCCATCAACTGGTATCTTGCACACCTTCCTACCAAGAAAAGATTACAAACAATCTGGATATCATGTAACTTGATTAAAATAAATAGTAAAATATTTGAGAGACCTGATTCAGTTCGTCAAGAGACCGAAAAATGGTTACACGTATCATAGAACCTACTACACTCTAGTTCTAATTCTTCATTTACTCACAAACCCACACACACAATCAAGAAACACACACACACACACAAAAAGAAAAAAAGAAAAAAGAAAAAGCTGTAGACACTGTTTTGTGAAATGTTATCTGATTCTGTCCCTCATTGAGTTGGCATATTAGTTGTTATTGAAAACAACTTTTTTACGCTTTCCCAACTAACTAGATTTGATTTAACTATTAGATATTTGTTGATTGGTGCATTGCTTCTAAAGCTTAAAAACAGATTCTTAGAAGTTGAACATACTCATAAACTTATTAATATTTTATAATTAAGCTAAATGCGTTAGATTGGGATATCGGTAGTATTTTCCACCACAGGGCAAGAGCAGGTGCAGCTGCAAAAAGTTATGGTCCGTTCAGGATAGACAACCATGAAGTGCCTATTTTTATCTTCAACTCTTTACAAACTTTCTCAGAATAATAAGATTTAGAAAAGAAAATAATACCGAAAAGCTACACAAAATTTTTACATGGTAACATGGCAAATGCGCAACACAACAGAGTCGATAAAACACATTCTACATGTCAAAAACCACTGCAATTTTCACCTTTTGGTCATGAAGCCACTTGCTAACAATTTATACAGCCTCATCTTTAACGTCATCAGATTTTATTCCTAGGTCTATTATGCAAATCAAGGAGCAGGGTAAAAGATAGAGGTGCCACAAAGTAACTTGTTAGTCTGCATGTGACTGTTTACGTATAAAGTTGTGAAACACAATAAGTAAGAAAGCTGAGAGCATTGACTTACAAGATTATTTAGCTAAATTGTCACACATCTGCCTTGATATGATCTTGCTCGTGCGGATTATTCCAATTAAAATCAATACAGGATCAGCAATACATTTCTTCAGCAAAGAAGCCTGGCAAGAAACTACCCTTCTACGTCATATTCTCAATCTGGTAGTTCACTGTCTGCTCTTTCCATATTTCCTTCTCAACATACCTTTCATAGAAGCTTACCTCCCCACTTGTTTTAAGAGACAACGCAGAGGTGCTTCTTGTTCCATAAAGCCCCTATGCAACAGAGAAACTTGAGATGTTTCTTTGGAAGGATACATGCACACACACAAAGATAGACAGACAGACAAACAGATACATACATACATACATACATACATATATGTATAGAGAGAGAAGAGAGAGCCTAAGCTTACTGAAGGAGTTACTGATTCAACAAATATGGAACTCAATTGGTACTCCCACTCAATAGAATAGATGTGAGGCAGCATGTTCTCGTCATCTTTAACTGTATTCCTCATTAGTTTGTCAGCCATCTCTTGCATGGGAATTTCACCTCCACTATATAAATCCAATAGATCCTTGAAATTGTTCCCCAGTCGTTGAGACTACGAAGAAGATGATTCAAAATAATTAAAAGGAATTAACGACTATTTAAAAAACAAAAGAGAAGTACAATGTGATGAGAAACCACCCTCCTCTTCTCAATGGGATAATGATGCAAGGACAGTGGAGGTAGACGAAAAAACAGAATTACAGAGATGTTATATAAAAATTCAACTGTGCAAAATAGGTTTACTTCAAGAGATTTATAATTTTTTGTCTTATTTAAAGATTAGTGACACGGGCTTACTCAAACCTTTATCTTTTCTTAGACTTATTTAAAGATGAACAAGAACTTTTGGAACTCCTTTTCTGATGACAATAAGCAGGGATAAATACTTATTTAAGATTTCGAGAGATGATCCAAATATTTTCCAAAATGGAAAGGATTTAAGATAAATAGAATAAAAAACAGAATACATGAAATATAATGGGGATGTATTGAAGATCAAAACCCAAGAGATTTCTGAGTGTGAACACTCTGGTTACCCGAGCTTGTTTATCCACGAGGAAAGAGAAACTGGAGAATATGTTACTCGTGGAATCAAAGCAGATAAGATTAAGTGGAATGCTTTTGTATGCATACCCATAAACTAAAAGAAAAATTGCTCAACACAGTTATTAGACCATCAATATTCTATGAGACAAAATTAAAAGATTGGAGGGTAGCCCCTCTTTGTGTATGGTGGGGTTGTGGCACGAGTGGAATAGGAGATCTTTCGATGGAAAGGAGTCACCAGTGTGGGTTATTAAGTCGAATATTTTGCATTCTCTTTATTTTTGGGTTATTGGGAAAAATTGTTCATCTTTGGACAGTTTTTTGGATTTGTTGACAACTTATCGTTGTAATGGCGCCTTTTGCGTCTTTTGTTTGCTTTGTTAAGGGTCGCTCCCCTTTGAGCACCTCTGTTAATATATATTTACTTCTCAAAAAAATATATATATATATTCTATTAGACAAAACGCTCAGTGACTATAAGATAAGGTCAAATTGCAAATATGAAAAGAATGTATAAAATGAGTAAATTTGACTAAGAACTAAACCATTAATTACAACGATGAGAGAGAATGACACGCTCCGCATTAAGGATAATGTAAATAGTAAGGAAAATATAATATGAGCAAGTGTGTAACAGCTCAGTATCCATGCAGCCAACCAGTTGAGATGAGCCTTTGTGTTGTTATAATTTATTTTCTTTTCTTTATTTTTATCTGTTTAGTAATTTTCTTGGGTAAGATTTTATTGAGTTCAGTTGAGTTGTATATATTACTTTAAAATCCTTAAGTAAACAAAAAAACAACTCATAGCAGAAGTACAAACAAAAAAATGAAATGGATCAACAAGGTAGGAATACAATAATTTCCAAGTAACATTTCTAACCTCTTACGTAGATTTTCTAAACAAACTTTCAAGTACTCAAATTAATGCAGCAATCAGATAATCCTTTTAAAAAAACATCAATTTTTTATTAGCATAGTCTTGAATATGACTAAAGGGCAGCAAAGAGCATTTGCTGGTGATATTACACCTGTTCCTTGAGGCTAAGGCCACCATTTTCACCATCTAAAAAAAACCTCCTATTGCTAAAAAAGGGATTCTTCTAGAAGCTTTTAAACAAGTTCCTTGAGATATCTAATATTTATATTCAATAAAGATACAAAAAGTTCTTTTCGTAAACTTTCCAAAAGCAAATATTTTCAAAGAAAGGTCTAACACAATAACGAATAACCTTTGAGATTCAAGTCTCTGCTTGTATAAGGCCAGCTCCTTGCAGGACAACAATGATAATCACAAGTTTTCAACTTCTTTATTCAGGTCTTGTGTTGAGTACGGTATTGTGGAGGAAAATTTTCCCACCACTCACAAGATGCCAATGTCAATAAAAGGCCAACCAAAAGATATTGGGCCAAGAGCCCAAAACCGCACCAAGCAACTAAAGGTCCAGAAGGAAAACACTAAACACCTAATCGGCCGAAAAGCAAAACAAAGCCCAGCAAGCCCAATCCAAAGCCTTGGTCAACACAACTGAGAGTAATGCCCGCCATCAAAATCACAAGGAATCGGGAGGAAATCAGGAAATAATGTCCATATATATAACAGTCAGTAACAGTCCCATAAAAATCTCCTTGTATAGATATAAATAAGGGGGCAAGACCCAAATGAAAGGGATTGAGTTCTATTTGACCTTGTTCTTGCTTGATCTCATTGTTTCTAATCTTATTCTCTTAAGTTGCTAATGGCTGTATACTTCTTCTTCTTCCCTTCGGTTATTTTGGAGTATTTTAGCAACCTTCTATTGTTCTCAATTGAGTGTTTGAGCATTGAGATTCCCAAATTGAACCTTAGTGTTCAGTCCGAGATTTTATGCACCTACACTTTGGCGCCGTCTATGGGAAGCTACGAAAAGCCTCTCACTATTATTCTGAATTATGATACATTGCTCCGGAATGGCAACAGGATTAGATGCCGTTCAACTGCAGCAACTGGAAATCATACAAAAAATGTGTGAGGAGATGCAGGCACAGTTTGACACCATATGCCAAGCTAATGAGGCCAGCGCTGAACAGATCAATGCCTCAAGGCAAGCCAACGAGGCTAGCACAACACAGATCAACGCTTTGTGTCAAGAAAATGAGGAACTTCGGGTTGCCACCTGGCAGGTCAATCCACCTCACCTAGTGGACTAGCAACCGGTTCCGCTCAGTCCTCAACCCGAACATCAGAACCAGCGGTTAAACCCACCACCAGCGCCACTGGCCCAAAGGCTCAACAATCCCTTCCAGCAGTCAAGGGCCCCTCGGCAACCACTGAATCTCAATGTGCCACGCACTGCTCTAGAGTAGCACGATGGTGATGACACAATAAGCCAATCCCATGCAGAGGCGGAATACTTAGGTCCCAAATGAGCATCATCAACACTTGCCACGAGCCGATGTTCTAGCAAGCTACCGAAGAGAAGAGGACGAGCGGATCAAGGGACTGAAAGCCCAGACACGTGAAGACATGGTGAGAGAATTCATTGCCTCTATAATCAAGACTCCCTTCACGGACAAAATAGAGCAGGTCGAAAGACCTTAGAAGTTTACCATGCCAAAGTTCATTAAGTTCAATGGAACCGGAGATCCTCTCTTGCATTTAGACCATTATAACCAAGAAATGACTCTAGAGGCACGAAACGATCCTTTCATGTGTAAAATATTCCCATCCAGCCTAACAGGAGTGGCGTTGGAATGGTTCAAGAACAAGTAACATAAATCAATCTCAATTTCGAAAAGCTATGCATAGCATTCTTGGCCTAATACTGCGGAAATAAGAAGCAAAAGAAGACTACTTCCAGCCTAGTTACCATTCGGCATATGAAGGGCGAAGGGCTCCAAACTTTCCTCACCAGGTTCAATATGGAATCTTCTGGCATTCCAGACAGTAATCAGGCAACAGACATAGAAGAATTCAAAATAGACATGATCTAGGGCACAAGGTTCCACTCCTCGCTAGTGAAAAAGACTCCGTCGGACATGTCAGAACTAAATGCAAAGGCCCAGAATTATATCAGACTCAAGGAGAATGAGATGACGAGACAACAAAGGGTAACACTAATTATGGTGGAAAGCCGGCCAAGGGAGCGGGTGAACATCCTGAGAGCTCAACGAGAACCACCGAGTATTGAAAATAGAGCTCCTGAAAAGAGATCACGAACAGCAGAGAAGACCACACCACTCAAAACCACACTGGCAAGGTGTTGGACCAAGAGGAGGGGTGAATTGGTCAATTTAAAATCCTTCTTCTTCACATCACAGATCAAAGATGACAGACAATACAATGAACACGAGGTACATAAGGAAAACCCTCTCAATAGGGAAAAACCTTGGTTCTTGGCCTCAGCCAATATAAGCTCCACTAGTTGTATGCAAGTAGTTACACACTTAGCCATAGTTGTTAAAGGCTCAAGGCACACAAAAGCGCAAATGCCTCCTGGAGCCTGAGGCGCAAGGCGCAAGGCGAGGCGCGCGCCCGACTGAAGCAAGGCGCACGTTGGAAAAAAAAAAAAAACAAAACCCACCCAATAAAGTATTAAAGATGCAAATCATGCAATAATATATAGAAAGATGTAAAAGTCAACTAAATGAATTACTTAAGTTAAATATTCAACATAAAGATGCCAAAACCAAGTAAATCAAGTACTTGAGTTCAAAACAGTGAATAATCAAACATATTAACATAAAGATGCAAAAGTCAACTAAGGAGAAGTATAAGATAAAACTAAAACAAACATAAACATCATTCTTCCTAAAAAGACAATACCAATGAATCTAAATATCATCCTCGTCATCAATAAGCATAACATCATTTTGATCATCACTAAATGATTCATAATTCTCAGGATCCTCTTCTATCTCATCTGAATCATCCTCATCCTCATCCACAAGTCGAACTGAAGAACTTCCTGCTCCCTTTGTTGGTAACCGTGAACTAGAACTAGATTTTGATCTAGTAGACCGTTGCGGCCTGCTTGCCTCTCCAATACCAGCAAAATTAGCAACATCACCCCATGTCAAGGAATCATCTTCATAGACTAGATCATGTTCTGCATCAGAATCATCCATCCTCCCCGTCAACCACTCGTTGCTCTCATCAATGTCATCGAGTAAAATGGGATCAAGAGTGTCACGCATATTATATCGACGCCTCAATGCTCTATTATATTTGATGAACACTAAATCATTCAATGTTGTTTGAGCGAGCCTATTTCTTTTCTTGTTATGAAGCTGCAATAAATTCAACTTTAACTAGTAAGTATAAAAAATTAAAATTTTAATTTTCAGCAATTAAATTACAAACCTAGTTAGTAAATAGTATATACTTACATGCTCAAACACGCTCCAATTTCGTTCACAACCAGAAGAACTGCAAGTAAGGCTTAAAACCTTTATAGCAAACTTTTGGAGAAGTTTTGTTGACTTGCCATAAGCTTCCCACCAATTGGCTATTAAAAAAAAATTAATAATGATGTTTAGCAACTTTAGCTTCATCTTTCTATCGACTCTATTGTCAAAATAATTTTAACACTTAGCTATACTAACTTAATATACTTTACCACTTTACCTGGTCCTCGTGTACTTCTCTGTCTAATAGCAAAGGGATTACCAAAGAGGCCCTCAGCTTTAGAATATAAGGACAGCTCCTCAGTAATTTTGTCTTGGTCTTTGACATCCGGGACTAACCTTGCAATGCATGCATACAAACCCTTTGCAATCTCTTCATCTTCTTCAATTTTCGAATTTGAATAAAAATATTCTGGGTTCAAATAATAACCTGCTGCATGCAAAGGGCGATGAAGTTGAACATTCCACCTCTTATCAATTATTTCAAAAATATCTGAGTATTTATCTTCTACTCCCCCAAATGATTTTGCAATGGCTTCTTTAGCCCTATCCATAGCCGCATAAATGTATCCCATGGGAGGCTTTCTCTCGCCATCAACTAATCTCAAAACCGGAATAAGAGGACCGGAAACCTTAAGGCTAAAGACAATGTTGTTCCAAAAGGAAGGCATCAAAACATAAGAAGCAACTCTTTTACCGGCTTCCTCTTTCGCCCATTTACTACGATTCCATTCTTCTGAAGTAAACATCTTTCTCAAGTTATTCTTTTGCTTGTGAATACTTGATAATGTGATGGAACATGTAGCAAATCGAGTCTTAGCAGGCCTAAGCAACTCCTTTTTGTGAGTAAAGTTCCTCATAATGTTCAACAACTTTGGTCGCATATAAATATAACTATTCAACTCCACTGCCCTCTGCATTGTTCTAGAGACAGACGGTATTTTCCCAATGTCTTCCAACATCAAGTCTAAGCAATGAGCAGCACATGGGGTCCAATACAAATGTGGGTGTTCTTTCTCTAACATCCTCCCTATTTGAAACCAAACGGAAAAAAGAATAAATGATATAAAGAGAATGAGTAAATCAAAATTGATTTAAATTATATATTTGTAAAGAATGTAAATTCTAAAAGTTATAAACATTGAACATTCTTACCAGCATACTTATTGCTTGACTCACTATCTGTGACGATTTGGATGACATTTGCTACTCCAATGCGGTTGACAAATTTATTAAGTAAGTCAAACATCTTGTCACCATCCTTTGAAAAAGAAGAAGTATCTATCGACTCAATAAACATGGTTCCCCTTGGACTATTTACTAGGAAATTAAGCAATGTTCTCCCTCTCTTGTCTGTCCACCCATCTGCCATTAACGAGCATCCAAATTTTGACCACTCCTCCCTATGGTCATTCATCAAAGCATTGGTATTATCCAATTCCTTCCTAAGCAAAGGAACTCTCACCTCATGATAACTAGGTGGTTTCATGCCAGGACCATATTGTCCAATTGCTTCAACAACCTCGGCAAAGCTATCATACTTAACAGCATTGAATGCAATTCCTGCATCATACATCCACCTTGCAAAAGCAGCACACGCTCTTCCTCTCAACTCTTTCTTGCATGCATCATTAATGGCTGTTTGTTTTCCCCCCTCCTTTCTTTTTTGTACCACAATTTCCGGTCTGGGAGTGAAATATAAATCAATCGGTCCCTTTTGCTTTTGCATCTTTGAGGAATTGACACTAGCACTGCCTGCACTGGCTACCCTTTTTCCTCGATTGTTAACTTCCATAATGTCATCCTCATCCTCTCCATCAATGAAATTAATTTCATCACTAGGTAACAAATTCATTTGATCTTTTTCTTCCTTTTTCTTACTCATGTACTCTTTGATTTCTTCTCTAACACTAGATGGGCATCTTGGGCATGCACTCACATTTCTATACCCTCCAGCTAAGTGTTGTTTAGCTCGATAAATACCTCCTTTTGTAACTTTTGCACAAAAGTTACAAGTGACGGCATTTGTATCTTTCGGATTCTCCAAATGTGAGTAATTCCATGCCGGATCCTTTCTTGAACCATCACTAGGCATCTTTTAAAGTACAAACTACAATCAAATTCAAGATAACAAAATAATAGCATCATGTAATCAGTGTTTGCAACAACTCTGGCAAATAAATAAATAAATACAGAGATTCAAAGCAATTAGCAATATTAACATTTCAATTTAAAAAAATAAATACAAAGCTTTGGCAGAATACAAAAAACAAAATATTATTCTTTAAGGTCTCATACTCTCATTAGAATTTGGTCACTAGCTCAAATTGGATGCATGCTATGATTTTATTATTATTAGTAAATGGTAAATTCTGAATGTGCAAATCCGGATATTGAATAATTTATTAACTTTTCATTTGTTTTATTTTAATTTATTATTATTATTATTATGTTCTAAGTAGACACTGACTGGGAAAATTCATTGTGTCACATTGAGTCGATTCTTATAATGCCTAATATCTGAAGTAATATTTTCCAGTTCTTCGATCTAATATAGGGGAGACTTTGTGACTCTACTCTTAACACTCTTGGCTGCTGGATGCCCTTGTTTAATGTAGGACTAAAGGAAAGATTTGACTATGTTCTGCTTTTGTCGCATTTCAAGAAATTTGGTTTGATATGGATTAGAGAATATGCACATAGTTGCTATGTTTGTTACAACATTTTGACATATCAGTTAAACTGCAGTTCGTTATTCATTCTCCCGATACTACATATTTTTGTTGTTTACTTGATCGCCTAAAGAAAGGATACGGTTTACCAATGGTTTAGTATTGAAATATTTCTAGTGAGCTGCGTGCCTCTGTGCACGCCTAAAAACTTATGCTTCGAGTGGGAGATCATGCTGAAACAAAGAGGGTCATGCTCGGTATGGTCCCGTTAACAAAGGATGCTAATAGACCACTCGATGCAGACCTAAACTTTGATCGGATATTGAATGTGCAATGCATTTCCTCAAACCAACAACATGTTAGAATGGAACAAATACAACTTTTCACACAAATAAATCAGGTTAATATAAAGTACCTCACACAAATAAATAAATAAAAAATAAAAAAATGAAAAAAAAATAAAAAAACTGGAGTAAGAAAAAAAATAATAATAATAAAAAGAAGAAAAAAAAAAAATCTGCCAGGAGAGAGCCGAGACGGAAGAGAAGAGAAAAAAAAAGAAAAAAAAAATCTGCCAGGAGAGAGCCGAGACTGAAGAGGAGAAAAAAAAAATAAAAAATAAAAAATAAAAATAAAAATTACTGGAGAAACAAAAAATAAATAAAAAAATAAAAAGAACAAAAAAAAAAAAAAAAACAAATCTGCCAGGAGGGAGCTGAGACTCAAGAAAAGAAGAAGAAGAAAAAGAAAAAAAGAAAAAGCAGAATAAAACTGGAGGCAAAAAAATAAATAAAAAAAATAAAAAGAAGAAGAAAAATAGAAATAAATGACATAAAATGTCTAGCAAGAAAGAGCCGAGAGGCCCCAGGGCCCAGACTCGAGAGAAGAGAAGAAGAAGAAGAAAAAAAAAAAAATCTGACCGAATCACCGATCCGGCAGATCTGAGAAGAGAAGGAGGAGAGAAGAAGAAGAGAAGGAGAGAAGAAGAAGAACTAACCTGGAGAGAACCGACGCAGATCCGAGAGTCCCGAGTGAGTACTTCGCTGCCTCTGTCTGTGTTCTTCTTCCTTTGCTTCTCTTTTTTTTTTCGTTTTTTATGTTGCAAACTTGCAATAGGCTTTGGCTTTGAGCTTTCAACTTTTCAAGTTTAAAATAAGACAATACAAAATACAAATAATATAACAAACAAAACAAAAAATAATAAGGAAAATAAGTTAAAAACAAAAGTTTCATGCGGGGCGCGCCTTTCTAGCGCCTGTAGCCTCGCGCCTTGATAGTAAAGGCGCACGCCTTATATAACCTAACCGCCTTGAGTAGACTCAAGGCGCTAACCTGGCGCCTGGAGGCGCCTTGCGCCTCAGGCGCGGGCCTTCGGCGCCTTTGACAACTACGCACTTAGCTGTCTCACACTCTACACACACCCTTATACAAGTTGAAACACTAGTTTTCATAGCCTCTACACACACACTAACTCAACACAATGCTCAAAAACACTCCCCCTGTCCTAAGCGCCCTTGCTTGGACCCTGTAAGCTCTCACAGCTCACCAAATACAATAAGAAGTATGAATATCAACAATATTCAAGCATACACAAAAGATAAGAGTGCTTGTGCAGCTCAAAAGAATAATCTGTAGCATTTAGAACACCTCGTGCTGAAACTAAGGTTTGAGGGGTAAAATTGAAATGTCCCCAAAATTCTGAGATCAATCCCACAGCCTTTATCACTATTACAAACATGTTCAGATGATAAACAAGATAAGTATAGCATGTGAATCACAATACAACATCAATAAGGCCTTGACAGCAGCTTCCCAATGAAGAACAAGGGTTTTAGTAGGTCAAAACCAAAGGTGACCAAAGTTCTGTCCAAAAATCAACTTCAATAGCATTGATTCATCAAAATAAACTTGCTCGCATGTAGATTAAACATTGTATAGCAAGATATAATCAATCTATATATGAATCACAAGGCTAAATCAGAAAACAACTCAAATCACAGGTCTGAGATACAAAAATCATTTGCAGCAAAGTAAACCTCAAGAACAAGTGATCTGCAAATGTAAATAGCCAAAATATACCTGTCTTAACCTTGATTTAGCACCATAGCAACCTCAGGCCTAAAGTGAACCTTCAAACCAGCCCTTGCACCAGCAAAACTTGACAGCAAATGGACTCCATGATGAACACAGCAAGAATGATCAATTCAGTGACTTTCTATGAAGATTTCAAGTTCAGATCATCATCATGGACCTTAGAAATGTTGGTTCATATGAAGCTCTCAAGAAAGGTTCAATGCAGGTTACAATTAGGGTTTTCAAAAAGTCTTTCAGCTGCAGAAATGCTATAACAGCATATATATACTCAAGCTCACTATACAAGTCATACTATAAGAAGGATATATACATAGCACCTGTAACCAATCATTGGCGGCCAGAGAATATTCTGACATTCTCGTTGTGAATAGACCATAATGCCCTTGCCAACTAAGTTATTTTGTCCTTTAGCATACCAGAAATTACAACTCATTATAATAGCATTCTTATCTAAGACTTGGTGATTAAGTAATTCAATATAGTGTATACACTCTCATTCTAGGACCACAACAACGTGTCACACACTTGAGCTTCAAGTAGAAAGACCAAAATGCCCTTGAGACAGCCACTTGTCATTCTCAGCATCAATCTGTTGCTGAGATTGTGTAATTCACAATGTAGGCTAATTTATAGCTGTTCAATGCAATGCAGCTATCTGAACAAATGTATAAACATATAATACAGCTGCGAAATGACCATAGTACCCCTGAATACCCCTATAGCTAATTTTCATAAGTTGAACCTCAATTAACACAGAGAACAGGCCTTAACAAGCTAAATACATGCAATGTACTTTGTTAAACCATTGTGAAATTGTATCACAAGATGGCAAAAGACTATACTACCCCTGAGAGATGATATAACACAGTGCACAACAATAGTGATGATATAAGCCCTTGGCAGCTCTGAAACACCAAGTTTTGACATTAAAGAGGCAAACACAAATTGGCACTAGGACCAACACCAAGATACACCAAGAGACCAAAGGCAGGAAAATATTCCAAGTCCCTCCACCAATCAGACAACTAATGGATCAGAGTGACCAGAGTAAGCATTATGCTTTCCATAGTGATTTCAGTCATCTAACCAACGATTGCAGGAGCCTAAGGAGACAAGTAGAGGTATTGATAGCCAAAGGTGAACTAGCTGAGTATCTACTCGATTCGGGCCATCAAAAATCATCCGAGCAAGCTAAATCTATCCCAAAGGCATCAACGGATAGCCAACCTGTTCTAGTCTTCAACATGATCCACAGTCATCCAGAGGAGAATGAACAGCCATAAAATTCTTACAGAATACAACTCAAGCAAGCCCAAAAACTACGGAGGGTTGGGGAAGCAACTCAGTTAAAAACAGGTTGGGCTTCACCCAAATCACCTTCCATGAGGGAGACCTCAAGAGGGTACATCAGCCGCATCAGGATCCTCTGGTGATCAGCCTTTTAGCGGCAAACTGCTTAGTCAGAAGAGTCCTAATTGACCCCGACAGCAGTGCCAACATTATAACCAAGTGAATATTTGAGCAGCTGAAAATCACCATGGATCAGATCTGCCCCACTTAGAATCCCTTGGTAGGATTCGATGGGAGACGAGTGGAACCAATGGGCGTAGTCACGCTATTGGTCACCACGGTAAAGAGAATTCTGAGGGAGAATTTCGCGATTGTGGACATCCATCCCACCTACAACTTACCCTCAACAATACATCAAGTCATGAGGTGCATTTGCCCCAACGGTTGGGAAGTCGTAAACATCTGGGGGACCAAGTAGCTGCAAAGGAACGTAGATCCAAGCTACTAACCAGTAAAGCAAAAACAAAGAAGATTCGCTCTAGAAAGGAACATAATTATTTCAGAATAAATTTATCGACTCCTAGAAACAGGATTCATACAGGAGGTACAATACCCACAATGGCTATCCAACGTAGTCGTCGTTTAAAAGAAAAATGGCAAATCGAGGGTGTGCATTGACTTTACCAACTTGAACAAAGCCGAAGGACAATTTTCCATTCCCAAAGATCGACCAGATGGTGGACACTACAACTGGGTACGAAAGGATAACTTTTCTCAATGCTTATTCAGGTTACAATCATATTCCGATGAACCCAACGAATGAGGAGAAGACATCCTTCATCACCGAACGAGGAACCTACTGTTACAAGGTGATGTCGTTAAGACTCAAGAATGCAGCGGCGACTTACCAACGACTGATCAACAAAGTATTCGAGAAACAGATCGGAAAAACTGTTGAAAACTACATAAACGATATGGTGGTCAAGAGCAAGAAACAGCAGGAATATACATGTCATTTGCAGGAAGTGTTTGATACCTTAAGGAAAAATAAGATGAGGTTAAATCCAGCGAAATGCTCATTCGGGGTATCCTCCGGCCAGTTCCTGGGCATCTGGTGAACGAAAGAGGAATAGAGGCTAGCCCCGTCCAAATAGCAAAATTGGTGTAAAGTAAAGAGCCGTAGACCATGAAAGACGTTCAGGTCTTAAACGGGCGGATAGCAGCCCTCAGTCACTTCATTTCCAGACTATCTGACAAGTGCAACCCATTTTTCGATGCCATCAAAGCAAAAAAAAGGGGGAAATATAGGGGAATGAATAACAGGAAGCCCTCGCTAAACTTAAGGAGTACATGGTCAATCCTCCCATCTTGTCTGCCTCGACGCCCGAAGAGCCCTTATACCTCTACTTATCTGTGTCTCAAACGGCAACCAGTGCCGCCCTGATAAGAGAAACAGAGAGAAAGCAACACCCAGTGTTCTACTCTAGTAAAACCATGACAGACTCCGAAAGCAGATACTCAACGGCTGAGAAAGTAATTCTTGCCCAGATCCAAGCAAAAGAAAGCTCAGACATTACTTTGAAGCACATAGGATAATTGATCCAACAGCTCATCCAATCAAAGCAATTCTTAATAAGCCAGATCTTTCAGGAAGAATAACAAGTGGGCGATTGAATTGAGTTCTTTCGACATATGGTATGAACCCCGGACAGTAAATAAAGGACATGTGGTTACAGACTTCCTACTAGAAACTGATCCAAAAGTCGAAGAGCAGATCCCAGACGACCCTCTTTGGGAGTTATACGTGGATGGCTCCACCAACCAGAAAGGAGAAGGGCAGGGTTGGAAATTAGGACCCTGAAGGAACCAAACTCCACCAAGTGATTAGGCTAGAGTTCCCCGCCACAAACAATGAGGCAGAGTATGAGGCAATGTTGGCAGGACTCAAGTTAGCCAAAGAGCTCCTGGTAAAAATTCTACAAGTTTATAGTGACTCACAGCTTGTGATCACGCAGGTAAAGGGCAAATACATCCCCAAGGAGGAAATGAGGAACGCATACAAAGAGGAAGTGGAAAAACTAGCAAAGAATTTTGACATAATCAAGTTCAATCAGATTCCAAGGGTGGAGAACCCCATTGCCAATCGGCTGGCCTCCGTTGCCTCTGGAGCTGACGACTTAATGGTCAGGATCGTACTTGTAGACATCTTAGACACTTCAAACATCATAAAGCCACTACAAGTATTAGTCATGGGAACCAAGTTGGATGGATCCAATTCTCGCATACCTAGAAAGAGGAAATCTCCCCGACTCAAAAGAAGCGGCACGACAACTAAGGTTGAAAGCCGCCAAATATTTGGTCATTAACGGACAACCTTCATACGGTTATTTTCGAGGCCATATCTAAGATGCCTGACCCCACGGAGTCGAAAGAAGTTCTAAAACAACTGCATGAAGGAGAATGCGGAAATCAGGAATATCACTAGCTCATAAAGCTTTAACCTAAGACTACTTCTGGCCATACATGGCAAGAGAAGCCGAAGAGTGTTCCAGAAGGTGCGATAAGTGCCAATGACACGCACCCCTCATACACCAGCCTCCAGAAGACCTCCACACCACCGGCAGCCCATGGCCGTTTGCTTAGTGGGGAATATACGTAGTAGGTCCTTTGCCCACAGCTGCATCCCAAAGAAGTATGTCTTGTTAACAACTGACTACTTCACCAAGTGGGTAGAAGCAGAGGTGTATGCAAGCGTAACCAATGTACAGATCAAAAAGTTCATCTGGAACAACCTAATATGTAGATTCGAGATCCCGCGCTCAATCATCATTGACAATCGCACAACTTTGAACAATCAACATACCAAGTGGTTCTTCGATAAGTACGGGATCAACCAAAAGATGTCGACAGTGTACCATCACCATGGAAATGGGCAAGCGAAAATAACCAACAAAACATTTTTCGCCGACATCAAGAAGAATCTCGAGGAGAAGAAGGGAAAGTGGCTGGATGAATTACCCGCCTTTGGGCATACTGCACCACTCCGAGACGTCCCACAGGCGAAAGCCCCTACGCCCTAGCCTACGGAACCGAAGCGGTAATACCCACTGAGATGATCGCCCCAACCATCCGAAACTTGTCATGGGGGCAAGAAACAAATGACCAGTTGTTAAAGCACGATCTGGATCTCCTAAAAGAAAAAAGGGAAGCAGCAGCAATCAGGCTAGGCTTATCAACAAAAATTAATGAACAGCTACAACAAAAGAGTTAGGTACAGAAGCTTCAACTCGTGAAATCTCCTACTAGTGAAAGCAGATGGATATGTGGAGAAACTGGAGCCAAATTGGACAGGGTCATTTCGGGTTTTAGACATAATCGGAAAGCGGGCCTACAGGCTCCAACACCTAAATGGATCAAAAGTAGACAGACCCTGAAATACAATGCATCTCAAAAGGTACTACCAACAAAACAATTTCATTTGTGCTTTTTACGGCCATCATAACCCCTCTCAATAAAGAAAGAATCTCCTTAAGTCGAGCTCTGTCCCACATGGAATAAAAAATAAACTATTTTTATGTTAATTAAGTACGACCCATTGATTATAAAATTGCCAAGGAGAGCCCACTGATAACGGCAGGCCGTTATAAGTGGTCACTCTTTGCAATCCCCTTTTTGGCGCAAATATGGAAGCAAGGCCTAGGCCTAAAAAAAAAAAAAAAACACGAATGGCCCCAAGTGCCAATCACAACAAAAGGCGAAGGCCCGAAAAGCCGAATGCCAAATCAAATCTTTGCAAAATTTGGTTAAGTCCAAAAAAGCCAAACGGCGCCAAGTGTTGATTGCAACAAAAGGCGAAGGCCAGAAAAGTCGAACGCCAAATCAAATCTTTGCAAAATTTGGTTAAATCCAAAAAAGTCGAACGGCTCTAGGTGCTGATCGCAACAAAAGGCGAAGGCCAGAAGAGTCGAACGCCAAATCAAGTTTTGTAAAATTTAGTTAAGTCCAAAAAAGCCGAACGACCCTAGGTGCCGATCGCCACAAAAGCAAAGGCCTAAAGAGCCGAACGCCAAATCAAACATTTGTAAAATTTGGTTAAGTCCAAAAAAGCCGAACGGCCCCAGGTGTCGATCGCAACAAAAGGCGAAGGCCAGAAGAGCCGAACGCCAAACCAAATCTTTCCAAATTTTGGTTAAGTCCAAAAAAGCCAAACGACCCAGGTGCCTATCGCAACAAAAGGCAAAGGCCCGAAGAGCCGAACACCAAATCAAATCTTTGCAAAATTTGATTGAGTCCAAAAAAAGTCGAACGGCCACAGGTGTTGATTGCAACAAAAGGCGAAGGCCAGAAGAGCCGAACGCCAAATCAAATCTTTGCAAAGTTTAGGTAAGTCCAAAAAAGCCAAACGACCCCAGGTGCCAATCGCAAAAAAAAAGGTGAAGGCCCGAAGAGTTGAACGCCAAATCAAATCTCTGCAAATTTTGGTTAAGTCCAAAAAAGCCGAACGGCCCAAGTGTCGATCGCAACAAAAGGCGAAAGCCCGAAGAGCCGAACGCCAAATCAAATCTTTGCAAAATTTGGTTAAGTCAAAAAAACCGAACGATCCAGGTGCCGATCGCAACGAAAGGCGAAGGCCAAAAGAGCCAAACGCTAAATCAAATCTTTGCAAAATTTGGTTAAGTCCAAAAAAGCTGAACGACTCCAGGTGTCAATCACAACAAAAGGTGAAGGCCCGAAGAGCAAAACGCTAAATCAAACCTTTGCAAAATTTAGCTAAGGGCAAAAAAGCCAAACGGCCCCAAGTACCGATTACAACATTTGGAGAAGGCCTGAAGAGCTTAACACCCGAAAATCCAACGCCAGTCACAAACAAAAAACAAAGGGGGATCCTGAGTTCATCCTCCCAAAAAATACACAAAAAATGCAACAAGACAACACCATGCAATAAGGAGATGAACATAACAAGGAAAGTCCATTTCAATAATCATAATAATAATAATAATAATAAGAAGGGGGTTTCCATTACAAAAAATGCAAGATATACCTTACGTCTTAAAAAAAAAAAAAAAAAAACCTTTTTCTTCTCCTACTTCTTCTCAGCATCATCCACAACAGGAGCACCCCCCTCCTTGGTGAAATTTTCAGGAAAAGCATCAGCTAGCTGCACTCCAGCTGAATCAGGAGGAGGGAGGGGCGCATCAACAGCGAGGACAGGGTGACCTAAAGAGTTTGACTTGTACTGGAGTGGGGGCAAAACCTCAGGGGTCATTTTGCTCTTCAACACAACGGCAAGTTCTCTCTCACCGGCCCCAACTGATAGTTCAGCGTTTTCCCCAATATGTTGGAGCCCTTGCTCCACGTCATGCTTATCAGCATCGGCATACTCCCTTTCCTCTAGAGGAACCTGGCCCTGAGCAAAGCCAAGCCTGAACCCCTTAGCATAGCGAAGATTGGCAATTTGGGAGAATCACGTGAACATTTCAAGACCTCCGTCCTTACAAGTCTAAGTCATGGAGTTGGCCTTCCCAAGCTGCAGCTCCAACTCAGCCGCTTTGTTTTCCAAATCTTTGGCCCTCTTGCCAAAGTACTCAACAGATTTCTGCCTCTTTAGACCTTCGTTTTGGGCATCTTTGAGGGAGGCCTCTAAAAATTCAACCCTCTTCTAAAGGGTAGTAGACTGGTTTGCCTAAAGAGAGTCGGACGAGAGCTTCTTCAAGAGGGCGAACATCACGAAATTGCTATGCAGAGCAGAAAATCATTTTATTTAAATATATATCTATATATATATATATATATAAAATAAAAAAGGGGGAGTCCAGTGATTACCTCCATGATGGACTGAGGAGCAAGAGAAAGAAGATCATTAACACTCATCTGCTGTTGAAGGATTTCATCTCTGGGAGGCCACATTCCTCTGGGCCAAACCCATCATAATCTCTGGGTCCTCGACCCCAGAATCGCCGAGGGTAATAGCGGAACCATTTGCCTTTAACATTTCGGGAAACCACATTTTGGTGGGCCCAGCAAAATCGCCACCGGCAGTACCATCGGCAGCCGCAATGGCAGCAAGGGCACCTTTGCCTTTGAAGGCCCCAGCCATGAGCTTGGGGCGCTTTGGGGTGGGAGCATCCTTCGGCAAATGGCATTTAAGTGCCAGCTCGGATGAAACCCCCTTCTCTTTCTGAGGGGTGAGGGTTTTGCTCACCTCAGGGAGCACATTCTTCCTCTCCTTTGCCAACTTAGCAACTGCCTCCCTCTCCTTTTTAGTGAGGCGAGCTCTGGGAGGTGGAAGTTCCATTGCCGATTCAAAGAGTAGGGGATGAACAAAAGAAACGGGCTCGGCTTCAAGATGATAGGCATCAAAATCGATGGGCTCCTCAGGACCTTAAATGATCAGAGGAGGATTCCTAGAGATCGCCTCAAGAAGAAAAAAGGAAAGGAGGACCCGCGTAGAGGGGACATTATTCCAAATATTTGACTGCAAGTACTTAAACCGGATGTCTGCAAATTTAGAAGGAAAGAGATCAGTTTTATGACCCAAGAAATCATAAATGTAGTAGAACTGTGTGACCATGCAAACAAAACAAGAAGAATCGCCCAAGTCATCGAACGCAGGGATGGAAGCTCGCCAGAACAGGGAAATCCTGAGCAAATGGGGAACGTCAAGCTCCTCCAACCTTAACAATTCTTTCTTTCCATTTCTTATTGGGTGTATTAAGATCGGAGAAAATGGCCTACCAGTCTTAGAGTGAAAATGGTATCTACCCTCTTCGCCCTTTATTCTATTTATTAAATAACAGAAGAGAAGATCAGCAAAATTCAAGGTCATTCTTCGAACTTGATTCAAAGCCAGAAGGCAAGAAAAGATGCGGAAGAAATTAGGGGTTCACCTGAAGAGGGGCTAAATTCATAACAGAAAATACCCGAAGGTAGAAAGGATTTAGGGAAAATCTAAAGGCAGACAATTGACCAACGGAGAAGAGCATCTCGTCCTCTCCCAAACCCTCACTGAAACTGAAATTTAAATCGCGAGGGTATTCCTCCAAGGTAACATCATGAGGGCCTATTCTTTTTTCTCAATTGAAGGGCAGAAAGCGATTTTCTCTCCACGATATCCAAAGGAAGAATTATAAGGTCCTTAGCAGAATTCGGAGTGTCCACACTAACCTCCAGCGTTTGATTCAGAATCGGACACCCTAACACTAGGAGTACGCTCACTACTCTCTTGACTAATGATGGAAGAGCGAAGCAGAGATAGAGAAAGATTAAAATAAAAGCAAGCAAGAAAAAGACTAACCTTAGCAATGGGGAGGAGACCGGAACAATCGCAGACGAATTTGTTTTCAAAAGCAAATATTTTCACAAGCGCAATTCGTCAAAACAGCAAGACCCCGGTATATATAGACACAAGGCGTGCAACGAAAAGACAAAAGCAAGGAGCCCTAAAACACGGAACCCCAAACGGTGATGATGAGCAGTAACACTTGCAGAAAACCTCTCCACTTCCAAAATCAGTTACAATTCCTTACATAAACTTGATTCATAAAAGGAATTGGAGGCAAAGTGTGGAGAGAAAATTTTCCACCACTCACAAGATGCCACATGTCAATAAAAAGGCCAGCCAAAAGATATTGGGCCAAGAGCCCAAAACTGCACCAAGCAACTATAGGCCAGAAGGAAAACACTAAACACCTAATTGGCCCAATAACAAAGCCTAGCAAGCCTAATCCAAAGCCTTGGTCAACACAACTGAGAGTAACGCCCGCCATCAAAATCACAAGGAATCAGGAGGAAAAAATGTCCATATATATAACAGTCAGTAACAGTCCCATAAAAATCTCCTTGTATAGATATAAATAAGGGGGCAAAACCCACACGAAAGGGACTGAGTTCTATTTGCCCTTGTTCTTCCGTGATCTCATTGTTTCTAATTTTCTTTCTCATAAGTTGCTATCAACTATATACTCTTTCTTCTTCTTCTTCTTCTTCTTCTTCTTCTTCTTCTTCTTCCCTTCAGTTATTTTGGAGTATTTTAGCAACCTTCTATTGTTCTCAATTAAGTGTTTTGAAATTCCCAGATTGAACCTTAGTGTTCAGTCCGGGATTTTATGCACCTACAAGTATGTATTTATGTGGCGGATTAGTCAAATTCCCAAAACCCAAGACAAAAGGATATGCTAAAAATTTATATTATTCATTATCCTTCTTCTATTTTACAGAGTAAAAATAATGTTTCAGAAGAGGTTGGACCTGGCGCGATAATCAAGTGCTTGCCTGCCCCCTACAGTGGCACAAGCTCGAGTCCCGGAATTAGCCTCTCTAGAAATAAGGGTAAGGTGCCTACTATCCACCTCTCCTAGACCCTACAAAATGCGAGACACTTGTGCATTGAGTAAGACCTAGTACAATAATTGTAACGTCCCAAATCTGGGGATCCGAATCACTAACCGGGTCGTTACCAGACCCAAGGACACACAAGGGTACTATATTCATTTTGTGTAAGGGAGATGGATGGTTTGACTTTAAGCAAGTCTAAAGAGGTAAATTCAATTCATTCAAATCATTATATAACATTCCAAGAAGTTCTAAGGGCATAAACTTGGTTTCCCACAATTACGTACTCTCGGTATAACCAATTTCCGAACACTGTCACACTAAAACATAAATATCTGCCAGTATGATTGGACTATGAGAATGAGTTTGGTACCATTAGAAAGCTAACAAAAAATCCTTCAATTTGGGCTTAAGACTGACCCCATTTGGATTTAAAACGAGGAAGATATGGCCGTTTAAAGTCTACTCAATAGTGCTGTGAACAAGGGTGCGAGCGGTCGCAGGGTGTCTTGCGAGCACGCCTGGCAAGCTCCGAGCGCTCGGAGGTGGTCGGCGAGTGCTCGGTTAAGGATTTTTTATTCTGTTTTGCAACCCTAAAATCTGATTTTGAAGCCCGAGCGCTTGGGGGAAAGGCTGCGAGCGCTCGAGGAAGCCCATAAATGGCCTCTTGTCCCCTTGTTGACTTGATTCCTGTTCCCGAGCTCACATTTGTTCACTTTGACCATTCTACCCTGTCCCAACTCACTAACAAGGTCAATAAAATATAATAAATTGATACACGTCAACTTATATGAAATAAATACATCCTCTTTTTTTTTCTTTTTCTTTTTTTTTTTTTCCTAAATAAAGAAAATTTTATAAACATAAAACAATAGAGTACAAGAGAGAAAGTGAGGAAAAGACCTCACTGGAACACACCCCTAGAAGCTAAGAGTAGTGCAGACATGTCCGCAACAACCCTTGCAGCTTCTAACTAGCCTATCAATCTTGAAGATGCACCCCTGCAACATCTAAAACATCCCAAACAATGCATTTCACTAAAATGGAAGGAACTCTAGATATATCATTATGTAACCTTCCATTCCGTTCATTAAGTAGTACGCGGTGGCTGTAAACATCATCTTAAAGACCTTATTCCGGCAGGACTTTGTACGAAATTGAATCCCCATATCTGTAGCAAAGACTTCAGCACTGTGCAATTTCTGAAACCTCCAATGAAACAAGTGAGCCAAACCACACCAAACTTCCGAGGTATAAACACAAGTAACAAACAAGTGATTCACATTCTCCACATTACTGCCACAAAAACAACATTGAGAAACTAGAGAAATACCCCTTCTCTGTAGATTGTCATTAGTTAAGACAGCATTGTGTAGTATCAGAGCACCATGAACAGACCAGCGAGGTCTCCCTCCATTCCATACCAGATCATACCAAGGAACCTCAGGGGTTGAAACGCTACAAGACTCCCAAGCATCCTTAAAAGTAAAGGACTTATGATTCCACAAAATTCGATCCTCACCACCATAAATCATATTCTGTCTCATACACTGTTGGATTTCAAAAGGAACATCATCAACCCTCCACTGAAAGTTCACAATAAAAATGCTCAAATCCAATTGCTTGTTAGCGGAGACCATTCTCAGAGTTCTAAAACTGAACATATCAGTTAAATACATCCTTTTTACATTTATTCATCCCGAAAACATACATCATTAAGAGTAAACAAGTACAATACCACTATCATCCATTGCGTGTCCCAAAATTATACGAGTTTGATAGATTACATCACCAAAGTCCTTTTACATTGCCATTGAAACGATTACAAAATACTACAAGTTTATGCCAAAACTTTAGGAATATGGAATCGGTTACAAAAGCTGACAAAATAGATTCTACATCTATGCCTAAGCTCGTAGAAATGTACCATCCACCACTTCTCTCCCAGGTCCTAAAAATGTGACGTCCCGGATTTTTTCGATATTTTTCGGGCATTTCTTTTATTTTATTATTTTCCATGCAGTAGGATGCGTGCCATGAGAGTTCGGGTTTCACTTGGAGCACTTCCTTAGGTTTGGAATCCTTATAATCTTATTTGAATCCATTTCGGACATTTTCAAGTTTTGACCGGGAGACCCCGCGTGGGTCCAGGGTAGTCTATGTGCACGGGAATGGCGAGGGCCTAAGTGAAAGACCATTGGAGGGTGTTATTATTATATTTTTGGTGGATTATAGCATTAAAGTAATTTCCCGCGTGGGTCCGTGAGAAATCGGTTTGGTTTGGTTCGGTTCGGTTCCATGGTTCCTTTTTTTTCTTGTTTTTTCCTCTCTTTTTTTCCCCTACTATAGAAATATTCATATTTCAAAATCCAAATGCACAACAATACACCAAGTTAACCAACACATTCAGAATTGCTAATATATTTAGAACTTATAATTCATTCTTCTCTGTTATTTCTAGAACTGAAGTGAATAAATTTAAAATTGATAATAACCTAATACATTCAAAATTACTAATTCAACAACAAACATTCAGTCACAATTCAAAAAACCAACAAAATTCAGCCATTGTAAATCAATAAAAAATAAGAATCATCTAATAAATTGATAACACCTAAGAGAATTAAGAGTGGACTGTAGGATTGATAGTTCTTACAAACTTCTAAGTGATTTGGATTGTAGGATTATATTATAATTTAACATATATATAAATATATATAGATATAACTAAACGGTTCGGTTCGGTTTAGTGATTTGGATTGTATGTTTTCTCTATTATAAATATTCATGTATTGCAAGAGCAAAAATACAACCTTTTATCAATAATATTTCAGAATTCTTTATGAATTTATCTCTTATTTTGTGGATTCAAAACACCCTACTTTGTGGATTCAAAGTAACCCGTTCCTTGTGAACGTTTATTGCTTCCGCTTACGCCAATAGATTTTGAATCATGGACAACAATTTATAGAGTAAATAAGCGCTTTGAAATTTACTATAGTTTCTTTGTGAGACTCACCATCCTTAGGAAAAATAAATCAAATTATTTTTCTCCATGTAATTTTTTCATCTTTTAGTAATTTTTTATACAAAAATTCCTCTTTTTTATTTTTTTTCTTTGCAATAAATAAAGGGATAATTTCACTAACACCCCTTGAGGTTTGGCCAAATATTAGTCTAAAACATCTTTCGAAAATAACTATCACTCACATTACAAACGTTTGTTCCGTTTTTCACTCACAGCCCAAAAGTTAGTTGACAGGTGTGTCAGACCACTTTTTACATTTAAAAAGACATTCTTACCCTTTGACTTTGGTTTGACCCACTAAATTGTTTCTTTAATGATTAAAATTACATGTTTACCCTTCTGTTTGCATCTCTCTCTCACAATTTGCAATCCCTTAATCTCTATTCTCACATCTACTGAATCTTCACTTTCCGTTCTTCTATTTTATTTGTCTTGGATCAGACTTGGAATATGCCAGAGGTATGTGTTTAATTTTCTTCTTTAGTTTCCTCAACAACTCTTTTTAACCACTCTGTTTTTCTGGTGCTCCCATTTTGCTCTCTTACATGCATCTGATTTTCCCTCACTTCCTCTGTCTCTCTCTTAGTTTTTCTAAGTTACTTTCAAAGAATTTGTGAATTAGGCTCGCTCTAGACCTGAATTTGTCTCTCTCAGTCTCTTGAGTGTGTCCTAGAGAATCTTCACTTTTCTTCACCCCCCCCCCCCCCCCCCACCCAAAAAAAAAAAAAAAAAATTTCTTCACTTTTGTTTGTCATTCAAAATCAAACTGTGTATTTGTCTTGAAATCTCTTCCTTTAATTTCTTAGCTTTCTCGTTATTGGAAAAAAAAAAAAAAAAAACGCATCCACTCTTGTTTGTTTTGAAGTCTCTTCCATTAATTTCTTAGCTTTTTCCTTATATAAGAAACAGTCATAAGCTTTTTGTATTTCTATTGGCAATTCCTTTATATTCTGTATTGCATCGTCTCCTTAGAGAGAGAAAAAAAAGGAAACAAATTGAAAGTTGCTTGTGAACTAAAAATGGGTGACAATATTTCTAGTACTATTGGGGGAACGATGTCGGAGCCAATCAGAGACAGCTTGTACAAAATCATCAGGCGTCAATTTGGTTATTTGTTCCACTACAAGGAACACATAAAAGATTTCGAAGATGAAGTTAATAAACTCAGAGACGCAATGGGAAGTGTCCAAACAAGGGTGGATGCAGCATTGAACAATGCCAAAGTCGTTGAGGATAATGTTCATGCTGACCGAAGTGCAGAGCTCATTGCCCACGATGGAAGAAGACAAGAACAGATTACAGCAAGGCACAGAAAATCTCAAGTGTATTGATGTACGCTCGCGGTACCGGAATGGTAAGGGGTATAGAAGCGTCGTCCCTTCATAGAGAGATAGAGGAAACTGTTTGCATTCGCCGGTGGTGGTGAAGAGAGTGTTGGTTTTGGTGTTAGGTAATATGGAACGGCCATGACAACCACCATAACCGCAATGAAAACTCATAAAATTGATGTCCCACGCCATCTCTCCGCTGACCACACCAGAATTTGCACCAGTGAAAAGAAACTCATTTCGCCGTCAAACCCACTAGGATCTTCCATAGCTGACGCATTTGAAGTCTAGGTCTTGGCTACAGCAACACGTTTTGGGTCTGAACGAGGCTCGCTAAGGCCACGGTCGCAACGACATGGTGGTGAGGGAAGATAGGTTCGCAACGGCTGTGCACTCCACAGCCACGATACGATCGCGATGGTGGTGCAGCACTCCACGGCCACGTTATATGGTGGGTCGTCGCTGCTGTTGGATCTGCACAAGGCTCGCCGGAGTTGTTGATCAAAGTGAAGCTCTCTGTATTCACCGGAAATGGTGGATCTAAATGAAGCTCGCCAGTGGAGAAGATATTTTGTATTAAATGTGATTGAAAAATTAGGGGTAAACATGTCTTTTCCCACGTTTTTAACGGAGACAGTAACGGAAAAACGAAATTGAACCTAACTGATAGTTATTTTCGAAAGATGTTTTAGACTGATATTTGGCCAAACCTCAGGGGGTGTCAGTGAAATTAACCCAAAAATAAATGGTACTCAAGTATTCATTCAAACCTTTTCTTCATTTCGCTTTACTCAAATTAAAAGGAGAACATCAATAGCATGAAAGAATACGACTAATCATGTTGATAAGGATGGAATCCACAGTGTTCGATAACCAATAAGGATGTTATCAGGTTTTATCATGTTCCTGTTTCTTCATCTCATTCATTCCAATGGAATGTCTGTCACCACTTAGGCTGTGGGAAGGAGTATCCATTCATATATTATTGGGATCAGCCCACTAGAGAGTGACCATTACCACAACCTTTGGCCCACCAAAGATGGTACTGATACAGGCCCTGGCATGTGTCACTGATCTAAAAGTGTTGTGGTCACAGGAGAAGAACAGGGTATCTGTCATCAAAAGGCTTTGATGATTGATGAGGAGAGAGGTGGTGGCAGCTGCAACAGGGTCCCTCTGCACTCTGCTAAAGCAAGGACCGAAAAGGTTGGGGAGGGTAGGGTCAAGTTAGATGTTATCAGGTTTTATCATGTTCCTGTTTCTTCATCTCATTCATTCTATTGGAGAGTGTTACTTCTTAGGCTGTGGGAAGGAGTACCCATTCATGTATTATTGGGATCAGCCACTCTCTAATGACCATTATCACAACCTTTGGCCCACCAAATATGCTACTGAAAAAGGCCCTGGTATGGTCATTCCATCCCTTAGCATATTAATGGACCCTTGGAAGTGAAGGCACAAAAGATGGAATTTGCAAACTACACCCAAGAGTTGAATTACCAGGACATACATCACATCTCTTTTCATTATTTACTTCATACACTAGCTAGCACACTAATTATTTTTTGATCGTTCTATAAAAAAAGTGAGACACTTCGCAGACTTAAAGGTTGCAATAAAAAATGTCCAGCCAAGATCTTATAAATGCATGACAGGTTCATCATCCCACGTATTTGGGTGCAATTGCAGTTGTATTTGTTCCATCATCCATTTGATGGAATGACCATGGATCATGATAACTTCTGATCAAAGCTTTACAATGAGCTGCTATGTTATGAAGGCCCATGTAATATGGTTCGCATTTGTTTTTTTATTTTGGGGTAAACATAACAAGGTATACTTCACAATAACCCATTCACTAGCTGATATTCCTACTTAATGAATGCATCATTACAGTATCTTTTTCAGTTAAATTCACAAGCGAGGAGAAGTATGATTCCTTTATGCATGCAATGGCAGTTATGTAGATAAAGTACTGTGCAATTTTTTACCTTAGGCCATGGTGAATCTAGCCTGGCATTTGACAACACATGAACACCAGCTGAAACCTCCGTTATGGAGAGGTTATCTTCTTCTGGACGGTTGGTTATATAAACCATGGTCTTGGAACAAAGATCAGCTATTATCAGATTAAAACCATTATACTGATCTGCCTCTCCCACAAGCTCCTCTGCAAACTCCATCGGATTTTTCTTGCTCTGCAACCACAAAAGCTATAAGAATCATACAAGAACTTTCAAGAGGAATTAGTTATAAAGACTGTAACAGCCCTAAGAACGCGTCCATGCTCAAGTACCAAGGCCACGTAGTTTGTAATTTCGAAAACAGCATTATGAGAGTATAATGGACAAGTAATGTTACATAAAGCTAATTAGGCTCTGTATTAAGTTCAAATTTATTTGCAGTAATTCTAGAAGAAATAATGGAGGACATCCAAGAGGACATTCCATGATGCAAATTGTTTGCATATGACAGTTCTATTGGATACTTTTAAGGAAGCCTTAACAATAAAATTAGAAACATGGTAAAATGCCTTAAAAGCGAAAGACCTAAAAATTTGAATGGCTAAAACATAATACATGGCCTGTAAATTTCATAAAGCAGTAGAGGACAACAATACAATTGTCACAATCCAAGATAAAGGTTACTCAAATAGCCATTTTTTATATTTAGAATCCATTATACAACAAGATGCAGAGATAGAGGACGATGTGATGAGTCGGATTGGAGCAGGGTGGACAAAATTGAGGCAAGTTAGTGGTACTCTATTTCTATGTGATAAACAAATAACAAACAATTTAGAAGGAAAATTCTATAGGATGGATATTAGGCCAGGTATAAGAGGTATTAAAAAAGAAAAAAGATCAACGCATTCATGTAGCTGAAATGAAAATGCTAAGATGGATGATAAGAAGTTTTAGGAATGACACCTATTAATAATAAAATTAGAATTGGGTGGTATTGTCATATACAACAGAGACAAAGACTTTAGATGCTCCAGTAAGAAAAAGTAGCTCTATTTGCATAGGAGGTAAGAGACAGAGACCAACCAAAACTCATGCGGACGAAGTACTTAGAAATTGTTTTACAAAAATTAAATAAAATAAGAGACATGGTTTATAAAATAAAATAATGAAATGAAAGAAGAGAATTCATGTAACCAACACCATTTATATGGGATAAAGGTAAGGATGCTGATGACGAAAGCTATTTAGGAAATGTCATCTTTGACCAATATACAGTAAATTATGCTTGATTAAAGTGTAAGGAGTAAAATTAGTGTTTAAACAACAAAAAGAATGTAATTTTCCACTAAAACAGCAAATGCACCATGTCACAGTTTCAATCCGCCTAAACAAAACTATAGATTTTATTTATTTAATTTTTTTTTTTTTTTTTTTGGGTGGGTTAACCCATGGATTACATATGAATTTCTGATCAAATACACAACTGACCCAAAAATGTTAACCGTCATAAGATCATCAATAAATCACTATGTTGAAGTTTCATAAACACAGTTGTGCATGCACAATCGATGGATCACATATGAATTCATAAACAGCAACAACAACACCACTAACAAGAAGGCTGCACTTGTATTCTACCAAAAGATCAAATGTGAGTTCTTGGGTCTTCTTCACCTTTATTACATAGATAGAAAATTAAACAAATAGGTGGAGTGCGTGCTGATAAGATTGTAGGAAAGAGAGATTAAAGCAAGTACCTCCAAGAAGCGCACGGGTAGATCACCTCTGCTCTTTGCCAGAGGTTGTTTCTTAACCTCCCTAACATTTGTAAGGAAAGCCACCCTTCCACCTCTTGTACATGCCAACCACGTCCCACCCGCGAGCCCATCCCTGCCACCCACTATCTCACCGCCTTCCCACCATGCCAGAGGCTTCGTAGGCCTTTCAATAACAAAAACCCCACAATTATTTGACAACAAAAAAGGCATAATCTACCTTCCAAAAAAAAAAAACAAAGCCATAATCTTTGAAGATAGATATTTACAGTAGTCAATCACTGACCTATTGTGATATTCGTCTCTGTTGAGTAATAGAAGGAATGGGTAGATGGGATGAGATTGCCATATAAACACGGCTATACACATTGATTCACTAGTTTTTGTGAACCAATTGATCGGTTAAATTTCATGGGTTATGGTTGTTCTTTTTGTAGATGTCTTAACGAAGCAGCCGGGCAAACAAAATTCGTGTAACCCACCCAAATCAGTGAAGAAAACAACTTTGCTAAATTTATTTTTTTTTTTATTATTTTTTTTATTATTATTATTTTTTTTTTATGACAAAAAAAAAGCCAACAGGCTATTACAGGATCATCCAACAAACAAAACTAAAACATAACATGAGCATAATAGAACCATGGACACAGCAAACAAGACTACTCCAAAAAAAAAATCTATCATTAAGTTAAGACATGGTCACCGTCATAAGAACCGAGTTTAAACAATTTCTTTAGCAGGATATCGTCCAGCACCAACCAACATTGTAATTTTCGTTGCGTAAGATTGGATTGAGTCTAAACTAAAAGTGTCAGTCACTTGCGCCCCCATCCCACCAGATGAAACTGAATTTGCACTTGTAAACTATTTGGCGGACTCAAAGTAGCCATCTGACTCACTGTACCACCCGCCACACCCTTAAGCCTTTTATCCCCCACAAGCTGAGCTGCATAAGAACCACCAGAGACTGATTGTCGACGTTTTCGGCCTTTCATAGCCAAAGTAGATCCCCGACTATTAGATGTGGCCGAAGAATCAGATTGATTCCCTTTACCCTTATTGGGCTTCGCCTTTCCCTTCTTCCAGTCCTTCGCCATTTGGTCTCAACGCTCTAATGGTAATATCCTTCCCTTAATGGGAGACGTAACTGGAGCATAGTTCACATTCTCCTCCAACTGCATCGATGCCACATGACTTTATGATGAAGACCCCAGAAGCAAACCCCCTTCAGGCACATGAAATTGTTCCCCACCAAAATAAAAATCAACCACCACTCCTTTTCCTTGGTTATCCACAACAGGCAAAGTTTGTATTTCAATAGCTCTTATGGATCCCTCCTCTTGACCATCCCCTCCAGAAATCCTATTCGGATCACCAACACTTGACAAAGCGACCACCGTAAGTTGTAAATGAAGCGTCTGATTAAAGGAGGGTCTTCCCAAAGGTCTCCCAAAAAGCCCACGTGATTCACTAAGCCAGTCAGGAAATTGACGAGCCAGTGAGGAAGTAGGAGGATGACCCATTTTCTTTGCCCCATCAAATTTAGTATCATCCATATATAGCCATTTTTTGGTTAAGTTATCACCCCTACTGACGACGGCCGTTCCAATACGCCAAAATGAATGCAGTGAATGTGTGGTTCAAGAAAAGCCTTTTATGTCAAATTTAAATTTATAAAAACTACTACCAACACCACTACTAACGTAGCAAGAGTGAGTAGGGATCGTCCCAAGGGATTATACGTGTTGGAATTTCAACTTCGACTCTAGCGTACCAAATGATTGCAAAAGAGAGTTGGGTTGGTTGATTAAGCTAAATTGAATTCAACTAAATAAAATAATATAAAGTAAACAAGAGAGAGAGAGAGGTCTTGGAGTGTAGAGATCACCACCAAGCAATACTATTCCAAACCATAATCAAGTGACTAATGAGGGAAATGAATGTGTTGCAACAATGTTGTGTGTGTAAAAGACATTCAATTGGTAAGGGTGACTCAACAAGTGCAAATTGTCTCAATCAACATGTGTGAGGCCACAATACATCTATTGGTAGAGGAATATATTGTCTAAACATCATGTGAAGATAACAAAATAACAATTCAAGTCATTGAACCTTTCATTAAGCTCATAGTCCAAGCAATCCATAAGGATGATTTAGTTAAACATGCATTATCAAAACATCATGTGAGAGGTACAAAATATCTATTGGGAGAGGAATAAATTGTCTAAACACATGTGAAAGATACAACATATCATCACTAGTCATTAATCCTTCATTAAGCTCAAAATTCCATTACACCACAATATTAGAGCATATGCTTCTTGCATTCAAAAGCATGGAACATCAAAGAACAAGCATGAATTGTCTCCCCCATCTAACACTACACTACAACTACACTACTAGCATGAAAATAAATTAAGGGAGAGGTACAATCTATCAAGGAATAAGTATGAACCATCAAAAGACATAACAAGAACATTCCATTAAGCATATCATCTTGATAATCTCTAGATCTATAGTATCAATACACATAGACATGCATCAAAAACACTAAATCTAGAGATAAGCACATGAATATCCTACTCTAGCATACATAGACATATGGATAGAATAGAATAGTCAATTGGAAGCATTAAACCATACAAACCATGAAATAATCAAGATTTATATATACATGAATATCAAGATGTATCATACAACACTAATCCCTCAATAATACACAAGATTAGAGTATAGAAAGCATGCTTGGGGCTAACTCTAGCCCCAAGAGGATGTCTAGCCACTCATAGTAGTGATGATCCAACCCTCAAGGGCTAACTCCATGGCTACTCCTTATTGGTGAAGATCTCCTCCAAAGGTTGCTCTAGCTTCCTCCCTTCTTCCTCTCCAAGAATAGCCTCCAAGATGATTTTCAATGTGTGACAAGAGACTCTCTCCAAAAAGTGTATCATATTCCTTATATAGGTAGGTCAAATACACCTTATGATGAGCTGTGGTCGTGCAAGGCATATTCTCCAATGATTGGATGAAGCACGGAATAAATGAGCTAGACTTTAACTTTTTCTCGCTGGAGGAAGTTCGATTGATTGAACCTTTACTTGGATCGATCGAAAATGGGTTCGATCGATCGAACTGCATCTTGGATCGATCGATCGAACTGCATCTTGGATCGATCGAAGTGGTCTGACTCCTTCGGATAATGACAAGGCTGGGATATTTTCAAGATATTTATGGGGAAAAAGACAAAAGTGGTTGGTAGGCATACAGTTGTGGATAAGATCAATCATTTGAATAGGACAAAATAGGGTTCGATCGATCGAAGGTGATGTTCGATCGATCGAACTTGGAATTTCAGCAAAGGCCAAGGTTGGATCTATCGAGAAGTATTGTGATCGATCATAGATGTTCGATCGATCGAACTCTAAGTTGAATCGATCGAACTTTTCAGCTGCACAACTTGATTCCTTTTTGCTCCTTTCTTTCTCCACTTTGCTCCCTCCTTTGGTTTATCTCAGGATTGCTTCAATTAAGCTCTTATTTGGCTGAGTTAGCTCAATTTTGGGATTAGTGCCTGAAAATATAAATAACACGTAATAAGTCTAAAATGGCAAAGTAAGATAGATAAAGGTACTAGAATGCTTAAGCTTAACGGGTTTAAATGCGCACTTTTCAGTGCTCATCACACCCCCAAACTTAAATATTGCTAGTCCCTAGCAATGAACTAAGAAGTAAGGAATGAAATGAACAACTAAACAACTATGAACTAGAAAGCAATAAAATGATAGCGCCACTTTCGTAGGGAACACGATTGCATTTAACATATGCAACAAGTCTTTTAAACCCCTAGGTTACCCCTAGCGGACGAGTGAAGTCTCGTGAGGGTTTCCAGAAATGATACCCACAAACATTAAGCTCATTCTTTCAAAAGAGGCACCAATATTACAAACAAGCATTGGGAGAAAACTACCTCAAGTATGCAATTTTTCAATCGTTTCTAAGCAATCTCCCAAAATTTCAATATCAAGCAAGCAAGTATGGTCCTCCACATATCAAGAAAATGATCATGAAAATCGAAACAAGTCTAGAATCCATGTGAGAGATCCGGCATCAAGTGTGTTGCTATCTTAGCCAACTAGAGAAGTAATCACATCCTTACCCTCAAACTAGCACACAAATCTAGTACCGATCATCAAGATAAGAGAGTGGACCTTTTATTAAAGCTTTATTGTTCTAGGTGCGCTTATTCTTTTCACTCATTTTCTTCTTCTTTTTTTTTTTTAATTTTTTTTTTATTGAGGATCAAAGATGGAAATATTATGCAATGTGTTGATCTCTTAAGCTTTTTAGAAGATTCATGTAGCGAGCTTTAGGTCAATGACTCCCAAACCAGATGGCTTTAGGGCATTAGGTGTTAAGACACCCCAACGGACTTACAAACTCAAATCAACTAGGCTACAAATCAAGACAACAACCATCTAATCATTTCCCACTTCTCGCCTTTTGGGAGAAGTCCTCACTATACCATCCGTCTCACAATATAGAGTTATACTACCCAACCATCCGTCTCACAATATTACTATTGCAGAGAGAATTAAACATTACTAGCTTCACAGATTTAAACATAGTGTAACTACCTGATTAAGTCCCTACTATCCAAGCTATTCTAAGCAAGTAGAGTTAATTAACACCACATCTGAAGCTTTAATCTAACCATACACCCCAATTAGACCTTTTATATTCAATTCTGCACTCAACTGAAAACTCCAAAATCAACTACTGCATGCAAAACTGACTGGAGAACGAAGAAAAATAAAAATTCACCAAAGGAAACGTCTCCCAAAATGTGGAGCCGCCTCCTTTAGACCTTGGAGCCAGCTCCCACACTTGGGAGTCGCCTCCACATCAAAGGGAGCCAGCTTTCTCCAAGGGAAAGCCGGCTTTCTCCCTCTCTACCTCGTCTCTTCATCTTCCCTCTTCTTCCGATGACTTCTGCAGCCTTTAAACCTCACTGCCATGGCTTCCAGACACTGTAACCCAATCCCAGTATGTTCCCAGTCCACGTTTAAGTCTTTATTACATTCCATACATAGGTTTAAACAGAGAATTATGCAATTAAAGTTCACGTTTTAACAAGTTTACAAGCACACAACACATGCAGATATGTTTCAGTTTTAGCACAAACAGAAAACGTTTTTATTGATTAAATCAATCCTAGAATTATTTAGGAATGCAAAGAACACGAAACCTAAGCGAGAGAGTAAAGATAAAACTTGCCTTACACCGACGTTCGTCTCAAATTTCTGGCGAATCCTCTATTTGCTCTCTGTTCTTTCCCAGCCGTCTCTAAAACTTCTCTCAACCTTACAATGTCGTAAGTTTATTCTAAAACCCTAGGTAGACAACTTAGGTGAATATTTATAGGCCACACTAATCCTAGGCTCTCTTAAACCCTAATTGAATTTACTCGGCCCATAGAGAAAACTAAGTTAAATTGAATGTCGGCTATAAACTGTGTAACCTATATATACAACCAATCCTATAGTCACAATAAAACTAATTAAAGATAATTAAAACATATCATTGAAGCAATAATTAAAACAATGAAGTAGCACAAAATAATTAAATAATAATTAAATAATTAATACAATTAAATCAATAAGTAAAACAGTAACACAATTAAATAAATTAACGACAACTAAATCAATAATTAAAACAAGTACATAAGGTAACAACCATCAAAACAATTAAATAAACACATATACATATAAATAATTAAAAATTTAAATTTAACCAATAAAGGAAAATACCAGGACCATCCTTTTGAAATTAAGGGTATTACACGCCTTAACTTCGGAAATTTTTATCCAGAAAGGGGACACCTGGAATGGAGCTTCAAATGTCAAAAGGCCCTCATCCCATACCTTAATAGCCACTAGGTATCCATCAAACAACCAGGGACAGCCTTGAAGTATACTCTGTCTAACACTCGCATCTGGAATGATTAATTAAAATAAATTCTGTGCTACCTTAAACACTTAAAGCCGCTGGGATATGCTATGCTTATAGTTATCCTTTGGCCAAAGCTTGGTAAATAACTTATCAAAAGTGAATTTCGCCCCTACAAGAGTAATAGATTTAGAAGTCCAAACTTTAGCAAAAATACTATCATTACAAACCTGAACCCCTTGAGCAGTATCATATTCGGAAAGTTGAATCAGCTCTTTCTCAGTTGGAGTTAACGTCAAGCCCCCGAACTGGTCCAGAATTCCTTATTCCATCATACCCTCATACAATAAACCCAAACAAATAAAAAGAAGAAGTACAATTACACCCCATCGTGAAGACAGAAAGAAAATGAAAAGATATGTAGAACACACCTAGTGAGTAAACCCGTATAACACCAAATATATAGCCCATGAAGGGTACAGAGGCCAGAAACAAATAAACATTACTATAGTTCAACGGCCAATGAAGTACAACTGACACAAATTGCAAATGCAGTCGTGCACAGCTCGAGGAGAGATATCATCATAAATAGCAAATCCAGAAGTGTATAACATACGGAAATATATCCCAGCCACACACAAAAGCAGCACACCGCCAAAGAAAGGATATAAAAACGTACCCAATAGAACCTGTAGCATATATGTCAACTGTGATAGTGATTGGGTCACGTGCTTGAGATCCACCACAGTCCTTCCAAAACAATCTCTAGAACCACCCATGATGTCACCCATGACATCAACATGCATCGAGGCGACACCAACAACACCGAGATGAGAAGTCGACAGTGAAGGGAACCCCAACCGTCTCCAAATCTACCACCGGCGAGCCTTAGACACCACTGTTCAGAAAACCAGCAACAACAATAAGCACATGAATATGCCCAACTCAGCCCCTGCAGCAGCCAGATCAGTGACTCTCGAACCGAGAAAAGCCTCCACATAACTCCCTCAAACCGGACACTTCCATGCCGAATCAAACCGTACCTCAAACCACCACAAACTTGTAACACCATCACCAAATAGGCCACCATATATAGAAAGCAAGAAACCCCACCTAATCGAAGGAGACAGAAAAGGTAAAGGACCCATGCACCACCAGAGAACCCAAAAAATAACCAGATGATGAAGGAGAAGTCAGGATCGAGAAAACTTGCGAAAAGAAGACATATCAAAGAGGCCAAAGCACAAAACAAAGTAGGATCAAGGATTAAAATGATCAAAATGATTTCCCGTTTGTAATGACCCGGTCAATTCATTCCTTTCCTTTTTCCTCAGATTTTACAGATAAATTTTTTTCGTTGAAATTTCTTTTCTGAGTTCGGTTTCTCATCATTTAGTGTCGTCTCGAGTGCTCGAAAATGGTTTCTGAGACTCTTTCCCTTGGATTAACAACTTCCTTAAATGGCCGCGTCATTTCCACATTTTTCGTTTTTCGACACTATACACTTTTCGTCTTTTTCCTCGTTTGTCACTTTGTTGACACAACCTCACTTTTTGTGCTCAGAGTTGAGTTTTGACTTCATGTACCTTCATCCTCAGTGGTTTCCACGAAATACGTATCTTTACTTTTGTAGGAAAGTACTCTGGTTGCTCCCGGTGTCCATAGGGGCATGGATGCAAAGTTTTTCAGAAATATTTTTGTTTCTTGGGGTGTTTTTCGTAAATATCTTTTGGAGATATTTTATTTCAGGAGTTTTTAAGAAAATATCTTTTGGAAGATATTTTCATTCCGGGTCACTTGTGTAGTTATCCTTTTGTGTAGGGGCCTTTGTGCAATTAATGAAAGTTAATTGCTAAGTGTCTCCTTGGGGCTTGAATCCTCATACGGGATTCATTTTCACATTTTGTCGAGTCATGTACTCTTAGAATTGTCTTGCGGTCGAACTCTACAGTTTTTGGGTTTTTGGCCTCGGTTGCCGCCGAACTTGTTTGGGGCATATCTCTCTATTCGGGACTCGGTTTTTGATGTCGTTTCTCACGTTATTCATATTTTCTCATTTTGGTTCTTTTTTGTTCCTGGAGTTTTGCCATTTGAGAGCGTTTGCTCAAATTCCACTTTTTAGACCTAACGGGACCCGTTCGGGACACTTTTTGAAATTCTATAAATGGGGGGTGCTAGAAATAAAAGTCAAGCTCTCTTCTTTCTCTCCCATGGCCGGCCCTAGCTCCTCCTATGGCTGCCATCTTCTCTCTCCTCTTTTGGACTTCTTCCCTTGATTAAAAAGTAGTGATGCCTTAGGCTTTATTGTTCGCCTTAACGAGGCCTTCAATTCCAATTGATTGGAATTCCATTTTGGCCATTTTTTGAGTTCGGGTTTGAAGCAAAGTTTGGATTTTGGTAGGATCTCCTTGGGGTTTAATGATCACCTTGTTGTCCCCGACAAAACCCCGAAGTTTCGTCGGATTCGGAGCGGTTTCATTTTGGTGGAGATTTGAGATTTTCATCTCAAATTGAGGTAGGGGATGTCATAGGTTTATATTTGAGTTGTATTGATTATTTTAAAAGCATATATAACTTGTGAGCATGTCTTTGTTCAAGTTTTAGAATTTAATTTAATTATTTTCTATGTTTAAGATTTAATTCATATGGTTGTGTGCAACTTAGAATTGAATTGGGGCATGCTAGTTAATTTGGCCTTGGTATGTTGAGTAACATATATTAAATTGGGGGCATTTGAATAAGAATTGCAGAGTTTATTTAATATTTGTATTTTATGAAAGTTTAATTCACATAGTTGTATCAAGTATGAAATCAACTTGTAATGTGATATTAAAGTAGGTCTCGGTATGTTCTTTAACCTATGTTAAATTAAGGACATTTGGAGTTGTCTGAAAATCTAGAGAAAATTAATTAATTTTATTTTAAGTGTTATAGTCACTTAAATGGATTTTGGGTATAACATATGTGAAGACCATGTTATGTCCTTTTACATATATTAATTTGAGCCTAATTGAAATTAATTTGAAATCTAAAGACCTTCCATGATTAGATTGAAAATCTCTTGAAATGTAGTATGTTTAATTACCTTGTGAGCATGCTACTAACTTGATGTAGAATTAGTGTTTGTTGCTTCTTGAAATGGTAATTGGACTTAACATGATATAGAATATCATTGACTTGCATAACTTGTTTAAATATATCTTGTGTAGGTATATAACTTGTTAGAATATTACAATTGTTTACCTTGAAAGCTTGTTACTAAATTGAAGCTTATTTAGTACTTGTGGCTTAGGATGGTAATGTGGCTCAATTGTTGTAAGATATTTTTGCTTTATGTATAAATTGCATATTGAAGACATGATATGTCATATGCTATTTAAACTTGAATTCTAAGACATGGTTGGTTTAGTTCAACCTTACTTGTGCATGGAATGTGGTAACTTTGAGTTTGTATAAGTTTTGAACTTATTGATTTTGGAAAGCTTGTGAGGACATAATTTATATGATGGCTAGGGTTTGGCTCTAGTACGGAGACAAGAGTCTTCAAAGTCATAAGTGCGTACTAGGTGGTACCTTGTGGGTCGTAATTACCCGAAAATACTTGTTTGGTCTAGCGACCGCATGTCCTAGTCTTTCCACTATTTAATTTCGCATTCAGTTTCAAGTTATTAATCATTAATTACTTGTAGCTTGAGAATTGATGCTTACTTTGGGTATTTGAATTCTATTTAGTATACTTGAACTTATATACTTGCTCCGTGAATTTAAATTGCATTTAGTATACTTGTGCCGTGTATACTTGTCTTATGCGCAATCCTATTAGCTTAGTATACTTGTGTTGTGTACTTGATATACGAGATTCCACATTAAATGTATGCTTGTGTAAATATGCTTAGACATTGTATGACTTCTCTTAATATGGTTTAGTATACTTAGAAATGTATGTTTATATGTTGTATATTATGTTTCAACATTGTTTAATATACTTGGGCATGTATACTTGAGTGCCGTGTTTCATTTCAATTGCATGTGTAGCTTAAGATGATCCCTTAGTCCCACTTTTAACATAGACATTAGGTGGCATGACCCCTTTGAATTATTCCATGATAATGTGAAAACCTTGTAAAAAGTTAGGTCAATGAATGCTCATCTCCTACGAGTTGCTTTATGTTACTCACCCCAAAGTTACCGGGGACATTTTTCAAGTACAGGAATCAAGGTTCGAGATTCTCATTATGCTTGGATGATTTGTTGACTTAAAGGTTTTAATTCTTGTAAAGGTTGGCTTGAAATGCCACTTGTAGCCTTATATGTCAAAATGTGTATATTCGATTCTAAACATGTAATGTGTATCTAAGTACACTTGTTGATGCTTATTTGATATGTATGAGATGATGCTGGAGGCCAATGCCAATTATTTTGCATCCTATGTAATTTTTGACTTCATGAAATATTATGAAAATATTGAAAAATGACAAGTCATTATTTCACCATGTTTGCATCGGGTGTGGGAATTCCATTTTTATTCTTTCATAGGGTCTCATTAATCATGTATGAAGTGTGGCCAAGGGCCAAATGGTAATTTGAACTCATTTGTTAATTTTGGTTTCAAAATTTCCCATTTCTCGTTCATTTTCGCATTTTTGGCCGTTGGGGGGTCGAATTTTGCATCGGCGGTATTTTTAAACCGTGGACCATTGTAACACATCCTATTAGGTAAGTTACGTTTGTATGCATGATCATTTTCAAGTTTAGAGTCATATCTCACAAAATGAGTACTCCATGGATTTACTTTTGGCATTTTTTGCATAATCTGATCTAGGGGCAGTTTAGACTTTTCACAGTAGTTTTATTTTCTTCTTTTGACATGGTCGGATAGAAAATGTGATTTTGGGGGGGGGGGGGGAGGGATTTCTTCTTCGTGTTTTTCTAGAACATGTCATCTTTGTACCAGAAATCCCTCGCGAAGTTCAGCTTTCAGTTTTGCATTTTAGCAGCTTTTTAACCCTCATGACCTGATTTCATGGAGGGGCATTTTGGGCATTTTATAGTGAGTTTTGTTTACTTTATTCTGCAATGCCAAGTAGAAAACTCAATTTTGGGGAGGGTTTCTTCTTTGTGTTTTTCCAAAAAAATGTCATCTAAGCCCTCAAAAACACATTTTTTCCTGAAAAACCCCCGCTGTCAGCTTTTTGCTGACTTTTAGTACAAGTGTGCGAGTAGTGGATTCTCGTAACCGGTTAGATGACTTATGGCAGTGTTACAGTCATCTTGTTTTGAATCCTAACTGGTTAGGAAAGTTTGGCAACCGGTTAGATGGTCTTGGGTTGACCATTTTGACCTTTTTACCTCTTTTGCTTTCGTTAGCCATATCTTCTTCGTCCGGACTCCGAATCAAGTGATTCTTGAGTCTAAGTTTATTAATTTTTCATTATCTTTCCAATGGTGTACTCGGTAGCACCCACTTTCATGTTAGAAATGACTAATTTTCCCCTAGGTTCATTTTTGTCCGTTTTTGAAACGTCGCTTCCGCATTTATTTTCTTTGGGTTCCATGACCTCATTGAGGGTCACATTGGTGTCTTAGAGACGTGTTGTATCTCTAAAGACCATTGTTTTATTGTTTGCTTTCGCCTTTTGGATCCATTTTGGGTCATCACAGGACACACTGGGTTTATAAAAATCCAAGGTCGTCTCACCGATGAACCCTCCAAGAGTAAGACTCTAGATCCCTCAGAAGCCCAAATCCCTCAAATATCCATTTATATAAGAGCAACCAAGAAATTCAAAAGAAAACAACAAAATCTAAAGATAAAACCCCCAAATCCACAAAACCACACTCACAACTCTCGATGGAAATGAGATTAGAAGAGGCAAACACTAAATTTGAGTTTACTTAATGCAGTACATTGCAAAGTAACTGCGTCAATTTTATCAAACATTGCCTAGCCTAGTGATTCCTTATACCTAGGGGCTTTCAGAAGGCTTGGTGTGACACAGATCAATCAATGATTGAATATATCACCCTATGTGGTATTAATATTCAATTTATATATATTTAATTATTTTCTTATGTAAATTTTATATATGGGTTTACTCCTATTTGGTCTGTAAAAGTGGTCGGTTCTGATGAAATCGAATGGGTGTGCCAGGAACTGCTGTAGTTCTAAAGAGAGATCCAAACAATATTTTAGATGGAAGATTACAAGACCAGGCGACTGTGATGAGATCTAGAATGAACATCTCAGGGTTCTTTTTGCCTTTGAAAAAGGACTTCGGGACTGTTAACTAGCAAGAAAGGACTACGTTACTTATAAAAGTAAAGGAATTGACTGTCAAATATTCTACTGTAAAGTAAAGTGCTGGACTTAGGCTAAACATATTGAAATTTCATTTCAATGAAAATAATGATTGTATTGAAATGCTGTGTTTGTTTGTGCGTTGGGCAGGCCTTCTAAGTTATAATATCATACCCTATTTATAGATTTTAGTAATAGTAGCTTGTATGTTATGGGTGCACACGGTTCAGTTATGTACGGTTCCGGCAGGAACCAGAACCGAAACCTGTCACAACGGCTCTTTAAAAATGGAACCATAACCGGAACAGTCATGTATGGAACCGAATTATGAGTACTGGTTCTGTTCCATGATTTCTTACCTAGTTACTTTTCCATGTTATTCCCTTACTGATCGAAGAAGGCTGAGAAGGAAACAGAGAGGACAGAGGAGAGGGAGAGATGAGGGGAGGCGACGACGTTGAGGGGAGGCGACGGCGTTGAGGCGAGGCGAGGCAAAGTGACCAACAAAGAGGAGTTAAGGATTGATCACTGATGAGGCGAGGGGAGGCAGCCACTTCAATCAAATTTTAGAACAGAACGAGAGTTGAGATGAGACTTGAAAGGCTGAAAGCATTGAGATTTAAAAGGTTAGGTTTAGGTTTAGAATTTAGATAAGAGACTTGAGATTTGAGTTTTTGTGGACCACCACCACGTGTTATGTAATAATTCTTATTGACTCATCTAGTCATCTGTCAACACAAAGTTACAAACACGTATGGCTCATTGATTGTTATATATTATTATAGTGGAATACATATAATTAAATATATATATATATATATATATATATATATCTATATACGGCTCTGGTTCCTAACAATTCCCACGGGTTTGGAACCAGAACCAGAACCGTAACCCATGGTTCTAGAATTTTGGAACCGGATCTGTGAGAACTAGAATAGAAGCCTACGATTTGGTTCGGTTCCACGGTTCCTTTGTGCACCCCTATTGTATATAACCGCTTCCTTCCTTGGCTGCCATATGTTCCACGACTTTCCACTTGCATGTAACCGCTTGCTTCCTTGGTTGCTATGTGTCCCATGACTTTCTACTAGAATGTAACCACTCACTGCCTAGGCTGGCACATGTCCCATGACTTTCTATTTGCATGTAACCACTCACTTTTTAGGCTACCATGTATCCCATGACTTTTCACTTGCATGTAACCGCTCACTTCCTAGGCTGCCATGTGTCCCATGACTTTCCACTTGAATATAACCGCTCGCTTCCTAGGCTACCACGTGTATGATACCCCCGGATTTCCTGATTCGGGTTGGCCAGGCCCATGCCCGATTACCCGAGGATATCAAACCAATTAGCAATAATCGAACACAGAATACAAATAAGAAAACAGGAATAAATAAATTCCTGAAAAGAAACTAGAATAATAATCCAAAAACCTCAGAATAAAATTTTATTAACAAAGAATAATTTTGATACATCCTACTTCTCCATTTCTATTACAACTCGGGAATCTATCCAGTGAACCCCTAAAATATCTCACTGAACTCAAAAGATTGGAAATGAAACCCAAGCCTAAAATATGAAATAAAATCCTGGTCATCGGTGGAGTGAAGATTGTATCTGCTCAGCACGATCCAGCTCTAAGTCTGGAACTAACGAACACCTGTAAAAATAAGAGTGGGTCAGGCCCACATGCAAATTCTTCTCTAACTACAATCCAAACAGTGATTCGATACGCAGATACACCCTAGATATCTCAACAATAGCTATCTAGTCCATACATATAGATATATCCACACTAAGGGACATTCATTGGTTTACAGTAGGGGTTTCAACCTGAATAGAAGGCAACATGCGAAAACGCACCCAAAGGTGGGCATGAATACCTAGACCTAACAGGGTACACCTCAACCTACTATAGCCAGCTACGCATCCACTGCATATACGCACCCTAAACAACGAGTCTGAGACTCAAGCTCATCTCGTGGTATCATAAACATATATTTAAAATCCATTCATATCCATCCATAGGAAATCCAATAAGTCGTTCAGCTTATTCAGCTGCACAGACTTAAATATAAAGAGAATTATGTTTTTAAAATTCGAACCCTTAATCCAAAATAGGTAGGACTGAGTTATTTTAAATTAGTCTGTCCCTAGTATGCCACCATCCCATATCGGTGCATACAATCCACAAAATCCATATAATTGATTAAACAGGTAAAACTGTTCACCAATTAAAATCCATAAGGTAGGAATGAACGTTTTGAGCTAAACCATACCTAGTATGTCACCGTCCCATACCGGTGCATACAATCCTCCATATCCATGTAAATTACAACATATAAATACTAAGCAAGTAATTTACATTCCAAAACTAATTATCCATATCATTGCAGAATAGTTTATATAATGCCACAACAATTACAGTTCAAAACCATAATCTAATTAACTGTAGAATAATCTATAAGATTCCACAATTAACATCCAACCCATGTAAATTACAACACATAATTAACAGTTAAACAATTAACAATCCAGAACCATCCCAAATACTTGCAGGAGACTATTTATAGTTTCAACAATTTAAATCCAAGAGTTAAACCATGTATTTGCAGGAAACGGTTTAAAGGTTCAACAACTAACATCCAAAGCATGTGTAGATCACATCTAATATATCAATGACTCTATCATGTATTACAATTAAGTTTTATAATCATATTATAGTCCAATCAATTCCTAAACTAATCTAGGCAATTTAGTTCATTTCGTCCGATAACAGCGTACTAAGTTGTATACTCGTATTCTGTTTCATCTTTTAGCACAGAGCCATACACTATGCCACAAGTCCAAATGGTTAATTAAAATACTTCACTGTGCATATAAAATAAGTTTTAATAACTTAATAAATCCCATAATAATTGCTGAAATTTAATTAAGCAATTTATTTCTTTTCCATCCGTTAACAACGTAGAAAATTCCTTAATTTTATACTATTTGTCCCATTGACTTAGAGGTCAACATTAATCAACTTAAGGTCTTAATTACACCCAAAATAAATTTCTTAATACCTCTGTGTAGACCCAGACCCATCCAAACAGTTCCCATGCTCTAACAGTTGCGAACAGATCGTAAAAAAAAAAAAAAAAAAAAAAAAATTCAGAAAACCACTATTTGAAAGAGCCTGCTCTAAATTCCAAGAGCAGGCTCTTTTTGAGCCTGGAGCCGGCTCTATAGAATTTAGTGCCGGCTCAATGAGTATGGGAGCCGGCTCCCACATCCATGGAGCCGGCTCTCACCTCCTTTGAGAGCCTCTGTCCCCGTTCTGCTTCGTTCTGACTTTCTGCTTCTTCTCCGGCATGTTTCTACCCTTCAGTTGGTTTCAAAAACTGATCCTAAGGGTCTGATTAATATCCACTAGCATCCTAAAGGTTTGATTTTAACCATTTAAATCAATTACATAGATCAAATTTGCTACCGAACTAGACATGTTTTAGGGACAACACTGAAACTATTTTGCAACCACAACTCCATTCCAACCCCTCTGTTCCTCAATAATACTGAAACTAAGGTCTTCTATCACCCTATTAACATCCCCATGGTTCGTTTATAAAAGACGGAAGCAAGTACAGTAACAAACATTACAGCAGAACTTAATATGCTTTTAAGAACAAAACTGGGAGCAACCATACATGAATTGTAAACAGATTTGAATTTACGGCAAACAGATCATTCATATAACATATATTAAACATATAACTTCCAGTTATTGATTGATTAAACCCTAGAGATCATCTAGGTGCACAGAACACGAGCCAAAGAGAAGGAGAAAGAGAAGAACTTGCTTGTGATTTTAGTTATGAAATCCTGGCGTCGTCTCTAAGTTTCCAACAACTACTAACTTCCTTCAAGCCTCCTATGGGTGTGATCTAATCCACCACAACCCTCTTTTGACCCTCTCTGTTCTTGTCCTTGGTAGCTCTTACAATTACCTCTGTTCTCTCAACTCTCTCTCTGTTACGCTCTATTTTTACTGTGCCGTAAATAGGGTTCTTCCAAAACCCTTAGTGAAACTCATACACGCATATATATATAGGCCTTTAGAAAACCCTAATTAAACTATATATATATATATATATAGGCCTTTAGAAAACCTTAATTAAACTAGAGCTAAGGCAGAACCCTAATTAAACTAGAGTCGGCCCATAAACTTAAGTCACATACACGTTAAATACTTGTATGACGGCTCCAAGAAACCCTAACTGAAAACTATTAATTCAAATTTTACTTAAACACTTAATAAAGACAATTAAATAATTAACCAAATAAGGCATTTAAAATACAATTTAAAATAAAACAAACAATACAATAACTCAGATAACTAAACAAGCCATAATTCAAATAAAGAAAATAATTAACCAAATAAGGAAATACAAATACACAAGTAACAATTTACAAATAATTAAATAAAACAAACAAAATACAACAATTACAAAATCAATAGACAAAAATGCACATAGAATGAAATTTAAATCCCAAATTTATCCTTTTTTAATTTTAAGGGTATTACAACGTGTCCCATAACTTTCCACTTGCATGTAATCGCTCGTTTCCTTGGCTACCACGTGTCCCATGTTTCCACTTGCATATAACCGCTCGCTTCCTAGGCTGCTATGTGTCCAATGACCTTTTATTTGCATGTAACTGCTTACTTCCTTGGCTGTCATGTGTCCCATGACTTTCCTAAGGTGGTTACTTCACTAACTGGCTTTCTTAGATGAATCAACACGTTGCTTTATGATTGTACCCACGTTTGCATATCACCCTTCTATTGGAAAGTGACCGAAGCCAAAATCTTTAGAAGATAGTGATTTCCACTGGAATGTCATAGTACCTTTCCATTGCAATCGACCAGGGAAATCTTCCACTAGAAAGTGGAAAAATATGGTGTAAACATTGCCCCCCAAATTTGATGTACCTGATATTCTTTGAAGAATTGTAAGGCATATCAAATTTTAGATGTGAGTGAGAATTTGCCATGTGTTATTGTTATTGTTAAGGAATTGAACAACTAAAACTTTTCAGTCGGAATGTACCATTGGGCCGAAAACTTTAAACAGCTTAAGACGAAAGTCGTAAGCTTAAGGATTTGAAGCCTTATATCCAATTTTGTTGTCTCTCGGGGTCTGAAGGTTTACAAGGAGGACGAATTTGAACATCTTCAGGCCAAATACATAGTTGATTGACCAAGTTTTGCCCCCCAAAAATCACAAGATGTGAATTTGGGATAAATAAAGTACTAACATTTTTCTCCAAAATCGGAAGAAAAATACTATGACTGTTATATTCTTCAGGTGGAAGAATATACAACGATTGAGAAGATTTTGCCATTTTCGAAGGAAAATCTGACTATGGAAAATCTTCTTCTAATGGAAGAAGTGGTAACGGCTTCCTATGGAAAGGTTTGTCGACCTTTTTCATTGAATGAACTACTTCTGATTGAAGATTCTGCATTGAAGATTCCATCTGAAATGGAACCCGAACTGCTGTTGGTGGAATCGACTTCATTGTTACTGGAATCGACGCCATAGGTTGGGGTAACGAATTTGTATTTTCTGGCCAACCTTTGGGTAAGTTGACTATTGGATGCCCCCTAAACACCACTAGAATTGGGTTTGGGTCTGCCAAAGGAATACTCCTTCGGCGGATTGGATTTACTCCTTGATCAGGAGATTTCCTTGGAGGGCGTCGCATTTCGAATGCCATTGGAAAGGCCAATACTGGCCTCGGTGGTATGTTTGTAGGTTGTTGAATGTTCGACGGTGGAACATTTTATTGGACCTAAAATTGAAGTTTTTGGACTGTTGCTGGTGGAGGGTTCTGCACCTCAAGTGGAACCTATACCTGTAATAGAAGTAGTTGAGCTACTACTGGTGGAAGGTTCTGCACTTGAGTTTCCACTTGAAGTGGAACTTGAATTGGTGGTGGAATTGACTTCACTACTGGTGAAGGGTTCTACACCTTAGGTGGAACCTGCATCTGCGATGGAAGTGGTGGTGGAATCGACTTCACTGCTAGTGGAATCGACATCACAGGTGTGGTGGTTGCTGAGCTCGTGGAAGGGTCTGTACACGTTGTCGGGACCTTTTCCATTCTTGGAGTTTTTCCTCGAATTCTCAGAAATATTGCTCACGTTTTTCTTCCACCCTTAGGTACCTTTGGTAGCACTTTTCACGTTCTTTATCCATCTCTAGGTAGTACACGTCACGTTCTTCAGCCTTCCTTTGGAAGTACTCTTTACGTTTAAAGCTCAGATATGACATAAGAAAATCTTTTACCGGTTGTCCCACCGGGTGTGCCAATATGTTTGGCCTGTAAAAATGGTCAGTTCTGATGGAACCGAATGGGCGCGCCAGGAACTGCTATAGTTCTAAAGAGAGAACCAAACAATATTCCGATGGAAGATTACAAGACTATGCGACTGTGATGAGGTTTGGAATGAACACCTCAGGGTTCTTTTTGCCTTTGAAAAAGGACTTCAGGACTGTTAACTGGCTAGGAAGGATTACGTTACTTATGAAAGTAAAGGAATTGACTGTAAAATATTCTACTGTAAAGTAAAGTGCAAAACTTAGACTAAACATATGGAAATTGTATTGTAATAAAAATAAAGATTGTATTGAAATGCTGTGTCTATTCGTGCATTGAGTAGGCCTTCTAAGTTACAATATCATGACCTATTTATAGAATTTAGTAATGGTAGCTTGCATGTAACTACTTACTTCCTTGGCTGCTACGTGTCCCATGACTTTCCATTTGCATGTAACCACTTGCTTCCTTAGCTGCCACGTGTCCTGTGATTTTTTACTTACATGTAACCGCTCGCTTCCTAGGTTGCCATGTATCCCATGACTTTCCACTTGCATATAACTGTTCGCTTCCTAGGCTACCATGTGTCGCATGACTTTTCACTTGCATGTAACTGCTTGCTTCCTTGGCTGCCACGTGTCCCATGACTTTCCACTTACATGTAACTGCTCGCTTCCTAAGCTGCCATGTGTCCCATGACTTTCCACTTGCATGTAACCGCTGCCATTTGTCTCATGACTTTCCACTTACATGGAACCGCTCGCTTCCTTAACTGCCATGTGTCCCATGACTTTTCACTTGCACGTAGCTGCCATGTGTCCCATGACTTTTTATTTGCATATAACCGCTCGCTTCCTTGGCTGCCATGTATCCCATGACTTTTCATTTGCATGTAACTGCTCTCTTCCTTAGTTGCCATATGTCCCATGACTTTCCCAAGGTGGTTACTTCACCAAACGACTTTCTTAGATGAATCCACGTGTTGCTTTATGATTGTACCCACGTTTACATATCACCCTTCCATTGGAATCGGCCATAACAACTTTTCATTGGAAAGTGACCGAAGCCAAAGTCTTTAGGAGATAGTGATTTCCATTGGAATGTCATAGTATCTTTCCATTATAATCAACCAGGGCAATCTTTCACTGCAAAGTGGAAAAATAAGGTGTAAATAACTCCCTTAAAACATATGTCTTCTACCTTTCAAATGAGACCGTGATGTTTACAAATAAGTGTTTCAATTGTTAACTAATGAAGAAAAAACAACAAAAAAAAAAACTTTTAAGCTTTGTATTAGCTTTATTTACCTTTTTACTTCCATAATACCGAATGTTGTAGGCTAGTGGTAACTTATCTGCCTTCTAATGTGTGAGTTTCTTGATATATATATATATATATATATATATATATATATATATATATAAACAAAAAATATAAACAACCTTTTTGCTTCGGTATTAACAACTTGTGATTGCTTGATACCAATCTTTGTAAGACCATAGAGTAATTTCTCAACTAGTAATTGATCAGACCAATCATTACAAGACTATACACTAATTTCTTATTAAATGTGTTGTCTTATGCACCATAAAGTTGTTGGGGTCTCGGGTTTTGAGATATTACGGTTTTCAACAACGCTATGTTTTAATATTTATTTATTTATTTTAACAATTTTTTTTTCCAAAAGAAAAATACTCACCCAACCATTCATTTCTAGAAGCCCACAACTATGCAATTTATCTTGTGTATAGGAAAAATATTTTTGTTCAAAGATAAAAATAAATTTCATACACAAAAGATTTAAAGATTTCAAAAGAATATGATTATTTCACTCTTTTATTTTTTTATTTTTGTATTTCGCATCGAACTGATCTAAAAAAAAATGAGAGAAATAGATTTGCAGCAATAAAAAGAGAGAAGTTTGAGAAAAAAAGAGAAAGAAAGTGATAAATTTGATCGAAAATTAAACTTACAAGAGTTGATTTTGATGGAAGAAGTTGAGAGATGCACAGATCAATAGTAAACCCTAAAATCTATACTAAAAATCAGTTTGGATGAAAGACAATTAATATATAACAATCAAATATAAGAAGAGAGAGAGAGAGAAGTAAGATTCCATGAGAGAAAGCAAATTGTTGAGTGTGTTGCCGCTGCTTTTTGGGCTACTGATAATTTTAGAAAAAGGAAAGATGATTAGGGTTAGACATAAGACATGGGCTTGGGTTTGATTGTACAGATGGGCTTGTGTTTGATTGTACAGATGGGCTTGGTTTTTGTTTTAAAATGAATAAATGATAAAATTGGGTCTAAAACATAACTAAAAAATTTAATGGGCTTGTGTTTGATTATATAGATGGGCTTAGTTTTTGTTTTAAAATGAATAAATAATAAAATTGGGTCTAAAATATAACTAAAAAATTTAATGGGCCTGTGGACTAAGCCTTCATAACATAAAATTATATATTATAATTGGATATGTATATATATATATATATATATATATATATATATATATATTATAATCGAGTATGTTCGTGAACGTCTTATCGAGCTCAGTTCGTGAATGGTTCATGAACAAACGAGCCAAGCCTACTGATGTTCAGGCTCGGCTCGTTTATGAATCGAGCCGAGCCCGAGTAGTTCACGAATGGCTCGGCTCGTTTGCAGCCGTATGTTTCTATGACGCCTTTCACTCTAATGAGTAACCAGCTATTTCCTTTATTTCCATTTTTTTTTAGTCAAGTTAGCTTTCGGTCTGATCTCACTAGGTAGCCTTTTTCATAAGAAAATTTTTGTAGCCATCTCATTAAAGATTTTTCGTTTCTTTTCAATTGCAAAAACACACTTTTTTTTAAGCATTTTTTTTAATTTTCTTTAAACCTCACATTTTTTTTTTCATAACCTTATGATCTTCTTACCTCAACATATTACTCTTCATTTGAATCTAAGTTCACAACTTTGAAGAAATATCATATAGATGTGAGTTAGTGTCAATTATTTCACAAGTTTCTTACTATAAAGAAATAAATAAATTGAACATTTTTACTAGAAATTATTCAAACATCTATTTCTAATCAAAACAATTTCAAAATTATGTTTCCAAACTTTGATCTCCTTAATTGATTCTTAAATCAACACTTTGAAGTTTAAGGCATGTATTTCTAGACTCAAATACATAAATAAAATAAACAAATATATATGATAAGTACATATAAATTATCATAGACTTTATGTTTGAAAAATATATTCATTCATGCATGTCCTAAGTCTATGTATGATAATAAACTTCTTACGGTTTTGATTCCCTAAGTAGTTTTTATCTTTTATGGAATTTCTCCCATTTTCCATAAAATACTCTAAGTCGAACTTACTCTTGCATATGGTTTGAACTCTTGGTTTTTCTTAGTTTTTCATAAGAGACTTAAACTCAATGACTTGACTTTTTTTTTTTGTCATTGGACTTCTTGTTCTTCCTAGTCATTCTACCTTTAGAACTTCTCTTGGACCTTATCAGTTTGAACTTTCTGTCCATATTCCAAGATCCATTCTTCCTATTGGATTTCTTTTGATTGAACTTGTTCTCACAAAAGTGGCTATTTTCAGTATCTCTAATTCTTTGATTAGAATAGAATCTAGAATGACCTAAATTCCTACAATAAAAGCAATAGAGAGTAGGTCGAGAATGTCTAAAGAATTTATCTACCTTTTAATTCCAAGACATGGAGGTGTGAGCTTTATGACCATGAGGAATAGAAGTAGTTTTTTTCCTTTTGCTTTTACAATAAGAGGTGGAATAGATTTTTGAACAACTTTAAGAGAAACAATTAAATTCATCTTTAGATAAGAAGAAACACATGCACTCTTTTTTGAGAAGAGGATACAAATATATCTTTTATTGTTGAAGATAAAATAAATAAATCATTGAGTGGATATTTCATATCTTTCTTAGGAGAAGAAGATGGAGCATTCATATTTGGAATGGCTTTCTTACCTTTCTTCGGAAAAGAAGATTTCTCTACTTTCGCAGAAGATGTTTTATTTTCCAAAGCCTAATCCCGTTCTGTCCTTTAAAGATTTACCAATTATAAATACCTTATCTAGTTGGCATGTGCTATATTCGAATTTCGGAAGTGTTTAGACATTTTATGATCATGTTTCGAACCTTTAATTTCCAGATTTAAAGTCTCAAAAAGACTTTGTGCTTCATTATTTTCATTAACTAAGAAATGTATCTTTTCATTCATACCATAAATTACATTTTCTTTCTTAGTTAAATTCTCCTTTGTATCTTCTTAAAGCTATTCAAGCTCAATAATTTTACTTTTTAAAGCTTTTTTGACGTTCATAGTTTGAACAGTTTCTTCAAATAACTTATTAAAAGTAGTTTGCAATTTAGAAGATTCGTGTGAATCACTTTGAACTTCACTTCCAGAATAACTATCCTGATCATCTTTTGTATCAGTATCTAAATCAAAAATATGATTGTTGGAAGTGTTGTGAAGGTCTTTAATTGCTACTAAAGCAAGTTGTGAAGGTCATCACTTGAAGAAGAATCACTTCTTGATTCCGATGAATCAGATAGTGAGGCTTTTAAGGTTGTACCTTTATCCTTCTTATTTTTAGATTTAGACTCTTATTTAGACTTCTTAGAACATTCTGTAGACACATGGGTTTATCTCCACAATTCTAGAATGTAAGGTCTTTAGATGCTCTACGAATAACTTTCTGAAACTTCCTAGAGTTAAAAATCATTGGCCTAGATAACTGGCCTTTGTTGCTATGTTGTCTTCTTAAGAATTTCTTAAAATTCCTAGCAATTAAGGCAAAATCATCATCACAATAACTACTCTAATCACTATCCTCTTTTAAAATTTTAAGTGCAAGGTTTGTACCTTTCTTAGATGGAGGATTACTTAATTCAAAAGTTTATAGAGATCCTACTAATTCAAAGATTTTGATTGAATCTATATCTTTACTTTCCTCAATCGTAGTAACTTTAATTTTAAATCCTTCTAGTAAGGATCTACGAATTTTTCTAACAACCTTAAGACTCAAAAATTGGTTCATCAAGCATGCAACAATTATTGACTATTTCCATTATTTTAGAATATTATTCACCAAAGGTTTCACTGTCATTCATACTAAGATTTTCAAATGTGTGTGTGAGTCTATGTATCTTAGAAATTTTAACAGGTGTAATACCTTCGTGTGTTTTCTCTAATATATCCAATGCTTCTTTTGTGGTTGAACAATTTATAACCCTATTATACTCAGAAGGTACCAAGACAGAAGCTGCAACGACCCACTCCACCAAATGGTATGATATTATCCGCTTTGGGCCAGGGCCCGTATGGTTTTGTGATGTGTCTATTTATTTACCACTCGTAATAGAACGAATCATTTGCAGGATAGGGCTATTAGAGGGTGTCGAACCTCAAGAACTATGGTGATTTATCAAGTTTTCAATTAATTGCTATTTAAATTTAGGAGAAAGATTTATTTGTTGTGTGTTGTGATTCAATAGCATAAAAAAAAAAATTAAACTAAGTAAAAGGATTGAGATCAGAAAGAGAAGATCTTAGGGATTGACTTCACCACGAACCTCACACTATGGTCAACTGTCTCAACCTTGGGATTTCAATGCTTATGTATAACTAAGAATTAAACTCAATAACATTCGTTTAATTTAATTTAAAGAAAGATGAATCATGAATTTTAGTTAATAATAATCTATCTTCGGTTAGTACGAATTATCTACCTACCTACTTTTAACTAATTTTGTAATATAATCCATCTTCCCTAGGCATATATTATGAAAACATTCATTCATAAAAATAGTTTACGCACCATTACGTGATCTCTATTTTATTATCTAAGAAGTCCTTAGCTGCCAATCTCACACAATAAGAATAGGTTGAATTCGGTTTTAGAAGAATTAAATCTAAAGCAAGGTATTAATTTATCAAAAATTAATTTATTTAATTAAAATCTCAATTGCTTAGAAAATCTAAGTCAGTTGCTCAAAATCATGCAATCAATTATACATAACTAATGAAAATCCCAAAGTACAAAACAATCAAACCATAGTAATCGGATTCGGGTTACATCAATGTCTTAAGAGAGGATTTAGCTACTCATGACAATGGAAGATATCATCTTTGTTGTTGTGGACTTTATCGTCATGGACTGCACTTCTCTTTTGTGGATCTTCACCTTCAATGCTTCAGAGAAACTTTAGAAAACCTAAAAGGCACCACTAGATCTATAATTATTTGCAAGAGAGAAAAAGAAGTTTTATGTGGCATTGTACATCCTTTTATAGAAGTAACTGACTTCTATCCATGGTTAGATGGGCTTCAGGTCTTCTAGGGTCATCTGGGTTCATCTGGGACTTAATAGGACTTAATTAGAATTAATCCCACAATTAAAAAGTCTTCTTGAAGAGAAAAGGCTCGAGTAGAGAATCTTATGCTCGAGCTTTCTTGGGTGTGTCGAGCTTTTTGGGAAAGGCTTGAGCAGGAATTCCATGCTTATCCAAAATTCTTCAATTAATTTCTGAAGCATGTTTTTCATCAACACTTAGAATATTTTTGGATCTTTTCTTCAGGGTGCTCAATTACCTTGGCTGGAGTGCTCGAGTAGAGAAGCTTCTGCTTGAGCTTTTTACATTTTGCTTGAGCTTTGGCAATTGGAATTTTCGAAGCGTTTTTTCATCTTCCCAGGGGAGTTTATGCTCGAGCCTTTTGGAAAAGGCTCGAGCACCTTGGACTTCTGCTCGAGTAGAGAAATCTATGCTCGAGTATTTTTGCCTTAGTGTCTTTTCTTGCTTCATTCTACTTTGTGCTTAAGTTAGGAAACTTATGCTCAAGCTTTTTATACTTGAACTTCTTAATAATCACCTTTTGAACTCCAAAATTGTTTCAGATGGTCTGGGACAACTCCGTAAGCCTCGGTAATAGTCTTTAAGTCTCCAGAATCACGATTTTATCCTTCTCTTTGGGAAAGTACCTACAAAAGCAAATGAACTAAAATCAATCTAAAACTAGATAAAAGTATTACTTAAGGTCTTAAAATACGTATGTTTAGGGGCTCGAATATGTAATAATCAGCACTTATCACACCCACAAATTTACATATTACTAGTCTCTTAGTAATACATAATCTAAGAAGTCGCTTTTATAGGAATCACGGTTGTTTTAGCCTATGCAACAAGCCTTTAAACCCCTAGGTACCTAGGGGACGAGTTATAGTCTCGTGAGGGCTTCCAGTGATGATACCCACAAATATCTCAAAATTCGTACCTTAATGCATAATAAGCTCATTCAAACTTGTTCTTTATATCAAAATATCCCAACAATTTATAAACAAGCAAATATGACAAGTATAAAGAACTAAATTATTCAAGGAAAATTTTGAACTTCCAACATCATATCAGTAATCATGGTTCCCATATATCTGTAATGACCCGGTCATTTTCTTTCCTTTCCTTTTTCTCAAATTTTAAGGATTTTTTTTTTTTTTTTTTTTTTTTTTTTTTTTTTTTTTTCCGTTGATTTTTCTTTTTCGAGTTGTGTTTCTCATCACTTGGTGTCATCTCGAGTGCTTGGGAATGGATCCCGAGACTCTTTCCTTTGGATTGATAACTTCCTTAAAGGACCGCGTCATTTCTACATTTTCATTTTTTGGACACTAATCACTTTTTGTCTTTTTCCCCGTTTATCATTTTTTGGCACAACCTCACTTTTCGTGCTCGGAGTTGATTTTTGACTTCACGAGTTTTCATTCCAGTTGATTTTCTCAAAACGCGTAGCTTTACTTTTAGAGAAAAGCTCGTCGGTTGTTCTTTTTTTCCTGTAGGGGCGTGGATGAAAGGATTCTTTAGAAACATTTATATTTCTTGGGATGTTTTTCATAAATATCTTTTGAAGATATTTTCATTCTGGGTAGTTTTCAGTTATCCTTTCTTAGAGGGGCCATTGTGCAATTAACGAAAGTTATTATAAAATGTCTCATTTTAAACCTGGATCCTCGTACGGGATTCATTTTTACATTTCGTTGAGTCGCGTACTCTTAAAATTTCCTTCTGGTCATTTTTCCTAGTTTTAGGATTTTCGGCCCCAATTGCCACCGAATTTGTTCGGGGCATATCTCTCTGCACGGGACTCGGTTTGTGACACCGTTTCTTCCATTATTTATTTTTTTTTTTCATTTTGGTTCTTTTTTGTTCATGGTGTTTTACCGTTTGAGTGCGTCTGTGCAAATTCCACTTTTTCGGACACGGCGGGACCTTGTCGGGGCACTTTTTAGGATTTTCTATAAATAGGGGGTTTGGAAAATTAAAACATTTCATTCTTCTTCTTATCACACTACTACAGATCAGATTCTAGGAGATGATTCCTTTCCTCATGGTGAGAGATTGGAAACATCTGGGTTCTTGGGTTTCACTTTCAGTGGTTCGTCCTTTTGAGAGGCATTTAATCACTTCTTGCTTTTGACTTGTGGGATTGTTATTTGCATGGTCTTTTTACATGTTTGTATGCCCTGCTGTTTTGAGCATGCCTTAGAAACATGTTTAGGATATATAACTATGTGGTAGTTTGTATGAGGATGTAGATGGTACGTTTTCATTTACTATATCCATTTAGTATGCTAGTGCTGTTAGTGGTGTATAACATGTCGTTATTATTTGACCCCTATGTGATAGGTGGCTTGTTTGATTTACTTTATGTGTACTGTGTGCTTAGTACTAAGGTATTATCTGATTTATGCAATTTAATTTTGCGAGTATGTGCTATGTGAGTAGTTGGTAGTACTGTATCATCTTTCTTGCAATTATGTTGGGGTTTTGTGTAATGACCCGGTCTTTTTCCTTCCTTTCTTTTTCTCAGATTTCATGGATATTTTTTTTTCGTTGATCTTTTTCTTTCCTAGGTTCAGTTCCTCGTCGCTTAGTGTCGTCTCGAGTGTTCTGGAGTGAGTTCTGAGACTCTTTTATTTGGATTGACAACTTTCTTTGAGGACTGAGTCAATTCCACTTTTTTTTTTTTTTTTTGACACTATTCACTTTTCGTCTTTTTCCCTATTTCGTCATTTTTCCTGTTTTGTCTTTCCCTCGTTTGTCACTTTGTTGGCATAACCTCACTTCTTGTGTTTGGAGTTGGATTTTGACTTCATATATCTTCATTCTAAGTGGTTTCCACGAAATACGTATCTTTACTTTTGTAAGAAAATACTCTGGTTGCTCCCGGTGTCCAAAGGGGCATAGATGCATAATTTTTCAGAATCTTTTTCTTTTCTTGGGGTGTTTTTCGTAAATATCTTTTGAAGATATTTTATTTCAGGAGTTTTTAAGAAAATATTTTTGGAAGATATTTTCATTCTGGGCCATTAGTGCAGTTTTCACTTTTTGGAGGGGCCATTGTGCAATTAATGAAAGTTATTGTTAAATGCCTTGTTTTGAGCCTGGATCCTCATATGGGATTCATTTTCACTTTTTATCGAGTTGCGTACTCTTTGAATTTCCTTCTGGTTGTTTTTCTCCAATTTTAGGGTTTCCGGCACCAGTTGCTGCCGAACTTGTTTGGGGCATAACTTTCTGCTCGGGAGTCAATTTTTGACGCCGTTTCTTCCGTTATTCATATTTTCTCATTTTAAATCTTTTTCATTCACGAAGTTTTGCTGTTTGAGCATGTCTGCTCAAAATCTACTTTTCCGGACCTAGCGGGACCCTTTCGGGGCATTTTTTGAGATTTTCTATAACTAGGGGACTTAAAGAGAAAAAATCAGATTTACTTCTCTCTCTCCTCTCTCTTGGCCGGCAGCCATGGCTGCCACCCTTCTTCATTTTCCGGCCACTTCCCTCGAGTGAAACATCGTAGTGTCTCAATGTTTAATGCTTGTCTTGATGGCGCGCATCTTTCACCTTTATTAGAACCCATTATTGGCCAATTTTTGAGTTCGGGTTTGAGGCCAAGTTAGGATTTTGGTAGGTCCTCTTTGGAGTTTATTGTTCACGGCGCGTTGTCCTCGACAAAACCCCAAAGTATCGTCGGATAAAGAGCTGTTTCATTTTGGTGGCTTTTGAGATTTTCATCTCAAATTGAGGTAGGGGATGTTTTAGGATTTTATATGTGTTGTATTGAGTGTTCTCCATGATTATACAACTTATTTGCATGCTTTGTATCAAATCTAGAAAAATTATTATTATTTATTTCTTTGTATAAGATTTAATTTTCAAGGATGTATATAGCTAGAATTGAGTTGTGGCATGATGATTAATTATGTTTTAATATGTTTGTTAACATATTTTAAATTGGAATTATTTGAATAAGAATTGCACTTTTTATTTAATATTTATCTTTTGTGAAAGATTAAATTCCATGGCCGTATCTTGCATGAAATGAACTTGTGATGTTCTTTTAAATTAAGTCTTGGCATGTTGTTTAACATACTTTAATTGAGAGCATTTGGATGAGTATGAAAATCTAGAAATTTTACTTAAAAGGGTTAATTAAAATCTATTTCAAAGGTCCCATTGGCTTAATTAACTTTTTGATTTGATAATTGTGATGACTAGGACTTGTACACTAGCATATGTTAAATTCGGACCATTTGATGTTGTTTTAGAATCTAGGAATTTAATTATCATGTTTTAATTAAATTTCATCTTCTTGCATGAAATGAACTTGTGATGTTCTTTTAAATTAAGTCTTGGCATGTTGTTTAACATACTTTAATTGAGAGCATTTGGATGAGTATGAAAATCTAGAAATTTTACTTAAAAGGGTTAATTAAAATCTATTTCAAAGGTCCCATTGGCTTAATTAACTTTTTGATTTGATAATTGTGATGACTAGGACTTGTACACTAGCATATGTTAAATTCGGACCATTCGATGTTGTTTTAGAATCTAGGAATTTAATTATCATGTTTTAATTAAATTTCATCATATTGTTTTAATGACCTAATTAATTTTTTATGTGGTATATGTAATGACCATGCTATGTTGTATAACATGTGTTAATTAGGGATCATTAAATCGAGACTTGAAACTTAAAGAAATTAATTAGGTTATGTAATTAATTTCCGTTTCTATTGCGTTGAAGATTTAATCATGTATATAACATTGGTAGTATGTTTGAAGCATGATTTTAGACTTGTAATGGATTTATAAGTTATACTTTCAATATTGAATTATATTGTTGTAGCGTGTAACGAATCGCACACTAAAGATTCGACATGTGATGTTATTATAACGCGTAATGAATCGCGCTCTAAAGATTCGACATTTGTCATCCTATAGTAGTTGTGGATTTAGAGCATGTATTGTGTGGTTTCAACCTACTTATGTATGAAGATGGTTTCGTGTACTATTTAATACGTATAAAAGTTGTCAACTTATCTATTTTGGAGTCACTTGGGACATTGTTACTATGATATGGCTAGAGTTTGGCTCTAGTGTGGAAGGTATGAGTTCTCCCCATTTAGATAGTGCGCACTAGGGTGGTCTTCCCAGCGGGTTAATGCCCGGAATAACCTTTGAGGTCTCGGCAGAATTCCGAGCGTGATGTCCAAGTCTCCCACTTTTTAATTTCACACTTTTAGATTTTAAATTGATAACTTTGAGAATCTTTGTCTTGATGTGTGGTATTAGGATTGCTAATTGTACTAAATTGCTATATTTAGTTGACTTCGCACTTTTAGATTTCTAGTAGATAACCTAGAGAATCTATGTCTTGATGTGTGGTATTAGAAATTCTAATTATACTAAATTGTTATATTTAGTTGGTCTCGGATTTTAGATTTCAAGTTGATAACTTTGAGAATCTATATCTTGTTGTCTTGTATATAGCATGCTTTTATGTTATTTGAATTGCATAAATGATGTGATTTATACTAGAAATGATCTAGGGTAGCTTAGGATGCTCCCTGAGTCTCACCCTTAACATAGATGTTAGGTGGTATGAGCCCTTTAACATGTTTCACCTTAAGGTAATAAAATTGTAAAATGCTAGATCGATGCATGCTCATTTCCTACTAGTAGCTTTATGTTGCTCACCCCAAAGTTACTGGGGAATATTTCAGGTACAGGATATAAGATTGGAGATTTGCATTTGCTTTGGGTGAATTGCAGAATGGAGGTCTCTTTAGAAGCATTCTTGTTCACATGCAAGTGTTAGCATGTTTAAGTTTTGCCTATGAAATGTAATTTTTCTAACTTGGAGGTTTAACATGTCAAATGTTGTAAATGAATTGTAATAAGGCCATAGGCCATTTTAGCATGTTTAAAATGTTATTTTACACTTACGTGTATGTTCACATCATCATACACTTGCATACAATTCAATTTGATCATGCAATGGGGGATCCAATTGAGCCTTAGGGACTTCTTTTCATTTTTGGTGCATAACAGGTTCATTTTTGCATTTTCAACCTGTTTCGGTCGACCGGTAGCTTGTTTCGGTCGACCGATGGCCTTTGAATTTCAATTAAACAGTAAAAGTCCAATTCCAGTAGCCTTTTTCAGTTTCAAGCCACAAACCGGTTGACCAGTTTGTCATTTCGGTCGACCGAAATGAAGGGTCTTTTCCTTCTTTTTCCTAGCTCATTTCGGTAGACCGAAACTCCATTTCAGCAGATCGAAACTCCATTTCGGTCGACCGAAATTGAGCTGCCATATAGGTTTTGTTTGGTTGATTATTTCTTCAGGCCTTTATCGCTTTGTTCCTTCCTAGTAGATTTTGTTAATCTTGTGTAAGCCATTTAGTGGTGTTCTTAGTTTAGTTTAAACTAGATTTTGTCCCTTTGGTTGTCATTGGTGCCACAGGGTACCATTTGACCCTTTTCATATTAGTTTTCACTTCCTGTTATTTCCTTAAGCTCCGTGACTTCATGGAAGGTCACGTTGGTGTCTTGGGGATGGTTTGCATCTCTATAGACTTTGGATTTATCTTTTGTTTTTGCATTTCGGATCCGTTATCGGGTCAACTTTTGGTTCATTACAGTACACACTGGGTTAAAAAATCTAGGGTTGTTACAAGTGGTATCAGAGCTCCTAGGTTCGAAAACCTTAGGACGACGGGTTTTGGGTGTATATCATGCTTATGTTGCCATACTCTATATGTTTATATGCTTCATGATAACATGTTGTGGTTTGATTACATATTTATGTGCTTATGTGGTATATATAGTATGCAGTTTGTTTAGGCATGACTTTTATTCCTATGTAAAGAGCATGACATGTGATGTATACTAGAGTAGAATTGTATATGCATGACTGTGTTGCATATTTGGCGTGACACGGGATTGGTTATTAAGGCACGAGTTGGGGTTGATGGTGATTATAGTCACAGTTTCATGGTGGTATAGGTTGTTGTCGACCTAGCATTGGTTTTTGGGATAGGTGGATGGTCACCTTTTGTTTAGGCTCTCGTGAGGTGATTCATTTGGTGTTGCCATAGTGCTGGATTTGTTGGTTTTAAGCCATGATGAGGTTATGGGCCTTTTAGGATCCTTGATTATTCGGGATGATTCCTCTGGGATTGCAATTTTTGTGGGTGGGTACATTGTGGGTGGGTGCATGGCACTGTCATGCTACCATACTGGCTAGCTACAAGTGCAATTCAGATGGAATCAGTATTGGTTTTGTTTTGATAGGTGTTGTCCTTATGATCGATGATGATAATGGTTGTTTTGGGGGTCAGTCGTAGTGATTGATTTGGTTGTTGTTGGTATGGCTATAGTTGCCATTTTTTTTGAGTTCTCCTTACATGATGAAGCTTTTGAGATTAAGTTAATTGATTGATGTTTGGGTAGAGAGAACATCGCACTGTTAGTGTCACTTTTAGTGTCACCTTTAGATTCAGAGATGGATTGTTAGAGTCTTACCATTGTGGTAAGGGCTCACGTATGTTTTGAGATAGGTTATTGTCGCATTGGTTTTTGGAGTCAGTTTATGGCTAGGATTGGTCTTTCCTTTTACCTAGACACTCTAGGATACGATGTCCATAGGGTTCATTGTTGCATCATTTTTATCTTATGCAGTTTCGTTTACTACCATGTTAGTAGTAAGATTTATGTTATTGTGATGCGTGAGTAGGTAGAGGTTTATCCACATTTGCCTTCTTGTTGTGTGGCATTAGCATGCCTTCTTTATATGCTTAGAGATGCCATGTTGTTACTGTATTTTAGTGACATGATTTTGTGCTTACGTGGAGACGTGCAGCATGTACCCTTGATTTTATCTATATGGGTAGATTTACTTTCTTGGTAGTTGCATTTCCTTGTTATTTGCACGACTTCCATGTTTAGTTTTTCCCTTTTGTTTCCCCTCGGTTGCACGTAGTGTGTATGTGGGTTTCCGTAAGGGTTTCGTTGTGAGATTCCTTGTAGAGGAGTTGTCACATTTGTTTTGTCTTGGGCTATCCATTTCCCTAAGGTGGGAAGGATGCTCCATTTTCGTGTTTGTCATATCGACACTTGTGGGATAATATGATTTCTTCTCTTTTCTTGGTTTAAGTAAGGGACTTCACAAGGAATGAGTCTTTTCCTTTCGTTGCGTTGTGCACTGCTTTGGGGTTGGCTGGTCTGTAAGGACCATTATCGTTGTCTTGAGTCCTTGGTGAGGATTTGATGGATTTTGGTCGACTTACTTCCATGTAGGGGGTGAAGTCTTTGACCTTGTTGTTTTTCATTTCAGAGATGAAGTCTTGGTGTTGTCTTTCTTAGGACTGGTGGTTTTCTTTCTTTCATGTCTTCCCTTGGGGAGTTTTGTTGTGGTTGTTGACGGGTTGTGATGCTCAGAGTGAGTGGATTGGTGTGAGATCATTTTACGGGGACTTATGTCCATATCATTGAGGAATTGTTTGATTTGTGAGGTGAGCTCGATACTCTTTTGAGGATGTCTTTTGGAGACTAGCTTTGGTTTTGGAGATCTAGATGTGGTTGACTCTTAGAAGAAGTTCTGGAGGATCGCTGTTGGATATGGCTTGTTTGTGGAGTTTTCTCATACTAGTTATGACTAGGCATAGTTTTGAGCAATTCTAGTTCTAGTGATTGTTTATGGATGGAAATTGAGAAAATCTGATTTAGCTTGATGTTGTTAAGCACAATTTTGAGAGATTCATTTTGCGACCTTAGTTGTCAGGATTTTGATGTGTGTACCACTTAGTGGACTTGTGTTTTGAGGATTTAGCTATCCATGATAGGGATGTGGATCCGATATCTGATATCGTTGTAGTCTTGTAGTTGATATGTTTCAGGGAGATATGTAGGACTTTCGATGAAATGTCTTGTAGTGAGGTTCGTTTTGATTTTTGGCAGTTTTGATTCGCTTGTCAGGCTTTGGATTCTTGATTGATGTTATTAGTAGGAGTATTTTGAGATGTTGGAGTTATTGGTTTTGTTGTATTGAGGATTTAAGGCCTTAAGCGTAGCAGTACCTATGGCTTTGTTGTCAGAGTTTGGGATTGGCCAGGATGGTCCGGCCAGATGTCTTTAGACCATATCTCAACTCTCATAAAATGTCTGGCCTCCGTGGTACTTTTGGTAATGATCATTTTTGACGTTGATGTCATTTGTATCGAGAGGTTTCATGGGTAGACCTAGTGGGGGGCAGGTTATGAACTAGTGCCTTATACTGTCATGCTACCGTACAAAGTTGTGTGTTGTGGGCGAATGCTAGTTGCTGTCAATGCTACCTTACTGACGAGTAAGTGTAGGCGGGCACTAGGCACTATCATTGCTACCATACATTTGAGTACGTCGTGGGTGAGTTCTGGTCACTATTCGTGCTTCCACGTTATCCTTGTTCAGTACCTTGATTCGATATGTGGGGATTTTGGAGTTCTTTTGGTGGTTGTTTTTACATCCATGTGATGGTTTGTCAGGAGGGATGCTTTGGTGGTTGTCTTCCGTTTCCTCGTCTGACCTTAGATTCTGTGTGAGTCTTGACTTGTTCTGTGGCCGCCTGGTCACTTTCGTTTTGAGAGGTTGTCTTGTCATGAGCACGTGGGTGTGACTGATATTGGCTTCTACGTTGTCCTTCAGTGTTGGATTTGCTTTTGTAGCATCTTGTTTGGGATGCCTGGAGATATACTCCGTAGTTATCCTGGTTTCACCTTTTTGTTTTCTTGGGGCTGAATTTCGGGGACGAAATCCCTTTAAGGTAGGAAGGTTGTAATGACCCGGTCTTTTTCCTTCCTTTCTTTTTCTCAGATTTTTACAGATATTTTTTTTCCATTGATCTTTTTCCTTCCTGGGTTCAGTTCCTCGTCGCTTAGTGTCGTCTAGAGTGCTCTGGAATGAGTTCTGAGACTCTTTTCTTTGGATTGACAACTTCCTTTGAGGACCGAGTCAATTTAACTTTTTTTTTTTCATTTTTCGACACTATTCACTTTTTGTCTTTTTCCCTATTTCGTCATTTTTCCTATTTTGTCTTTTCTCTGTTTGTCACTTTGTTGGCATAACGTCACTTCTTGTGTTTGGAGTTGGTTTTTGACTTCACATATCTTCATTCTAAGTGGTTTCCACGAAGTACGTATCTTTACTTTTGTAAGAAAGTACTGTGGTTGCTCTCGGTGTCCAAAGGGGCATGGATGCATAGTTTTTCAGAATCTTTTTCTTTTCTTGGGGTGTTTTTCGTAAATATCTTTTGAAAATATTTTATTTCAGGGGTTTTTAAGAAAATATTTTTGGGAGATATTTTCATTCTGGGCCATTAGTGCAGTTTTCACTTTTTGGAGGGGCCATTGTGCAATTAATGAAAGTTATTGCTAAATGCCTTGTTTTGAGCCTGGATCCTCGTACGAGATTCATTTTCACTTTTCGTCGAGTCGTGTACTCTTTGAATTTCCTTCTGGTTGTTTTTCTTTAGTATCAGGGTTTCTGGCACTAGTTGCCGCCGAACTTGTTTAGGGCATAACTTTCTACTCGGGACTCGGTTTTTGATGCCGTTTCTTCCGTTGTTCATATTTTCTCATTTTAAATCTTTTTCATTCACAGAGTTTCACCATTTGAGCACATATGCTTAAAATCCACTTTTCCGGACCTAGCGGGAACCTTTCAGGGCACTTATTGAGATTTTCTATAAATAGGGGACTTAAAGAGAAAAAATTAGATTTACTTCTCTCTCTCCTCTCTCTTGGCCGACAGCCATGGGTGATTGTTGCTTCCCTTGTAGTCCTCGACATAACCCCGAAGTATCGTCGGATTCGGAGCGGTTTTCTTTAGTTGGCTTTTGAGATTTTCATCTCAAATGGAGGTAAGGGATGTCTTAGGTTTATATAATTGTTATATTGATTATTTTATAAGCTTATACAACTTGTATGCAAGCCTATATATTTTATCTAGAATTTAATTTAATTATTTTCTTTGTATAAGATTTAAATGTTATGGTTGTATATAGCTTGGAGTTAAATTGTGGCATGCTATTAAATTAGGCCTTGATATGTTTGTTAACATTTATTAAATTGGGAGTATTTGAATAAGTATTGAAACTTTTATTTAATCTTTCACTTGTATGGAAATTTAATTCACATGGTTGTAACTAGCATGGAATCAACTTGTAATGTGATATTAAATTAGGCCTTGGTATGTTCTTTAACATAGGTGAATTTGAGAATATTCAGAATTGATTTAAAATCTATAGAAAATTAATGATGATCTTAGATGTTCTATCATATACATTATGTGAATTTGTGAATTATGTGAATTTGATTTAAGTGTTCTAAACACTAAATTGGATTTTTAACTTGATATTATTGATGATCTTAGCATGTTCTATCATATACATTAAATAGAGAATATCTGAATAAGTTTTGAGACTTTTATTTAATTATTTTCTTTGTACGGAATTTAATTCACATAGTTGTACCTAGCATGGAATGAACTTACAATGTGATATTAAATTAGTCCTTAATATGTTCATTAACATATATGAAATTGAGAATATTTGAATGAGTTTTGAAAACTTTATTTAATTATTTTCTTGTATGAAGTTTAATTTACCTAATTGTAATTAAGGTAGAATTAGCTTGTAACTTGATATTAAATTAGGCCTTGCAATGACCTTTAACTTATATTATTTTTAGAATATTTGGAGTTGCTTTGTGATCTTGAGAATTTAATTAAATTTCATTTATATGCTTCCATTGAGGTAATTAGGCATTGATGTTGTATTCTTACTTAATTTATAATTTAGAACTTGTTGTATGATTACATGATAGTATTCCATGAGTTGAAGTTATGATTTAACTTGTTAGTATACCCATTTTACTTATATGACATTTAATATGCCGTTGCAGCTTGAATGCTTAGAGCATCTCTTGTGTGAATTCCATGACTTGGTTGTGCATGGTAATTGATGATGTGCATTGTGTATATGTGATATACTTGTTGCATAACTTGATAATTTTAGGAAAGCTTGTATGAACATTGTAATATGTTACAGCTAGGGCAAACCTCTAGTACGGGGGATGAGAGTTCCCTCTATATCATATAGTGCGCACTGGGTGGTACCCTGAGGGCTAGTAACCTAAAAACTCCAACATCACGGTTTTATTCCAGGTTTAGTGCGCACTTGGTAGTACCTTGAGTGCTAGTAACCCGAGATCACTTGCTTGGTCATTGACACCGTATGTCTTTAGTCTTTCGACCATTTGTTGATTTCGCATTCAATTCCAAGTTGTTAATCGTTGATTACTTTTAACTTGTGGTTTGGTGTGTGATATTTCATTATTGCTTAGTATACTTGAGGTTTTGTATTTGTACTCCATATACGTTTATATTGCTTAGTATAATTAGGAATGTATTCTTGAATGTATGTTGCATTTCCTTTTCAATATTGTTTAGTGTACTTGGTGTGTACACTTATATATTGATGATTTAGTAAGGTAGATAGTATACCTATGTCTCGTATACTTGTTTTATGTGCATTTCAATATTAATTGTTTACTTTTGTATGTATACTTGTATATTGAATATCTTGTTGCGTTGTACCGCATGCTCTTATGTTGTTTAAATTGTATGCATGATGTGGTTTATGCTAGAAATGCTTTAAAGTAGCTTAGGATGATCCTTGAGTCTCACTTTTGACATAGATGTTAGGTGGCATGAAACTTATGAATTGTTTCACATTAATGTGATAATTATGTAAAACGTTAGGTCCATGCATGCTTATTCCACTTTTCTGCATGAATCCTCAATGCTTATTGAGGTAAGAGTACCAGTTACTCAGTGAAAAAGCTCTTTTTATTTCATTGCATACATACCATATTTTATACCTTGGTTCTTAAAATTCTCAAATTCACCTGCTTATCTCAGTTTAACACAAAACAGAACAAGATATCAAGTTTATACCCCACAGAATGCATTCAAGTGTGAACATGTGCAAAGTCAAGTATCCTAGAGATTAAAACCATAAGACTGTAATAATTCTGACAATGTGGACCACATGCTAACAACTGATATAAAATTTTTTCAAAAATCCCCAATTAACATGAATTAGGTATACAAGCCATTTTAAACCCATTTTAGACTGCAAATGAAATCATAACACCAAAATAGATCCAAACTCATGCATAGTAATTAATATTTATCCTCTTGTGTACAACACAATAATAACAAATTTTTAAAGGCATTGCCTTATGATAAGCGCTGAATATTGCATATTCAAGCCCTTAAATATACGTATGTTAAGACCTAAAGTGATACTTCTATCTATTGTTAGACTGATTGATGTTTATTTCGTGTTTGTAGGTACTTTCCCAAAGAAACGGTTAAAACTGGGACTTTAAGATGAGAAGATTGATATCGAAGTTTATGGAGTCGTTGCCGATCATCTAAAGCAAGCTTGGAGTCAAAATGGTGAATTATGGAGAATTTCAAGTGCTATGGCTCGAGCTTAAGTCCATTGGCTCAAGCATAACAACAAGAAGCAAGAAAATCTACTAAGGCAGAATAGCTCGAACCGAGATCCTAAGGCTTGAGCTGAACCTCAAGGTGCTCGAACCTTTGCCAAAATGCTAGAGTAGGATGCGTCGGATTATGAATAGTTGCTTCAAGAAAATCTATATTGCCAGGGCCTCGAGCCAAGACTCAAGAGCTTGAGCCAAAAGTCAAATGGCTCAAGCCATTGCCAAAAAGCTTGAGCCAGAGACCTAAGGCTTAAGCACCATGGAGGAGGGATCGAGCACTGTTAAAGAAGAAATCCAAAAACATTCCAAGTGTTGATGAAAAAGACACTTCAAAAAAGATTTGAAGAAATTTGGCTAAGTATAGAAGTTTGGGCTTGAGCACCCTTCTATATAGCTCGAGCCATTGACCAAATAGCTCGAGCCGAGGCTTCTAGGCTCAAGCCATTAAAGATAAGTCAGAACTTTAAGTTGCAGGATTTGTTCTAAATATATTATATTTCATCCTGGATGGGCCCAAATCAGCCCAGAAGACCTAAAAGCCCATTCACACCTTAATAGAAGTTAATTCTTCTATAAAATAAGGCACATGGCCACATAAAACTCTCTCGATTCTCTTTCAATTCTCTCTTGTTTTAGTGGTGGCTTTTAGGGTTTCTGTAGTTAGAAAAAGTAAAGATCTAAAGAAGAGAAGTGTAGTCCATGATGATAAAGACCACAATAACACATATGATATCTTGTGTCGTCATGCGTAACTAATTCTTCTCTTAGGGCATTGATGTAACCAAATTTGAGTATTATGGATTGGAGGTATAAGGGCTTCTCAATAATATGAATAGAGATCATGCAATGGTGTTCAAACGTTTTTTGTGAATGAATGTTTTCATAGTCTATTCCTAGGGAAGACGAGTGATACTATAACATTAGTTAGAAGTAGATAGGTAGATAATTCGTGCTAACCGAAGATAGGTAATTATTAACCGAAATTCATGAAACATCTTTCTTTAAATCTGAATTAAATGAATGTTATTAAGTTTAATTCCTTATGATATATAATTGTTGAAATCCCAAGATTGAACAATTGACCATAGTATGAAGTTTGTGGCGAAGTCAATCCCTAAGATTCTCTCACTCTGATCTCAATCCCTTTACTTTGTTTATTTTTTGTTTATGTTATTGCACCACAAGAAATCAAATCCTCTTTCTAAATTAAAATAGCAATTAATTGAAGATTCAATAAACCACCACTGTCCTTAAGGTTCGACACCCTCAATATAGCCCTATCTTATAATGATTCATTCTATTGCGAGAGGTAATTTATTATTGATAAATAAATACACACATCAATTTTTGGAGCCATTACCGGGGAGATTTGTCTTTATTTTAATTACAATTAGTTTTGTTTTTGATTTATAAGTCTTCGGACTTTTTGATATCTCACCTTATTTCTTTTTCTTTTCAAGTGTAGAAAGATAACAGCGAGGACAAAGATGCCTAAGGAAAAGAAGTTTCGATTTTAGGACCTTTTGTGAGTTTTTGCTATTTTTTTTACTTGAAATTTTTATTTTTGTTACTACTTGAGCAATTGGACTTAGTTTATGTTACGTCATTGTTCTCAATCAGAACCAATACTTGAATACGACCTTAAACTAGAGAAAACTCTTAAGCAAATTAGAAGACCTAAAAAGAATTCTAAATTATTAGGGCATTCCTCTAAGAGTAACATGGCTAATGATAATGCACCACCAAATAGAGCACATGTGCCACATGCACATGTTTTTCCACCACAACCCCAAATAAGGGATCATTTCATTCCCACTTCATATACATCCCCTTCGTGCTTTCAATTCCTGGATGCTAATGCAACCTACTTTGAGATCAAGCTTGCTATGATCTAAATGCTTCCTACATTCCATGGGTTTGTAACAGAAGATCCTTATAAGCACTTGGATGAATTTTTGGAATTGTGTTTGACAGGGAAAAATAAACCTAACCTACCTTGACCTAACGATAGAGGCAATTAAGTGTTGACCAGCCACCAGACCTCTTCTGATATTTTCATTGGATAAGAATGATGATATTTCATTATCAATGATAATGAAAGATGACGTGGTTCAACAGGGTAAGGATAACCTTGGCATTATTTGAGGAAGTCAAAGGAATAAATCATATCCCCGACAAATCTGGTAACAAATGGGTCTCCTCTGATCTCGCACAAGCAGATGATAAAGGAGACCTCAACTATCGACATCAGCGGAACCAATTTGATTCCAATCGACAACCATAAATAAGGCACTAAGCCATTAAAGAAGGTACAGGAAAAAGCCCCTAAAAAGAAATTACATAATTATTATGTGATAGGATTACAAGTACTAACTTGATCGTCAGAGGGTCCTCGGCTAGCACCCCATTGGTGCCATTCGAGGTGACATCCCTTGTTTTGCAGTTAAACACCGTTGTTCCGAGTCGCGAGGATTTTCACATCAACAGCTGGCGTCGTCTATGGGAACGATTAGTTCTCTTAAGAAATAATAATCCTGATGCGACTTGGCTTAGACGGTAAGACGAAAGTTTCCGATCATGGAAACCAACCTAAAGTCATCAGTTGACAACGAGTTCCATGTTCTTATATAAGGACGGGTCTCTACATCATGATTACCCATCCATCATATTAGGGGCAAAACGGTGGGTCGCATGATGTCACCCAGTGTATGATGATAATAATCAAAATTTGACACGTCGACCCAGGTAGTCCAATGTGGTGTTTTCCATCTAGTGATGCTTGGTCCCCTCATTACTAAGGTTTGGTCGTCTAAAACCAAACTCTATCTCATATCTGGCAGCAGCCAACTACCAAAGCCTGATCGTTGAAGACTAAGGCTTGGTCCTTCTGCACCTACATGAATGAGTAGGTCTCCACCCTTCAAGAAGATCACTACCAATAAGGTGGTCTTTACCTACTAGCAAAGCCTCCACCTACCAGACGACAGTCGTCACCTCTTTTCCCTTACAGGAATTGCCTATCGACTTCAGATTATACAGAATTTTGGATTGATAATCCATTGTAGGTTAATTTTCAGTGATCATTTCTAGCACAATCTAATATTTTTAGACAACTGTAAATTATTGTAGCACAACGCACCCCATCCGCTGTATGAACGTCTATAGAATAGGTCATCACCCAAGATCCCACCATCGGGGGTAAAATAGTGGATCACACGACATCAATCGTCGATCTACATATAATGACAAGGTTTAGAAGATTGACGTACCAACCGTGGTACATTGAGTTAGTCGGGTTTCTAGTCTTTCTTCTTTAGCGACCCCTCGGGGGCACTAGTCGTACAAGACCGGTGCCCGATCCTCCGAAACCATAACCTGGTAAGTCTCTACACACTAGGAAGGACTCTAAGTCCAGTGAAGTTTCTACAATCAATGAATTCACCATGTCCAAGATGGTCCCATGAGGTTTTTAACCATCAAGCACTAATGGTGGTCTTTTCTACCAGGAACCAAGCTTAGTCACATGCATTTCAAATTTGACGGGTCACTACCACCATAGCCACAAAGCAAGGCAATCATAAAGGATAAGTCCACGAAAGTGAAAAACTTTGACTCCCTTATTAAAGGGCAAACATATAAAGCTTGGGCAAAACATCCCCTTATTAAAGGGGCGAGCTGGGTGAAGCTCATAAAAAATAACCCTTTATTAAAAAGGCGGGCTGAGTGAAGCTCAAAAATTATTATTTCCCTTATCAATAGGGTATGCTGAGTGAAGCTTGAACATATTACAAACCCCTTACCAAAGGAGTAAAAATGACTACTTCCCTTATTAAAGGGTTGAGACACCAATGGTTAAACAGATCTAAATACGACTCTAGAAAGAGAAAATAGTTCCAACACCAAAAGTTAGATCATAGGGGTACAACCCTTGGTTATCATAAATCAAGGCTTTGTTATCCGAAACCAAGGCCTAGTTAACTAAGATTAAGAATTGAGTGCCCAAAGTCTACAAAGGCTTGGTCATCCAAGATCAGTGCTTGGTCACCCCAAATCTGGTCATCAGAGACCAAGACCAGGGCCTAATTGACAAAAGTATGGTCATCAGAGATCAGGACTTAACCTAGAAAGGTCCAGTCAAAAAATGATCCTCCTCACAAGTTCCTGAGAAGTTCATTTTTAAAGGGACGATTTTTATTGATCGGTAATTTATTGTTTAAATCGAGGGTAGCTTCCTCACGTGTCAAAAAATGATCCTCCTCACAAGTTCCTGAGAAGTTCATCTTTAAAGGGACGATGTTTATTGATCGGTAATTTATTGTTTTAAATTGAGGGTAGCTCCCTCACGTGTTATACCTATGTGATAATTAATGCTTTATAAAAAACTAACAAAAAAATTAATTCCCTTACTAAAGGGACGAGTTGAGTGAAACTCGTAAAACATAATTCCCTCACTAAAGGGATGAGTTGAGTGAAGCTCGTAAAACCTACTTTCTTACTAAAGGGACGAGCTGAATGAAACTCGTAAAATTTAATTCTCTTATTAAAGGTGTGACGAGCTAAGTGAAGCTCGTAAAATTTATTCCCTTGCTAAAGGGATGGGATGACTGAAACCCATAAAATTTACAACTAGTATATTGGATTTTCAAAAGAAAAATCCAGTTTTACATCACTAAGAGTCATTGATCATGGGTTTGAATCCATGCCCTTCCAAAACAGAACCTTGATTTGGTATCTGTATTAATTCCACCATTGGGAATAGTACCCAAGGGAAGATTACCCAAGGGAACAGTACCCAAAGGAATTGTACCCAAGGAAAGAAAACCCAGGGCAAAAAAAAAAAAAAAAAATTACTATTCAAGTGAACAGTACCCGCGGGCATTATTCTCGAGGGAACAATGCCAAGGGCAAAAAAAAAAAAAAACTGTTCAAATGAACAATACTTGCAGGCAATATTCCCAAGGGAACAATGCCTAGGGCAAAAAAAAAATACTGTTCAAATAAACAATACCCCGCGGGCACTATTCCCGAGGGAATAGTGCCCAGGGCAAAAAAAAAAAAAAAAAAAAATCTACTGTTCAAGTGAATAGTTCCCACGGGCACTTTTCCCAAGGGAACAGTGCCTAGGGCAAAAATAAAATAAAATAAAATAAAAATTTCACATTCTCAAAGCTAGACGAGCAAGCTTGGGAATAGGGGGTAACTGATAGGGAAAAATAAACCTAACCTACCTTGACCTAATGATAGAGGTAATTAAGTGTTAACCAGCCGCCAGACCTCTTCAACTTTCGAACGATGATATTTTCATTGGATAAGAATGACAATATTTGATAATGAAAGATGACGTGGTTCAACAGGGTAAGGATAACCTTGGCACAATTTGAGGAAGTTAAAGGAGTAAATCATTTCCCCGACAAATCTGGCAACAAACGGGTCTCCTCTGATCTCGCACTATCGATATCGGCGGAACCTTAACTATCGATATCGGCAGAACCAATTTGATTCCAATCGACAGCCATAAATAGGGCACTAAGCCATTAAAGAAGGTACAGGAAAAAACCCCTAAACAGAAATTACATAATTATTATGTGATAGGATTACAAGTACTAACTTGATCGTCGGAGGGTCCTCGGCTAGCACCCCATTGGTGCCATTAGAGGTGACGTCCCTTTGTTTTGTAGTTAAACACCGTTGTTCCGAGTCGCGAGGATTTTCACATCAACAGCTGGCGCCGTTTGTGGGAACGATTAGTTCTCTGAAGAAATAATAATCCTGATGCGACTTGGCTTAGACGGTAAGACGAAAGTTTTCGATCATGGAAACCATCTTAAAGTCATTAGTTGACAACGGGTTTCCATATTCTTATATAAGGATGGGTCTCTACATCATGATTACCTGTGATGAGCACTGAAAAGTGCGTATTTAAACCCCTTAAGCTTAGGCATTCTAGTACCTTTATCTATCTTATTTTACCGTTTTAGATTGATTTCGTATTATTTCCATTTTCAGGCACTTATCCTGAAAATAAGCTAACTCAGCCAAATAAGAGCTTAATTGAAGCAATTCTGAGATTAAACAAAGAAAGGAGCAAAGTGGAGGAAGAAAGAAGCAAAATAAAGCAAAGCAGCAAGTTCGATCGATCCAAGTCCAAGGTTCGATCGATCGAACATTGATCAATCTCAGCACTTCAAGATAGATCCAAGCCTTGACCCAAAGCACTTAAGTCCAAAAGTTCGATCGATCTAACATCATTCTTCGATCGATCGAACACCTTTGTCTTTATCCAAATGATTGATCCTATCCACAGCTGTACCACCCACCAACCACTTTTGTCCTTTTCCTATAAATATCTCCCATAAATATCTCAGATTTGTCTTTTCCCAAAAAGCTCAGCCAGTTGGATCGATCCAGCCTAAGTTCGATCGATCTCACTTACTTTCGATCAATTGAACTTCCTCTAGTGTGAAAAAGTTAAAATTCCATCTCATTGAAAGTTGTCCTTTATCCAATCATTGGGGAATATTGTGTGCATGACCCCAGCTCATTTTGGGTGTCATTTTGACCTACCTATATAAGGATAAGGATTGCTTTTTCAAAGGGGAGCCAACATTATTTTTGATATCATCTCTTGGAGAGGAAGTTTAGAGGAGGAAGAAGGCTAGAGACACCATTAGAGATCTTCATCAGCAAGGAACAAACCTCTTCCATGGAGTTAGCCCTTGAGGGTTGGAGCATCCTCACCATGAGTGGCTAGACATCCTCTTGGGGCTAGAGTTAGCCCCAAGCATGCTTTCTATATCTTAATCTTGTGTATTATTGAGGGATTAATGTTGTAATTAATGTTTTGACACTTTGATATATATAGATCTTGTTTAATCAATGATTTATGTGGTTTAATGCTTCCAATTGATCATTTCATTCTATCCATATGTCTATGTATATTAGAATAGCTGTTCATGTGCTTATTTCTAGATTTTGTGTTGTTGATGCATGCCTATGTGTATTGATGCCATAAATTTAGAGGTTGTCAAAACATATTGCTTAAAGGAATGTTTTTGTGATTCTCCAGATGGTTCATGCTCATATCTTGATGGATTGTGTCTCATTCTTAGCTAAATTAGTTTAATTTCAATGGCTTAATTGTAGTTTAGTGATAGTATAATATTAGATGGGAAGACAATCCATGCTAGTTGTTTGATGCTCCATACTTTTGAATGCAAGTAGCATATGTCTCTAATCTTGTGTTGTATTTGGATTGTGAGCCTAATGAAAAGGACCAATGATTTACTAGATATGTTGTGTTTTTCACATGCTATTTAGACAATATATACTTAATTGCTAGATATATTGTGCTTTTCACATGTTGGTTAGACAATGTATACTTAATTAGTCATCCTTGCTTGTTGAATCAACCAAAAACACACACACCAATATTGCAACACCCTAATTGCCCTCATTAATCACTTGTCAATAATATAGAAATGAATTGCTTGGTGGTGATCTCTAAACCCCAAGACTCTTCTCTCTCTCTTTTACTTAATCTCCATTGCATTCAATTACTTAGTTTAATTTTGTTAATCTTTAATCAACCTACCAACCAATTGTTTGATCACTCAACTTACTAACCCTAATAGCGATTCCACAATCAACTCCGACTCTAATCCCTTGGGACGATCCCTACTCTCCCTAGCTATATTTATAGTGAAAGGTAGTAGTGGCTTTTACAAATGTAAAACTTGACCCTCGCCTAAATTGCACATTCTCAAACGTATGGTAGGACGATGGCCATAGTTTTTGGCGCCGTTGCCGGAGATTAGGCAACGTCGTAGTTGTGGAATCAATTAGGAATTAGTATTCTTTTGATCGTGTCTTTACTTGTTTTATTTTTCTTTTGGTTACTTATTGCGTTTGTTTATATTTGACAAAGAGAATTGAGCAAGGAGGCAAGCAAATGAACATTCAAGCAAAGAAGCTAAGCAAAGAAAGGACAAATGCTAAAAATTTAAAAATTGCTAAGCTAAGCTTTAAATTTGGAGTTGAAGTGCTAAAGGACCTTTGTGAGACTTTCTTTACTCAATCCCTTAGTTAAATCGTCGGCCCGCGTGGAGGCAAGTTTTTAAATTCTTAGATAGATCGTGAGCCCGCATGGAGATAATTTACTTTTCTTAGCATGTTGTTCAAGTATGGGAGTGTGGGTACAATGTATGTGGAGGAAGTTTGTTGATGGTTGATTTGTTTCAAAAGGGGAGTGCTTGCTTGTTTTGTGTTGATTTGTGTGTCATTTGTAGCCTTGTCTAAACCTCGCCATACCATTCATGCTAGGCATTCACATGGAAAATCTAGAGGGTAATCGTGGCTACTTAGACCCACGTTTTATGCAAAACCCACCACTTAATCAACATGGCCCCGGAGTCCAAGCTCCAATTCCTCCAATGGTCCTTCGTGATCATTATAATCTTCATGCATACCATACACCTACTTGCATCGTGTTACCTAATTTTGAGGCTAAACAATATGAAATCAAGCTCGAGACCATTCAAATGTGTCCACTCTTTTATGGCTTAGATGAAGAGGAACCATATAGGCATCTTAATGAATTTCTTGGACTATGTTCCACCGTGAGGTACATGAATGTCCCGAAGGAAGTTTTTAAACTACTCCTCTTCCCTTTCACACTTAAAAACAAAGCAAAGCATTAGTTCAACACTTTAAAGGTAAATTCAATCACATCTTAGGTGCAAATGCAAAATGAGTTTTTAAAAAAATTTTACCCCGTAAGTTTGACCAATGTAATGTGTGCTTCAATTAGAGAATTTTCTCAAAGGAAAGGAGAGTTGTTACATAAGGCTTGGGAGAGATTGAATGACTTGCTAAGAAAGTGTCCACATCATTGTATTCCAAAATGGCAAGTTGTCCAATACTTCTATGAAAGCCTATCCGATATGCAAAAGGATATTGTTGATACCTCATGTGGAGGCACATATTTTGGGAAACATGAAGACGACATTTGGCACCTCTATGAGAAAATGAGTGAGAATTCTTTGCACAAACATTACATTTCTCGGTCCCATCATCATTCTAAGGAGGAAAGTGAAAAAGTTTGCCAAATTGAAAGTTCAAGGGAAATTGTAGCCGAAGTTAAAACTCTTTCTCAAAAACTTGATCAATTCTTGTTAAGGCAAAGACCGGCTACCAATTCATTCCCTCTTCATCATTTTTCTCAATCTTGTGAGCCTTGCATGACATGTTCAAGTGTTCTACATACTACTTCCAATTGTCCCCATGGACATGTGTTTAATGAACATTTTGAACAAGTCAATGCTACATTTGCTCGACCTTATTCAAATGCATATGTTCCAAAGTGGAATGGATGGTCTCAAGGAATTGATTCTTCTTCTCATCACCAAAGAATGAACCACTTTTCACATCCTCAAATGTATGACTCCCAAGTTGACACTCATTATCCTCATGCATTCTCTAGCAATTCAACATTTGAAGATAAGGTTTTGGTAGCTTTGGATAGCTTAGAAATGAATACCAACTTGTTGCATTCCCATTCTCAATCAATTTCAAAGCTTGAATCCCAAATCGGGACCATAGCTAATGCATTGAATGCAAGAGAGTTTGGGAAATTACCTAGTCAACCCGAGAGGAATCCAAAGGCCCAATTTTGTGTGGAAGCAAACCCTACATCGGGGTGTTCTTCCCAAGCTCAAGCGCAAGCCATCACTACTTTGAGAAGTAGCAAGCAAGTGGATAATAAGGTTGAATTACCAAATGAAGATAGTGAATCGGTGCAACCTAAAGTTGTCACCCATCCAATTCCCAATCTCACTCCTACTTCCTTGAATGAAACTGTTCCTAACTGGAATTCTCAATCTTCTCCATCATCCTTTCAAATTACAAAGTCTTGTGAGCCAAAAGCTCCATTCCCTTATACTTTAAAAGAAACTTCACCTTTAGGGAGGCAAGAAGGGAAAACACATGACATGATGGAAGTTTTTAAGCAAGTCAACATTAATCTTCCTTTTTTGGATGCCATTAAGCAAATCCCACCTTATGCAAAATTCTTGAAGGATCTTTGCACACAAAAGAGGAAGAGCAAGGGTCCAAGCCCTAAAAAAGTGTTCCTCATGGAGTAAGTGAGCTCCATTCTTCAACAAAACACTCCACTTAAGTTCAAAGATCCTGGTGCTCCGATTATTTCTTGTGTAATCGGAACACATGAAATTCGTAGAGCTCTTCTTAACTTAGGTACAAGTGTCAACTTGATTCCTTACTCCGTATATGTCCAATTAGGGTTGAATGATTTGAAGCTAATCTCGGTGGTACTTCAAATGGCCGATAGATCTGTCAAAACACCTAGGGGCATGGAGGAGGACATCCTTGTAAAAGTGGATAAATTCTACTTTCCGGTTGATTTTGTAGTTCTTGATACCGAGTCGGTTGCCAATCCTTCCACCCACATCCCAATCATCTTGGTAAGACCATTCCTTGCCACCGCAAATGCAACAATTAATTATAGATCTGGGATCATGGATGTTTCTTTTGGCAATATGATGGTCAAACTCAATGTTTTCCATGCAAGTCGACATCCCATAGATGAAGAAGAGTGTTGTCTAGTTGATGTGTTAGATGAGGTTGTTGCGAAGTCAATTCCAACAATGATTATGAACCAACCAAATGAGGATAGTCTTTCATCTCTTTTATCCGATGATCCTCTTGCTTCTTGTCTTCTTGAAATGTATGGAAATTATGGATTTGATGATGAAAAATCAATGAATGAAGTAAGCAATCTCATGGAATCGGTTGCAAGCTTAGATTGTCCATTTTTGAGAACTTTAATAGAACTCCTTCCTCCACTCTCTAGCACTCCACCGGTCTTATCTTTAATATCTCCACCAACTCTTGAGCTTAAAACTCTACCTTTCAATCTCAAGTATGCATTCTTAGGTCTAAAAGAGACTCTTCCGGTTACCATTTCTTCAAGTCTTGAAAAAGACCAAGAAGATGCTCTCTTAAGTGTGCTTAAAGAAAACAAGGAAGCCATAGGATGGAGTGTGGCGGATCTTAAGGGAATTAACCCTTGTATTTGTATGCATCGCATACTTATGGAGGATGAGACAAAACCCTTTAGGGACGCCCAAAGGAGACTTAATCCAAACATGAAGGAGGTAGTTAAGAAGGAAGTAGTCAAACTCTTAGATGCTGGAATCATTTATCCAATCTCCGATAGCAAGTGGGTGAGTCCAACTCAAGTAGTTCCCAAAAAATCAGGGATTACGGTGGTTGAGAATGCAAAAGGTGAGGAAATCTCTAAGCGTACCGCCAATTCATGGCGTGTATGCATTGATTACCGTAAATTGAATGCCGCCACTAGAAATGATCACTTTCCTTTGCCATTTATTGATCAAATTCTAGAAAGATTGGCCTGGCAATAATATTATTGCTTCCTTGATGGCTATTCAGGGTACAATCAAGTAGCCCTTGACCCATTAGACCTAGAGAAAACCACATTTACATGTCTATTCGGCACATTTGCTTATAGACGGATGCCTTTTGGTTTGTGTAATGCACCTGCCACATTCCAAAGGTGTATGATGTCAATTTTCTCAAACATGGTGGAAGAATATCTAGAGGTCTTCATGGATGATTTTTCTGTTTTTGGGTCCTCATTTGATGCATGCCTTAAAAATCTAGATTTGGTGCTTAAAAGATGTCGAGAGACAAACCTTGTCCTTAGTTGGGAAAAGAGCCATTTCATGGTTCAAGAAAGCATTGTTTTAGGTCATGTCATCTCTAAGAGGGGGATTGAGGTAGATAAGGCGAAAGTTGAGCTCATTTCTGAATTACCTCCACCTTCAACGGTGAGAGAAGTTCTCTCATTTCTAGGTCATGCCGGCTTCTATCGCTGTTTCATAAAGGACTTTAGCAAAATTACTTGACCCTTGTGCAATCTTCTTGCCAAGGAAACTCCTTTCGTCTTTGATCAAGCATGCCTAGATGCTTTTCATAAATTACGTGAATTATTATCATTTGCTCCTATCATGCAACCTCCCAATTGGTCATTGCCATTCAAAATCATGTGTGATGCTTCTGATTATGCCATGGGGGCAGTTTTGGGGCAAAGAGTGGGTAAGCTTCCTTGTGCTATATACTATGTAAGTAAAATTTTCTCGGGAGCTCAATTGAATTACTCCATTACCGAGAAAGAGTTACTTGCCGTGGTATATGCCCTTGATAAATTTCGATCCTACCTCTTAGGGTCAAAAGTTGTTGTTTATTCTGATCATGCTGCTTTGAGGCATCTTTTGACAAAAAGAGAAACAAAACCTAGGTTGATTAGATGGATTCTGTTTCTTCAGGAATTTGACTTTGATATCAAGGACAAGAAAGGCACCGAGAATGTGGTTGCCGATCATCTTTCTAGGTTATCAATAGAGCCTTTCCCTAGTCTACCAATTTGTGACTCATTTCCGGATGAACAACTCTTCCAAATTTCCAATGGGAAAATGCCTTGGTTTGCCGACATTGTGAATTATTTGGCAGTGGGCAAGCTACCAACTTCTTGGTCGAAGAATGAGAAAAATCGTTTCTTTGCCAACATCCAGAATTACTATTGGGAAGACCCTGTCTTATACCGATATTGTCCGGATCAAATTGTGAGGAGATGCATTCCAAAGAGTGAGATTCCAAGTGTCCTAGTGTTTTGTCATACTCTTGCATGTGGTGGGCATTTTAGTGCAAAGAAGACCGCCTTGAAGGTTCTTCAAAGTGGGTTCTTTTGGCCCACTATTCTAGAGAAGTCTACAATTTTTGCAAATCATGTGAGAGATGTCAAAAGATGGGAACAATGTCTAGAAGAGATATGATGCCCTTGACCAATATAGTTGTTGTTGAGATCTTTGATATATGGGGCATTGATTTTATGGGTCCATTTCCTATGTCCTATGGTTTTCAATACATTCTTCTTGCCGTTGATTATGTTTCCAAATGGGTGGAAGCATGTGCTACCAAAACAAATGACCACTCTGTGGTCATTCAATTCATCAAATCTAATATCTTTGCTCGTTTTGGTATGCCAAGGGCTATAATAAGTGATGGGGGAAAACATTTTTGCAATCAATTCTTGAGGCACTTATTTCTTAAGTACTCCGTCACTCATAAGGTAGCCACTCCCTACCATCCTTAAACAAGTGGGCAAGTTGAAGTGTCTAACCGGGAAATTAAGCATATTCTTGAGAAAACGGTTAACACTACCCGAAAGGATTGGTCAAGGAAGTTAAATGATGCTTTGTGGGTTTATCGGACGGCATATAAGGCCCCCATTGGCATGTCTCCTTATAGGCTTATATATGGAAAGCCTTGTCGTCTCCCGGTTGAGTTAGAACACAAAGCCTTTTGGGCGGTTAAAAAGCTCAATTTTGACTTTGATAAAGCCGGAGAGAATAGGCTTCTTCAATTGAGTGAGTTAGAAGAATTGAGACAAAATGCCTATGACAATGCCAAACTCTACAAAGAGAGAACCAAAACCTTTCAGGACAAGCATATTATGAAAAAGACTTTGGAACCCGGTCAAAAAGCTTGGCTTTTCAACTCTAGTCTTAAACTTTTTCCGGGGAAATTGAGAACTAAATGGGAAGGTCCTTATGAAATCATCTCTGTTGCACCTCATGGGGCGGTTGAAATCAAAAATTTGAAGAAGGGAAACATTTTTAAGGTTAATGGGCAGAGGTTAAAACTTTAAATCGAGGGTCAAGTCTTTCAAAGACATTTTGAAGCTGCACATTTAGTTGACCCGGTGTATGAGCACATAGAACATTGCATTAACAAGGAACCAAAGACTTCTTTTGAGCTTGATCCAACAAGTTCTTCAAAGGACCATTTGTTGGGTGGAGTTCAAAGCATTTATCACCCCAACAAGGAGGGGGTGCATTATAAGATCTTTGATCCGGGCTAAAAGAGCCCAATGTCTTGCTAGAGACATTAAAGACTAGCAAAAGTATTCATAGGGTGTCAAAACCCTATTCCTCCCTCATTTCTATCTTTCATTTCATTTCTTGCGAAGTCTAGATGCTTGTTTTTTGTTCATATGCATTTCAAGGAACTTTGGTGAGGATTGCATGAGCTTTTATGTCATAATTAAGCATTTGGCAAAGTTCGATCGATCTCACATTGGAGTTCGATCGATCGAACTGTGGATTGCACTCAACACTTAGAAAAATTTTCGACCTGCATCCACCTGCATCCAAAATCACCTCTCTGTCCCATCGTTCAAACCAACTCCAAGATCGATCAAGAGACCTTCGATCGATCCAACTTCCAAGCTTGATCGAACTCAGGACTCAACACTTAGCGAAAATTTTGAACCAAAAACCTGCATATTTTTGCTTTCTGTCTGATCGATCGAACTCTTGTTTCGATGATCACAAATCTTCATTTCATTATTTTAGCTTTAGTTTGACTTTTCAAAAATCCAAAAATATTTTTATTTTATTCTATTTTCACTCTCATTTTATTTTGTTTCAATTTTCAACAAATTTTCAAAAATTCAAAAATATTTTAATTTATTTAGTTTTTGAAAAAAAAAAAAAAACCAAAAATCCAAAAATACTTTGAAAGGAGTTCATCAAAGTTCGATCGATCACAACCCATCTTCGATCGACCGAACTAGTCGGGAAATGTTTTTAAAAACAGATCGATCCTCCTCTTCTTGGATCTTCCTCCTTTTCACAGTCCATCCCTCCTCTCTTAGATTCAAGGTAAGATCCAAGACCCTAGAGCTGTCTTCACACCTTGCTTTGTTAAGAATATGCTTTCAGTGTCTGATTTGTTCAAATTTTCATGAAGATTAGTGGCCATGGATGAAGCTTTAAGTCTTTCATATACATAGGTCTATATCCATCTTTATACCAGGTCTATTGTCATGAGTTTTTTTGATTTTTGGGAGTGTGAACCATTCCAGGTGGTTGGAATTAATGTTTATTGTGTACCTGGAATATGTTCATGTGGGTCCCTTGCTTCCACAGTCGCAGATCTGTGATTTCTCATTTTTCACATAACACAGTTCGATCGATCGAACTTGTGCCCCAGATTGATCGAAGTTGTGAGATCGATCTCACTTACTTTCGATCGATCCAACTTTTGTGATCGATCTCATTTCTTTTTATGATCGATCGAACTTCACAGATCTCACACACACACTTCATTCATCATATCCTATGCTCATACTATCATATCTATAACCAATACCTGTGATATTCCACATTGGATGCGTTTCATTCTTATATTGCTTGGCATACTTCACATCCTATCACTTGCATGGATTTTAATCATATATGTTTTGTCTATCTTATCTGACAAACATGTTGCTATTGTACCTTTAATTCATTATTCTAGCACTTAATCCCATTGCAAGATTTCCTTTTTGCAGATCATGACTAAGAATGACAGCTCTTCCACTTCAGCCACACCAGAGGCTCATGGTCAGACATGTCGCTTAGAAGAGCACCTTCAGAGTTTGGAGGATATGCTGGTTGCCTTTAGAGCCGACCTTGCTAACCTTCGTCTAAATATGATGGCTGCCATTAGAGCTGACATTTCTCGCCTTCGTACAGAGATCTTGACTGCCATTGATGACTTAGCCAGGGAGATCCGTGGAGATCCTTCTGCCTGAGACTTTCAGTCTCTTTATCTTTTTATGCTCTCTATCTATGTTCTATGTCTGCTACACTTGTGATACTATTATTTTTGCAACCGGGTCTGTCGGTTTTGACACTTGCTGTATTACACTGTACTATTGTCTTTATCTATGATGGATGTTATATGCTTTTATCGATACATCTGCCCTTTTAACTCCATCAGGTGCATTACAGTGACTTCAGTGAGCGAGTGCTACCCAATTCCCAGGACCACCCTTATACCTCTCTCATTTCGTTATCTATTTATCCCATTTACACTTGCATGACCACTGTGCACTGATTATCCAATTTTGTTATCTAATAAGTTTATCAAAATGCCAATTTTCAGGACCACAGTTCATCCCAAGTTTGGGGGGGCCATGCCACCCACTTCGGATACTTCAGTCCCGATCATTCTTGCTTAGTTGCACTGGTATATTCTTTTCTTTGTTCTCTTTGCACATTGAGGACATTATGCAATTTAAGTTTGAGGGGAATGCTGCTCTATAGTGATAGTTTTAAATTCAAACTTTTAGCATGACTCGTGTATTTGAGGGATATTTATATGATTGGTCCATATCTAGCTATGATTTTGATTTTTTGAAGACTATATTGCTTAAAATTTTAAAAATTGCTTGACTTGAGAGTCCAATACTCCTTGTATGCCTTATGAATGCCATTTAGGAGTAAATTTTTTGAAAGATTGATATCTTGCTTGCACTTGTGGTCCACATCATCCTGATTTTGTGATTGTTTTGAGATTCACTCTAGTCTTCTACACTAGCACCGGCGCACACTAGCATTCATTTGTGGGGTACGTGCTTTGTTGATTATTGAATTGGTTATATCCCGATTGAGCTAGTAGTGCTTTGAAAGCTTTCATTCTTGATAAAGGCGGATAACAACCCCTTTTCACTAAGTAGTCGGGATTCTAGCCTCATCAAGCACTGAACTTCTTGCGCCGAAAGGTGGAGGGCCCAAACTCTAGGTTAATAATTGAACTTGCTTCAAAAAAAAAAAAAAAAAAAAAAAAGCAAAAGCAATAAAAAGTGAGTACTTCTCCCAAATGGTGAGAAGTGGGAAATGATTAGATGGTTGTTGTCTTGATTTGTAACCTAATTGATTTGAGCTTGTAAGTCTGTAGGGGTGTCTTAACGCCTAATGCCCTAAAGCTGTCTGGTTTGGGAGTCATTGACCTAACGCTCGACCTCATGAATCGCTAGAAAGCTTAATAGATCAACATATTGCACTATACTTCCATCTTCAATCCTATAAAATAAATAAATAAATAAATATCCGAGTGAAAAGAATAAGCGCACCTAGATGAATAAAGCTTTAATAAAAGGTCCACTTTTTGTCTTGATGATCGGTATTAAATTTGTGTACTAGTTTGAGGGTAAGGATGTGATTAATTCTTTAGTTGGCTTAGATAGCAACACATTTGATGCCAGTCCACTTAAAAAGGATTCTAGAATTGTTTTGATTTGCACAATCATTTTCTTAATGTGTGGAGGACCATACTTGCTTGCTTGATATTGAAATTTTGAGAGATTACTTGGAAAGGGTTGAAAAATTGCATAATTGAGGTAGTTTTCTCCCAATGCTTGTTTGCAATATTGGTACCTCTTTTGAAAAGAATGAGCTTAATATTTGTGGGTACCATTTCTGGAAACCCTCACGAGACTTCACTCGTCCACTAGGGGTAACCTAGGGGTTTAAAAGGCTTGTTGCATATGCTAAATGCAATCGTGTTCCCTACGAAAGTGGCGTTATCCATTTATTGCTTTCTAGTTATAGTTGTTTAGTTGTTCATTTCATTTCGTTACTTCGAAGTTTATTGCTAGGGACTAGCAATATTTAAGTTTGGGGGTGTGATGAGCACTGAAAAGTGCGTAGTTAAACCCCTTAAGCTTAGGCATTCTACTACCTTTATTTATCTTACTTTACCGTGTTAGATTGATTTCGTATTATTTCCATTTTCAGGCACTTATCCCGAAAATAAGTTAACTCAGCCAAATAAGAGCTTAATTGAAGCAATTCTGAGATTAAACAAAGAAAGGACCAAAGTGGAGGAAGAAAGAAGCAAAATAAAGCAAAGCAGCAAGTTCGATCATTCCAAGTCCAAGGTTCGATCGATCGAACATTGATCGATCTCAGCACTTTAAGATAGATCCAAGCCTTGACCCAAAGCACTTAAGTCCAAAAGTTTGATCGATCCAACATCATTCTTCGATCTATCGAACACCTTTGTCCTTATCCAAATGATTGATCCTATCCACAACTGTATCACCCACCAACCACTTTTGTTCTTTTCCCATAAATATCTCCCATAAATATCTCGGATTTGTCTTTTCCCAAAAAGCTCAGCCAGTTGGATAGATCCAGCCTCAGTTCGATCGATCTCACTTACTTTTGATCGATCGAACTTCCTCCAGTGCGAAAAAGTTAAAATTCCATCTCATTGAAAGTTGTCATTTATCCAATCATTGGGGAATATTGTGTGCATGACCCCAGCTCATTTTGGGTGTCATTTTGACCTACCTATATAAGGATAAGGATTGCTTTTTCAAAGGGGAGCCAACATTATTTTTGATATCATCTCTTGGAGAGGAAGTTTAAAGGAGGAAGAAGGCTAGAGACACCATTAGAGATCTTCATCAACAAGGAGCAAACCTCTTCCATGGAGTTAGCCCTTGAGGGTTGGAGCATCCTCACCATGAGTGGCTAGACATCCTCTTGGGGATAGAGTTAGCTCCAAGCATGCTTTCTATATCTTAATCTTGTGTATTATTGAGGGATTAATGTTGTAATTAATGTTTTGACACTTTGATATATATAGATCTTATTTAATCAATGATTTATGTGGTTTAATGCTTCCAATTGATCATTTCATTCTATCCATATGTCTATGTATATTAGAATAGATGTTCATGTGCTTATTTCTAGATTTTGTATTGTTGATGCATGCTTATGTGTATTGATACCATAAATTTAGAGGTTGTCAAAACATAGTGCTTAAATGAATGTTCTTGTGATTCTCTAGATGGTTCATGCTCATATCTTGATGGATTGTGTCTCCTTCTTAGCTAAATTAGTTTAATTTCAATGGCTTAATTGTAGTTTAGTGATAGTATAATATTAGATGGGAAGACAATCCATGCTAGTTGTTTGATGCTCCATACTTTTGAATGCAAGTAGCATATGTCTCTAATCTTGTTTGTATTTGGATTGTGAGCCTAATGAAAAGGACCAATGATTTGCTAGATATGTTGTGTTTTTCACATGCTATTTAGACAATATATACTTAATTGCTAGATATATTGTGCTTTTCACATGTTGGTTAGACAATGTATATTTAATTAGTTATCCTTGCTTGTTGAATCAACCAAATACACACACACCAATATTGCAACACCCTAATTGCCCTCATTAATCACTTGTCAATAATATAGAAATACATTGCTTGGTGGTGATCTCTAAACCCCAAGACTCTTCTCTCTCTCTCTTACTTAATCTCCATTGCATTCAATTACTTAGTTTAATTTTGTTGCTCTTTAATCAACCTACCAACCAATTGTTTGATCACTCGACCTACTAACCCTAATAACGATTCCACAATCAACTTTGACTCCAATCCCTTGGGACGATCCCTACTCACCCTAGTTATATTTATAGTGAAAGGTAGTAGTGGCTTTTACAAATGTAAAACTTAACCCTCGCCTAAATTGCACATTCTTAAATGTATGGTAGGACGACGGCCAACCCGTCCATCATATTGGGGGCAAAACGGTGGGTAGCGTGATGCCACCCAGTGTATGATGACAATAATCAAAATTTGGCACGTCGACCTAGGAAGTCCAATGTGGTGTTTTCCATCTAGCGATGCTTGGTCCCCTCATTACTAAGGTTTGGTTGTCTAAAACTAAACTCTATCTCATATCTGGCAGTAGCCAACTACCAAGGCCTGATCGTTGAAGACTAAGGCCTGGTCCTTCTGCGCCTACATGAATGAGTAGGTCTCCACCCATTAAGAAGATCACTACCAATAAGGTGGTCTCTACCTACTAGCAAAGCCTCTACCTACCAGACGACAGTCGTCACCTCTCTTCCCTTGCGGGAATTGCCTATCGACTTCAGATTCTGCAGAATTTTGGATTGATAATCCATTGTAGGTTAATTTTCAGTAATCATTTCTAACACAATCTAATATTTTTAGACAACTATAAGTTGTTGTAACACCATGCACCCCGTCCGCTGTATAAACGTCTATAGAATGGGTCATGACCCAAGATCCCACCATCGAGGGCAGAATAGTGGATCACACGATATCAATCGTCGATCTGCATATGATGACAAGGTTTAGAAGATTGACGTACCAACCGTGGTACATTGAGCTAGTCGGGTTTCTAGTCTCTCTTCTTTAGCGACCCCTTGGGGGCACTAGTTGTCGAAGACCGGTGCCCGATCCTCTGAAACCATAACCTAGTAAGTCTCTACACACCGGGAAAGACTCTAAGTCCAGTGAAGTTTCTACAATCAATGAGTCCACCATGTCCAAGGTGGTCCCATGAGGTTTTTAACTGTCAAACACCAATGATGGTATTTTCTAACATGAACCAAGCTTAGTCACATGCATTTCAAATTTGACGGGTCATTACCACCATAGCCACAAAGCAAGGCAAGCATAAAGGATAAGTCCACGAAAGTGAAAAACTTTGACTCCCTTATTAAAGGGCAATCATATAAAGCTTGGGCAAAACATCCCTTTATTAAAGGGGCGAGTTGGGTGAAGCTCGTAAAAAATAACCCTTTATTAAAAGGGCGGGCTGAGTGAAGCTCAAAATTATTATTTCCCTTATCAATAGGGCATGTTGAGTGAAGCTTGAACATATTACAAACCTCTTACCAAAGGAGTAAAAATGACTACTTCCCCTATTAAAGGGTCGAGACATCAATGGTTAAACAGATCTAAATACGACTCTAGTAAGAGAAAATAGTTCCAACACCAAAAGTTAGATCATAAGGGTACAACCCTTGGTTATCATAAATCAAGGCTTGGTTATCCGAAACTAAGGCCTAGTTAACTAAGATTAAGAATTGATTGCCCAAAGTCTACAAAGGCTTGGTCATCTAAGATCAGTGCTTGGTCACCCCAAGTCTGGTCATTAGAGACCGAGATCAGGGCCTAACTGACAAAAGTATGGTCATCAGAGATCAGGACTTAACCTACAAAGGTCCAGTCAAAAAATGATCCTCCTCACAAGTTCTTGAGAAGTTCATCTTTAAAGGGACGATGTTTATTGATCGGTAATTTATTGTTTTAAATCGAGGGTAGCTCCCTTACATGTTATACCTATGTGGTAATTAATGCTTTACAAAAAAACTAACAAAAAAATTAATTCCCTTACTAAAGGGACGAGTTGAGTGAAGATTGTAAAACATAATTCCCTTATTAAAGGGTTGAGTTGAGTGAAGCTCGTAAAACCTACTTCCCTTACTAAAGGGACGAGATGAATAAAACTCGTAAAATTTAATTTTCTTATTAAAGATGTGACGAGCTAAGTGAAGCTCGTAAAATTTATTCCCTTGCTAAAAGGATGGGATGACTGAAACCCATAAAATTTACAACTAGTATATTGGATTTTCAAAAGAAAAATCCAGTTTTACATCACTAAGAGTCATTGATCATGGGTTTGAATCCATGCCCTTCCAAAACAGAACCTTGATTTGGTATCTGTATTAATTCCACCATTGGGAATAGTACCTAAGGGAAGAATACCCAGGGCAAAAAAAAAAAAAAAAAAAATTACTGTTCAAGTGAACAGTTTCCACGGGCATTTTTCTCGAGGGAACAATGCCCAGGGCAAAAATATATATATATATATATACTGTTCAAATGAACAGTACTTGCAGGCACTATTCCCAAGGGAACAATGCCTAGGGCTAAAAAAAAATACTGTTCAAATAAACAGTACCCCGCGGGCACTATTCCCGAGGGAACAGTGCCCAGGGCCAAAAAAAAAAAAAAAATCTACTGTTGAAGTGAATAGTTCCCTCGGGGCATAGTGCCCAGGACAAAAATAAAATAAAATTTTCACATTACCAAAGCTAGACGAGCAAGCTTGGGAATGGAGGGCAACTGATAGGGAAAAATAAACCTAACCTACGTTGACCTAATGATAGAGGCAATTAAGTGTTGACCAGCCGCCAGACCTCTTCGACTTTCGAACGATGATATTTTCATTAGATAAGAATGATAATATTTCATTATCAATGATAATGAAAGATGACGTGGTTCAACAGGGTAAGGATAACCTTGGCATAATTTGAGGAAGTCAAAGGAGTAAATCATATCCCCAACAAATCTGGCAACAAACGGATCTCCTCTGATCTCGCACAAGCGGATGATATGGGAGACATCAACTATCGACATTGGCAGAACCAATTTGATTCCAATCGACAACCATAAATAGGGCACCAAGCCATTAAAGAAGGTACGGGAAAAAACCCCTAAATAGAAATTACATAATTATTATGTGATATGATTACAAGTACTAACTTGATCGTCGGAGGGTCCTCAGTTGGCACCCCACCGGTGCCATTCGAGGTGACGTCCCTTTGTTTTGTAGGTAAATGCCGTCGTTCTGAGTCGCGAGGATTTTCGCATCAACAGTGTTCAACTACCAAGTTGTTTACTCTTTCAAATGATGCATTTAAAATGCAAAATTTTCAGTTATCTTTCAAGGATAAAGCAAGAACCTGGTTATATGCCCTACCAACTAATTCCATATCTACATGGGGTATGTTGCAATATGAATTCTTGAAAAAGTACTATATTGTGGGTAAAACCACATAAATGAGAAGAGAGATCATAGCGTTCTCCCAAATCTCGGGTGAACAACTCCATGATTCATAGGAAAGGTATAATGATCTACTGAGGAAATGTCCACAACATGATATTGCTAAATGGCACTTAGTGCAGATCTTCTATGATGGATTATCTGATCCACATAGGAATATAGTTGATGCGTCCAATAATGGACCTTTCCTTCATAAGTGTGCAGCTGACGCTTGGAAACTATTTGAGGCCCTAAGTGAAAATTCAATGCAGCACGCTTCTTCCTCTAGATCTACTCTTGGAATCCATAAGGTTGAAAAACTTTTTGAATTTGAAAAGTCTAGTGAGTTAGCCACTCAAATAGAAGCGTTGAACCGAAGGTTTGACCAAGTTTTATGATCTAGCTATGTTCCTGTTGCTACTCAACATGGTTCTTTGCCAAATGAAGTGTGTTTGATCTGTGCTAATCCTTCACATCTTGCTGATACTTTCTCTCTGATGGGACAATCATCTGAGATCCCTTAAGAGCAAGTAAATGCTTCATTCTTCAAACCAGCATATAATCCATATTCTTCTACTAATAATCCTGGCTGGAGAGATCATCCAAATCTATCATGGCCGAATCAGAGCCAAGGCACCATTGTTCCACAATCACAGGGACAGTATCAAAATCCATTTAATCCTTCGCCTCAAAATAATTCTTTCAATCAATCTACTCAAGCTCCTAATCTTCCACATCCTCCTAGGAGGTCTGCTTTTGAGGACAAAGTACTCAATGCTCTTATTGATCTTAAAGAAAATATCCAACTTCTTTATTCTCATTCATAAGCCATAACAAAGCTAGAAGTACAAGTTGGTCAAATAGTGAGTACTCTATCTCGAAGAAAGGATGGAAAGTTGCCTAGGCAGCCAGTAGGCAACTTGAAAGGGCAGACTTACATGATTGATGAAACAAATTCTTTAAGTGTTCATCATGAGCAAGTCCAGGCTATCACTACATTGAAGAATGGTAAAGTGGTTGATAACCAAGTTGAGAAGGATCAGGAAAACAAAAAAGAAAAGCTTTGGATTCCCATTAATCCTGTCATTTATAGTCCATATCCCATGGATGTTCCTTCAAATTCTATTCCACCAAGATCTAAAGGGGTTGAAGGTGAAGTAACTTCTTCATCAGCTCCAAACTTTGAGACAGCTTATGAGCCAAGAACGCCTTATCTTGAATGTCTCAAGGAAACCTCCTACTTTGGCAAGCAAGGGTAGAAAATTCAAGATATGATGGAGGTCTTTAAACAGGTCAAAATTAATCTTCATCTCCTTGATGCTATTAAGCAAATTCCTACCTACTCTAAATTTCTAAAGGACTTGTGCACTCAAAAGAGAAAATCAAGAAGTCAAGTTCCTAAGAAAATTTGTCTCATCGAGCAAGTCAGTGCTATTCTTTAGCACAACACTCCTCCTAAGGTTAAAGATCTTGGAGCTCCTACAATTTCTTGCATTATGGGAAACAATGTGATAGAGCGAGCACTTCTTGATCTAGAAGCAAGTGTGAATCTTAATCCTTACTCGGTGTATGAGAATCTAGGTTTGGGAGATCTAAAACCTACATCGGTTGTTCTATAGCTTGTTGACCGTTCTGTCAGGCAACCGCGAGGTATTATTGAAGATGTACTCATAAAAGTGGACAAGTTCTATTTTGTGGTCGATTTCTTAGTTCTTGATACAGAATCAGTCCACGAATCCAAAAAGTATATTCTAGTTATTCTTGGGTGTCCGTTCCTTGCCATAGTGAATACTTGTATGCAAGCTCTTACGACTAAATGAATACGTATTGTTGATGCAAATATCTGCACAATTCGGAGCCGAGGGCCATTCTTGCAAGACAAGAGAAGTGATGACCGGCGTAGTGCCGGTTGGGTGTGCTACGACGGTCAAGTTAGTACTGGAAAGATTGAATATCCGAGAAAGGATTAAATTTGGGATTTATGGCGTACTATTTTTTAGTTGACGAATGACTTCTTTTATAGAAGAATTAATGGTGGTAATCTTCTATAATGAAACTGATTTATTTTCCTTATCCATTATGAATTGTAAGAGTCATTAGAGAGGGTAGTTGTTGTTACTTCTATCTCCTTTAGTTTATCCATATCCTTTGAGTCTCTACGTCACTTGGAACTCTTAACCTGGTCAAATATTCTATATCAGTTGCCCCCCGTTCTCGAGTTTGCTTGTCAAACTTAGGGAACGTTTCTCTGTTTTCACCTGCTTAGGTTAGTAAGCAAGAGTATAGGAGCAACAAAGCAAACACATATATATTTTCCTTCTCTCTTTGAGAGTCTTTCATCGAGCTCTGTTAGATGTGATTTTCACTTCTTTAATAAGGAAAATGGTAGTCTCACCATTCTAATAAGGGAGGTAGTTGTCTCATTCCTTTAGTAAGGGAAAGAAGCTTTAATTGTCCCACCTTTGTCTGTGGGGGTGTAGTTGTCCCCTTATCCCTTTAATAAGGAAATAAGGTGGTCCCTTTAATAAAGGGCTTTTTAATATCGGGCACGTTGATTTCAATTCCTTTTAGTACGGAGAATGATGATTACAAGCTTCACTTGGGCCCTTATAATATGGGGCACTTTGATTCAACCCATTTAAATACAAGGAATGACAATTACGTGTTTCATTCAGCTTAGGCCCTAATAGTATGAAGCACTTTAATTTTAACCCTTTTTAATACTGGGGATGACAATTTTGAGCTTCATTCAGCTCGGCCCTTAAAGTACTGGGGATGACAATTTTGAGCTTCATTCAGCTCGGCCCTTAAAGTACAGGACACTTTGATTTCAACCCTGTACGGGACACTTTGATTTCAACCCTGTACGGGACACTTTAATTTCAACCCCTTTTAATATGGGGGTTGACAATTACGAGCTTCATTTAGCTTGGGCCCTTATAATATAGGGTACTTTAATTTCAACTCCTTTTAATATGGGGGATGACATTTACGAGCTTCATTCAGCTCAGGCCCTTATAATACAGGGTGCTTTGATATAGATCATTTTTAGTACGGGGATGATAATTACGAGCTTCATTCAGCTCGGACCCTTATAGTATAGGGTGCTTTGATATAGATCCCTTTTAATACGGGGATGGCAATTACGAGCTTCATTAAGCTCGGGCCCTTATTGTACTGGCGCTTTGATATAGATCTTTTTTAGTACGGGGATGATAATTACGAGCTTTATTCAGCTCGGGCCCTTATAGTACTGAGCGCTTTGATATAGATCCCTTTTAGTACAGGGATCACAATTACGAGCTTCATTTAACTCCCTTATAGTAAGGGAATCATAGAAGTATGGCTTGATTCCAAGAGCACCTTCTATGATAGAGGTTGATAGAATTCGAAAGGCTTGAAGTGGTGTGTGTAATTATCCACACTCAGTCTTATCACATAATCCCCTATTCTTTGCTTTTTTGAACAAAAGATTTGTCAGAGATGGTGATAACTAACACCCTAGATTTTGTGTTATTTTCTAACTTAGAAAGCTCTTTATTAAAAAGTATTTTCTGATCAGGATTAGATAGATAAAAAAATGGTGGAATGACCAGATGATCATCTAAATCCAAGCCACCATTTTTAGGGGCCTTGGATAAGAGGGTTAACTTCCCAAATTCACCACCATGAATGTTTTCTTTATTGGCATCTATAACACTTTGCCATTTGAAGGATTGCACAATAAGGACAATGTAATTTATTCGTCCATTTGCACCAACAAAGGTCATCAAAGTCTCACCAATTGGCTGATGTAATAACAGCAGCTGCAAGAAAGAGGACTTGAGGATCGGCTTCCAATGTCTGCCACTAAAGCAGCTTCCTTCCATGCCTCTATGTCGATAATCACTTGGACTTTCTTCTCATTAATCAGGTTTTCAGCATCATATGCAAACTGGATGGGGTCACTTCCAGAATTTTGGAAATGAAAAGAGAACTTTGAATTCTTGTTGTTCTGCAGAGCTATTTTCATGTCTATTTTTTGTTCTTCACCGGTCCGAGAATCAGCATCAATAATGGAACCAATATGTAGAGTTACTTTGTGAGCTCTAATAATGAACCCATGAGAGAGAGAGAGAAAGAAGGAGATGAACACACAGAATAACCAAAAAGTGGGTTTAAAAGTAGTAATATTAAAGTAGGTGCTGAAGAATTGAACCAACAAAATTTCAGGCAATACCTCTTTTGATCACTTCATAACTTTTTTATGTATACACCCTAGCAAAAATTACAACAATGCTTGGGAAGCAAGATCCCCTAGCAGTACTTGGGCATTTATTTCACATATATTACCTCTAGAACCAATCAAAGCAATGTGCACATATAAATAAATTCGTATATAACCTTTTCTTGTCATGAACAAGAGAGTCAAACAAAAAAATTTTAATTCCAACAAAATTTCTCCCTTTAAATCTAGACAGGAAATTTGCTAAACTAAAGGGCAAAACACAAAGTTTTAAGAAAAAACAATGGTTGCAGCAAGTAAGTGACGACTGGTAACCATACATGTGAATCTCATTCAAATCACTATTGGTGTTGTTCCTTTGAGCTCTTGCTCGGGACCCTTTCTTATTTTTTTTAAATTTTTTTTTATTTTACCGAACCACTGTTTGAACTTTTGATCATTGCTTATAAGCGTATAATTTATAAAGGTGATGCTTTTTAGTTTGTTCACATATGCAATAACAGTATAGAGAAAATGCTTTGCATAAAAAAAAAAAAAAAAGAAAAAAAAGAAAAAAAAAAATCTAAAAGGCCAATCTTAGACGTTCTTGAAGATAGCTAATCAAATTAGCTATAAGTAGGTATATAAAAATAAGTAAATTTAGGCTATAAATCATCATGTGGCTGGTGTAGGTAAAAAATAAGGTTAAAGGAAAAGACTATCTCTCTCTCTCTCTCTCTCTTTATGTATTAATTTAGTCTCATTAACCTTCCACCTATTCTTATAAATATGAATTTCAGTAGACCTATCACAATATTTATTCACAACCAAGCTAGACCCGATGCTATTTACCATAGCCTAGTGCACATTAAGCTCCCCAAGTAGTCTTACCATGCTTCCATTTGAATCTGGGTCCATATATATATATATATTCATAAATTGCTTGTCGAAATAAAGAAGTGATTACAACATGAAAGGTTACAGGCTTATAGCTAATTGGTATATACATACAATAAGAAAGTGATTGCAACTATAAGGCATCACATTTGATTACAACCATCTACAAGTTATTGGTATGCATAAGACCAGGAAGTGATTGCAACTATAAATGGCTATATATGATTTTGACCATGGAAGGCTTAAGGAGAGTTGCAATTCACGTGCTTGCGAAAGAACCCAAAGTTTGAGCAGTTTGTATATGTTAGCCTAAATCAAACTAGTTTAGCAAGATGAATTTGTTTTCAAATTCTTAACCTTGACAATACGTGGTTAATCATACTTAAATTACACCAATGAATCAGGCAATCAGAATATGCAAATATAAATATAATGCGGTGAAATGTTAATTTTACTTATTGCATATGTTGCCCCTGACATTGAAATCATATTAAATTCAAATCATGATTTATTAAGGAGATTAGAATACATTTCCCACAGACGGCGCCAACTGTTGATGTAAAAATCCACACGATCCAGAGCCGAAGGCCATTCCTGTAAGACAAGAGAAGTGATGACAGGTGTGGTGCCGACGAGGTGCATTCCGATGGTCAAGTTAGTACTGGAACAATTGAATATCCGAGAAAGGATTAAATTTTGGATTTATGGCGTACCTTTTTTTGGTTGACAGGTGACTTCTTTTATAGAAGAATTAATGGTGGTAATCTTCTATAATGAAACTGATTTATTTTCCTTATCCATTACAAATTGTAAGAGTCATGGGAGAGGGTAGTAGTTGTTACTTCTATGTCCTTTAGTTTATCCATATCCTTTGAGTCCCTATGTCACTTGGAACTCTAAACCCAGTCAAATATTCTGTATCACATATAAAAATATGTATTACAACAGTGCTCAAGTTATTACACAAGATAAGAATTAATAATTAGCTCAAAGTATCAATACAAACACCCTGCCTTTATTTTGCTGAAACTAGGGTTTGAGGGGTAAAATAGGAATTTTGTGTCCCACAAACTTAGAGATGAACTCTATAGCCTTGTATATTCATTACAAACATACTCAGATGATAATCAAGATGAATACAACATGACTACACAGTTACAACTCAGATATAGGTTCAGGTCTACAAAACCTTCAAGAATTAGGATTTCACATGGTCAAAATCTGTATTGACCTTATTTCTGTGCAAACCTCAACTTCAACAGCCTTGATTCAACTATGGACACTTGCTTAGATGATAATAATGCAACTCATAGCAAGATATAGTGATATTCAGTTCAGATCAACAAACAAAACCAGTAAAAGACTAAAACACATGTATGAGACATCAAAATCAAATTCAGCCAAAAGATGGTCACAAACATACTTTCTGTAGATGTAAAATGATAAGTTACACTTGCCTTAACCTTATCTTAGCACCGCAGCAAGCTCAAACCAAACTCAAGCCTCCAAACCAGTTTCTGCACCAGCAAAAATCATAACAACAGGCCCCCATCTGATCTTCTACTCTTGTGGATTCTCTAAGTATATTTCTGAGTTCAACTCAAGCTTTGATCATTACAAATAATCTCAGAAATGTGTGTTCATATTCAGCTCACTTGTCTCACTTAGTGTAGCTTGCCTTAAGGTTTTCTTAAAGGCTTAAACCCTAGAAAAATGTTATAATAGCATATATATAGTACTCCTTGAATACAAATCCTATCTCAAAGAGGAAATATATATGTCACCATTATCGAATCACTGGTCATGAAATAATATGTAATTCCTTCTGTGAATATACAATAATAGCCTTGCCACCTTTACATAATTTATCTTCTAGCATGCAAGCTAGTTGACAGCTTGTGTATGTATATGTATATGAATATGTAATAAGCTTAATCACTAAAAAATGAATAACAACCTTCGTATTCTTATACTAGGACCACATGACACGTGTTACAAGAATGCTCAGCAATTTTCTTTGACCAAAATGCCTTTGTAGTGACACTTGTCAATTTACACTGTCTCTGCAGTTGTGATTGTGAACACTGGATTAACCTGAGAATCGAAGAAATTCAATACAATGTATTATCATACACAAGTGTATTATGATATAATACATGTGTGAAAAGACCTAATTTTCCCTGAAATGTTGTGCAGCTAAAAATCAACTTATGTGTTAGGGCTTGTAATCCTAAATGGCCTGCAGAGTGAGTCTTCAAGACAATGTATCTTCAGTAGATCATTTGAATAGTATTATTAATAATGTGGCAAGACCAAGTTACCCCTGAAGATTAATAATATGCACTGTTCATGCCAGAATCACTTAGAACTCAATGTGGAGAACCTGTGACATACTTTTTGACATTTAAAAAGGCAAACCCTAATTCAAAGGTGGGACCAACATTATTTTATTTCATCTTGTATTCTGTGCTTGATTATTATTAATTGTTTTGATATCCCCTGATCTTTGGGTGAGGATCTGATCAACCCGTATTCAAAAATTGAGTGGTATTGATAAGAGCTGACTATTGCATATTCAAGCCCTTAAACATGCATAATTAATGCCTTAGTGATACTTTTATCTTAGTTCTTATGTTTATTTTTATTTATTTGCTTTTTGTAGGTTTTTATTCAAAGAGACGGTCAATTCCATATATTTAGAGCTTATTGCGATGTTCCCGATGCTTAAGGAGATGTTCGGGGCTTTCTGGGTCAATTTGGGACTCAAACGAGAAGATTTGATGAAATTCAGCTCCCAGAACTTGAGCTCAAATCATAAAATTCAAAAAAAAATATAAATGTTGAAGAAAAAGACGCTTCGGGAAATTATACTCCCAGAGCTCGAGCACAAAACTTTAAGCTCGAGCACAACCCTTCAGAGCTCGAGCACTAATGAAAATTCTGGACCTACTTCAGTCTTTTGGGCATTAATTTTCTTTCGAAACTTCAAATTGAGCAAATTCAGCAGCTATGGACAGAAGAATCGAAGTTCGACATTTTTTTTCTCTAATAGAAATTTTGATATTCGTACTCCAAATATGGAAAAATAGCGTTACAACTTTAGAACAATTTACTAAAAGAAAACTAAGTGTTGAGACTGTGCTCGAGCACTATCAACTATACTCGATCACTGTCATCCTGGAGCTTAAAAATATATGTGGGAAACACTCCGTTTTGGTTCCAGACGGGCCCAAATGACTCCAGAAGTTGTAAAGCCCGTTAAAGGGGATTAGGACTTGTTCTCCACTATAAAAGATGATGAGAGGACATATTGAAGATCTCTCTCTCTTCTTCCTCTTGGTTCTTCTACGTTATGGCAGCTTTTAGGGTTTTGAAGATTAAAGATTCTACTTGGAGATCCATGGAGATGGCTTCTACACCAACAATAATGATATTCTTCCTCTCTATGAGTAGCTAAAGCATTCCTTAGGGAATTGATGTAACCTTAGTCTGAGTAGCATGGTTTGATTGTTCTTAACTTTGAAGATTTTTATATGTATATTGAATGCATGGTTTTGAGCATTATACTTAGTTGTACTAAGCAATTGGATTTTAATGATTATAATCAATTTTAATGAAATTAATCTCTTATCTTAGATTTAATCTTGTTATAATTGAATTCAACCCTTCTATTGTGAGAGGTTGGCCGCTAAGTGGTTATCATGCAATGGTGCTTAAACGAATATATGAATGAATGTTTTGATAATTTATGCCTAGAGAAGACGAGTTGTACTGCATAGTAGATTAAAGTAGTTGTACTGCATGATTGAATGTTTTCATAGTCTATGCCTAGGGAAGACGAGTTATACTGCAAAATTAGTTAGAAGTAGGTTGGTAGATAATTCGTATCAACCGAAGATAAGTTATAGTTAATTGAAATTCATGGAATATGATACATAATTACTGAAATCCCAAGGTTGAACAGTTGACCACAGTATGAGGTTCATGGTGAAGTCAATCCCTAAGTATTTATTCTCTTGATCTCAATCCTTCTATTCCGTTTATTTTCTTTTTATGTTATTAAATTATAGCACAACACAACAAATCAAATCCTCTTTCTAAATTAAAATAGCATTAATGGAAGACTCGATAAATCACCACAGTCCTAAGGTTCGACACCCTCAACATAGCCCTATCCTACAAGGATTCGTTCTATTTCTAATGGTATTTTATTATTGATAAATAAAAATACACATCATCTGGTAATTATGAGTATGTGTGGATAGGTTAATTTCCACACAGACAATGGGAAAATGGAAATTTGGAATAAATAAGTAAAGTTTTTATTTCATGGATTCGTGAATTCCGAGGACGAATTCTTTTTGTTTGGGGGGAAGAATGTAATACCTGTTAGACCAAGAGAGGGTGAATTGGTCTAATTAAACTTTTTCAACTTAATCAACAAAACCAATAAAACACAATTTAACCATATAACACAAGATATACAAGGAAACCATTTCAATAGGGGAAAACCTTGATTCTTGGCCTCAGCCAATAAATCTCACTAGTTGTTTTCAGTATTCACAACTTTCATTCAACATTTAAGACATGCTCCAATTAACACTTCACAGTTTAAAGCAAGTAAATACCAAATCACAGTTCAAACTAAGCTTCATAAGAAGGTTTCAACTGCATCACTATTATGAGGGCAAACCTGGTATTTTACCATTATAAAATTTTGGATTTTGACTCTCTCAAACATATATTGATTGTATAAACAAACTCAAATGTATAACTCCTCAGTTACAACAATAAATAACAATTTCAATATCCAAAGCAGACTTGAAAACAAGTTTAAACACAAGCTGATGAGGTTCACAATATCAAATACTAACAAGACCCTTCCTCTGGCTAAATCTCAACTTGGACAGTCTCAAATCAACAATCTAGACATGCTCAGATGATGGACAGTTGGTATATAGCATGATTTCAACAATATAAGTTCAGTTTTAAAGCTTAAACCAGAAAATAAAGCTTAATTAGGGTTTTGAGGTATGAAAGATTATACCAGCTGTAGTATGAAGTCCAAAGCACCTTTAGCAATTGTAGTTCACAAAATATGTTTATTCAAGCCTTGTCCCAACTCCTAAAGCAACCACATTAACTTTGACCCTTTTTAACCTCTCTTTAAACCAGAAAAACTGCAACTACCATCTCTCCTTGTCATCTTTAGCTTGTATACATTGATTAGTGTTGTTTTCAGGTTAATTTCAGTACACCAAACTAATTAACACTCTCTGTAAATGATCCTCAAAATTTCTCTCGAGAGTTCATTCTTTTTCAGCTCACTTTACAGCCCCTTTGGATATTACATAGAGGTGGCACACTTACAATAAGGCTATAACAGCCTCTTTATAGCCTTAATTAAAACCCTAGTGTGTATAAGAATCATTCAACATTAGCCAACGAATTCACTACACATTCTTCTCTCTGTAGGACCACAATGCCACGTGGCAGTGATGAATTCTCAACACATTCACTGTAACGGCCTTGGTTTTTCAAGCCAGTGCGTTCTGTGATGAGCCGTAGTTTGACCTGATAACGGATTCGAAATGCTGAAGAAAAAATAGAAAACAAGACTCTAAGAAGTCAAAGTGACCTTCCATGAGGTCGTGGAACTCAATGAGAATTGATGCGGAAGCGAAAGACCAAAAATACGACAAATAAGCCCCCAGGGGCAAAATAGTCATTTCTAAAAACTGTGGACTCGGGTGCCACCAAGCACACTGCTGGAAGGACAATAAACTAATCAAGATGGACTCAAGAATCGTATGATTCGGAGTTCGGACAAAGGAGAAGGGGCATGACGAAGAAAAATGAACACTTAAAGCAAAAAGGGTAAACTGGTAATTATCTAGGGAGATCCGGGTGCAACAGAGCACATCGTTGGAAAGACAGTGAAAAATTAGTCAAGTTCAAAAAAAGTACACTCAATTTGGAGTCCGGACGAGGGAGAAGCGAGTGTTTGAAGTTGTGACGTCGCGGCGGCTCGACGAAGGCCATGGTGCGCCCGGTGCCCATGCGCGAGCCCACCGGCGCCCATGCCCGCGCCCAATGGCGTGCACATGCTAACAATAAGAAGAAAAAAAAATGTGAGTTCCAGAACTGAGGCTTTAAACGAAGGTCAAGACGAGTTTTTCTGAAAAAACACGAAGAAGAAACCCCCCCTAAAATCAAGTTTTCTATCCGACCGCACCGAAGGAAACGAAAAAAAATCACTGTAAAATCCCCAAAATGCCCCTCAATCAGAACTGGACAAGAGGGCTAAAGGCTGCTATAGAATCTATCCGTAACTGAGAGCAGAAACGGGCTAGTAGATGAATTTTTCTGGAAAAACACAAAGAAGAAACCCCTCTCAAAATTGAGTTTTCTACATGACTCATGAGAGAATTAAAAAAAAAAAACTCACTATAAAATGCCAAAAATACCCCTCCATGAAATTTGGTCATGAAGGCCAAAAAGCTGCCACAATTGAAAACTGGAAGCTGAAACTTCATGAGTGATTTCCGATACCAAGATGACATTTTCTGGAAAAACACAAAGAAGAAACCCCCCTAAAATCACATTTTCTAAGCGATCATATCAAAACAAAAAAATAAAACTGATGTAAAAAGTCTAGAAAGCCCCTAGATCAGATTATGCAATAAAGTTTCAAAATGAGTCCATAGGAGGCTCATTTCATCAAAGAAGAAGGTTTGCCCAGAAACGACCATGCATGCAAACATAACTTATCTATTAGGACGTATTACAATGGTCCATGGCTTAAAAATACCACCGATGCAAAATCCGACCCCCCAACGGGCAAAAGGCAAAAATGATCAAGAAAAGGGAAATTTGAAAACCAAAATTAACAAATGATTTCAAATTACCGTTTGGCCCTTGGCCACACTTCAAACATGATTTATAAGACCCTATGAAAGAATAAAAATGAAATTTTCACACCCGATGCAAAAGTTATGAAGCAATGACGTAGCATTTTTCAATATTTTCATAATATTTCATGAAGTTAAAGTTGCATAGAATACAAGATACATGTCATTGGCCTCCGGCCTCATCTCATACATATCAAAAACATTGCATAGAGTGTACTTATGTACACAATACATAATTGGAATCAAATCTACACATTTTGACAAATAAGGCTACAAGTGGCATTTCAAGCCAACATTTTCATGAAAATGATACTTCAAGTCTACGAAACTTCCATGGCATAGTGTGCATCCCAAATTAAGGTCCCTGTGACGACCTTGGTTTTTAGGCCAGCGTGTCCTGTGATGAACCGAAGATTTGACCCGATAACGAATCTGATATGCAGAAACGAAAACATAAAATAGGACTCTAAGAAGTCAAAGTGACCTTCCATGAGGTCATGGAACTCAATGAGAACTGATGCGGAAGCAAAAGGTCAAAATATGACAAATAAGCCCCTAGGGGCAAAATAGTTATTTTTGAAAAATGTGGATTCGGGTCCCACCGAGAACACCGCTGGAGGGACAACGAAAAACTAATCAAGATGGACTCAAGAATCGCATGATTCGGAGTCCAGAATGAAAATGGAATTCTCACACCCGATGCAACCATGGTAAAGTAATGACTTGCGATTTTTCAAGGTTTTCATAATATTTCATGAAGTTAAAAAGTTGTATAGAATACAATACACATGTCATTGGCCTCCGGCCTCATCTCATACATGTCAAATACATTAAAAGGAGTGCACTTATATACACATTACATACATGGAATCAAATATACATATTTTGACATATAAGTTTACAAAATGACATTTCATACTAACATTTGCATGAAATGGAAACTTGAAAGCTACACGACATCCAAGGGATGCTAGGCATCACGAACCAAGTCTTCGTACCTGAAATATGCCCTAGTATCGTAGGGGTGAGTAACATAAAGCTACTCGTAGGAGATGAGCATGCATCGACCTAGCATTTTACAAATTTATCACCTTAAGGTGAAACATGTTAAAGGGGCTCATGCCACCTAACGTCTATGTCCAAGTGAGACTCGGGGAGCATCCTAAGCTACCTTAGAGTCTAAGCAACAAGAATCATGATATACATACGTGTATGAAACGAATCATGGTTGGGATAATCCAAAGAACACGACAAGAAGAATGCTTGAGCATAGATTAATATGAATTGCATTTTCAATACAATTGAACTAGGTCTAGAGTAATCCATACAACATGACAAAAGCATATTTGAATACAAGTTAACAAGAATCACATTATCCATGCAATTCAACAACAAAAGAGCATGTTCTACAATGGAACAAGGTTTAAGTTCTCAAAGCCATCAACTTAGAGTCTAAAGCACAAAATAACAGTAGTGGTTCATGCCACCTAATGTCTATGTTATAAATGAATCAATAGGATCAATCCTAAGCTTTATTAGAACGTCAAAACACGATTTTCAATATCGATGCAATTTAACCAACATTAGAACTTCCAATACAACGCATAAAGCACAATTTCGCAAAGTTAACATCCTGTAACTTAAGATGGAACGACAAATAAGAAACAACATGTTACAACATCATCTAGTTATCAACTTGAAAATGAAATGCAAAATCAAACAAAGTGGATACTCGGACGTCACGCCGGATCAGACCGACAACATAGTTACTTTAGGGTTACTAGCCCATGGGTAACCTCCCTATGTGCGCACTAGACTATATATAGAGGGACTATCCCCCGTAGTAGAACCACGTCCTAGCCATAGTCAAACAACGACATCCCCAAGTTTTCAAAATCAACAAGTTATGCAACAACGCATATATCAACAGGAATATGCAAGATAATCAACTATCTACTAAGCACAACCAAATTTGGAAACCTATACAATACATGGTCTAAATCCACAACTAATATGATATGATGAATGTCGAATCTTCAGTGTGCGATTCGTTACACGTTATGCATGAAAGATGTTAAACACGAAGTGTGCAAATCATTACACAAGGCAACAATATATTCAATAAGGAAAACATATTCTCATGAATACAAACATAGCAATTATGTTATCCAATATTCAAAACATAACCAAATGAATATACAACAAGTCCAAGTCCATGATTTGAATATAGAAACCACTTCTAAAACACAACTAGATCATGGAGCAAATTGATAGAATTTAAATAGATAAACACAATTAAATTCTCTAGATTCTGATTCAATTCCAAATAACCTCAACATGTTAAAGGACATGTCATGGTCATCACCTATATCCATTCTAAAACTCAATTAGGTTGTTGGAACAATAAAGTAGAACTTTAATTAAATCATGCTAATTTAATTACCAAGGTTCTAAAGCAACTTCAAATGGTCCACAATTAATATATACTAGTAAACAAGTCATGGCCAATACAAATATTAAGTTAAAATCTTAATTAAGCTAATGGGACCACAAAATAGATTTTAATTAATTCTTTTAATTAAAATCTCTAGATTTTCAAACTTAACCAAATGCTCTCAGTTTAACATATCTTAGAGAACATGCCAATGACTAATGTAATATCACATTACAAACTTATTTCATTCAATTTAAGACCATGTGAATTAAACTTTCACTAAAGTTAAATATAAAACAAAAGTTGCAATTCTCATGCAATAAATCCCAATTTAATACATGTGAATAATCATACCAAAACTTAATTTTCTAGCATGCCACAATACAATTCCAAGTTGTATATCACCATGAGGATTAAATCTTAAACATGGAATTTAATTAAATAAAAGGTTTCAAAACCTAACCGAATATTCTAAATCAAATATATGTGAAGCTATATGGCATGTAAATCAAGAATATCAAGTCAGAATTTAAATAGAGTGAATAGTGCACTCGGGGCAAATTAATTAATCAAATTAATTAATAATTACTAACTTTCAAAACACCTCCAATCACTTTCAAATTCAACTATGTTGGAGAGTATGCTAAGGCCTGATTTAATATGCTAACACATATTGATTTTAAGCTAGTTAAGGCCATGTGAATTAATCTTTCACCTAAGATAAATATTAAATAAAATCTTTAATACTTATTCAAATGTTCCAATTTTAATACACGACAATGAGCATATCAAGGGGCAATATAAAATCAGCTACATGTTTAAACCAAGTCATGAGCAACCGGGAAAATTAGATCCCGTACAAAAAAAATAAATAATAAAATCTCTAGATTTTATATTTAATCATGCAAACAAGTATTATAAGCATCACAAGCATGCTATATAACAAGAATTTAAACCTAGAACATCTCCTACCTCAATTTGAGATGAAAATCTCAAATGTCATCAAAATGGAACGGCTCCGAATCCGATGAAACTACTAGGTTTTGTCGGGGACAACGCCGTGAACATAACTCCCATGAAAGCCCCATCAAAATCATAACTTGACCTCAAAACCAAACTCAAGAAATGGTCAACACTGAATTCTAATAAGGGGGAAAGGTAGAGCACGGCGAGGGGAACAACAAACGTTAAGGCCGAAGACTTTCCATCAAGGAAAAGTGAACCAAAAGAGGAGAGAGAAGATGGCAGCACCCCTTGGGCTGCCATGGGAGCTCCAGGTCGTGCATGAAGAGGGGAGAAGATGAAAAATGAAATATCTCACCCCCCTTTTAGAGAAATCTCAAAAAGTGCCCCGAACGGGCCCCGTCGGGTCCGAAAAAGTAAAATTTGAGCAGATGCGCTCAAATGGCAAAACTTTGTGAACAAAAAAGATTCAAAATGATAAAATATGAACAACGGAAGAAACAACATCAAAAACCAAGTCCCAAACAGAAAGTTATGCCCAAAACAAGTTTGGCGCAAACCGGGGCCAGAAACCCTGAAACTGGAAAACATCGACCAGGAGAAAATTCCAAGAGTACACAACTCGACGAAATGTGAAAATGAATCCCGTACGAGGATCCAGGCTTAAACAAGACATTTTGCAATAACTTTCATTAATTGCACAATGACCCCTCCAAAAAGTGAAAACTGCACTTATGGCTCAGAATAAAAATATCTTCCAAAAATATTTTCTTAAAAACCCCTGAAATAAAATATCTTCAAAAGATATTTATGAAAAACACCCCAAGAAAAGAAAATAATTTCAAAGAACTTTGCATCCATGCCCCTATGGACACCGGGAGCAACTAGAGTACTTTCTTGCAAAAGTAAAGATACGTATTTCGTGGAAACCACTCAAGATGGAGATGCATGAAGTCAAAAACCAACTCCGAACACAAGAAGTGTGGTTACGCCAACAAAGTGTCAAACAGGGAAAAGATAAAATAGGGAAAAGGACGAAATAGGGAAAATGACGAAAAGTGAATAGTGTCGAAAAACGAAAAATGTGAAAATGACTCGGTCCTCAAAGGAAGTTGTCGATCCACGGAAAAGAGTCTCAGGAACCAATTCCGAGCACTCGAGATGACACTAAGCGACACGAAACAGAGCTCAAAAAAGAAAATTAAACGAAAAAATTTCATTCGTAAAATTTTAGGAAAAAGGAAAGGAAGGCAAATGACTGGGTCGTTACAGTCCCTGTACCTGAAAAATGTCCCCACTACGTGGGTGAATAACATAAAGCTACTCGTAGGAGATGAGCATGCATCGACCTAGCATTTTACAATTATATCACCTTAAGGTGAAACATGTTAAAGGGGCTCATGCCACCTAATGTCTATGTCAAAGTGAGACTCAGGGATCATCCTAAGCTACTCATGCAATTGAAATGAACTACGGCATACAAGTATACATGCTCAAGTACACTAAACCATATTAAAACATGATACATGACATTCAAGTACACATGCTCACAAGTATATTAAATCATGTTAAACGGGATAAGCAATCTCTAGCATACATACACAAGTATAAGATATATGTATGGAGTACTCATAAATCAAGTATACAAACACAAGTATACTAAGCTAAGCACATACACACAAGACAAGTATACATGGCACAAGTATACAAAAATGAAATCTGCATACACAAGACAAGCATACTAAGCGTAAATACACTAGATAGAGTTTAGATACACCAACAAGGATACAAGTTCAAGTATACAGTTTCAAGTATACTAAATAGATCAAAATACATAGGCAAGCACCAATTCTCAAGTTACAAGTAATCCACGATTAACAACTTGAAATTGAATGCCAAATCAAAGTAGAAAAACTAGGACATGTGGTCACTAGACCAAGCAAGTGTTTCCAGGTAATTACGACCCACAAAGCACTACCTAGTGCGCACATGCATAAGTTATTCTGAGCAATTACGAACCACAAGGTACTACCTAGTGTGCACTTATGACTTAGAAGACTCTTGTCTCCGTACTAGAGCCAAACCCTAGCCATCACGTAAAATATGTCCTTACAAGCTTTCCAAAATCAATAAGTCCAAAACTTATACAAAAATCAATAAGTTAGACCAAACTTATACCAAATCCACTGATGCATAAAACCATCTTCTATGCACAAATAAGGTTGAATCTACACAAACCATGTCCTAGAATTCAAGTCTAGATAGCATATGACATGTCAAGCCTCCAATATGCAATTTATAAACCAAAACAAGAATATTTTATAACAATTGAACCACATTACCACACTAAGCCACAAGTACTAAATAAGTCCCAATTTAGTAACTAGCTTCTAAGGTAAATAATTGTAATATTCTAACAAGCTATACACCTACATAAGATGTATCTAAACAAGCTATGCAAGTCAATGATATTCTATATCATGCTAAGTCCAATTACCATTTCAAGATGTCTCAAGTACTAATTCTACATCAAATTAGTAACATACTCATAAGGTGATTAAACAGACTACATTTTAAGGGATTATCAACCTATTACCTCCAAAATCAATTTAAGTGACCAACACACTTAAAATAAAATTAATTAAGCTCATTAATTAATTTTTTCTCTAGATTTTCAAACATATCCAAATGTCCTCAATTTAATATATGTTAAAGAACTCACCAAGGCCTACGTTAATATCACATTACAAGTTAGTTTCATGCTTTATACAACTATGTTAATTAATATTTCACAAAAGATAAATATTAAATAAATTTTGCAATTCTTATACAAATGCTCCAAATTTAATATATGTTACACAACTCACCAAGGCCTAATTTACTAGTATGCCACAATTTAATTCTAAACTATATACCATGATTAGAATTAAATCCTAGATAAAGAAAATAAATAAATTAAATTCTAAAAACTTGAACAAAGCATGCTCATAAGTTGTATATGCTTGTAAAACAATCAATACAACAATAATATAAACCTAAGACATCCCCTACCTCAATTTGAGATGAAAATCTCAAAAGCCCACCGAAAAAAAAGTGCTCTGAATCCGACGATACTAAAGGGTTTTGTCGGGGACAACACGATCTACATGAACCCACAAGAAGCCCCATCAAAATCACAACTTCACTTCAAACCCGAACTCAAAATTTGGCCAAAAAGGGGTTCTAATAAGGGGGAAAGATGCGCGTGGTCAAGACAAACACAAAACGCGAAGGCACTTCAACTTTTTAACAAATGGAAGAAGGTTCAAATGAAAGAAGAAGGGTGGCAGCCCCCTTGGGCTGCCATAGCAGGTTCTGGTTGTGCATGGAGAGGGGAGAAGATGAATTTTTAATTTTAAGTCCCCCTATTTATAGAAAATCTCAAAAAGTGCCCCGAACGGGCCTCGCAGGGTCCGAAAAAGTGAAATTTGAGTAGACGCACTCAAATGGCAAAACTCCGTGAACAAAAAAGATTCAAAATGAGTAAATATGAACAATGGAAGAAATGAAGTTAAAAACTGAGTCCCGAGCAGAGAGTTATGCCCCGAACAAGTTCGGTGGCAATTGGGGCCAAACCCTGAAACTGGAGAAAAATGACAAGAAGGAAATTCTATGAGTACATGACTCGATGAAATGTGAAAATGAATCCTGTACGAGGATCCAGGCTCCAGACGAGGTATTTTGCAATAACTTTTGTTAATTGCACAATGGCCCCTTTAAAAAGTGAAAACTGCACAACTGCTCCAGAATGAAAATATCTTCCAACAATATTTTCTTCAAAAACCCCTGAAACAAAATATCTTCAAAATATATTTACAAAAAACACCCAAAGAAAAGAAAAAGATTCTGAAAAATTGTGCATCCATGCCCCTATGGACACCGGGAGCAACCAGAGTACTTTACTGCAAAAGTAAGGATACGTATTTCGTGGAAACCACTTAGAATGAAGATACGTGAAGTAAAAAACCAACTCCGAACATAAGGAGTGAGGTTATGCCAACCAAGTGACAAACAGGGAAAAGACAATATAGGGAAAATAACAAAACAGGGAAAAGGACGAAAAGTGAATAGTGTCAAAAAATGAAAAATGTGGAAATGACTCGGTCCTCAAAGGAAGTTGTCAATCCAAAGGAAAGAGTCTCAGAAACCATTTCCGAGCACTCGAGACGACACTAAGCGATGAGAAACTTAAACTTAGAAAAGAAATTTCAACAAAAAAAAAATTCATCCGTGAAATTCTGAGGAAAAAGAAAAAGAAGGAAATGACCGGGTCATTACATTCACAGCACACTTTGTACACAAACCTTCCAAAAATACCCTTTGTTGAATGGTAATAAATTGATGACTTTCAGTATGAATACAAGAGCTATTTTTGCAATGCATCTTCACCACATATTTCCAAGTTGTCTCAATAATAAAGAATGACCAAGATACCCTCGAGATAGTGAACAATTACTAAATTACCCTTTAGCTAATATAAGTCACACACACTAAATTACAACCACAGTTAAGTCCTTAGAACTGTACATCATAGCTCTAATACTCAATGCACTATCTTTGGCAAATATAGACTGACTATATACAAGTGTAGAATGACATAAATGCCCATTGTGTCCTTGTGGTTACCAAACAGACCTTAGTAGATGGTACATCACACAACTTATTCTTTTGACATTGAAAGAGCAAAACCAATAGAACAAACAATACCCTTGTATTTTAAAGGAATTATTTATTGGGGTTTATTATTTTTTTTTTTTAAAAATGATTTGTTTGAATAATTGGAATTAATTGCATTTATTTTATTTTTTAAATGATTTGTTTTATTGAGTGCTTAGATTAATTATTTTATTTTATTTATATTTTGTGATTATATATGATGATTGTTTATGTGTGTGCTTGATTATTGATTGAATTGTTAGCATGTTGATTTTATTAGTATGACGTGACTTAGTTATAAATTCTTGTTTTGTTTATTTACATCATGTAATTAGTTTTCTTTAATTTAACAGTTTATTTAATTATTTTATTTATTTAAATTAATTAGATTGGGCTTAAGGGAAGTTGGACCAATGGATGTGGTCTTGGGCTTGGAAGAAGCCTCGTTAGGTAATTAATAAAGGCCATGGTTATGTGATTATTTAAATGATCATTTTTATATAATTATATATATATATATATATATATATATATATATATATATATATAAAATTAATTAATAAGTGTTATGAAAGAATATATATATATATTTATTGATATATATAGGTATATATGATTTAATTAACTAATGATTAATTATGGATGGTATTTATATATATATATATATATATAATATATATATGTTTATATATATATATATATATTATTTAAGATAATTATTATTTCTTTTATATGATAGTCATAATAGGAATATGATTACTATATTAATGTGGTTATATATACATATAAGATTACTTTTTTAAAAAGGTTTTCACATTAGAAAAATAAGAGAGGCAAAGAGAGAACAAGAGGATGCCGGATCAGATAAAGAGGATGCCGAAATTGGAAGAGACAATCAAAGCTTGAGACGTCGGTTTCATTTTGAAACCTTCAGGCGAGTTCTTCTCTATCTTTCCTCTTAGAACTCATAAGTATTTCACCTTGAGTATCAGGGCTTTAATTAAATCATGGTTAGATCTGATGAATTAAAAGCATGAAATATTATATTTCTATTCTTTTGGAATTTTGGATTTTAATTAATATATATACAAATATGTGTTGCATATATTTTAAAAATCAATTTATAGGGTGATCTATGACCCAAAAGGGTTAATTATGGTTTCTGGAATTTCTGAAAATTTTATGGTATTTTTCTATATTTTTTTAGGATTTTATTTGATTTATGGATTATATTTGTTTGGAAAATTATATATGTATATTATGTTATATATATATATATATATATATATATATATATATGAGGCTCTGTAATTGGCGCATCAATAAATGGTGAACGATCCGGTGCGGTGTATAACACAAAGGTGGGCATACAAATCTGAGTTATAAATAGGGTGTTAATAAGAAGAACAGATCCGGTGCGACATGGTGTGTGCATAATAGTGTGCACAGATCTTGGCCCTTGAAGAGGGCAGATTGATTTCGGTGCAGCACACCCATAGGGACGCGGAGTAACCGGTCAATGGGGGCACACCGCGCCACCAAGAGGAACAGCCAGTACGCGTTGCCGTGTGTGCGTGCTCATGGAAGCACGTCCCAGCACGTGTGCATGTGTGCCACTTTCCTTAGCGCGTGTGGGGGTAAGTGGGAGCGTGTGCGCTAGTGGAAAATGGTGTGGAAGCACGTGCATGGTGTTTAGAAGCATGTGGAGGTACGTAGGGGCGTGTGGAAAGTTGTTTAGAGTCCCGAAAAGGTCCCGTAATGCCCCAAAATTGGTTTCAAGCATGTTAAGGTTGAAATCAACCACTAGAGGAGATATTCTTAGGGTTTTGAGAGCCCTAGAGTGTTACTACGATATCTAGTAGCATTTATTTACGTAAATATAATTACTTAATAAATTGATATGAAAGGAGGTGTGAGTATATATATATATTTATTTATTTATATATGTGTATATATGGTTTAATTAATTTATGATTCATATGGTTAATTTATGATTCATATGGAATGATGTATATATATATATATATGTATATATGATTTAAATAATCAAAGATTATTGTGGAAGGTATTTTACATATTTATATATTATATAATATGTGTGTATGTATATATATCATTTAAGATTATTAATATTATTATGCTTATTTTGTATATCTTGATTTATAGGTAGTATGGTTGATTAAATCATAATAGGCTGGTTATTAAATTAATAATATGCTTATAATATACATGAGATGTCTATATATGATTTAACTTGTTACATTTAAAGTTGGTACTTGGTTGAATTGTAGGCATGGATAAGTTGCCAAAGGCTTAAATATATAGCCTAATTATTTGTATGAATAAAATACATACATAGGAAGTATGGATGAGTTGCGAATTTAAAAGTATAAATATCTATACTTGAGGAGGCATGGTTGAATTGCCAATGTATAAATAAATAGATTTATATGGTTAATTTACCAAAGCATAATTAAATTGCTATGTGTATTAGACGATTAAAATTTCATCTATGGTTATAGTATATATAGGTTGGATCACGATTAGTTATTTGTATATTAAAATAATCTAGTGTTTAAATGTTAATGTATTATTTTATATATATTAGTAAAAAAATATTGGTGGAGACATGGACGATTTTTCAAACCATAGATATTGATATCTGATTTAAATAATTAAAATCATTATTGGGTTTTGGATTAAATGTAATATTCATTTAATTATAATCCATTATTTAAATGGTTAAATAATTGTTTAGGATGAAATTAAGGTTTACGGGACTTCTTTTTAAAAGGAAATCTGTTTGTGGATTGATTTGGGCATGATATTGATTTTATCATTGTTTAATGGTTTTAAAATTAATGAACCTAGTAATAGATGTGACTGTTGTATTATATATAATTATTTATATATATGTGCATCATCGTATATGTAATGACCCGGTCATTTTTTTCCTTTCCTTTTTTCTCAAATTATTTCGGATAAATTTTTTCCATTGTCTTTCCCTTTTGGTGTCTGGTTTCTCGTCACTTAGTGTCATCTCGAGTGCTTGGAAATGGTTTCTGAGACTCTTTCCCCTGGATTGACAACTTCCTTTGAGGATCGAGTCATTTCCACATTTTTCGTTTTTCGACACTATTCACTTTTCGCCATTTTCCCTATTTTGTCTTTTCCCCGTTTGTCACTTTGTTAGCATAACCTCACTTTTGTGTTCAGAGTTGGTTTTTGACTTCACGTATCTTCATTTTAAGTGGTTTCCACAAAATACGTATTTTTACTTTTGCAATAAAGTACTCTGGTTGCTCCCGGTGTCCATCGGGGCATAGATGCATAGTTCTTTAGAATCTTTTTCTTTTCTTGGAGTGTTTTTCATAAATATCTTTTGAAAATATTTTATTTCAGGGGTTTTTAAGAAAATATTTTTATAAGATATTTTCATTCTGGGTCATTAGTGCAGTTAACCCTTTTTGGATGGGCCATTGTGCAATTAACGAAAGTTATTACAAAATACCTCATTTTGAGCCTGAATCCTTGTACGGGATTCATTTTCACATTTCGTCGAGTCAGGTGCTCTTAGAATTTCCTTCTGGTCATTTTTCTCCAGTTTTAGGGTTTTTGGCCCTGATTACCACTGAACTTGTTCGGGGCATATCTCTCGGCTCGGAACTCAATTTTTGATGTTGTTTCTTCCGCTATTCATATTTTCTCATTTTGGTTCTTTTTTGTTCACGTAGTTTTGCTGTTTGAGCGCGTCTGCTCAAATTTCACTTTTCCGGACCCGGCGGGGCCCGTTCGGGGCACTTTTAGGGTTTTCCTATAAAAGGGGGGTGAGACATTTCAATTTTTATCTTCTCCCCTCTTCATGCACAACCAGCAACTCCCATGGCAGCCTAAGGGGGGCTGCTACCCTTCTTTTCTCAATTAAACCTTTTTCCCTTTGTTAGAAAGTCAAAGTGCCTTTGCGTTTTGTGTTTGTCTTGACTACGCGCATCTTTCCCCCTTATTAGAACTCATTTTTGGCCAATTTTGAATTCAGGTTTGAGGTCAAATTAGGATTTTGTTAGGTCCTCTTTAAAGTTTAATGTTCACGGCGTTGTCCCCGATAAAACCCTGAAGTATTGTCGGATTCAGAGCCGTTTCATTTTGGTGGCTTTTGAGATTTTCATCTCAAATTGAGGTAGGGGATGTTATAGGTTTATATTTTTGTTGTCTTGCATGCTACTGATGCTTATACAACTTGTATGCATGCTTTTGTTCATAATCTAGAATTTAATTTAATTAATTTCTATGTTTAAGATTTAATTCACATGATGATATTCAACTTAGAATTAAATTGTGGCATGCTAGTAAATTAAACTTTGGTATATTGGTTAACATATATTAAAATTGAAGTATTTGATAAAGTATTGCAACTTTTATTTAATAATTTTCCTTGGTGAAAGTTTAATTCTCATGGCCGTACCTTGTATGGAAATAACTTGTGATATGCTTTTAAATTAAGTCTTGGCATGTTCTTTAACATCCTTTAATTTGAGAACATTTGGATGAGTATGAAAATCTAGAGATTTTAATTAAAAGGATTAATTAAAATCTATTTAATGGTTCCATTGGCTTAATTAAGTTTTTAACTTGGTATTTGTGATGAGCATGACTTGTACACTACCATAAATTAATTTGGTGTTGTTTTAGAAGTTGGAGATTTAATTATCATGATTTAATTAAATTCTACCTTATTGTTCCATGGCCTAATTAAGTTTTTGAATGGATATATGAAATGACCATGCTATGTTGTTTAACATATGTTAATTAAGGATTATTTGATTGAGATTTGAAACCTAGAGAAATTAATTGGTTTATTTGATTAATTTCCGTTTCTATTGCATTATTGATTTAATCATGAGTTTGACATTGGTAATATCTTTAAAGCATGATTTTAGACTTGTATTAGATTCTTCAGTTTATGTTTTCAATATTGAATTACATTGTTATAGCGTGTAACGAATCGCACACTGAATATTCGACATATGATGTTATTATAGTACGCAATGAATTACGCTCTGAAGATTCAACATTTGTCATCCTATAGTAGTTGTGGATTTAGAGCATGAGTTGTGTGGTTACAACCTACTTGTGCATGGAATGTAGTTTCGTGCTTTATATATATTTCGTATATAAGTTGTTAACTTATTTATTTTGGAGTCACTTGGGATATTGTTACAGAGACATGGCTAGAATTTGACTCTAGTGTGGGAGGTATGAGTTCTCCCCATTTATAATACGCACTTAGGGTGGTATTCCCAGTGGGTTAATGCTTGGAATAACCATTTAGGTCTTTGCTTTATCCAAGATTTGATGTCCAAGTCTTCCACTACTTGATTTCGCATTCAATTTCCAGTTGGCAACCAATGTTTAATTGTGACTTGTGGTTTTGGTTATTGGCGATTTAATGTTGTTAAGTACATTCAGGCATTATGATTTCTAATGAATCATTGCATGTTTTGATGTTGTTAAGTACATTTAAGTATTATGATTTCTAATGAATCATTGCAGGTTTTTGATGTTGTTAAGTACATCTATACTATAATGTTCAAATACAACTTAGAAATGATCCTATAGATTCATTTGGAACATAGACGTTAGGTGGCATGACCCATTTTAGTTGTTTTCGCATTTTAGATTTCAAGTCAATGGCTTTGAAGATCTATATCTTGTTGTTTTGTATAGCATGCTTCTATGTTATTTGAATTGTATGAATGATGTGATTTACGCTAGAAATGTTTTAAGGTAGCTTAGGATGCTTCTCAAGTCTCACCTTTGACATAGACGTTAGGTGGCATGACCCTTTTGAATTGTTTTAAGTTAATATAATAACTTTGTAAAACGTTAGGTCGATGCATGCTCATTTCCTACGAGTAACTTTATGTTACTCACCCACGTAGTGGGAACATTTTTCAGGTATAGGAATCATGGTTGAGATTCTCGTTGTGCTTGGATGATTTGTGGACTTGAAGGTTCCATTCTTGTAAAGGTTGGCTTGAAAAGCCATTTGTAGCCTTATTTGTCAAATGTGTATATTTGGTTCTAAACTTGTAATGTGTACCTAAACACACTTTTAGATTCTCATTTTATGTATATGATATGAGGCCAAGGGCCAAACCATATTTGAAGTTCATGTATGTTCATAAATATTGAAATCTTGCCTTTAATGAGAATATATAAGAAATTAGGGTTTTAGCATGACATTTTTACACCGGAGTGTGCATCGGGTATGAAATTCATTATCTAGTATTCATTTAATTTGTATGAGGTGTGGCCAAGAGCTAATCACCATTTTGTTTTCATTTTTGCATTTTAGTTTCATACTTTGCATTTTGGGCTAAAATAGTAAAATCCAAGCCTTTAAGGGTTCATTTCAAAATCGGGTGATGCAAAGTGTGCATGAGCACATTCATTAGGACCTACTTAATATGCATGAAGTGTGGCCAAGGGCCAAACGGTAATTTGAAACCATTTTATAATTTTGGTTTTCAAATTTTCCTTTTTATGTTCATTTTTGCCTTTTTGGCCGTTGGGGGGTTAGATTTTGCATCGGCGGTATTTTTAAGCCGTGAACCATTGTAGCATGTCATATTAGGTAAGTTACGTTTGTGTGCATGATTGTTTTCAAGTTTAGAGTCATTTCTCACAAAATGAGTACTCTATGGATTTACTTTTGACATTTTTTGCATAATCTGATTTTAGGGCATTTTAGGATTTTCCTTCAAGAAATAAATTCCGGTCTTCACATGGCCACTTAGAAAACATGATTTTAGGAGGGGTTTCTTCTTCTTGTTTTTCCAGAAAATGTCGTCTTGGTACTGGAAATCTCTCGTGAAATTCAGCTTTCAGTTTTGCATTTCAGCTGCTTTTTAGCCCTCTTGATCAGATTTCTTGGAAAGGCATTTTGGCCATTTCATAGTGTGTTTTTTTCATTTTCTCTCATATGGCTGGGTAAAAAATTTGATTTCGGGAGGGGTTTCTTTTTCGTGTTTTTCCAGAAAAATTCGTTTGATAGCCCGTTTCTGTTCTCAGATCAGGACAGTTATTGTAGCAACTTTTGCCATCTTGTCCAGTTCTGATCTAGGGCCATTTTGGGAATTTTTCTGTGTGTGTTTTTCGTTTCCTTTTGCGTAGTCAGGTAGAAAACTCGATTTTAGGGGGGTTTCTTCTTCGTGTTTTTCCAGAAAATGTCATCTCGGACTCGAAAACTCCGTGTCAAATCTGATTTCCTGTGCACATCTGCACTATTTGAAAAAGTCTGGTGTAAGGGAATTTTGGGGATTTCACGTCAAAAATAAAATTTTCTTTTGACACGATTAGCTTGGAAATATTATTTTGAGGGGGGTTTCATCTTCGTATTTTTCCAAAAAATGTCGTTTAGTGCCTCAAAACGGCACACGATTTTAGCATTTTGCCCAGTTTACTATTCACGGCCGTGGCAACGTCAAAACTTTGTTTTGACTTTTCTCTTCCATCCGGACTCCGAATCAAGTGATTCTTGAATCCATCTTGATTAATTTTTCGTTGTTTTCCCAGCGGTGTGCTCGGTGGCACCCGAGTTCATATTTTTAGAAAATTACCATTTTGCCCTTAGGGACTTATTTGTTATATTTTCGATCTTTTGCTTCTACAGTTCTCATTGAGTTCCACGACCTCATGGAAGGTCACTTTGACTTCTTGGAATCTTGTTTTCTATTTTCGCTTTCGCATTTCGGATCCGTTATCGGATCATCCTTTCAGTTCAGCACTGACGTACTGGCCTAAAAACCAGGTCCGTCACAGTATACTAAAGTTAAAACTTTATTAGGATTGGTTTTGGTCAAAGATGATTTATTTATTGGTTTTCAGAGGCTTGGTAGAGAGAGCTTGTTTGTGGGTTTGACCCACTTATTTTTATCTTTTAGGTTACTAGAGGTCCAAGTCTCAAAGTTGAGGATTCGTAGCTAGGGGACTTATATATTCTTTCTTCCTATTTCAGAGTATGATATTTATTCATTGTTAGATGATGGATTTATTTTATTGTTGACTAGATTATTGGATTATGTTTTTAGGGGTCCTTGAATTACGGGATTCTCGAGTTGTAGTTTTGGAGAAGTATTAATGAAATTATTATTTAATAGTTTTCTTCAACGTTTTATTTATTCTTCATTATTCATATTTGTATTCTATGCCTGTTTAAATACTTAGGGAGTGTCATAACATGGTAGTGAGATAACCAATCCATCCCAAGTATCACATCATAAGAATGCATGTCCAAGACCAATAGCATGAAACCTAAGTTTACAAAAATCTATTATTACGGGCCCATCGCTCTCATGCAAAATAGAAGTAGCACCTATAGGTGTACCAATACTACGGGGTCGATCATGTAACTGTGTAGTCATCCTAGATAATGGAATAAATGAAGTAGACACAAATAAATGTGTAACACCCGTATCAAACAAAACAAGCCTATATCTATCGTGTATAGGAAACGTATCCTCAATAGCCTAAGGAGTTTGAACGTCCTGTGGCATGTGGTTATACACCTTGCCATAATGCAACTACTATGGTGCTTGTCCCCGTGGTAGCGGTGGCACTGGTAAAGCCGGGAATGTTTGTTATTAAATGCGCAGCACCTGTAGAGTAGGTAAGGGAAATGGTGGTTGTTACCGCTGCTGCACATTATGTCCCTACATAGCCTTGGGACACCTCTTAGCTGTGTGACCAAGCTCTCCACAATCGTAGCAAAAACCTCTGAAAATTCCAAATTGTTTCTTCTGCTGGTTACCTTGAGGTTGACCCTATACTATATGTGGTGCCCCATTCTGCTGCCTCTGAATAGGTGCCCCATCTCTTTGAGCATCTGAACTACTCTTGTGCTTTTTCTAAAGTTGTCGTCCCTAGAATTTGCCCTTATTATTCTGTCTGTGCCTATTGCCATTCCCTTTCTCAGCTGGCTAAATAACAGAGTTTCTGTCACCCTGTTTCTCGCCCCTAATCTATTTGTAATCCATCCTCAGCTGGTAAAGCTGTAAAGTGGTGTCCACTACCTGAGTATAATTAGTGTAGGCTGGACTTCCTATAATGATTTACTTAATAGGCCATATTGATAAGTGCTCAAATGTTGTGCATTTTAGCACCTAAGTTAGGGTATTTTTGTCCATTCATCTATCTTACTTTCCCGTTTTAGTTCTAATTTGTGTTTTTGTCTATTAAAGTTACTAAGTTTCAAACAGGCTAAAAGTAGCCTATTAGCTCCTTTTTGAAGTTAAGAAGAAAATCTAAAAAAAGTCAGGAAAAAATTGCACTGGACAATCTTCGATCGATCGAAATGAAAGCGGTGCCATCTCAGTGGATAAGGTCACTAGTTGTCAAAAATATCTTTGCCACGTCATTTTCGATCGATCGAAGCCAGCTTCAATCAATCGAAGCCACTGCTGGCAGTGAGCTGTTTAATTCCTGAGCACATCCGAACTCCACCAACTTTTGTAGCTGCGAGATTGCACCAATCAAAGGCCTAATTTTTGACTTGTTGCCTACTCCAAGAGGCTTGTATTTAAATGGAATTGAACCAATTTTGTAGAGGGTCTTTAATTATTATTTTATTTTAACATTGTAATAGTTAGTTTCTCTCTCTAAAAAAGTTAAAGATTAAAGTTAAAAGAAGAGAAGAAGAGTGGAAGTACCAACAACACATCCTAAGATCTACACACACACTCTCTCTCTGGAATTCAATAAAAAAGAAGAGGAAGAAGATGGAGCCATGTTTGGGGATTGCCCTTGAGGGTTCCATGACCACATCCACCTCCTCTATGATTGGCTAGACTTCTCCTTAGGGCTTGGATAAGCCCCAAGTTTGTAATCTAAACCTCTATCTCTTTCATACTTTTTGGGGAATAATATCTTGTGATTAGTGTTTTAGCCTTGTGGATTTAATGAATCTTAGGTTCTCCTTTGATTTCTATTGCTAAATACTTCCATCTAATTCTCTATGTAATTACATGTTGTCTTATGTGTGATTATTGGGGAATTGATCTCTACACTATTTTCTCTATGTTTGTTACATGTCTATGTGTGATGAATTAAGGATTTAATAATGGCTATACATGGTTTTCATTAAATGGGTGGTTTATCAATTAATTTGATGGGTTATGCTTATACTTGATGGGTTGTTTTACAATTTAATTCATACTTGTAGTTAGGTAGACAATCTCTTGATTTGATATTCCATAGCTTATTATTACAAATTCCATGATTCTCTAGATTGATGTGTGCTATAATTGTTTCTAATTTGATGGGTCATGCTTATGATTGATAGGTTGTTCTACACTTAGTTTAATTGTTGGTTTGGTAGAAAATTCACACTCGAATTTGATGGTCCATGCTTAATATTGCAATTGGTAGTCACATTTTGTTCACAAGAAGGTTTTCCCCAAATTAGTTGAAAGTGTGTGGTTTGGTGAACGAGCTTGGTGGCGATTCTAATACACCCCAAGACCTCACTTCTCATCTCTTAAATCCCTAACTCAATTTTAGTTTTATTTTAATTACATTTTCATTAATTGAAGTAGTTTAATCACCAACCCAAATCTATTTGCAATCATTTAAATCACTAAAGTCGAAACTAAAATTCCAACACGTATAATCTCTTGGGATGATCCCTTCTCACTCACACTACATAGTATAGGTGTTAAGTTGTTTATAAATTTAAAGTATGATGCCCACTTGACACTGATTTCTAAACTCAAAGTGTTGTGCATTATTTTGTGCACACGCTTGGGTCGCATCATAATTTTGGCGCCTTTGCCGGGGATTAACAGTTTTGTTGGAATTAGACTAGACAATAGTGTTCATTTTGATTACTTCTATTTTTATTTTATATTTTATTCTTTATTCTTTTCTTATTCTTGATTTATTTGTCAATTAGGTACTTGACTACAAGAAAGGCATATATTGGATCTCAAAGCAATCATTGGAGCTTAAAGCTATCATTAGACATTGAAGTTGCTTAATGACCTTTGTGAGCGATTCTTGAAAATCTTGTAGCTTTATATTTTCACTTCTTTGTATGCTTGAGATAGCCCTTGTTAAAGCTAATTAAATTGTTTTATTTTTATCCAAGCATCGGCCCATGTGGAGGCCTTGTTTTTATTGCAATATCATCGGCTTGTGTGGAGGCCAATATTTTTTTACATTTGGATTTTGAGTGTGAATGGAGGAATTGTTTGATCTAAGTTTGGGGGGAAATTACATCCCTTCACCTTATGCCCCTCCATCATATTTTAATCTTTATGAGATTGAGTCCAATTCATTTCAAGCATCATCATTTTATTATGGATTTAATAACTCTTTTAATCCTTCTTATGACTATTGCCCTCCCCCACCATTTTATGATGAACTAACTCCACCACCTTCTAGGTACTCACCCGAATTTTAAGAAAAAGTGTTAGTTCTACTTGATGTACTTAATTCACAAACTCAACTTATTCTTTCACATTCTCAAATCTTAGCTAAGCTTGAAGCTCAAGTTGAGCAAATTGCAAATACTATTTCTCGTCAAGAGGAGGAGGAAGAGGCAAATGAACAAATGGCAAGAACTTCAATTTATATAAATGAGGATGAGGAGAGTGAGAAAGAAGAACTAGCAAGTGAGCAATTTAAGGAATTAATGAATCAACCAATGGCTAATCCAATAGAGCACAACATGACTAATGAGGACTTTCCTTGTTTTGATCATGATTTTATCCCGGCCTTTGATACTTTGGAGAGTAAGGAGATGTTGACCACTATAGAGGTAGGAGAGGAAGAGGAGGAACTTATTGAAAAGAGCCTTCCTTCTATTATCTCCAAAGACCCTCTTAAGACATGCCTTTTTGAAATGTATAAAAATTGTGGTTTTGACCTTGAAAGCTCTAAAAATGAAATGAACTCTCTAATGGACTTTTTAGCTAACTTGGAAGGTGAGGTGATGGTGGTTTTTGAGGAAGAAAAAAAGGATGAAGAGAAGGTGTTTCTTGATATTCCAAATGAGTCTTTGAAAGATATAAACTTACCAATTCACAAATGAAGTGATTCTTTGAATACACTTCAAGAGCACAAAAATGAGGCAAGGCCAACCATTATTGATTTTGTTTTCAATACCGTAGATGAAAGGAACAATATCATCTCTTTCATTCCTTTTCAAGTCATTCTTTTAGAGGATGATTTCATTGTCCTAAGTGAGACATTAAATGAGAACAATGAAAAGAGGGTCAATAAAGATGTTTCATATCCGATTTTTGACACTTTCGACTAGTAAGTCGAACTAACGTCTTGCTAGAGACGTTAAACAGTAGTATTCGTGGAGTTTTACAACTCTATTCCTCCAACATTTCTTCTTATTTTTCACTTCTTGCGGCATCTAGATATGTTCCATTAAGCTTCATTGAAGATTTCATGCATGTTAGGCATAAGAGAAAAAAAAAAAATTCTACCTTAGAAAAAAGTGCCAAAAAGTTTCAAAATTTTTTCTGCCTAGTGCCAGTTCGATTGATCAAAAATGTTGGCGATCAATCAAAAATGTTGGCAATCAATCGAAAATGTTCTTGATTGATCGAAAATTTTCTCGATCGATCGCCAACCATGTCAGAAATTTTCATGGTCCAGGGGCATCCTTCGTAGAATTCTCGATCGATCAAGAATTTTCTCGATCGATCAAAGCACTATTTCAAATAATAATAATAATAATAAATTTCTTTGCATCCTTTATTTCCTTGCATTTTCATTCCTTGCATGTTTATTTGTTTATTTTATTTTTGTATGTGTACATACTTGTTATGTCTAAAAAAAAATCTTTTAAAGTAGCATTTCGTATTTCTAGAGACGCTAAACTTAGCACCCACAACACATTGTGTCTTCTATCTATTGTATAGTGCATGTTTACTTTTATTTCTTTGTTTATCTTATATTTTCATTTTCTTTGCATGCTTTCACAAAATGAAAAATACAAAAATTTGTTTCACCATTTTGCCCTCTTGTATAGTCATGCAAATTTCCTTGTTTTATTTAGGGCTTGATCTCATATCTCTCTTTTATCTTGTGCCATATTGCTTTCGAATGCTCAATTTGTTTATTCTTATCCCATTTGATATTTAATGTGAGTTTGCTAGTGTGGTTATTCAAGTATGTTGTTGATTCCAAGTTTGGGGGTGCACTATTTCCCAATGGATCATTACCAGGCTTTATCGTCCTTGCCACCACGGTATATTCTTTCTATCTTTTCTATTATTTTCATTGCACATTGAGGACAATGTGCGGTTTAAGTTTGGGGGTAAGGTGACTTTGTTGTATTCCACTTAAGTTTGAGACTTAATTACATGATTGAGATTTGGGATCCATTTTAGCAATGATTTTGATCTTTTGAGGCTCATGTTCCTTAAAATTTAAAAATTGCTTAACTTATGAATTCAATACTCCTTGTATGCCTTCTCAATGTCATTTTTGAGCAAAATTTTTCAAAAGTTGGATTTCATGCTTGCTTTTGTGGTCCACATCATCTTGTTTGTGAGAATGCTTTGAGAGTTAGCTCTAGAGTTCTACAATTGCACATGCACACACTAACATTCATTTGTGAGGTACATGCTTAGTTGATTATTGTTATGGTTATATCCCAATTGAGCTAGTAAGCTTTGAAAGCTTTTATTCTTAACAAGATGACCTTGCATGTTAATAACAAACCCTTCACTGAGTAACTGGGATTCTAATCTCATCAAGTATTGAACTCTCATATTAAAAAGTGAAGGACCCTCACCTATTTAAAAAAAAAAAAAATGAAAAACAAATAAAATGAGCACTTTTCACCAAAGGTGGGAAGTAGGGAAATGTGTTGGACCAAGAAAAGGGGGTTGAATTAGTCCTAGGTGTTGACCTTGAATCTAAGGCTTTTGATGATCATAATTCATTAATGATGTTCTATGTTCACTAATGTCTTCTTGAGTGAAATTACAGATCAAAGCTTTCATCAAAACAAGCCACTACAATACAAGAGCAAAACTGAAGAAGCAACACCAAGGCATGAGCAAATGACTAAGCAACCAAGAGTCAAAGACAAGTCATCACAACTCATCAAAATGGGGTTAGCTTGGTTGGTGAGTTTCTTAGGACATCTTGAAGCTCAAACTCTCCAACATTATGCACATCAACTCATTCACAATAACTAAGGATCAAAGGACTTAGGTAAATCTTCATCTGAACAAGTTCCTGAAAATGAAAGTCAATTTCGGTCTACCGAAATGGAAAGGCTTATTGTATCAGTCGACCGAATTAAACAAGAGTTTGGATCAAAACCTCTAGCTATTTCAGTCTACCGAAATAGAACTTCATTTCATTTCGGTCTACTGAAATAAAAGTACTGAGAATGTTGCTCAAATTTTAAAATCATTTCGGACGACTGAAACAATTGAGAGTTTCAGTTCGGTCTACCGAAATAAAAGTACTGAGAATGATGAAACCATTTCGGTCGACCGAAACAGAAAAGGGTTTTACTTCGGTCTACCGAACCAAGAGTACTGAGAGGATGATGTCCAAGCTTAAAACCATTTTGGACAACCGAAACACAAGGGTGTTTCATTTCGGTCGACCGAAGCTGCGTTTTCAAAATTCAAATGGGCAATTTTTTCTTGAAATGCGTATCCAACAGCTATAACTCTTATCAGACAGTTCTGAAAGTCTATATAATGACTGGTAGTCTTCATAAAAGCTTGTTACATTTATTGAGAAAGATTCACTAGCAATCAAAAAGTTTTTTATCATCATTTAGGCACATCATATATCATAAAAGAGAGTTGAGCTTCAAGTTATTCATACATGCTCTAGAGTGAGCTGAATCTTGTACTTTAGATCTAAAAGAGATCACTTTGTACTTCATCAATCTTGTTTAAATCTTGTAAGGGCTGGTGTGGCCCAAGAAAGTCTAAGAAAAGGTGTTTCTTTTAGCACTTAGAAGCAAGGAAGAGTTTATTGTAAAAGGTTTGCTCTCCACCTGCAAGGAGAAGCCATAGTGAATTGGGAAGTCTTAAGAGGGGTCTTGAGCCGAGGAGTAGGAGTTTCCGAACCTCGCTAAAATCGCTGAGTACATGTTTGCAACTTCTATCTTTATCTCTCATAGTTATAGCTTCATGTATGTCTTGATATGCCTCTTCATAAATATTGACAAGTAAAGCTTAAAATTCATATTGCATTATTCAATATTTGTCAAAGAAGTTGAGTTTAACTCTAGTTGGTAAATCAATATTGAAAAATTGACCTTAGTTTGCTTAGACTCTATTCACATCCCCCCCCCCCCCCCCTCTAGAGTCTATACTTGGGCAACACTAGGTACTTTCTCTCTTTTTCACTTAATAACAAACATACATAACATGGAAGATAGAGCCAGTACAATCAAGCAAATCAAATGGACACAAGATATACAAGGAAACCATATCAATAGGGAAAAACCTTGGTTCTTAACCTCAGCCAATAAATGCCTCCACTAGTAGTATAAACCTTGTTACACACTCAGCTGTCTCACTCCTTGCACACACCCAGGCACAAGAATAGACACTAGTTTTCACAACTAATCCACACTCACTAGTTCACCATCTTCACTTACTGCATGCAAGTAGTTACTCACTCAACTGCCCCACTTTCCAACCACTTTATACTCACTAGGACACTGACTTTCACTCCACCTGTACACACACAAGATCGACCAATGTGCACACTGGCACTCCCCCAGTCCACAGCCCCTATAGTTAGACCCACAAAGCTCTCAATAGCTTAATCAACAATAAGGTGAGGATGTAAAGCCTCACTACCATACACAATAAAGTGTCAATACATAAATACAATATACTTAAGCCGGAACACAAAATAAGAGTGAATACACACTGCCTTGAGTACTACACTACAAGAGACCCTAGCTTCACTTTTCTACAACAAGAGAGGTAGATCTGTCAAATCATTGTGCAGCTTCACTTGATGATCAAACTAGGTTACCACAGCCTTGAATCAGTCAAATACACTTGCTTGAATGATGTACACAAGTAGATAAGGAAGGTAGAACAAAAACAGCTCCCAAAAGGCTAAAACCCTATAATAAAGGGTAAAGAAGTAACTTCCAAATGCAGCTTCAGAATTAACCTGGACTTGTCACTCACAACCTTGATATCTTCATATACCTTTGCTCAACAAGATTCACACTGATTAGAGCAATGCATTATACTTTCACTACACAAAGGCTCAAAACCCCACAACTTAGGGCTAAAGGGTAAAAAGGAAATTCAGCTTCAGAGACACCCCAAAGTTCACTCCCCAGTCTTCAATAGACAATATACACTTGCTCAAATGATCAGATCAAATTATAAGGCAAGGTAAGATAATGTAAGTCCACAACAACAACACAACCTTAAGAGGCTTCAATTCTTCAACTGCCAACATCACCCTCAACATAAAATAGATGAGTTACACTTATTCTACAGCTGGGACAAGTTATACATTCAATGGGACATCAATGCAGCTCTAATAATAGCAAAGCAACAGCTTGTAGCATGCCTGTATTATGCAACTATAATTTTCTAATTTGAAGGGTAAATATGTAATTCCAAGACTGAACCTTCTTATTTCAAGTTCCCTCAGTTGTATTTCAATATACTACACTTGCTCACATCATTACTTCTCAGCTTATAGCAAGTAAATAACAAATTTCAGTTCAAATAAGACTTCAAAAAACAGTGCAATGTTATGAGGGCAAATTTGGTATTTTGACACAACCAACTTCTGGATTTTAGCTCTCTCGAGTGTATTTTAACAATATGAGTATGCTCAAATGGATAAAATAGTAGTCACAGCAATATATCCAATTTTCAACATCCAAACCAGCCTTACAAAACTACTAGAAGCTGAAGCAAGTGTGGTTCAAGATACCAAACTAGTGCAGGTCACTCCTCAGTTCAAAACTCAACATGGACAGCCTCAAAACAACATTTTAATCATGCTCAAATGTTTAACAGTCATAGCATAGCAAGAATATAACAATATATACTCAGTTCCAGAAGCTTAAACCATAATACTAACCAAAACTTGAGGTTTGAGATATGAAAGATTGTACCAGCTGTTATATGAAGTCCTCAGCACCTTTAGCAGATGTATATCACTAAGTTATGCATGCTTAGACCTTGTTTAACCTTTAGAAGTGTCCACATCTGAATTTGAATCACCTCGGCCTCTCTTTTACCTGAAAATCAGCACTTGACAGTCTCAACCTTCTTCACTGCAACTATGCTTCCTTTAGGAAAATTTCAGAGATTCATTGAAGCTCAACCATCATACAATATCTCTAAAATTGTTGTTCATTTTCAGCTCTCGAATAGGATTCTCTCTCAGCTGCTATAGCCTTACTTTTTCACTCTTAGAGGCACACATCCACAAAAGCTATAACAACATATTTATAGAGTCCTCATTTCATCCCTACTATAAATAAGATTCTCTTACAATGGCCATTGAGCTGAGGGAATGATTTTCTCTCTGCAGGACCACAATGCCACGTGGTAATGGCATATATCAAGCTCATTCACAGCTCACAAATACATATAGTAGGCTTGTTTTTGAAATTCTTTTCCTTAGAGACAAAGCAAGGCTGATATCACACTTCCTCTGAAGGACCACTGTGCACGTGTCATTTGAATATTCATTGTACAGCCTTATGACCACAATTGTATATGGACTTCCAAGCATGCCCTTCAACTTAACACTTGTTGTGCATACAAGGGACTTAGCAATTCTCAGCCTAGTTGATACAATGTACCTTCATACACTGGATACAATGTACCTTCATACACTGGATTTAACTTGTCTCAATATACTGGAGTAGAGAACTTTGTTGTAGCTTGTGCTGAACCTTTAAGTGCCTTTAAGTGCTGAACCTTTAAGTGCTGAACCATGTAAGTGCTGAACCATATAATTGTCGAACCCTGTAAGTACTGAACCCTATAAGTGTTGAGCCCTATATGTGCTGAACCATGTAAGTACTGAACCATGTAAGTGCCGAACCCTGTAAGTGCTGAACCCTGTGTTGAACCATCTCATCAATAAGATAACACATTTAAAGTGTAAAACACTTGATCAACTATGAATCAACAATCTCCCCCCTTTGCACTTTCAAATGTTAAAAACCTATTAGTCCGTTTCTCCCCCTTTTTGACATTGGAAGTCAAAAGGTGAATAAATGTCAAAATGAAGAATTGAAGGCCAGAAACTTTTTAATTGGGAAGTAGCATAGGGGATGAGGTAAAAACTTTGAAGCAAGATATAGAAGAATATTGAACAAGGAGCTACCAAATTGAACACCATACCTGCTATATTAATTTGTGAATCCTTGTCTTTGAGCAAAGGAGGCCTGAGATTGTCTACCCTTGAGATTGGTAAACATAGAGAGTGATGTTTGAGGGCTTTAACAAATGTTGGTTGTCTGTAGCTCCAACTAAGAATAACCCTTGAAGGGACACAATAGATTAATTGAGCTATTACATTGATTACCACACCTGCTGTATGAATTTGTAGGTCTTTGTCTCTAAGAGGAGGAGGCTTTAACGTGTTAATTAAACTTGGTGCTCTTTGAATTAAAGGCCTTATGTCTGACATTTGTCTTCTTAATCAAACCATGTTGTAAAATAGCTTTTGAAGGAGCACAAAGAGTTGAATGAGCTGCCAAGTTGATCAACACACCTTCAGGATCAATTTTTAGGTTTTTGTCTCTTAGTGGAGGAGGTCTTGAAGGGATAAGTGAACTTTATAAGCTTTGAGATTGAGACTCTATGTCTAACATTTTCATCTTCATCCAACTATGTTGAGAACAGGCTTGTGAAGGAACAGAAAGCTTGGCTATAGACGTAAGTGAAGAGTGATTTGATACCAGATTCAATTCAAAATAGTTTGCAGCTCCCTTAGTTTCACACTGAATTTTGGATTCATTTGAGAGTTGAATTGCAGAATGATTGTCTTCTTCATCTTTTTCCTCTTCAAGGGGACTTTAAATTTCTCTTGTTTTGGAATTTCAACTTTGATAGGCATACGAAGGCTTTGAGTTCTTAAACTTTTGAGAATTCAACAAGACTTCATTTTCTTGAAATTCCTGTAGCTATGAGAACAATCATCTCCGAGGCTTGTAGACATTTTATTTTTAAGTAGCAGTGTAATGACCTGAATTTTCACGGATATTTTTTTTCTGTTGTCTTTCCTTTCTGAGTTCAGTTCCTCTTCTCTTAGTGTCGTCTCGAGTGCTCTGAAGTGATTTTCGAGACTCTTTTCTGTGGATTGATAACTTCTTTTGAGGACTGAGTCATTTCCGCATTTTCGTTTTTCGACACTATTCACTTTTCGTCATTTTCCCTATTTCGTCCTTTTCCCTATTTTGTCTTTTCCCCGTTTGACACTTTGTTGGCGTAACCACACTTCTTGTGTTCGGAGTTGGTTTTTGACTTCATGTATCTCCATCTTAAGTGGTTTCCACGAAATACGTATCTTTACTTTTGTAAGAAAGAACTCTGGTTGCTCCTGGTGTCCATAGGGGCATGGATGCAAAGTTTTTTTAAATTATTTTCTTTTGTTGGGGTATTTTTTGTAAATATCTTTTGAAGATATTTTATTTCAGGGGTTTTTAAGAAAATATTTTTGGAAGATATTTTCATTCTGGGCCATAAGTGCAGTTTTCACTTTTTGGAAGGGCCATTGTGCAATTAATGAAAGTTATTGCAAAATGTCTTATTTTGAGCCTGGATCCTCATATGGGATTCATTTTCACATTTCGTCGAGTTGTGTACTCTTGGAATTTCTTCCTAGTCGATGTCTTCCAGTTTCAGGGTTTCTGGCCCCGGTTTGCGCCAAACTTGTTTTGGGCATAACTTTCTACTCGGGACTCGGTTTTTGATACCGTTTCTTTCATTTTTCATATTTTATCATTTTGAATCTTTTTTGTTCATAAAGTTTTGCCATTTGAGCTCGTCTGCTCAAATTTTACTTTTTCGGACCCGGCGGGGCCCATTCGGGGCACTTTTTGAGATTTCTATAAAAGCGGGGTGAGATATTTCATTTTTCATCTTCTACCCTCTTCATACACGACCTGGAACTCCCATGGCAGCCCAAGGGGTGCTGCCATCTTCTCTCTCCTCTTTTGGTTCACTTTTCCTTGATGGAAAGTCTTCGGCCTTAACGTTTGTTGTTCTCCTCGCCGTGCTCTACCTTTCCCCCTTATTAGAATTTAGTTTTGACCATTTCTTGAGTTTGGTTTTGAGGTCAAGTTGTGATTTTGATGGGGTTTTCATGGGGGTTATGTTCACGGCGTTGTCCCGACAAAACCTAGTAGTTTCGTCGGATTCGGAGCCGTTCCATTTTGATGGCTTTTGAGATTTTCATCTCAAATTGAGGTAGGAAATGTTTTAGGATTTTATATGTGTTTTATTGAGTATTTCTCATGATTATACAACTTATATGTATGCCTTGTATCAAATTTAGAAAGTTAGTAATTTTTATTTCTTTGTATAAGATTTAAAATTCATGATGATATATAACTTTGATTTGAATTGTGGCATGCTAGAAAATCATGTTTTAATATGTTTGTTAACATATATTAAATTGGTATTGATTAAATAAAAATTGCATATTTTATTTAATATTTATCTTTCGTGAAAGATTAAATCCCATGGTCGTACCTTGCATGAAATTGACTTGTGATATGCTTTTAAATTATGTCTTGACATGTTATTTAACATATTTTAATTTGAGAGCATTTGGACAAGTATGAAAATCTAGAGATTTTAATTAAAATGATTAATTAAAATCTAATTAAGGGTTCCATTGGCCTAATTAAGTGTTTAACTTGATATTTATGATAACTATGACTTATGTTCTAGCATATGTTAATTTGGAACCATTTGATGTTGTTTTAGAAGTTAGGGATTTGATTATCATGATTTAATTAAATTCCACTTTATTGTTCTTATGACTTAATTGAGTTTTGATGTGGTGTATGTAATGATCATGCTATATTGTTTATCATGTATTAATTGGAGGCCATTTGATTGAGATTTGAAACCTAGGGAATTTAATTAGTTTATTGATTAAATTCCGTTTCTATTGCATTATTGATTAACTCATGTATTTGACATTGATAGTATATTTAAAGCATGACTTTTGACTTATAATGGATTTATGAGTTATGTTTCAATATTGGATTATATTGTTATAGTGCGTAACGAATCGCGCTCTGAAGATTCGACATGTGATGTTATTATAGCGTGTAACGAATCGCGCTCTGAAGATTCAACATTGTCATCCTATAGTTGTTGTGGATTTAGAGCATGTGTTGTGTGGTTACAACCTACTTGTGCATGAAGGTAGTTTCGTGTATTGTTTAATACGTATATAAGTTGTTAACTTATTTATTTTGGAGTCTTGGGACATTGTTACTGTGATATGGCTAAAGTTCGGCTTTAGTGTGGGAGGAATGAGTTCTCCCCAATTGAGATAGTGCGCACTAGGGTGGTCTTCCCAGCGGGTTAATGCCCAGAATAACCAATTTGTTCTTGGTTTAGTCCGAGACGTGATGTCCAAGTCTTCCACTATTTGTTTTCGTATTCAATTCCAAGTTATCAATCATGTTTATATTTTGACTGTGGTTTTGGCTATTGGCGATTTGATGTTGTTAAGTACATCCATACTAAATTGCTATATTTAGTTGATTTAGCATTTAGATTTCAAGTTGATAACTTTGAGAATCTATATCTAGTTGTTTTGTGTAAGCATGTTTCTAACTAGTTGCTTTGTGTAAGCATGTTATATCTTGTTGCTATGTGTAGCATGCTCTTGTGTTGTTGAAATTGCATAAAGGATGTGTTTTATGTTAGAAATGATCTTAGGTAGCTAGGATGCTCCCTGAGTCTCACCTTTGACATAGACGTTAGGTGGAATGAACCACAATAATTAAATCATGCAACTTGTAAAACTTTAGGTCGATGCATGCTCATTTCCTACGAGTAGCTTTATGTTACTCACCCCTACGATACTGGGGCATATTTCAGGTACAGGATATAAGATTGGAGATTGCAATTGCTTGGGTGATTTGCTAAGTTGAGCTTCTTTAGAAGCATTCTTGTTCACATGCAAGTGTTAGCATGTTCATGATTTGTCTATGAAATATAATTTTTCTAACTTGGAGGTTTGACATGTCAAATGTTGTAAATGTATTGTAATGAGGCCATAGGCTATTGTAGCACATCTATTTTATCATATTACATACACTTTCATGCTTACTTTGGCAAACAATACCTTCCTTGATGAAACAAAAACCTAAAGTTGTATATTTTTTTGTTTGACCCTATTCTGTTATAGGGGCATTTCGGGTATTTCAAAATGAGTTTTTTTCATTTTTCCTTGCGAGTCACGTAGAAAACTTGATTTTGAGAGGGTTTCTTTTTTGTGTTTTTCTAGAAAACATCATCCTAGCCCTCAAAAATCCATATATTTAGAGAAAATCCTTGCTACCAGGTTTTGCAAATTTTTAGTACAAATGTAGTTGGTACTATTCATCGACTTTTTTTTTAAAATCGTCACGATCGATCCGAAACTTCCGGAGGTCTTATGGGTGTATTTTAAGATTGCATTTTCAATTTAGGCAATTTAAAAACCTCCCGAAGCCCTATTTCCAAAACTTGGGCAGTAGCTCGGATTAGTTTTTTCCCTCTTGACCTGATTTTCTTGGAGGCATTCTGGGCATTTTACAATGCATTTTTTTTGTTTTTGTTGGAGGTTGGGGTAGAAAACTTGATTTTAGGGGGGGTTTCTTCTTTGAGTTTTTCCAAAAAAGTCCGTTTAGAAGCCCGTTTTTACTCTCAGTTGCAGCAGTGGTGGGTTGTCCTCATCGGGCCGCCACGATATCATTTTTGTTTTTGATCTTTCTCCTTTGTCCGGACTCTGAATGATGAAATTCTTGAGTCCATCATGATTAATTTTTTATTGTCTTTCCAGCGGTGTGCTCGATAGCACTTGAATCCACTTTTTACAAAATGACCATTTTGCCCCTAGGTTCTTTTTGTCCGTTTTTGAAACGACACTTCTGCATTTGTTTCCTTTGGGTTCCGTGACCTCATTGAGGGTCACATTGGTGTCTTAGAGACGTATTGTATCTCTAGAGACTGTTGTTTCACCTTTCGCTTCCGCATTTCGGATCCATTATCGGGTCATCTTTTGGTCATCACTGGCGCATTGGGTTTACAAACTTAGGCCGTCACAAGCAGCCAGTTTTCGATCTTGAAAGGACTGTATTGTCTCTGAAATTTGAAAGCTCTGACTTACTCACTGAGTTCAGCTTCTTTGGTTTTGTACCTTCTTCAATGTGAATCAGTCTTGACAATTTCATTTCCACTTTCAAAGATCTTTGTCTTCTCCTTAGTGGCTTATCAACTGACTTGATGAATTTGCAGACATTAGGAGAATTCTTATCAACAATGATAGCTTTTTCTTGATTGGCAGCTGAAAAAGTCTATTTTAAACATCTTGTAACAGAATTTTTGTGCATATAACCAGTTTTTTGTGTCAGATTAGGAACTTTCTTCAAACTATCATGAGGAATCATTAGTCATTCTTTAGGTGAACCAAGAGGTACACTTCTTGAAAGCTGTAAATTAAAGTACAGTTTTTCACTAGTATCTTCAAGTGAAACACTTTCTTCTTTAGGAACACCTTCATTTTGCATTTCAGTTTGCTGCTTCAATGATTCACCAGTTTTGGAAATCCATGCACATGTTAAAGTTTTCTTTGGACAATTCAGACTAGAGTTCCCTTGTATTCTCACTGAGAAAGTCTCATTCTTATAACTTTGCAGCATTGAACCCTTCTTCTCATTGTTAGACTTCTGTAAATAGCTCCTTTCAAATTTCCATCTTCTAAGTCTATAAAGCACCTCAATCTCAGCTTGACATTTCTTCTTTAGATTAAGGATGTAGAGATCCTTTGGATTGCAGTCAACCTCAATAATAAAACCATGTTCAGCCTTGCTTCCATCTGTCAAAAGTGCTGAAGAACCTTCTTGAACAATGCTATTATTTGATTTGAGCTTCATCATATTATAAACAAGTGAAAAAGAAATTAAGATTGAGAATTTAGACTTGAAGTCTTCAACACAAGTATCCTCTTCAATTTTCTCTTCTTGAATAAGAGCTTTTGTAGACTGAGTGGTCATATCCTTGGTTTTCTCTAATGTTTCATAATCTTCCTGACAAGTATATTCCGTCCCAAGTAAGTCCCACACTTCCTTGGATGATTTACAGCCTTTTACCTTCATGAGATCCTGATAGTTTAAACCACTGAATATAGACTGTTTTGCCCTTGAATCATTAAACATATCATCTTCATTGAGCACTGACAATCCCTTGATGGCAACATACCATACCTCATATGACTGAGCCATTAGATAAACCTCCATTCTGATTTTCCAATCTTTAAAGTTTGTGTTATCAAGACATAGTGCATTGCCAATGCAAAGACCTTCTATTATGTTCCAAGAATGTTTACTACAAGCTTGTTAATTCCTTGGTTGAGCAGACCAAGGCTCTGATACCAATTGTTGGACCAACAAGGGGGGGTTGAATTGGTCCTAGGTACTTTCTCTTTTTTTCACTTAAGAACAAACATACATAACATGGAAGGTAGAGCCAGTACAATCAAGCAAATCAAATGGACACAAGATATATGATGAGCGCTGAATATATGCATATTCGAGCCCCTAAATATGTATATGTTAAGACCTAAAGTGATACTTCTATCTATAGTTAGACTAATTTATGTTTAATATGTGTTTGTAGGTACTTTCTCAGATAAATGGTTAAAACTGGGACTTTATGATGATATCGAAGTTTATAGAGTCATTACCGGTCATTCAAAGCAAGCTGAGAGCTTAAATGGTAAAGTTTAAAGAAATTCAAGCCTTAGAGCTCGAGCCCAAGTGTTAAGGCTTGAGCATCACAACAAAGAAATGAAGAAAAGTCAACAAGGCCCAATTGCTTGAGCCTTGTACCTTGGTGCTCAAGCCTTACCTAAGGGTGCTTGAGCCTTGACCCTCAAGCTCGAGCATGAGGCGTCGGAAATTAAATAGTTGATTTTAATTGAAAGACAATGCTCCCAGGTCTCGTGCCTTACCTCCAGGATCAAGCACCATCACTTGAGGCTTGAGCCTTAAGTCCCAAATGCTCGAGCCTGGTACCTAGTGCTCGAGCCCATGAAGCTTGGATCGAGTAATGTTAAAAGAGTTCAACCCCAAAAATATTCTAAGTGTTGAAGAAAAAGACGCTTCAGAAAATAGTTTTAAAAAAATTGGCTAAGTGTCAAAGTGAAGATCGAGCACCAATTCTTGATGCTCGAGTATCAATCCAAAGAAGCTCGAGCCTGAACCTTAAAGCTTGAGCCTTTGTTCCTAAAGCTCGAGCCTTCCATGACATGTCAAATTAAAGTTGCAGGATTACTCTTTTTATCCCAGAAGACCTAAAAGCCTACCAAATACTTATTTTCTTCTATAAAAGAAGGCATAAACCTTGATAGAAGAAGGTCTGAAATTTCAATTCCTTTTTACGGTGTTATTCAGAAGGCTGGTAGCGTGGTGGCTTTTAGGGTTCCTACAACCTTGAAAGTGAAGATCCTGAGAAGAGAAGTGCCGTCCGTGATGATGGAGACAACTCCAGCACAGATGATATCTAGCCTCGTCATGAGTAGCAAATTCCTCTCTTAGGGCACTGATGTAACCCAACCTACTATTATGGTTTGATTGTTTTAACTATGGGATTATTTTAATATATGATTATTTTCTTGATTATATGACTATGAGCAATTGAGACAACTCCAGTGGTTTTCACGCTTTAATAGATTATAAACTGTTATTCCCTTGTCTTAGATGTAATAATTTATTCTATATTCTCAACCTATCTTATTGGACGGTATCTGGCGGAGCCCTACCAGACATAAGAATAGAGGTCATATAATGGTATTGCAATGTTTTTTACAAAAGAATGTTTTCATAATCTATGCTTAGGAAATGTGGTTCATTTACAAAGTAGTTAAAGTAGGTAGAGTAGGTAGGTGGATAGTCCACGTTAACCGTAGATAGGTTATATATAGTTAGCTAATTTTGTAAAACGTCTTTCTTTAAACTTCGGATTGAACGAATGTTATTGAGTTCAATTCATTTGAAAACATAATCGGTTAAATTCCGAGAGTTGATTCAATTAACCATAATATGATGGTTGTGGTGAAGTCAAAGCCCTAAGACTTTCTCTCTCTGATCATTTAAATTAGTTTAATTCGCTCTAGTTAAATATTTTGTTATAATTTTAGTTTGTTAAATCGTGACAACCAACAAACTTTCCAACCACCTGTAAACCATAAAACAAAATTAAAGACTAATGCAAATCTCATCTCCCTGTGGGTTCGACATCCTCTTTACGTAGAGCTATCCTACACGATATCGTTCTATTGTGAGTGGTTAATTTATTATTGTGAGATACAACAATATACAACAAAACCTTATCAATAGGGAAAAACCTTGGTTCTTAGTCTCAACCAATAAATGCCTCCACTAGTAGTATGAACCTTGTTACACACTCACCTATCTCACTCTCTGCACACACCTAGGCACAAGAATAGACACTAATTTTCACAACCAATCCACACTCACTAGTTCACCATCTTCACCTGTCGCATGCAAGTAGTTACTCACTCAACTGCCCCACTTTCTAACCACCTTGTACTCACTAGAACACTGACTTTTACTCCACCTACACACACACAAGATCAAACAATATGCATACTGGCACTCCCCCAATCCACAGCCCCTATGCTTGGACCCACAAAGCTCTCAATAGCTTAATCAACAATGGGGTGAGACTGTAAAGCCTCACTACCATATACAATAAAGTGTCAATACACAAATATAATATACTCAAGTTGGAACACAAAATAAGTGTGAATACACACAGCCTTGAGTACCACACTATAAGAGACCCTAGCTTCACTTTTCTACAACAAGAGAGGTAGATTTGTCAAATCACTATGCAGCTTCACTTGATGATCAAACTAGGTTCCCACAACCTTAAATCAGTCAAATACACTTGCTTGAATGATGTACACAAGTAGATAAGCAAGGTAGAACAAAAACAGCTCCCAAAAGGCTAAAACCCTGTAATCAAGGGTAAAGAAGTAACTTCCGAATGCAGCTTCAGAATTGACTTGGACTTATCACTCACAGCCTTGATATCTTTATATATCTTTGCTCAACAAGATTCACACTGATTAGAGGAATGCATTATACTTTCACTTCACAAAGGCTCAAAATCCACAACTTAGGGCTGAAGGGTAAAAAGGTAATTAAGCTTCAGAAACACTCCAAAGTTCACTACCCCAGCTTAGGGTTGTGTTCATTTCATTGATTTGCAAAGATAGCAACATATTTGATGTTGGTTCACTCAAAAAGGATGCTAAAGTTGTTTCAATTTGCATGATCATCTTACTGGATGTGTAAAGGACCATATTCGCTTGCTTATTATTGAAATTTTAGAAGATTACTTAGAAGTGATTAAAAAATTGCATATTTGAGTTAGTTTTCTTTCAATGCTTGTTTGGATCATTAGTGCCTCTTAAGTGAGAAAGGGCTTAATATTTGTGGGTATCATTTCTGGAAACCCTCACGAGACTTTACTCGTCCACTAGGGGTAACCTAGGGGTTTAAATAGCTTGTTGCATATGCTAAATGCAACTGTGTTCCCTATGAAAGTGGCATTATCCTTTTATTACTTTCCAGTTTTTAGTTGTTTAGTTGTTCATTTCTTTCGAAACTTAGTAGTTCATTGCTAGGAACTAGCAATATCTAAGTTTGGGGGTGTGATAAGTGCTCAAATATTGCACATTTTAGCACCTATGTTAAAGTTTTTTTGTCCATTCATCTATCTTACTTTTCCGTTTTAGTTCTAATTTGTGTTTTTATCTTTTTTAAGTAAATAAGGTTCAAACAAGCTAAAAAGAGCCTATTAGCTCCTTTACGGAGTCAAGAAGAAAATTCGAAAAAAGTCAGGAAAAAACTGCACTGGACAGTCTTCGATCGATCGAAAAGATCTAGGATCGATCGAAACGAAGGCAGTGCCAGCTCAGTGGATAAGTTGCCAGTTGTCAAAAATATCTTTGCCACGTCATCTTCAATCGATCGAAGTAAGCTTCAATCCATCAAAGCCATTGCTGGTAGTGAGTTATTTAATTCCCGAGCATGCCTAATGTAGCTGCGAGATTGCACCAATCAAAGGCCTAATTTTTGACTTTTTGCCTACTCAAAGAGGCTTGTATTTAAATGGAATTGAACCCATTTTGTAGAGGGTTTTCAATTATTATTTTATTTTTTACATTGTAATAGTTAGTTTCTCTCTCTAAATAAAGTTAGAGATTAGGATTAGAAGAAGAGAATAAGAGTGGAGGCACCAAGAACACATCTCAAAATCTACATACTCTTTATCTCTGGAATTTAATAAAGAAGAAGAGGAAGAAGATGGAGCCATTTTTTGGGATTGCCCTTAAGGGTTCTATGACTACATCTGCCACCTTTATGATTGGTTAGGTTTCTCCTTGGGGTTGGATGAGCCCCAAGTTTGTAATCTAAACCTCTATCTCTTTCATACTTTTTGGGGAATAATATCTTGTGATTAGTGTTTTAGCCTTGTGGATTTAATGAATCTTAGGTTCTCCTTTGATTTCTATAGTTAAATACTTCCATCTAATTCTCTATGTAATTACATGTTGTCTTACGTGTGATTATTGGGGAATTGATCTCTACACTATTTTTTCTTTGTTTGTTGCATGTCTATGTGTGATGAATTAAGGATTTCGTGATGGCTATATATGGTTTTCATTGAATGGATTTCTCAATTAATTTGATGGGTTATGCTTATACTTGATGGGTTATTCTACAATTTAATTCATGCTTATAGTTAGGTAGATAATCTATACTTGATTTGATATTCCATGGCTTATTATTGCAAATTTCATGATTCTCTAGATTGATATGCGCTATAATTGTAACTAATTTGATGGGTCATGCTTAGGATTGATAGGTTTTTCTACACTTAATTTAATTATTGGTTAGGTAGACAATTCATAATTGAATTAGATGGTCCATGCTTAATATTGTAGTTGGTAGTCACATTTTGTTCACAAGAAGGTTTTCCCCAAATTAGTTGAAAATGTGTGATTTAGTGAACGAGCTTAGGGTCACTTCTCATCTCTTAAATTCCTAGCTCAATTTTAGTGTTATTTTAATTACATTTTCATTAATTGAAGTAGTTTAATCACCAACCCAAATCTCTTTGCAATCAATTAAATCACTAAAGTTAAAGGTAAAATTCCAACACGTATAATCTCTTGGGACGATCCTTTCTCACTCATACTACGTAGCATAGGTGTTAAACGGTTTATAAATTTAAAGTATGATGCCCACTTGACACAAATTTCTAAACTCAAAGTGTTGTGCATTATTTTGTGCACACACTCGGGTCGCATCACATATCATCCCATTAACAAAGCTAGTGCGCTTCTTCTCCTCGGTATCCACCTCATCTGGAACAAATAGAGATAAGCATGTAAACCATTGCTCATACTATGTTACTATCATGTCCCCCTACTATAGGCCAATGAACTCCCTTTTCTTAGTTCTGATTACATATAGAAAATACTTTTCATCAAAGTGAGCATTGAACTGAGTATATGTGATGACCGTGTCATCTTTTTCGTTTCTTTTCTTCTCTTTTTTTCCCCTGACATTCAATTTTTAATTTTTTATTAATTTTATTTATTTATTTGTTTATTCTTTTTGTGTTACCTTAGGTTTTTGTAGGACTCGAGGTAGGGGTTGGTGTTCAGACTTGGTTTCCAACACGTATTCACATTATTTTATTTTACTGTCTATGCATGGTTTAATTGTGTAGAAAAGCATGCTTGTTTAATTTCAATTCTTGGGGGTATGAATGCATAGTTTCTTCAGAAACATTTTCATTTTTGGGGTTATTTGTGTAATTAACTTTTGAGATGTTTTGGCTTAGGGACCTTTTGCAATTATTTTTCTGAGATATTTAGAAGAGGGACCTTTTTACAATTTTTGAAAAGTGCGACAAGTGTCACCTTTTTCTTGGACCATTTGTTAACTTTTGGTTGGAGACACTTGGAAGTATTGGATTGTGACAAGTGTAGTGTGGAGATTCAATCTTGTGAGGAGGCCTAGGGTCATGACAAGTGGAGGGGTGTGATGTTTGTGTGTGTGTGAGGTAGTGTTAGTATAGTTTTTATGCTTTGCAAGACAATGAGTTAGTGGAAAAGTTAGAGATTTTTAGTTGTCTTCCACCTTGCTCTCTCCTAGCCACTATTAGAGACTTGAAACCCTAGCCTTGAAAGCTTGTTTATAACCCTCTTTCACTAAGCTTTTGGTCTTGCACTTGGAAGACAAAAGCTTCCCCTCACCTTCCTCTATCACACCTTGTCTTGGATTTTCACTTTGCTTCCATTTTCCCTTAGTTTCTAAAAATACAATTATCTAGTGAGGTAGGGGTGTTTTATGTTTATAACCTTAGTGTTTTAATGTGTTATTTGAGGTTTATATACATTGTATGCATGTTATTTAAATTCTAGGGTTGCATATAGATGAAAGTTGTATGTAACTAACTTAGGGTTTCATATTGTTCAAGGCTTTTATGTGATTTACTTCTTGTATGGATGTTATTTCATTTGGTGGAAAATTAAAATCTAGTGATTTATTATAATGTAACTATAGACTTTTTATATGATTCTTGCTGATGAATTAGTTGTGAAATTGATACTATGTTGTTGTGTGGTTAAGGAATTGAAACTCACTAAATATTAGCATGAATGGATTTCCTATGTTGACAATTTTGTGGTAGCATAGTTTCATTCACATTGTGAACTTGTCAATGCAAAGGTCGTTGTAGTTTTGAAGACTTAGAGTATGGATTGTGTGGTTATCTGTTTAAGGCTTACAATACTAGCACGATTAAATCCTTTATGTGAATAACATAATGTTAGTTTAAGTGTGTATAACTTAAAAGATTTGATTGAATGAATATTAAGTAGTCTACATTGTTTTAGTATTGTGAACTTATTGATATATTATCCATATGAGTGAATCATGGTGTGTGTGTGTGTGTGCGCGCGCCACTTTGGCCTTGGAGCATGGTGGTCATCATTTTGTTCATAAAGTTCATCAGGTTATAAGTTGTGTGTGTACGACATGAATAACTTGATTGAATGATAGAAGCTATCCGAACTTGAGAAGTGGACATCGAGTCCAAGGGCTAAAATTCCCTATTCACACTGGGCCACTGAGGTGTCGAAGTGCACCAGTTGTTTAATCATATAAGATATCCGGCATAACATCGCATTGTATCATGGAGTCACATGCATGAGTTACATCATAGCGGAGCCTATGTGTGGGTTGAGTTATAGTTCTTGGAGTGGTGTAAACTTTGTTATCTTCCTAACTTCATGGTAGTTGTTCTTGCAAGATGTTCTTATTGTTTGATTTCACATTTATTTCCAAGTTGATAATACTAGGTAATTGTAACTTGTTGTTTTGCATTGGTTGTTCCAATATTATATAAATGCGTTACTTATTGTGAATTGCGTTTAAAATGTTTCAAAGTTAGTTTTAGGATGACTCCTTAGCTTCACCTTGAAACTAGACATTAAGGAGGATGATACGCTTGTGTTTGTTTATATTACACTTTCATGGCCTTTGAAACTTTAGGTTATACGCATACGCGTTGTCCTATTGAGTAATTTGATCACTCACCCTAGTTAATTATTATTTTTTAGGTAAGGAAGTAATCGTTTTGGATGCGAACCATCTATAGCTCAGCTTATACTTACATTTTGGACATCTTTTGTATGATTATAGCATGCAAGTGTTAACATGATTTACTTATCTTTTGAAGTTGACAATGTGTAATATAATTAGAAGCATGCCTTGCTTTCTTTTGTGTGTGTAATATGTACCCTAACACTTTATTTTTATGTCAACTTATCATGTATGTAATGAGGCCAAGGGCTAAGTACTTTCATTGTATGTAAATTATAGTACCGTGTATCAAATTGTTCATTTTTGGTATTTCATGTTCTTAGGGGCTTTTTCATCTTTTCCCTTATCTTATTTTCTTATAGATTGACTTTAAAGGTCTTAGGGATTTACCTTGGGTAAGGGGGAGTAAGGTGTCCTATGTTGGATTTTCATCTTTTTGAAGTTTTGGTTACAGTTACTATTCATTGATTTTTTTCGATAACCGAATCGACCATTTCGGGACTTCCCGGGGTCATTTGGGTGTATTTGTGCACCGCATATCCAATTTAAACCTTAAGAAACCTTCTTGAAGGCCTACTTCTATTTCTAGGGCAGCACCTCAACATTTAGATGACTAGGCGCCCGTTTCTACGACCGAGTTGGATAGTTTTTAATCCCCGATTTTATTGTGGCCATAACTTACTCATTTTAAATCCAAATGAGGTGATTCTTGAGTCTAGATTCAAGTATTTTGAGTCATCTTTCAATTCTTTCTGAGAGATATGATTCTTTCTTTTAGATTCAATTCTTTTTGAGAGATATGATCGTTTTGGTGGAACAGTGTTGGGATTTTGTTTGAACTAGGATAGGGTTTTCAAGGGATTTCACTTCCAATGACCTTAGGACTTCATATGAGGTTACCAAATGATATTATTGGATTCTTTTAATCTTATTTGACTTGTTGAGAGTCAAATTTCCTTCTCTTAGGGTAAAATGACCATTTTATCCTTAGTTCCATGCTTTATCCGTTTTAACCTTAGCTTCCGCTTTCGTTTCCCATTTGAGTCTCGTGACTTCTTAGATGTTCTTAGAAGGTCACTTTATCGTCTTAGAGGTGGTGTCCATCTCTAGAGACCTCTTTTCTTTTCTTGCTTCCGCGTTTTGAGACTCGTTATCGGGTCAAATTTTGGGTTACTCCTTGACTTACCGAGTTCTTAGAATTCGGGTCGTCATAGCATAAGTTAATGAAGTCCTATCCTCTGTGGTGGTAACTGAATCCCACTACTGGAGTGCATCCCCAACAAGCTTGAAGGTAGCAAGCATCTGCTTCTGAACCTCCGTGTACTCAACCATGCGAAGATGACGCTCTATGTCCTTCTTCCACTGATGACCCACTCTCACATCGGTCGAGCCTAAGAACTCAGGTGGGCTCCCCTTAAAGAACTCCTAGCCTTTTCCCAAGAATTAGCCTGAACTACCGGTACTAGTACAGGTGCCTGCTGAACTTGTGGCTAATTCTGAAGTGCAGCTGTAACACCTGCTGCTACAGCCTGAGTAATGATGTCAGCTAACTGAGGAGGATCCTCTAGATCTTTGCCCTGCTGTTGGTCCTGATCTCAAGACTCCCGAGTCTACTACTCCTTTTCTTGAAATAAAGGCATTTGTTGCTCCTCTGCAACTTGCTGAAGTCACAGACGATTCTAATGTCTACGCGTTGTTCTCCTCTACTGCCTTTCCCATCTTCTTCCAGCATTAACCATTTTGTTAACACAATAAGATGAAAATCAGTATGCAATTTAATGGATAGTAAAAGAATACAATGAACCATATTACTTAGGCTCTAAACAAAAGAATACGCTACACGAAAATCTTATAACGAACGAAACCCTAGAGACACTTCAACCTGGAGTGCTCTGATACCAACTATGATACCCTCTAATTTCAGAACAGGTGTTGATCAAGTCCACACATAAAATTAGGGAATATTAGCCAATCAATAAGAATCAAGCATAGAATATAGATGGAAAAAAATAATAAAATAAATAAATATTGCTGAAGGGAAATCTAAATTAATAATTAAATAGTAAATTCTCTGATACCGTAATCTCAAAAAAATTCTTATTTTAAGAATAAAACCTTCAGAGTAAAACTTGGGAATCCATACAACGTGGACCCCTAATAAAAATCCAAAACTAATAGATGAAATAAATAAATGTCTTAACTCAAAAGTAATAAACAATAACGAAAACATAATGAAAGTTCTACATCGATGACACCAGAAGAGTGATAAAGACTGGTCTCAACTCTGCACGTACTGACTCTACATCTGGAACTGTCGAGGACCTGAAAAGATAATAACAAAGGTAGGTCAAAACCAACGAACAAACCCTTTCTACTACATCCTAAACAGAGACCTGATAAATGATCTATCCTAGTCCGACTCATGCAATAACTACGTAGGTCAAAATACATAAGTATACACATTATAAACTCTTATTGGATCATAAAACAGCCTCAATCAGATAGTATGTCTCATGTAAGCACACACAAGGTGGTCATGAGTACCTCTTCTACCAGGGCACGCACATCCCTATATCCAGCTACCCATCTCACCTGGCAATATACACCAACCCTAATCATCGATCCCGAGATCTTAAGCTCGTATCATAGTACACACTCAAAATATCCATATGTGAGTAACTTACAGCGATATCCTAACAATGGCACAATTTAAGGTCATAACCATATCTTGACAATAGTATGACCAAAACGTATAGATCTAGACTTATTAGTCGGCCCATATATACATCAGCAAGTCATATCTTAACAATGGTGCTACTAAGACCATATCCTGACAATGGTCCTCTATCATACACATATATACAAATATGTATAAGTTTATAAGCTGGTATAAGTATCATGGGAATGACTTGCAACAAAAGTAAAGCCATTTACTGTTATATGAACAACTAACATAATAACACCCTCTACGGTAATTATTATGACAAGGTAAACCCTTTTTAAACATTAAATTAATAACTTGCAATTCAAATAAGATCCATTATATTAACCTATTATCATTAAAATGGTTACTAAACCAATGAGCTATATTAGTCCACATATAAGTAAATATAAGTTTAAGTTGTGGCTATTCTAAATTTTAAATCATAGCATGTTAATAAAATACCCACCTATTGCTTATATACAATAATACTAACAGCCCATGTACTTGTGACGGCTCAAGTTTTTACAAACCTGATATGTTAATGTGAGCCAAAAAATGACCCGATAATGGATCCGAGTGCAAAAGCAAAATAAAGAAACAAAGTCTCTAAAGATGACATCATCCCTGAGACGCCAATGTGACCTCCCATGAGTCACGGAATCCAAACGGAAAACAAATGCGGAAGGCACATTTTAAAAATGAACAACTACAACCCTAGGGGAAAAATGGTCATTTTGAAATAGATATGGGTGTTACCGAGTACACCACTGAAAAGACAACGAAAAATTAATAAAGTTAGACTCAAGAATCGCTTGATTCGAAGTCCGAATGACCAAGATATGGGACCTCAAAATTTTAGGGGTAAAAACAGAATTTTGACAAGTCCCAGAGTCTCAGCGATCGATCGAGAAATTTGAGAATTGATCGAAAAAAAACTGGATCGATCGAAAAAAAGGTTAAGGAGGTTAAATGGAGGAGAGAAGGTGAAAGGAAGAAGAAGAAAGAGAGGGGTGGCTGTGCAGCAGTAGGGGAGACAAGAAATGTCTAAAATTCTCTCTCTCTCCTCCCTTATTTCTAGAATTCCCAAAAAAGTCCCCTGAACGGGCCCCGCGTGGCCACAAAAAGTGAAAACTGCCCAGACGTGCTCAAACAGAAAAATATCGTGCACAAAAAAGCACCGTTATGACAAAAAATGAATAACGAAAGAAAGGACGCCGAAAACAGAGTCCCGAACAGAAAGATATGCCCTGAGCAAGTTCGGCGACAACTAAGGTAAAAACCCTAAAATTGGGGAAAAAGACCGGAAGACAAATCTAAGAGTACGCGACCTGACGAAAAGCAAAAATGAATCCCGTACAAGGATCCAAGCCCAAAATGGGACACTCGGCATTAACTTTCATTAATTGCACAAAGGCCTCTTTCACAAAAGGATAACTGCACAAATGACCTTAAATGAAAATAACTTCTTAAAGATACTTTCTTAAAAATCGTTAAAGCAAAATATCTTTAAAAAATATTTATGAAAAACACCCTAAGAAAAGAAAATGTTTTCGAAGAAACTCTGATCCATACCCCTACAGATATAGTGAACAACCAACGTACTTTTCCACAAAAGTAAAGATACGCATTTTATGAAAATCAAATGAGGTGGATAGAAAGACGAAAAAATAAAAATGCCGGAAAAAGTGAGAAGATGGCATGGTCCTCACAAATCATGTAATGACCCGAGTTTTATTCAACCCAGTGCGTTAGCGGTGACCTGAACGTAAATCCACAATGAATCAGAATGCTAATGCAAAAGGTAAAACAATGGTCTCTATAGATACTACATGTCTATAAGACACCAAGGTGACCCTCAACGAGGTCATGGAACTCAAAGAAAACAATTGCGGAAGTAACGTTTCAAAAACGGACAAGAATGAGCCTAGGGGCAAAACGGTCTTTTCTAAAGTGGAAGTGGGTGCTGCCAAGCACACCATTGGAAGGAAAACAAAAAAATTAATGAAGATAGACTCAAGAATCACCTGATTTGGAGTCCAGACGGAAAAGATATGAATTTAGGACAAAATGGCCTTCTCCGTTTAGGAGTTACCACTACCCTATCTCACTAGAACTGCAATAACTCTCACTAGGGTTGGATTTTTGATGCATGATTGGTACCATTGGAAAGCTAACTTCAAGCTATTGAGTTTAGACTCAAGAACGACCCGATTTGGATTAGAGATGATGGAGTTATGGCTCTCTGAAGTTGCTGGCTGTCCAAGAAAAATAAAAAGAGGAAGGTTCCAAGGAGGATCAGCTGGCTGAACCTCCATAATTAGCCGACCAAACCCCAATGTTTAGCTGGCTGAACCCCAATCATTAGCCAACCGAAACACCAAAAATCCCAAAAAGGCTACTGGAATAAAGACTCGATATGTGTCAGCCGACTGATGGCTCTTATCAGCCGACCGATGCACCCTACTGTAGCCGAAATGTCTGCTGCAACTCATGGGGAAGATGCTTGGCTTAATCCTAAGGCTATGCATGCTTCCCATTTGATCCAGACAAGTTTCAAAACATCTCTAAGCCTTACATAAACATCCATAACATGCTAAATCGAAAGAAAACTTTGAATGATGTCCAATGCATGAATTTTTCATGAAATTTCATAAAATCTTCCAAAAATAATTCAAAAGTTGAAATCCATGTATTCTTTGAGATGTAATCATGCTCGCATGTGTAAAACGATGAATTAGATGAGCTAGAATAGCCCACGGCCTCATAGCATATCATATACCCTTCAACGCATGAAATCCCATGTATTCCATAAACAAGCTATGAAAATAAAGTAGCATACATGGCATATGAGTGTCTTTGGCCCTTGGCCTCATTACATACACATCTAAAGAGTGTCAAAAGGTGCACTTAAGTGCACATTACATGGCTTAGACAATAAATATAAGTTTTTATACAATACATCAAAAAAGATCATGATATGCTAACAATTGCATATTCAATGTCACCATAAGTACTCCAAGAGTTCTAACAAATCTAAGAGTGTTGTGCATCCCACAATAAAGCTTCTTTACCTGAAAAACACCTAGTAACTTCGGGGTGAATAAACAAGTTTACTCGTAGGGAATGAGCATGCATAAGTTCAATTTATTACAAAGTTTACAATTCATTAAAATTTAGTCCATGCTATTCAGATGACATTGGAACTTTTAACATAGCACAATGAGATGCAATATCACTAGGTTATCAAGTTTGATAATTAGAGAGTGAAATCAAACTAAAGTGGATACTTAGATATCGCCCGGACTAAAACTGTACTCTTGAGATCACTTTAGGGCTATTAACCCATGGGTACCTTCCCCTAGTGCACACTATAGTTTAGGGAGCTCTCTATCTCCCGTACTAGAACCAAGTCCTAGCCATGTCAAGATCTTGATGATATCCCAAGTTTCTAAAATTAACAAGTAGAGAAACAAGTCATGATATGTGATAAAACATAATAAGTTCCATAGATTATATGACTAAATCATTAGATCAATATGATAGAAAATAAATATACCAACTAAGTAATTTCTCTAGATTTCAAGAGTTGTCCAAATGATTCCAATTTAATATATGATAAGGAGTAATTCATGACTATGACATATATCAAATCAAAAATGAGCTATATACAAGCTACAAATAAATCATTTATTTCTCATTTCAATACAAGACATGCATACAACTTGGATATCACTACAAGAACAATTAAATCACTTGAAAAATAAATTATAACATCCCTTACCTCAATAGAGAATTGTATCTCTATAAACCAAAGTAACCAAGCTCTAAATGGAAAACCAAGCTAGGGTTTTAGAGAGGAGAGTGAGAGGAATATAAAGTATTCCTAGCTTGTAGGTCTAAGGTGAATGGAAGAGCACCAAAATGAAACTTAAAACCTTGGATCAAGCTTTGCTCCAATGGTGGCCAAGTTAGGGTTTGAGAGAAAAGAGATGAAAATGAATAAAATGAGATGAAACCCTAAGTTAAAATGGTGGGATTCTCCACTCACTAGATGCTTTTGCACTACCTCTAACGCACACACACTTGCAAGACTAAAGTTGAGTCTTACACTTGTCATGAATCTAAGTAAGCTTCCTAGATTAAATATCAAACCTACACTTGTCAACCATCCATGCCAACCAGTGCTCCTATCCTAGGCCAACAAATGGGTGAATCTCCACCCTCCATGTGTCATCAAACAAGGCTTCCAAGTGGTTTCACCACAAGATTAACAAGTGGCACCATAAGTGTGTGACACTTGTCACATTTTTCAGAATTTGCAAAAAGGTCCTTTTTGAAAATATCTTCCAAATTAAATTGCAAAATGGTCCCTAAGACGAAAAATAATTACTTTGCATAATTACCCAAAAACCCCTCAAGTTATGAATAATTACCAAAAGTAATGCATCTATGCCATTTACAAGAAAAGTAAACATTTAGCATGTTTTTCTACAAAAGTAAAAATGTAGATATCATGGAAATGAAATATCATGGATGCATGCAAAGCCGGAATCAAATCCGAGCACAAAAAGTGAGGTTATGCAAGGAAAATGCTAAACGAGAAAAAGACGAACTACGAAAAAAGACGAGAAAAGAATTTACCGAAAAAGAAAGGAAGGAAAATGACCGGGTCATTACAACCTACCCTCCTTAAAAGGGGTTTCGTCCCTTAAATCGAATGGTACCTGAAAGAAAGAACAAATGGGTATACCGAGAGCGAACCTCCTGCTCGAGCTCCCAGGTAGCCTCCCCAACGCCGTGGTGTCTCCACAAGACCTTAACTAATGGAATGGTCTTGGTCCGCAAGACCTGTTCCCGTGAGTCAAGAATCTGGACTGGACCTTCCTCGTAGGTCACATCCTCATCAACAACAAAATCTGTCCATTATAAAATATATGATGAATCCGGCTCGTACTTTCTCAGCATAAAGACATGAAAGACGTCGTGAACCCTATCTAGGTCTGGCGGCAACGCCAAACAGTAAGCAATTTCACCGACCTGCTCCAATATCTCAAATGGTTCAATGAACCTAGGAGACAACTTGCCCGTCTGTCAAAATCTCAGAAGTCCCTTCCGTGGAGAAATCTTGAGAAAGACATGGTCTCCTACCTCAAAAGACAAGGATCATCTCCTCTTGTCAGTGTAACTCTGCTATCTGCTCTGTGCGGTAACCAACCTCTGCCGAATCAACTTAATTTTCTCTATAGTCTCAATGACAATGTCGGGACCCAAGGCAATGGTATCACCGACCTCAGTCCAATAAACTGGAGATCTGCAAAGCCTGCCATACAACTCCTCCAAAGGTGCCATCCCAATACTGGCCTGGTAACTGTTGTTGTAGGCAAACTTAACCAAAGGTAAGTAGTCCTCCCAACTACCTCCGAAATCTAAGATACAAGCCCGTAACATATCCTCTAATATCTTAATGGTACGTTCCGACTGACCATCAGTCTAAGGATGGAATGCTGTGCTAAAATGAAGCCCCGTGTCAAGAGCCTCTTGAAAACTCTACCAAAAGTGAGATGTGAACCGTGGATCCCTATCTGAAACAATGGATACAGGAACCCCATGAAGCTTGATAATCTGTCTCACATACAGTCCACTCAGTCTCTCTACACTATCTGTCACTGCCATGGGCAAGAAGTGAGCCGTCTTAGTCAACCTGTCAACTATGACCCAAACGGCATCATTCCCTGCCTGAGACCTCGGAAGTCCCATCACAAAATCCATAGTGATGTGCTTCCATTTCCACTCAGCTACTAGTAATGGTTGTAATAATCCTGTCGGTCGCTGATGTTCAGCTTTCACTTGCTGACAAGTAAGGCATCGAGCCACAAACTGTGAAACATCCCGTTTCATGCCCTGCCACCAAAACTGTCACCGTAGATTATGATACATTTTCATACCACCAAGATGAATTGCGAGTTGAGAGTGGTGAAAATCCTGAAGAACGTTTTCATGACAAGACAAGGGAACAAACATCATCCCCTTATACCTGAGACCACCGTCTAAATGTATGGTCCAACCCTTTATATTCTTGCTGCCTGAAATCCAAACATGGATGGCCTTCATCTCCCTATCCTCCAACTGTGCCTCAATAACTCTGCTAACAAGAGTTGGTTGAGCTATGAGACTAAACAAAATAGCCGATGAAGCGTCCTCATAAGACTGCAAACCAAGATCTGTAAGCTCTTCTAGCATCTTCCATCTATGAATGGAAATGCTAGCAAGAGTCTCCTATGACTTTCTACTCAATGCATCGGCCACCACATTGGCCTTACTAGGATGGTACTGTAACTTAAAGTCGTAGTCCTCCATGAACTCAACCCATCTGCACTGTCTCAAGTTCAAATCATTCTGAAAGAAGAGATACTTGAGACTTTGTGGTCAAAGAAAACTTACAACTTTTCCCCATACAAATAGTGTCTCCACCCCTTCAAGGCAAAGATAATTGCTGCCAACTCCAAATCATGTGTCAGATAGTTCAACTCGTGAGTTTTCAACTGTCGAGACCCATAAGTAACCACCTGCTCTGTCTACATCAAGACACAACCCAAACCTTCCCATAAAGCATCACAGAAGATTACATAACCCAAACCACATTCAGGAATGATCAAAACAGGAACCAATGTCAACCTGACCTTCAACTCGTGAAAAGCAACCTCACATGCCTCATTCCATACGAACTTGACCCCATGCGGGTAAGTCGAGTCATAGGTGCCGCTAAATGAGAAAAATCCAAAACAAATCTCCGGTAGTAGCCAGCTAGGACAAGAAAACTCCGAATCTTAAACACTATATTCGGACATTCCCAATCCATCACCGATTCAATCTTTGACGGATCCACTGCAACTCCGCCCCCTGACACAACATGTCCAAGGAACTTCATTTCCGGTAGCCAAAATTTGCATTTCTCGAACTTGGCGTACAACCGATTATCCCTAAGGATCTGCAACACTGTCCTCAAATGATACTCATGCTCCTCTAGTGAAGCTGAGTACACGAGAATGTCATCAACAAAAATCACAACGAACTGATCAAAATGGTTACTGAATACACGGTTCATCAAGTCCATAAAAGTTGCTGGAGCATTGGTCAAACCAAATGGCATCACCAGAAACTCATAATGGCCATACCGTGTGCGGAAAGTGGTCTTGGATACATCCTCATCCTTAACCCTCAACTGATAGTAACTCGACCTCAAATCAATCTTCGAAAAACAAGTGGCTCATTTCAACTGATCAAACAAGTCATCAATCCTAGGCAAAGGATACCTATTCTTGATCGTAACATGATCCAGCTTATGATAATCGATGCAAAGTCTCAAAGACCTATCCTTCTTCTTCGCAAAAAGAACCGGTGCTCCCCAGGGTGAAGCACTAGGACTAATAAAGCCCTTAACTTTCAAATCATCCAATTGAGCTTTTAGCTCATCCAATTCTACCGGTGCCATTCGGTACAGTGCCATAGAGATCAGCGTAGTGCTGGGAATGACATCGATGGCAAAGACAACTTCTCGAAGAGGAAGAAGCTCCCTCAACTCCTCTAGAAAAACATCCAGAAACTCCACAACAACTGCTGGATAAATGCAGCCTAAGCTGCTGTCCTCCTCAGCCAATAGGCTAGCTAAGTAAGACCTGTGGCTTCTCCAGTTACCAATATTGAAAATCATCGTCGAGTGGGAATCACTCCAATCTCCCAAGAAGTGAAAATAATCTCCCATGGGAGTGCAAATAGACACTCACCCGCAGAAGCAATCGATCGTGGCATGAAAAAAAGACAACCAGTCCATCCCAATAATGACGTCAAAGCCCATCATATCAAAAACAACAAAATCAAACTCTAAGGTCCGTGCAACTATCTCGATGGCACAACCCCAACAAATATGGTCTAAAAATACTGGACCCCAAACTAGTGTGTCAACACAAAGGAAACCATCCCGTTGTGTGATCTCCAGGCCCAAAGAATGTGTAAATGAAACAAATAGGAATGAATGTGATGCACCTGTGTCAATAAGAACTCTAGCCCAAGAACTCTAGCCCAAGAACTGAAAACTGGAAAGATACCTCGAACTGAAGAAGTCCCAGCAGAGGTATAGGCCTGTGGCAATGTGTAAGCTCATCCCTAAGCCCCCGACTGTTGAGAACTGCCCTGGTGGCCCAACTGATGTCCGAAAGCAGTAGGCGTAGAACCTCTACCCGGATATGAACTGATTGGTGCAACTGGGTATAGTGCTTGAGGCACCCTGAAGCCTGACTATATAACTGCTGACTGTGCCGCTGTGGCCTGTGAACCTGCACCACTCTATACCCTGCTCCGTGGATAAGGGCAATCCTTCCTCATATGACCAGACTGCTTGCAATAGTTGCAAGTCCCCTGAAACCCGTTCATCAAAGTTGTAGGCTTACTAGCCTGTGATTGACTGTTTTGTGGCTGAAGCTGTGGGCAGCAAGGCTTAATGTGCCCCGGCTACTAACAATGGTGAAAAATTACTCCCCGGGCTGACCCCAAAGATACTGGAACAGCAGATGCAGACCGAGCCTGCTGTGACTGTCCCTGAGTGTGTGAATTGTCCCCAGCATTAGCCTTTTTCCACTGATTCCTGGAAGATGACGGAGTGTGGCCACGAGGCTGCTTGTGTGAACCCCTGATCCGTAACTGATCCCGTTCCTCTGCCTTAGCTAGCATAGCCCTCTGGACCACCTCTCTATAAGTCCTCAAATCAAGAATTGAGACCCGTGGCCTGATGTCAAGATGTAGTCCATCCTAAAATTTCATTGCCCTTGCCTCATCTGTCGCCACCATGTCCTCGGCATAACGAGAGAGAGAAGTAAATCGTGTCTCATACTCAATGACACTCATAGTGCCCTGATAAAGACCTGTAAACTGTATCTTCATCTCCCGCCTCATAGCCCTAGGAAAGAAGAAGTTGAAGAATAATGTCGTGAACTCCTCCCAAGTCATCACCTCCACATCGTGGATATTAGTCATGGACCTCCACCAAATATCAGCATCTCCCATGAACATAGAAGCTCTCAAAGAGATCCTCAATCGGTCTGTAAGTACTACCATGCTATCAAGCTTGCGTACTATGAGATCAAACCATGCCTCTGAAGCAAGCGAATCCATACTCCTTGAAAACTAGTCGATCTTAACCCTTTGTAACTTCATGAAGTAATCCAATGCCTCACTAGCAACTGGTGCCGGTACCAGGATCTGTATCCCTGCAATATGCTGACGAAACATCTACTAAATAGACTCTGACATTCCCAGAGCTATTCCTTGTGCAATCTGCTCCTCATAAGTCGGAGGTCGTGGTGGATTTGGGCCCATGCTATGAACTGGAATCCTAGGCCTTCCTGGACCCCTCATAAACTCAATGTCATTAAACTACTCCTCAATGCCCTGACGTGAAGACTCCCCAAGCATGACAACTATGATGCTAAACGTACGCAAGGAAAGAGGTCAACGATAACACAAGCAAATTTGACCGAATACACTCACACTATGAAAGAATGAAATATAGAGTAATACAAGGTATGCAATATACGGTCATGCTAAAGAAATCAAAGAAAGCTACTTAAAGGGCTAAGTGTTTAAGCAAATAAATATATATGTCAAACAAGGATGCTTTTAAACACAAAAGCATAAAAGTACAGAAGGCATATCATCATACCAAGCAAATTATCAAATGGCACGTAAACATGTTACCAAAACCATGTGAATACATCAAGGTAGATCAACAAAACCATGATATGCACCCAAAACCCGTCGTCCTAAGGTTTTCAAACCTAGGAGCTCTGATACCACTTGTAATGACCCGAGTTTTATTCAACCCGGTACGTCAGCGGTGACCTGAACGTAAATCCACAATGAATTAGAATGCGGATGCAAAAGGTAAAATAATGGTCTCTAGAGATACTACATGTCTATAAGACACTAAGGTGACCCTCAACGAGGTCACGGAACTTAAAGAAAACAACTGCGGAATCGACGTTTCAAAAACGGACAAGAATGAGCCTAGGGGAAAAATGGTCTTTTCTAAAATGGAAGTGGGTGCTTCCAAGCACACCATTGGAAAGACAACGAAAAATTAATGAAGTTAGACTCAAGAATCACCTAATTCAAAGTCCGGACGGAAAAGATATGAATTTAGGACAAAATAGCCTTCTCCGTTTAGGAGTTACCACGAACTTATCTCACTAGAAATGTAATACCTCTCACTATGGTTGGATTTTTGATGCATGGTTGGTACCATTGGAAAGCTAACTTCAAGCTCTTGAGTTTAGACTCAAAAATGACCAAATTTGGATTAGAGATGAAGGACTTATGGCTCTCTAAAGTTGCTACTACAATGCTATCTAAGAAAAATAAAAAGAGGAAGGTTCCAGGGAGGATTAGCCGGCTGAACCTCCATCATCATCCGACTGAACCCCAATGTTCAGCTGGCTGAACCCCAATCATCAGCCGACCGAAACACCAAAAATCCCAAAAAGGCTACTGGAATGAAGACTCGATATGTGTAAGCCGACTAATGGCTCTCATCAGCCGACCGATGCACCCTGCTGCAGCAGAAATGTCTATTGCAACTCATGGGGAAGATGCTTGGCTTACTCCTAAGGCTATGCATGCTTCCCATTTGATCCGGACAAGTTTTAAAACATCTCTAAGCCTTACATGAACATCCATAACATGTTAAATCGAAAGAAAACTTTGAATGATGTCCAATGCATGAATTTTTCATGAAATTTCATAAAATCTTCCAAAAATAATTCAAAAGTTGAAATCCATGTATTCTTTGAGATGTAATCATGCTCGCATGTGTAAAATGATGAATTAGACGAGCTAGAATGGCCTACGGCCTTATGGCATGTCATATGCAAAATATGACCCTTCAATGCATGAAATCCCATGTATTCCATAAACAAGCTATGAAAATAAAGTAGCATACATGGCATGTGAGTGTCTTTAGCCCTTGGCCTCATTACATACACATCTAAAGAGTGTCAAAAGGTGCACTTAAGTGTACATTATATGGCTTAGACAATAAATACAAGTTTTTATACAATACACCAAAAAAGATCATGATATGCTAACAATTGCATATTCAATGTCACCAAAAGTACTCCAAGAGTTCTAACAAATCTAAGAGTGTTGTGCATTCCACAATAAAGCTTCTTTACATGAAAAACACCCAGTAACTTCAAGGTGAGTACACAAGTTTACTCATAGGGAATGAGCATGCATAAGTTCAATTTATTACAAAGTTTACAATTCATTAAAAATTAGTCCATGCTATTCAAATGACATTGGAACTTTTAACATAGCACAATGAGATGCAATATCACAAGGTTATCAAGTTTGATAATTAAAGAGTGAAATCAAACTAAAGTGGATACTTGGATATCGCCCGGACACTCTTGAGATCACTTTAGGGCTATTAACCCATGGGTACCTTCCCCTAGTGCACACTATAGTTTAGGGAGCTCTCTGTTTCCCGTACTAGAACCAAGTCCTAACCATGTCAAGATCTTGATGATATCCCAAGTTTCCAAAATCAAGAAGTAGAGCAACAAGTCATGATATGTGATAAAACACAATAAGTTCTATGGATTATATGACTAAATCATTAGATCAATATGATAGAAATTAAATATACCAACTAAGTAATTTCTCTAGATTTCAAGAGTTGTCCAAATGATTCCAATTTAATATATGATAAGGAGTAATTTATGAATATGCCATATATCAAGTCAAAAATGAGTTATATACAAGCTATAAATAAATTATTTATTTCTCATTTCAATACAAGGCATGCGTATGATATCACTACAAGAACAATTAAATCACTTGGAAAATAAATTATAACACCCCATACCTCAATAAAGAATTGTATCTCAATAAACCAAAGCAACCAAGCTCTAAATGGAAAACCAAGCTAGGGTTTTATAGAGGAGAGTGAGATGAATATAAAGTATTCCAAGCTTATAGGTCTAAGGTGAGTGGAAGGGCACCAAAATGAAGCTTAAAACCTTGGATCAAGCTTTGCTCCAATGGTGGCCAAGTTAGGGTTTGAGAGGAAAGAGATGAAAATGAATAAAATGAGATGAAACCCTAAGTTAAAATGGTGGGATTCTCCACTCACTAGGTGCTCTTCCACTACCTCTCACACACACATACCTACAAGACTAAAGGTGAGTCCTACACTTGTCATGAATCTAAGTAAGCTTCCTAGATTAAATATCAAGCTTACACTTGTCAACCATCCATGCCAACAAGTGCTCCTATCCTAGGCTAACAAATAGGTGAATCTCCATCCTCCATGTGTCATCAAACAAGGCTTCCAAGTGGTTTCATCACAAGATCAACAAGTGGCACCATGAGTGTGTGACACTTGTCACATTTTTCAAAAATTGCAAAAGGTCCTTTTTAACAATATCTTCCAAATTAAATTGCAAAATGGTCCCTAAGACGAAAAATAATTACTTTGCATAATTACCCAAAAACCCCTCAAGTTATGATTAATTATCAAAAGTCATGCATTTATGCCCTTTAGAAGAAAAGTAAACATTTAGTATGCTTTTCTACAAAAGTAAAAATGTAGATATCATGGAAATGAAATATCATGGATGCATGCAAAGCCGAAATCGAATCCGAGCATAAAAAGTGAGGTTATGCAAGGAAAATACTAAACGAGAAAAAGACGGAATATGGAAAAAGACAAAAAAAGAATTTTTCGAAAAAGAAAGGAAGAAAAATGACCGGTTCATTACAAATCATGGCAAAACCTTAATAGGGAAGTGTGTCGGAGACTAATCCCGAACACTCAAAACAACCTGAAGGGATAAAATTCGAACTCAGAAAAGAAGATATCAACGACAAAAAGAATTCGTAAAAATAGGAAAAAGAAAATTCGTAAAAACAGGAAAAAGAAAAGGAAGGAAAATGACAGGGTTATTACAACCTACCCTCCTTAAAAAGATTTCGTCCCCGAAATCAGGAACATACCGAGGAGAACCAAACTAGGGCCAAAAGTAAGGTCAAACTAAAGGATAGATCATAAAGTGCTAAAGGACAACTCCAAAAGCCTCGAGATCAAACAAAGAATGCGAAACCAAGAATTGAGAGACAACTCTCCTAATGAATCGACATCCTAACCCAATGTCAATCACCGAAAGAATCCAAAGACAACGTCTCGTCAAAACAAGACACTGAACCAAAGTAACATGGCAGTACGAACAGTGACTAGAACCCATCCACAATGTACTCAAATGTGTGGTAGCATCAACAGCGTCTAGTGCTCGTCCACACTTACTCATCAGTAAGGTAGCATCGATGGCAACTAGCACTCGCCCACCACACAATTTTGTACGGTAGCATGACAGTACAAAGCACTAGTTCATAACATGCCCCCACTAGGTCTACCCATAAAACCTCTCGATACAAATGACATCAATGTTGAAAATAATCATTGCCCAAAGCAATGCGAGAACCAGGCATTGGTGAGAGTTAGGATATGGTCCAAAGACGTCCTGCGGAACTATTTTAGCCAATCCCACAACTCTGACACAATGTCATAGGCACCATCATACTTAAGGCCTCAAATCCTCAATACAGACAAAATCATCAACTCCTACGTCTCCAAACACCATAATCAACAACACCGGTCATGAATCCAAAGCCTGACAAGTCTGTGCCCTCAAGCCAATGGATCGGACTTCCTAAAATAAAAAAACTTCAACACCTCCAAAACCGCAACAGACCTCATTACAAGACATCACCTCGAAAGTCCCACATATCATTTCGAAAAAGATCCACTACAAGACTACACACCATAATCAAAGCACCGGATCAAAATCCCCATCATGGATAACTAAATCCTCAATACACAAGTCCACCACAAGGCTCACACATCACAATCCCGATAACTAAGATCACAAAACGAATCTCTAAAAACCATGCTTGGCATCACTAAGCTAAATCAAAATTCCTCAAGGTACACACCTATTCCTATCAATCCATATCGTTATTCCATAAACAACCACTGGAATCGCGATTTCCATAAAACCATGCCTAGTCACAACTAGAACGAGAAAACTCTACAAACAAGTCATGTCCAAAAGCGATCATTTGAAACACTTCCTAAGAGTCAACCACTCCCAAGACTCCAAAACTCAAAACAAGTCTCCAAAAGACATTCTCAAAGGAGCATTAAGCTTACTTAACAAATCAAACGAATCCTCAATTATATGGACATAAGTCCCCATAAAACAATCTCACGTCAAACTACACACACTGAGTACAACAAAAATCACATGCAACCACGGCTAAAACTCCCCAAGGGAAGACACGAAAGGGAACTACCAGTCCTAACAAGAATAACACTACGGCTCTGTCTCTAAAATAAAAGATGATAAGGTCAAAAACTTCACCCCTACATGGAAGTAAGCCGACCAAAATCAATCAAATCCTCACTAAGAACTCGAGACAACAACGGCGATCCTCGCGGATCAACCAATCCCAAAACCATGCACAATGCAATAAAGAGAAGAAACTCACTCCTTGTGAAGTCCCTAACACGAACCAAGAAAAAAGAAGAAACCTTATTTTCCCACAAGTGTCGATAAGACAAACACAAAAGAAAGGAGCATTCTTGCCACTTTAGGGAAGTAGACAGCCCATGCAAAACAAAATGTGACAACTCCTGCATAAGGAAGTCCACAATGCAACCAACACAAAATTCTACATGCACACTATATGCAACCAAGGGGAACATGACACTAGCCCGTGCTCTCCCAAAATGAACCAAAAGGGACTCTGTGAAAAGAATTACTCGCAAAACTACACATAAAAGTCACGCATGTAACAAGGGAATGCAAATACCAATTAAATACATCTACCCACATAGGTCAAATCAATAACATATGCAACACGTCTCCACATAAGCACAAAATCATGTCACTAAAGCTTAGTAATAACATGTCATCTTTAAGCATATAAACAAGGCATACTAGTGCCACACAACAAGAAGGCAAATATGGACACACCTCCACCTACTCATGCATCACGATATCACAAATCGTACTACTAACATGGTAGTAAACAAAACTGTAAAAAATGATGCTACAATTAAACCCTAAGGACATCGTGTCCTAAAGTGTCTAAGTAAAAGAGAGATCAGTCTAGGCTACGATCTATCTCCAAAGATCACAATTCATCGACATGTCTTAAAACAAATGTGAGCCCTTACCACAATGGTAAGACTCAAACAATCTGTCTCTAAATGTCAAGGCCACACCTCATACATATAAAAAGAGTCCTAAATAGTGTTCTTAGGCACACTTTACATATTCTGAATTGAAAATGACATGTTAAAACCTCTAATTTCGTAATATTACTTTCAAAGGCAAACTATAAAACCAAAGTGCATAAATGTAAACGAAATGGTGTTTGGCCCTTGGCCATACCTCATACATATAAAATAAGTCCAAAAGAGCATACCTAAGTACACTTTACATAATACAAGGTAAAAAGGGTATAGCAAAACCTAGTTAAGTATTACAACTCCAAAGACAAAATAAACCATGCTAACACTTGCATGTTTACAAAAAAAAATAAATAAATAAAGTACATCAAAGTATTCCAATTGAACATGTCAACCTAGGGATGTTGTACATCCCAAAACAAAGTCTCCATACCTGAAAAATATCCCAAACAACTAGGGTGAGTAAACAAGTTACTCGTAGGAAATGAACATCCGTATAACCTAAAGTTTTAATAGTTTTGCAAGTTGATATAAATCAATTCATGTGGTTCATATCGCCTAATGTCTATGTTACAACGTGAATTATGGGATCATCTCAAGCTACCCAAGCAATTGAATGAAAACCATAATATACAAGTATACATGCTCAAGTATACTAAACAATATTGAAACTAAATACATAATATACAAGCATACATCCACAAGTATACTAAACGATATTGACACTAAATACTCAATATAAACAACTATACGTCCATATGTATACTAAACAATATCGAAATGAAAAATGCAATATATACAAGTATACATCCACAAGTATACTAAGCAATATTGAGACGAAATACACAATATAAACAAGTATACGTCCACAAGTATACCAAACAATATTGAAACAAAAAATGCAATATATACAAGTATACATCCACAAGTATACTAAGCAATATTGAAATATATGGCATACAAGTATACAAGCTCAAGTATACTAAACCAAAATGAATCTCATGCACCAAATCACAAGCTACAAGTAATTAACGATTAACAACTTAGAATTGAATGCGAAATCAAATAGGTGGAAAAACTAAGACATGTGGTCTCAAGACCATACAAGTTATTCTGGGTAATTACGACCTACAAGGTATTACCTAGTGCGAACTAATAACATAGGGAGAACTTTTATCTCCCTTACTAGAGCCAAACCCTAGCCATCATATACTTCATGTCCCCTCAAGCTTTCCAAAATCAACAAGTTCATAACTCATATTCAAATAATGATCCACGAAACCACCTTTTTTGCACAAGTAAGGTTGAAGCCACACAAACCATGTCCTAGAATTTCAATTCTAAAATGACATACGAAACGTCAAGTCTTTAATGTTCGATTCATTACATATAACAACAATATTATCCAATATTAAAAATATTTTCATATGAATATCCAACAAGTCCAAATCCATTATTTAAACAGAAGACAATTTCAAAAAAATAATTAAATCAAAGGAACAATTAAATAGAATTTAATTAAAATAAAAAATTAAATTCTCTAGATTTTAAAACTCCTCCAAATGACTTCAAATTCATATATGTTCAAGATCAAGTCAAGGCCTAATTTAATAACATATCCTAAATTAATTCCAAACAAGACACAACTATGTAAATTGAATTTCATGTAAAGTATAACTATATTCAATTCTAAAATTTATATAAAGACATGCATACGAGTCATATAAACCCCAAGAACATATAAAACACTAAGGGTGTAAACATAAAAACATCCCCTACCTCAATTTGAGATGAAAATCTCAATTGACGCCAAAACGAAACCTTTCCGAAAGCGATGAAATTTTGGAGTTACGACGGGGACAACGAAGGGAACAACAAACCCTCTTGCAACAACACCCAAATCCAAAATTGAACTCAAAACCTAAACTCAAAAATGGTCGAAACCGTATTCAAGTTGGATGGAAATGAAGGCCTTGTCAAGGCCGATTATAAAGCCTTTGTCGGCGAAGGAAGAATCAAAGGTTAATGAGGTTAAATGGAGGAGAGAATGTGAAAGGAAGAAGAAGAAAAAGAGGGGCAGTTGTACAATAGTGGGGGAAAGAGGAAACTGCCCAGATATGCACAAATGGAAAAAGACCGTGCACAAAAAGCACCTTTATGACAAAAAATGAACAATAGAAAAAACGGCATCGAAAACTGAGTCCCGAGCAGAAACATATGCCTCGAGCAAGTTCGGCGACAACCGGGGTTAAAAACTCTAAAACTTGGGAAAAAGACCGGAAAACAAATCTAATAGTATGCGACCCGATGAAAAGCGAAAATGAATCCCATACGAGGATCCAAGTCCAAAACGGGACACTTGGCATTACATTTCGTTAACTACACAAATGACCCTAAATGAAAATATCTTCCAAAAGATATCTTTTTAAAAACCCCTGAAGCAAAATATCTTTAAAAAATATTTACAAAAAACACCCCAAGAAAAGAAAATGTTTTCGAATAAACTCTGCATCCATAACCCTACGGGCACAGTGAACAACCAGCGTGCTTTTCCACAAAAGTAAAGATACGCATTTCATGGAAGTTAAATAGGTGGATGCATGCAAAGTCGAAAATCAAATCCGAGCATAAATCGTGAGGTTATGTGAAAGGAAATGATAAACGGGAAAAAAGACAAAAAAAAGAAAAATGCTAGAAAAAGTGAGAAGATGACACGGTCCTCACAAATCAAGGCAAAACCTTAATAGGGAAGAGTGTCGAAGACTATTCCAGAACACTCAAAACAACCCGAAGGGACAAAACTCAAACTCATAAAAGAAAACATCAACGAAAAAATAAAATCTATAAAAATAGGAAAAATGAAATGAAGGAAAATGATAGGGTCATTACAGTATTACTTATATAAAACAATACTAACATACTATGTATATATATAATATTAACATAGAAGTTAGTATTATCACATGCTATAAAAAAAAAAAATGAAACCACCATCAAATTTACATGTATAGAGACAACATGTTTGCATTGATTTCGCCTGATCCAATGAACCCCCACCTATGTAGACAGTAAAGTCACAAAGAACTCGAAGGAACCCACTTCTATATTATATATATAACCTGTACCACATTCCATATATGTATATCCTATTAATCATACAATTAACAAACAACATATATATATATACACTTGCTGTATGTAAAACACCCAACCCTGAGATTTTCGTCACCCACCTGGCTGCCCTATATATATCATATTTATCATGTAATTAACCAACAACAACATATATATATATATATATATATACTTGCTATATATAGATATATCACCACCTAACTGTGAGAATACATTCAAGAAAACAACCATTAAACTCATAGAAAATAGATAGAAAATCATGTTGTAATGACCCAACTTATTCATAAAGATTAATCAAAAATTTTAACCAATCTAACATCCTTAAATGCAAAAAAAAAAAAAAAAAAAAAAAAAAAAAGAAAAAAAAAAAAAGAAAAAGAAAATTCAAAAAACAAATTACATAACTATAATCATGTGAATATATAAACACCTATACACATATACCTCCGTGTTATGGTTCGTTCAAAGCCTCTATATCATTTAATTAATTTGAAATTAATTATCTAAAATCATTGTAAAGATGAATTGAATACGGAACAAAGAGGATAAATAGAACAAAAACTTGCCTTTAGAGTTTCCCATCGAAACTCTATGCCTTTCTTCTCCAATTTCCCCTTGACACCGGCGACTTTCGGGTCGCCGTCGTCTACCTCTGTTGCTCTGAATAATGCCCACAACAATCCCTTGTCAAAGACTCTCGCTCCGGTCTACAAATCCCCCCTTTTTTCTCTTTCTTCCTTTCTTTCTCTCTTTCTTCCTTTCTTTCTCGCTGCCCTCTGTGATAATTTCCTCACTACTTCGTTGCTTTCCTAAAACTATGTAACAGACCTAACCTATATATATATATATAAATATAAAACCTAATTCTAATATCCCAAACAATTATTAGCCTAATCATCTAAACAACTAACACCACCCACACAATGACACGTTTGTCATTATAAATCCACTAATAATATAACCTTATAATTCAAATAAGTTTTAAATACTAATAATAATAACTTCATTAATCCATTGTGTGAATATATATACCTTTATATATATATAAGTACATATCCCTATATATATGTAAATATACATATATATATATATATGTGATATATATATATATATATATATATATATCTCCCATCCATACAACTAACTAAAAAAATATAAAAATAAAATAAAATAACACCAATGAAAACATTTACAACTACCTAAAGAAATTCTACTAAATAACTAACATTTAAATAACAAATAAATAACACTCCACAAACAATTCAAATAGCCAAATACATAAAATAAAAATTAAAAAAATTAAAAAATAAAAAACACTAAATAATTAGCATTTAAATGAAATGACAAAAAATAAAATCCTAAAACAAATGCATAAACAATTCAAATAGCCACATAGATAAATAAAATGAAATAAAATAAATTAAAAAAAGCCTTAAAAAACTTTAAAAAATTAGGGGTATTACAACAGTGGTCCAACCACATCCATCCTGCACTGAGCGAAAGGCCATGGGTTGGCCATTACGTGTAGGTCTTCGGGTGATTGGTGTATTAGTGGTCCAAATTTTTGACATTTGTCACATATTCTGGAAAATTCTTCTGCATCTCAGGCCATATGGGGCTAGAAGTAGCCTTGGGTCATGGATTTGTGTGCCAAGGGTTTGTCACCCGTATGGTTGCCGCACGCCCCTTCATGAATTGTGCACAAGATTTTACCTAGCCTCTGATGGGGTGACGCACTTTAAGTAAGGGCCGAAGAAGGATATATGGAAGAGCAGACCATGGAGGATTGCATACTTTGTTGTGTTGGTTCGTACTTTCCTTGCTTCATCTTTATGTTCGGGTAATATCACGTATCTTATTTACAATATGATCGGGTTGATCTATCTAGGCTCATGCAGTATAACACATACTTGTGTATGGTCATAGCTGGATAGCATTGGGGTGATGGAAGGTTGATATAATATATCTACAAGTATTATTCTGGTCAACGTCTCGCCGGTGTTGGAGGCACTGTTAGCGAGCCGGTCAGCCTCGACGTTTTCCTCTCTGGGTATCTGCGTGAATTTGATTTGATCGAATCCCTTCATTTCCTGTTCTATAGTAAAGTGGTAGGCCTCTATTGTGTTATCTTTGGTATTGTACTACCCTAACACCTATTTCACAATCAGTTGTGAGTTACTGAAAATACCCAGGCTTTTCACTTTGAGTTCCTTGGCCAGCCTCAGCCTTGCTAACATCGTTTCGTACTCGGCCTTATTATCTGTGGCCTCAAATTTGAGCTTTATTGCCTAGCGTAGGCTCGTTTCTTAGGGAATCTGTAATTCAACTCCTATGCCTGCTCCCATTTGGTTTGACGATCCGTCAATATAAAGCTTCCATTGTGGTTTGTCTATTACCTCATCTTCATCTTTTGCCTTATGTTCTAGTAGGAAATTAGCTACTGCCTGATCTTTTATGGCTGTCTTAGGCTCATATATGATGTCAAATGAACTTAAATCAATCGCCCATTTAGTGATTCGACCAGATAAATCGGGTTTGTGCAAGATGACTCTGATCGGATAAGTAATCGGGACCATAATCGGATGGGACTCAAAATAGTGTAAGAGCTTCCGTTTGGCATGTATCAACGCCAGTATGACTCACTCTGCCTTTGAATATCTTTTCTCGGGGTCGGCCATTGTCTTACTTGTGTAAAACTTGGGGTATTGCCTCCACTCATCCTCTCTGATCAGAGTGGCACTCGTTATAAACTTTAACACCGTAAGGTAGAGATACAAGCATTTGTCTTGGTTTGGGGTAAATAGGATTAGGGGGCACTGCATATATACCTGCAGTTTGAAAAGCGCCTATTGTAATACCCCTAATTTTAAAAGGATAGTCTCGGCATTTCTTTTATGGTTTTATTACAATTTTATATTCATTATTTATTTATTTGGCTATTTGTTTAATTGGTTATTTGTTTAATTGATTTAGTTATTTTCATTGAAATTATATGCTTATGTGGAATTGAAATTATATGTTTAAATTGATTTATTTGTTTAATTGAAATTATATGCTTATGTGGACTTGAATTAAATGTTTAAATTAATTATTTAAATTAAGTCTTGGGCTTGGATAGTAGTAATGGACCAACGGTTTTGGGTCACATGGATTTCTTAGATAGGGGATTAAATGGGTACAGTTAATACCCATGGATGTTTATACAAATATATATGGGTATATATATATATAAGTTTATGTAAATTATTAATTATAGTTAATAGTTACATTAATTGGGTTGTTCAGTATATGATATATATTGTATAATTATAATGTTTTATTCATACATATATATATATATATGTGTGTGGGATTAGGGTGCCGACTTAGATACATATAGTTAGTTTATATTATAATTTCTTTTTAGTTTATATTATAATTTCTTTTCTTTTTCCTTAGGTAGATAGAATTAGGTTAAATTGAATGTGCCTATAAATATATCTTATTACGCCTACCAAGGGTTTGAGAACCCTATTCACGTAGTAGTGGAGGCAGAGAGAAATAACAGAGAGGTTTGAGAGAACTGAGAGATCAAGTTAGGGTTTTGGCCATAGGTTGAAGGTCGGACCAAGGAGGAAAGAATGCGATTGCTTGTGGTTGAACCAGAGGTGTTTAACGGCAGTTAAGGAGTTGTCGGAAAAATCAGAGACGACGGTTCAAGGTTTCAAACTAAAACCTAAGGCAAGTTCTATATCTCATTCTCTCCCTTAGGCTTCGTGTTCTTTACATGCCTAAACAATTCCAGGAGTAATTGAATGTTAAATTTATCTTTCATACATGTTAAAATTGATTAAAACAGTATGTTTGTTAATGAAGTTTTATTTATTGAATCTTAAATTTTCTTATACAAATATTAGTTTTAATTAATGTTATCAAAGCATAATGGATTTAAATACTTTTCTGGAATACTTTGGAACTTAATTCAGACTATTAAGGACCTTAGAATAGAGGAACGAAGTATCTAGAAGTCGCCAAAGGAGAAACAGATAATGAAAATAGGAGGAGAGTCGGCTCCCTTTTGTAAAGAGGCCGCTCCCCATGGTGGGGAGCCACCTCTATATGTTAGAGAGGCGGCTCTCTTAAAGGAGGAGCCGGCTCCTTGTTGGAAGGAGGCGGCTCCCTCTTTGAGGGAGGCGGCTCCTTTTCTGGATGATGGTTTTGGATGGAGTTTTGGGCTACTGGGTTTGGTATTTAGGTTTCCAAATTTAATTAGGACCTGTTCGTGGAGAAAATAAGTGAAGTCTAAGAACATACTAAAATTCCAGAGTGTATATTAATGCATAATGAATCTTAGGATGCAATGAACTGGAACAATATGAAGTTTTTAAATAGATTTTCATATTGTTGACTGTTATAGATTATTTAGATTGCTTATATTTACTTTAGCAATTTTTATGTATGATTATACAGTTTTAGTAATGATCAGCGGCATAATATAATCCTGTTAATTTACATATTTTTATTATGCTTGTTACGGATTAATTGATGTTTAAATTAATTAATTATTTCATCAATTGTTGGAATTATGAATTATATGCACTGGTATGGGACGGTGGCATATTGGGGACGGATTAGTTCAAAACACTAAGTCCTACCTACTCTGTAATAAGGGAACGGATTAACTATAAAAGTTAAGTCCTACTTATATGTTAGGTTTTTACAATATAAAGTTTTTAAAACTTCATTTTACAGTTAAATTAAAGAGGTGTGAGTAAATATGAAAAGGTGTCTGACAAAGGTTGTGTCTATTGGCTAGAGGCATGAGGTAGCCTATAAATATATGGTTATTATAATAGATTATATACGGTTTTTGCTTCTATCCTTTATATTTCTTTCTGTTTAAACCTCTATTTCATTCCACCAAAATATTATATGTGTATATATATATATATATATATATATATATATATATATATATATATATATCTGAGTTTTTGGGCAACATGATACAAAGACTTGGTGATTCGTCTCTCTATGAACGTGCTTATAGAGGACACTGGAGTTATATCTTAGAGCCTTTCATAGTCGTCACAACCTGCACGTAGGGAGGCTGTAAAGGCTTTAGGATATCGCATACTGCGTGCCTATCCATTAAATAGGCCAGAAGTTTCTTTACTCCTCTTGTTGATTTTATATATTTTACTACCCTATTATTTCAGTATATTGTTTTATTTATACTATATATATTGTATTATGATTATATTATGATATGAATATATAAGTGTAACATTTTAATATGATTACGTAAATGAACTTAAAAATAAGATTGTATAAAATTATTTAAAATCCTCAATAGTCTAAAGCCTTTTTAAGTCTTTAACGTGTTTATATAATCATTTAAATTCATTCACGTATATTTGTTTTATACATGACTAGTGAATGATGACACTTCTTTTACTTGTTGGCTGTGTGTTTTATATGAAATTAAAATATGTTGCTTATTCTGATTTTTTGTAAGGATCTCAGAGAGTTAGGAAAAAGAAGAGTACTAAGACACAATGAGTCCTTAATTATAAGGACTATGTGATTGGATATAACTCTCGTATGTATGTGTGTGTGTGTATATATATGTAGCATTTTAAGTTTATAGAAACTGTTCTTCATTAGTTTTAATTCCTGAAACTAATACTTTCTTGAATGTTTAAAAATAAATAAATATGAATGTCGAGTTAGAATCCTTTGTAGAATAACTCTAAATAATTGTAATATATCTACATGCTTATATATAATTAACACATATAATTTGATTAAAATTAGTGATTGGTTAGTTAGGGACTTAGTGTTAACTTAGACACCTTTCCAACATGAATGAACTCTTATATATATATATATATAATAAGGAAAATTCATTGAATTCTATATATATAAGAAAGAATTCTGTTTTTAGTTAATTTTATACTATTGAAATGAGTTTTTCTAAATCCAAAGAAGACCTTAATAATTAGGGTTACTATCTTTCTATTATGTGTATTTTAGCAAAATGTGCATGTGTTTAAATTTTATCTTCATTGAGTAGCCGTTAATTTTCATTTTTTTTTTTTTTTTTTTTATATCTGGTATGTCAAAGTGGCTGCTGTATAATGTTAAGTTTTAACCGCACGTAAAACAGTTTTTCATTTTTCATCCTTATATAAAATTAACAATAAAAGTCACGTCTCTTATTCTTAGCAAAAATATATAACCAAAAGAAGTTTATAGAACGTTTGGTCTGATATATATATATATCTATTGGATCTCTATATATTCATATAGTTATTTAATTTGATTAAAATTAAAATTGTTTTATTATGAGTAATTGCAACATTATTGAAAGACGGACTCTAAGCGACTTGGCAGACACCATTCCGTTTAGTATAAATTATTTTTAAGATGTTTTTGTATTCTGGTCTCTACCTCTCTGATAATTTTGTTAACATTAGTTTAATAATGAAACATCATGTCTTCAAAAATACAATAAACATACTGTATAAATTGATATTCAGGAAGTTTCGTACCGTTAGGAAGTTTATTATCGTTATTAAAGTTAAAATTTTATTGATTAATTTTATTTGGAAAAATAATAAAATAATAATAATAATAAATTCAACTTTACCAAATTATTTAATTTGGAGAGAGAAAATTTATTTTCAAGATTTAAAAGTTTGCGTATAATTGTATTTACTAAGATGGTGAATAATAGCATATCTAAGTAAACAGAAATGCAAATGAAGAAACAGGGGAATCTTCCTGTACTGATCATTTTCATAGCTTTCTTAATCAAATAAATTAATAATAATTTTATATCATTTTCGTTGGTATTAAGATATTTGGTTTAAATTTACTTTCATAAACTCTATTTGAATTGAAGTTTAGACCTTGGATCAGAGTATTTCTATGTATATCCTTGTACTTGTCAAGTTATTATTCAAACCACTAAGTTGACAAGTAAGTGATTGTTTGGGTCAAAACTTATTTGAGTCAACATAACTTTCAATTGTCTCAATTGCTTCAGTTGGGTTCATGATTGTAGAATTTATTTCAGCACAATCTAATATCATATTTATGCTATTGAATGGATAATTAATGAATTAAAGAAGACCAAATTCTAGACGATGACGCTTCTTAAATTGGCATATGATTAAGATTTTACGTATTATATAAAGGGATTTTGAAGGTAGTGAATATTGTTGAGAGATTTTTTTTTTACTCTTGAAATATGGGGGTATATATAGTGCAAAATTATATGTATCATTATTGTGAGAATTTTTGTGATGATGAGAATGGCATAATTTTATTTCTAGAGAAAACATTTATGAATTAATCGTTGTGTTGTTCTAGCCTTTGAGACAGGTTAATAGTTGATTCAAGTTAGTGGCTAATGATATAAGTTGAAAGATGCATGCACTTCAAAGATGAATTAAAATAGAAAGACCAAGTGTCGTTTCTTTCTAGGAATGTAGTCCTAGAGAATCTCTAGAGAAAGAAAATAATGATGAGACTGAGGATGTCTTATTTTTCTAGGAGAGTAGTGCTAGAAGTGTTGAGGGGGATGGATTTAAGCCCCAAGGGAGTCACCTTTGGAAGTAACCCGTCCTTTGTGATTAAAGATCCCATGAATTAGGTTCACCGGGTAGAAATAATCCGTACTGCGTGACTTATTTACAGCACTATATTTTTAGGAGGTTTCTCATGAAGATTAACTCCTACCCATCCCTATGGCGCCAGTGCTGCTTAGTGTGACGTTAGGAAGGGCATTGCCCTAAATGAGCCCGAGACAAGCAAACTCTTGCAAGGTATAAGTCACATGTACCTTTGGAGGACTCACCTAAGTGAGAGATGTCATGAGGCCACGACTATGAGAATTGGGTTGTTCTCTAATAACTCTCATGAGAATCAAAATACCAGCGCATGGCCATTAATAGCGCTACACTGCTAACCAAGTCTTAAGTTAATACTTTGTGTGCTACATGCTGAAGTTTGATTCAAGGGACCGAGTTCAAGACCTAGTCTCTCGAGTTGCTCAGATGGAAACAGTAACACTAAGTGCAAGTTTAAGTCTGGAAGACTCTTGTACCTATTGTATAGTATTCAGTGGCCCTAATTATTTTTATTTCTTATATACTTATATTTATTTTTTCACATTTTCTTTTAAAGTTTTAAAAATTTGTGGGGGATTGTTAGGTTTTTACAATATAAAGTTTTTAAAACTTCATTTTACAGTTAAATTAAAGAGGCGTGAGTAAATATGAAAAGGTGTCTGACAAAGGTTGTGTCTATGGGCTAAAGGCATGAGGTAGCCTATAAATATATGGTTATTGTAATAGATTATATACGATTTTTACTTCCATCCTTTATATTTCTTTCTATTTAAACCTCTATTTCATTCCACCAAAATATTATATGTATGTATATATATATATATATATATATATATATATATATATATCTGAGTTGTGCTTATAGAGGACACTGGAGTTGTATTTTGGAGTCTTTCATAGTCGTCACAACCTGCACGTAGGGAGGCTGTAAAGGCTTTAGGATAGCGCATACTATGTGCCTCTCCATTAAACAGGCCAGAAGTTTCTTTACTCCTCTTATTGATTTTATATATTTTATTGGCCTATTATTTCAGTATATTGTTTTATTTATACTATATATATTGTATTATGATTCTATTGTGATATGAATATATAAGTGTAACATTTTAATATGATTACATGAATGAACTTAAAAATAAGATTGTATAAAATTATCTAAAATCCCCAACATTATATTCATATCATGTTAACAAATAGTTGAATTTGGTTTTGGATGGATTTTAAATATATAATTATGGTACCTCGATATGAGCTTGAGGTTCAGGATCGACGGTTAGGGAGCGTATATGCAGTGGGATGCATAGCTGGTTATGATGGTTCGAAGTGTACCCTGTTAGGTCTAGGTACTCATGCCCACTTCAGGTGCGTTTTGCATGTTGCCTACTGGTCAGATTAAGACCGCCTTGTAGTCCAGTGAGAGTCCCTTAGTGTGGATATATATATTTATGGACTATATAGTTATTATTGAGTTGTTTAGGATGTACATGCATATCAGGTCTCTGTTTGGATTGTAGTAGAGTAGAATTTGCTCGTAGGCCTGACCCATTATCATTTTTCTCAGGTGTTCGACAGTTCTAGTCATAGAGGTTGATCGTCTTGAGTAGAGACAATCACTCACTCCTCCGATTACATAGGACTTTCTTTATGCTTTAGTTTTGGATTTCCTATTAGCTATTTGATTTTCCAGTTGGGATATTATTAGGGGTACACTAAATGGATTCCCAAGTTGTAATAATATTGGAGGTTTGGATTTTATTTTTAATACTTTGAGGATTTATTATTTAGAATTCTTTCAACTTATTTATTATTTGTTCTTTAAATTCTTCTTGTATTCTATGCTTATTTATATACTTAATTGTCTGGTATCCCTCGGATTTGTGCTCAGATTTGATCACCCGTGGCTCTAGAATCGAGGGGTATCACACCTGTTGCTGCTCACTCCCCCAGGTCTGCTTTCTATTGCCTCTAATTGTGTTGAAGAATGGCTTACATCGATTTAATAACCTCGAGATGAATCTGCTAAGTGCAGTTATTCTTCTCGTAAGGGTTTGGACTTCTTTAAGGGTCTTTGGCTCTTCGATTTGTATCAATGCCTTGGCTTATGCGGGGCTTACCTTGATACCCTGCCTATTAGCAATATGACCTAGAAACTGGCTAGAGCTAACTCCGAATGAACATTTGGAGGGGTTGAGTCTCATATCGTGCCTATGTAACATGTCAAACACCTCCTGTAAGTGTGTCAGATGATCCTCCTTCCTCTTACTTTTTACTACCATATCATCTATGTAAGCTTCCACTGTCTTTCCCATATGATCTCTAAAAACTTTGCTGACCAATCTTTGGTATGTGGCCCCCGTATTCATTAGGCTGAATGGCATCACTCTATAACAATAAGTCCCTCATTCTGTCACGAAAGATGTCTTCTCCTCATATTCCGGGTGCATAGGGATTTGATTGTAGCCCGAATATGCATCTAGGAAGGTTAGGCATTCGTATTAGTAGTGTAATGACATGGTCATTTTCCTTCCTTTCCTTTTTCTCAAATTTTACGGATAAATTTTTTTCGTTTAATTTTCTTTTTTCGAGTTATGTTTCTTGTCACTGGGTGTCGTCTCAAGTGCTTGGAAATGGTTTCTGTGACTCTTTCGTTTCAATTGACAACTTCCTTTAAGGACCGAGTCATTTTCACATTTTCATTTTTTTTTTTTTTACACTATTCACTTTTCGTCTTTTTCCCGTATGTCACTTTGTTGGTACAACCTCATTTTTCATGTTCAGATTTGATTCCGGTTTTGCATGCATCCATGATATTTAAATTCCATGCCATATGTATTTTTACTTTCCTAGAAATGCATGTCATTTGTTCACTTTCTTCCTTAGAGGTGTGGATGCACACTTTCTTTGGAAACTTTCTTATTTTTGGGGTTACTTGTGTAATTACTTAAAGTAATTATTTTTCATCTTAGGGACCATTTTGTAATTTAATTTGGAAGATATTTTCAAAAAGGACCATTTTGCAATTAAATTTACAAGATATTTAGAGGAGGGACCTACTTGCAATTATTTTTGGGCTACTTTGGGTTTATGTTGTTAAAGAAGGGTTTTTGTGCAATTGACTAAACTTGTGTGTGTTGACCTTGGTATAAGACCACATAGTGAGTGGAGGATTTCTATTTCCTCCACTCACATTCTTTCAAACTTGATTTTATCATCTCCCTCTCTTGTAAAGAAAACCCTAGCCTCCATGGATAAAGCTTAAAGCCTTAAGCTTTGACCTTGATTTTTGAGACCCTTTCACTCACCTTGGACAATAAAGCTTGGAATACTTTTTGTTCCCCTCATCCTCCTCTTCATAACCCTAGAAGGGTTTGCCATTTTGTGTTGATTTGCCTTAAATTCAAGAGGAACAATCCTCTTGTGAGGTAAAGGGTGTTATAGTCTATTTTTCCAAGTGGTTTTACTTGCTTTTGTAGTGAAATACAAGTTGTATGCATGTCTTTTATTAATTTGAGAAATTAATGATTAATTATAACTTGCATAACTCATTTTAGACTTGATATATGACAAAGTCATGATTTGATCTTTGTTATATAATTATTTGGAGCCATTTGAATGAGTTTTCAAATCTAGAGATTTAATGAATTTAATTTGATTTAAATTCTACTTAATTGTACCTTGCTTGTATTTCATTTTGGACTTGATATATGGTATGGCCATGACTTAATCTTTATTATATATTTATTTGGAATCATTTGAATGAGTTTTCAAATTTAGAGATTTAATGAATTTAATTTGATTTAAATTATAGTTAATTGTGTTTTGCTTGAATTCCATTTTGGACTTGATATATGGCATGGCCATGACTTAATTCTTGTTATATATTTATTTGGGATCATTTAAACAACTTTTGAAATCTAGAGATTTAATTAATTTAAATTAATTAAATTTCACATGATGATATCTTGCTCACTTTGTGAAATTGATGTGATATTTGCAATCACCATGAAGTGGACATTCACATATATAATTTTGAGAATTTTTGGACAACTTTGATTTCTAGAGAAATTAATTAAGTAGGTTAATTAATTTCTACTTAGTATTCTAATGAATTGGACTTGTATTTCATGAGGCTTTTACCTTTTTATCATGTATCATGACTTGTTGCAACTTAGCTTCATTAATGTAGTTAATGAACTTGCACCCTTATCTTGGAATGGTTTGATTACTCGTGCATTGTTTAGTAAACAATTAGATCATTAATCTTATACTTGTGGTATATTTACATCAATGGATTTCATGTGCTATATATCTTAGTTGTAGACTGTATAAATGCACACTATGAATTCTTGACATTTCACATGCCATTATAGTTGAAACTTAGGGCATCACTTATGTGTTCCAAAATCTTGGTTGTGCATGAAACGTGGTTAATACATTTCTTGTATCTTGATACTATCTTAACTTGCACAACTTGTTGATTTTGGAAGTTGGGATATCAATCAAAAATTAACATGGCTAGGACTTGGTTCTAATACCGGAGATAGAGAGCTCCCTATACTATAGTGCGCACTAGGGGAAGGTACCCATGGGTTAGTAGCCCTAAAATGATCCCAAGAGTACAGTTTTAATCCGGGCGATATCTGAGTATCCATATTGGTTAATTTCACTCTTTAAATTTTAAGTTGTTATTCCTTGAAGATTTAAAACTTGTCGTGTTATATGAAATGCTCCAATCTTGTAAATTACATAGATTTTATGCTTCATCCGTGATTTCACTCCTTAAATTTCAAGTGTTATATTCCTTAAAGATTTAAGACCTTTTCGTGTTAATTGGAATGTTCCAATCTTATTTACTTACATAGATATTATGCCTTATTCTTGATTTCATATATAACTCTTCTCGTGTTAATTGGAATGTTCCAATCTTGTTTACTTGCATAGATACTTTGCTTTATTTGAGATTTTTCTTCTTAAATTTCAAGTGTTGTGTTCCTTGAAGATTTAAGACATTTTCGTGTTATATGGAATATTCCATACTTGTTTAATTGCATAGATATTATACACTATTCTTGATTTCACGTATAATTCTTTTCATTAATTTCATCCTTAAGTTTCAAGTGTTATTCCTTGAAGACTTAAAACCCTTTTTATATCATTGATTTCACCCTTTAAATTTCAAATGTTGCATTCCTTGAAGATTTAAAGCCTTTTCGTGTTATATGGAATGATCCGACTTGCTTGAATTACATAGACATCATGTTTTATCCTTAAATTCACTCTTTAAATTTCAAGTGTTGTATTTCTTGAAGATTTAAACCTTGCCGTGTTATATAGAGTATTTCCTACCTTGTTTAATTGCATAGACATTATGCTTGCATCGTGTATTTAGATCTCATTCAGTATACTTGAATCTGTGCACTTGCTTCTTGTATCTAGAATTCCATCTAGTATACTCGTGTCTTGTATACTTGCCTTGTGTGTTTCCAATCTCATTAGTATACCTGTGTTTTGTATACTTACCTCGTATGTTTTCATCTTCATTTAGTACACTTGTAACCGGTATACTTGTATGTTGTGTATCTCATTTCAATTGCATGAATAGCTTAGGATGATCCCTGAGTCTCACTTTGACATAGACGTTAGGTGGCATGACCCTTTTGAATTGTTTCATGTTAATGTAAAAATCTGTAAAGAAATCGAATTTATGCATGCTCATCCCCTACGAGTAAACTTTTTTACTCACCCTGAAGTTACTGGGGGTTTTGTTCAGGTACGAAGACTCGGTTCGTGATGTTCATCATTGCTTGGATGATTGTAGACTTGAAGGTTTTAATTTTTATAAAGGTTGGCTTGAAATGCCACTTATAGCCCTTTATATCAAAATGTGTATATTTGATTCCATATATGTAATGTGTACATAAGTACACTCCTTACAATGTATTTGACATGTATGAGATGAGGCAGGAGGCCAATGACATGTATTTTGTATCCAATGTAAATTTTGACTTCATGAAATTTTATGAAAATATTGAAAAATGCATCGGGTGTGGAAATTCCATTTTCATTCCTTCATAAGGTCCCATTAAGCATGCATGAAGTGTGGCCAATGGCCAAACGATAATTTGAAACCATTTTATAATTTTAAGTTTCAAAATTTCCATTTCAAGTTTATTTTCGCCTTTTTGGCCGTCGGGGGGTAGGATTTTGACTCGGCCTTTTTTGGGAGCCGCGGACAATTCCTGCGCACTCAAAATCACTATTTACGTTTGTGTGCATGATCGTTTTCATGAAAAACTCTTTCATTGGTGAAATGAGCCTCCTATGGACTCATTTCACATTTTTGTTGAAAAATCTTGCTTAAGGGTATTTTGGAAATTTTCTTTGGGAAATAAATTCCGTTATCGACTCCGTCACATAGAAAATGTGATTTTAGGGGGAGTTTCTTCACGACATTTTTTCGAAAAATGCCATCTTGGTCTCAAAAACCACCTTGCAAACTCATTTTTCTGCTTTTTTACTGTTTCTGCTGCATTTTTACTGTTCTGGTGCAGTTGAACTAGTTCAAGAATGTAGAACCGCTTCAAGGTGTCATTTTTGGTCCAGCATGGGCGTACTATCCATGTTGAACCGGTTCAAGAATGTTGAACCAGTTTAAGTCCTCTAGAGATTTTTCTGCAGGTTCAGCTTTGGCCTTTCAACTTCAATCTAATGTAACTTCTTTGTTTTAACTTTAAATTAGTCCGTTCTTGAGTCTAAATTAACCGCATCGAAATAAGCTTTCTAATGGTACCAATTTCAATTTTAGATTCTTCTCCTACCTTGAGATATCCTTATTTTAGTGAGAGGGTGTTAGATTTGGTTCGAACCGGGATAGGGTTCACTTGGGTTTTCTCTTCCTTTGGTCTTAAGACTTTATGTGAAGTTACCAAAGGATGTTTTTGGATGTTTTTGACCTCATTTGATTTGTTAGAAGTTAAATTCCTTCCTCTTAGGGTACATTGAGTCTCAAAACTCTTTGAAAGTCCATTCTTGTTTCTTAGGGATGATGTACATCTCTAAGGACTTGTATTTGTTTTGCTTCCACATTCTTGGATCCGTTTCGGGTCATCACAGGACACACTGGGTTGAAAAATCCAAGGTCGTCACAAGTAGTCACATCTACCATTTGATTAATCTTTAGCAAGGGGAAGCTATATGTTGGGTAAGCCTTGTTCAATTTCGTGAAATCAATGCAGACCCTCTACTTCTTATTCTTTTTTTGGGCAACAATTACATTGGATAACCATAATGGGTATTGTACATTTCTTATGAATCCTGCCTCCAGTAGCCTGTCCACCTCTTCAGCTATGATCTTAATTCACTCTAGCATGAACCTCCTCTGCTTTTGCTGAATGATTTTAGAATGTGGGTCAACATTCAGGCAATGGCATAAAAGAGATGGGCTAACACCTAGCATATCTAAGTGACTCCAAACGAATTATCTGAGTTTCTAACTAGAACTTCAATCAACTGTTGATTTTCTTCTGCATTTTGTATTGATCCTATCTTTTTAGTTTTCTTGAATATTAAGGGGTCAATTTGCACTTCCATTAGTGGTTCGATTGTGAGGATCGACTCTTCCTCCCTAGCCTCGTCTTCTTCCTTGTCGAGCAGGGGGCTTTGTAATTGTTATTTTGGTACTCGCAGGATGGGCGATTGTTTTGCCCTTCCCACTAGCCTTAAGTGTTACCACATTGTACTCCTTGGCTGCCACTTAGTCGCTATGGATGTCAATCACCCCAGACTCAAGCACCTCATGACCTGGTGTAGGGTGGATGGGACATCCTGGACTTGGTGGATCCACCATTTCCCCATCAACAGGTTGTAGGAATGATGGATGTCCATTCTGATGACGTTTTCCTTCAAGTTCCTTTGTGTAGCGCAGACTGGCAACTCGATTACCCCAATTGGTTCTACTCATTTCCAATCAAAACCTACCAGTGGATTTCCCGTGGGCCTTATCTGCCTTAGATCCACCATCAATTGCTTGAATTCCACCTTCGTTATGTTATTGGGTCCACCAAAACTATTTTAATCAGGCAATTTGACACCGTGGGTCCTTATATGGGGTTTGGATCCTAAGAAGGTCAGCATTATCAAACCTGATCAAAGTCATGTCGCCTTCTTGGTGGATTGTATTGACACTTCCCAACCTTTCCATTTTGTGAGCCCACAGGAGGCGTGCTCAATGGAGCTCTTCTAATTCATCCTCAACTTCTAGTCAGCCATGAATGACATTAATGACTCAAACTTGCTGTCTTTCTGAAGATTCACCCTCGAATTTCCCCTTGCTTGCTCGGCAGGGCGGTTCTGTTCTTTGGCTTGCACATAATTGGCCAACTCACTTTTTACAATTAGCATCTCAACTTGCCCCCTCAGGTTTCTGCACTCATTAGTTTAATGCCCAAAATCACTATGGAACGCATTGTGTTTTGACAAGTCCTTCTGCTCGAGCGGTTGCTTGATCGACTGAGGCGACTGGAACATCCCTTTATTCTCTTGGTACAGTCACACTAGGGTGACTCTAAGGGGGCTGACCATCTCATCTTTACACTGCCTCTTTTCAACCTTCCAAGGAACCACTTGTGATTGCGCTATCGGAGCCCTCTGGGTGGTCATTTTGGCTTTTGATTTATTCTCTACTGTGACCATCATTGTCTTTCTTGTACTACTCCATCCTCTTCCAATTGTACGTAAACCTGTGCCCTCGTGTTGAGCTTATCCATAGTTTTAGGTGACCTCACCACCAAGGATGTGTGAAACTGAGTTCCTCTAACCATAGCCATCTTGAACGCCTGCACCGCTAAGGATAGATGGCTATCAATCACCATACTCATCTCCAAATTAAATCTGGTGAGGAATGCATGGAGGCACTCGCCCTCTTGTTGTCACATAGTGAACAGACATGATATGTCCTTCTCTATTCGTCAGTTGCCATAGTACCGACCTATGAATAGATTGAAGAGCGCTTGGAAACTCCCTACCGAACCTTTTGGCAGATGTTTGAACCAGCTGAGCGCCGATCCAGTAAGGCTCATTGGGAAGACCTTGCACATCAGGGCATCATTTTTGGTGTCCAGGGCCATTTTCAGTTAGATCTGGTATATATGTTCGGTTGGGTTTAAGGGTGCAACTTGGCTTGTCCAACTCAGCCCAACCCGATCCTAGCTCGAAAATTTTGGGACTTGGGCTTTTAAATTCACAAATCGGGCTCAACTTGGGTTGGTTTTTCTCAAAACCCAGCCATGTTTGGGTTGGTCTCGGGTTCGACCTGTACCCAACCCAAAACCCGAAAGTTTTTTACAAATATATTTTTCCATATATATATATATATATATATATATATATATATATATATATTTGCACTTTCCAGATCATGGAAACCAGAAATTAAAAAAAAAAAGAAAAAAAATTCCAAATCCTTTTGTTTTTTGCACCTTCCAGATCATGGAAACCCGAAATAAAAAAATAAATCCAAATCTCTCTTCTTTTTATTTTGGCACCTTCCAGATCTTAGACACCCGAAATTAAAAAAAAAAAAAAAAAATTCGAAATCTTTTTGTTTTGCACCTTCAAGATCATGGAAACCCGAAATAAATAAAATAAAATAAAATTTCAATTTTTTTTTCACCTTCCAAATCGAATTATATTATCAAATGGTTAGTCTTATATGAGAAGTGTGCATCATTTTTTAGAACCTAGACTCCATAATTGCTCTCACTATAGTAAATTCAGGATTATAAAGAAAAATGAGTTGGTCATTGATATATATATCTATATATGTGATTGCACGTGTTGATGGAGATAGAGAGAGAAAACTTGAATGGAGAGAGTAAAGAGAGAAACATGTATCAAGGAATAGCCGGTAGCCATGTATGTATTTGGAGGCGACATAGGAGGAAACAACATGTAAGTTAATGACCCTTAAGGGCATTTCTCTCTCTTTCTTACTTTTTGCTCAAAGTCTTTTGGTTTGTTCTCCGGCGGCTTGTGTTAGGGCTTCCTCTCATATACACGTATATAAGTTGTTTTAGGGTTTTTGTTTAGAATAATTTGAAAATAAAAGTTTATTTAATAACAAACAAAAAGAAAAAGGTTTTTTATTTTTATTTTTATATTTAAAATAAAATAAGATAAGTTTTATTTTTTTTGTATTAATGAAAAAAAAATTAGAGTTGGAAGTACACAAAAAAAATTAATAATTGAATATTAGATTCGGAAAATATAAAAGAGTAGTAATGAATTGAAAATTTAAATTTTCTCAAAAAAATTGATATTTTCAAATAGAGATGTAATTTGCATATTTGGAATAAAAAAAAAGGTAAAAAAATTAGACGGGTCAACCCGTCCAGCCCGAAATTATTCGGGTTTAGGTTATTTAGAGCCTAGATCTAGGTTGACCTTGGGCCGGCCCAACCCAGCCTGACTTTGGGTTGGGACCGGGTTTGGTTAGGCCTACCCAACTTGCACCCTTAGTTGGGTTTTTCATCCCATCACACAGAGTGAACGTTGGCATCGAGAACTTCCTTGGCTTTGGAGATTAGAGGATCTCTTCGGTGAAAGGCGAATCGACTGTTCAGGCTGATGTCTAAACAACCTCGTTGCTCATTGGGGGCGCCTTTCAGTCATGTTGCTGCTTTCTGGTGGCCCTTTGGCCATGAGTGCTTACATCTGACAGGTGCATTTCGTCGAACATCTTGTTTGCAGTTAATTCCTTCGGCCATGAAGAAATGACCTCGACACACTCCATCTCGTCCTCCGGCCCTAGCCTCCTATGCTGTTGGTTAATATGGACGGATCTCGTTCTTTCCGCCCGCCGGTTGACATTTGTCATCTCCCCTCTCTCATCTTCCAGGTAACCGAGGAGGTGGTGATGCTACCCTTCGCTCCCTCCTGAATCTGAGCTTAGTATTCTCGCGTCGCAGAGTTTTGATGATCTGTATCAACTCATCATGTAGTCTGATTCGCTTGTTCTTGTCCTGCGAATGGGAGTTTCCTTCTCCAATCATGGTTCCAGATCAGAGCTGAGTCATAACTCAACGTGGAAACTGATGGTTCTTCCCTTTGTTTTCCACATACGGTGCTAGATAAAGACACAAGAAATCTTCTCTCTATTATTGGGAAGTTTTTCTCACTCTCCAAAACAATCTCCCTTTCCCTATGCTTTTACTTCTATTTACGGTACTTTCTTTTCTGCCCTAATTTCCTATTATCAACTTACAAGTGTGAAGTTGATGGGCTTTATTCTTCAATGAGCCGGCCTGTTAAGTGATCCTCTCTTTTCTTTTTAAGTTCTGTTGGGCCTGAGGACTGTCAAAGGGTTTTTTGGTGACCGAGTGCCGGACTTGGCCATCTCTGGTCCAATGATAAATACAGCCCTTTCAATGACCTTAATATCTTCGGCTCAACAAATGATTAAGCATTGGCCAACGAATCATTTTTCCTTGACTAGTCCTAAAGAATTACTGGAGTGTAGGAATGTGTAATTTCTGAATGCCAAGTATATGGGACCACGTGCGGGTCCCACCTGAGACAGCAAGCAAAACAAGCGAGTGCAGTACACTCAAGCTCCTCGCTGTGAGGTGGTGGTCGCGATCACTGTCTCACACGCGTCAACCATCTACACGAAAGGCGCGTGATCTTACATGCTTGCCATACTCACATAAAATTCATAAAAGATCCGAAAATAAAAATAGTAAAAAATAAAAATAAAAATAACCCCTGTTTGTAGAGAGAGAAGAGAGAGGAGAGAGAAGGAAGGCAGAAAGAATGGGTAAGGTAGTGGAGAGGAAGAAGAGGAAGAAGAAAGGACGTCCCTCTCTATTAGATCTCCAAAAGCGAAGTATCCAGGAGGAAAACCAACACCAACAAAACTATCCGCAACAAAAACGAAACCCTAACCCTAATTTCAAAACATCCCCAATTACTCCTACTCCCATCCGTCGATCCACTCGCCGGAACTCTAATACCGACGAGATTTCTCAGGCGGAGGAGAACGCTGATACCGCCGGTGAAGACGATGACGACGAATTGAGCGGGAAACGACGAGAGAAGAAGCTCAAGTTCGTGCTCAAATTGCCTTCTCAGAGGTCGTCCTTGAATTCTACGTCCCCCAATTCGGGTTCGTATAATTCTGATTCGAACGCCGAGGACGATGCTGTGGCGAAGAACCACAAGAAGGGAAGGATCAATGCGATCGGTGATGGATCTGGTCATGATGATACCGAAAAGGTGATGTTTTTCTTGGCCATTTTGACTTAAAATCTAATTTCAATGGTTGAAAGTTGTATCGTCAAAAGGGAATGCTTTTGTCTTTTTATTTTTATTTTTGAATTTTTTTCCATTTTCAGGGTAACGTTGACATGGTTTGAATTTTCTTGGATTTCGCACCTTATCAATGTTGTCCTTTATTTTGTACTATTAGAATTTAAGTTTATGAGGTTGACTCGGTCGGGTCTTAAGGCACTTATGTTTTGAATTTCGATCCTTTTTCTTGTCTTTGCGGATTTTCAGTTCATACCACATTCAGTGGTTGTTGCTAGTAGTGACATAAATTTCATCTCTATTCACTGAAATAGTAATGGACTGTTCTTTCTAGTAAAAGTTTTTTATCCTTTTCAGAAATAACTTTTTCTCGTTTTCTTAATCCTATTATTAGGAAAAATTATTAGGAAAAAAAGGCTTAGTTAAGTTGAGTTTTCTTAACTCGGTTTCCTTAATTGATACTTCAATATTATTGTCACCATTAAGCACACAAATGGAATATATGTATGTATATCATTCTATTATTACAATTGCTTTGCTTATATTGGATTAGGTTTTGCAGGCAGGAAAGCATGATTTGGCTTCCAAAACTACGAACGCCCTCCAAGGTTTGTGATCACACTTTTTGGCCAAAGACATTGGCAAGAAGTTTTTGATATTTACCGTCGACATGAATTATGTGCAGGGACTCAATTGGACATGGGAACCAAAACGCCTGTACCAGATAAGAAGTTGTTGCTGTTCGTCTTGGAGAGGCTTCAAAAGTGGGTGTATTTTTGTTTCTAAACGATCGTATAAGGTTTAACTTTATTATGTCCCATTTGATTATCAGCTTCTTATGATGTCAAATTTTACAACAGGAAGGACACTTATGGCGTGTTTTCTGAACCGGTGGACCCAAATGAAGTAATAGTTAGAACAGTTTATTTATTTATAATAGTTCGTGCGTTTCGTTTATTTATTTATTTATTTTTTTTATTATTGCTTTTTACTGATATCTATGCTTACAGCTTCCAGACTACCATGAAGTCATAGAACATCCCATGGATTTTGGAACCGTGAGGAAGAATCTTGCGAGTGGAGCTTACGCTGACTTGGAAGGGTTCGAGGTTGGTTTACGTGCTTGTTTTTATTATCTTTTGAGAGTTTTTCCTCCTTTTGTTTCATTCTGTTCCTTTTTTCTCCAGGCACCCACTTTATTATTTGCCCCTAGCATTTGAGAGGACTAAGTACCCATATAATTAATAATCACGTGAGGATTAAGTACCCATATAAGTAATAATTTACTTTCTGACTTCTGTTACAGTTTTTAATGAAGCAAAGGTCTCTATTCAATAAACACTTTATTAGGGAATGCATTTGTAAATTTCTTTGCTGAATTATGTAAAGGACCTCTGTAGATTGTTTTCAAGGCAACAGGTATGGAATCATCAGGAGTTGCTGACATTGTAGATCTTGTTGTTTTGTTGCTAAATTTCACAGATCGTTTTTTTAAGAGTAGGCCCTTTGCTTCACTTTCTTTTGTTTGATATTGCCTTTTTTCACATTGGCCCATGTAGCAATAGGCAACAAAATCTATTTGGAGTTTCCGTTTGTTGCCTCGTCATTGAATTGAATTTTTTTTATCTATCTAAGTGAAGTCGACTTGAAAACTGTTGGAATTAATTACTCCATGAATGCAGAGCTAGTTGGAACCATAATTTTCTGAATTAAGATTTACTTGGGTATTTCTTAATCAGTATGCCCATTTAGACAAACCAACATGAGTCAGATGGTCCACCACATGGCTTCACGCCTTGAACTATAAATATCATTATGACTATCATTGCAGTATTAAGTGTACGTACACCTAAGAAGCACGGACACGGATACGACACGACACAGACATGGCGACACGGCAAATCCAAAAATATTAGGACACAGACACGGCAGGGACACGACGAATGGTATATATATATTATATATATATATATATATGATGTAGTACTTTAAAAATTACTGAGTGTTACTATATTTCATCAGCCTCATAATGAAAAAAATACACAAATCATAACTCATCTACTGTAATAGTGTAATGACTGCCCTTAAATATCTATTTGTTTTGTCTAAAATTGCATATTAACCTTACAAGTTTAAAATTATTATGTACTGACCACATAAGTGAGTAAAAGTTGTTAAATAACTTCACATATATATACTTTAACCCAAATTTATTTCAAAAATTATCTTTTAGACCCCCGAAAATAAGACAAGCAATCCAGATGTACAACCTCTTTATTTAAGGAAAAAGTGATTATAGGTTTGTTAGTTGGCAACCATAAATTCCTAATTAAGATTTACTCACGTATTTATTAATTGGTATGCCCTTTAGACAAGCCAACAAGAGCCAGATGGTCCACCACATTTTTTTTTAGATAAGTCAGATGGTCCACCACATGACTTCACGCCTTCATCTATAAGTGTCATTATGACTACATGATTCATGCATGGCAGCATGGGGTGACTAGCTCCCAAGCTCTGCGTGTGAATCTAAGAATTTAGAGCGGATTTGTCCCAAATCTATTGTTGTGCCATTTCTTCTTTGTGAAGAATTTGGAATAGTTTTAGCATTTAACTAGTTGTAATCTTTACTATTAGATCAGTTATAGATAAATTTTTCTAAACATATATTCAAGTAAACATTTCCAACAAATGGGAGTAATTAACAAAATAAAATGATAGTGTACTCTGTCTAATAAGTGTGTAGAAGTAAAGATATAGAAGCACTAAATGAGGCTCCTGCTCCAATATTCACTATGGAGGCTCCTGCTCCCTATGTTACATGAACTTGGGTATGTATCCATACGTCGGAGGTGTCAAATCTTCAAATAGGACATACGGACACATCTAAATATTCATTTTATTAATCATTTTATTTTATTTTATTTTCTAGAGTAAAGTAATGTTTTTATCTAATATAATGTTCAATATAGGCATTTAACTCATTTTAAAGTAATAATATAGTGTAATTGAATGATTGGATATGTTTTTTAAGTACATGTCCAACCAAAAGTGTCGGACATATATCTCATACTCATGTCCGAGGGATATGTTTCCGACACGGGTAATTTACTACTTTTGAAGAGTCCATATAACAGAACCTGCTCCAATAAATTTTTTAGATTTTGACGTGCTCACGATCTCGCTCTTGCTCCCATTGCTGGTCTTGCTACCGCTTTATGTGACTTAGGTAGTATGTAGCTTTTGGAAAAAATATCAAATGGCTGTATATAACAAAAGGCTAGTTTCCCAGCTTTCATCATGCCAATGAGGGGTACTGGGCGGGTGATGTGGATACAAATCTAATTTGACATGTTTTTTACAAATTGGTTCCTCTCAAATTCAATTCCACGATCATATGCTCTGGCAGTCTAGATTTTACCACTGCACTCAGTAGTAGCCCCTTTTATGTTCCTATCAATAGATTAAACTAAATTCTCTCTTTAATTCTCCATATCTCCAATTTAATCTGAGAGAAGCACCAAATTAGGGTGAATGAATTATGGGGTGCCAGAAACATGAGACAAAAATAAGAAAGACGTACTTGGTGAGAATTGCCTCAGAATTTATTATGAAACAAGATTTCATTACAGCAAGTTTCTTGTAGGCATATTGCGATTATTTCTGAAGTTACTCTTTCATCAATTTCGTTGTTACATAGGGAGGAAATTTCTGGAAAGACTTCTGTTTGAACAAATCTTCAGAGTGCAGAGTCAAGTTACCTTTAGTGGAAGTTGTGGCACTGTGCTCCACTTTGAGAACTGAGATGTAACGGGTACTTGTTGCCATCAAAATGATGTTGTCTCCTAGGTCTAGCAACTGCACCCTTCACCACCCAAAGGAAATAAGATATAATAATAACTACTACATACTGTTTGTGAAATCATACTATTATGGAAATGAATGTTGTTAAAAAATTAATATATCTACTGATGATTTTATGGACTTCATTTGGGGCAAGCTTGGTGTCTATTAGTAGGCTGTGCTTTCCAACAGGAATGAAGAATTGATTAATCATCTATCCCTTGAGGTTCTTTTGGGGGATGGAAGATCTCAGGTTGCGGTTCCCCCCTCTCTCCCCGTCTGTTTTTTTCAAGTGTTTGAAGTTGCTCTCTATTGATGGGGGTATTGCTCAATAGCCTGCTATAATATTTCTTCTCTCTCCTTTTAATAGTATTTTTTGGTGATTATTTTTAAGTGCATTCATCAACAACACTTGAATGTCTATTAAGGTCTTGACTCCTATAGGCGTGTCCATAGATGATTTAAAGTGCATACAACTCCACTTGACTACTAAAAGAAGTGCTAGATGATGTGTGTACTCCCTAATAGAGCTTTTCTGCTTGCCACATATGACTTAATACATCTCATACTTATCTCTTCCTCTAAATGAGTGGTTTAGAAATATCAGAAATTGGCTGCAAAAAATGATAGGGTTACAGAAGTGAAGTTGGGCAAATTTTAAACTTGATTATGGTGGGTATTTTTTACTTATCAAAAAAAAAAAAAAGAAATATCAGAAATTGTTGTGGTGCACACACGCACAAAAACACCCACTCAATCTCAACCAATCTTGAGCTGGTTCCTGCTCTTTCACCCAAATGTATGAGCCTAACTAGCCTATTGTGTTAGGTAAAGGCTGATGAATAAGAAATTCAGGAGTTATTTTTTATAGAAGTTCATCTTCAAAGTACGTGTTGATAATTTCTCAACTTTGGAATTTGGCACGGAACATTGAGACAAGTGATGGATTACAACCCTGTCATTTCGCATGGATGTTATGCTGGTAGCCTTGTTTGAGTCATCTTAGGAACTTGACATAGTCTTCACCTACTAACACCTTTGATCTAAAAATGATATTTGGCCAAAAAGGGGATTAGAAATGATAGACCAGTTCTTTATTTAAACTCTGATACCTGCTTAAAATGTCACTTCTCCTCGACTCCTTTGTGCTTGTTAATTTTATTTATTTTTTATTAGTCTTTGTGCTTGATAATTTGTTCATGGCTGGTAGTTGAGATGGAGTATTTTAGAGTATGTTGTCCTTGGATTTGCAAGTAAAGTGTCAAATCTGATTCAGCATTCCATGGGTTCAGTGGTCATGATAGGATTAAATCCGGTCATCTGCCTAGGTTGACGATCTAGCTGGAAATAGTGTCATATCACACTGATAGTGCTAGGAAATCTAGATTCCCATTTTGCTTTCAGAATTCATCTTATTGCTGAGGGTTCCAGGTTCCATGGATTTATGAAAAAGAATGGCTTTACCATTGGAGAATATGGAGCCGTGTAATGAATACCAAGTAGTTAGGATTGTGGCTTGTTGAGTTAGATTGCTTAGGACACCATGCTATACCGTACTGGCGTTTTTATACTATCGTTTTTTTAGCATAATCTATAGCGTAGAAGTAAATGGGATATAAATATGGTTAGGCTGATTGCTCTAAATTACTGCTAGTAATAAACTCTTGTCGAATACCCAATTATAAGAAGCTTTTGTTTCATGACCACCTTGGAGGGTATGAATCATGGAAGAATTGCTACCACTAAGAAACTCTTGGTTAACACTAATTTTTATGAATTACTTGCCCATTCACCACCTTGGAAGGTTATCAATTATGAAAGACATTATACTACTTTAGGGGCTATTGCTTCATGCAACCATATTAAAAGTTTGAGCTCTAAAATGTGAGATCACGGGTTGGAGTATTGGGGCATCCACCTAATCCATACAATACTTGTAGTTACATCTGTTGGCGGGTATAGGTCTATATTGTTTGTAGGTGAATACAGTTCACAACATTTTGTATAATCTGTCTTCATTTAAATGATTGGAGTTGGTTGCTAATATTTTCTGGCCTTTTTTTTTTTTTTTCTCCGGAATACTTGTATACTTGCTACAAGTATTCCTCTGTTATTTTATGAAGTAAAATGTTATTGTTGTATGTTAAAAATTCCAATATATATATATATATATATATATTAAACATACACAATTTGAAATCTCCATTACATCTGTTCATCAATATCTTATACCTTATTTTAGTGTTTTTTCTTTTCTTTCCAATTTGTGATTTTCTCAATATAATACTATATGTTACACGGCCTCTTATATAGTGCCGGTGTTCTCACTTAAAAAAATTGGCAAGAAGTTCAAAGTTTTTTTTTTTAGAATTCTATTTAGTGGATACTCTAATCTAGTGATGCTCTGGAAGACATTCTTGATGCTTTGGTTTGAGTTTGCCAAAACGCTAAAATTTGGTTCATGGAAGTTGATGTTGTAGTTGTATTCTTATGCAGAAAGATGTTTTCTTGATCTGTTCGAACGCAATGCAGTACAATGCTCCGGATACTATTTATTTTCGACAGGTAATGTCAAGTTCCAACTCCTTTGTTGCTTTTTTCAGGTTTATCTGTTCATTAATGAAATTTTGGTCGTCCAAGCAGGCACGGTCAATACAAGAGCTGGCAAAAAAGAACTTTGAAGATTTGAGGCATGATAGTGATGAGAATGAACCAGAACGCAAAATAGTAAAAAGAGGCAGACCGCCAACCAAGAATCTTAACAAACAGATGGTCAGGCCTTCTTTGGATCGTTCTGGTTTAGAATTCTCCTCAGATGCAACCCTTGCTACTGCGGCTGAAAACACCACTTGGTCCAATTATCTGCGGAGAGGACCCGTTCTAGAGAAGTCTGGCCTTGCTGAATTTTCAGGACGATCTTTACTTGGTTCTCGCTATGGTGAAACTTATTCTGGTTTGTTGCCCGAGCACAAATTGGAGAGGAACGATGAATTACCAGGTTAGGAAATTGAGAATTAACTTGTTACTTCACCTCAATCTCCTTTAACTATCTAGCCTTTCCTTACATTTGGTACCTAGAGGAGCCCTAATGCATTTTACTGGTACAGGTTCAATGTCAAAGGGGAGTTGGAAGCAGGGGAAGAAACTAGTATTAAACGAAAACAGGCGCAATACATACAAGCAATCCCATTTACTCACTGGTGGGCAAGAACCATCTGTTTTGTCTACGTTTGATGGAGAGAGAAAGCAGCTAATGCCTGTATGTTCACGTAGATCTTTATAAGTTATTTAACTATTCATTGAGGGAAGAACAAGCTACTGCATGCCTGGAGCCAACAGCTCATGTTGGGGTCTACTGGGCCACTAATAGCTAGTCTTAGAATTTTTTTTCTTCCCCTTGGCCATTTAACTTATTGGTAATGACCTCCGTTGTCCTGTTACTTCATCAAACATATACTGATGAATGGTTCAAGGAAAGGAGTCTTCAGAATGTATGGTTGGAACCTTTCTTTTATATTGCATGTCTGGTCTGGAACTCCCCTTCAGTACATATTGGTTTAAAGGTCCCCAGGCCCTTTCATCTGCTGCAATAAGTGTTTTGGTCGGACCATCTATATGACCTACCTATGATTATTGAATGATCGTATTCATCTGTTATTTTTGGTTTGTTGACTAGGGAATGTTATATGAATCAGGTTGGCATTCAGAAGTATGGTTATGCAAGGAGTCTAGCTCGTTTTGCTGCAAATCTGGGGCCTGTCACCTGGAAGGTTGCCTCGAAGAGGATTGAGAAGTCTTTGCCTCCTGGAGTTAATTTTGGTCCCGGATGGGTTGGAGAAAATGAAGCAGTGTTACAGAAGTCTCCGCTTCTTTCTTCCCCTCCAGTTCACCTGTCACCATCTAACTCCTTTTCCCCGCCTGGAAATTCATCTGAGACTGTTACTCCCAGCACGGTGGAAATGAAGGCTGAGAAGTCATCAAATGATCCTGAAAGAGACTCTTTATTAGAGAAGCATGTGCCTTCTTCAACTGTTTCAGCCGTAAACACCATTCCAAGCCAGTCTCTCCTTCCATCTCCAGCCGCCACCTCAAGCCCCATTGTTGCAAATGGATCTCCTGAACCCATTGCAGGAAGTGCAGAACCTGTTAGAGGATTCAACTCCCACTCCGGTTTTGATAGACAGAGCAGCAATCTTGGTGTGAGCAGGCCGGGGCCCTCTCAGATACATCCGAAACCAGTATTTCAATCTGGTATGAATGGATTTAAGGGGGCTTATCCGTTTCACCTTCCAGCACACATGGGAAGAATGATGGGATCTGTTAAACCAACTGCCATCAACCATCAGTCCCCCTATGTCGAATCAACAATGGACGCCAACTTCGCCCATCCAGTGACCACAAATAGCTTAAATTCAGAAGACTCCAAGTTCTTGGAAAATACAAATTCAATAAACACCGGCACCTCCTTGCCAAATTCAGGGCACCATCCGCAAGGATCTTGGCGAGAAGTGCCCCTGCAGCGGAAATCAGATTCGGTTCCACCTGACCTAAACGTCAGATTCCAGTCACCAGGGTCTCCTAGTTCTAGCAGGGTTGATCCAGTGCAGCCTGATCTGGCGTTACAACTTTGAGAGTAATTGTTGTATCGTCCCTTCGGTGCACACCTAACTGTACTGTAGGTAGTGTAGTCTTTGTACAGATTAATGTATCCCTAGCATTGTAGGTCCACAGGCAAAAAAGTTGTTATTTATAACATTTGGAAACCATCATTTAGCAGGAATTTGTTTCCGGATACTGTAATATGTATACCCTTTTTTCTTTTCAAAGTTGCTGCTAATTTAATAATGTATCATTTTTTTTTTTTTAGGCATAAGCCATTTGAGGACTCCAAAATGTGACATCAATGCAAGCTTTCAATATTCAGCTGTAACATTATCTCCAATTTGTTATGATGGTTGTTGCTTCAAGAAAAAAGGAATTGCTTTACTTTATTGATTGGTGAATGAAATTATGGATTATAATTAGCATAGTGCATTTTTAGATTTACAATCTTCCTTTGAATTTAAGGAGAGAGGTGGGAAAGAACTTCTATAATTTGTATAACTTTCATTTCTAACAAATTAAGAAGTTCTTTCCCACCTCTCCTTAAATTCAATATATATATACAAGTCAACAAAACTTGTTCTTGAAGTTAGAAATGAGAATGGTGTACAAGCTCCTATGAATGACTTGTGTGGTTCACTTGGAGAACTTTCTTTGCACATTAGTAACAAAAAATGGGTATTGCTATGAATTAAAAAGTACCAAAAAAAAAAAAAAAAAAAAAAGTCATAAAAAAAATAGTGAGCAATTTTATTTTTATTTTGTTAGTAACTAATTTGTTGCACAATGTTTTATAAATAAAATGTTTGAATTATTTTAAAAAATGGTATTTATATTATATTGATTTAAAAATATATATTTCTCATTATAGTTGTTCAACTACAGTAACAAAAACAAGTGAAGAAAAAAATTTCTTATTATAGTTGTTCAACTACAATAATAAAAACAAGTGAAAGAAAAAAAAATAATAAAAAAAAATAATCAGAAGGAAAAAACAAAAAGACAGAACTCTGAAGGGAAAAAATTAAGAGTTTAATTGAACAGAGGTTCTAAAAATAAAAAATTTGAAGTTGAAGAATAAGAATGAAAAGAAAGATAAAATTAGAAACATTTTTTAGAGAAAAATAATTTTACGAGGGGCATTCTACAAATTTAAAAAAATTATATGGTTAGTATAAAAAAGTTAATTGGGGGTAGCACGGGCTTGGGGCCAAGTCTCGCCCCGGGCCCATGCTGGTGGCTCCATAGTCCATCCTTGACTGCAAAGCATTTAAAAATTCATTACTTGTTTAGATAAAGACTTGATGTCAATTGAGATCTTTTAGTACTATGTGTAATAATATGTTTTCCACTGTGTGTTACTTGCATTTTAAGGTAATGTTCCATTCAAATCAAAAGACCATGTACATTAGGAATTAGGAAAGAAAGCCAAAACAACCAAATAAACTATGAAGAAGACTAGAAGAATCATCCTTAAAATCAGTGGCGAAACTTACTGAGGGCTGACTTGGGCTCTAGCACAGGTCTAAAAAAAATAAAAAATTTAGTACTACTACTTTCTTTCCGCCATAACCCAACCCAATCAATCATAGCCCAGCCCATGCCCAATCACGAATAAAGTAAAAATAACAAATGGCTCAGCCCAACAATAAGCAACTCTCTGAATAAAAGAAAAAAGCAACAGGTGACGAAATCTCACTTATCTTATAAGAGAATATTAATTCCATTCATATAGCTCTTTTAGTGCAACCAAAGCTACAAGTCTATTACTTTTTTTATTATTATTTTTATGATTTTTTTATTTTTGATATTTTTGAATATATATAACATATCTTTGTCATAAAAATTATTGTGTTTATCTATAAATTTTTATATCTTTAGCCCCTCCCTTTACAATCCTAGCTCCACCCTGCTTAAAATTATAAGCAATATAAGAATATATATATATATAGAATTAAGAGGATAAGCAATAAATTGAGAAATGTGCAACCATGGTCAAATATTGAAGATATTTTTCATGCAAGTCCCATTCTATCTTCAACCACAGCCCCTCCCCTGGTCATATATATGATAAAACTTAATTAAAGGCACTCAAGATTTTTATTTATTTATTTTTTAAATCTTCAGTTTTATATTAAAAAATAAAAGTTTTGCCCCTCTTTAATTAATTTATAAACAAGTTACGTGCATAGTACAACTCACGGTGGATGGATGGATATACCCTATTGTGTTGGGCAGCTAGATTACATCAGTTCCCGAATTTCAATTCAATATTGTAAATGTGAAAAAGTCAACCGGTTGAATGTTGCATTTTGGATTAAAGAAATGCTATTCACATCAATTTCTCTCATCACATTCACATGCATGCATTTGTTAATGTGTATGTCCCATTACATCCATAAACCATTACAAAAGCAGAACAAAAGGAGAAATTGTTTGGCAACAATTCTACAAAGCACCATTCCATTCCAGTCCCACCACTAGTATAAAAACATACGCGCACGCGTCACACACACACGCATTATAATTTTGTTAATATCACAAATCTGGATAAATAAAAAGTTGTCACACCAGATTAGTTCCAGCACTAATATAAAAACATACGCGCCCGCGTCACACACACACACACACATTATTATTTTGTTAATATCACAAATCTGGATAAATAAAAAGTTGCCACACCAGATTAGTTCTAGCAGCTGGAAAAGGAATGCTACCATGTAGGCAGTTCCATCTAGCCACCCAAGTTTTAACTATAGAACCGTCCAGATGCTGACACATGGCACTAAAGAATGAATCAAAGGTGGATGGGATCCAGTGAGACAAAAGTTCATCATAAGAGCATCTTTGGTCTATTATTGTTGCATAGCAAATACCAAAACAACCATTTGTACCTTTGACTTGGTCACCTAGAATGGCAACTCCCCACTTCTACAGTATTTCCTAGTTTGTAGGAGTCATTCCAAGAAGACATGCAGCATATACATCATATATGGAATGCCAAAAATAGACTTAGTAATTGAAAAAAGTAAAAGTCTATTCCTAAAAAGTCTCCTATATTATAGGAGTTACTTCAGAAATCATGCAACTGCAATTACACGATAGATTAATGTCTAGGTTCATTGAACAAATTTAGGAATTTGCTAAACTATAATGAATTACCTAAGTTGAAGCTTGGTTGGTTAGTCAAATTGGTGGAGAATGTGTGTGTTTATAACGGGGTGTATATATATATATATTCATGGAAATTATTTATGTCATGTATGCAAGAAAAAATTATAATATCATGGGATACTTGGTGCCATGAAGATGCGCCAAGTAGAAACTTCATCTGCAAAAGAGGTTACCAAATTAAAGGAGACATGCATATATATGATGATGTATATATATATATATATATGAGTAATATATATATATGTGTAGGTGCAAAATTTCTCTCTATAAAAGAAATTAAAAGAAATTAAAAGAAATAATACAACTCAATCAAAATAAAATAATAAGTAACAAGAATTATTCAGAGAAAAGCGTATATTGCTCGATGATCTTTATTGGAGGGCTAGGCCTCTATTTATTGACAAAAATATGGTGGAATTATGGTAGGACTCGCCTTACTTGTCCTCCAATTAATTCCATATACAATTCTTTACTAATTAAGTTACTGCCTTTTACAGTTATCTCCATATCAGATTCTTTCTTTTGTAGAACTTTCCTTTCATGCAGGATCCTTTGCTGAGTAGGACTCATTCATCTTGGGCTAGCTAAGCCAGACTGATGGGTTGGAAGTTTAGTACCAGTGATCTTGGGCTAGATGGAGACTTAATTTGGGCTCGACCCGGGCTGGGCTTCTATATTAAAGGATTGAAAGTATAAATTTGTATTGTGATGACGTGGACGACTCGTATTGGAGGGGGATTTTTTACTCCACAATATGTAAGTTCAAAATTCTAAGGGAGGAGGGATCTTGCACACAAAAAGGAAACCATAAAGACATGGGACACTTGGCAACATGTGAGCAAGCTAGGAGTAAGTTTTTAGTTTATTCTTTCAACTGTTATGGCCATGAACTGGGAATTGTTTGGGATTATGGACAACGTGCACTAGAGGAATTCTAAGAAGGAATCCCGAATATGAAGAAAAACTACCAAGTTATGGGACACTTAGCAATTCAGAGACAAGCTAAGTGGAAGGTGAAATTGCTACTGGAACTGCTGCGGCAGTTCCAGAACGTGGGTAAATGCTTGTAACAAGCATTCAACCAGCAAAATCATTCCTCAGAAGTTGTAGATTATGGGAACACATGATTTTACACATGTCAACACTATGAGAAATCTGGGAAAGACATGGGATACGTAGCATAATCCGGACGTTCCACTTCGAAGCAGCTTTAACTGTTGCTGGAACCATCATTTCCAATTGATGCAAGAAGGACTCTATAAATAGAGCACTTAGGCCTAGCATGCAAACCCTGCTCAATGCACACAACACATCAATACATCACCTTGCTTATCAATTTCAATTCACGTATCTTTCATTCCAGCAATGAATTTACATTATGTCTACTTTTAGTTCATTACTTTCAGTAATTACTTTCCAAGAAGTAGTTTTTAATTCTTTCAATTACAAGTTCAACACTTCCTTTTTTACATTCCAGCCATTACATCTTAGTTGTTTTATTTCAAAGTCCCGCACTTTCCATTTCGTTCTTCTTTCCACTAGCACTAGAACAATCCCGAAATCCCTTTTCAAGACAAAAAGAACAATTGAAGGCGGTCATTTCAGTCCTTCATACAATCATCTGATCCCTAAATTTTCAACTAGAATATTGTTTGGAGTTCCTCTTTGGAACGACAACGGTTCTTGGCATGCCCGCAAGCCTTTCTATTTGTGAGCCAAACATATTTATTATTATTTTTCATTTATTTATAAGGTTTTAAGTCTTCCCTTTTTTAGAAAGGTCCCGACCAATCAGTGAATGGTCCTCTATACCAAGTAACAATTTCTCATTCTACAAAGCGAGAAAGAAATTATTACATAGTTACCAAACATAATTTGACAAGTAAGTAAAAATTTGAATAAAATTAACACATTTATTGGTATGTGTTAAAATTAGGGATAATTTCTAAAAAAATGAATTTTTGGAGGTTTACTGTCAAAATGATGGAGCCAAAGATAACTTTTCCAAAATGATGGAATTTTTTGAAAAAGGTGTCTTGATTCCAAAATTACCACTCCAATTAGGCACGGACCCAACATAGGACCAGTGGGGGCGGATGCCCCCACTAATTTTTTTTATATTCTTTTTATACCTCAATTTTTTTAGAATTTATGAAGATACCCCCACTAAAATTATATTTCACCCCTACTGCGATTTTTTTTTTTTGCATTTTATACTTCAAAATTTTGAGAATTTATGAAGATGCCCCCACTAAAATTACAATTTGCCCTCAACGATTTTTTTGTTGTTGTTGTTGTTGTTGTTGTTGTTGTTGTTGTATTATATACTTTAAATTTTAAAAAATTTATGAAGAAAACTCCATTGAAATTACAAAAATGGACCCACTATATAAGTTTGCTCCCACAAAGTAAAGGCCGCCCCCCTCACAAAATTTTATGGGTCTGTCACTACCTCCAATGTGTTGAGAAATAACCCTATTACCCCTCCACCAACTTTACTAATTCACATACGTCTCGTTATCTATGTTGCTTCTTTGTACCTCCTCTGTTGGAACTTCATCTGGTTATGTCCAATTGATGTTCTCTGTACCCCCTTAATCACGTATCCTTTCTTCTCCTTTCCTAACATCTTAATGGCCATTAAAAAAAAAAAAATCATTTCTTACATCCCAATACAGATCAAGATGATGGTGCAACGGAACAGAGATAGAGGCAAGACAAATCACCAGAGCCATCCAGAAGCAAGAACATAACCTACAAGACGCAGACTGAACTGGCGAACACAGACTGAACAAAAAGACCACATGGTTCTCACGTGACAGACAAACTGGATTTTTTTAGACAATAATGCCTTTCCATATATGAAAATACTAAATTGTCCTGATCTTGTTTGGTTTCAGTATATATACACACCTTTATATATATATATATATATATATATATATATATATATCCATTCCCCAAATCAATAGAACCCTAACCCTAATTCAGATTGGTTCTGATATATATGCATGTTATATATATACACACACACACACACACATTCCCCAAATCAATAGAACTCTAACCTAAATTTAGATTGGCGAGGGTCATAACCACCACCACTGTCTGCTACCACCACCATAACCATAACCACCGCCTACGACCACCACTAACAATTACAGAGTCAATTGTTCTAGGTTTAAGTGTCCTTCATCGTTCATCTTCAACCTCGCAACCTGTCATGTGATATTAAATCATTGTAAACAAGTTTGGAGTTGCAGAGGAGAAAGAGGAAAAAGAAAAGGGAAGGCAAAATCCTCTGGCCGCGGCATCGCAACAAATTCCTCTGGGACAAGACATTACAGAGACATATAAACATTGTTCATCTTCTTCACCTACCCTTTATCTGTATACAAAGACATATACATTGTTCATCAACCAATTATAGAGTTGTATGATTTGGAACACATGGTAATTAGAGACTAAAAACAACATGGGTTTGAGAAATCTAAGATTAGGGTTTCAATTGTGGAGATTGGGATCAATGGGACCTGATGGAATTGATTTAGATTATATATATAGAACAATATATATATATATATATATATATATATATATATATATATATATATATATTAAAAGAGTGGAAATGTCGACAAGCCTGAATTGGGCCAGGTTCAGCCCAATGCATCCGGTCAACCAAGTTCTTCAACTTTCCATAAGGTCCAAAGGTCAAGCCCAAAAAATAAAGAGTTCGAAGGAACAAGATCGGGCTTCCAAATGGGTCAGTTTGAATAGACGGACCACCCGACTGAAAGGAAAATCCCATCAATCTTGTACTTCAAAGAAAAAGATAGAAAATTAGGGTAGAGAAAAATATAATATAAATAGGATAAGGAAAGGATGAGAGAGGCAGATTGTTTTGGAATGTAAGAAAAATTTCCACAATAGAAAAGAAAATATCTTGCATCTTCATCCAGTGCCGTCTATGGGAACTGAAGAGAAGGATATATCGATTTTAGCAACAAATGGATGACACAACTCCGATTGGGAACCATGATCAGAGAAGAAAGCTCCCGCCAATAGACGAGAACGAACGAGTCAAACATGACGAGCTAATATAGATCATCGAAACTCTATAATGAGAGAACGCCGAGCTCAGATCCAAGATGGAGCCAAGGGAACTATAACCACCATCTCGTCCGCTGATAGAGGATGAGAGGACAGGAGCAATGAACGTCAACCAGAGAGTAGAAAGAAAATGATCTATCCATATGGACCCACAACACAGAAGGTTTGGACTAGAAGAAGAGATCGAATGTGTCGAGGTTATCCCTTTATAGCAAAGAGAATCAAGTGTAGATAAGACGTTCGACGAATTGCACCAGTAAGATGTGAGCACTCACGATTAAAGGGCCACCAAAAAGCAGCAAGGCAATCGAAAGGCACCACCATTGAACAATGGACGGTCGATTCTCCCTTCATGGAAGAGATACTCCGATCTCCAAAATTGAGGAAGTTCTCAATGCTAATGTTCACTCAGTTTGATGGAACCAAAGACCCAACTAAGCACGTATATCAAATCTAGGAAAATGGCCCTAGACATCAAGGATGATGCCCTGATATGCAAGATTTTCCCAACGAGCCTCATGGGATCTGTACTCAAGTAGTTCAAGAACTTGCCACGAGGATCGGTGGGAAGTTTTTGAGTGCTATGCGATCTGTTCATAGGTTAGTACTTCAACAATTGGAGAATAGAGAAAGACATATCATATCTATTCACTATGCGACAATAGGAAGGCGAGCACCTTCAAGCTTTCCTCACTAGATTCAATCTGGAGATGAGCATGGTGATTGATTGCCATCCATCCTCAGCGGTGCAGGCGTTCAAATTGGCCATGGTCAGAGGGACTCAATTCACATATCCTTGGTGGTGACCTCTCCCAAAACTATGGATGAACTTAATTCAAGGGCACAAGGTTACGTGCAGCTAGAGGAAGATGAAGTAGTCAATACAAAGAAAACAATAATGGTCGTAGTGGAGAACAAGCCAAGAACCAAGATGACCACCCAAAGATCTCCAATATCACAATCCCGAGTAATGCATTAGAAGACTAAGAAGAGGCAACGAGAGGATGGGACTGTCACCCCCCTCAGAGTCACTTTAGCATGGTTGTACCAAGAGAATAAAGGGATATTCTAGCCGTCTCAACCAATCAGACAATCGATTGAGCAAAGGGATCAATTAAAGCACTATGTGTTCTATAACAATTTTGGACACCAAACAAATAAGTGCAGGAACCTGAGGAGGCAGGTCAAGATGCTGATTGCAAAAGGGCACCTGGCCAGTTATGTCCAAGTTAAGGAGGAGAATCTCCTGGACGATCAAGCAAGGAGAAATCTGAGGGCGAACCCTCATGAGGGGCAGCCAGTTCGAGTTGTTAATGCAATTCATGAATGACCCGAAGCCGAGGTTAAATCAAAGGAACTGAGATGAATACGCCTTTGGCAGGCTCATAAGATGAGAAGGGTGGGAAGTGTGAACACGATCCACAGGAGGGCAACGTGGCCTTGATCAGATTTAACAACACTGACCTTCTAAGGGATCATACCCTGCATAAATACCCATTGGTGATTAGCTTGATAGTGTTGATAAGTGCTTAAATGTAATGCATTTTAGCACCTAAGCTAGAGTATTTTAGTCCATTCATCTATCTTACTTTTATGTCTTAGTACTTATTTGTGTTTTTGCTTATTTCTGGTCAATAAAGTTCAAATAGGCTTATAAGAGCCATTTAGCTCAATTTTGGAGATAAAGAGCAAAGTTGGAAAGAAGTCAACAAAATTGCACCAGAGGAACTTCGATCGATCGAAGGAAGTCCCGATTGATCGAAGATGGCTACAATCGATCGAAATGAGGCGGTGCCAGCTCAAAATTTTCGATAAGGCCAGAAAGATATTTTTGATGACACGTCAGCTTCGATCGATCGAAGCTAAGTGTTTGATCGATCGAAAATCTTCGATCGATCGAATTGACTACTGGCAGTGTGCTGTCTAATTCCCGAGCGCGCCGGACTCTACCTAACTTTGGTAGCTGCAAATTTCCTCTAATCATAGGCTGTATTTCTAACTTGGTGCCTACTCAAAGAGGCTTGTAATAGATTAATTGAACCATATGGTAAAAAATATCATCTAGTTTTTCTTACCAATTATAGAAATAGTTTCTCTATCTAGAACTAGGGTTTTGGGAAGAGAGTAAGGATAAAGATGATGATGCTAACCTCCAAGCTAGCCCTTGAGGGTTCCATGGCCACTACAATGAGTGGTTAAATCTTTCTCTTGGGTTAGAGATAGCCCCTAGGCTTGCTTCGTAAACTTAGCTTTTGTATATTTTGGGGGGATTTTAGTTGTAATAGATGTTTTGACCATGAATAAATATAGATCTTGTGATTTTTACTTGATTTATATGGATTAATGCTTTTAATTGATCATTTAATTCTACTCATATGTCTATGTATGCTAAAATGAATGTTCATGTATTTTTCTCTAGATTTAATGAAATTGATGCATGTCTATGTGTGTTGATGTTGTTAATCTAGTGATGGCAAAGGCATGGTGCTTAATTGAATACTTTTGTAGTTTATTTGATGGTTCATACTTATTTCTTGATGGATTATGCCACATCTTTAGTTTAATTAGCCTACTTTTCATGTCACTAGCTTAGTTGTAGTGTAATTGCTTTAATTTCTTAGATAGGTGGATAATCTATTCTTGTTGTTTGACGTTTCATACTTATGAGTGCAAATAGTATATTTCTTTAGATTATTGTGTGTGCACTAATTGTGGTTTAATTGAATGGTTATTAGTCTCATTTGATAGGTTGTGCTATTCACTAAATTGACTAGACAATCTATACTTATTTGTCATCCATGCTTAGTTTTCAGTTAGTGACACACACACACACATGTTACAACTTGAATTTCCTCATTAATTTATAATTGCTAGTGTTTGGTGAAGAGAAGCTTAATGGTGAACTCTAAGCCCCAAGGCCTTTCTCTTATATATCTTTCTCTAATTCTAGATTGTCATTTACTTTCATTACTTTAATTCACTTTTGATTATTCGACCTACTAATCCATCATTTATTCCAAAATATCGTTCATTTCTCTTGGGACGATCCTACTCACTCTAGCTACATTAATAGTCAGTAGTGGTAGTGGCATTCTATAAATTCAAACTTGGCCACATCTTTTCATATCACACATCACATTTTGTGAAACTAGGTCTTAACACCATCAAGTTTTGGCGCTGTTGCCGAGGAAATTTGGCAACGTCGTATTTTGCAACCAATTAGGAATTAGTACTTCTTTGATCTTGTTTTTATTTTACTTTACTTTAGTTACTTATTGTGTTTGTTCTTGATTGGCTAGGCACATTGAGCTAAGGGAAGTGAAACAAAATGATTCTAAAGCAAAGAAGCAAGCTAAGCTAAGCAAAGCAAAAGCATAAAATGCTAAAAATAAAAAAAAAAAATTGCAAAGCAAAGCAAGACAAAAATTGAAATTTTATTTTGTGAGCTTTTCTAACTCTCTCTCTTAGTTAAATCGTTGGCTAGCGTGGTGGCAAATTTTAATTTCTTAGATAGATCATCGGCCCGCGAGGAGGCAATTTATTTTTCTTGCATATTGTTGAAAGCATAGGAGTATGGGTATGTGGAGGTTTGTTAATTGACTTGTTACAAAGGAGAAATGCTTGATTTGTTTGTTTTTGTTGGTGCGTTGCTTAAGTTTTGTGCGGTCCTTTCCCCTCCATTATTCTTAGCCGCTCCAATAGAAAATCTAGAGGGTAATCTTAGTTACTTAGACCCAAATTTCTTGGAATATCCTCCTTTCGACCAAGTTCCTCTCGGAGTTCAAGCTGCAATCCCCCCAATGATCCTTCGTGATCATTATAATTTCCATGAATACCATGTACCGAATTGTATCATGCTCCCAAATTTTGGGGCTGATCAATATGAAATTAAGCCCGAGACTATTCAAATGTGTCCACTTTTCTATGGCTTAGATGATGAAGAACCATATAAACATCTTGATGAATTTATTGAAATATGCTCCACCATAAAGTACATGAATGTCCTGGAAGAAGTTCTTAGGTTACTTCTCTTCTCTTTTACTCTTAAAAATAAGGCGAAACATTGGGTCAACAATTTGCGAGAGAATTTAATTACTTCTTGGATACAAATGTAAAATGAATTTTTGAAAAAATTTTACCCCATAAGTTTGACTAATTCAATGAGAACCGCCATTAGAGAATTTTCTCACGGGGAGGGAGAACTTTTGCATGAGGCTTGGGAAAAATTGAATGACTTGCTAAGGAAATCTCCACACTATGGCATTCAAAAATGGCAAGTGGTTCAATATTTCTATGAAAGCCTATCCGACACTCACAAGGACATAGGTGATACTTCATGTGGAGGTTCATATTTTGGGAAACATGAAGATGATGTTTGGCACCTTTTCGAAAAAATGAGTGAAAATTCATTACATAAATCTCACACTTCTTGAGTGAGTCATGATTCTATTGAAAAAAGGAAAAATTTGAAGTTGTGTCAAATTGAAAGTCTAATGGAGATTGTAGCCGAGGTCAAAACTCTCGCTAAAAGACTTGATCAATTTTTATTGAGTCAAAAACTAGCAACCCAATCAACTCCTTTTCATAATCATCATCCTTATCATTCTTGTGAGCCTTGCATGACATGTTCAAGTCTGTTGCATACTACTTTCAATTGTCCCCATGGACATGTGCTTGATGAACACTATGAACAAGTCAATGCTACATTAGTTTGCCCTCATTCAAAACCTTATATTCCGATGTGAAGTGAAAATTCAAGTCTTTTTCAAGCTAAAAATTTTCAAAGTAGGTATGTTCCTCCTCATCAAAGAAATAAAGGTTCTCAAGGATTTGTTTCATCTTCTTATCATCAAAGAATGAATCAATATTCTCATCCTCAAGTTTACAATTCTCAAATTTGCTTTCATTATCCTCATGCACTTTCTAGTAATTCCATATTTGAAGATAAGATTTTAGTGGCTTTGGGTAGTTTGGAAGTGAACACTAAATTGTTATATTCTCATTCTTAATCGCTATCAAAGCTTAAATCCCAAATTGGGATGATAGCTAATTCTTTGAATGAAAGAGAAATTGGTAAACTACCTAACCAACCCGAAAGAAACCCAAAAGCCCAATACTTTATGGAAGCAAACCCTACATCGGAAGCCCTTCCTAAGAGCAAGTGCAAACAATTACTACTTTGAGAAGTGGTAAGCAAATTGATAATAGAGTTGAAAAAATAAGTGAAGATAATGAACCAGTGCAACCCAAGGTTAGCACCCGTCCCGTTGCTAATCCTATTCTTATTTCCTTGGATGAAAATGGTCCTACTAAGAATTCTCTATCTTCTTCCTCATCTCCTCAAGTTGCAAAAACTTATGAGCCAAAAGCTCCATTTCCATATGCTTTGAGAGAGACTTCGCCTTTTGGGAGGCAAGAAGGAAAAATCCATGATATGATGGAGGTGTTTAAACAAATTAATATAAATCTTCCTTAGATTCAATTAGGCAAATTCCACCTTATGCAAAATTTTTGAAAGACATTTGCACTCAAAAGAGAAAGAACAAGGGACAAGGCCCTAAAAAAGTGTTTCTCACGGAGCAAGTGAGTTCCATCATTCAATATAACACTCCACCTAAGTTTAAAGATCCCGGTGCTCCGACCATCTCATGTGTGATTGGAAACCATGAAGTTCGTAGATCTCTTCTGGACTTAAGAACGAGTGTTAATTTGATTCCTTACTCCGTGTATGTCCAACTAAGTTTAAATGATTTGAAGCCAACCTTGTTGGTGCTTCAATTAGCCGATAGATCCATCAAAATACCTAAGGGCATGGTTGAGGACATATTCATTAAAGTTGACAAGTTCTATTTCCCAGTTGATTTTGTGGTTCTTGATACCGAACCGGTTGCCAACCCTACCAACCACATCCCAATCATCTTAGGAAGGCCATTTCTTGGCACCGTGAATACAACCATTAATTGTAGATCCGGGGTTATGGACTTTCTTTTAGTAACATGATGGTTAAGCTCAATGTTTTTAATGCAAGTAGACATCCAATAGATGAAAATGAATGTTGTCTCACAGATGTCTTGGATGAAGTTGTTGAGGAGTCCATTCCTTCCATGATTATGAAAAAACTAACCAAGGATAATCTTTCATCTTTCCTCTCCGAGGACCCTCTTGCATCTTGTCTCCTTGAAATGTATGGGAATTGTGCGTTCGACAATGAGGGATCAATGAGTGAGGTAAGCAATTTAATGGAATCTGTTGCAAGCTTGGATTTTTCACCTTGGAAAGCTCCAAAAGAACCTTTTCCTCCACTCTCTAGCACTCCACCAGTTCCATCTTTAATCTCCCCACCAACTCTTGAGCTTAAAATTCTTCCTTCCAATCTAAAATATGCCTTCTTAAGCCCGAAAGAGACTCTTCCGGTCATCATTTCTTTAAGTCTTGAAAAGAACCAAGAGAATGATCTTTTAAATATGCTTAAAGAAAATAAGAAAGCTATTGGATGGAGTATGGCTGATCTAAAGGGAATTGACCATTCTATTTGCATACAGCGCATTCTTATGGAAGAGGATGAGAAGCCTTTTAGAGATGCCCAAAGGAGATTGAATCCAAACATGAAAGAGGTGGTTAAGAAGGAAGTTGTCAAGTTTTTAGATGCCAGTATAATTTATCCGATCTCTGATAGCAAATGGGTGAGTCCAACTCAAGTAGTCCCCAAGAAATTGGGGATTACGGTGGTTGAAAATTTAAAAGGTGAGGCAATTGCTGAGCGTACTGCCAATTCATAGCGTTTATGCATTGACTATCGAAAATTGAATGCCGCCATTAGAAAATATCACTTTCCTTTGCCATTCATTGATCAAATTCTAGAGAGATTGGCCGAGCAATAATATTACTGCTTTCTTGATGGGTATTCGGGTTACAATCATGTAGCCCTTGACCCCTTAGACTAAGAGAAAACCACCTTTATTTGTCTTTTTGGCACATTTGCCTATAGATGGATGCCATTTGGTTTATGCATTGCCCCCACCACATTCTAAAGGTGTATGATGTCAATTTTCTTAGACATGGTGGAAGAGTATCTCTAAGTTTTCATGGATAATTTTTCAGTTTTTGGGTCTTTTTTGATACATGCCTTAAAAATCTGTCTTTGGTGCTTAAAAGATGTTGCGAAACAAACCTCGTTCTTAGTTGGGAAAAGAGTCATTTCATGGTTCAAGAGGGGATTGTTTTGGGACATATCATCTTGAATAGGGGTATTGAGGTTGATAAAGCAAAAGTTGAGCTTATTTCTGAGTTGCCTCCACCTTTTATGGTGAGAGAAATCCGCTCCTTTCTAGGACATGTCGGCTTCTATCGCCGTTTCATCAAAGACTTTAGCAAAATTGCTAGACCCTTGTGCAATCTTCTCGCCAAGGAGATCCCTTTTGTCATTGATCAAGCATACCTAGATGCTTTTCATACACTCTGTGGTTTATTGTCATTGGCTTCCATCATGCAACCACCCAATTGGTCATTACCATTTGAAATTATGTGTGATACTTCTGACTATGCAATGGGAGCAGTTTTGGGACAAAGGGTAGGTAAACTTCCATGTGCCTTATACTATGCAAACAAGACTTTCTCGGGAGTCCAATTGAATTACTCCACTACCGAGAAAGAATTACTTGCCCTAGTGTATGCTCTTGATAAATTCCGGTCCTACCTCTTAGGGTCAAAGGTCATTGTATATTTTAATTATGTTGCTCTGAAGCACCTTTTGACCAAGAAAGAACTAAACCTCATTTAATAAGATAGATTTTGCTTCTTCAAGAATTTGATTTAAAAATTACGGATAAGAAAGGCACCGAAAATGTGATTGCCGATCATCTTTCAAGATTGATGGTAGAATCATCCCCAAGCCCACCAATTCATGATTCATTTCAGGATGAACAACTCTTCCAAATTTCCAATGGAAAAATGCCTTGGTTTACTGACATTATGAATTTTCTTGCAATTGGCAAGCTTCCAACTAATTAGTCAAGGCAAGAAAAGAACCGTTTCTTTGCCAAAATCCGAAAATACTATTGAGAAGACCCCATCTTGTTTCGATATTGCCTGGATCAAATTATGAGAAGATGCATTCCGGAGAGTGAGGTGCCAAGTGTCCTCGTGTTTTGCCATACCCTTGCATGTGGTGGACATTTTAGTGCAAAGAAGACCACCTTGAAGGTTCTTAAAAGTAGACTATTTTGGCCCACCATCTATAGAGATGCCTACAATTTTTGCAAGGAGTGTGAACGATGTCAAAAGATGGGATCGATGTCAAGAAGAGATATGATGCCCTTGACAACTATTCTTGTGGTAGAAATTATTGATGTTTGGGGCATTGATTTCCTGGGTCTTTTTCCTATGTTATATGGTTTTCAATACATTCTACTTGCCATTGATTATGTTTCCAAGTGGGTGGAGGCTTGTGCTACCAAAACAAATGACCACTCTGTGGTTATTCAATTCATTAAATCGAACATTTTTACTCGTTTTGGTATGCCAACAGCAATGATTAGTGATAGAGGAAAGCATTTTTGCAATCAATTCTTGAAGCAATTGTTTCTCAAGTACTCCGTTACTCACAAAGTTGCCACCCCTTACCATCCTCAAACGAGTGGGCAAGTAGAAGTTTCAAACCAGGAAATCAAACAAATTCTTGAGAAAACAGTAAACACAACCCAGAAAGATTGGTCGTGCAAATTGAATGATGCTTTGTGGGCTTACCGGACGACATATAAGACTCCCGTTGGCATGTCTCCTTATAGACTTGTATATGGAAAGCCTTTCCATCTTCTAGTTGAGGTAGAACATAAAGCTATGTGGGGAGTTAAAAAGCTTAATCTTGACCTTGACAAAGCCGGAGAAAATCGTTTACTTCAATTGAATGAGTTGGAAGAGTTGAGATACAATGCTTATGACAATGCCAAACTTTACAAAGAAAGAACCAAAGCTTTTCATGATAAACATATTGTGAAAAAATCTTTTGAACCCGGACAAAAAGCATGGCTCTTCAACTCTAGGCTTAAACTCTTTCCCAGGAAGTTGCGTACCAAATGGGAAGGTTCATATAAAATCATTTCTGTTGCGCCTTATGGGGCAGTTAAGATACAAAGCTTAAAAGATGGCAATACATTCAAAGTAAATGGGCAAAGGTTGCAGTCCTACATTGAAGGGCAAGTTTTTCAAAGACATATGGAATTCGCCCTCTTGGTGGATTTAATCTATATTGATGTTTGAGATTGTTTGAACATCGTCTAGAGACGTTAAACCTAGTTCTAATAGAGTTTCCAAACTCTATTTCCTCTTTTTCTCTCTTGCCTTTCATTTTTGCAGCATCTTAATAATGATATTTCATTGTCTTATTGAAGTTTTCCAGGCATGTTGTGAACTTTTCAAAATTTGCATTCTTCAAATTTCAAAGTCTGGAGTCTTCGATCGATCGAAGTGAATTTCGATCGATCGAAAATGTGTTGGAAATGTTCGATCGATTGAAAAGGTTTTCAATCGATCAAGTTTGCATCGAAATTTTTTGATCCTTGGCCTCAGTATTTCAGTAGTTTCGATTGATCGTGATAATGTTTGATCGATTAAGGAAATTTTAATCGATAAAAAAATAAATAAATAACCATTTTTATGAAGTCTTGCTAATTTCATTTTGTGCTTGCACTTTTTTATCTCTTCCATCCCATGCCTTATAGCACTTACATGCTTCATTTCACCTCTCATTTATATCATTGATGCATATGCTTTGACAGTTGTTAGTGTGACCATTTTCAGATAGGTTTTTGGAATCTAAGTTTGGGGGTGCGCCTTCCAAAGTTAAGCTTCTGTTACCGGGTCCCTTTTGCTTCACCTATTTGGTATACTCTTTCCATTATCTGTTGCTTCTTTACACATTGAGGACAATGCACAGATTAAGTTTAGGGGTGTGTTATCATATTGTACATGTCGCACTTACTTTCTATGCATACGGTATGATTTGAGAGTCTTGAGCTATGATTTTGATCTTTTGAGGACTATGATACATAGAACTTAAAAATTACTTGACTTGAGAGTCCAATATTCCTTGTATACTTTATGGATGCCATTTAGGAGTAAATTTTTTGAAAGATTAATATCTTGCTTGCATTTGTGGTCCACATCGTCTTGATCTTGTGATTGTTTTGAGATTCACTCTAGGATTCTACACTAGCACAAGCACACACTAACATTCATTTGTGGGGTACATGCTTTGTTGACTATTGATTTGATTATATCCTAATTATGCTAGTAATGCATTGAAAGCATTCATTCTTGACAAAGGTGGATAACAAACCCTTTTCACTAAGTAGCCGGGATTCTAGCCTCATCAAGCACTGAATTTCTTAGGCCGAAAGGTGGAGGGTCCAAACTCTAGGTTAAAAAAAATAAAAATAAAAAGAAGAAGTTGCAAAAGGAAAAAAAAAAAAAAAAAAAGTGTGGACTTCTCCCAAAAAGTGAGAAGTGGGAAATGATTAGATGGAGACTGTTTTGATTTGTAACATAGTTGATTTGAGCTTGTAAGTACTTAGGGGTGTTTAAACACCTAATGCCCTAAATCCGTCCGGTTTGGGAGTCATTGACCTAACACTCAACCTCATGGATTGCTAGAAAGCTTAATCGATCAACACATTGCACCATGCTTCCATCTTTGATCCTCTAGGTTAAACAAAAAAAAAAAAAAAAAAAATATCGAGTGAAAAGAATAAGCGTATCTAGCTGATTAAAGCTTTAATAAAAGGTCCATTCTTTATCTTAATGATCAGTACTAGATTTGTGTGCTAGTTTGAGGTCGGATGTGATCATTTCTTTGGTTGGCTTAGATAGCAATATATTTGATGCCGGTTAACTTAAAAAGGATTCTAGAGTTGTTTTGATTTGCATGATCATTGTCTTGATATGTGGATGACCATACTTGTTTGCTTGATATTGAGATTTTGGGAGATTGCTTAGAAAGGGTTGAAAAATTGCATACTTAAGGTAGTTTTTTCCCAATGCTTGTTTTGTATATTGGCTCATCTTGAGTGAGAAAAAGCTCAATGTTTGTAGGTATCATTTCTAGAAACCCTTACGGGACTTCACTCATCCACTAGGGATAACCTAGGCGTTTAAAAGGCTTATTGTATATGCTAAATGCAATTGTATTCTCTACGAAAGTGGCGTTATCAAATGTGGCGCATTTTAGCACCTAAGCTAGGGTATTTTAGTCCATTCATCTATCTTACTTTCATGTCTTAGTACTTATTTATGTTTTTGCCTATTTCAAGTCAATAAAGTTCAAATAGGCTATTAAGAGCCATTAGCTCCATTTTGGAGCTAAGGAACAAAGTTGGAAAGAAGTCAAGAAAATTGCACCAGGGGAATTTCGATTGATCGAAGGAAGTCTCGATTGATTAAAATGAGGCGGTGCTAGCTCAGTATTTTAGATAAGGCAAGAAGATATTTTTGATGACACGTCAGCTTCGATCGATCAAAGTTAAGTGTTTGATTGATCGAAAATCTTCGATCGCTCGAACTGACTATTAGCAGTGTGCTATCTAATTCCCGAGAGCGCCGGACTCTACCTAACTTTGGTAGCTGCGAATTTCCTCCAATCATAGGCTGTATTTCTGACTTGGTGCCTACTCAAAGAGGCTTGTAATAGATTAATTGAACCATATTGTAAAAAGTATCATCTAGTTTTTCTTACCAATTATATAAATAGTCTATCTATCCAGAACTAGGGTTTTGGGAAGAAAACATGGATGAAGATGATGATTCACTAGTCCTTGAGGTATCTATGGCCACTACAATGAGTGGCTAAATCCTTCTCTTGGGGCTAGAGATAACCCCTAGGCTTGCTTCCTAAACGTAACTTTTGTATATTTTTTTGGGATTTTAGTTGTAATAAATGTTTTGATTATGAATAAATATAGATCTTGTGATTTTTACTTGATTTGTATGGATTAATGCTTTCAATTGATCATTTAATTCTACTCATATGTCTATGCATGCTAGAATGAATGTTTATGTATTTTTCTTTAGATTTAATGAAATTGATGCATGTCTATGTGTGTTGACGTTGTTAATCTAATGATGGTCAAGGCATAGTGCTTAATTGAATACTCTTGTAGTTTATTTGATGATTTATACTTATTTCTTGATAGATTGTGCCACATCTTAATTTAATTAGCTTAATTTACATGTCACTAGCTTAGTTGTAGTGTAATTGCTTTAATTTCTTAGATAGGTGGACAATCCATTCTTGTTGTTTGATGTTCCATACTTATGAGTGCAAATAGTACATTTCTCTAGACTATTGTGTGTGCACTAATTGCGGTTTAATTGAATGCTTATTAGTCTCATTTGATAGGTTCTGCTATTCACCAGATTGACTAGACAATCTATGCTTATTTGCCATCCATGCTTAGTTTTCAATTAGTGACACACACACACATGTTACAACTTAAATTTCCCCTTTAATTTATAATTGCTAGTGTTTGGTGAAGGGAAGCTTAGTGGTGAACTCTAAGCCCTAAGACCTTTTTTCTCATATATCTTTCTCTAATTCTAGATTGTCATTTACTTTCATTGCTTTAATTGAACCATTAGTTAATCAAATCAAACCTTTCTTTTGATCATTCGACCTATTAATCCATCATTGATTCCAAAATGCCGTTCATTTCCCTTGGGACGATCCTTACTCACTCTAGCTACATTAATAGTTAGTAGTTGATGAGCACTGAAAAGTGCGCATTTAAACCCGTTAAGCTTAAGCATTCTAGTACCTTTATCTATCTTACTTTGCCATTTTAGACTTATTACATGTTATTTATATTTTCAGGCACTAATCCCAAAATTGAGCTAACTCAGCCAAATAAGAGCTTAATTGAAGCAATCCTGAGATAAACCAAAGGAGGGAGCAAAGTGGAGAAAGCAAGGAGCAAAAAGGAATCAAAGTTGTGCAGCTAAAAAGTTCGATCGATCCAACTTAGAGTTCGATCGATCGAACATCTATGATCGATCACAGTACTTCTCGATAGATCCAACCTTGGCCTTTGCTGAAATTCCAAGTTTGATCAATCCAACATCACCTTCGATCGATCGAACCCTATTTTGTCCTATTCAAATGATTGATCTTATCCACAGCTGTACGCCTACCAACCACTTTTGTCCTTTTCCCCATAAATATCTTTGAAATATCTCAGCCTTGTCCTTATCCGGAGGAGTCAGACCACTTCGATCGATCTAAGATGCAGTTCGATCGATCGAACCCATCTTCGATCGATCCAAGTTAAGGTTCGATCGATCGAACTTCCTCCAGCGAGAAAAAGTTAAAGTCCAGCTCATTTATTCCGTCCTTCACCCAATCATTGGAGAAAATGCCTTGCACGACCACAGCTCATCATAGGGTGTATTTGACCTACCTATATAAGGAATATGATACACTTTTTGGTGAGGAGTCTAGAGTCTCTTGTCACACATTGAAAATCATCTTGGAGGCTATTCTTGGAGAGGAAGAAGGGAGGAAGCTAGAGCAACCATTGGAGGAGATCTTCATCTACAAGGAGCAGCCATGGAGTTAGCCCTTGAGGGTTGGATCATCACTACCATGAGTGGCTAGACATCTTCTTAGGGCTAGAGTTAGCCCCAAGCATGCTTTCTATACTCTAATCTTGTGTATTATTGAGGGATTAGTGTTGTATGATACATCTTGATATTCATGTATATATAAATCTTGATTATTTCATGGTTTGTATGGTTTAATGCTTCCAATTGACTATTCTATTCTACCCATATGTCTATGTATGCTAGAGTAGGATATTCATGTGCTTATCTCTAGATTTAGTGTTTTTGATGCATGTCTATGTGTATTGATGCTATAGATCTAGAGATTATCAAGATGATATGCTTAATGAATGCTATTTTGGTTCATTTGATGGTTTATGCCTATTCTTGATGGTTTGTGCCTCTCCCCTAGTCTAGATAGCTTTATTTTCATGCTAGTAGTGTAGATTTAGTGTAGTGGTAGTATAATGTTAGATGGGAGGACAATCTACTCTTGATGTTTGATGTTCCATGCTTGTGAGTCCAAATGGCATATTCCTCTAATATTGTGTTGCATGTGGATTGTGAGCTTAATGAAGGATTAATGACTTGTTTTGATCTATTGTGCTATCCCCATGTTGTCTAGACAATATATGCTCTATTGCTTAGATATATTGTGCTCTTCACATGATGTTTAGACAATACTTGCTTGATTTGTCATCCTTGCCAATTGAATCAACCTAATGCGCACACACCCTTATCATATTGCACCACATCCATTACCCTCAATTGATCACTTGTTAGTAGTATAGAAAAGTATTGCTTGGTGGTGATCTCTACACCCCAAGACCTCTCTCTCTCTTGTTTACCTCATATTATTTTATTTAGTTGAATTCAATTTAGCTTAATCAACCAACCAACCAATTGTGTGATCACTTGACCTACTAACCCTAATTACCATAGTTTCACAATTCGATACACCATCAAATCCCTTGGGATGATCCCTACTCGCCCTATCTATATTTTATATAGAGAAAGGTAGTAGTGGCTTTTTATAAATGTAAAACTTGGCCACCTCCTAAACACACACAACTCTTCAAGCTTGACTTGGTATCGCGACCCTTGTAAAGGACCGGTCAGTAGTGGTAGTGGCATTCTATAAATTCAAACTTGGCCACATCTTTTCATATCACACACCACACTTTTGTGCAACTAGGTCTTGACACCACCAGGTGTCGAACTGCTTGATCAAAAGAGTTTTAGTAGATCTAGGTAGCAGGCCAACATCATAAGAAGGTGGCGTTCGAATAATTAATGGTGGACCCGAGGCAGGTCAGACCCACAGAGAACCCTTTGGTAGGTTTTGACAGGATACGAGTAGAACCCATTAGAGTCAGTGAGCTGCCAATATGTGTAGCACAAAGAAACTTGAATGAAAACTTTGTTATAGTGGACGTTCACCCTTCTTATAACCTTCTGATGGGGAGGGGGTGGATCCACCAAGTACAATGCGTTCCATCTACCTTGCATTAGGTCATGAGATGCTTGAACCCAGATGGGAATGAGGTGATTGACATCCATAGTGACCAAGTAGCAGCAAAGGAATACTATGTGGTGATACTTAGGGCCAGTGGGAAGGGCAAGGCAATTGCCCATCCTACAAGCCCAAAATAGCATTTATACGTCCGAAAAGGTCGAGATAGGGACGCAGAAGCCAGTCCTCATGATGGAACCACTGGAAGAACTGTAGATCGACCCCCTAGTACCTAGAAAGACAATGAAGATAGACATAACTACTGAGTATGAGCGTTTGAATTTCCTAGATGCATATTTAGGCTATAATCAAATACCCATGCATCCAAACGATGAAAAAAAGACATTTTTTGCGACAGAGTAAGAGATCTATTACTACAAGCTGATGCCGTTCGGCCTAAAGAATGCAGAAGCCACATATCAGAGGTTGGTCAGCAAAGTTTTCAAAGCCCAAATGGGCAAAACCGTGGAGGCATACATTGATGATATGGTAAAAAGTAAGAGAAAGAAGGACCACCTCCTATATTTACAAGAAGTGTTTGATACATTGCATAAGCATGGCATAAGGTTGAACCCTTCCAAATGTTGTTTCGGAGTTGGCTTTGGACAATTCTCGGGGCATATTGTCAATAGTCAGGGGATCGAAGTGAGTTCTACCTAGGCAGATGCACTAGTGCGAAGTGAGGTACCGAGATCCCTCAAGGAAGTTTAGACTCTCACAGTAAGAATAGCTGCGCACAATAGATTTCTTTTGAGGCTATCAGATCAATGCAAGCCATTCTTCGACACAATTAGAAGTAACGGAAGGCAAGCCTGGGGTAGCGAACAGCAATGAGCGCTATCCAAACTGAAAGAGTATATACTGAATCCACCAATCCTCTTCGCACCAAAGTAGGACGAACGATTGTATCTTTACCTTACAATACCAAAGTCTGTGACAAGTGCTGCATTGGTCAGAGAGGACCCGAGAAGAGATACTCAAAGGAAGAAAGAGTCATACTTACACTAGTGCATGCCAAAAGAAAGCTCCGATAGTATTTTGAGTCCTATCTGATCATAGTCCCCACCACTTATTCGATCAGAATCATCCTGCACAAGCCCAACATGTTCGGTAGAATCACCAAATGGGCGACATCACCTATGAACCTCGAACGGCTATAAAGGGCCAGGCCATAACCAATTTCATGCTAGAATGTGAGGCTTAGGATAAAAAAGAAGTGATAGAGGAACCACAATGGAGGCTTTATGTTGACGGATCATCAAACTAGATAGGGTAGACGTAGGCATTGAACTACAGACTTATGAAGGCACAAACCTACATCAGGGTGTTAAGCTTGAATTTGAGGCAACAAATAATGAGGCAGAATTCGAAGCACTACTAACATGACTGAGGCTTGCCAAAGAACTCAAAATTAAGAATCTGAGCATCTTCAGCAACTCACAACTGATCGTGAAGCAATTGATAGGGGACTATAGCAAGAGGGGATAGTATGATGGAGGTGTACCGTTTTGCTGTTGAATGAGAAGTGAAAGGATTCGATAAAGTCAAATTCACGCAAATACCTAGAGAAGAGAATTTTGAGGCCAGTCGACTCACCTACAGTGCATTCAGTTTGGGCAAAACACTAACTAGGGTAATATCAGTGGACGTGCTCTACTAGCCATCCATATTTCCATCCAGCCCTAATCCTTTGTAAGTATTTTTTATACCGTATGAACCTAGCTAGATTGACCCGATTATGTCATATATAAGAAATGGTACGTTTCCTGAATCGAGGGTTGAAACAAGGAAGATATAAACCAATGTAGCGAAGTATGCAATCCTTCACAACCAGCTTTACTGAAGATTGCTTTTGGGCCCCTACTTAAAATTTATGACTGCATCAAAAGCTAGACAAGTTCTGCATACGATTTATGAAGGGGTATATGGAAACCATACGGAGGGTAGATCCTTGACGTACAAAGCCATGACCCAGGGATATTTTTGGCTACACATGTCAGTAGAAGCCGAAGGACACTCCAGGAAATGCAAAAAGTGTCAAAGGTTCAGACCTTTGATACACTAACCACCTGAGGACCTACATGTAATGACCAATCTATAGTCTTTCGCACAGTGGGGGAAAGATGTGGTTGGGCCACTACCAAAGGCAAGGTCATAAAATAAGTCTATCCTGCTCACAATAGACTACTTCACTAAGTGGGTAGAGATGGAACCTTATCATAGCATCACACACACACACACACACACACACACACATAAGTGAGGCACTTCATATGGAACAACATAATCTGTTCGTTTGGAGTTCCCAGGTCAATCATCATAGATAACAACACGAATTTGGATAATCAATATATGAGGAGGCTGCTAGACGAGTATGAGATCAATCAAAAGCTTGTTACAGTAAGCCATCCACAAGGAAATGGGCAGGCTGAAATCATAAACAGAACAATTTTTAGTTGAATAAAGAAAAGACTGGAGGATAAGAAAGGAAATTGGCTAGACAAACTCCCGAACATTCTATGGGTTTACAGGACAACCCCAAGAAGGCTGACTGGTGAAAGTCCATTTACCATAGCATATGGCACGGAAGCTATAATAGCGACTGAGTAGGCTATACCAACTGCTCGAAGTATAATATGGAACTAGAAGTGCTAGAGCTTAACCTCAACCTAATAAAGGAAAAGAGGGAGTCGACAGCGATCATGCTTGTTTCATACTAACAAACGCTCGCTAACAGCCACAGTAAAAAGGTGAGGCATAGGAGCTTCACCCTTGGTGACCTAGAACTAAAGAGGGTAGTAGGCATTGTCCCAAAAATGATGCCCCCATGAGAGGGGCCATACAAAATCACCGAAGTCGTAAGAAAAAGGGCATATAGGTGGAAACGTTGGTTAGAAGGCAAATTGACAAGCAATGGAATGCGAACTATCTCAAAAGCTACTACCTAATATTACATTGTTAGCTGGTTTTAGTTTTAGTATATTTCTTTCTTATCTATGTATGCACACCATTAACATAAATGAGAAGAAGAAGAAGAGAATAGGTCTATTATTGAAAAGAAAGACTTATTGAACCACAAGTGAAGTGGCAAATGGCAAAGTGGCTGATTACCAAACACTTAGAAATTTCATACAAATACAAGTGAAGTGGCAAATGGTAAGGTGGTCGATTGTCAAACACTTAGAAATTTCATACAAATACAAGTGATGTGGAATGTGGAAAATGGCAAAGTGGCCGATCGCCAAACACTTAGAAATTTTATACAAATAAAAGTGAAGTGGAAAATGACAAAGTGGCCGATCGCCAAACACTTAGAAATTTCAGACAAATACAAGTGAAGTGGCAAATGGCAAAGTGGGCGATCGCCAAACATTTAGAAATTTCATACAAATGCAAATAAAGTGGTAAATGGAAAAATGGCCGATCGCCAAAAACCTAGAAATTTCATACAAATACAAGCGAAGTGACAAATGGCAGAGTGGTCGATCGCCAGACACTTACAAATTTCATATAAATACAAGTGAAGTGACAAATGGCAGAGTGGCCGATCATTAGATACTTAGAAATTTCATACAAATACAAGTGAAGTGGAAAATGGCAGAGTGGCTAATCACCAAACACTTAAAAAAATTTGCAAAAAATAAAAGTGGAGTGGCAAATGGTAAAGTGGCCGATCGCCAAACACTTAACAAAAATTCAAATACAAAAGAGAGAGAGAGAGAGAGAAACTTGTAAAAGGTTTCTTTAAACATTGATCTATCAAAATACACAAAATCCTTCCTCTCTTAAATCATGTTTCAAAAAAAGAAAAAGAAAAAAAGAGGAAGAAGCAAAAAAGTAGCAATGGCTAGAAACTTAGTCCTCATCTCTTACATTCTTATCACCAGAAAGAGAGTCAACTTCAACTGCTACCTCTGGTCCAGAGCCAGGAGGAGTAAAGGCTGGGGTAGGCCCACATTTCTCAGAGGAGGAAGGGGAGAGAGTTAGAGAGCCAGCTGCAACTGCAACTGTAATTACATTCTTGCACTCAGCAATGACCTCTTCAGACTCCTCAAGAGAGGGATCTTTGTAAACACTGGGAGGATCTTCAAGTCCCTATCATAATCCTCAAGACTATTGTACGCACTACCCAAATTGGTCGGATTGCTATGATCCATGAATCCGTCTCTATAGTCGTTGGCAAAACGAATGGCCCCGATCCGGGAAAATCGTTTATGCATGGCTCTTCCCAATTTCAACCATACCTATAAGTCCCAAAAGGCAGGCCCTCTCACCAGTAAGCTCATTATTCTTCTATTCTAGAACAAGAGGAACACCGTATTCGACCTCTAATTGGACGACCATTCTGCACGCTCACCCTCGGCAGCAGCGCAATTCTCCTTAGCATCCTTAGCTTGAGCTACAACACTATGCAGGTCCTCCTTAACATTTTTTACCTTGTAACAAAGCTTGACAACCCTCTTGTTGCCCTGTTTGATCGTCCTCTGCATAGCAGCGATCCTAAAGAGAGTCTGCAAGACTAACAAAGCCATCTAAGAAGTTAAGTGAATAAGTGACGAGTTAACTTTTAAAAAGAGTACATAATCATGAAAGAAAAATATATAAAAGATATATGTATATGCATAATACCTCAACAATGCCTATTGGAATCCTGGAAAACATCTCCTCTCCACTGAGTTTAGCTTACGACTTCACATCTTTAGGGGTCCACATATTTTGGTAATAGGCCAAAATAGTATGCCCGTCCTTGAACATAGTATCCTTCATGGACACAGTAGTCCCATCATCCTTTTAAAAAAGAGGCTTCCAAGGGGCAGGAGGAGCATCAGAAGGTCCGGAGACATTGAGATCTGGAAAAAGGTCGATCGCTTCAAGATCTAGTATCGCAACCCCCAAACTCCTTTGGACAGGATTCACCCTGCGTCTCAAGGCAAGAGGCTCATTTTCCTCTTCATCCCTATTCACTGGCCTTTTTTTTCTGGGATTTATTTGAAGCAGATGAAGATGGAGAAGTGATAGGAGCAGAATGAAGGTCCATTTGAATTTGGTTTTCCATAGGAACCTAAGTATCAGCCTGGGCAGTCCTCCTTGACCTAACAAATGTAGGAATATGAGTGTCTTCCATTGTTGAGGCTTCAATAATGATCCTCCCTAAAGTATCCTCGATTAGAAAAAAGGGCGGAAGGAATATTATTCCAAACGTTCTGCCTCAAGACTCTGATCCTTGCACTACATAGCTCAAAGTGAAACAAATCTGTAGAAAGCCCCAAAGGATAAGCAATAAAGCTGCAGAAAAGAGGGAGGCAAGTGGGACATGTGCACTCGTATTTGTGAGTTTTGTTGGGGGGGGGGGGGTAGGCAGGCAAAGTGCACGTCCCAAACTTTCTTGGTATGTTAAACCAAACAGACAGAGGGGACTTCCAATTGCCCCCTGATGAGCGCTGAATATTACATATTCGAGCCCTTAAATAAGTATATGTTAAGACATAAAGTGATACTTCTATCCAGTTTTAGACTGATTTATGTTTATTTCGTGTTTTTAGGTACTTTCCCAAAGAAATGGTTAAAATCGAGCTTTTATGATGAAAAGACTGTTATCATCTTGATTGGTGAACTAGATTTGTCAAGGGGTATGCACTCATTGAATACAAGATTGATATTGAAGATTACAGAGTTGTTGCTGGGCATTTGAAGCAAGTTGAGAGTCCAAAAGGGTGATTTTGGAAAAGTTAAAGTGTCAAGGCTCAAGCCCATGTTCCTAAGGCTCGAGCCCCAACCCAAAAGAAGCAAGAATTCCAACCAAGGCAAATAAGGCTCGAGCTTAGGATCTTAAGGCTCGAGCCCAAACTCAAGGTGCTCGAGCCCTTGCAAGAGTACTCGAACCTAAATTACGTCGGAATATCAAAAGTCATTTTGAAGAACTCCAAGTTGCTAGAGCTCGAGCCTTAGTCTAAAAGGCTCGAGCCTAACTTTCAAGGCTCGAGCCCCAATGCATGTTGATCGAGCATTGTTAAAGTTTCCCCAAAAATATTCTAAGTGTTGAAGAAAAAGATGATTCGGAAATTATTTAAAGAAAAATAGCTAAGTGTTGAAGTCATGCTTGAGCCCTATCCCAAGAGGCTCGAGACCAAGCCCTAAAGCTTGTACCCAGAGTCAAAAGGCTCAAGCCTTTGCTGATTAGTTAGACTTAATTGATGTGTGATTTGTCTTATTAGAGTCCTTTTTCATCTCAAATGGCCCAGATTACCCTAGAAGACCTAAAAGCCCATCTAACCTTTATTAGAAGTTAATTCTTCTATCAAAGGAGGCATAAGGCCATAGATTAGGAGCTCTCTCTTAGTTATTTTCTCTCAATTAATGGCGGCTTTGAAGGTGGAGATCCCAAGAAGAGAATTGCGGTCCATGGCGATGAAGACCACAACAACAAAGATGATATCTGACGTCATCATGAGTAGCTAATTCCTCTCTTAGGACATTGATGTAGCCCGAATTCTAGTATTATGGTTTAATCATTCTTAACTTTGGGAATTTATAAGTTTATGTATATTGATTGCATAATTATGAGCAACTGATTACCGATCAGTTGGTGTTTTAATGAAATAATGGTTTTTAAATGATTATTACCTTGTCTTAGATATAATTGTTTTTAAATTATTCTCAACGTGTTCTTACTGGACGGTATGGTGGAGGCCTATCGGACATAAGAATGGAGATTATGCAATGGTGTTCGAACATTTTCATAAATGAATGTTTTCATAATCTATGCTTAGGGAAGACGAGTTATAATGCAACATTAGATTAGAAGTAGGTAGGTAGATAATTCGTGCCAACCAAAGATAGGTTATAGTTAGTTGAAGTTCATGGAACATCTTTCTTTAAAACCCGAATTAAATGAATGTTATTAAGTTTCATTCATTGGATACATAAGTGAAATCCCAAGGTTGAATGGTTTACCATAATACAAGATTCATGGTGAAGTCAATCCCTAAGACTTTATCTCCCCTGATCTTATCCTTAATTTAATTTAGTTTTTATTTTATGTTTGTGACAAACAATCAAATCAATCAACTTTTCTCCTTGAATCAAAACCATATTAATTGGATGCTAAAATAAACTACGACAGTCTCTGTGGTTCGACGCCCTCAATATAGCCCTATCCTACAACGATTCGTACTATTGTGAGTGGTATAATTTGACACACACCACCCCCCACAACGATAGGATGTTTTTTCCAATTTTTGTTTGAGTCAGGGTTGTCATCACAGATCTTTCGATTGGCAATGGGATGGAAATGATACCAAACGCTGGTCTTACTAATCTTGAGTACTTTATAATAAAACAGAAGGTCAAACACCCCAAGCTCTAACTCCCTAGTTTGATTCAGGAGGATCAAAGTGGACATTATCCTATAGAAATTTGGCTTAACTTGCAGAGTGGCAAGTCCCAATTTTTAAGAGAATGACATGAAACATCAGGTGGAGAGGAAACCTAAGCACGCATAGCTAAGATGTAGTGAATAAAATCTCATTTGTGGCAAGACCCCTACCGAAATGGGTACCTTCCTTGCCAAAGTAAAGATGAGTGGTGACGTCGCCGGGAATTTTACAACGAACGCGGAGAGCGTCGAGGTCAAAAACCATGATTTCAAAAGAAAGATATATATATACACACAGAGGTTGGAAAAGGAAAAAGAAGAATAAGTACGGAACTAACCTCGAAGAATGAGGAAAGGGGGGCATAGAATGGAAGATCACCACCGGAAACCAGAAACTCACATTGGAATGAAACTTGTTGACTAAAGTGCAGATATGGTAGAGATTAAGCTTGACAATGATGAGAGATGAGAAGAACCCAGATGCACATCGAGTTTATAAAGAAGAGATCATGTGGGAAGACCAGAAGTCGAAATAATTATGACGATTCAAATTCTAAAGCACGTGTACGAAAGTCAGCCGTTCAAGCTTCCCCATGCCGTCACATCCAACCGCAACTCTTGTCACAATCATTACTTGTTAATCCCACCCTAATTATTAGGGCGAAATTAAAGGGGCAGATGAAAGGGTAGAAATGTCGGCATGCCTGAATTGGGCCAGGTTCAGCCCAATGCATCTGGCCAACCAAACTCTTTGACTTTCCATAAGGCCCAAAGGTCAAGCCCGAAAAATGAAGAGTTCGAAGGAACAAGATTGAGCCTCCAATTGAGTCAGTTTGAATAGATGGACCACCCGACCAAAAGGAAAAGTTCATCAACCTCATACTTGGAAGAAAAAGATAGGAAATTAGGGTAGAGAAAAATGTAATATAAATAGGATAAGGAAAGGAGGAGAGAGGCAGATTGTTTAGAGTGTAAGAAAAACTTTCCATAGTAGAAAAGAAAATATCTTGCATCTTCATATATATAATTGAAAGAACAACCAACTCATAAAGGAATTGAACAAGCAGTTCATAATGGATAAATATATGTGTATATATATAGAGAGAATATATGTATGTATATAGAAGGATAAAGCAGTTCATAGATTTTTGGGAAGAAGATTTTTGGAAAGAATATGTAGATATATATATATATATGTATGTATATAGAAGGATATATGGCTATAGAGAGAGAATAACTTAGCATATTTTTTTGGGAAGAAAGGTTAAAATGACGTAGTTATAAAAAGGGTAAACTGATCTTCCTCTTTTTTTTTTTCTTTTTTTTTTTTTTTTTTTTACCCTTAAAATTATGTAATCTCGAACCATGTACTCCCTCGGTCCCAAAATTGTTGGATGTTTTGGGGATTCCAAATTTGTATGATAGTAGGTGAATTTTCAAAGTTATCCTTGTTAAAAGACAAAAGAATACTCCATAATTAGTGCACAAGTCAATATGAAAAGGATAATTTAGGTATATTATGCAAAAAATACATTCATTTTTGAAATGTGACATGTATTTTGGGACATTTTAAAATAAAAAAATGAACAAAAATTTTGAGACTAAGAGAGTAAATATATATATATATATATATATATATATATATATATTTATTTGAATCCCACCAATTATAGAAACATATGCCCATACGTCTCTCATGTGCACACCCCGAGGTATATTATAGTTATGCTTTTTAGGTATTTATAGCAACCGGTGTAGTGGCTCTATTACCAGCTTGGAAGTCAGGGAAGCTAGTGTGTTGCATGGTATAAGACTAGCAAATGGTGGGTCCTAGATGAAGAATCGCAAAGCCAATCGCTATAGATAACATACCAGTTGCGAGTGATGATTGGGCCCTACAAGCTGCAACAGCTCGTTATATATATATTTTTCTTTTAGTTTTTTTCTTTACTATTTCCTTTTATATGTAATTTATTTTTATTGTAAAAATATATATTTATGATTTATGATTTTGATTATTTATTTTATTTTATTTTTTCAAACAAATATGTATGATTTCTATTTCTTTGTCTTTTGAATTTTTTTTTTTTTTAATTTGTCAACAAATATATATGATTTTTTATTTTTATTTTTTAAAAATAATACTGTTATAGATGGTTTTTTTCTTTACTATTTCCTTTTATATGTAATTTAATTTTATTGTAAAAAAAATATTTATGATTTATGATTTTGATTATTTTATTTTCAAATAAATATGTATGATTTCTATTTCTTTGTCTTTTGAAATTTTTTTCTTTAAAATTTGTCATCAAATATATAAGAAAAAAAATAAAATAATATTTTATTCATCACAAACAAACAATATGAAGAAAATACATTTTACTCAATATCATTGTTAAACTTCTTCATTGTCAAATTTATTCCACAAATGCTCTATGAGATCTTTCTTGAGATCCCCATTGTTTTCTGTATTGGGAATCCTACTGAGGCGAGTGTAGATGTGTGCTGCCTAAAATTATCGGTCTCGATTGTACTGTGGAATGTAGACCGGCTCATCCGTTGGAGGTGTCCATTCCAAAATGTTAGTGTCACCCTCGTATTTATGATCATATTGTACAATATGATGTACGTTCTCATTATCTTGCCCAGGTCTTCTTTCTTCCAATAATATACTAGTCCATGTATTATAGACCACCTAATCTACAACACACCAAATGCCCATTTAACATCCTTCCTAACAGCTTCTTATCTTTGAGCAAACAATTTATCTTTTCCAGTAGCTGGGTCGGGATAGTTTGCATAAAAGTTACCCACTTCAGGTATATACCATCAGATAGGTAATACCCCAACGTACGGTAATATCCATTCACCTCGTAATTAATTGGAGGCATTGTATCATAAATGATACGATTGAATACTGGGGAATGATCCAAGACATTCACGTCATTGTGTGAACCAGCCATACCAAAGAAAGCATGCCAGATTCACATATTTTTTTTATATAACCGCCTCCAATATGAGGGTAGGTGATAAGTGCCGAATATTGCATATTCAAGTGCCCTTAATTGCATGTTTTAGTCTATTTAGCATGTTAATAAAGTATATTTTACAGGCTTTGTTGTGTTTTGTTTATTTTCAGGGCTTATCTCCAAAATAGAATAAAAACAAGTTTTTACAGAATTTAAATGAACATGGTTTATGGCGAGCTGAAGAGTTAACTAAAGTGGCCCTAAGTCCTTGAGCAAGCTTAGCTTAAGTGTTGGCGTCCGTCATCGACACTCCAAATTTGTGCAAAATAGTGTGGCCAAGTTTTAAATTTATAAAATGCCACTACTAACTCTAACTACTAAATATAGCTGGGGTGAGTAGGGATCGTCCCAAGGGATTATGGGCGTATTTGCAATGGAAACAATATATAGTGTTAGTATGTCGAGTGATCAAAAGGTGGTTTGTTTGGTGGATTAAACTACAATGTAAATGAATGCAATACTAAGCAACTAAAGTAAATAAAAGGGTAGAGAACAAGAGAGAGAGGTCTTGGGATCTAGAGGTCACAACTAAACATCACCATTCTAGACATTCAATGTGTAATAAATGAGGGGAAAACATGTGTTGCAATACAAAGAGGTGTAATTGATTGAATCAACAAGCATGTATTGACTCATTAAGCATACATTGTCTGGGCAACCTAGTGAATAGCACAATATATCAAACTAAGCCATTAATCCTTCCTTTAAGTTCACAATCAACACATTAACAAGTTAGAGAATAATACTACTTGCATTCATAAGTATGGAACATCAAACAACAAGTATGGATTGTCCTCCTATATAAGGAACTAAGGCAACTACATTGCAACTAAGCTAGGAACATGAAAAATAAACTAATTAAGTAAAGGGAGAGGCACAATCGATCAAGAAATGAGCATAAACCATCAAATAAACCACAAGAGTATTCTATTAAGCACTATACCTTAATAATCTCTAGATTCATAGCATCAATACACATAGATATGCATCAACATCACAAAACTAAGAGATAAACACATGAACATCTATTCTAGCATACATAGATATATGGATAGAATGAAATGATCAATAGGAAGTATTAAAGCACATAAATCATTGTATAAACAAGATTCATATATAAATCAAGTGTCAAGACAACATTACAACACAAATCCCCTCAAAATACAAAGTATTAAGGTCTAAAAGGCATGCTTAGGGCTAACTCTAGACTCAAGAAGATGTTTAGTCACTTATTGATGTAGTCATCCAACCCTCAAGGGCTATCTCCACGGTAGAAATGCTCTTCTCCTTGGTTGAAACCCTAGAAGAATGGAAGAACTCCCAAGAATAGTGTATGTCTTTCTAAGCTCTAGCCTCCTCTCCAAGATAGATGATATATGATATGAAGATCAATAAATGTTGATGAATTATTTTTTAAAATGGCTTCAAATCCTTATATAGGAAGCTCAAGTGTCACACCTAATGGTCTGGACTCGTGCACTAAGGTCCCTTCAATGATTGCACTATGAGCCATCTTTTAATAAGCTGGACGATGTTTTAATTCGAACTTGAGGAGGTTCGATCGACCGAGTTCAGATAAGATCGATCGAACTTTGGTAAAATCGATCTGATGTTGGCAAGATCGATCCATCTTTGGCGGCGCCTTTTAGAATAAAGACAAATCTGAGATATTTTGGGATAAAGACAAAAGTGGTAGGTGGGGATAAGATCAAGGAGGTTCGATCGATTAGAGAAAAGTTGGATCGATCAAAGATGGTGAATTTTTTCGGATAAGGACAAAGGCTTGAATCCATCTTGAAATGGCTAGATCGATCAATGTAAGATCGATCGAAAATATTACTGATCGATCGAAGTTTGCAAATTTCCACCACTTTGCTTCCACTTTGCTTCATTCTTCCATTTAGCTTGAGATTGCTTCTTTTATGCTCTAATTTGGCTGAGTTAGCTTATTTTGGGGATAAGTGTCTGAAAAGGACAACAATATAAAATTAGTCTAAAATGGGAAAGTAAGATAGGTAAAGGTCCTAGAATACTGGAGCTTAAGGGGTTTAAATGCGCACTTTTCAGCGCTCATCATTAAGGAAGGACGTCAACCCGGGAAGCTAGGCAAAAAGATGAAATGAACCTTGGAAGAACAAGGCTGGCATCTGGACGTAGCCTCCAAAAGTATTCTTGGCGTCCGGACGTTCTGCATAAAAATGACCTAGTAATTGCAAATTCAAAAAAAGATGAATTCCAGTAGCCAAGCAAAAATGCGTTTGGACGCCCAGCTATGTATCCGGACGCCACTTACCAGAAGACCTGCACACAAGCTCCTCAGCGTGCGCGTGGCACGCAAGCTTGACAAGCTGCGTTCGGACGCCCATCCTGGCGTCCGGACGCCAACCTGTGAATTAATGTGGGATTTTGAATTTTCAGTTATTTTTCTCTCTTTTCTCCAACTTTAATGTAAAAGTTTTGGGGGGATTTTTGCCTAATTCTGGCAGAGAGCAATATATACATATGGCTATATTGTTTTTCATATCATCTATCATATCATATTCAAATTTTGTATAATTCTGGAGAAAAAAAGTGAGAAATAGCTAAGGTTCTTAAGTGTTTTTTAGAGGGGCTGCTATGAAGCTGAAGATGGAGGCTTCCTTTTCAACCCTTGGAGTTTCTACTTAGGGGAATGGGATAAATCCCCTCCTAGGGGATTGAGGTAGCCTTGACCAATTAAATATGTAATCCTTTTATTTTAATTTAGGGATAATGCATTGTATGTAACGGATTTCATGAATAAGATGAAGGTTTATATTGAAATTTATGTTTTTATATTAAATTGATTTATGATCCATACTGAATTCATATATATAAGTATGTTTGCTATGTAATTCTTGTCTTAGAACCATGTTTACATACTTGTATCATTGATATCCTTATAGTAACAATGAGGATTGATTTAATGAAATGGTTTTATGGGCATGTCATGTAGGATTTTAGATAAATTATGCCAAAGGAACATGGACCATGTTACACCTTTAGATTAATGTATTTAGGTAGATGGTCCATGCCAACCGAAAATAGTTTATGCTAGATGATTGACTTTCATATGCTAAACTTACAAATTCAGGACCTTGACAGGCCATGCCTAGGGAAGATGGCTCATACCACACCCTAGTTTAGGTGGATAAGCTATGCTAACCATAGATGGGTTATGCTTAGTCTTGATTTGTATGATTTTCTGGAAAATTGTTGTAGTTGTTGTACGCTTCTACACATTATTGTTGCATATAATTGTTTTCCCCAAGTTAAGTACATTGTAGTATGTTTATGAGGTCTCGGTGAACTCGATTCCCTAGCCTCCTCTATTTGTTAAATTCATTCTTTGAATTTGGTTAATTTTGTTTTAATTCATCATATGCTTAGTGAAAAACAAACAAACTAATCTTCAAACCATCTTGTGACATTTTACAAACTTGAAATTAATATTTGAAATTTGATTCTCATATAAGATAGCAATCTTCGTGGATCGATACCCTTGCTTAGCCATTTTCTACGTGAACTTGTACTTAAATTAGTGGTTTATAGTTGACACACATCAATAGGCTTACGACCTCTCCCCTTGTGTATGTCATGCCACCCTTTAGGGCAATTCTTTCATTCCCAATGCATATAATCTATAGAGCAAAGCATACCCGGGAATCCTCTTTCTTCCTCTTCTTGAAATAAACATACAATGTTGCTTTCGTTTGGCGAGCATAGGTACTGCTCCGCATACAATACAATTACATCATGACAATATCTTTTCATGCTTTCGATCGTAGTGCGCTTTCCAACCTTTATGTACTCATCACAAAGATCCGTTGAAATTCCATAGGCGAGTATACACATTGCTGCTGTCATCTTCTATATAGGGGTGCACCCCATACGACCAGTAACATCGTGTTTTTATTTGAAGAAGTTGTCATGAGTTGTAATATCGTTCAAAATGTGTAGAAATAACTGTCGTCGCATTCGGAACCATCTATGAAAGTATTCAGGTGGAAACACAGGATTTTTGGCGAAGTAATCTTTCCAGAGTTGTTGTGTTGCATCCTCCCGATCATGCTTAATATATCATCTCTTATTTAGTTTAAATAATGCTTTTAGATTCTTAGTAAAAATACCCAGAATCATTTTGATCCTTTTATGATGGAATTGATAAAACGTCTCCTGATCAGAATCTGACGAATTTTCTGAAGAATCAGATTCAAAGATTTGGAAAGATTGTGATGATGATTCCATTTTTTTTTTTCTTATAAAGAAGTTAAGAATTCAAAGAAGAGAAAAAGTTCTAGAGGAATCAAAGAAGAGAAAAATGGACTTGAGGAACAAAGGAAGAGAAAACGGACTTGAGCAATTACAAAAGAGTAAATTAGTGGTTTATTTTGCCATTGGGAATATAGCCATTGGAATATAGCCGTTGGGAATATAGCTGTTGGGTATACAATAATCTCTATAAATACTACACTCATTTCAATCAATACTCATCTTCAACACTCATTTCACTAAATCATCATCCTTCAACACTCAATGGATCAACAACCTCCACTCAATAACCCTCACATTAACCAATATGGAAACTTTTAAATACCATCTCAATTCAATTCTGGGTGGCAGTCTCAACATCCAACCCATTTTGAATATACATCTCAACTCTAATTCCAAAACCAATTTTATCCGGAATACACAACTCAATTTTAAAAATCATTTTATCCCCCTTACACATCTAAATTCCAAAATCCATCTCAACAACCCCCATACACACCTCAATTCCAAAATTCATCTCAACCTTCTTAATTATAGCCACCCTTAAGGAAAAAAGGGTGGGAATTGGTCCGAAGAAGAAGATATAGCATTGTGCAAATCATGGATCATGATTGGTGAAGATCCAGTGACGGGTACAGATCAAAGTAAGACTACATTGTGGCAACGAATTCACGCTCAATGGGTTAGGCAATTGGGAAACATGATGATGGAAGAAGAACACACGGTGCTCTGATGAACCATTTTTCACACTTTCAATGTGAAGTAAACAAATTTTTAGGATACTACAAAAATGTCCATGACAATCCAATCAGTGGCTACAACGAGAATGACTTGGTAAGTTTTTACTTTGTATAATATTTTTTTTATTCTTAATTTTAATCCAACTTATAAATTTCAATGATTATTTATTTTTTATAGAGGAATACTGTTAGAGATGTATATAAACTTCAACAGAAACAAAAATTTAAATACGAGCATTGTTGGAATGTTCTTCGGGTTTCGAAAAAATGGCAGATGCATTGCAAAGCTAAAAAAAATCCAACTAGACAACCAATGAAAAGAGGTGTTTATCTTGATATTAATGAGCTTAGAAATTAGACTGAATCAACTCTAACAACACCAGGTTCATCAACTATTGCAGCATCAACTCCAGCTTTGATAAATCTTGGTGATAACGATACACCAGTCGATATCGAAGGTTCGAATATCTTACTCCCTGAGCGACAAAAAGCAAGTAAAACGCTATCTCCTGAAACAAGTTTTCTTAAAAAATTGGAAGCTTTAACAACACAAGGTGTCATTGTAACGACCCTGGATTTTTCAACCCAGTGTGTCTTGTGATGACCTGAAACGGATCCAAGATACGAAAGCAAAAAAAGCAAAATGGCCTCAAGAGATGTACACCATTCCTAAGGCTCCAAGATGACTCCCCATGAGGCCACGAAACTCAAATGAGCCAAGCAATGAAGCAAGAATGCCAAACCCGAAAGAAATGAACTAAGGGCAAAATTGTCATTTCACATTGAAATGGGTGCCACCATGTACACCATTGGAAAGACAATGAAAAATAAATAAATTTAAACTCAAGAATCGATTGATTCTGAATCCAGACGGAAAAGATATGAAATTAAAACAAAGTGGCCTTCACTGTTTAAGAGTTACCATGACCCTATCTTATTAAAACTATAATAACTCTCACTATAGATAGATTTTTTATGAGTGGTTGGTACCATTGGAAAGCTAACTTCAAGCTCTTGAATTTAAACTCAAGAACGACCCAATTTGGATCTAAAATGAAAGAGATATGGTCTCCCAAAGTTGGAATAATAAAGCTATCCAAGGAAAAGATGAAGAAAATGGTTCTAGGGAGGATCGGTCGACTAACGGCAAGGTTCAGCCGGCCGAAACTCAATCATCAGTTGACCGAACCCCAATGATCAGCTGGCCAAAATGATGTTATTCAATAAGAGGCTACTAGAATGGTCTCGAGGGCCTTGTCAGCCGGCTGAAGGATACTCATTAGCTGACCGACACATCTGCTGCAGTAGAAAAAGCTGTTGCAATGCATGTGTGAGGTGCTTGGTCCGTCTCTAAGACTATACATGCATTTTACATGATCTGAACAAGTTTGAAAACATTCCCTAGCCTCATGCAAGCATCCAAAACATGCTAAAACAAGAGGAAACATAAAATGATACCCCAACGCATGAATTTTTCATAAAAATTCATAAAAATCGCCCAAAAATAGTTCCAAAATTGAAACTTAAGAGTTTTGTGAAATGTGGACATGCACGCAAATGTAAAAAGACATTTAAGATGCGTTCCAATGGTCCGCGGCCTCAAAATGTCCTAAATGTAAAATATGACCTCTCAATGGCCAAAAATGCCTTAAAATGCAATAAATGAAACCAAAATGCAAAACCTAGAACAAAGTGGTGTTTGGCCCTCGGCCATACCTCATGCATGATCATAGAGACTCTACGAAAGAAAAAGAATGGAATTCCCACACCTGATGCAAACATGGTGAAGCAATGACTCGTGATTTTTCAATATTTTCATAATGAACCTTGAAAATGAAAGTGCATAGAATACAAGATACATGTCATTGGCCTCCGGCCTCATCTTACACATGTCAAATACATTGAAAAGAGTGTACTTATGTACACATTACACATATGGAATCAAAGATACAAGTTTTGATATACAAGGCTATAAAATAATATTTCATGCTAACATTTGCATGAAATGGAAATTTAAAAGCTACAAGTCCAAGGAATGATGAGCATCACGAACCAAACCTTCGTACCTGAAACAAATCCTTAGTAACTTCGGGGTGAGTAATGTAAAGCTACTCATAGAAAATGAGCATGCATAGACCTAGCATTTAACAATTTTATCACCTTAAGGTGAAACATGTTAAAGGGGCTCATGCCACCAAATGTCCATGTCAACATGAGACTTAGGGAGCATCCGAAGCTACCTTAAAGTGTAATCAACAAGAATCAAGATACATATACATATATGAAACGAATCAAGGTTCGGATAATCCAAGGAACATGATAGGAAGTATACTTGAATATAGATCAACATGAATTGCATTATCAACACAATTAAGCAAGATTTGGAATAATCCATACAACATGATAAGAAGAATACTCGGATACAAGTTAACAAGAATTACATTATCGATGCAATTGAACAAGATTGGACATTCCAATTTACATGATAAGAATAATACCTGAAATTAAGGATAAGGCATAATATCTATGCAATTAACATGATTGGAGCATTTCACATAATATGACAAGTTTTAAATCTTCAAGGGATAACAACTTGAAATTTAAGGAGTGAAATCAACTAATGTGGAAACTCGAATATCACCCGGATTAAAACCGTACTCTTGGGATAATTAAACCATTCTAAGACAACTGTGTAAGTCCATTAAGTACATTAATGAAACCAAGTTAAAAAGGGGTCATAATGCTTGATAAAAAGATAAAAGTCCATGTAATACAAGTCCGATTCATAAGTTTAACAAGGATTCAAAATCAAGGCATGATTAACTCGATGGAAGCATAAAAGGAAATTTAATCTATTTAAGGGATTAAGTTCTCAAGATTACAAGGCAAGCCCAACATTCTATGAACAAATTATGTCAAGGATCATGTCATGGACAAGTTCAATATCAAGTTACAAGTTCATTTCATACAAGACACAACAGTGTGAATTAAGTTCCATACAAAGGAAATAAATAATTGTAAGTCTCAAAACTTATCCGATCATTCTCAAACTAATACATGTGAAGGAACTTGTCAAGAAAATCATGAATACCAAGTTAGAACTTAATCAAGCTCATAGAACTATTGAATGGATTTTAATTAATTTGAAATTCACCCAAATGATCTCAAATTAATATATGTTATACAACATATCAAGACTTGATTTAAAAACATGATACAAGTGAATTGCATGAAAGATACGACCATGAGTATTAAACTTTAATACTAGAAAATAATTAAATGAAAGGTTTCAAAACCTAATCAAATATTCCTGATTTAATATATATGAAAGTATATGGCATGCACATCAATAAAATGAAGTTGAAAATCCAATGGAGTGAATAGTGCACTTGGAATAAAATTAATTAATCTAATTAATTAATTATTACTAGATTTGAAAACACCTCCGATTACGCTCAAATTTACATATGTTGAAGAGTATGCTAGGGCCTAATATAATATGACATCTTATATTAATTTCAAGCTAGATAAGGCCACATGAATTAAATTTTCATTCAAGAAAAATATTAATTAAAAACTTCAATACTTGTCAAAATGCTCTCAATTTAATATATGTCAATGAATATATCAAGGGGTAGTATAATTCCATGCTACATGTTTAAACCAAGCTATAATCAACTGGGAAAATCAAATCTCATATAAGAAAAATAAATAATAAAATTTCTAGATTTGATACAAAGACATGTAAATGAGTTGTATAAGCATCAATAGCATGCAATACATCAAAAATATAAACTATAACACCTCCTACCTCAATTTGAGGTGGAAATCTGAAATCCCCACCGAAAGAAAAGTGCTCCGAATCCGACGATACTTCGGGGTTTTGTCAGGGACAACACGATGATCATTAATGCCAAGGAAGTCCTGTGGAAATCATAGCTTGAATTCACACCCGAACTCACAAAATGGTTAAAAATGGGTTCTAATAAGGGGGAAAGTTGTGCGTCGTCAAGGTGAACACAAAACACTAAGGCACTACGGCGTTTTACACGAGGGAAGTGGCCGAAAAAGAAGAAAGAAGGGTGGCAGCCCCTTGGCTGCCATGGCTGCTAGCCAAGAGAGGGAGGAAGATGATGAAAAAGTGACTTTTCACTTTAAGACATTCTATTTATAGTAGAACCCTAAAAGTGCCCTGAAAGGGCCCCGCCAGGTCTGGAAAAGTGGAATTTGAGGAAACACACTCAAACAGCAGAACTCCATGAATGAAAAAGAACCAAAATGGAAAAAGATGAACAACAGAAGAAACGGCGTCGAGAACCGAGTCCCGAGCAAAGAGATATGCCACGAACAAGTTCAGCGGCAACCGGGGCCAGAAACCCTGAAACTAGGGGAAAACGACCAGAAGACAATTCTAAGAGTACAAGACTTGACGAAAAGTGAAAATGAATCCTGTACGAGGATCCAAGCTCAAAACGAGGTATTTTTGCAATAACTTTCGTTAATTGCACAATGACCCCTCCAAAAAGTGAAAACTGCACTAATGACCTAGAATGAAAATATCTTCCAAAAATATTTTCTTGCAAACCCCTGAAATAAAATATCTCCAAAAGATATTGATAAAAAACACCCCAAGAAAAGGAAAAGATTTTAAAGAACTGTGCATCCATGCTCCTATGGACACCGGGAGCAACCAAAGTACTTTCTACAAAAGTAAAGATACATATTTTATGGAAACCACTTAGAATGAAGGCACGTGAAGTCAAAAATCAACTCCGAGCATGAAAAGTGAAGTTGTGCCAAAAAGTGACAAACGGGGAAAAGACAAAATACGGAAAAGGACGAAAAGTAAATAGTGTCCAAAAAGTGAAAATGTGGAAATGACTCGATCCTTAAAGGAAGTTGTCAATCCAAACGAAAGAGTCTCAGAAACCATTTTCAAGTACTCGAGATGACACCAAATGACGACAAACAAAATTCAGAAAAGAAGATTAAACGAAAAAAATTTATCTGTAAAATTTGAAAAAAATGAAAGGAAGGAAAATGACCGGGTCATTACAACCTACCATCCTTAAAGGAATTTCGTCCCTGAAATTAGGAACATACCGGAACAAACAGAACATGGACTGAACACAAGGTCAAACCAAATGACAGCTCATAAAGTACTGAAGGACAACTTTAGAAGTCCCAAGATTTGCTGAAGGAATGCGAAACCACGAAACGAGACAACACCTCATACGAATCGGCACATTAACTCAACGTCAACCACTGAGGGAATCCCAGGACAATGAAACGTTGAAACACGATAAAAGAAGAGAGTGACAAGGTAGTACGAACAGTGACCAGAACCTGCCCACACTTACTCGTCACTAAGGTAGCATGACAGTATAAGGCACTAGTTCATAACATGCCCCCAACAGGTCAACTCAAAAAAACCTATCGATACGGATGACATTAATTTCGAAAATGATCATTACCAAAAGTACTACGGGAACTAGGTATCTGCGAGACTTGGGGTAGCTAATCCCAAAACTCTGACAACAATGTCATTGGCACCACTATGCTGAAGGCCTTAAATCCTTAGTGCAAATAGAGCCAGCAGCTCCTATATTGCAAAACACCCATGACACTCCTCGACCACGTTGTGAAGCCACGAAGGAAAAGGAATGAAACGGTGCCTCCCTAGCCTGCGTCTCACTCCACCCACGATTCTATGCTCACATGAGCTTCACTTACATCAAACATCAGACTAAGGTCTCGAAACACCCAACCAACAATACAGGCAAGCAGGTTCCTGATATGGGTCCTTACAAAATGAATTTCTCCTATCCAAGGAAGAGCTTCGTAAAATAAAAATGCATTCATAGGATGCGACAGATCCTAAGAGACAATGTCAAAACCAGACATGAAAGTAAACAGCTAGCATGCAACATAACACGGACTATCTACTCACACAAGTAGTAAGATCACATAAAACATGTTAGTGTATACAGGAGAAGAACGTAAAGCATAACAATATGCTGCACATAATCATGTCATTATGAACAAGCATATACAATGTACTCAGGCAGACAAGCATATACTATATGCTAAGATAACAGGCAAGTACAATGTGCTAAGGCAAATGAGTATATATCATATACTGAGACAGTCAAGGTAAGCTTCTAAATAAGTTGCCACATAAGCAAACAGACATGTTATCAAATCAAAACATGTTATCAAGAAGCACGTAAGTATATGGCACGACAATACATGTGAATGAAAAATGTAAGGTATGCCGACACACGTCGCATACGGTCATGTTAACATAAGTAAGCAGCCATAATATCACACCAGGACATGATAGCAACCCAGACCATGTTATCAAGAAGCATATATACACATGAAGCATACTTAACAAATAATAGATGTCTCAAAACACCTAAACATGTGAACATATTATCATACATGACATATTATTAAACAAGACATGTTATCAAGATACAATGACATATAAAAGCAAAACAACGTGAGCATGCTATGCACCTAAAACCCGTCGTCCAAGGTATTCAAACTCGGACGCTCTGATACCACCTGTGACGACCCTGGATTTTTCGACCCAATGTGTCCTGTGATGACCCAAAACGGATCCAAGATGCGAAAGCAAAATGGCCTCAAGAGATGTACATCATCCCTAAGGCACCAAGATGACTCCCCGTGAGGCCACGAAACTCAAAGGAGCTAAGCAATGAAGCAAGAATGCCAAACCAGAAAAGAAATGAACTAAGGGCAAAATGGTCATTTCACACTAAAATGGGTTCCACCGTGCACACCATTGGAAAGACAACGAAAAATGAACAAAGTAAGACTCAAGAATCACTTGATTCTGAGTCCAGACGAAAAATATATAAAATTAAAACAAAGTGGCCTTCGAGGTTTAAGAGTTACCAAGACCCTATCTTATTAAAACTGGAATAACTCTCACTATAAATGGAGTTTTGATGAGTGGTTGGTACCATTGGAAAGCTAACTTCAAGCTCTTGAATTTAGACTCAAGCACGACCCAATTTGGATCTAAAATGAAAGAGATATAGTCTCCCAAAATTAGAACAACAAAGCTGTCCAAGGAAAAGATGAAGAAAATGGTTCCAAGAAGGATCGGTCGACCGACAACAAGGGTTAGCCAGCCGAAACTCAATCATCAGCCGACTAAACCCCAATGATCAGCCGACCGAAATGATGTTATTTAATAAAAGGCTACTAGAATGGTCTCGAGGGCCTTGTCAGCCGGCTGAAGGATCCTTATCAGCCGACCGACACATCTGCTGCAGCAGAAAAAGCTGCTACAATGTGTGTGTGAGGTGCTTGGTCCGTCTTTAAGGCTATACATGCATTCTAAATAATCCAAACAAGTATGAAAACATTCCCTAGCCTCATGCAAGCATAAAAAACATGCTAAAACAAGAGAAAACATAAAATGATACCCTAACGCATGAATTTTTCATAAAAATTCATAAAAATCGCCCAAAAATAGTTCCAAAGTTGAAACTTAAGAGTTTTGTGAAATGTGGACATGCACGTAAACGTAAAAAGACATTTAAGACGCGTTCCAATGGTCCGCGGCCTGAAAATGTCATAAATGCAAAATATGACCTCTTAACAGCCAAAAATGCCTTAAAAGGCAATAAATGAAACCAAAATGCGAAACCTAGAACAAAGTGGTGTTTGGCCCTTAGCCACACCTCATGCATGATCATAGAGACTCTACGAAAGAAAAAGAATGGAATTCCCACACCCGATGCAAACATGGTGAAGTAATGACTCGTGATTTTTTAATATTTTCATAGTGAACCTTGAAAATGAAAGTGCATAGAATACAAGCTACATGTCATTGGCCTCCGGCCTCATCTTATACATGTCAAATACATTGAAAAGAGTGTACTAATGTACACATTACATATATGGAATAAAAGATACAAGTTTTGATATATAAGGCTATATAATGATATTTCATGCTGACATTTTCACGAAATGGAAATTTAAAAGTTACAAGTCATCCAAGGAATGATGAGCTTATGAACCAAGCCTTCGTACCTGAAACAAATCCCCAGTAACTTCGGGGTGAGTAACGTAAAGCTACTCGTAGGAAATGAGCATGCATAGATCTAACATTTTACAATTTTATCACCTTAAGGTGAAACATATTAAAAGGGCTCATGCCACCTAACGTCTATGTCAAGATGAGACTCAGGGAGCATCCAAAGCTATCTTAGAGTGTAATCAACAAAAATCAAGATACATATACATATATGAAATGAATCAAGGTTGAGATAATCTAAGGAACATGATAGGAAGGATACTTGAATATAGATTAACATGAATTGCATTATCAACACAATTAAGCAAGGTTTGGAATAATCCATACAACATGACACGAAGAATACTCGGATACAAGTTAACAAGAATTACATTATCGATGCAATTGAACAAGATTGGTCATTCCAATTAACACGATAAGAATAATACCTGAAATCAAGGATAAGGCATAATATCTATGCAATTAACATGATTGGAGCATTTCGCATAACACGACAAGTTTTAAATTTTCAAGGGATAGCAACTTGAAATTTAAGGAGTGAAATCAACCAATGTGAAAACTCGGATATCGCCCGGATAAAAACTGTACTCTTGGGATTACTTTAGGGCTACTAACCCATGGGTACCTTCCCCTAGTGCGCACTATAGTATAGGAAGCTCTCTATCTCCTGTACTATAACCAAATCCTAGCCATGTCAATTCTTAATTAATATCCGAAGTTCCAAATCAACAAGTTGTGCAAGTCAAGATAGTATCAAGATACAAGTAATGCATTAACCACGTTTCATGCATAACCAGGATTTTGGAACACATAAGTCATGCCCTAAGTTCAGAACTATAATGGCATGTGAAGTGTCAAGAAATCATAGTGTTCATCTATATAGTTTAGAACCAAGATATATAGCACATGAAATCCATTGATGTAAATATACCACAAGTATAAGATTAATGATTCAATTACTTACTAAGCAACACATGAGTAATTAAACCATTCCAAGATAATCGTGTAAGTTCATTAAGTACAATAATGAAACCAAGTTACAAGGGGTCATGATGCTTGATAAAAAGATAAAAGTCCATGTAATACAAGTCCGATTCAAAAGTTTAACAAGGATTCAAAATCAATGCATGATTAACTCGATGGAAGTATAAAATTGAATTTAATCTACTTAAGGGATTAAGTTCTCAAGATTACAAGGCAAGTCCAACATTCTACGAACAAATTATGTCAATGATCATGTCATGGACAAGTTCAATATCAAGTTACAAGTTCATTTCATATAAGACACAACAGTGTGAATTAAGTTCCATATAAAGGAAATAAATAATTGTAAGTCTCAAAACTTATCCGATCATTCTCAAACTGATACACATGAAGGAACTTGTCAAGAAAATCATGAATACCAAGTTATAACTTAATCAAGCTCATAGAACTATTAAATGGATTTTAATTAATTTAATTAATTAAAATCTCTAAATTTTGAAATTCACCCAAATGATCTTAAATTAGTATATGTTATATAACATGTCAAGACTTGATTTAAAAATATGATATAAGTGAATTTCATGCAAGATACGGCCATGAGTATTAAACTTTAATACTAGAAAATAATTAAATGAAAGGTTTCAAAACCTAATCAAATGTTCCCGAATTAATATATATGAAAGTATATGGCATACACATCAATAAAATAAAGTAAAAAATCCAATGGAGTGAATAGTGCATTTGGAATAAAATTAATTAATCTAATTAATTAATTATTGCTAGATTTGAAAACACCTCCGATTACTCTCAAATTCACATATGTTGAAGAGTATGCTAGTGCCTAATATAATATGACATTTCATATTAATTTCAAGCTAAATAAGGCTACATGAATTAAATTTTTATTCAAGAAAAATATTAATTAAAAACTTCAATACTTGTACAAATGCTCTTAATTTAATATATGTCAATGAATATATCAAGGGGTAATATAATTCCATGCCACATGTTTAAACCAAGCTATAATTAACCGGAAAATCAAAACTCATACAAGAAAAATAAATAATAAAATTCTTAAATTTGATACAAAGACATGTAAATGAGTTGTATAAGGATTAATAGCATGAATTAAAAACTTCAATACTTGTCCAAATGTTCTCAATTTAATATATGTTAATGAATATATCAAGGGGTAATATAATTCCATGCCACATATTTAAACCAAGCTATAATCAACTAGGAAAATCAAAACTCATAGAAGAAAAATAAATAATAAAATTGCTAGATTTGATACAAAGACATGTAAATGAGTTGTATAAGCATCAATAGCATGCAATACATCAATAATATAAATTATAACACCTCTACCTCAATTTTAGATAGAAATCTCAAATCCACACTGAAAGAAAAGTGCTCCGAATCCGATGATACTTTGGGGTTTTGTCAGAGACAACACGATGATCATATTAACCCCAAGGAAGCCCCATGGAAATCACAACTTGACTTTAAACCCGAACTCACAAAATGGTCGGAAATGGGTTCTAATAAGGAGGAAAGGTGTGCGTCGTCAAGGCGAACACAAAATACTAAGGCATTACGGCATTTTACACGAGGGAAGTGGCCGAAAAAGAAGAGAGAAAGGTGGCAGCCAGCTAAGAGAGGGAGGAAGATGATGAAAAAGTGACTTTTCACTTTAAGACATTCTATTTATAGTAAAATCCTAAAAGTGCCCTGAAAGGGCCCCGCCGGGTCCGGAAAAGTGAAATTTGAGCAGATGCACTCAAACGGCAAAACTCCATGAATGAAAAAGAACCGAAATGAGAAAATATGTACAACAAAAAAAACGACGTTGAAAACTAAGTCCCGAGTAGAAAGATATGCCCGGAACAAGTTTAGCGACAACCGGGGCCCGAATCCCTAAAGCTGGGGGAAAATGACCAGAAACAATCCTAAGAGTACATGACTCGGCGAAAAGTGAAAATGAATCCTGTACGAGGATCCAGGCTCAAAATCAGGTATTTTTGCAATAACTTTTGTAAATTGCATAATGGCCCCTTCAAAAAGTGAAAACTGCACTAATGACCCAGAATGAAAATATCTTCCAAAAATATTTTCTTAAAAACCCCTGAAATAAAATATCTCCAAAAGATATTTATGAAAAACACTCAAGAAAAGAAAAAAGATTATGAAGAACTGTGCATCCATACCTCTATGGACACCGGGAGTAACCAGAGTACTTTTCTACAAAACTAAAGATACGTATTTCGTGGAAACTACTTAGAATGAAGGCACGTGAAGTCAAAAATCAACTCCGAGCATGAAAAGTGAAGTTGTGCCAAAAAGTGACAAACGAGGAAAAGACAAAATTGGGAAAAGGATGAAAAGTGAATAGTGTCAAAAAAGTGAAAATGTGAAAATGACTCGGTCTTTAAAGGAAGTTGTCAATCCAAACGAAAGAGTTTCGGAAACCATTTTCAAGCACACGAGATGACACCAAGTGACGAGAAACAAAACTCTGAAAAGAAGATTAAACGAAAAAAATTTATCCGTAAAATTTGAAAAAAAAGAAAAAGAGGGAAAATGACTGGATCATTACAGTCATGTTTGGTGAAGCAGGTGTGGAAGGAAAGAGAATGAGACTTCAACTTTCCATAGAGATACAACGGACTAAGCAGCTGGCGATAGAATCAAATTTGGAGAAGGAAGAGACTAAACAAATGGAGTTTGAAAGAGAGATAATGCGTCAAGTTCCATCGAAGGCTCCAATAAAAGTATCAAAGGCATGGATCATTGAACAACAAAATCAAATCTTAAATAAAACTAAATCAAGGGGGTGGTTATATGTAATTTTTTTTTTTCCCCTAGTTGGTACTCACACACACTTATCGCTTCTGAAACTTGAATCCCTGACCTCCCTGTGAAAAGTAAAAGGCTGATACCACTAGGTCACTGGCCATTGGTTGGTCATATGTAATTTATTTATATTTGTGAGAAAATGTGCAATGTCTTTTTATTTTATTTATTTAATTGTGAGAAAATATGTAATGTCTTATTTTATTTTATTTATGTAATTGTCAGAAAATATGTAATATCTTTTTTATTTTATTTATGTAATTGTGATAACATATGTAATGTAATTTTATTTTATTTATTTGATTGTCAGAAAATATGTAATGTCTTTTTATTTTATTTTATTTATGTAATTGTGAGAAAATATGTAATGTATTTTTATTTTATTTATTTAATTGTCAGAAAATATGTAATGTCTTTTTTATTTTATTTATGTAATTGTCAGAAAATATGTAATGTCTTTTTTTATTTACATCATTATGAGAAAATATGTTAATTTAAATGTATTAAAAGAATTATTCCATTCAAATATATAATAAATTTTTTTTCAAGTGGTTGAAAAAGTAGCCATTTTAAAAAATACAAACAAATAAAAAAACAAAAAATATGTTTTTTTAATTTTTTTACTCAAAATATTAAATATATTAAGAAAATAAATAATAATAATAATAATAAAATAATAAATAATAATTAACCCATACCGTAACCAAAATAAGTATTGCTAGCGGGGTATAGCTAGCATAATACGGGCTGCCTCGGCGCAGTGCGATTCTTTGAACGCGGACTTCACAATCAAAAGGTCCTTTTCCGTGTAGAAGCTTCCCCTGACCCTTTCGATACGGTCTGTTTTTGAAGTTTTTTGAGTATTGGTCCAAAAGAATTGTCCACTAATTAAATATATTACCAATATAATACCAATACATCCCCACCGCTCTTTTTTAAAGTTCATTATGTTGACCACCAAGTTGACTCAAAGCAATTTAATTGTCCAGTTGTTTTTAAAAATGCGATGCACGTATTCATCTGTATCTCAGTTTCTTTGATGGCACATCAAGAACAAAGCCAGAAAATAGTTATTGTTATTATAAATACTTTTTTTAAGAATATGTTATGATAAAGGCTAGACATTGAGATTGTACTTTTATTTTGAAAATTTGCATTTAGATGTATTTTATAATTATTATAAATATTTTTAATGGTTATCAAATTTATCTCAGCAGAACTTTTGAATGAAGGTAGAATTTAAAACTTTTGAAACTGCGGTTAAATATTTTAGATAACTATTTTTTATTAGACAAATTATTTTTATTTTTATTTTTTATAAAGACAATTACACCTATTCCTTAATAAAGTTACTACTATCAAATATAGTAACATAATGTTAAAGGATATTATTAAAAAATTAGCAATAAAAATATTTTTAAAAAAATTTGTTACCAAATAAATTAAAAAATAATTTAATTATAAAAAATATTTATTATAATTTGTCACCAAACACCTAATATATTTTTGACTGATAGTAATTATTTTGACAACTTTATTAATAAAAATAATTTTTTTAATTTTAATAACAACTCCAAATGAACTCTAAACTAGAGTGAGCTCCCACTCTCCTTCGACAGTGAGAACATGTGTATATCTATAAATTGTTGTCTGACCCGGTTCAGGGCTGTGACAAGTTTAAAAGGAGTTATGCTACTTGTACCAAGTTGGTTTTGGTAATTTAGGTACAGGTAATTGTGGGGGCTCATACATTTCAGGCCCACACATTGCAATGCTTATTGTTGGCTTGATTTTGATTTTAGTAGAGATGGATGAGAGCTGAGTGTTGCAATTCGTATTTGCGGATCGTAATCGTGTCGTGTCGTATCGTATCTTGTCGTATCAATTTAAGAATATTTTATTAAATAACTTATTCCGAATATGATCCATTTAATAATTGTGTCAAGAACACTCAATATTAACCCGACTTATTAATTATTGAGAATTCTTGACACGATTATTAAACGTATCGTGTTCGGATTGAGTTAAATAGTAGAATACCCTTAAATTGACATGACATGATGTAACCCGTTTAATGATCTGTTTAATAAAATCAAAAAATTTATTATTTAAATTATTAATAATACTCGATCAAACATTAAATACTAGAAAAATATAAGTTTCAATCCAACCAAATTACTAAATAATTTTTAATCTACAAGACAATAAATTATAAGATATAAGTTTAGATATTTATTTTGAAACTTAAATAGAAATTTACTTATGATACATATAATTAAACAGGTATAAATGGATTACACAGTTGAACTCTTCAATTCAAACACGACACGATTAACTAAACTAGTTAATCGTGTCGACCCGTTTACGACCCAAACTCGTTTAAAATCAATTCAAATTCGTTTAACTCGTATCATGTTCGAGTCGTGTCAAACTTTGCCACTTTTAATTAAAGAGTCCATAAATTTAGTGACCGAGCCACGTTGGGATCAGTTGAGACAATCTCCCATATGAATTTTTTTTTGCTTGTATTTTTTAAACAAACTTTATTGTATCCCTCCAAGGAAAATCTTATATTATAGATACCTTTAATTAAATATATATTTCGGCTTTCTAACATTGATTTTGTTTCACTTTAGCAATGGTATGAATATACATTATTTAATTAATTTGTTACATTCATAGATATTTTTGGAGAAATTACTTTAAAAAATATTCCATTAATTTTCACTACTAACAAACAAACAATATAATGAGAATTACTACTCTATTTCTAACCATTCTTGTCATTCATCCATTATTTCACTCGTCTCCTAAACTTGGTGATACGGTGAATCAATCAATCATTCCTCAATTCATTCGTAGTCTATGCGCTGTGTAAGCATACGTTACAGAAGATATCTATGAATATAACAAATTGGGAATGAAATTAATAGTAGGTGCTCCATGGTTTCAAACACAATTTGGAGAATGATTATGAATTTGTGAAAAACATAAGTTTTAACACTATTAGTTAATCTTTACTCATTAAAACACTCTTCGTGACCTCAAATAACTCCCAACAATTTTTTTCATAATCGTTCACTACATGTAAAACCCGAGAATTATACATGTTCAGGAAAAGGTAACTCTTGACTTTCTCTCTCTTAGTTGGATATGCTTATTAATTGTCATGATAAACAAATATTAATACTTCGTTTGATAAGAAAGAAGAAAAAAAAGGAAGGAAGAGGGATGAAAGAAAGATATGATGGAAGAAACAAACTTCATTTGTTTAGTAGAGATAGACAAAGAAAGAAGAGAAATTATGATGGATGAATCACTATTTACAAAATTTCATCCCTCTAAATATAGACTATTTAGATGTAAGATGCAAAAGAAAAAAATGTAAGATTTATAAAAAAAATTTAAATTACAAAACTTTTCTTATAATTAACATTACCTCTTCCTTTCTACTCGAACAAACAAAATAAAATATTATCTCATTCTCTTCTCTTTCATCCAACCAAATAAAAAGATGGAAGAATTCAATCTCTTCCCTAAGAATGTCTAATTCATCTCCTCCTCTCTCCCTTCTATTCAATTTTCTTCATTCCTACCAAAAGGAATATAAATGATTTATCAATCTTGGATTGGTTAGTCATATTTATTAAAAATGGCATAAATCATTTTACAAGTAAAATGTTATTACCAAACTCTTCTGTAACCAAACATCAAAAAAGTTGAAATATTGTTTATAAAAACATACCGAGCCTAAGAAAGAAACAGAAGCAAATGTTATTAATCCCTTCATTGAGTTTAGAAAATAGTTAGTGAAAAGAATTAAAAGTTTTTTTTTGGTTAGATTATTACCAAACTCCTTATCTTTTTATTACAAAATTATTTGTTAAAGGATAGTATAATTATCAGTTGGAAGTTGATAAACCTTCTCTCATTATTCCATCATTTCCTTGACCAATTTACTTTAATTATGAATACATTCGTAAATTAAAAGGTCATTAGAAAGAGTTTTCGGTCTTCTCTCCATGGTGAGGTCCTCTTAGGCTCGTCTGGTCCTCTTAGGCTCGTCTGTAATGGGTTTTTAGGAAGGGTTTTCTGATTCTTGTGTCGTCCATGCCCTAGCAGTCTATTGTTATAAGGAGGATGTGTACTGATGGGTAATGTGGAGCATGATAAATGCTGTACACCAAAGCCCAGCTCCGTGAATATTTTTTATTTTTTTTTATTTTTATTTTATTTTTTTTTTTGGGGGGGGGGGGGGGGGGGGGGTTGTTGCGCTTGTTGTGTTGCCCTAGTGCAATAGTATTTATTTATTATGAACTTTTAGTAATTTTTTTTCCAATTTTGAACATCATAGTGAAATCCCTACAACCCGTGGACGTAACCCTAGTTTTTTAGTGAACAATATAAAAATATGTGTGTTCTTGTTGTCCGTGGTTGATATTTTTTTCTTCGTGTTTTCTATTTAATTTCGCAACAACTAGTATCAAAGTCATTAGTTTAGACTCGGAGCAATGGGTATAGAAGAAGGAAAGACAAGATTGACAAGTTCAATAGTGCAGATTTTGGGTTCTGGAAGATGCAGATTGAGGATTATCTTATCTGAAGAAGCGTTATCAGGCTTTTTCTGAAAAGAAACCGGAAGAAATGAAGGACGATGACTGGGCCCTTCTTGATCGGAAGACACTAGCTCCTCTAGGATCGATCCTAAACAATCTAACAATTTTCATACATGTCTCACAAGGTAAATATTTCTCAGTCAAGGTTATGATTGATTGTGGTTTTGGTACGATCGATTGTATCAGCACTTAGGATCGATTGCAGCTCACCTACAATCAATCTTGGGTATATCAGATTTAAATCCTAATAGTTGCGGGATTTACATGTTTTACTCATTTCTTACCATATACGGGTTGGACTTCATCAAAAGCTTATGGTTTATATTCAGAGCCCGTTCTGGAGCTTATTTAGGGTAAGATTACCACAATTGAAAGAGGCTTTGCCAGAGATGAGTTATAGAGAGAGATTGGCAGCTAAGAGCTATTCTCCATTGTTGAAGATTGAAGAAGGTGGTCTCGATCAGAAATAACAGTCCGTGGAGATGGTGTTCAACACATCATTGAAGATTTCTTCCTTCTTTATGAGTTGCTAAATTCCTTCTTAAGGCATTGGTGTAACCCTAGCCAAGTAACATGTGTTAATTGTTGTTATTTTTTGGGATCTTTTTTGAATTATGTATATTGATTGCATGGTTAAGAGAAATGGACTTAGGAGTACTAAGTGTGATGACCCTGGTTTTTCAAGCTAGTGTGTCATGTGATGACCCGAAACGGATCCGGAATGCGAAAACGAAAACAGAAACAAGGTCTCTAGGGATATACGACATCCCTAAGATACTAAAGTGACCTTCCATGAAGTCACGGAACTCAAAAGAATCAAATGCGGAAGTTAAGATTATAAAATGGGAAGGGTACTTGACCAGGGGTAAAATGGTTTTTTCAAACAAAAATGGATACAACCAAGCATACCATTAGATAGACAAGGAAAAATTAATAAATTTAGACTCAATAATCACTTGATTAGGAGTCTGGATGAAGAAGATATGAAACTCCAAAGTTTCATAAAATTAGACTTTTGGGTTTCAAATCAATGCGGCAAGGGTATTTGACAAGGGGTAAAATGGCCTTTCAGATAGAATTGATGCAACCGTGCATACCATTAGATAGATAAGGAAAAATTAATAAATTTAGACTCAAAAATCACTTGATTCGGAGTCTGGACGAAGAAGATATGAAACATTAAAATTTCATAAAATTAGACTTTCCAGTTTCAAATCTGTGCAGGGCCTGCACAGATTTTTGGATTTCAAATGGGGTTTTGAGAGCTTAAACGACATTTTTTGGAAAAAAGTTGTGAAGAAATCCCCCCCCCCCCCCCCTTTTCCCCCCAAATTATGTTTTCTACATGACCATGTCAAGAGAATTTTTTATTTTTTAAGTGAAATACCCGAAATGCCCCTTAGATCAGAACTTTTTTTCAAAAAACCTGAAAAAGGGCGTGCACCAGATTTTCTAGATCTGCAAGTTGTTTTTGGCATTAAAATGATTTTTTTTTTTTATTTATTTATAAAAACACAAAGAAGAAAATTCTCTTAAAATCACATTTTCTATGTGACTATGTCATGGCCGGAATTTATTTTTCAAAGCAAAAGCCCCAAAATGCCCTTAAATCAAATTTTGCAAAAAAAATGGAAAATGAGTCCAAATGATGCTCATTTCATGAAATGAGGTGTTGTGTGCCAAAGTGAACGTGAATGCAAACGTAATACGAGTATTAAGACGTGCTAGGATGGTTCACAACCTCGAAATACACCCGATGAAAATACGACCTATCCTAACCTCTAAAATGAGGAAAATCACCTTCAAAAGAAAAACATGAAGCCTACAACACCCATTTCATGCAAATTTGATGTTGTGTGAAAAATGAGCATACACACAAGTGTAATATACATATATATCTATGTTCTAATGGCCTTCGGCCTCAATACAAGTCATTTGCAAAAATTCACATGTTAAACCTCAAACTTGCCTAAAAATGACTTTTAAAAGAAAACTTGAGACTAAAAATTATTAAATGGTGTCAAAAGACCGTTTGGTCCTTGGCCACACTTCATACATAAATAAAGGGACCTTATGAATGTGGTTTAGCACATTTCCCACACCCCATGCAAATGTAGTCAAGCTAAAGCATGGTATTTTTCCATTTTTCAATAATATCACTTAAAAGTAAAAGTACTTAGAATGTAAAATGAATGTCCATGGCCTATGGCCTCATCTCAAACATGTCAAATACATTATAAAAGGTATACTTATGCACACATTACATATTTAGAACCAAATATACAAGTTTTGACATATAAAGGTACAAATAAGATTTCATGCTAACATTTGCATGAATCATGAACTTCAAGTTTAGAAATCACCCAAGGCAAATGTAAATCCCCAAATCTTGAATCCTGTACCTGAAAATGTCCCCACTATGTGGGTGAGTAACATAAAGCTACTCGTAGGAGATGAGCATGCAAAGACCTAACGTTTTACAAACTTATTAAGTTGCTATAAATCAATTCATACGGTGATGCCACCTAGCGTCTTTGTCAAAGGTGAGACTCAGGGAGCATCCTAAGCTATCTTAGAGCATTTCTAGTATAAACCACATCATTTATGCAATTTAACAACATATAAGCATATAGTGTAATGCAACAACACATAGGTATTCAAAGTTATCAACTTGCAACCTATAATGCGAAAACAACCGAAACGGTTCATGCCATTTAACATCTATGTTCCAAATGAGTCTAAGGAATCATCCTAGGCTACATTGAACAATTAAAACCCAAATTCCAATATCAATGCAATTTTAATTAACATTAGAACTTCTAATACAATGCAACAAGGCATAAATTATTAAAGTTAATAACTTGAAATCTAAAATGAGGAAACAACAAGTTATAACAATTTAGTGCTATTAACTTGTATTGAAAAACAAGGCATGCAAGTATACTAAGCACGTGTATACTACACTTAATTGAAATGTCAAACACCACATCACAACCTATAAATAATCCACTTGGAATTGAAGGCGAAATCAAGTAGTGGTGGAAAGACAAGGACATACGGTCTCAATGACCAAGCAAGTGATCTCGGGTTACTAGCCCTCAAGGTGCTACCTAGTGCGTACTAAACTTGGAATAAAACTGTATATTGGTGTTTTTGGGTTACTAGCCCTCAAGGTACCACCCAGTGCGCACTATATGTTGTAGGGGGAGTTCTCATCCTCCGTATTAGAGCCATGCCCTAGCCGTAACATATTCCAATGTCCGTGTAAGCTTTCCTAAAATCAACAAGTTGTGCATTAAGGTAATATACATATACACAATACACTAGTCAACCACCATGCACAAACAAGTTAAGTAAAACATACAATATTCATCATATGTCTTCAAGCTACAATGGCATATGACATGTCAAATATATAATGTATATATAAAAAAGTTAATATTATAACTTCTACTTACGGAATGCTATAATGTAATCATATAACAAGTCCCAAATTTATAAATTAAGCATGAAACAACATCAATGCCTAATTACCTCAATGGAAGCATATAAATGGAATTTAATTAAATTAAATAATTAAATTCTCAAGATTTCCAAGCAACTCCAAATATTCTAAAAATGATATAGGTCGAAGGTCATGGCAAGGCCTAATTTAATATCACATTACAAGTTATTTCTACCTAAATTACAACTAAGTAAATTAAACTTCATACAAGAAAATAATTAAATAAAGTTCTTTACACCCATTCAAATATTCTCATTTTCATATATGTTAAAGAACATATTAAGGCCTAATTTAATATCACATTGCAACTTCATTCCATGCCAGGTACAACCATGTGAATTAAATTTCATACAAAGAAAATAATTAAATAAAAGTTTCAAAATCTATTTAAATATTCTCAATTTAATGTATATGATAGAACATGCCAAGCTCATCAACAATATCAAGTTAAAAATCCAATTAAGTGAGTAGAACACTTAAAAATAAAATTAATTAATCTAATTAATTAATTTTCTCTAGATTTTAAAACAACTTCGAATATTCTCAAATTCACATATATTAAAGAACATGTCAAGACCTAATTTAATATCACATTACAAGTTGATTCCATGCTAGTTACAACCACGCGAATTAAATTTTCATATAAGTGAAAGATTAAATAAAAGTTTCAATACTTATTCAAATACTCCCAATTTAATATATGTTAATAAACATATCAATGCCTAATTTAATAACATGCCATAATTTATTTCCAAACTATATACAACTAGAGAATTAAATCTTATACAAAGAAAATAATTAAATTAAATTCTAGATAAAATACATAGGCATGCATACAAGTCATATCAGCTTATAAAACAATTAATACAACAATTATAAAAACCTAAAACATCACCTACCTCATTTTGAGATGAAATCTCAAATCCCCACCGAAAGGAAACCGCTCTGAATCCGACAATACTTCTAGGTTATATTGGACTACGAGGGAAGCAACATTCACCCTTGAGGCACCACCAAAATCCCAACTTGACATCAAAATCGAACTCAAAAAATGACCGAAAAAGGATTCTAATAAGGGGGAAAGGACCGCCTCGCCAAGGCCTATGATAAACACTAAGGAACTACGGCATTTTACTAAAGGGAAGAAGTCCAAAAGGGGAGAAAGAAGATGGCAGCCCAAGGGGCTGTCATGGATGGCCGACCAAGAGGGAGAGAGAAGAGGAAGTTGATTTTTTAATTTTATAACCCCCTATTTATAGAAAAACCCTAAAAGTGTCCCGAACGGGCATCGCCGGGTCTAGAAAAGTGGAATCTGTGCAGATGTACTCAAATGGTAAAACACCGTGAACCAAAAAGAACCAAAATGGAAAAAAAATGAATAAGGGAAGAAACAACGTCAAAAATTGAATTCCGTGAAAGAAGATATGCCCCGACCAAGTTCAGCGGCAATTGGAGCTGAAAACCCTAAAACTAGGGAAAACGACCAGAAGGAAATTCTAAGAGTACTCGACTCGAAGAAATGTGAAAATGAATCCTGTACGAGGATCCAGACTCAAAATGAGGCATTTTGCAATAACTTTCGTTAATTGCACAATGGTCCCTTAAGAAAGGATAACTGCAAAACTGACCCAGAATGAATAAATCTTCCAAAAGATATTTCTTAAAAACCCCTAATCAAAATATCTCCAAAATATATTTATGAAAAACACCCCAAGAAACATCAATATTTCTGAAGAATTTTTTCATCCAAGCCCCTACGGGAAAAAGAAACAACTGGTGAGTTTTTCTCCAAAAGTAAAGCTACGGGTTTCGAGGAAATCAACTGGAATGAAAACTTGTGAAGTCAAAACTCAACTCCGAACATGGAAAGTGAGGTTGTGCCAACAAAGTGACAAATGGGAAAAGGACGAAAAGTGAATAGTGTCCTAAAAATGTAAATGTGGAAATGACTCAATCCTTAAAGGAAGTTGTCAATCCAAAGGAAAGAGTCTTGGAAGCCATTTCTGAGCACTCGAGACAACACAAAGTGATGAGTAACCGAACTTAGAAAAGAAAATTCAAATGAAAAAATTTATCCGTAAAATTTCAGAAAGGAAATGAAGGAAAATGACAGGGTCATTACACTAAGCAATTGGGATTTAATGATTATAATCAGCTTTAATTAAATTTCTATATTGTCTTGAAATTGATTCTGCTTTAATCGAATTTAAACTTCTCTTATTTTCTATGATTATAAGAGTAGTGACCATACAATGGTGCTTAATGAATATATGAATGAATGGTTTGATAATTCATGAAATTGTTTTTTTTTTTTTCCTTTTTTTCTTTTTCAATCAAGCCAATTGCTCGATGATAGGGGACTTTTCCTCTCTTTGATCTTGATTAAAAAGCAAAGGTGACCTAGTTTGTTACTTGCTAAACCGAGAGCATATGTATGGTTATTAATTAATGGTAATACACAATTGATTGTGTGTGCCCAAATGAATATAATTCATATTATCTTATTCAAAACTAGACCCATAGTCTTAGGTATACCATTATCTAAACACAATGAGAAATAGAATATAAAACCATGAACCACATATTGAACCAGCAATAACCAAGCAATCACGTGTCACCTACAACAATAAATCAGAACACCTTGATCGAACGGTGCTCGATGAGGGAATGTAATTTTAATTTTTAATTTTCAATATATAGGGGTAAAGAAGCTTTGTTCACCTTTTAAAAGGGGCTTGGCTTGTCCTTTTTTAGCACCAAACCTGAATTATACTTTGTTAGGCATTTATTTGCCATTTTTTTAAAGAGGAAAGGCATAAAAATTTAATAAATGATATAGGATTTGGGGATCAATCATAAAACAGGTTGCTCAAAATAAATTTCAATTTCATTAGTAATGTTTTACTTATCTTTTTGAAGATCTTGTTCTGCCCCCCATCGTGTATCGTGTTTCTGATTAGGCGTTGTGATAGTCTGACGGCTGTACCAAAATAGGTTTGAATCAACAATAGACATTTTGAACGCATGCAGTCACATTATCTTGTTGATTCAGTCAAATATCAACAGAAAACTAGCCCTTTGCTTCCATTTTATATACTGGGAATGTGATGACCCTATCATCTGTTTTTTTTTTTCTCGACATTTATTATTATTATTATTATTATTTATTATAATTATTATATTTAATTATTACTATTATTTATTAATTATTATATTATTATTATTATTTATTTTTATTTTATTATTTAATTTTATTTCGTTTCTTGTTGCCTTAAGGTTTTGGAGGCCCAAGGTGCTCCTGACACTTCTTGTATTTAATTAAGTTCATTTTACCCTTAATATATAATTTAATTGTGTAGTGATGCATGCTTATTAAATTATGCATTTGTGGGGGTATACGTGCTTTGTTTCTTGGGAGACATTTTCATTTTTAGGGTTCTTTATGCAATTGTCTTTTGGAGATATTTTGATTTGGGGTCTTAGTGTGAATATCTTTTGAAGATATTTCATGGGGGGACTTTTGTGCAAATTGGAGAAGTTGTGCAATATGTCATCTTTAGATTGGACCAAGTGTTAGCTTTTAAGTGGCACATGTGGAAGGAATAAGATGTTGACAAGTGGAGGGCTAGGATTGAAGTTTGTGTGTGAGGGGTAGTGTAAGACATCTATATTAGAGATATAACCTATTTTTCTTCTATCTTTTGCTAGACACTTCATCTTCCCCACCATTTTCTCTCTCCTAACTCCATTGTTGCTTACCTAAGAGCTTGGTTTTTCCAACCTTCCCCTCACCTTTTGGCTTCACCATAGAAGGAGAAAAGCTTAGTTGCACCTTGAACTACAAGACCCTTCTTTTGGATTTTCTCTTTGCTCACCTTTCCTTTGGATTCTAGAGAGGCTTTCTCTAGTGAGGTAGGGGGTGTGGTATGATTGTAACCTACGAGTTTTTATTGTGTTTTGGGGTTTACCATGAGTTATGTGCATGTTATGTGAATTGTAGGAATATTTATGAGATTTTACTTCTTGACTTGTGACTTTTATATTGTTTTAATGCATGTTTAAATGTTTTGTAAACTTGCTATTTAATTGGTCGAATGATATATTGATGTTAGTTTCATTAAGATATATTTGTTATAGTCTTGTATTATTCTCACCATTGTAACTTGCTAGAGACTTGTATAATGCTTGTATAGTTGTGTAGTTAAGGTATTAGAGACCTTGAGATGCTAGCATGAATTAATCTTTTAAGTTGATTTTGTAATGTTAGCATATGCAATTATACGCCTTGCTTGATATCATGCATATTAGCATTAAGGACTTAGGACATGATATACTTGATGCTTACATCTTATGTGTGCATGGAAGGTGAAACTTGTGCATTGTCTATGTGATTATATTGTGGAAATGGTTGTTGATTTTGGGAGAAACTTGGGACATTGTTACTTTTATAGCTATAGTTTAGCTCTAGTGAGAGAGGTATGAGGTCTCCCCAATTATAGTGGCCACTTGGGTAGTTCCCTATGGGTTAGTAGCCCGAAAAGAGCTACTAATTTTGTCTTGGTTGTGATGTTCATAATCGGATGTTTGTGAGTCCAAGATATCCCTACTTTGTGATTTCATAATTCATTTCCATGTTGACAATCTTATGTATTTGTAGCTTAAGGTTTTGGTATTGGATGTTCCAATCATGTTAAAATGCATTATTGAAATGTGGATATTGTTTACAATGCCTCAATGATAGTTCTAGGATGATCCTTTAGTTTTACCCTTTAACGAGACGTATAGGAGGCACGTTCCACATGTTTATGATTCATGTTATTCTTGCAAGGCCAATGGAACCTTAGTTATCCTCATAATGCACTTTCCTACGGAGTAATTTAAATTACTCACACCCGTTGATAAACATTTTTCAGGACAAGGAGTGTTTGGCATAGATTTAGCTTTATCTAGCTTGGATGTATTACTTTTGTTCTTGTTTGAGTTATATTGTATATAAGAATTCTTCTATATATAAGTCATCTTGAGAGCATTGATGTAATTCTCTTTTAAGCATACCGTGTCTTGGAAAACATTTGATGTAATGTAATGGGCCAAGGGCTATTTTATTTTAAAGTTTACTTTTGCTACTTTAATGTACTCATATATGTATTCATCTCATTCCATGCTTTATTTCACTTGGGATTGACCTTATAGGACTTAGGGATTATTTTTGGGAAAGGGGAAACAATGTACCAATGATTTGAGTTTTTTTTTTTTTTTTTTGTAATTTTGGTCACGGTTACTATTTATCCACTTTTTTTCTATAACCGAACCGACCACTCTGGGACATTCTAGGGTCATTTGGGTGTATTTGAACATTGCATATTCAATTTAGACCATGTAAAACCTTTCCGGGAGCCTAATTTCAATCTTTGGGTAGAATGTGCAGTTACTATTCATGCATTGAACAGATTTTTCACCCGAACTTGCAACAGTCATAACTCCTCATTTCAAATCCAAATTAGGTCATTTTTTAATCTAAATTCAAGGATTTTGAGTTAGCTTTCCAATGGTACAATCCCATTTTTAGATTCCATTCATATTTAGATATATACTCATTTTAGTGGGACAGTATCGGGAAATCACTTGACCAGGAGGGGGTATATTTGAGAAACCATGACTAAAGGTCTCAGAACCTCTTGGGATGTTATGAGTTGATTAGATTGGATTGAGTACACTTCATTTGACTTGTTTTGAGTCAAATTTATTCACTATAGGGTAAAATGATCATTTTACCCAACCTTTTATTTGTCCATTTTGACCTTAGTTTATGTATTTACCTTCAAGTTAAGTCTTGTGACTTCTTTTGAGATCCTCTTGTTATCCCATAGGTGGTGTTTAACCCCTAGGGACATCTTTCTTTATTTTTGCTCGATATCGGGTTAGGGTTTTGGGTTACTCGATAACTCTCCAAATTATTGAAATTCAGACTGTTACAGGGAATGTTTCTAATGGATGATATCAAGTTTGTCATTGATAAAAATGATGGGTTTTTGGGTTACAACATCACAATATCGAGAATGAAACTGAATCCATTATCATCCGGGATGCCAGGTGTTTTCTAGGAACGAAAATGATGGGTTTTTCCTGTAATGTCTCGGATTTTTTTCTGGATTTTTATTTTATTTATTTTTCGTGCCTCGTTTTGCATGTCATGCTGGCCTCTAGGGCCGTTTAGGTAATTTTATTGGGCTGAAGGTTTTAGAGGTGCATTTTAATTATTTTAAGTTAATTAGAGGCGATGAGATTTATTTTAGTATTTTTCAGAAGTCGGGACGATTTCTGGGCTTGGGAACTTTCCTGGTTTTGTCATTTACATTGAGGGGCATTTTGATGTTTTCACACACATGTACATATGCTTATGTCTATACATTGAGATAGATATTTATGGGATGTAGATGGTATTGCAAAGGAGGAGGTGGGGCATTTGAGTAACTTAACCAAATGTTAGTATCCACCAAATGTTGACACATGGCATGCTTTAGACCATGGGATTGGATGCATGACGAAGCCAACTTCTTCCTCCTCTTCATTTTCTTGATATTTCCCTCTCTCTCTTTAATTCTTCTATATATATATATATATATATATATATATATATATATATATATCTATACACATACACACCAATATTTCAAGCTCATTTTTTAGAGAGTTAGGGAAGGAGTTTGATGATGACCAAGAAGGAAAAATTGATGAGTATGGCAAGGGCTATAATTTGAAACCACTATTGCTAGGGTTTGGAGGATTTTCAAAATTGGGGTTGTCCTAGGGCCTTGTTTGGCTAGCACACTTAAGGTAGGGATTTCTAATGCTTTATTCTTTGGCTTTTGTTGAGCAATCTTCCTTTAATTATTTACTTAATTATGTTGAGTGCAAGTCTTATAAATGAGATGATGATTGAAGAAGATGTGATGAAGTGTTGAACCAAGAGGGGGGGTAAATTGGTTCAAACTTTTTCGTTAAAGCTTTTAAAACACAAGAACAATCACATAAAGATCAATACAATAAGGATTACAAGGAAACCCTCTCAACTAGGGAAAACCATGGTTCTTGGCCTCAGCCAATATAAAGTCCACTACTAGCTGTATGTATCTTGTTACACACTCAGCTGTCTCACTTTCTACACACACCCTTGTACAAGAATAGACCCTGATTTTCATAACCAATATACATACTAGTTTATCACAGTGCATACATGCACTCCCCCTATCTTAAGCAACCCTACTTGGACCAAACAAGCTCTCATAGCTCACCACACACACCATTACAGATGTAGAACAATGTAAATAAGTCTTCCCTACAACTGAAATAGGTTAGACAACTCAAAACTCCAAGCTACTACCTCAAAATAACAATCTGCTGCAGTTAGGGTTTGAGGGGTAAAATGGGAATTTCCAAATAAGTGCTCAAATGTGATGCATTTTAGTACTTAAACTAGGATATTTTAGTCTATTCATCTATCTTACTTTCCTGTTTTAGTTCTAATTTGTGTTTTTGTCTATTTCAGGTCAATAAGGTTTAAACAGGCTAAAAAGAGCCTCTTAGCTCAGTTTTGGAGTTAAGAAGAAAATTCAGAACAAGTCAGAAAAACTACATTGTTCAAGTTTCAATCGATCGAAGGAAGTCCCGATCGATTGAAGAAAGCTACAATCGATCGAGGCGGTGCCAGCTCAATGGATAAGGTTGCCAGCTGTCAAAATATTTTTGCCACGTCAGCTTCGATCGATCGAAGTAAGTGTTGGATCGATCGAAGCCCTGTTCGATCGATAAAACCCCTATTAGCAGTGAGCTATTTTAATTCCCACGCACGCCTGAACTCCACCAGCTTTTGTAGCTGCAAGTTTGCACTAATCAAAGGCCTTAGTTGTAACTTGTTGCCTACTTAAGGAAGCCTATATTTAAATGAAAAGAACCAATTTGTATAGGTGGTTCAATTTTTAGTTTTATTTCCAATTATAGAAATAGCTCTTAGATATTTCTCTCTCTAGAACTAGGGTTTTGGAGCAAAGCAAAGAGGAGGAAGAAGATGGTGCCTACATTGAAGAAAACCCTTGAGGGTTGCATGACCACTACCATGAGTGACTAGATCATTCTTTTGGGGCTAGAGATAGCCCTTAAGCTTACTTCCTAAACTTAATATTTTTGTAATTTTTGGGGATTTATGTTGTAAATAATGTTTTGACCATGAATAAATATAGATCTTGTATTTTTTACATGAGTTGTATGAATTAATGCTTCCAATTGATCTTTTAATTATATTCATATGTCTATGTATGCTAGAATGAATGGTTATGTGCTTATCATTAGGTTTTATGAGTTTGATGCATGTCTATGTGTGTTGAAATTAAAAATCTAGTGATGGTCAAGGCATGGTGCTTAATTGATTACTCTTGTGGTTTGTTAGATGGATCATGCTTATTTCTTGATGGATTGTGCTACCTCCTTAGCTTAATTAGTTTAATTTTCTTGTCATTAGCATAGTTGTAGTGTAGTTGCTTTAAATTCCTAGATAGGTAGACAAGCCATTCTTGTTGTTTGATGATCCATGCTTATAAGTGCAAGTAGTACATTTCTCTAGATTTGTGTGTGTGTATTAATTATGGGTTCATTGAATGGTTAATGGCTTTGTTTGATAGGTTGTGCTACTTATTGGATTGATTAAACAATTTATGCTTATTTGTCATCCATGCTTAGTTTTCAATTAATGGCACACACAGATATTTGATTTACAACATGAAACTCCCCTTAAATTTATAAGTGCTAATGTTTAGTGAAGTGAAGTTTAGTGGTGAACTCTATGCCCTAAGACCTTTCTCTCATTCTCTTTACCTTAATCTCTAGATTGATCTTAGTTTGCATGCTTTTAATTGAATTATTAGTTTAATTCAACTAACCAAACCCCTTTTGATCATTCGACCTACTAATCCGATATTGATTCCGTAGTACCATGTAAATCCTTTGGGACGATCCCTACTCTCTCTTGCTACGTTAGTAGTAGTAGTGGTAGTGGTAGTGGCTTTTATAAAATTAAACTTGACCAAAAAGGCTTTCTTGAATTGCACTTACTATCACACAAGCAATTTTGGCATGCATGTGACAAACGCGACCAAGTTTTGGCGCCGTTGCCAGGGATTAACAACATCGTATTCGGAATTAATTAGGAATTAGTACTCTTTTGATCCTTATTTTACTTTATTTTCATTTTGTTTTCTTATTGTGTTTACTCTTGATTGTCTACGTACTTGGAGTAAAGGAAGCAAAGCAAAGTAACTTCAAAGCAAGCAAAGAAACGCATAAAAAGCTAAAATAAAAAAAATTGCAAAAGCAAAGCAAAGCAAAAAGCTTAAATTTTTTTTCTTGAAGTTACTTAAGGACTCTTTGTGAGCAATTCTAACTCCTCTTGCTTAGTTATATCATCGGCCTGGATGGAGGCATTTTTATTTTCATTGTTTATCGTCGGCCCGCATGGAGGCATTTTACTTCTTGCAATTGTTGAAAAAGCATAGGAATATGGGATCATTGTGTATGGAGGCTTTTTGTTGATTAATTTGTGTTGTGGAGGAGAAGTGATTGCTTTTTGTTATTTTGTTGATTGTGTTGATTTGAATTGTGCATGCATGGTCGTAAGTCTTTAAATCATCCTCTTGTTCCATTGAACCTTAATCTTGAGTCAATTGTGCGTAATCCAAGGGGAAGGGGCAATTCAATTGAGTCCATTGCATCGATGGATGACCATATTGAAGACCTTGGTCATATAGACCAACAAGGCACTCTTCACCCTAATGTGCAACAATATGACAATATGCAAGTTACATTAGGCATGCCTAGAGCTGTCGCTCTACAACCATAAGGCCAAGTTCCAATTGGAATACCAAGGCCATTTTATACACCACCATATCCAGCTCCTAATGTCTAAGCTAACAATGGAGCTCATGTAGAGCTACCAATTGTGAATCCTCCCATTGCTTTAAGAGATTACTATGTGCCTAATGAGTACAATGCACCAACATGCATTCGTCTTCCTTAATTTAGAGCACATCATTATGAAATTAAGCCACAAACTATTCAAATGCTTCCCAATTATTTTGGGCTACCTAATGAAGAACCATATAAGCATTTGGATGAATTTATTGAAGTTTGTTCCACCATAAAATATATGGACATGCCGGAAGAAGTTTTAAGGTTGAAACTCTTCCTATTCACCCTAAAAGACAAGGCAAAATATTGGTTTAACAATTTAAGACCTCTTTCTATAACTTCTTGGGTGGAAATGCGACAAGAGATCTTGAGAAAGTATTATCCGTGTCCAAAACCAATGCCATGAGAATTTCAATTCGTGAATTTTCACTAGGGGATGGAGAAATGTTGCATGAGGTATGGGAATGGTTGAATGATTTGCTTAGGAAATGTTCTCATTACGACATTCCTAAGTGGTAAATAGTTCAATATTTTTATGAAAGTTTGTCGGATAACCATAAGGGCATGGTTGATGCCTCAATGGGAGGTTCATATTTAGATAAACATGAAGATGATGTGTGGCGTTTATATGAAAGCATGAGTGAAAACTCAATGTATCAATCTTTATCTTCTAAAAATGGGACAAATTTAGGAGTAAGAAAGAATTCAAGCTTATAACAAGTGGACAATTCTAATGACATAGTTACGGAGGTGAAATCTTTAACTCAAAGGTTTGATCAACCAAAATTCAGGCCATTAAGTGTTTTCCTCCCTTAATCCTCATCATCATCATTCCAATGAATCTTGCATGACTTGTTTAAGTGTGTTGCATTCTATTTCCAATTGTCCCCATGGACATGTGCATAATGAGCATCATGAACAAGTCAATGCCACTTTTGTGAATCAAGGGAATAATTCCTATGGGAATCATTACAATCCTAGGTGGAGGAACCATCCCAATTTCCCTTGGAAAAGCCAAGGGGAAGGCTCAAACCCTCCCCAAAGTAGTTTTCAAGGGAAATATGTTCCACTCTATATGCAAAGCCAAGGTTCCCAATACTATCGTTCATCCTACCAAGCTCCCAATGGAAATCAATTTTTAAATTCTCATTTTCCCAATCAACCATCATATTCTCAAGGTCATTCAAGAAGTCTCGCATTTGAAGAGAAAGTTTTATCGGCTTTGGGTACTTTGGAGGCAAACACTCAATTTATTCATTCTCACTCACAATCAATTGCCAAGCTAGAAACCCAAGTAGGGCAAATAGCTAGCACTTTGAATGCGAGAGAGAAAGGAAAAATGTCTCTTAACCCCCCACCGAAGCAACAATTTGTTATGGAGACCACTTCCCCTTCGGAAGGTCCTACACTTGAACATGTTAATGCGGTGACCACTTTGAGAAGTGGAAAGGTTATTGATAATAAAGTTGGTGAGTCAAATGAAGAGAGTGAACCGGTGCAACCTCGTGTTGACACCCGTCCCGTTCCACATCCTATTCTTCTTTCATTTAATTCCAAGGACAAAGTTGTTGAGAATTCTTCATAAAAAGTTTTTGAAAATGTGTTTGAAAAATATTTTGAGCTGAAGGCTCCATTCCTAGATGTTTTGAAAGCATCCCCATCTTTTGAAAACAATAAGGTAAAATGAATGAAATCATTGATGTGTCTAGGCAAGTTAAAATCAATCTTCCTCTTTTAGATGTAATTCAACAAATTCTGGTTTATGCCAAGTTCTTGAAAGATCTATGCACTCTTAAGAGGAAGAACAAAAGCCAAGTACCTAGGAAGGTTGTACTTACTGAGCAAGTGAGCTCTATCTTGCAACATAACACTCTTCGTAAATTCAAGGACCCCAGTTCACCTACCACCTCTTGCACCATAGGTGATTATCTTATCAATCGGGCTCTTTTGGATTTAGCAGCAAGAGTAAATCTTTTTCCTTATTCGGTATATGTCCAATTAGGCTTAGGTGAATTGAAACCAACGTCAGTAGTTTTGCAACTTGCCAACTGATCCATTAAAAAGCTTAGGGGTATGATTGAAGATGTCTTGATTCAAATTAACAAGTTCTTCTTCCCAGTCGATTTTGTTGTCATTAACACGAAACCGGTTCCAAATCCTAAGATCTAAATACCCGTTATCCTTGGCTGTCCCTTTTTGGCTACCGCTAATGCCAACATCAATTGTAGGATGGGGATAATGAAGATCTCTTTTGGCCACATGAAGGTAAAGTTGAATATTTTTAATCCAACCCCCAATGCGATGGACAAACATGAAGACATTTGTGTTGTGGAAAAATGTTTTGAAAATGAAGTTCACAAAAATGAGTCCTTGCTTTGCGTTGAAAAATCAAGTGTTTTAACTTTGGATGAGTTTTCAAAAGATGTTTTAAATTCCAATGTTGATCGGACATGGAAGCCCAAAAGTTTTGTTGATCAAAAGCTATCGAAAGCACTTGAATCAAATCCAACAATTTCCTTAGGGAATGGTTTATTTGGTGGGACTCGAAATTCAATTCACCCCATTGAGAAAGGGATGTCTACTAAGATCTTAGATGCGAGCTAACAGAGCCCAACGTCGTACTAGAGACATTAAAGACTAGTGCTTCGTAGGGCTTTCCAACCCTATTTCCTCCCTCATTTCTTGTTTTTGTTCTTTTCTGCGTCGTCTAGATATGTTTTGAGTTGATAGTTGCAATTTTTGGGCAATTTGAATCATTTCCTGCACTTTTAGTGTCATTTGATTGATCGAAGCTCATTTCGATTGATCGAAGCCCCACTTCGATCGATCGAACCCTTTGAAATCACAACTTTTCATCTTCTAATTCAATCGATCGAAGCTCATTTGGATTGATCAAAATCCATTTGGCTCGATCGAAGTAAGTGGTCGATAAATCGAAGACTCCTTTGATCGATCGAGATTGTGCCTTTTTGAATTATGAGAAAACAGCTTTGGCCGTTACCCTTCCCCCCTAACCCTAATTTTTTATTCATTTCTTTCTCCTTTTTATTTTTTCCCTTCCTTTCTTTTTCTTTTTCTTTCTTTTCTTTCTCTCCCTACCCCCTCAAACCTTCGGCCTCCCCTCTCTTCTCTCTCCCCGATTCATTCTTTCTTTCTCTCAAACCCTCACAAAATTTCTCAATCTCTTCCTCTCCACTTCTCACTCTGGCGAAGAGCACCCACCACCATCATTCTTCCTCGTCTCTGGTGGAGTCCCCAAGGAGAGACCAAAGTCGCCATCATCCACCATTAGCACTGGCGAAAGCTTTTAACCTTTGGCGAAGCTCCCTTCCTCTCCTAGCTCAAATTCCTTTCAGAGCTTTCATATCTCTCGATCTTCGGCCGATTTAGGCCAAGGAGAACCCGATCTACCCTTCAGCAGATCTTTGCATTTTCCGGCGAGCCTCTGGCGAGGCTTCGGTCATCCCTTCCGGCTACGATTAGGCCGGAATCCTTAATCTCTTCCCGAATCTCTCTCTCTCCATTTCCTCTTCCAATTTTTGGATCGGGTATGTAGAATTTCATTTCATTTTATTTTTATTTTTTATTTTTTATTTTTGATTTTTGTTCTCATTTTATTTTTACATATTTCATTTTATTTTTCTTTTCTTTTGCATATATGTTTGTATATAAATGCTTGATCAAATGGAAAATGGAAAATGGAATATAAAAATTGAAAAAATCAAAAACAAAATAATAATAATAATACTAGTAATACTACTACTACTACTACTACTAATAATAATAATAATAATACAAAAACATATAAAAATGAATGAATTGAAATTCTGATACTTGGACTATGGGTTTTTATGTTGTGGGCGGTGTTCCTTGTGTTGTGTTGAATGGAGTTTGATTTTTAATTGGATTTTTGTTGAAAATTTGTGGAATGCTCATTTTTAAAGGGAAACCATGCCGAAATTTTGCAAAAATAAACTTGGGTTGTGATTTTACATTCTTGAAATGGCAATTGTGTAATTTGCAAGAACTTGATTTCAAAAAGGAAATTTAAAAAGAGTTTTAAAGTTAAACGTTAGAATTGAATTGAATTGAAAGAGAAAAAAAGGAAGTGTTTGGGAAGTTGTTTTGAAATTTCAATATGTAAATGGATTTCAAAGTTTGTTCTTTGAATTTGGAATTTGAATGCCATGAACTTGGAATGTTTGCTTTGTAAATTGGTAATGGTTGTTTTGAAATAAATGAATTGAAAATGGACACCTTTCTGAACTTCAATTTTTTTTGAAATTTTAAAGTTGCAATGACATATGAAGTCAAATGCTTGTGAGCATGTTCCTGACTTGTTTCATTTGTTTGTATTAAGTATGAAATGCGTGGATGTTGTTTGATTCTAAATTGTCTTCAATGCATGAATGCATGACTTGAATTGAAACTTGTGTTTTTAAGTCCTAATATGCAAAGTCTTGTTTAAATTGCATGAATGGATTTCAACTAGAAACTTTTGAAAGTTTTTGATCGTAAATTGTTCATTGCTCATGGTTAAGGTGCATTATTTTGGCAAATTAATTCTTGAATGTTTAAAATGCTTTGTGATCACACTTGTTGGTTTCCAAAATGTAAAAAGGAATTTTTGAACTTTGTTTTGAAAATGAGAAGTCGAGTTGTTTAATTCCTTATTTTTTTGACTTTTCAATGCATGATTCTTGTTATGAAACTTATCTACAATGCATTTGAATGTTTGTGTTAGACTAAGAGAGGGGGGTGAATTAGTCAGTTTACAACTTTCTTCTTCTTTTCACTTAAGTAAAAACTGAACTGAGAAGGATATTTATTACAAGTTAAGTTAACCAAACCATATAAACACAAGATGTATAAGGAAATCCTCTTAATTGGGAAAAAACTTAGTTATTGGCTTTAGCCAATAAAAGCCTCCACTAGTTGTAAGTAAGCTATTACACACTCAGCTATCTCACTCTCTGCACATATCATTGTAGTAGAAGTAGACACTAGTTTTCACATACTCTACTTACACAGTAGCTCAACACAGTGTATACAAACACTCCCCTGTCCTAAGCAACCTTGTTGGACCCTAAAACTCTCAATAGCTTTATCAATAATGGGGTGAGGTATCAAAGTCTCACTACCATTTACAATAAGTTTCAATACACCAACCACAATATAATTCAGCTGCTACACAAGATTAGAATGTAGAACACATCCTTGAATAAAAAACACAGTGAAACCTTAGCTTTTACACTTCTGCAATCAATAAGATAATCTTTGAAGACACAATGCAACTTCAATGAAGACCACACTAGGTTCCCATAGCCTTGACACAGCCAAATATACTTGCTTGAATGAATTCCTCAATTAAATAAGCAAGGTAGATTAATAGAGAATATACAAGGCAAAAACCCTAAATTCAAGGGTATAATGGTCACTACACAAGATTGGAAGCTTAGATACACTTGCTAAAGAGATAAACTCAGTAAAGCCAGCAAGGTATAATAAATGCAGCACACAACAGCCTTGTAATCTTTAAAACCCTAGCTTTAAGCTTCCAAGGGCAAGATTGTAATTTAGCCTCTAAACCACCTCAATTCACACTCCCTCAGTCTTTAATAGGTATAATACACTTGCTTAGTTGATAAGATCAATACAAACAGCAAGGTATAACATGGTTATCTCAGTTTGAGCCAAAAACCCCAATAAACCCTAGCTTGGTAACTTAAAGGGCAACTTTGAAATGCAGCTTCAATGGGGACCCAACCTTCACTTTTGCAGACTTGTAGCAATTATAGAATCTTTCTCAATAGATAATAAACAAGAATATAACAACATATAAACAAGTTATCAGCTCATTTTCAATATAAGGCCAAAACCCCAAATCTCAAGGTGTATTATTCACAGCCTTGAATTTCTTCACACACCTGTCAACCAATATCCTCCACAGCTTTAACACAGTGAATGAGACCTACTCAAATGAATTCCCAAGATACATAAGTAGGTATATACCAATTTAGCTTAATTTAAGTAACAAAATAATTTACTTTAGGGTCTGTGATGTCTTTGTTCCGAGGATATAATGGGTATTTTGAACTGTCTCAAGCCTAGAATATACTCTCACATACCCAGTTCATCTTCACATAGAAACTCAGAGGCAAAGCACATTAACAAGTATATCAATTACTGTGACGGCCCAAGCTTTTCAACCTGGTGCGTCAGTGATGAACCGAAAGTTGATCTGATAATGGATCCGAAATGCAGAAGCAAGAGATAAAACCAAAGTCTACAGAGATATAAATCATCCCCAAGACACCAATGTGACCTTCCATGAAGTCACGGAACTCAAATGAAATGAAAGCAGAAACAAAGGTCAAAACGGGCAAAATCCATTAACCAAGGGGCAAAATGGTCAATTCATAATTAAGAAGAGAAACTTGACTCTAAATAAGTCAAATAGGGTGAATAAAACCTAATCTAGTTATTTCATAACATTCCAAGATGTTCCAAGAACATTGGACAAGAATCCCACAAAATACCCTTTCTCGGTTTAAACGAAAACTGACCTTACTTTACTAAAACATGAATAACTCCTACTGTGATTGGAATCTGAGAATGACATGGTACCATTGGAAAGCTAACTCAAAATCCTTGGGTTTAGGGTCAAGAATCACCCCATATGGGTTAGAAATGAAGGACATATGGCCGTTTGAAGTCGGAACAATAGTGTTGGAACAAAACTGAAGAGTACTGTGTACGGAAGCTATTTAGGTCGACCGAAATGACCAGAAATTCTCCTAAAATCCTGAAGGTGAAGAAAAATCACTTCGGTAGACCGAAATAAACCATCGGTCCACCAAAATGGACCTGAAACTCGAATTTGGCTACTAGAATGCATGTTTTAGTATTCAAATCAAACCAAAAAGGGAATCGGTTGATCGAAATAGCTCAAGAAAGTGCTTATGAACCTGTTATGCACCAAAATGAAGATGAAGCCCCAAAGCTTTATTTGAATCCCTCATGGTATGATCAAATTGAATTATATGAAAGTGTGTGATGATGTGAACATGCACGCAAATGTAAAATGACATTTTAAACAAATTACAATGGCCTACGGCCTCATTATATCATAATTACAAAATTTGACATGCCAAACCTCAAAGTTAGAGAAATTATATTTCAAAGGCAAAACTTAGAATTTAAATGCATACACTTGAACTTAGAAGCTTGTGGCCCTTGGCCTCATGTCATACATATCAATTAGGTTCCAAATAGTGTATCCAAGTACACTTTACATGTTATAAGACAAAAATGGCATATTGAACCTAACTAAGTATTACAACTTCAAAAAAAATACAACTTAAACATGCTAACACTTGCATGTGAACAAGAATACTTTAAAAGAAGCTTCAAATCTCCAAACCACCCAAGGCAAGTGCAATATCCAAATCTTGAATCCTGTACCTGAACAAATCCCCCAGTAACTTCGGGGTGAGTAAACAAGTTTACTCGTAGAAAATGAGCATGCATCGACTCGATTTCTTACAAATTTTTAGACTATCATGAAACAGTTCAAAAGGGTCATGCCACCTAACGTCTATGTCAAAGGTGAGACTCAGGGAGCATCGTAAGCTACCTTAAATCATTTCTAGCATAAAACACATCCTTTATGCAATTTCAACAACATAGGTGCATGCTATACAAAACATCAAGACATAGATTCTTAAAGCCATCACCTTGAAATCTAAAATGCAATAACAACTAAATATAATGATTTAGTATAATTAGAATTTCTAATACCACACATCAAGACATAGATTCTCTAAGTTATCAATTTGAAATCTAAAAGTGTGCAAACAACTAAATATAGCAATTTAGTATGGATGTACTTAACAACATCAAATCGCCAATAGCCAAAACCACAAGTCACAATTAAGCATAATTGTCAACTTAGAATTGAATGCGAAATCAAATAGTGAAAGACTTGGACATTAAGCTCGGAATTCTGCTGAGACCTCAATGGTTATTCCAGGCATTAACCCGCTGGGAAGATGTAATACCCCTAATTTAAAAAGGATAGTCCTGGCATTTATTTAATTGTTTAATCTTTTATTTAATTGTTTAATTGCGTGTTATTCTATAAATTGGTTATTTTAATTGTGTGTTTCTTCCATGGTTATTTAATTTTGATTTTGTTTTAATTAATGGTTTATATTGTTATGTTTTCTTTAATTAAATTATTTTAAATTAAATTGTTTTTATGATGTTTTATTTGACTTAATTGATAATTGGTTTTATTTAATTAAATTGGTTTAAATTAGGATTGTGCTTTTCTGTATATTCACGTATTAGCCGACATAGTTTATAACTTAAGTTGTTATTGGGCCGACTAAGTGTTGCATTAGGGCTCAAATTATACAAGGATTAGGGTTGGATTACTATGCCTATATATATGACCTTATGTGGGTTTAGAGTTGGAGGAAAAAAATACGTAAAACTCTATTCCCGTATACAGTGATACAGAGAATTGTGGGAGCAGAGAAACAGAGAGGGAACTTGAGTAAATAACAGAGAGGACCAAGGGAGGATTTTGGTGGATTAGATCAGAAGTAATAGGAGGCTAGACAGTGTTGCAGTTGTTGCCAGAAGTTAGGATGACGGCGACAAGTTTTGAGTCTAAAACAACAGGCAAGTTCTTTTCCTTCTTTTTCCCTTTGCTTGTGTTCTGTGCACCTGATCGACGGTCGAAATCAATTATAAATCAACCCTCTTCGCAATAGCATGAATCATTGTAAAATAGGGCTATTGGATGGGTAAGTCGAACCATTGGGACTGCGCTAGTCTTAAGGCAACCTAAGTATCTAAAGTCAGAATGATGAGGGGTTTATAAAGGGTTTGTGTGTTTGTCACTAAACTAAGAAATTAAAATGCATAAAACAATAGATTGCAATGAAATTGAAGAAGTGAGATACAAGTAGAAAAGACTAGGGAGATGAATTCACTCCAACCCTATACACATGCTAGATTAAGATTAAATTGGGGAAAAACAACACAAATGATGGTCATGATACATGGCAACACTTGGTTGCTATAGTATTTTCAAGAAGTTCATTAAATCAACAACAAGAATAATCCATCAAAGGTTCACATACTCAAGCCACCTAAACTAGGGTGTAGCCTTCACATACTCCCTAAGCCCAAGATTATCAAGTCCTTAATGGAATGATGAAAACACATAAAATTAGGAATTAAGCATAGACCATCAAAGGGGGATCCTAAGCAATGGACTATTTAAGTTCTCCAACTTCATGTCAATAAAACCATTTCATGATCTAACTTCCATTGTCACTATGAAAGTGTAAGCATTATGATTAAGAGAAGCAATCATCTAAGACAAGAGGAATAACTCAAAATAATCATGTATAGACATTAAAGTTCATTACAACAAATATGATGCTCTAGATCATAAAATAACCAAAAACTATACATTGTTCTCCCCAAAATAAAATCAACACGAGCACATGCTTACAAGGGAGGAGCTTCATCACCTCCCTAGATGGAGGTTTAGCTCTCCATTGATACAAAAATGGAAGAAGAAGAAGAAGGATCCATCTCCATTTTCGAGCTCCTACTGTAGCACTCAAGAACACCCTCTTCCTTGCTCTCTTCTCTCTCCTCTAGAATGAAGCTTAAGAGATAAAATGAGTGGCTTTGCTTCCCTTATCTAGATCACTTATCCACCCCAAAAGCTACCAACCAACATCTCCAACCACTTCATAAAGGAGGTAATCCAAAAGGGCTAAAATCTGAGCACAAGTGGGCTGAGTCGTGTAGATTTCTGCCCTAATTTCGAGTGCTCAAAATAGGGCCTCGAGCACTCAAAAATTGGGCAGAATGCCCTATGCTTGGTTTGCTCCGCCTGGACCTACTTTGGTAAAACGGCCATAACTTTGTGTTCTGAACTCCGAATGACAAACCGTTTGAAGATTTGGAAAGATAATTCAGAGCTCTAAAAACTTTATGTTTTAGTGGAGATCCAATTCTTAAGTATGGTTGGTCAAAATTGAAGAACAAGTCAGACTTTCATTGCTGCCAGGCAGTTCTGAGCACCTCTAATAAGAAGATCATAACTCTCTGCTCCGAACTCCGAATGATGAACCGCTTGAAGATTTGGAAAGCTGATTCAGAGCTCTAAATCTTTCTTGTTATGATGGAAGTCCAGTTCATGAGTTTGGTAGGTCAAAATGGCTAACAAAGTTTGGGCTTCACTGCTGCCAGAATTTCAAAATTGGCACCTTGATATTCAAAAACTCTACAAAAGACCCTTCTTGCTCCTTTATTGCAATTGAACCTGAAAATGCACAAAAACATACAAATGAAAGTAATCTACATAATTAAACGAACAATGGACTTAACTAATGCAATTAAGGGTGCTTGAATATGCAATATTCGGCGCTTATCACACCCCCAAACTTACATTTCGTGAGTCCCTTAGCAAAACTACAATGAAAAACTTAATGAAAAGACAACCATGGGCATGCTACTACAAAAATATCATCCATGGTAAAATGAGATATATACATAGCTCAAAAATAACTTGAAACAGAAAAAGAGCTGGAGATGGGGTCATTGGGAAGACTACCTTGCATATATGAAGCATTGATATTAAACACATTTCAACATGCATGTATCAACATCATAGGTTATATAAATAACTCAATTATCATCTCTTGAATGGAAATCAACTCTAGCTTCAGTGAAAGTGAATTGGATTCTCAACATGCGGCTTTTACTTTCTTTTCCAATTTCCAAGCACAAGTTTTCGAATCATTGAATTCCCCTTTAAATGAGGTCCCTAAGGCATGATTTTATTTACAAGACAACTTTTGTTGCTTGTTAACAATTTATTGTAACTCATAAGCGAAACATAGAATGGTTGTGCAATGCTGAAGTCCCTTAAGCTTTCTAACCAACCTATGTAGCAAGCGTTAGGCCAACAACTCCCAAACCAGATGGCTTTAGGGTGTTAAGTGTAGAGACACTCCTAAGGCTTAATAGCTCAAGTTGGAAAGGCTACGAACTCCAACGAACCATGCTTATTACAATTTTTTTTTGAATGATCGTGCAATGTTTAAGTCCTTTAAGCTTTCTAACCAACTCCTGTAGCAAACGTTAGGCCAACATCTCCCAAACCAGACGGCTTTAGGGTGTTAAGTGTAGAGACACTCCTAGGGCTTAATAGCTCGAGTTGGAAAGGCTACGAACGTCAACTGGTCATTATTTTCTTTCCTTCTCAGTTTTTTTTTTTTTTTTTTTTTTTTTTTTTTTTTTTTTTTTTAAGATTCATGCCAAAAGTATTCATCCATTAGGTTCATCAAATCAGATTAACTAGGCCAAGATCAAGGTCAATCAAGTTGCATGCCTCACAATTAAGTTTCTAATGTGCATCTGTGCATTGTGAAGCTTAAAAGAGTGTCAAATCCAGCGAGAATCTAATTGAGACATTTATACAGACTAATTTGAATCTACATGATCATTTCAACTCAAATTTTTCTTTATTTTCAAAAATGTCAATTGCTTCTATACACAATTTATTAAACATATACTTTGTCTCCAACTAGTGTCAAGTTACATTATCATTGCTTAGTAAAAATGCAAAACCAAAAATGCATAAATGCACCCCCAAATTTGAATGTCACATTGTCCTCAATGTGAGAAGACAAGTAAATCAAATTAAGCGCAGAGAGGGTTAAAGAACAATAATACCAAGTGGAGTGACAAAGGCGAAGATGTTCAGCTATGTGAGTGCGCAACTGCGTCCCCCAAACTTGGACATGAAGACCTATCAAAATACAACGAATATACACTGGTAAAAGCATAGGTCTCTTGAAGAAAAATCAAAACAGAAATAATCAAAACGTAAGAAATACTCTTTTCTTTGACACATTTTTATTTTTATTTTAATTTATCATTATTATTTAAATATATATATATATATATATATATATATATATATATATATAGTTTCTTCTTTTTCTTTTTCTTTTTCATTTTTTATTTATTTATTTTTATTTTTTATTTTTGGTTAGCATGGAGGCATGGCTCGGGTGGAGAGAAGGAAGGTTTGTGGGTGATGGGGGTTTGGGTTGTTTGGGTTGGGTGGCGTGGTGGGAGTGAAGGAGTTGGATGGTGGGTTTGTGGAGGCATGCATGGGCATGCATGGTTGAGGAAGTGGGTTGTTGTTGTGTTGCAAGAGGTGGTGTGAGGGTGGTATGGGGTGTGAGATTTGTTTGGGTGCATGCAGGATGGTGAGGGTTTGGTTTGGTGTTGAGAAGATGGGCTGCAGAGATGCGGAGAGGGTGGGGAAGGTTTGTGGGTTATGGGAGTTGGTTGCTTTGGGTTGTGAGAGAAGCCGAGAGAGAAGGTTGGTGAGGGTTGCATGGTGGTATGCAAAAGTGGTGCCCGAGCGGATGAGGGTTGGGGTGGTTTGTGGGTAGAGAGATGGAGGTGGGTTTGGTTTGGCGTGCATGGTGTGCATGCGTGGAGGTGGTGAGGGTGGTGTTTGGCATGGTTTGGGAGGGATGAGGGTTGGATGCCGAGATAGAGAGAGGTTTGGAGAAGTTGAGGAGGTTGGTTGGTTGCGAGAGGGAAGTGGGTTGTGGTTTGTGTAGGTTGAAGAGAGTGGTTCGTGCACTCGAGCTAGGAGCGACGAGTGCTCGAAAAACAAGCAGAGGGCTCGGCTGTTGTGGGATGGTGTTGGTTTGCATGGTGTTAGGATGGTTTGGTTTTGTGGGTTGCCGAGAGATAGAGAGAGGTTTCTGGGTTGGTTGGTTTTTTGGTTGTGGATGATTTGTAGATGTCGAGAGTGGTTTGCTTGGTGGGTGTTGGAGGGTGGAGAGAGAAGATGCCGAGAGAGAGAGGAGAGTTGGTGGGGTTGTCTGCAAAGATGCCGAGAGGAGGTTGATGGTTTGGGTTATGGTGAGCATGAGTTGGAGGGTGGTTTGGGGAGTTTGGTTTGAAGTGGGTTGCGTGGGAATGCATGGTTATTGGGTTGATGAGAGCATGGTGGATTGTGGAGGGGTGCATGGTGAAGTGGGTTGAAGGAGGAAGTGAGATATATGGAGTGGGTGGTTGATGAGCATAGTTGGGTGGTTTGAGAGGAATATGGTTGCATGAGATGGAGCAAATTTCGAGCACTCGAAATGCCTGCTTCGAGTGCTCGAAATACAGGCAGAGAGTGAGGATGATGGTTGTGTGGGATTGGTGAGCACTCAAAATGAAAGCTAGAGAGCTCGAAGGGAGGGCAGTGAGCTTGGGATGAGATTGGTTCACATTTTGAGCACTCGAAAATGGACTTAGAGCGCTCGAAATACAAGCAGTAGCCTCGGAATGGTTTTGTGCAAGCTTCATAGAGCTTTCGAGCACTACAAAGAGGAAATAGAGTGCTCGAAATGGGCAGTAGCATTGAAGTTGAGAGATGAATTTTTGCATGCATTGTAACATTATGCAGTGAGTTGAGAGATGAACTTTGCATGTCATTCCATTAGGTGCCTCATTCTTATGCATTGTGAATGTATACATGATCAACTGAAAGCTGAAGAATTGATAAAACCTTGCAACATGCTTCCAAATCAATGCATAGATGGATTATTTTCACCTTGCATGCATAGAAAATTATGAAACTTTGCATATTAATACAATCCAATGCATGGATGGATAATTTTCAAACTCTACACTTCATTGCAATGCAAGGAAAATTTTGAAAATTTTTCAGATTGTGCAATTTTCCTCCAATGAACTTCATTCCATTCCATGGAAAATTTTGGAAATTTTGTTTTTAAACTTTGCAATTTTTTTTCAAACTTTGCAATCATCTCAAATGCATGGAATTTTTTTTTTTTTTTTTTTTTTTTTTTTTTTTTTTAAAAAAAACTTTGCAACTTCATTTTAATGTAATGCATGGATGGAAAATTTTGAAAACTTTTCAACTTCTTTCTAATGCATGGACAATTCGGAAAATTTTTCAAAATGTAGCACCTTTCCAACACATGGATGATTTTGAGAAACCATGATCCAACAATGCATTGAAGATGAGAGGCTATGCATGTGAGTGCCATGTCGAAAGTCCGAGAAAATTGCCTGATAGAGCCAGAAACTTCCAGGAATGAAAACAAGAGTTGAGAAGGTCTAAGAAGCCAGTCTAAAATTGTGAAACACAATTGAAGAGCATTCCAGAAAAATCAAATTTTTGGCTTTTCGAAACCATTTCCCGAAAAATTTCAAGGCTCAGGCAATTGAAAGGAGGGAAGCTTGGAAATTGAAAGAATTGCTTCCCATGAGTGCTAAAGTTAACGTCGATAGTTAGACGCACCGAGATCAGGTTAGTCCTTATCACCCTATACCATGTCTCTCTAGAGAGTCATGTTTCCCCACATAGGATAATTCTTTTAAAAGCGGAGGAGGAAGAGCTTGAAGAAAAAAGTGGAAAAGAGGTAACGGAAAGACCTCAACCCACTCTTCATCCTCAATGAAGAACTTTGGATTATGGGGCTTATTTGGATTATGGGAAGATGGATTAGGTGAGGGTGCACCAAGCAAAGGCTGATGAAGTGTCATATTGAGCACGGGAATGCTCGACAAGTTATCCTTCGGACTTTCAACATCCTCCTCACACTTATCCAGCGGTTCGGGCTCAACAGCCTGAGATAACTCAAGTGAGGGAATGGGATGAGATACAAGCTCCCAAGAGAGGGATGCATTTGATGTTGCCCAAGGAAAAGAATGAATAGGTGGAGGAATTTTAAACAAAGAATTTACCTCCAGAATAGAATTGTCAACATCAAAATCCTCATAATTGAAATGAGCTAAGCAAGCTTTTAGAGGATCCTCCATTAAAGGAGGTGCATCAAGTAAGGGATTATGTAGGGGCTGTGCTGGATTTTTATAAGATACAATCTTATCATCATTAATTTCCTCATTTTGAACCACAAATTCTTCAATTTTTTGTGTGGCTATAATTTGATCTTCACCCACTATTTCTTCATTTTCACATGCGGTAACCACTTGAACATTCTCGTGATGAAAATTACTAGAAGTAAACTCATCATTCATAGAATTCTCTTTTGGATTGACCACAAGTTCAATTGGAAATTCTTCTTCCTTTTCCTGATTTAGAACATCAACCATTTGTTGAATTTGGGCTATTTGATCATCTAAATCAACTCTAGATTGGGAATGAGAATAGGCGGTGGATTGCATGCTAACAATGTCATCTAACATTTGCTTGTTGGACTCCATCATTTGCGTATGCATAGACTCTATCATTTGTTCGTTGGCAGCTATTAACTCATCCAATGGAGACGGTAGAAAAGGAGAAGAAGAGGGCTGGAAATAATGATCATTGGGTTGAAAATTGGAGTGAAAATGTTGCCCAAGAGATTGTGGGGCTGAATTTCCTATGTCAAGCCACAAGAAGTTTTGATGATCTCCTGAACCCGAGTTATAACCATTGAAGTATGGATCACTACCCGGTTCAGAGAAATTTGCATTTGGTTGCTCTAGATAAAAATCCGAGAATTGTCTCGTTGGAAGACAATCTCTTGTATGATGTGTATTACTAGAGCAAAAAGCACAAAACGCATGTGGTGTGTAGAATTGAGTTGGGAGATAATTATTCTCCATCTAGGAGTTAAACATCAACAACACACAACATAATCAACACAACAATTCTTTATCATTAACTCCACATACAATGATCCCTTTCTCCTCAATTATCAACAAGATAGGAAATAAATGGCTACGACAAGGACCGATGCTTTGCAATATAGTAAAACAAAAATAGCCTCGACAGGAGCTTCACAAGCTAAATTAAACACATACACAATATTCACAATGCGAAACTAGACGTCACGAGACTTACCTGGGGGCCTCTAGACTTACAATTTGCTAGTGTTCCCACGGCGAGTTTCGAGTCCCTAGAATCTCACAAACACGAAGATGATCAAAAATACACAAGGAGTATTCACAAGACACAATATTCACAATCAAACTAAAATTAACCCTAGAACTTTGGTCGCTAAACCATTTGCAGTCCCCGGCAACGGCGCCAAAAATTGATCGACGGTCGAAATCAATTATAAATCAACCCTCTTCACAATAGCACGAATCATTGTAAAATAGGGCTATTGGACGGGTAAGTCGAACTACTGGGACTGCGCTAGTCTTAAGGCAACCTAAGTATCTAAAGTCATTTTAGAGTGATGAGGGGTTTATAAAGGGTTTGTGTGTTTGTCACTAAACTAAGAAATTAAAATGCATAAAACAATAGATTGCAATGAAATTGAAGAAGTGAGATACAAGTAGAAAAGACTAGGGAGATGAATTCACTCCAACCCTATACACATGCTAGATTAAGATTAAATTGGGGAAAAACAACACAAATGATGGTCATGATACATGGCAACACTTGGTTGCTATAGTATTTTCAAGAAGTTCATTAAATCAACAACAAGAATAATCCATCAAAGGTTCACATACTTAAGCCACCTAAACTAGGGTGTAGCCTTCACATGCTCCCTAAGCCCAAGATTATCAAGTCCTTAATGGAATGATGAAAACGCATAAAATTAGGAATTAAGCATAGACCATCAAAGGGGGATCCTAAGCAATGGACTATTTAAGTTCTCCAACTTCATGTCAATAAAACCATTTCATGATCTAACTTCCATTGTCACTATGAAAGTGTAAGCATTATGATTAAGAGAAGCAATCATCTAAGACAAGAGGAATAACTCAAAATAATCATGTATAGACATTAAAGTTCATTACAACAAATATGATGCTCTAGATCATAAAATAACCAAAAACTATACATTGTTCTCCCCAAAATAAAATCTACACGAGCACATGCTTACAAGGGAGGAGCTTCATCACCTCCCTAGATGGAGGTTTAGCTCTCCATTGATACAAAAATGGAAGAAGAAGAAGGAGGATCCATCTCCATTTTCGAGCTCCTACTGTAGCACTCAAGAACACCCTCTTCCTTGCTCTCTTCTCTCTCCTCTAGAATGAAGCTTAAGAGATAAAATGAGTGGCTTTGCTTCCCTTATCTAGATCACTTATCCACCCCAAAAGCTACCAACCAACATCTCCAACCACTTCATAAAGGAGGCAATCCAAAAGGGCTAAAATCTGAGCACAAGTGGGCTGAGTCGTGTAGAATTCTGCCCTAATTTCGAGTGCTCAAAATAGGGCCTCGAGCACTCAAAAATTGGGCAGAATGCCCTATGCTTGGTTTGCTCCGCCCGGACCAACATTGGTAAAACGGCCATAACTTTGTGCTCCAAACTCTGAATGACAAACCGTTTGAAGATTTAGAAAGCTAATTCAGATCTCTAAAAACTTTATGTTTTGGTGGAGATCCAATTCTCAAGTATGGTTGGTCGAAATTGAAGAACAAGGCAGAATTTCATTGCTGCTAGGCAGTTCTGAGCACCTCTAATAAGAAGATCATAACTCTCTACTCCGAACTCCAAATGATGAACCGCTTGAAGATTTAGAAAGCTGATTCAGAGCTCTAAATCTTTCTTGTTATGATGGAAGTCCAGTTCATGAGTTTGGTAGGTCAAAATGGTGAACAAAATTTGGGCTTCACTGCTGCCAGAATTTCAGAATTGGCACCTTGATATTCAAAAACTCTACAAAACACCCCTCTTGCTCCTTTATTACAATTGAACCTGAAAATGCACAAAAACATACAAATGAAAGTAATCTACATAATTAAACGAACAATGGACTTAACTAATGCAATTAAGGGCGCTTGAATATGCAATATTCGGCGCTTATCAGCACCCAGGTGGTTTCTAGGAATTAATTAAGAATTAACTGGGTTTCTTATGTATATTTGATGGTATATCGATGTTTTGTATGTGTGGGAATTTATCTAGTTACAGTTTGTGCGTGTCTGTGATTTATTTGTTTCTTGAAGCATGAAAATCTTATAAATTTGTATCCGCTGTTTTTGTATGTAATTGCTATAAACACATCTTGAGAATGATACTGGACTTAGATGGAACTCTTAGGATCAATTTAAAACCAACTGGACAGGTTGTGAATGGCCGGAAACACTATAGAAAGTTACAAAAGGAACAGAGGTTGAAGGAGGCCTGAGGAAGAGGAGAGAGCCGGCTCTGGAATGCAGAGAGCCGGCTCCCCCATCAAAGAGCCAGCTCTAGGAGAGGTAGAGCCGGCTCTAGGCTGCTAGAGCCTGCTCCCAAAATTTGGAGCAGGCTCCCTCTTCCATTTTGCACACTGATATGTTTTTTTTGTGTGTTTTTACGAATTGTGTGTTAATATTTGGAGCATGAAAATTAATCTGTTTAATCTGGGGTTGTACAGGGTGATTAGGAAGATGGTTTTGGGCATTAGTAAGACTTAAAACTAATTAGAATTCAGTTCTAATTACTTGGAACAAACAGTAACAATTTAGTGAAACTATGTATACGGTTAACGGATGAAAGGTGGATTAAGTGCTTAATTAAATTTCAGCAATATAATGGGAAGTAGGATGGTTATAAAACCTATTTTAAATGCATGGTAGGGTTCTCTGTGTATTTATGTTGATCTATTCATGCAATGGGATGTTAATTGTCGAATTATTAAAACTTTTTCTGCAACTACTTGGATTACCGTTGGAATTTAATTACTAGATATTAATCAGCGTCTCTGCGATTCTTTGGATGTTAGTTTGAACTAAAATTTACCATATGTATATTTATTTTGCTCTTTACATGCTTTGAGATGTTAATTTTTGAAATGGTAAATTCTTTCTACAAATACATGGATTAGTGTTGGATTTAAATTGCTAGATCAACAAAACCTTTTATGCAATTATTTGGATATTAGTTTGGACTGTAAATTATTCAGTTATGAATTAAACGCTGTAATTTACATGGATATGGAGGATTGTATGCACCGGTATGGGACGGTGACATACTAGGGATGGTTTAGCTTAAAAACGCTAACCTAACCTACCGGATGGAAAGAATGAATTATAAATTATTGAATCCATCAATGTGCTTAAGTCAAATCAACTGACTAGGTTGAATGACTCCTTGGATTAATTGGCTGTGGTTAAGTCACTTCAACTGAATAAGTTGAGTGCTTATCTAGACGGTATTTTGTATGTCTCTTCATTGAATAGGTGAATGACATACTATGGTTTCGGATGGACTTTAGATATATGGTTATGATACCATGATATGAGCGTGAGTCTCAGAGTCGTTGGTTAGGGTGCGTATATGCAGTGGATGCGTAGCTGGATATAGTCGGTAGGTGTACCCTGTTAGGTCTAGGTACTCATGCCCACCTTTAGGTGCATTTTCGCATGTTGCCTTCTATTCAGGTTGAGACCTCTACTATAGTCCAGTGAATGTCATTAGTGTGGATATATATATGTAGATTTATGGATTACGTAGTTATGTTGAGGGTATCTTGGGTGTATCTGCGTATCGGGCACTGTATGGATTACAGTTGGAATAGGACTTGCATGTGGGCCTGACCCACTTCTTTATTTTTCAGGTGCCCGTCAATTCCAGGGTTAGAGTTTGGACGTGCAAGCAGATACAGCTATTCATTCCTCCGATTATGTAGGAATCTTCTTTATGTTAGTTTTGGATTTTATTTTTATGGTTTTTTCAGTATCTTTTGGAGATTTTTAATAAGGGGTCCAATGGATGGATTCCCGAGTTGTAAACTTATGGAGTTTTGGATTAACAGGTTTTAAGTATTTTTTTATAAAGGATTTTATTTCTAGATTCTTTCAGCTTATTATTTTTAATTCTTATTTTATCTTGTATTCCGTGTTCGGTTACATATTAATTGTTTGATATCCCTCGGGTTTGGGCCTGGGCCTGATCAACCCGTGTCTCGGATCCGAGGGGTATCATAGTTGGTATCAGAGCACTCCAGGTTCAAGTGTCTCTAGGACGTTTCGTATTAAGACTTCCGCGTAGCGTTTTTTTTATATAGAGCTCATGTTTAGGATTCATTGAATTCTTTTACGGTTCATTTAAACTCGTACTGATGTCTGTCTTTCTATGTTAACAGCATGGTTAACACTGGAAGAGGACAGAACATGAACAGTCGACAGAGGAGAGCGGCACGTAGATAGCAGGAACGTCTACAACGTCGGCAAATGGAAGAAGAGCAGCAAATGCCAGGGTTTCAGGAGGAGCAGGAGGAAGTTCAACTGACTCAGGGTCGGGACAGAGATCCAGAGATTCCTCCACACCTCAATGACCTTGTTGCTCGGGCTATAGAGGCTGGGGTAACAGCTGCACTTTGGAGCCAACCACAGGTTCAGCAGGCACCTGTACCAGTACCATTGGTTCAGACGGATTCTTGGGGAAAGGCTAGGAGCTCTTTCACAAAAGGGAGTCCACCTGTGTTCTCAGGCTCAACTGATGCGAGAGCAGCTCACCAGTGGAAACAGGACATTGAGCGTCATCTTCGTTTGGTGTAGTGCACGGAGGTTCAGAAGCAGATGCTTGCTACTTTCAAGTTAGTTGGGGATGCACTATAGTGGTGGGAGTCAGTTACCACCCCAGAGGAGAGGATGACATTGTCTTATGATAAGTTCAGTGCTCGCTTTGACGAGAAATATTTTCCCTATGCAGTCAGGGCAGCTATGAAGACCAAGTTTCTAAATCTGCAGTAGGAAAACATGACAGTGGCAGAGTATGAGCAGCAGTTCACACGCTTGTCTCTCTTTGCACCGAAGGAGGTGGATACAGAGGAGAAGAAGCATAACAGTTTCGTTAAGGGACTGATGTGGTTTATCAAAAGAACTATTACAGGTAGTCCAGCCTATACTACCTATGCTCAGGTGGTAAATGCCGCTCTACAACAGTATCAGTTGACTGTGGACATCAGACAGGCTCGTAGTGAGAAGCGGGGTGATAAAGACTCTACTAATCAGTCAGCTGAAAAGGGGAATGGCAATGGTCACAGGCAAAATGACAAAGGCAAGTTCCAGGGACAACAGCCTTGGAAGAAGCACAAGGGTGGTTCAGATGCTCATCGGAATGGGGCACCTATTCAGAGGCAACAGAATGGAGGACCACAGGCAGGATAGGGTCAGCCACAGGCTAACCGACAGAGGAGGCCATTTGGTACTTTCCAGGGTAGTTGTTACACTTGTGGAGAGTATGGTCATACCACCAGGCAGTGTCCTAAAGCAGGACAGGGACAGGGACAGTATGTGCAGCAGGGACAGAAGGCGCCAGTGCCTCTACCAGCTCCACAGGTTCCACGGATTCAGGGACAGACACATCTGGCTTTACCGGCACCGCCGCAGACTCAGGGACAGGCACCACAGCAGTTGCATTATGGCAGGGTGTATAACCCCATGCCACAGGATGTTCAGGCACCTCAGACTGTTGAGGGTAAGTTTCTTATTCATGGTTTGCATGGACGTGTTTTATTTGATACGGGTGCTACACATTCATTTGTAACTAGGACTTTTGTTGCTTTATCTGGGATGAGGACGAGGGTATGCACTAGACCTCAGGGTATTTCTACACCATTGGGTGATACAGCTATTATACATGAGAATGATGGGCCTGTGACACTAGATATTGGCAGACTCAGATTTGTAGCCAATCTATTAGTCCTGGACATGCACACTTATGATGGGATACTTGGGATGGATTAGTTGTCTCACTACCATGCCCAAGTTGATTATTTTGATAGATCTATTATTTTTACCATACCTGGTCAGGATATGTATGTAGTAGCTATGCCATGTTCTAAAGGGGGCGGTAGCACCTATTTGTTCCATGTGGAGGAGGAAAATAAGGAGGGGATTACTGTGTCATTGGATAACATACCGATTATACAGGATTTCCCGGATGTATTTCAGGAGATTCCAGGGTTGCCACCTAGTTGCGAGATTGATTTTGTGATAGACTTAGCTCCAGGCACTGCGCCTATTGCTAGGGCACCCTATAGGATGGCACCGGTAGAGACGAGAGAGCTGAGAGATCAGATTCAGCAGTTACTCAGCCAGGGTTTTATTCGTAGGAGTATATCACCTTGGGGAGCACCGATTCTATTTGTGAAAAAGAAGGATGGTTCGCTTCGTCTGTGTATAGATTATAAAGAGTTGAACAAGGTTACGATTCGTAACAAGTATCCTTTGCCCAGGATTGATGACTTGTTTGATCAGTTAAGGGGAGCCACATACTTCTCCAAGATTGATCTGCATTCTGGGTATCATCAGCTGAGGGTTAGGGAGCAGGATGTACCTAAGACAGCATTTCTCACGAGATATGGTTCTTATGAGTTTCGAGTTATGCCGTTTGGGACGACTAATGCACCTGCAGTATTCATGGACTTAATGAATAGAGTCTTCCGGGCTTATTTGGATCAGTTTGTTATTGTCTTTATTGATGACATCTTGATCTATTCTCGGTCGGAGAACGATCATGCTAGACATCTTTGCATAGTCTTGCAGACATTTCGTGAGCACCAGTTATATGCCAAGTTCGAGAAGTGTGAATTTTGGCAGCGGAAGGTGAAATTTCTGGGTCACGTGGTGTCAGAAAAGGGGATAGCAGTGGATCCGGCCAAGGTTTCAGCGGTGGTTGGTGGGGACAGCCTACATCACCTACTGAGATTCGGAGTTTTCTCGGTCTGGCAGGATATTATAGGAGATTCATCCAGGGGTTCTCCAAGATAGCAGGACCACTCACTCATCTGACCAAGAAGGGTGTACAGTTCGTGTGGGATGAACACTGTCAGCGAGCTTTTGATGAGCTGAAAAGGAAGCTGACTTCTGCACCGGTTCTGGCTACTCCACAGAGCAGGATAGAGTATCTTGTTTACATGGATGCTTCGTTGCAGGGTCTTGGATGTGTATTGATGCAGGAGGAGCGACCGATTTCTTATGGATCTCGGAAACTTAAGCCTCATGAGCTTAATTATCCAACACATGATTTGGAGTTGGCAGCAATGGTCTTTGCCTTGCGTATTTGGAGGCATTATCTGTTGGGTGAGTCCTTCAGATTATTCAGTGATCACAAGAGTCTGCAGTACTTGTTCACTTAGCGGGAGCTGAATATGAGACAGCGCAGGTGGTTGGAGTTTGTAAAAGACTATTTTTCTATACAGTACCATCCAGGGAAAGCGAATGTAGTGGCGGATACACTTAGTCGCCGACATGTTAGTAGTCTTTCTACTCTATTCACTACTGAGTGGAATGCTTTGAAGAGTGTGGATGAGTTATCGGATGCTTTTATGGCTTGCATGGTGGTTACACCTTCCATCATTCGCAAGGTTTTATAAGCACAACTCACCGATTAGCAGTGTGTCGACAAGGTCGCAGAGATAGCTTCTGGGGAGGTTCCATTCTACTATATTGGGGTTGATGGAGGTTTAAGGTACAAGGGACGGTTAGTGGTACCTTCTGCTAATGGTTTGAGGAAGGATGTGATGACTGAGACTCATCACTCTGAGTTCTTTGTTCATCCAGGAGGCGATAAGATGTATCAAGATATGAAGCGGCAGTTTTGGTGGGCAGGTATGAAGAGGGACATTGCTCTTTTTGTTTGTGTAGTACTTGTTAGATGGTTAAGATTGATCATCAGAGGCCGCCAGGAGCTCTACAGCCACTACCGATACCGGAGTGGAAATGGGAGAGCATTTCTATGGATTTTGTGGAAGGATTGCCAAATTCTTTCAAGGGGCATAATTCCATATAGGTCATTGTGGATAGGTTGACCAAGTCAGCTCATTTCTTGCCTATTTGCACTGACTACACTTCGGAGCAGTTGGCGAGGCTTTACATTTCAGAGATTGTGAAGCTACATGGCATTCCATTGTCTATTATATCGGACAGGGATTCGAGTTTTGTATTTGGATTTTGAAAGAGTTTTCAGCAGGCTTTAGGTACGGAGTTACACCTTAGTACTGCTTATCATCCTCAGACTGACGGACAGACTGAGAGGGTGAATTAGATTATGGAAAATATGCTTCTGTCGTGTGTCCTGGATTTCAAGGGCCACTGGGAGGAATATTTGCCACTTGTGGAGTTTGCTTATAACAATAGTTTTCAAAAGACTATTGGGATGGCATCTTTTGAGGCATTATACGGTCGACCGTGTCGATCACCTGTTTGTTGGATGGAGGTTGGAGAGCTATGCTGATTGTCGCACTCGTGCTTTGAAGTTTCGGGTTGGGGATTAGGTTCTTCTCAAAGTATCTCCTATGAAGGGTGTTATACGCTTTGGGAAGAAAGGGAAGTTGTCTCCGCGGTTTGTCGGTCCATTCATGATTATGGATCGAGTTGGAGCTGTTGCTTATCGGTTGGCACTGCCGGATAACTTGGATCGCGTTCACAACGTGTTTCATGTTTCCATGTTACGAAAATTTCTGCGCGATGAGGATCAGTATCAGCATATCGATGTTGGAGAGATTGAGTTGCAGCCGGATGCAACTTATTTGGAGCCACCTTGTCGTATTGTTGACCGTCAGGATCAAATCCTTCGCAATAAGGTTATCCCTTTGGTTCGTGTGCAGTGGAGTCATCACAATGAGGCTGAGTCCACTTGGGAACGGGAGGATGTCATTCGCTCGCAGTTTCCTGAAATATTGGAAGAAGGTAAGAGCGAATTCCGAGGACGGAATTCCTTTTGTTAGGGGGGAAGAATGTAATACCCCTAATTTTAAAAGGATAGTCCTGGCATTTATTTAATTGTTTAATCTTTTATTTAGTTGTTTAATTGCGTGTTATTCTATAAATTGGTTATTTTAATTGTGTGTTTCTTCTATGGTTATTTAATTTTGATTTTGTTTTAATTAATGGTTTATATTGTTATGTTTTCTTTTATTAAATTATTTTAAATTAAATTGTTTTTATGATGTTTTATTTGACTTAATTGATAATTGGTTTTATTTAATTAAATTGGTTTAAATTAGGATTGTGTTTTTCTGTATATTCACGTATTAGCCGACATAAGTTATAACTTAGGTTGTTCTTGGGCCGACTAAGTGTTGCATTAGGGCTCAAATTATACAAGGATTAGGGTTGGATTACTATGCCTATATATATGACCTTATGTGGGTTTAGAGTTGGAGGAAAAAAATACGTAAAACTCTATTCCCGTATATAGTGATACAGAGAATTGTGGGAGCAGATAAACAGAGAGGGAACTTGAGTAAATAACAGAGAGGACCAAGGGAGGATTTTGGTGGATTAGATCAGAAGTAATAGGAGGCTAGACAGTGTTGCAGTTGTTGCCAGAAATTAGGACGACGGCGACAAGTTTTGAGTCTAAAACAACAGGCAAGTTCTTTTCCTTCTTTTTCCCTTTGCTTGTGTTCTGTGCACCTAGGTGGTTTCTAGGATTTAATTAAGAATTAACTGGGTTTCTTATGTATATTTGATGGTATATCGATGTTCTGTATGTGTGGGAATTTATCTAGTTACAGTTTGTGCGTGTCTGTGATTTATTTGTTTCTTGAAGCATGAAAATCTTATAAATCTGTATCCTCTATTTTTGTATGTAATTGCTATAAACACATCTTGAGAATGATACTGGACTTAGATGGAACTCTTAGCATCAATTTAAAACCAACTGGACAAGTTGTGAATGGCCGGAAACACTGCAGAAAGTTACAAAAGGAATAGAGGTTGAAAGAGGCTCGAGGAGGAGGAGAGAGCCGGCTCTGGAATGCAGAGAGCCGGCTCCCCCATCAAAGAGCCAGCTCTAGGAGAGGTAGAGCCGGCTCTAGGCTGCTAGAGCCTGCTCCCAAAATTTGGAGCAGGCTCCCTCTTCCATTTTGCACACTAATATGTTTTTTTGTGTGTTTTTATGAACTGTGTGTTAATATTTGGAGCATGAAAATTAATCTGTTTAATCTGGGGTTGTACAGGGTGATTAGGAAGATGGTTTTGGGCATTAGTAAGACTTAAAACTAATTAGAATTCAGTTCTAATTACTTGGAACAAACAGTAACAATTTAGTGAAACTATGTATACGGTTAACGGATGAAAGGTGGATTAAGCGCTTAATTAAATTTCAGCAATATAATGGGAAGTAGGATGGTTATAAAACCTATTTTAAATGCATGGTAGGGTTCTCTGTGTATTTATGTTGATCTATTCGTGCAATGGGATGTTAATTGTCGAATTATTAAAACTTTTTTTGCAACTACTTGGATTACCGTTGGAATTTAATTGCTAGAATATTAATCAACGTCTCTGCGATTCTTTGGATGTTAGTTTGAACTAAAATTTACCATCTGTATATTTATTTTGCTCTATACATGCTTTGAGATGTTAATTTTTGAAATGGTAAATTCTTTCTACAAATACATGGATTAGTGTTAGATTTAAATTGCTAGATCAACAAAACCTTTTATGCAATTATTTGGATATTAGTTTGGACTGTAAATTATTTAGTTATGAATTAAACGCTATAATTTACATGGATATGGAGGATTGTATGCACCGGTATGGGACGGTGACATACTTGGGATGGTTTAGCTTAAAAACACTAACCTAACCTACCGGATGGAAAGAATAAATTATAAATTATTGAATCCATCAATGTGCTTAAGTCAAATCAACTGACTAGGTTGAATGACTCCTTGGATTAATTGGTTATGGTTAAGTCACTTCAACTGAATAAGTTGAGTGCTTATCTAGACGGTATTTTGTATGTCTCTTCATTGAATAGGTGAATGACATACTATGGTTTCGGATGGACTTTAGATATATGGTTATGATACCACGATATGAGCGTGAGTCTTAGAGTCGTTGGTTAGGGTGCGTATATGCAGTGGATGCGTAGCTGGATATAGTCGGTAGGTGTACCCTGTTAGGTCTAGGTACTCATGTCCACCTTTGGGTGCGTTTTCGCATGTTGCCTTCTATTCAGGTTGAGACCTCTACTATAGTCCAGTGAATGTCTTTAGTGTGGATATATATATGTAGATTTATGGATTACGTAGTTATGTTGAGGGTATCTTCGGTGTATCTGCGTATCGGGCACTGTATGGATTACAGTTGGAATAGGACTTGCATGTGGGCCTAACCCACTTCTTTATTTTTCAGGTGCTCGTCAGTTCCAGGGTTAGAGTTTGGACGTGCAAGAAGATACAACTATTCATTCCTCCGATTATGTAGGAATCTTCTCTATGTTAGTTTTGGATTTTATTTTTATGGTTTTTTCAGTATCTTTTGGAGATTTTTAATAAGGGGTCCAATGGATGGATTCCCGAGTTGTAAACTTATGGAGTTTTGGATTAACAGGTTTTATGTATTTTTTTATAAAGGATTTTATTTCTAGATTCTTTCAGCTTATTATTTTTAATTCTTATTTTATCTTGTATTCCGTGTTCGGTTACATATTAATTGTTTGATATTCCTCAGGTTTGGGCCTGGGCCTGATCAACCCGTGTCTCGGATCGGAGGGGTATCACAGAAGACCACCCTAGTGCACATTATCTCAATTGGGGAGAACTCATACCTCCCGCACTAGTGCCAAACTCTAGCTATGTCACTTGTAACAACAATGTCCCAAGACTCCAAAATAATCCAAATAAGTTCACAACTTATACATAATTTATGTAATGCACGAAAACACCTTCCATGTATAAGTAGGTTGAAACCACACAATCCATGCCTTAGAGTTTAAATTCTAAAATGACATACATAATGTCAATTACAAAGTGTGCAATTCATTACACAAGGCAACAATATATTCCATAAAGAAAACATATTCTCATGATTATAAATATAACTACAATGTTATCCAATGCTCAAAACACAATTATGTGAATACACAAAAGTCTAAATCCATGATTTATACATAGAAACAACTTCTGTAACAAAATTAAATTCATGGAACAACAAAATAAAATTTAATTAAATAAAAATAATTAAATTCTCTAGATTTCAAATCATTTCCAAATGGCCTAAATTTAATATATGCTAAAGGACATAGCATGGTCATTACATATATTCATTCAGAATCCTAAGTAGACCAATGGAACCATAACAATAGATTTTAATTAATTCTCTTAATTAAAGTCTCTAGATTTTCAAACTCATCCAAATGCTCTCAAATTAAAGTATGTTAAAGAATATGCCAAAACTTAATTTAATAGCATATCACAAGTTAATTTCATGCGAGGTACGTTCATGAGAATTAAACTTTCACAAAGATAATTATTAAATAAAAAGTGCAATTCTTATTCAAATTATCCTAATTTAATATATGTTAATAAACACATCAGAACTTAATTTTCTAGCATGCCACAATTTAATTCTAAGTTGAATACCATCATGAGAATTAAATCTTAACCATAGAAAATAATTAAATTAAATTCTAGATTCTTAACAAAAGCATGCATACAAGTTGTATATGCATAAAAAACATGTAAGACAACAAAAATATGAAATTATAACACCCCCTACCTCCATTTGAGATGAAACCGCTCCGAATCCGACAAAACTTCTAGGTTTTGTCGGGGACAACACGATGAACATAACCCCCAAGGAAGCCCTATCAAAATCACAACTTGAATTCAAACCCAAACTCAAGAAATGGCTAAAAGCGGATTCTAATAAGGGGGAAAGGTAGAGCACGGCGAGGAGAGCATAAAACACTAAGGCACTATACCTTTTTACCTAAGGGAAGTGGCCGGAAAAGAAGAGAGAAGGGTGGCAGACCCTTGGTTGTCATGGCTACCGGCCAAGAGAGGAGAGAGAGAGAAAAATCTGACTTTTCCTCTTAAGACCTCCTATTTATAGAAAAACCCTAAAAGTGTCCCGAATGGGCCCCGCCGGGTCTGGAAAAGTGGAATTTGAGAAGACGTGCTCAAACGACAAAACTCTATGAATGAAAAAGAAGACAAATGAGAAAATATGAGTAACAGAAGAAACGGTGTCAAAAATTGAGTCCTGAGCAGAAAGATATGCACCAAACAAGTTCGGCGCAAACCGGGTTCAGAAACCCTTAAACTGGAGAAAAACAACCAGAAGGAAATTCTTAGAGTACATGACTCAACGAAAAGTGAAAATGAATCCCGTATGAGGATCTAGGCTCAAAACAAGGCATTTAGCAATAACTTTCATTAATTGCACAAAGGCCCCTCCAAAAAGTGAAAACTGCACAACTGGCCTAGAATGAAAATATCTTCCAAAAATATTTTCTTACAAACCCCTAAAATAAAATATCTTCAAAAGATATTTACGAAGAACACCCCAAGAAATGGAAATGTTTCTAAAGAATTGTGCATTCATGCCCTTATGGATACCGGGAGCAACCAGAATACTTTTATGAAAAAGTAAAGATACGTATTTCGTGGAAACCACTTAGAATGGAGATACATGAAGTCAAAAACCAACTCTGAACACAAGAAGTGAGGTTATGCCAACAAAGTGACAAACGGGGAAAAGACATAATAGGGAAAAGGACGAAATGTGAATAGTGTCCAAAAAGTGAAAATATGGAAATGACTCGGTCCTCAAAGGAAGTTGTCAATCTAAAAAAAAGAGTCTCAGAAACTATTCCTGAGCACTCGAGACAACACAATGTGATGAGAAACTGAACTCAGAAAGGAAAAGATCAACAGAAAAAAAAAAAAAAAATCCGTGAAAAGGAAAAGGAAGAAAAATGACCAGGTCATTACAATTAAAACCCCAAAAATTGCTCAAAATCAGTTTCTGCAATTTTTGGTGTCAAGGGTCAATTCTGTAATTTCTTGATAACGCAGGTCTACAAATGATTCCCTCAACCTTGATTTACAGAATAAAACTTGCTTGGATGATAATCAACATAGTTCTAGCAAGATAACATATACTTACTTCACAAGGTTGGTCAAGTTGGGCTTAAAAACTTTGGTAAGCAAGGGTTTTGAGGTTCAAAACAGTTAAGGCCATTTTTCTGTCTCAACCAAGAGTTTGTACCGTCTTAATTCGACATTCTAAGCATGCTGCATGCTCATCAATTAATAGCTCATGTATGACCAAGGTATCATAGCTTACAAACTTAAGGCAGTAACTATGCACCAGAAAATGAAGTATAGCAGGTTTAAGAGTTGAAAGATGACAGCAGCCCAAATATTGTTGTGTAAACCCCTTCTGCAGATGTAAATACTCCAAGTTCACTTGCTCAAACCTTCATCCAGCCTTAGAGATGGCCATAACAAATTTTCACCTTCAGCAGCCTCTATATTACACCAGAAAAATAGCTTCACAGGTTCATTACTTCATCAATGCATCAGTGTACATCTCATAGTGATTTCAGATATTAAAAGCAGCTTAGAACTTCAATTAATCTCTCTAAAAGTCACTCATCGATCTTTCTAGCTCACAAGCCTTCTTCATTTTCAGCTCAAAAGGTTTGTTTTAGGCTCTCACTCATGCACACATCTGCTGCTACTATAATAGCATATTTATACTGTCATTGTGCTACCCTAGTGGGGATAAGGATATTCCATCATTGGCCAATCATGGGAAGAGAAATATTCTAACAGCACATACTGTGAATGGACCAATATGCCCCTTGTACAGCCCTTGCTTAAAATTAAAAAGCACATTTTTCTGCAACCCTCAAGTGTTAATATGCAATACTGATATCAACAACTGGAATTGATATTTCTGTCATTATCTTCTTACACTAGGACTACTGCACACGTGGCATAATGTAGAGGGTTCTTCATTATACAATGGAAATACCACAAATGCCCTCATATCAGTCTTGTAATTGCTGCCACACATATATGAATAAAACTGAATGTGAATATTGCAATGTCACAGCTAAATGAGGATTTGTAAAATATTAACACACATAGTGTAAAGGCCAAAATACCCTTGTGACAGATATCAATATGAAGATGCATAGCCATGAACACTTTTGACTTACATTTAACATTAATAAAGCAAACCTCAACCAACAGTTTGGACCTCAAAGTTTTCAAAAATTCTAAATTTGCCCCAAAAGTGTAGAAAATTCCTGAAGTTGACCAAAATGCCCTTGAATGAGATGCAACTTGTTCCATTTGTTTTCTTTCCATCCAAATGCATGTGCTAAGTGCTATTGAACTTGTTTATGCTTAGTTTTTGATTCTTGCCATGCTACGGCATAGGATGTCATTGTTGTTCTTTGGCTTTAGTATCTATTCTTAAGCTTTAATTAGAATTTTAAATTGTCATTTGAAATAAGTTTGGGGCTATGTTTGCTTTATCTTGGAAAAATATTTGCAAAATGCCATTTGTTTGATACTATATACTTGTGATCCATTTATTGAAAGCTAAGTAAGGGCTTGAGACCGAAGTTCTTTGCCAATTATCATTTTGATTCAAAAATGGTAAGTTTTTTTGTTATTCTCAATCTTTAACCATTCTTTGCTTTATTTAAGCTTTAGAGGGGGTCGCAAGCCATAAGCGATCATTTTTCTGCTTATTTATTGTTTAGAAGGGGTCACGAGCCATGAGTGATTATAGGATATTGATTTTGTTGAAATAGAGTACGGGATATTTCTTTAACTGGAGTTTGACTTTGATACTTATGCATCATTTAGACACATGATATATAGTTGCATACCATGTCCAGGATTCATTTTCAAACTTGTGTATCATAACATTCCTTGAATTGAAGTGTTTTGCAATCGTGTAATTCACTTAGTCTTTATTTCATGATATGCATGCTTCTTGAGTTCTAGGTTAACAGCTGCCATGATTATGTCCTCCATGTTATCCTGCTTGCTCAATTGGCCTTAAATGTTGAATTTGTAGACATTCTTGCTTAGAAATTAATACAATGTCATCTTAGGGTCTACTTGTCATGAAATTGCAAAATCTTCTTAAGCACGTTACATCCTATATTTGTCCTTTTGATCCCATTTTTGCTCAAATATTTCCAAATGTGACTTTTCTGCCTTTTATACTATCATTGCATTGTTTTGCACATCTGAGATTGCTTATTGTGCCATGATTTATTCTTGTTTAGTTGAAGCATGTTGAATGATATTCTTAAAACTATCTTGATCACTTCTTACACAAGCATGATCTTGTTTGTTTATTTTCTGTTTCTACTTGATTCAAGCATGCTTCGTGTTTTCTTATCAGATGCTTACTTTATTCTATACCTGTGCACCGATTTTTACTTGTTGCTTTTGCAGATGCAGCATAGGCAGAAGACTTTTGCTAGAAAAAAAGTAGCCAAAGCTCCATAGCCTCCTCCATTTCTTGAGGCGGAGTCATCTTTATCTTCTGAGGCTACAGCATCTGCATTAGCCCATTCAGAGCCATCTTTCATGTAGGCATAGGGTCCCATTATCAGAGCAGTGCTTACACCATTTTTCTCCTACAGGAAGCTGTAGCCAGAGTTCAGATTCGATAGAGCTTTATTTGCCGGGTTAGAGCAGACCAAGTGGTCTTTGATGAGCTCACCCGTAGGGGCATCGATGTCATTATGACTTCGGCAGACACTATAGTCTATCCCCCGTTGGTTGCTCTGTTCTTCCAACACCTCCGGATGGATGAGGATGACCGACGGCTGATGCATACGACTATAGATGGTTAGGATATTGACATTTCTATCCCTGCCATTGCTACTACTTGCCGATGCCCCCATCTCTCTCCATTAGTCGCTGACTTTGAGGATCCACTATATCCTATCATTCCAGCTTACCCCTCTGAGATGACCATGGTTGCGACACTATCTCCACAGGCTACCTTTGAAGGCAATATATTTGGAGACCAGGTTGATATTGATCCCTGATACTGACATCAAGATCACCACGAAATCCTAAGAGATGACACCGACACCTTTGACACTACCATGTCTACATCACGAAAGGACAAAAGAAAATGAGATGAAACGGTGCCTCCGTGGCCCACGTCTCATCTTGCCAGACGGAGACTACAACCCTACGCTCATCTAAGCCTTAACGAGAAGACACTCCGTGAGTCAAGACTGTGACGCTATATGCGTAAAAAGGAAATAAGATCAATAATAACACGAGTTATTATGATCGAATGCAACTCACACTATGAATGCACCAAACAAAGAGCACATTAACGTATGCAACATACGGTTATGCTAAAACAGATAAGCATATACAATATGCTAAACAGTTAACGAAAACTTCTAAGTACTTAAACACATAAGCACGTATCAACTAGGATGCTTTTAAACACAAAAGCATATAAGTACAGAAAACATGTCATCACACCGAGCATGTTATCAAAAGGCACATAAACATGTTATCAAAAAGCATGTGATCATATCAAAGCAAATCAACAAAAGCATAAGATGCACCCAAACCCGTTGTCCAAGGTATTCAAACCTAGGAGCTCTGATACCACTTGTAACAACTTGGATTTTTGAACCCGGTGTGTCAGTGATGAACCGAAAGTTGATCCGATAACGGATCCGAAATGTGAAAGCAAAAGATAAATCCAAAGTTTATAGAGATGCAAACCATCCCTAAGACACTAATGTGACCTTCCATGAAGTCACAGAGCTCAAGGAAATAACCGAAAATGAAAACTAACATAAAAAGGGTTAAATGGTACCCTATGTCACCAATGACAACAAAAGGGACAAAATATAGTTCAAACTAAACCATGTGCGCCATTAAATGGCTTAAACAAGGTCAACGAAGTCGAGTAGGAACAAACGAAATGATAACAGCCTGAAGAGACAATAACCAAACAAAAACCCACAAGGCAGCTCCATTTCAGTTGGCTGAAATGGAGCTTCGGTCGATCGAAGTGAGCTAAAAGAAGAAGGGAAATGGCTCTTCATTTCGGTCGACCAAAATGACAAACCGGTCGATCGGTTTGTGGCTCGGAATTGAAAATGGCTACTGGAATTGGACTTTTACTGTTCAATTGAAAACCAAAGAGCATCGGTCGACCGAAACAAGCCACCAGTTGACCGAAACAGGTTAAAAATGTGAAAATGAACCTGTTATGCACCAACACTGAAAAAGAGACTTTAAGTTTCATTTAAATCCCCCATAGTATGATCAAATTGCATTATATGTAAGTGTGTGATGATGTGAACATGCACACAAGTGTAAAATGACATTTTGAACATGTTACAATGGCCTACGGCCTCATTACACCCCATTTGCAAAATTTGACATGTCAGCCATCCAAAGTTAGAAAAGTTACAATTCAAAGGCAAAACTTGAAGTTTAAATACATACACTTGAACTTAAAGGCTTGTGGCCCTTGGCCTCATGTCATACATATCAAGTAGGTCCCAAATAGTGTATCTAAGTACACTTTACATGTTATAAGGCAAAAATAATATAATTGAACCTAACTAAGTGTTACAACATTTAAAGGTAAAACTCAAACATGCTAACACTTGCATGTGAACAAGAATGCATTAAAGGAACTTCCATTCTGCAATTCACCCAAAGCAAGTGCAAATCTCCAATCTTGAATCTTGTACATAAAAAATGTCCCCACTACGTGGATGAGTAACATAAAGCTACTCGTAAGAAATGAGCATACATCGACCTAGCATTTTACAATTTTATCACCTTAAGATGAAACATGCTAAAGGGCTCATGCCACCTAACGTTTATGTCAAGGGTGAGACTCAGGGAGCATCTCAAGCTACTTAAGATCATTTCTAGCATAAATAACATCATTCATGCAATTCAAACGACATAGAAGCATGCTATATACAAGGCAACAAGATATAGATTCTCAAAGTTATCAACTTGAAATCTAAAATATGAAAACAACCAAAGTGGGTCATGCCACCTAACGTCTATGTTCCAATGAATTTATAGAATCATTCCTAAGCCATATTTGAACAACAAAACATGAATCGCAATATCTATACAATTTAACCAACATAAATGCATGTTATACCAAACAACAAAACATAGATTCTCAAAGTTATCAATTTGAAATCCAATATACGAGACCAACTAAATATAGCAATTTAGTATAATTAGAATTTCTAATACCACACATCAAGACATAGATTCTCTAGGTTATCAACTAGAAATCTAAAAGTGTGAAATCAAAAAGTGGGAGACTTGGACATCACGCTTGGAATTCTGCTGAGACCTCAACGGTTATTCTGGGCATTAACCCGCTGGGAAAACTACCCTCGTGCGCACTATCTAAACGGGGAGAACTCATACCTCCCGCACTAGAGCCAAACTCTAGCCATATCACAGTGATAATGTCCCAAGTGACTCCAAAATAGATAAGTTATCAACTTATATATGTATTAAATAGTACACGAAACTATCTGTATGCACAAGTAGGTTGAAACCACACAATACATGCTCTAAATCCACAACTACTATAGGATGACAAATGTTGAATCTTCAGAGCACGATTCGTTACGCGTTATAATAACATCACATGTCGAATCTTCAGTGTGCGATTCGTTACACGCTATAACAATATAATTTAATATTGAAAGCATAACTTATAAATCCATTACAAGTCTAAAATCATGCTTCAACATACTACCAATGTTATGTATATGATTAAATCTTCAACGCAATAGAAACGGAAATTAATTACATAACCTAATTAATTTCTCTAAGTTTTAAGTCTCGATTTAATGATCCCTAATTAACACATGTTATACAACATAGCATGGTCATTACATATACCACATGAAAAACTTAATTAGGTCATTAAAACAATATGATGGAATTTAATTAAAACATGATAATTAAATTCCTAGATTCTAAAACAACATCGAATGGTCCAAATTTAATGTATAAGTCGTAATCATCACAATTATCAAATCAAAAACTTGATTAAACCAATGGGACCTTTGAAATAGATTTTAATTAACCCTTTTAAGTAAAATCTCTAGATTTTCATACTCATCCAAATGCTCTCAAATTAAAGTATGTTAAATAACATGCCAAGACTTAATTTAAAAGTATGCTACAAGTTAATTTCATGCAAGGTACATCCATGAGAATTAAACTTTTACTAAAGATAATTATTAAATAAAAAGTGCAATTCTTATCCAAATAATTTCAATTTAATATATGTTAACAAACATATCAAATCCAAACTTTCTAGCATGCCACAATTTAATTCTAAGTTATACATCGTCATGAGAATTTAATCCTAACCATAGAAATTAATTAAATTAAATTCTAGGACTTAAACTAAAGCATGCATACAAGTTTTATAATCATGGAAAACATTCAATACAACACATACATAATCCTAAAACATCCCCTACCTCCATTTGAGATGAAATCTCAAATCCCCACAGAAATGAAACGGCTCCAAATCTGACGAAACTTTTATGTTTTGTCGGGGACAACGCGGTGAACAAGAATCCTAAGGAAGCCCCATCAAAATTACAACTTGAACTCAAACCCGAACTCAAAATTTGGCCAAAAATGGGTTCTAATAAGGGGGAAAGGTAAAGCACGGCAAGGCGAACATAAAACGCTAAGGCACTACACCTTTTTACTAAAGGGAAGTGGCCGAAAAATGAAGAAGAAAGGTGGCAGCCCCTTGGCTGCCACGGCTGCCGGCCAAGAGAGAGGAGAGAGAAAAAAATCTGATTTTTCATCTTAAGACCTCCTATTTATAGAAAAACCTTAAAAGTGTCCCGAACGGGCCCCGTCGGGTCCGGAAAAGTGGAATTTGAGCAGACGCACTCAAACGGCAAAACTCCGTGAACAAAAAAGATTCAAAATGAGAAAATATGAACAATGGAAGAAACAGCGTCAAAAACTAAGTCCTGATCAGAGAGATATGCCCCAAACAAGTTCGGCGGCAACCAAGGCTAGAAACCCTAAAATTGGAGAAAAACAACCAGAAGGAAATTCTAAGAGTACACGACACGATGAAAAGTGAAAATGAATCCCGTACGAGGATCCAGGCTTAAAATGATGCATTTAGCAATAACTTTCGTTAATTGTACAATGGCCCCTATAAAAAGTGAAAACGGCAAAACTGCCTCAAAATGAGAATATCTTTCAAAAGATATTTTCTTAGATACCTCTGAAATAAAATATCTTCAAAAGATACTTATGAAAAACACACCAAGAAAAGAATAAGTTTCTGAACAACTGTGCATTCATGCCCCTATGGACACTGGGAGTAACTAGAGTACTTTACTGCAAAAGTAAATATACGTATTTCGTGAAAACCACTTAGAATGAAGATATGTCGAGTCAAAAACCAATTCCAAACACAAGAAGTGTGGTTATGCCAACAAAGTGACAAATGGGGAAAAGACAAAATAGGGAAAAGGACGAAAAGTGAATAGTGTCCGAAAAATGAAAATGTGAAAATGACACAATCCTCAAAGGAAGTTATCAACCCAAAGAAAAGGGTCTCAGAAACTATTTCTGAGCACTCGAGATGACACTAAGTGGCATGAAACCGAACTCAGAAGGAAAAGACAACGGAAAGAAAAAAAAAATAATATATATATATATATCCGTGAAAATTTGAGAAAAAAGAAAGGAAGGAAATTGACCGGGTCATTACAAGTTGTTTCTTGGTACATTGAGGACAATGCACGGATGAAGTTTAGGGGTGTGTTAGTATATTTTACATGTCGCACTTAGTTTCTATGCATGTGGTATAAATTGAGAGTTTTTAGCTATGATTTTGATCTTTAGAGGACCATGATACTTAGAATTTAAAAATTACTTGACTTGAGAGACCAATACTCCTTGTATGTCTTGTGGATGCCATTTAGGAGTAAATTTTTTGAAAGATTGATATCTTGCTTACATTTGTGGTCCACATCATCTTAATTTTGTGATTATTTTGAAATTCACTCTAGGATTCTACACTAGCACAGGTGCACACTAGAATTCATTTGTGGGGTATATGCTTTGTTGATTATTTATTTGGTTATATCCTAATTGAGCTAGTAGTGCTTTGAAAGCTTTCATTCTTGATAAAGGTGGATAACAAACCCTTTTCACTAAGTAGCCGGGATTCTAGCCTCATCAAGCATTGAATTTCTCGCGCCGAAAGGTGGAGGGCCCAAACTCTAGGTTTAAAAAAAAAAATGCAAATTTGCAAAAGCAAATGAAGTGAGAACTCCTCACCAAAGGTGAGGAATGAGAAATGATTTGATGGAGATTGTTTAGATTTGTAGCCTAGTTGATTTGAGCTTGTAAGTCCTTAGGGGTGTCTTTACACCTAATGCCCTAAAGCCGTCCGGTTTGGGAGTCATTGACCTAACGCTTGCTTCATAAATCTTCTAGAAAGCTTAAGAGATCACTACATTACACTATGCTTCCATCTTTGATCCTTAAAAAAAAATAAAAAATAAAAAAAATAAAAAATAAAAAAATAAAAAATTCGAGTGAAAAGATTAAGTGCATTTAGTTGAATAAAGCTTTAATAAATGGTCTATTCGTTGTCTTGATGATCGGTACTAGATTTTTTTGCTAGCTTGAGGCCGGATGTGATCATTTCTTTAGTTAGCTTAGCTAGCAACATATTTGATGCTGGTTCACTTAAAAAGGATTCTAGAGTTATTTTGATTTGCATGATCATTCTCTTAATGTGTAGAGGACCATACTTGCTTGGTTGATGTTAAAAATTTGGAGAATTGCTTAGAGATGGTTGAAAAATTATATACTTAAGGTAGTTTTCTCCCAATACTTGTTTAGTATGTTGGTCTTCTTTAGTGAGAAAGAGCTTAATGTTTGTGGGTATCATTTCTGAAAACCCTCACGAGACTTCACTCGTCCACTAGGGGTAACCTAGGGGTTTAAAAGGCTTGCTGCATATGCTAAATGCAATCGTGTTCCCTACAAAAGTGGCGTTGTCCTTTCATTCCTTTCTAGTTCATAGTTGTATAGTTGTTTATTTCTTTCTTTTCTTCGTAGTTTATTGCTAGAGACTAGCAATATCTAAGTTTGGGGGTATGATAAATGCTCAAATGTGATGCATTTTAGCACCTAAGCTAGGCTATTTTAGTCTATTCATCTATCTTTCTTTCCCGTTTTAGTTCTAATTTGCGCTTTTGTCTATTTTAAGTCAAGAAGGTTCAAACAGGCTAAAAAGAGCCCCTTAACTCAGTTTTGGAGTTAAGAAGAAAATTCAGAAGAAGTCAGAAAAACTGCACTATTTAAGTTTCGATCGATCGAAGGAAGTCTTGATCGATCGAAGAAAGCTACAATCGATCGAGATTAAGGCGATGCCAGCTCAATGGGTAAGGTTGCCAGTGATGAGCGCTGAAAAGTGTGTATTTAAACCCCTTAAGCTTAGGCATTCTAGTACCTTTATCTATCTTACTTTACCGTTTTAGATTGATTTCGTATTATTTCCATTTTCAGGCACTTATCCCGAAAATAAGCTAACTCAGCCAAATAAGAGCTTAATTGAAATAATTCTAGGATTAATCAAAGAAATAAGCAAATGAAGCCAAAGGTGGGAAGCAGCAAAGTTCGATCGATCCAACTTCAAGGTTCGATCGATCGAACACTGATCGATCTCAGTACTTTAAGATAGATCCAAATCTTGACTGAAAGCATAAAGTCTAAAGTTTGATCGATCCAACACTACCCTTCGATCGATCGAACACTTTTGTCCTTATTCAAATGATTGATCTTATCCACAACTGTACCACCTACTAACCACTTTTGTCATTTTCTCAAAAATATCTCCCAAAATAACTCGGATTTGTCTTTTCGCAAAAAGCTCAACCAGTTGGATCGATCCAGCCTCAGTTCGATAGATCTCAACCAAGTTCGATCGATCCAAGTCCAAGGTTTTATCAATCGAACTTCCTCCAGTACGAAAAAGTTAAAAAGCCAGCTTGTTCAATCCGTCCTCTATCCAATCATTAGAAAATATTCTTTGCACAACCCCAACTCATTTTGTGTGTCACTTGACCTACCTATAAAAGGAATATGATGCACTTTTTGAGGAAGAGACTTAGCATTTGGTAGATACAACTTTAGAGGCTATTCTTAGTGTAGAAGAAAAGATGAGGAGGCTAAAGACATTATTGGAGACTCATTATCATCCAAGGAACAGATTTCTTCCATGAAGTTAGCCCTTGAGGTTTGGAGCAACATCACCATGAGTGGTTAGACATCCTCTTGGGGCCAGAGTTAGCCCCAAGCATGCTTTTTATATTTTAATCTTGTGTATTATTAAGGGATTAGTGTTGTAATTAATGTTTTGACACTTTGATAGATATAGATCTTGATTGTTCAATGATTTATGTGGTTAAATGCTTTCAATTGATCATTTCATTCTATCCATATGTCTATGTATGTTAGAATAGATGTTCATGTGCTTGTCTTTAGATTTTGTGTTATTGATGCATGTCTATGTGTATTGATGCTATAGATTTAGAGATTGTCAAAACATAGTGCTTAATGGAATGCTCTTGTGATTTTCTTGATGGGTCATACCTATTCCTTAATGGATTGTGCCTCTCCCTTAGTTTATTTTCATGCTAGTAGTGTAGATGTAGTGTAGTTGTAGTGTAGTGTTAAATGGGAGGACAATCCGTGCTTGTTGTTTGATGATCCATGCTTTTAAATGCAAGTAGCATATGTCTCTAACCTTTTGTTATATTTGGATTGTGAGCTTAATGAAAGGGTTAATGACTTGTTTTGATCTATTGTGCCTTTCACATGTTGTTTAGACAATATATGCTTCATTGCTTAGATATATTGTGCCTTTCACATGATGTTTAGACAATACATGTTTCACTAGCCATCCTTGCTAGTTGAATCAACCAAACACACACACACACCTATATTGCAACACACCATTTGCCCTCATTAGTCACTTGTCAATGGTATAGAAATGCATTGCTTGGTGGTGATCTCTAAACCCCAAGACTTTTCTCTCTCTTATTTGTTCTTAGTTGCATTCTTTTGTTATCACTTAGTTTAATTTAGTTGCTCTCTAGTTTAATCAACCAACCAATCAATTATTTGATCACTCGACTTACTAGCTCTAATAGCGATTCCACAACCTTGTTCGACCCTCACAATCCCTTGGGACGATCCCTACTCGCCCTAGCTATATTTATAGTGAAAGGTAGTAATGGCTTATATAAATGTAAAACTCTTGGCCCTTGCCTAAAACTCACACTCTCAAACTTGATGGTGTAGGACGACGAGAACACCGGTCAATTTTTGGCGCCGTTGCCGGGGATTGATTTGATTTGGCAACGTCGGAATTTTGAAATCAATTAGGATTAGTACTCTTTTGATCGTGTCTTTACTTTATTTTTATTTTTCTTTTTGGTTACTTATTGTATTATTCTTACTTTACTAGGTGCATTGTTGGAGAGGAAGCAAGCAAATGAGCTAAGCAAGCAAGGAAAAGTGCTAAAAATTTAAAAAATTTGCTAAGCTAAGCTTTAAATTTGGAGTTAAAGTGCTAAAGGACCTTTGTGACACTTTCTTTACTCAATCCCTTAGTTAAATCGTCGGCCCGCGTGGAGGCTTGTTTTTAATTGTTCTTTGCATCATTGTTGTTAAAGCATAGGAGTATGGGTTAAGTGTTTGTGGAAGAAGTCTAATTGCATTATTGTGAAGTTGAAGTGTTTGTTCATTCATTGTGCTTGTTGTGTTTTGCATTGTGCATGCATTGTTGTCATTCATTGAGACCAACTCTTGTCCCTCTAGATTTGCATCTTGAATCCATTGTTAGAAATCCTAGGGGAAGAGGAAGTTCAAATAGAACCAATCTATCAATGGATAACCATAATAATGATCATGTTGAGGACCTTGGTCAAATAAACCAACAAGGTATTCTTCATCCTAATGTGCACAATGAGAACATACAAGTTCCATTAGGCATGCCTAGGCCATACATTCACCAACCACCACAACAACAAGGCCAAGCTCCATATGGAATACTAAGGCCAATGTGTAACGACCTGGTCATTTACCTTCCTTTCCTTTTTCCTGAAATTTTACGAATGAATTTTTTTTGTTTAATTTTCTTATCTGAGCTCTGTTTCGTGTCGCTTAGTGTCATCTCAAGTGCTCGGAATTGGTTTCTGAGACTCTTTCATGTGAATTGATAACTTCCTTTGAGGACCGAGTCATTTTTGCATTTTCACTTTTCGGACACTATGCGTCTTTCGTCATTTTCCCTGTTTCGTCCTTTTTCCCTATTCTGTCTTGTCCCCATTTGTCACATTGTTGGCACAACCTCACTTCTCATGCTCGGAGCTAGTTTTTGACTTCATGTGCCTTCATCTTGAGTGGTTTCCTTGAAATACGTATCTTTACTTTTATAAGAAAGTACTCTGGTTGCTCCCGGTGCCCATAGGGGCATGGATGCACAATTCTTCAGAATCTTTTTCATTTCTTGGGGTGTTTTTCATAAATATCTTTTGAAGATATTTTATTTCAGGGTTATCTAAGAAAATATCTTTTGGAAGATATTTTCATTCTAGGGCAGTTTCACAGTTAACCCTTTTTGTAGGGGCCATTGTGTAATTAACGAAAGTTATTGCAAAATGCCTCGTCTGGAGCCTGGATCCTCGTACGGGATTCATTTTCACATTTCATCTAGTCGTGGACTCTTAGAATTTCGTTCTGGTCGTTTTTCTCCAGTTTCAGAGTTTCTGGACCCGGTTGCCGCCGAACTTGTTTGGGGCACAACTTTCTAATCGGGACTCGATTTTTGACGCTGTTTCTTCCGTTGTTCATATTTTTTCATTTTGAATCTTTTTTGTTCATGGATTTTTGCTATTTGTGTAACGACCTAGTCATTTGCCTTCCTTTCCTTTTTCCTAAAATTTTATGAATGAATTTTTTTCGTTTAATTTTCTTTTCTGAGCTCTGTTTCGTGTCGCTTAGTGTCATCTCGAGTGCTCAGAATTGGTTTCTAAGACTCTTTCATGTGAATTGACAACTTCCTTTGAAGACCGAGTCATTTTCGCATTTTTCGTTTTTGGACACTATGCGATATTTCGTCCTTTTCCCTATTCTGTCTTTTCCTCATTTGTCACATTATTGGCACAACCTCACTTCTCATGCTCAGAGTTGGTTTTTGACTTCACGTGCCTTCATCTTGAGTGGTTTTCTCGAAATACGTATCTTTACTTTTACAAGAAAGTACTCTGGTTGCTTCCAATGTCTATAGGGGCATGGATGCAAAGTTCTTTGAAATTATTTTCTTTTCTTAGGGTGTTTTTCGTAAATATCTTTTGAAGATATTTTATTTTAGGGGTTTTTAAGAAAATATTTTAGGAAGATATTTTCATTCTGGACCTAAGTGCAATTTTCACTTTTTGGAAGGTCCATTGTGCAATTAATGAAATTTATTGCAAAATGTCTTATTTTGAGCCTGGATCCTCGTACAGGATTCATTTTCATATTTCGTCGAGTTGTGTACTCTTGGAATTTCCTCCTGGTCGATGTTTTCTAGATTCAGGGTTTCTGGCCCCGGTTTGTGCCAAACTTGTTTTGGGCATAACTTTCTGCTCGGGACTCAGTTTTTGACGCCGTTTCTTCTGTTATTCATATTTTATCATTTTGAATCTTTTTCGTTCACAAATTTTTGCCATTTGAGCGCGTCTGCTCAAATTTTACTTTTTCAGACCCGGCGGGGCCGGTTAGGGGCACTTTTTGAGATTTCTATAAAAGGGGGGTGAGATATTTCATTTTTCATCTTCTCCCCTCTTCATGCACGACCTGGAGCTCCCATGGAAGCCCAAGGGGTGCTGCCATCTTCTCTCTCCTCTTTTGGTTCACTTTTCCTTGATGGAAAGTCTTCGGCCTTAACGTTTGTTGTTCCCCTCGCCGGGCTCTACCTTTCCCCCTTATTAGAATTCAATTTTGATCATTTCTTGAGTTTGGTTTTGAGGTCAAGTTATGATTTTGATGGGGGTTTGATGGGGGTTATGTTCACGGCGTTGTCCCCAACAAAACCTAGTAGTTTCGTCGGAGATGTTCTAGGTTTAAATTCTTGTTATATAGCATGCTTGTGATGCTTATACTACTTGTTTGCATGATTAAATATAAAAATCTAGAGATTTTATTATTTATTTTTCTTGTACGGGATCTAATTTTCCCGATTGCTCATGACTTGGTTTAAACATGTAGCATGATTTTATATTGCCTCTTAATATGCTCATTGTCGTGTATTAAAATTGGAACATTTGAATAAGTATTAAAGATTTTATTTAATATTTATCTTAGGTGAAAGATTAATTCACAAGGCCTTAACTAGCTTAAAATCAATATGTGTTAGCATATTAAATTAGGCCTTTGCATGCTCTCCAACATAGTTGAATTTGAAAGTAATTGGAAGTGTTTTGAAAATTAGTAATTATTAATTAATTTGATTAATTAATTTGCCCCGAGTGCACTATTCACTCTATTTAAATTCCAACTTGATATTCTTGACTTACATGCCATATAGCTTCACATATGTTTGATTTAGAATATTCAGTTAGGTTTTCAAACCTTTCATTTAATTAAATTCCTTGTTTAAGATTTAATCCTCATGGTGATATACAACTTGGAATTGAATTGTGGCATGCTAGAAAATTAAGCTTTGGTGTGGTTGTTTACATATATTAAATTGGGATTAATTGCATGAGAATTGCAACTTTTAATTTATATTTAACTTTAGTGAAACGTTAAGTCACATGGTCTTAAATTGAATGAAATAAACTTGTAATGTGATATTACATTAGTCCTTGGCATATTCTCTAAGATATGTTAAATTGAGAGCATTTGGTTAAGTTTGAAAATCTAGAGATCTTAATTAAAAGAATTAATTAAAATCTATTTTGTGGTCCCAATAGCTTAATTAAGGTTTTAACTTGATATTTGTATTGGCCATGACTTGTTTACTAATATATATTAAATTGGGACTATCTGAAGTTGTTTTAGAACCTTGGGATTTAAATTAGCATGATTTAATTAAAGTTCTACTTTATTGTTCTAACAACCTAATTGAGTTTTAGAGTGGATATAGGTGATGACCTTGCCATGTCCTTTAACATGTATTAAATTGAGGTTAATTGAAATTGAATCGGAAATCTAGAGAGTTTAATTGTGTTTATCTATTGAAATTCTATCAATTTGCTCCATGATCTAGTTGTGTTTTAGAAGTGGTTTTTATATTCAAAATCATGGACTTGGACTTGTTGTATATTCATTTGGTTATGTTTTGAACATTAGATAACATAGTTGCTATGTTTGTATTTATGAGAATATGTTTTCCTTATTGAATATATTGTTGCCTTGTGTAATGATTTGCACACTTCGTGTTTAACATCTTTCATGCATAGCGTGTAATGAATCGCACACTGAAGATTTGACATTCATCATATCATATTAGTTGCGGATTTAGAACATGTATTGTATAGGTTTCTAAATTTGGTTGTGCTTGGTAGATAGTTGATTATCTTGCATATTCCTGTTGATATATGCGTTGTTACACAACTTATTGATTTTGAAAACTTGGGGATGTCGTTGTTTGATTATGGCTAGGACGTGGTTCTAGTACGGGGGATAGTCCCTCTATATGGTCTAGTGCGCACGTAGGGAGGTTACCCATGGGCTAGTAACCCTGAAGTAACTATGTTGTCGGTCTGATCCGGCGTGACGTCCGAGTATCCACTTTGTTTGATTTTGCATTTTATTTTCAAGTTGATAACTAGATGATGTTGTAACATGTTGTTTCTTATTTGTTGTTCCATTTTAAGTTACAGGATGTTAACTTTGCGAAATTGTGCTTTATGCTTTGTATTGGAAGTTCCAATGTTGGTTAAATTGCATCGATATTGAAAATCGTGTTTTAACGTTCTAATAAAGCTTAGGATTGATCCTATTGATTCATTTATAACATAGACGTTAGGTAGCATGAACCACTACTGTTATTTTGTGCTTTAGATTCTAAGTTGATGGCTTTGAGAACTTAAACCTTGTTGCATTATATAACATGCTCTTTTGTTGTTGAATTGCATGGATAATGTGATTCTTGTTAACTTGTATTCAAATATACTTTTGTCATGTTGTATGGATTACTCTAGACCTAGTTCAATTGTATTGAAAATGCAATTCATGTTAATCTATGCTTAAGCATTCTTCTTGTCGTGTTCTTTGGATTATCCCAACCATGATTCGTTTCATACACGTATGTATATCATGATTCTTGTTGCTTAGACTCTAAGGTAGCTTAGGATGCTCCCCGAGTCTCACTTGGACATAGACATTAGGTGGCATGAGCCCCTTTCACATGTTTCACCTTAAGGTGATAAATTTGTAAAATGCTAGGTCGATGCATGTCATCTCCTATAAGTAGCTTTATGTTACTCACCCCTAAGATACTGGGGCATATTTCAGGTACGAAGACTTGGTTCGTGAAGCCTAGCATTCCTTGGATGTCGTGTAGCTTTCAAGTTTCCATTTCACGCAAATGTTAGCATGAAATGTCATTTTGTAGACTTATATGTCAAAATATGTATATTTGATTCCATGTATGTAATGTGTACTTAAGTACACTCCTTTCAATGTATTTGATATTTATGAGATGAGGCCGAAGGCCAATGACCATCATATTGTGTTCTATGTACTTTTTAACTTCATGAAATATTGTGAAAATCTTGAAAAATCGCAAGTCATTACTTCACCATAGTTGCATCGGGTGTGGGAATTCCATTCTCATTCTTTCATAGGGTCTTATTAATCTTGTATGAAGTGTGGCCAAGGGCCAAACGGTCATTTGACCCCGTTTTGTATTTTTGGATTCCGAGTTTTCATTTCAAGTTTCATTTTTGCCTTTTTGCCCGTTGGGGGGTCGGATTTTGTATCGGTGGTATATTTAAGTCATGGACCATTGTAGCACGTCCAAATAGGTAAGTTACGTTTGCGTGCATGGTTGTTTCTGGGCAAAACCTTATCGTTTGTGTTTTGAGCCTTTTGTGAATTCATTTCGCATTTTTTTTGCATATTCTGATCTAGGGGCATTATGGACCTTTCACGGTGGTTTTATTTTCTTCTTTCAAGATGTTTGAATAGAAAACATGATTTTAGGGGGGGTTTCTTTTCCGTGTTTTTCCAGAAAATGTCATCTTGGCATCGGAAATCGCATCCAAAGTTCAACTCTCAGTTTTTAAATTTAGCAGCTTTTTGGACCCTCTGGACCAGTTTTCTTGGGAGGGCATTTTGGGTATTTCACAGTGAGTTTTTTTCGATTTTCCTTGTTAGTCATGTAGAAAACTCGATTTTGAGGGGGGTTTCTTCTTTGTGTTTTTGCAAAAAAATTCATCTAGGCCTCCAAATTCAGCCTCTGATCTGGATTTTTCTAGAAAATAACCCCATAGCAGCTTTTGGACTGCTCCTACCAGCCATGGTGCACTCAGCGCGCGCGCATGGCCGTGCGCATGGGGCTGTCATGGCCCCTCGTCGGGCCGCCACGACGTCAATTCTTCTTTTGGGCTTTTCTCCTTCGTCCGGACTCCGACTCAAGTGAATTTTTTCTTGAACTTCACTAATTTTTCGCTGTCTTTCCAACGGTGTGCTCGGTTGCACCCGGTTCTTCCTGGATAATTACCAATTTACCCTTTTGCGTTAAGTGCTCGTTTTTCTTCGTCATGTCGTTTCTCCTTCGTCGGACTCCTAATCATGCGATTCTTGAGTCCATCTTGATTAGTTTTTTATTGTCCTTCCAGCGGTGTGCTCGATGGCACCCGAATCTATAGTTTTCAAAAATAACCATTTTGCCCTTGGGGGCCTGTTCGGTTTTTTTCCTGATCATTCGTTCCCGCATTAGTTCTTATTGAGTTCCACGATCTCATGGAAGGTCACTTTGACTTCTTAGAGTCTTGTTTTCTATTTTCGCTTCTGCATTCGGATCCGTTATCGGGTCAACCTTCGGTTCATCACAGGACACGCTGGCCTAAAAACCAGGGTCGTCACAGTTTGAGTGCGTTTCCTCAAAATCCACTTTTCTAGACCCGGCGGGGCCCTTTCGGGGCAGTTTTTGAGACTTACTATAAATAGGAGGATTTAAAGTGAAAAATCAGATTTTACTCATCTTCCTCACTCTTCTTGCACGACCAAAAGCAGCCATGGATGTCCATGGAGCTGCCACCTTCTCTCTCCTCCTTTGATTTATTTTTCCTAAGTAAAAAGTCTTCGGCCTTCTCGGTTTTTGTTCCCCTCGACATGTTTTATCATTCCTCCTTATTAGAATTCATTTCTGACCATTTCTTGAGTTTGGGGTTAAGAGTCAAGTTGTGATTTTCATTGGGCTTCCTTCGGATTCATGTAGATCGTGTAGTCCCCGGCAAAACCCTTCGGTTTCGGCGGATTCGGAACATTTTTTTTCAGTAGGGTTTTGAGGTATTCATCTCAAATTGAGGTAGGGGGTGTTATAAGTTACTTTCTTGCTCTATTACATGCTTGTGATGCTTATTCAACTCAATTGCATGCTTGGATATTAAATCTAGAATTTTTTATTATTTATTTTCTAGTATGAAATTTAATTTTTCCAGTGAATTATAGCATGTTTTAAACTTGTGGCTTGACATTATATTACACCTTGATATGTTGATTAACATATATTAAAATTGGAGCATTTGGATAAGAAATGAAGATTTTATTTAATATTTATCTTGAATAAAATATTAATTCATGTGGCCTTAACTAGTTTGAAATCAATGTGTGATAGCATATTATATTTGGCCGTAGCATGCTCTTCAACATAGTTGAATTTGAAAGTAATTGGAGGTGTTTTGAAAATTAGTAATTATTAATTAATTTGCCCCGAGTGCACTATTCACTCCATTTGAATTCCGACTTGATATTCTTGATCTGCATGCCATATAGCTTCACATATATTTGATTTAGAATATTTGGTGAGGTTTTGAAACCTTTCATTTAATTAATTTCCTTGTTTAAGATTTAATCCTCATGGTGATATACAACTTATAATTAAATTGTGGTATGCTAGAAAATTAAGCTTTGGTATGATTGTTCATATATATTAAATTGGGATTAATTGCAACTTTTATTTTATATTTAACGTTAGTGAAAGTTTAATTCACATGGTCATAAATTGAATGAAATAAACTTGTAATGTGATATTACATTAGTCCTTGGCATGTTCTCTAAAATATGTTAAATTGAGAGCATTTGGTTAAGTTTGAAAATCTAGGGATTTTAATTAAAAGAATTAATTAAAATCTATTTAATGGTCCCCTTAGCTTAATTAAGTTTTTAACTTAATAATTGTATTGATCATGACTTGTTTACTAACATATATTAATTTGGGACTATTAGAAGTTGTTTTAGAACTTTGGGATTTAAATTAGCATGATTTAATTAAAGTTCTACTTTGTTGTTCCAACAACCTAATTGAGTTTTAGAATGGATATAGGTGATGACCATGCCATGTCCTTTAACATGTATTAAATTGAGGTTATTTGGAATTGAATCGGAATCTAGAGAATTTAATTGTGTTTATTTATTTAAATTCTATCAATTTGCTCCATGATCTAGTTGTGTTTTAGAAGTGGTTTCTATATTCAAATCATGGACTTGGACTTGTTGTATATTCATTTGGTTATGATTTGAATATTGGATAACATAGTTGTTATGTTTATACTAATGAGACTATGTTTTCCTTATTGAATATATTGTTGCCTTGTGTAATGATTTGCACACTTCGTATTTAACATCTTTCATGCATAGCGTGTAACGAATCGCACACTGAAGATTCGACATTCATCATATCATATTAGTTGTGGACTTAGAGCATGTATTGTATAGGTTTCCAAATTTGGTTGTGCTTGGTAGATAGTTGATTATCTTGCATATTCCTGTTGATATATGCGTTGTTGCACAACTTGTTGATTTTGGAAACTTGGGGATGTCGTTATTTGGTTACGGCTAGGACGTGGTTCTAGTACGGGGGATAGTCCCTTTTTGTAGTCTAGTGTGCACATAGGGAGGTTTACCATGGGCTAGTAACCCTAAAGTAACCAAGGTGTCGGTCTGATCCGACTGATGTCCAAGTATCCACTTTGTTTGATTTCGCATTTCATTTTCAAGTTGATAACTAGATGATGTTGTAACTTGTTGTTCCTTATTTGTCTTTCCATTTTAAGTTACATGATGTTAACTTTGCGAAATTGTGCTTTATGCGTTGCATTAGAAGTTCCAATGTTGGTTAAATTGCATAAGTATTGTAAATTGTGTTTTAATGTTCTAATATAGCTTATGAGTGATCCTATAGATACATTGTGAACATAGACGTTAGGTGGCATGACCCACTTCTGTTAATTTCATGCTTTAGATTTTAAGTTGAAGGCTTTAAGAGTTTATACTTTGTTGCATTGTATAACTTGCTTTTAGGTTATTGAATTGCATGGATAATGTGATTCTTGTTAACTTGTATTCAAATATGCTTTTGTCATATTGTATGGATTACTCTAGACCTAGTTCAATTACATTGAAAATGTGATTCATGTTAACTATAAACTTGTTGTATTAATTGGATTATTCCAATCTTAATTTGTTTCATATATGTATATACATCATGATTCTTGTTGTTTATACTCCATGATAGCTTAGGATGATCCCTGAGTCTCACTTTGACATAGACGTTAGGTAGCATGATCCTTTTGAACTATATCATGTTAGTCCTAAAAATCTTCAAGAAATCGAGTCGATGCATGCTCATTCTCTACGAATAAACTTGTTTACTCACCCCGAAGTTATTGGGGATTTTGATTAGGTATGAAGACATAGTTCGTGATGCTTGCTGTTTGTTGGGATGCTTTTTAGCTTTTCAGTTTCTATTTCATGCAAATGTTAGCATGGAATATCATTTTATAGCCTTTTGTATAAAACTTGTATTATGTGCTTATGCACACTTTTTGGTATTCATTCTATGTGTATAATATGTGGCCAAGGACCAAACTTTATTTATAATCCATGTATATTAAAAAATGTAAAATTTTGCCTTTAAGGCGAAAAGTATGAAAACTTGGGTTTCAATATGTCATTTTCGCACCGGTGTGTGCATTGTGTATGTAATTCATCCTTTAGCATTCATTTGCCATATGTGAGGTGTGGTCAAGGGCCAAACACCATTTAGTTTTCATTTTTGCATTTCAATTCACATATTGCATTTTGGGCTAAAATAGTAGAATTCGAGCCTTTAAGGGTTCATTTTCAAATTGGGTGGTGCAAAGTGTGTTCTGGCACCTCCACTGGGTCTCATTTATCTTGTATGAAGTGTGGCCAAGGGCCAAACGGTCATTTGAAAATATTTCCTAATTTTGGTTTCTATATTTTCCATTTCAAGTCCATTTTTGCCTTTTTGGCCGTTAGGGGGTCGAATTTTGCATCAGTGGCATTTTTAAGCCATGGACCATTGTAGTACGTCTAAATAGGTAAGTTACGTTTGCGTGCATAGTCGTTTCCAGGTAAAACCCTTTCCTTTGTGAATTGAGCCTCCTAGGGATTCACTTTAACATTTTGTTGCATAATCTGGTTTAGAGGCACTTTGAGGTTTTCCTTCGGGAAATAATTTCCAGTCTTTAAATGGTCGCTTAGAAAACGTGATTTTAGGGGGGGGGGGGGGAGGGTTTCTTTTTTGTGTTTTTTCAAAAAATGTCGTCTTGGTGCCGGAAATCTATCGCCAAGTTCAGCCTCCAGTTTTCATTTAGCAGTTTTTTGGACCCTCATGATCAGATTTCTTAGAGGGGCATTTTGGGCATCTTACAGTGAGTTTTTTTTCATTTTCTCTCACCTTGTTAGGTAGAAAACTCGATTTTAGGGGGGGTTTCTTTTTCGTGTTTTTCTAGAAAAATTCGTTTGGTAGCCCATTTCTGATCTCAGATCCTGTAGCAGCTTTTTACCCTCTTGGTCTAGACTGATCTAGGGGCATTTTGGGAATTTTCTTTAAAAAATAAATTCCGATCTTGATATGGTCACATAGAAAATGTGATTTTAGGGGGGGTTTCTTCACAACATTTTTCCAGAAAATGTCATCTCAGACCCGAAAACCCCGCGCCAAAATCTGACTTCTGTGCGCATTTGCACTATTTGAACAAGTCTGTTGTAAGGGCATTTTGGGGATTTCATGTCAAAAATAAAATATTCTTTTGACATGGTCAGCTTGAAAAAATTATTTTAAGGGGGGTTTCTTCTTTGTGTTTTTCCAGAAAACATGATTTAGTACCTCGAAACGGCACACGACTTCAGCAATTTCCTCAGGTTACTATTCACGGCCATGGCGACGTCAAAACTTTGTTTTGACTTTTCTCTTCCATCCGGACTCCGAATCAAGTGATTCTTGAGTTTAACTTGATTAATTTTTTGCTGTCTTCCCAGCGGTGTGCTCGGTAGCACCCGATTTTATATATTTTTAGAAATAACCATTTTGCCCTTGGGACTATTTTTTGTCCGGTTTTCTTGTAATTCGCTTCCGCTACTTTCTTTTGAGTTCTGTGACTTCACGGGAAGTCACGGATGTGTCTCGAGAATAATTTACATTCTAGGGACATCATTTCTATGTAAAATGACTATTTTGCCCCTGGGGGCTTATTTGTCATATTTTTGATCTTTTGCTTCCGCATCAGTTCTCATTGAGTTCCACGATCTCATGGAAGGTCACTTTGACTTCTTAGAGTCTTGGTTTTTGCTTTTGCTTCCGCATTTCGGATCCGTTATCGGATCATCCTTACGGTTCATCACAAGACACGCTGGCCAAAAAACCAGGGTCGTCACACAATGTATGCTCCATAACCTCCCATCATCAATCAAGGAATTCAAAACCAAGGTGTTCATGTTGCCCCTCAAGTAGCTAATCCACTTCTTGCTTTAAGAGACCATTATGTGCCTAATGAGTATAATGCACCTACATGCATCCAATTGCCTCCATTTAGAGCGCATCATTATGAAATTAAGCCACAAACCATTCAAATGCTTCCTAACTATCATGGACTTCCAAGTGAAGAACCTTACAAGCATTTGGATGAGTTTCTTGAAGTATGTTCCACCGTAAAATATACGGACATGCCGGAAGAGGTCTTAAGATTTTAACTTTTTCTATTCACCTTAAAAGACAAGGCAAAGTATTGGTTTAACAATCTTAGGCCTTTTTCAATCACTTCTTGGGCAGAAATGCAACAGGAGTTCTTGAAGAAGTACTATTCGGTTTCTAAGATCAATGCCATGAGAACCTTAATTCGAGAATTTTCACATGGGGATCGAGAAACGTTTCATGAGGCATAGGAACGCTTCAATGAATTGCTTAGGAAGTGTCCACATCATGACATGCCCAAATGGCAATTAGTTTAATACTTCTTTGAGAGCTTATCGGATAATTATAAGGGTATGGTTGATGCTTCCATGGGTGGCTCATACATTGAGAGGCATGAGGATGACGTGTGGCGTCTTTATGAGAGCATGAGTGAAAATTCTTTGCATAGAACACTATCATCCAAGAATGGTAGAAATTCACAAGGTAGGAAGAGTGTTGGCTTATATTAAGTCGACTATTCAAATGAAATAGCCGCCGAAATGAATTCTTTATCTCAAAGGTTTGATCAATTTTTTATTAACCAAAACTCGGCGAACCAAGTATCTTCCTTCCCTAACCATTCTCATCGTGCATCAAATGAAACATGTATGACTTGTTCTAGTATTCTTCATTCTACTTCTCATTGTCCTCACGGACAAGTGCAAAATGAACCTAATGAACAAGTTAATGCAGCTTTTGTGAACCAAGGGAACAATCCTTATGGTACTCAGTATAATCCAAGTTGGAGGAATCATCTGAATTTCTTTTGGAAAAACCAAAGAGAGGGCTCAAACCCTTCCCCAGGCGGTTTTCAAGGGAAGTACATTCCACCTCCACTTCAAAACTAAGGATCCCAAGGTTATAGACCTTATCAATCATAAGGGAATCAATTTGCTAATTCTCATTTTCCCAACCAATCTTATTCCCAAGGACGTACTAGAAGTCCCGCTTTTGAAGAAAAAGTTTTAAATGCTTTGGGCACTTTAGAGGCTAACACACAATTGCTCCATTCTCACTCTCAATCTATTATGAAGCTAGAAACCCAAGTGGGGCAAGTAGTAAGCACTCTCAATGCAAGAGAGAAGGGAAAGATGCCTATTAATGTCCCACATAAGCAACAATGTGTTGTGGAAACCCATTCCTCATCGGAAGGCCACACCATTGAACATGTTAATGCGGTGACTACCTTGCGGAGTGGTAGGATTGTAGATAATCAAGTTGAAATGTCCAATGAAGAGAGTGAACCGGTGCAACCTTAAGTTGTCACCTGTTCCGTTTCACATTCCATTCCTCCTTCATTGCATATATATGATCTTATGAATGAGAAAGTCTTGAAAAATGTGTTTGAAAAAGAAGTTTTAAAAAATGATGTTGAAAATGTTTTGCTGAAAAATGATTTGAAACAAAGTGATTTGAAAACTTCTTGTGTTGAAGAGAGTTCAAAAGAAAATTCTGAAAAAGTGTTTGAATCAAAAGTTCCATTTCCGGGTGCCTTAAAAGGATCAATTTCAAAAGAAAAGCAAAAAGCAAAAACCAATGAAATCATGGAAATGTTTAGACAAGTAAAAGTTAATCTTCCACTTCTGGATGCAATCAAGCAAATTCCAGCTTATGCCAAATTCTTGAAAGACTTGTGCATCCAAAAGCGAAAGAACAAGAGCCAAGCACCAAGAAAAGTGGTTTTGACCGAGCAAGTAAGCTCAATTTTGCAACATAACACTTTGCCAAAGTTTAAGGGCCCCGGTTCACCTACTACTTCATGCATCATTGGTGATCATATTAATCAGGCGCTTCTTGACTTAGGAGCAAGTGTTAACCTTCTTCCATACTCGGTTTATGTCAAATTGGGCCTAGGTGAATTAAAACTGACGTCGGTAGTTTTATAACTTGTCGGTGGATCTATCAAGAAGCCTAAGGGTGTCATTGAGGATGTTTTGATTAAAATTGATAAATTATTCTTTCCCGTTGATTTCGTTGTCATTGACACGGAACCAGTCCCCAATCCTAAAAGCCAAATTCCCGTTATCCTTGGCCGTCCTTTCTTGGCAACCGCTAATACCAACATCAATTGTAGGACGGGGATAATGAAGATCTCATTTGGTCACATGATGGTGAAGTTGAATATCTTTAATCCCACACCCAATTCATTTGATAAATATGAAGGAGAGGTTAATGTTGTAGATAAATGTCATGATCTTCAATGTCAAGGAAGTGAGCTTTTGTGTAAGACCAAAACTTCAAAAGGATCATCTTCAACCTTGTATTCTAAAAGTCTTGTTTCAAATTCTTGCTTTAAAAGGGCATGGAAGCCCAAAGGTTGTGATTGCATAGACAAAGGATCAAAAGTTTCTTTTGAGCTTAATCCAATAAGTTCTTCAAAGAACCATTTGTTGGGTGGAGTTCAAAGCATCTATCACCCCAATAAGGAGGGGATGCATTATAAGATCTTTAATCTGAGCTAAAAGAGTCCAATGTCTTGCTAGAGACGTTAAAGACTAACAAAAACATTTCGTAGGGTGTCAAAACCCTATTCCTCCCCCATTTCTATCTTAAATTTCATTTCTTGCGAAGTCTAGATACTTGTTTTTGGTTCATATGCATTGTTAAGAACTTTGATTAGGATTGCATGAATTTTTGTGTTGTAATTGAGCATTTTGCATAAGTTCGATCGATCTCAAATGAGAGTTCGATCGATCGAACTTCCACCTGCATTCAACACTTAGAAAAATTTTTGACCTACATCCACCTGCATCCAAATCATCTTTCTGTCCCATCGTTCGAACTTATTCTTAGATCGATCAAGAGCCCTTCGATCGATCTAACTACAAAGTTTGATCGATCTTATGATCCAACACTCAGAAAAATTTTAAGCCTGCATCAACCTGCATATTCAGCTCTCTGTCTCATCGATCGAAAACATTCCAAGATCGATCTGAAGTTCTTCGATCGATCAAACTTCAAAGCTCGATCGATCTTCAAGTTCCAACACTTAGCCAATTTTCTGAGCCAAAAACCTGCATATTTTTTTGCCCTCTGTCTGACAAATCGAACTCTTATTCAGATTGATCTTAGTTCTTCATTTCATTATTTTGACTTTGTTTTGACTTTTCAAATTTCAAAAATCCAAAAAATATTTTCATTTTTATTTTTATTTTATTTTATTTTCATTTCATTTCATTTTATTTTATTTTTCAAAATGTTTTCAAAAATACAAAAATATTTTAGTTTATTTAGTTTTTAATTATTATTGTTTATTCAATTAAAAATAAAAAAAAATCCAAAAATATTTTATTTTATTTTATTTTACAATTTTTAATTTTAATTCTAATTTTTAATTTTAGTTTTTCGTTTTGCAAAAATTTCAAAAAAAATACTTTGAGGAGAGTTCATCAAAGTTTGATCGATCTGAAATCTCAGTTCGATCGATCGAACTAATCGGGAAATGTTTTTAAAAATAGACCTGGAGGGTCTCAAGATCGATCATTTAGATCGATCCAACCCCCCAAACCCTTGATTCCCTCATCACCACTGTGCACTCTCCATCTTCCTCATCTCTGGTGACACCTCTGACGACATCAAGCTTACCCCGAATCTCTCTCTCTTCATCGTATCTCGGACTTTATCTTTCCCTCTTCGCATCCACTTCTCTCCTTCAGTTGAGGTAATATCCGAGGCACCATGCTTGATTTTGGCTTAGATCTCAAGTTTACATGTTTTAAATGTTCAATCCATGCCATTTTCATGATAAATACAACATTGATGAGCTTGAAGCATGTATGTATATATGTGTATATGCTTCGTATGTATATATATGCGTTTGATCTATCTTTGGGAGGATGGGCCATGATTGGGTGATGATTATTATTGATTTATTGTGTTGATGGGCCCACGAACACGTTCGTGTGGGCCCCGTGCTTCCAAAGTCACAGATCTATGACTGTTTACATTCATCGCACAGTTCAATCGATCGAATTTGTATCTCAGATCGATCTTGAGAAATCGATCGAACTCATACCTCAGATCGATCGAATTTTTTAGATCGATCTCAAACCTTTTTGTGATCGATCGAACTTCACAGATCTCATACACACACTTCATTCATCATGCCTTATGTTCATGCTATCTCATATATGCCCAATGCCTGTGATATTCCACATTGGGTGCATTTCATACTTACATTGTTTAGCATGTTTCATACCCTATCACTTGCATAGATTCATGTCATCTATATGATTTGTCTATCTTATTTGACATGCATGTTTCTATTTTGTGCTTTCAATTCTTAATTCTGGTACTAACTCCCCTTGTAAGTTTTTAAATTATTTTTTAGGCTATGACTAAGCGCAAGATCATTGCCAAGAGGCAACACGGGCTTTAGAGACATATTAGACCACGGATAGAGGAGCCAGCAGAGCCCTCTCATGCACAGGAGGAGCCAGTACAGCCTACTCCACCTCAGTCACCTGCTCATGAGGCTGAGGATGATCATATTCCATCCACCTCTGCGGCTCATCCTACATTTACACCATCACTATCTCCACCACATACTGGAGCTGAGCATTCACCAGTACCATCTCCACCACGCCAGCCAGCTCAGGAGCATGATAGGCCCGCGCCTAGATATACGCATATGGCAGTCGACCATGAGTTGGTGTTCGACACAGCCTTTTTCTCCGGATCGGTGTTGACCCGATCAGCTTACCACAACATCATTCAGAGGGGCCTTGCTACTATTTTTGCCCCAATTACAGAACCAGTCTACATGCGGCTGGTACTGTTGTTCTTCTAGAACCTCCAACTATCCCCGCGTACCACAGCCGAGCTGGTCACTTCCATAGATGTCCATCAAATCACTATTACTGTGGACTCGCTAGCCCGCTCTTGCTATTGTCTACACAGATGCCCTCCGGAGCTACAGGAGTTATATCCGAGGCTATACAGGCCTTCTTATACCGACATGGCAGTATTTCTTACAGGTCACCATGTCGATAGCGAGACTTTCGCCACCCACACATTCTATCCAAATGACCCATGATTCTTCGATTCTGTTCTTTTTCAGAATATATATATGGCCGGGCACAAGAACCAGCGGAGAGGTGACTATTTGATAACCCTCTACGCTTTCTACACGGGCCACTGGGTATCTATTCCTGCACTCATCTGGAGCTTGATGAGGAAGCTATTTGAAGAGTATATTAGCAAGGAGACGCCCGGACGGGCTAAGTCTCTCCCATTCAGCCACCTCATCACCCAGATTCTTATTGACCAATGGTACCCTATTCATCCTCGGGAGCACCCTGAGAGAGGTTCCTATCACTTCTTGAAGAAGGACCGGAACAAGAGCTACAATGCCATCATTACTAGATTGCATGACCATGCGGTAGTGGCTGCAGAGGAGCTAGAGGCTGAGGAGGAGGCAGAGGCAACAGCTCAGGTAGCAGAAGCAGATCCCGCAGTGGACAACGCACCAGTCGATCCAGTTGCCGAGCATATAGATATTGATTTAGAGCGCCTTGCAGATGACATAGAGCAACACTCTCCAACTGGGTCGCCCATTCACGACCAGGAGCAGACTCAGGAGTTTTCTTCAGATTCATCTATACCTGAGGCTCCAGATCTGACCCCCGACTTTGGAGTATACCTGCAGACTCTTGAGGATGCTGTTGTTGCTATACGAGCTGATCTTACGGCCCACAGAGCTGATTTTGCTACCTTTCGTACGGATGTCGCGACTATGTTCCGAGATCTATCCAGAGATATCTGCGGAGCCCGAAGTACCCGTCCTACCTCATCGTCCTGAGTTCCCAGTTCCTTCTATCTTTTGATCCATCTCTGATCTCTGATCTCTATTTTTGTCACTGTACAATAATATTATTTTTGCAGCCGGTCTGTCGGCTTCAATATTCTGTTGTACCTGCACTTTATCTGTTTTATATATCTGTTTTTGCTATGGATGTTATATATTATATTCTCATATCTATATGTTTGACTCCATCAGGTGCGTCACAGTGACTTCAGTGACAGAGTGCTACCCGATTTTTAGGACTACCCTTATACCTCTCTCATCTCTTTATCTGTTTATCCCATTTACACTTGCATATCCACTGTGCACTAATTATCCCATTTTGTTATCTGATGAGTTTATCCAAGTGCCAATTTTCAGGACCACGATTCATCCCAAATTTGGGGGGGCCATGCCACCCACTTCAGATATTTCAGTCCCGATCATTCTATGCCTTAGTTGCACTGGTATACTCTTTCCTTTGTTCTCTTGCACATTGAGGACATTGTGCCATTTAAGTTTGGGGGGAATGATGTTTTGCAATGTTAGTTTTAAATTCAAAATTTTAAGTATGACTTGTGTATTTGAAGGATATTTCTATAATTGGTCCATATCTAGCTATGATTTTGATCTTTTGAGGACTATATTGCTTAAAATTTAAAAATTGCTTGACTTGAGAGTCCAATACTCCTTGTATGCCTTATGGAAGCCATTTAGGAGTAAATTTTTTCGAAAGATTGATATCTTGCTTGCACTTGTGGTCCACATCATCTTAATTTTGTGATTGTTTTGAGATTCATTATAGGATTCTACACTAGCACAGGCGCACACTAGCATTCATTTGTGGGGTACATGCTTTATTGATTATTGAATTAGTTATATCCCAATTGAACTAGTAGTATATTAAAAGCTTTTATTCTTAATAAAGGTGGATAACAACCCCTCTTAACTAAGTAGTCAGGATTCTAGCCTCATCAAGCACTGAACTTCTCGCGCCGAAAGGTGGAGGGCCCAAACTCTAGGTCAATAATTGAATACAAAAAAAAAAAAAAAAAAAAAAAAAAAAAAAAAAAAAAGTTGCAAAAACAATAAAAAGTGAGGACTTCTCCCAAAAGGTGAGAAGTGGGAAATGATTAGATGGTTGTTGTCTTGATTTGTAGCCTAGTTGATTTGAGCTTGTAAGTCCGTAGGGGTATTTGAATGCCTAATGCCCTAAAGCCGTCTGGTTTGGGAGTCATTGACCTAACGCTCGACCTCATGAATCGCTAGAAAGCTTAATAGATCAACACATTGCACCATGCTTCCATCTTTGATCCTAAAATAAAAAAAATAAAAAAATAAAATAAAATAAAATAAAAAAATAAAAATAAAAAAAAAAATCGAACAAAAAGAATAAGCGCACCTAGAACAATAAAGCTTTAATTAAAGGTTCATTTTTTTGTCTTGATGATCGGTACTAAATTTGTGTGCTAGTTTGAGGGTAAGGATGTGATCATTTCTCTAGTCGGCTAAGATAGCAACACATTTGATGCCGGTCCACTCAAAAAGGATTCTAGAGTTGTTTTGATTTGCATGATCATTTTCTTGATATGTAGAGGACCATACTTGCTTGCTTGACATTGAGATTTTAGGAGATTGCTTGGAAATGTTTGAAAAATTGCATACTTGAGGTACTTTTCTCCCAATTCTTGTTTGCAATATTGGTACCTCTTTTGAAAGAATGAGTTTAATGTTTGTGGATATCATTTCTGGAAACCCTCACGAGACTTCACTCGTCCACTAGGAGTAACCTAGGGGTTTAAAAGGCTTGTTGCATGTGCTAAGTGCAATCGTGTTCCCTACGAAAATGGCGTTGTCCATTTATTGTTTTCTAGATTCATACTTGTATAGTTGTTCATTTCATTCATTTACTTTCTAGTTCATTGCTAGGGACTAACAATATTTAAGTTTGGAGGTGTGATGAGCACTGAAAAGTGTGTATTTAAACCCCTTAAGTTTAGGCATTCTAATACCTTTATCTATCTTACTTTACCGTTTTAAATTGATTTCGTATTATTTCCATTTTCAGGCACTTATCCCAAAAATAAGCTAACTCAGCCAAATAAGAGCTTAATTGAAGCAATTCTGGGATTGATCAAAGAAAGAAGCAAATGAAGCCAAAGGTGGGAAGTAGCAAAGTTTGATCGATCCAACTTCAAGGTTCGATCGATCGAACACTGATCGATCTCAGTATTTTAAGATAGATCCAAACCTTGACCCAAAGCATGAAGTCCAAAGTTCGATCGATCCAACACCACCCTTCGATCGATCGAACACTTTTGTCCTTATTCAAATGATTGATCTTATCCACAGCTGTACCACCCACTAACCACTTTTATCCTTTTCCCAAAAATATCTCCTAAAATATCTCGGATTTTTCTTTTCCCAAAAAGCTCAACCAGTTGGATCGATCCAGCCTCAGTTCGATAAATCTCAGCCAACTTCGATCGATCCAAGTCCAAGGTTCGATCTATCGAACTTCCTCCAGTACGAAAAAGTTAAAAAGCCAGTTTGTTCAATCCGTCCTCTATCCAATCATTAGAGAATATTCTTTGCACGACCCCAGCTCATTTTGTGTGTCACTAGACCTACTTATGAATGGAATATGATGCATTTTTTAAGGAAGAGACTTAGCATTTGGTAGATACAACTTTAGAGGCTATTCTTAGTGTAGAAGAAAAGAGAAGGAGGCTAGAGACACCATTGGAGACTCTTCATCATCCAAGGAGCAGATTTCTTCCATGGAGTTAGCCCTTGAGGGTTGGAGCACCATCACCATGAGTGGCTAGACATCCTCTTGGGGCTAGAGTTAGCCCCAAGCATGCTTTCTATATATTAATCTTGTGTATTATTGAGGGATTAGTGTTGTACTTAATGTTTTAACACTTTAATATATATAGATCTTGATTGTTCAATGATTTATGTGGTTAAATGCTTTCAATTGATCATTTCATTCTATCCATATGTCTATGTATGTTAGAATAGATGTTCATGTGCTTGTCTCTAGATTTTGTGTTATTAATGCATGTCTATGTGTATTGATGCTATAGATTTAAAGATTGTCAAAACATAGTGTTTAATGGAATGCTCTTGTGATTTTCTTAATGGGTCATACCTATTCCTTGATGGATTATGCCTCTCCCTTAGTTTATTTTCATGCTAGTAGTGTAGATGTAGTGTAGTTGTAGTGTAGTGTTAAATGGGAGGACAATCCATGCTTGTTGTTTGATGATCCATGCTTTTGAATGCAAGTAGCATATGTCTCTAACCTTGTGTTGTATTTGGATTGTGAACTTAATGAAAGGGTTAATGACTTGTTTTGATCTATTGTGCCTTTCACATGTTGTTTAGACAATATATGCTTCATTACTTAGATATATTATGCATTTCACATGATGTTTAGATAATACATGCTTAACTAGCCATCCTTGCTTGTTGAATCAACCAAACACACACACACACCTATATTACAACACACCATTCGCCTTCATTAGTCACTTGTCAATGGTATAGAAATGCATTGCTTGGTGGTGATCTCTAAACCCCAAGACTTTTCTCTCTCTTATTTGTTCTTAGTTGCATTCTTTTGTTATCACTTAGTTTAATTTAGTTGCTCTCTAGTTTAATCAACCAACCAATCAATTGTTTGATCACTCGACCTACTAGCCCTAATAGCGATTCCACAACCTTGTTCGACCCTCACAATCCCTTGGGACGATCCCTACTCGCCCTAGCTATATTTATAGTGAAAGGTAGTAGTGGCTTCTATAAATGTAAAACTCTTGGCCCTCGCCTAAAATTCACACTCTCAAACTTGATGGTGTAGGACGGCGAGAACACCGGTTAGCCAGCAGTCAAAATATATTTGCCACGTCAACTACGATCGATCGAAGTAAGTATTGGATCGATCGAAGCCCTGTTCGATCATTCGAACCCCTACTGGCAGTGTGCTGTTTTAATTCCCGAGCCCGCCTAAACTCCACCAACTTTTGTAGCTGCGAGTTTGCACCAATCAAAGGCCTTATTTCTAACTTGTTGCCTACTCAAAGAGGCTTGTATTTAAATGAAATGAACCAATTTGTATAGGTGGTTCAATTTTTAGTTTTATTAACAATTATAGAAATAACTCTTAAATATTTCTCTCTCTAGAACTAGGGTTTTGGAGCAAAGCAAAGAGGAAGAATATGGTGCCTACATTGAATAAAACCCTTGATGGTTCTATAACCACTACCATGAATGGCTAGATCCTTCTCTTGGGGCTAGAGATAGCCCCTAAGCTTACTTCCTAAACTTAGCATTTTTGTAAATTTATGTTGTAAATGATGTTTTGACCATGAATAAATATAGATCTTGTTTTTTACATGATTTGTATGAATTAATGCTTCCAATTGATCTTTTAATTCTATTCATATATCTATGTATGCTAGAATGAATGGTTATGTGCTTATCATTAGGTTTTATGAGTTTGATGCATGTCTATATGTATTGAAATTATAAATCTAGTGATGGTCAAGGCATGGTGCTTAATTGATTACTTTTATGGTTTGTTTGATGGATCATGCTTATTTCTTAATGGATTATGCTACCTCCTTAGCTTAACTAGTTTAATTTACTTGTCATTAGCATAGTTGTAGTGTAGTTGCTTTAAATTCCTAGATAGGTAGACAATCCATTCTTGTTGTTTGATGATCCATGCTTATGAGTGCAAGTAGTACATTTCTCTAGATTTTGTGTGTGCATTAATTATGGGTTCATTGAATGGTTAATGGCTTTATTTGATAGGTTGTGCTACTTATTGGATTGATTAGATAATTTATGCTTATTTGTCATTCATGCTTAGTTTTCAATTAATGGCACACACACATTTGATTTACAATATGAAACTCCCCTTAAATTTACAAGTGATAATGTTTAGTGAAGTGAAGCTTAGTGGTGAACTTTATGCCCTAAGACCTTTCTCCCACTCCCTTTATCTTAATCATTAGATTGATCTTAGCTTGCATGCTTTTAATTAAATCATTAGTTTAATTCAACCAACCAAACCCCTTTTTGATCATTCGACATACTAATCCGATATTGATTCCGTAGTACCTTGCAAATCCCTTGAGACGATCCTTACTCACTCTTGCTACATTTGTAGTAGTAGTGGTAGTGGCTTCTATAAATTTAAACTTGACCAAAAAGGCTTTCTTGAATCGCACTCACTATCACACAAGCAATTTTGGCGTGTATGCGATAAGCGTGACCATTTCCCTTTGAGAATAGTTCACCACCACTTTTCACAGTCTTCTTTCCCTATAATACTCATGTTCATAACTTTAAAAAATCAAGTATAGCATGAGTTTATCACAAAGATCATCCACAATACTTAATTCAGCTTAACACAGTCCATAGTTAGGTTTGAACACTTTAGACCACAACATACCACAATAAAATCCCACAGTCAATTTCAACAGTCTTGATTCATCAGAATATACTTGCTAGCACTTAAATAATTGATGGAATAGCAAGACTTCAACAAGTTATACTTGAATTACAACAATAAACCAGAAAACAAGCTTAAACACAAGTTTTAAAGATCAAAATCACTTTCAGCATGTTTCTGTGTAAAATAAGGCACTGAGCAAGTGTAATAAGCTTGAATATACCTGTGACAACCCTTGTAAGGAACCACAGTAGCGTGGAACTCAAATTCACTACTCAATCTAGCCCTTGCACCAGTAAATTTGACAACAACATCATCTTGACAATTAGTACACACTCCAGGTTTGAATCAGTAGGTTTTTCTGGCTTGGATCATCATCAAAACACCACAGAAAAACTTATTCGTGAAGGACACTCGAGGGTTCTTAGCTGCAGCTCAAAACTCAGTGTATTCTAAAGGTTTAAAACCCTAAAGACCTCTATAGCAGCAGATATATATAGAGCAATGCAAATACTTAGCTGTTTTTCACTAAATACATTGCTATCACCGTTCAGTCAATGATTGTATAAGGACAATTTTGACATTCTCTTAGTAAAAAGACACTTTTACCCTTGATATCTAACCATATAATGACACCTTGTGCATCAACAAATTTAGTTCAGAGGCTACAATGAAGTATATCCCTTTGCTTAGCCTCCAAGCTCTGCAATATTAGTGGAGGAATATATCACCATGGACCACAACCACATGTCATACTCCTGAGTACACCAAGGAAAGCCCAAAAATACCCTTGTAACAGCTGTATATGACACTCAGCACAATATTAAAGCTGAGATTGTATTAACCATAATGTAGGCACAACCACAGCTGTTCAGTTCGATACAGCTATCAAGGCATACGTGTACACATAGAATACAGCTGAGAAAATACCATAATACCCTTGTGAACACTTGTAGCTAATTTTCAAGTGCTGAACCTCGACATTCACAACAAATTCAGCCTCAACAAGTATATACACTATAATGTACTATCTAAGGCCAATCTGTATAATGTGTCTTTGAGAAGTAAATGATAATACTACCCCTGTATCATATTTTAAGCCACAATGCAGGTTAAATACCCCCTTGAACACACTGAGATAAAGCTTTTTTGACATTAAATAGGCAAACATTCCTTAGGGGATCTTAGGACTAACATGAAGGCATGCTAATAATTGATGTGTTAAATGTTCCCTTTCATGCAAATGAAGTTTTGACATTGAATAGTTGAGGAATTGTTTAATTGTGCCAATATGTTAGCATTATTTTGTTGATATGAATTACATGGGAAAATTGTGATTGTAGTATTCAGAATGTCATTGCTATTGTATAGTTGTGAATTGGAGTTGAATTGATGCAATTAAATCATATGCATGGCATAATGGGGAATTTGAATGAGAAGGAAATTGAACCATTTTAGAATGGTAAGGATGTTGCTAGAGATTGAAAGTAAGCCATTGATGTGTGTCAGTTTATTACCAATAATAAATTAGCACTCGCAATAGCACGAATCTATGTTGGATAGTACTATATAGAGGGTGTCAATCCCACAGGGAGATGAGTGTTCTTTGTTTCATTTTTAACTAATATTTCTTGGTTTACAGGTAACTGGTTGAGTTGATTGATTTATTGGTTGTCACGAACATAAAATAAAATTAAACTGAAATTAAACTAAAGTGATCAGAGAGAAAAAAGGTCTTATGGCTTTGACTTCACTACAACCTTAATACTATGGTTAACTATTTCAACTCTGGGGATTTAATAATTTATATTTCAAATGAATTGAACTTAATAAGATTCGTTCAATTTGGTTTTTAAAGAAAGATGTTTTATAAATTGTAGTTAACTATAACCTATTTGCGGTTAGCATAGACTATCCACCTACCTACTTTAACTAATTTTGTAAATAATCCATCTTTCCTAAGTATAGACTATGAAAACATTCATTTATAAAAAATATTGGAACACCAATACATGATCTCCATTATTATGTCCGGCAAGGCTTCACCAGATATTGTCCAATAAGAATGGGGTGAGTATAGTTTACGAACAGTTATATCTAAGACAAGGTAATAACAATTCGAAAACTATTAAAACTTTAAAATCCAATTGAGTTATCTCAATTGCTCATAATCATGTAATAAAAAATATAATATATATTAAAAATATCCCAGAGTTAAAACAATCAAACCATGTACTTAGATCAGGTTACATTAGTGTCTTAAGAGAATAATTAGCTACTCATGACGATGCAGAATATCATCTATGTTGTTGTCATCTTCATCGTCACGGACGATACTTCTCTTCTCAGGATCTTCACCTTCTAAGGTTATGGAAACCCTAAAAGCTACCACCATAATATTAACCTTCTAAATAATACGAGAAAAAAGAACTTCTCCTTTCAAGGCTTGTACCTTCTTTTATAGAAGAAAATAAAGGTTTGGTGGGCTTTTAGGTTTTCTGACATATTTGGAGTGAAATATGACTTGGAGAAGAATAATCCTCGTAACTTTAAATCTAATATGTCCTGGAAGGCTTGAGCTTAAGAAATAGAGCTTGAGCTATGGGGCTTAGGTTCGAGCTTTAGGAACAAAGCTTGAGCTTTCTTAAATTATTCCTCAAGCTTCAAAAGATGGTGCTCGATCTCCAATTTTGTACTTAGTCAAATTTTTTTAACTATTTTTTGAAGTGTCTTTTCTATCAACACTTAAAATATTTTAGGGTTTTCTTCTTTTAACATTGCTCGATCGAAACTTTATAGGGCTCGAGCTTTAGGTACCAAGCTCGAGCTTTTCTTACTCAAGGCTCGAGTTTTGAATGATGGTGCTTAATCCTTAAGGTCTGGCACGAGCCCCTGGGAGCTTGGTTTTCCTTTAAAATTAACTCTTTAAATTCTTACGTTTTATGCTTAAGCTTGAGAGCCAAGGCTCGAGCACCTTGGGGTAAGGCTCGAGCACCACTGAGTAGGGTTCAAGCTCTAGAGGTACAAGGCTCGAGCTTTAATGCCTTGTTGATTTTCTTCCTTTTCTTAGCCGAGCCTCAGAACTTAGGCTTGAGCTTTGGTACTTGAATTCTTCCAAACTTCACCATTTAAGCTCTGGACTTGCTTTGAATGACCGGTAATGACTCTGTAAGCTTCGATATCAGTCTTTTCATTATAAAGTCCCAGTTTTAACCATTGGGAAAGTACCTATAAACACACAATAAGCATAAATCTGTCTAATAATAGATAAAAGTATCACTTTAGGCCTTAAAGTATGTATATTTAGGGGCTTGAATATGCAATATTCAGCGCTCATCAGCCATTTAAGAATGGAATGGAAAGAGGAATTCAGATATGGACCGAGTATCGCGAGCCCAGTGCTAACTTGACCTAAAGGGAGCATGGTTTGGTGTAGGACTTGTAACATTGGTACTAGGCCCCAAATGGTCATCAAAATGAGGCCATAGATAGTATCAATCTCGCCTTGGTAAAGTTAGTTAGCGTAGGTGGGTGAATTGGGGTCGGTTTAAGACCAAGTTTGAGAATGGTTATGGATTGCATTGCATTTGCATTCATGGTACGAAAAGTTGTATCTATGTTATTGGTGATATTGATATGTGGTTAAACTGCTATAAAATTCCCAAATGGAGAAGAGTCTTTCAAGGCTTGAGGAAAGGGAGCTTTTGGCTCAAAAGGCTTCTCTAGATGGGAGGATAATGATGATGATGATTAATCCTTAATGCGACCACTTGTTTCTAGTGAAGTAGGAATAGATTTGGGAATCAAGAGTAGGCAACCACTTGGTTGCACGGGATCACTAACTTTACTAGGCAACTCAACTTTGTTGTCAACTTTCTTACCACTCCTCAAGGTGGAAATGGCTTGCACTTGTTTATGGGTGGAAAATCCCGATGGAGGATTTGTTTCCACCATGAAGTGCGCCTTAGGGTTTTGCTCAGGTTTACTTGACAACTTTCCCTTCTCCCTTGCATTCATTAAATTTACAATTTGCCCATTTTGGGATTCAAGCTTTACAATGGATTGGGAATGAGAATGGAGTAATTAAGTGTTTGCCTTGAGGTTACCCAAAGCGGCTAAAACCTTATCCTCAAAGGCGAAATTCCTTAGAGGAGCTTAAGGTGGATGAAAGTATAATTGATTTGGAGCTTGATGGTTGGAAGATTGATTCACATTTTGATGATATGATGATGATGATGGATGATACACTTGACTTTAATGATTTTGAAGGTGGGAAGGAACATACTTTCCTTAAGAATTTTGAAGAAGAGGAGGATTGGTACCTACTCCTTGATTTCTCTAAGAAAAGTTAGGATAATCCCTCCATCCTTGATTGTGGGTTTTGGAATATAGATTATTCCCCAGATGGGTAAATGTGGCATTGACTTGTTCTTAGGGCTCACTTGATCAAACATGTCCAAGAGGATAATGGGAAGTATTGTGAGTAACGCTAGAACAATTCATACAAGTCTAATTTTGAGGCTGGAAAGAAGAAGACAATGAACTTGCCAGGTTTTAACTTGAGAGGAATTGATCAAATTTTTGAGTGAGAGTTTTAACTTCGGCAGCAATCTCCAAAGAGCTATCTACTTGACATAGATTTGTGAGTTTCTTTCCCCTAACATTATAAACACACCCTGACCTAGAAGATGAAGAACGGTGCATGGAATTTTCACTCATATTCTCGAAAATAGTCCAAGTGTTGTCTTCATGCTTTTGTAAATATGTGACTCCACATGAAACATCAATAATTTGTTTGTAAGTGTCGAATAAGCTTTCATAGAATCATTGAACTAATTACCACTTAGGAAGTGCATGATGTGGACACTTCCGTAGCAAATCGTTCAAACGCTCCCAAGCTTCATGAAATGGCTCTCCATCAAAATTCCCGAATTAAAGTTCTCATTGAATTAGTCGTACTTGCGGGGTAATACTTTTTTAAGACTTCTTATTGCATTTGAGCCCAAGATGTGATAGTATACACCCCTAAGTTGTTGAACCAATACTTATATTTATCTCGAAGAGTGAAAAGGAAGAGTTTCATTCTTAAAACTTCTTCGGGAACATTTGTGATCTTCACAGTGGAACATACACTTCTCAGAACTCATGCAAATGTTTGTATGGTTCTTTATTGCTCAACCCATGGAATATGGGACACATTTGAATGGTTCTGTGCTTGATTTCATAATAGTTAGCCCTAAAATTTAGTAATTGGTAGCATGTTGGAGCACCATAGACATTCGGAATATAATGATCACGAAGGATCATTTGAGGAAGAGGTTGAGCTCCCGGAGGGGGTTGCACTACTTTAGGTTATGGGGCTCCCAGAGGTTGTTGTACCAAACGAGGCTTAACATAACCGTGAAGAGGGTCTTGTTGTTCCATTGAGTTAATTGGATGATTTTGGAGAGGATAAGGATTCCTACTTGCACTACCCCTTAGTCGCCTAAGAGAAGACTCAATTTCTTGGTCAAGAGGGATGAGAGGAATGTGAAGAGATCTCCTACCACGCATGCACAACAACAAACCACAACAACAACTTCACCATGGATGCCCACCCGGATGTGTTGCCACAAAAGGGTGTGTGTTTGTAACCTTTGGAATATGTTATAAAAATGTGTTAAGTGTGCATTAAGGATTAAATATTTATAAACCACTTAGCACTAATACAATGAAGTATAGTGAGAAAGGGATCGTCCACAGGGATTTGAAGGTACTTGGAATTAAACTTGGCTTAGTAGGTTAAAAGATTAAAAAGAGTTTGGTTTGGTTTGTTACTCTAATGATTAACTAAAAACATGCAATGTAAAACAAATTAGAGCTAAGAGAATAGAGTTTAGAAAATAGGAGAGGAGTCTTAGGGCATAGGAATCACCACTAAGCTCGTTCACTAAACCACAAGTCTTCACCTAATTGGGGAAAAATCATATTGTAAACCAAATGTGTGCTACTAATTGCAACAATGAGTATGGATATCAAAATCAAGAATGAATTGGATATCAAAATCAAGAATGAATTGTCTACTTAATAACAACTAACTAATATGTAGCACAACTCATCAAGTCTAAGAATAAACCATTCAATTAATCTAAAATTCTAGCACACATTAATCTAGAGAATCATACATCTTACAAAAATAAGCACGGATTATCAAATTCAAGCATGGATTGTTTACTTATCTAGGAACTTAAATGCAATGATACTACAAGTAAGCTAAGATAATGAAATTAAGATAATTAAACTAAATGTGTAGTATAATCCATCAAGTATAAGCATAACCCATCATATTAATCAACAAGTGTATCTAGTGAAATCCATGCATAGCCATCACAAAATCCTAAAGACAAAGGTATCTAGTGTAGAGACAAAATCCTCAAATAATCACACATAGACATGCAACCAATCTAGAGAATTAATAGGAAGAATTCAACTATAGAAATCATAGGAAAAACCAAGATTCATATATTCACAAGGCCATATCATTCATTACAACAATAAATTCCCCAAAAAGACAAAGACTAGGGTTTAGATTATAAGCCTAGGGCTCATCCAAGCCCTATGATTGTGTCTAGCCGCTCATGGAGGAGGTGGGTGTGGTCATAGAACCCTTAAGGGCAATCCCCAAACATGGATTTATCTTCTTCCTCTTGGTCTTCTTGGTAGAAACCCTAGAGATCCTGATGTTCTTGCCTCTTTTCTTCCCAAAAACCATAATTCTAGAGAAAGAAAACTGCATGACTATCTATGAAAATTAGCTAAATTCACCAACAACCAACTAACCCTTTACAAAGTAGTTCATTTTGCCTTTTATACAAGCTCCTTATTGTGCAAAACAAGTTAGAAAATGAGCCCCAAAAGGGTCCAATCCCGCAGCCATTTGGTAGGTGAAGTTTGGCCAAGGCTAAGCCACTAGCAAGGTTGCGATCGATCGTAGGGATTCACAATCGATCGTGAATTTCTACGATCGATTGTGCTGACGTGGCATTACGAATAATCGTGATTTCCTTGCAATCGATCGTGATTTGAATGAACGATGATGTGGTAGCCTTATCCAATTGCTAAAGTGGCTACGAACGATGATGTGGCCTACGATCGATCGTGGAAGATTGTGATCGATTGTGCACTGTTCCAGGGCAATTTTTTTGAACTTCTTTTAGATTTTTTGCTTGACTCCAAAAAGACTTTAATAGACTGTTTTTAGCGCATTTGAACCTCATTGACCTGAAATTGACAATAACACAAATTAGAACTAAAACGGGAAAATAAAAATAGATGAAAGAACTAAAATACCCTAGCTTAGGGCTAAAATGTGCAACATGTAAGCACTTATGAACCACAACAATTCACAACATCCATATACGATGATCCCGTTCTCGTCAATATAACAATGCAATTAAAGAAATGACCTTGACAAGGGCTATGCTTTGAACAATAAATAAATGGCCTCGACAAGGACCTATGCTTGGACAAGAATATAAACAATGTGATAGCCTTGACAAGGGCTATCTTGCAAGCATAATAAGCAATGTACAATAATGGTACAAGAGTTCAAGATACGCTCACAACGGTCCCAAGCAACAATGTTGTGATCCAAAGCTTGCTTCTCTTGTGATCAAGTACATAATTGCACATTAAAGAAAAAGAATAAAAAATAATAGGAAATTAATCCTACTTGCAATCAAATGAACACCAATGTCTAATTTGATTCCAAATTGAAAACCGTTAAGTCCCCAACAACGGCGACAAAAACTTAATACGATCCTAGTGTGTGCGCAAAAATGTGTTTAAATATTTAGAATTAAGAGTGCAAAGTATGCATCAACTTTTACATTTATAATAGCCACAAAACACTTATATGTGAGTAAAAAGTGAGAAGCGATCGTCCCCAGGGATTATGGGATGGAATCTAACTTTACATTAATGGACATGAGATTGAAAGGAAGTTTGATTGATTGATTATACTAATGTGAACATGCAAATTGAATTGACACTAAGTGAATATGATTTAGAGATAGGAAGAAGGTGGCTTAGGGCATGGAATCACCACCAAGCATATGTAACTAAACCAAGAGTCTTCAAAAACATACTGTAATCAAAATGTGGCTACAAGCACACATAAATCAAGAGGATAATATAAATTGCAATAATAAGCATGGATTATCAAAATGAAGTATAAATTATGTACCTAACTACAAGTAAACTAAGGTGTAGAACAACCTATCAAGATTAAGCCATAACTTATCAAACTAATTGACAATTGTATCCAATAAATACCATGCATGACCATTACTAAACATAATTACTAAAAGCATTTAGTGTAGAGATTAATCCTCAATTAATTACATGTAGGACAATATGCAACCAACATAGAGAATCAGTAGAAAGAATTATCATAAATAAACCTTGGTACAACCAAGTTAGAAATCACAAGGCCATAACACTAATTACAATTAACAATCCCCAAAATTGAAAGACATAAGTTTAATTACACATGCTTAGGGCTCATCCAAGCCCTAAATGAATGACTAGTTATTCATGGAAAAGGTAGATGTCATCAAGGTTGCTTCATAAATCATCTTCAAGGCTTGGCTCATATTCTTCTTCTTCTTCTTCTTCCTTGGTAGAAACCCTAGAGAGAGTGTGTGTATAAACTAGAGAGAGAATGTCCAAAAAATATCTAATCATTGCCAATGTCCAACCTCTTTGCCAAAAAGGGCTAATTCCCTTATATAGGTGACTCAAGTGACATCAAAATGGTCAGACCTCGTGCACTAGGATCCCAAATGATTGCACCATGAGCTCCCCTAAAATCAGGCTTCAATTATATTTTTTAAAGTTTTTGAGGCAAGTTTAATCGATCACAGGTGTATGACGACTAATAATGTGGATAAGGACAAAGGCTTGAGATATTTATGAAGATAAGGACAAAGGTTGTGATCGATCATAGAAGAGTTGGATTGATCATAGCTGATAGGGGATATTTATTTGGATAAGGACAAAAGTAATTATGTGGATAAGAATAAAGGTTGCGATCCATCATGGCAACTGGTTGGACCGATGATGTGTGATCGATCTTACTGAAGGTTTGATCGATCAAAGAGTAAATTTTTTTATCTTTTTCTTCCATTTTGCTTCATCTTCCCACCAAGACTTTGGTTGACCTTCCTAAGGCTCTAATTCAACTGAGTTAGCACATTTTAACCTTATGCACCTGAAAAGGGGGAAAACATAAAATAAGACTAAAGCGGGAAAACAAGATAGAATAAGGTCCTAATATACTCAAGATCAAGGGTTGAAATGTGTATATTTTAGCACTTAACAATAGACATCAATTTTATTATAACGAATTGTAAATGAATACAATGAATCCTAAACTTAGGCTCTAAACAAATGAATACGCTACGCGGAAGTCAATATACAATAGATCCCTAGAGACACTTGAACCTAGAGTGCTCTGATACCAATTGTGCTACCCTCTAATTCTAGAGCCATGGGTTGAATAAGTCCATGTCCAAAACCGAAGGATATCAAACAATTAAAGTAATAATCGAACACAAAATACAAAAGATAAATAACAATAAATAACTAACGCCAAAAAGAAACTATTATATAATTAAATAAATCCTCCAAGAATAAACTCCCAATAATAATCCTCAATTAAATCCAAATGCTCTGATACCAATAATCCTCTAGATTACAACTCGGGAATCCATAATGTGGATCTCTGATAAAATCACAACTAGAAATAATAATAATCCAAACAAATGTCTAACTGAAATTGAAAACATAAAGTAGAATCCTACATAAAATCGGAAGAGTGATGAAGAATGGTCTCAACTTTGCATAAATAATCTCTACTCCTAACAAACGCCTAAAAAATAATATTGGGTCAAGCCCACGAACAAGTTCTACTTTACTACATCCCAAACAGAGACCCGATACACATATACATCCTAGTCAACTCATACAATAACTACGTAGTCCGTATATATATAGATACACACTAAAGGACTCTCACTGGACTATATGATGGCCTCAACCTGAATAGTAGGCAACATGCAAAATGCACATATAGTGGCAAGAGTACTATGATCTACCAAGGCACACAACTATCCGCTATATCCAACTATGCATCCCAAGCAATATATGCTCCCTAACCATTGATCCTGATACTCAAGCTCATATTGTGGCACATATCTATATGTATATAAATCCCTATCCTGTCCATATCATAAAAATAAACAATCCGCCATAATATTTCAATGGCATGTCATCCACATGGTTCTGTAACCTGACATGAATAGATGTGACTTAAATTATTAGCCAGTCTATCTAGTAATATGCCCTCATATCCTAACAATGGTGCATTCATCCATAACATAACCAAATAAGGATTTCCAGATCCATACAGTGATGCAATCATGTATCAATTAATCCAAAAATAAACATGATATAAATCATATAGACATCCTTTGCATTTAATTAAGTAATATAACCAAATCTAAGTAGCATGCAGTTAATTTACATCATAAATAATTAACATGCACCTCAAATAAATTTCATATACCTCCATAACATGATTAAATCATTTAAATACAAATAATTGTTTAAAATAGTTTAATACAACATAATCATCCCTTAATTAACCTTTAAGTTAATTAAATTTCATACTTAGCATGTTGATGTATATTATGCATTCCAAATCCTTTATCGAATCCATTAGAATTCTTTAAAATCATTGAAATAGACCCAAACATATCTTAGGCACAAAATCCCCTGAAAAACATATCACAGAACCAAACCAGTCCATAGCCTCCCAAACCGGTTGACGTGAACCATGCAGACGCCGACCGGTTTGTACAAATTGGTCGACGGGTTATCCAAACCGGTCGACGGGTTATCCAAACCGGTCAATGTGTCCCTTTTTATAGTTCATCTTCTCCGGCTCTGACGACCTCTGTCTACTCTGTTCTCCTCCGTTAGGGTTCCTAAGGGTTAGTACTAAGTCCCAAACAATCCCAATTAATTATCTAAAGCCTTTATACATAATTTAGACAATTTAAAACAATAAATCATGCATATAGATTCAAAATCAAACAAACATATACACATAAACATACTCTCTATTTCAGATCTGTTTTAAGCATGCAAACATGATCAATTTAAATGTTTAATTATCTTGAAATTGTTCTAGGCATGTATAGAACATGAGATTAAAGGGAAAGAGATAGAAGAAGAACTTGCCTTGAGGATTTCGGGTTGAAAACCTTAAACCTTTTTCTTTGATTCTTCCTCTGATTCCTGTGAGATATTATTTTGTAATTGGCAATTATTGAAAATAAAACGAGTCCAAGTCGAGTTATAATTCAACTTACCATATCAAGATCGACAGCGACTGCAAAATTGGAAGGTTGTTCAAAGTTACCATAACTGAGATCATTCGAAAAAGGTTAGGACATATTTTACACTTGGTATATTTTTTAGACTTACCAAATCCAATGTTTTCAGCCTAAATAAACAAAATATTCAAGTCTGGAATACTTGAACTGGTTCAGCCTCCTTGAACTGGTTCAAGGCTTCAAGATTGGCTTCGAAATCCAATCTGCCAAACTTAAACCGGTTTAGCCCCTCTGAACCGGTTCAAGAAGTCCTATTCCTACGCTGATTTTAGTCTCATTTTTCTGATTTATTTGCCAGTTGTTTTAGAATTGTACCAAGTCCTATACACAAAAATTTATATATTTTTAGAGGGATTAGGTCATTCTAAACTCTATATAAATGTTGTTAATCATCTAGATTTAAAGGCGGCTTTTGCATTATCAACTCATTATTCATAAAAGCCTTAGGAAGATTATTTTTACAGAAAATCCAAGAGATTTATCTATCGTCTTTCTAGAATATATACACATAAACACATAGTGAGTTTAGAGTTGTGTTGTTCAAATCTTGATCGTGATCATACAGTTGCATCTACGTTGATCAAGGAAAAACAGATCTACTTCTACATCAAATTCAGAAGTTGAAGAACAGAAGTAAAAGCGATCACACTTTAAAAGGGTTGGAACATTCGAGGAGTGTTTTCACTCTTCTACAAAGATCAAGCATAAGCCTGAGGTCAAGTTGCTGTTAGACGGGACATTGCAAAGCTAGAGGATTGTCAGCTATTGGTGTTTGGTAGAACGATAGGGTGTGAGCAAGAGTTAAAGTTTAGTGTACTTTGTTTCAAACATAGTGGATCGGTTTACTTTGGATTGTACAGTCTACGAGGTTTTTCCCGGTTAAACAGTTGATGTATTTTATCAATTAGGGTTTCCTCGCTAAAAATCTTGGTGTCATCTCTAACTTTTACTTTACTTATTTTATCTGCATGTGATTAAGTATTTAATTGCCCAAATAAGAAAAGTTAGAAAAACACAAGATCTGTTTTAAAAATAAAAAACTTTCTAAATATTCCGTTACGTACAACTCACAAATTGGTATCAGAGCCAATCTCTACACATTAAGTTGATCCTTGTGGAAAGTTTTGTTTGATTTCAAAATTTTGTTTTAAATCATATCTTATGCTTTGCAAGAATGTGGTTCTAATCAACATGGTCCTTTATTTGAAGGAGATAATTACAATTTTTGGAAATAAAAAATGAGAGCCTATTTGCAAAATTCAGGAGGTAAAACTTGGGTAATTGTTGAATCTGGCATACACCACCTATAGTAAATAAAACTGTGGCTGGTAAAAAAGTCAAAGAGTTAAAAGATGCTTTTGCTTTTTTTGCTATTAAAACTAAGCGTAATGATGCAAATGGAAAAGTTTTATATGCAATTATTAATTCTTTTGTTCCATCTGAATATGCTAGAATTTTTTATTGTAAACCTGCTAAAGAAGCTTGGGATATTTTGCAGGTTACTCATGAAGGTACTTCAAAAGTTAAGTTATCCAAAATTCAGATGCTATCTCATAACTTTAGGAACATCGTGATGAAAGAAGATGAATCCTTTTTCTAATTTTTATTTTATTCTTCGTGAAATAATTTCTAAATTGCGTCACTTAGGAAAAAGGGTTAGTGATAAGAAAATTTGTGAGAAAATCTTAAGGTCTTTGACGAGCCCTTTTCTATGTGTTTAGAAAGTGAACTTTTTAATGCGAGAGGTTCCTTCACAAGGTCAAAATATGAATGTGGTTTCGGAAGCCTTTCTAGTCAAATTTACATTTATAAAAACCACAACTACAACTAATGAAGCATAGCGAGTAGGGATTATCCAGAGAGATTATACGTGTTGGAATTTAACTTCGACTCTAATGTATCAAAAGATTGCAAAGGAGGATTAGGATTGGTTGTTTGATTACCCTAAGATGCAATTAATTAAAATGCAAGAAAAGTAAACTAGTGAGAGATAGGGATTTAAGAGATATGAAAAGAGGTCTTAAAGTGTTGGAATCACCACTAAGCTCATGTAATTAACCACTTACTTTCCATTAATGGGGAATACATTATTGCAATCTAGATGTGGCCACAAACATAAACACAATTTGCATGTAAAAGTGTAAATTATCTAATGCAAGAGTGAATTGTCTACCTAACCAACAAGTAAACTAAGTGTAGAACAACCCACAAGGACAAAGGCATAATCCATCAATTAGTTAACAAATGGGTCTAATGAGAGTACACATCAATATAGAGAATCATGGAATTTGCAATAATAAGTGTGGAGTATCAAACCAAGCAAAGATTGTCTACCTACCTACAAACATGAATTAAATTGTAGAACAACCCATCAAGCATAAATATAATCCATCAAATTAATTAACAAACTCATTCAATGAAAACCATGCTTAGCCATCACTAAATCCTTAATTAATCACACATAGATATGCAACCAACATAGAGAATCTAGTGTAGAGATCAAATTCCCAAATAATCACATAAAAGACAACATGTAATTAAAACAGAGAATCATAAGGAAGAATTAAATCAATAATCACAAGGCTAACCACTAATCACAACAATATATATCAATTCCCAAAAATAAAAATACAAGGGTTTAGATTACATAACATTTAGGGCTTATCTAAGCCCTAAGTGTGGATCTAGCCAATCATGGAGCAGGTGGATATGATCATGAAACCCTCAAAGGCAAGGTCCAAACATGGCTCCATCTTCTTCTTCCTCTTCTTCTTCTTCTTCTTTGAAGCTCAAGAGATAGAGAGTATGTGGATCTAGAGATGTGTTCTTGAGATGTGCCTCCACTTCCTTCTTTTCTTCTAACCCTAATCTCTAACTTTTTAGAGAGAGAAAAACTAATGAAAAATATAGAAATTATAATGCAAAAATATGGATCTCCCTACAAAAATGGTTCAATCCCTCTTATATACAAGGCTTTTAGAGTCCAAAAATGTGAGAACTCGGCCCTAGGATCTCCCCTTTCAAGCACAGCCCGAGTTGGTTCGAAATGAGCTTAAGATCTGCTTTTTAATAACTTCTGCAAACAGTTCGATCGATCAGACCAACAGTGTGATCGATCAGAGGTATGGTGCGATCGATCCAACTTTTCTTCGATCGATCCAACTTAGCAGTTTTCAGCATCAGCTTCCTTTTGCTCCAGATCAACCTCCTTTTGCTCCAGATTCTCACTAAGACTTAGTTTGACTCCAAAAAAGCCTTAATGGACCGAAATTAACCTGTTTTAATTATTGACCTGAAATAGACAAAAACATGAAATTAAACTAAAACGGGAAAATAAGATAGAAGAATGGACTAAAATACCCTCGCTTAGGTGCTAAAATGCGTCACATTTGAGCACTCATCACACTCCCAAACTTAAATATTGCTAGTCCCTAACGATAAACTATGAAGTAAAGAAAGAAATGAACAACTAAACAACTACGAACTAGAAAGCTATAAAATGATAACGCCACTTTCGTAGGGAACACGATTGCATTTACCATATGCAACAAGCCTTTAAAACCCCTAGGTTACCCCTAGTGGACAAGTGAAGTCTCGTGAGTGTTTCCAAAAATGATACCCATAAACATTAACCTCATTTTCACAAAAGAGGCACCAATATTCCAAACAAGCATTGGGAGAAAACTACCTTAAGTATGCAATTTTTCAACCATTTCCAAGCAATCTCCCAAAATCTCAATATCAAGCAAGCAAGTATGGTCCTCCACACATCAACACAATGATCATACAAATCAAAACAACTTTAGAAACCTTTTTTAGTGGACCGGCATCAAATATATTGCTATCTAAGCCAACTAAAGAAATAATCACATCCTTACCCTTAAACTAGCATATAAATCTAGTACCGATCATCAAGACAAAGAGTGGACATTTTATTAAAACTTTATTGATCTAAGTGTGCTTATTCTTTTCACTCAATTTTTTTTTTTCCTTTCCCTAAGGATCAAAGATGGAAGTATAGTGCAATGTGTTGATCTATTAAGCTTTCTAGCGATCCATGAGGTCGAGCATTAAGTCAATGACTCCCAAACCGGACAGCTTTAAGGCATTAGGTATTAAAACACCCCTAAGGACTTACAAGCTCAAATCGAATAGGCTATAAATCAAAACAACCTCCATCTAATCATTTTCCACTTCTCACCTTTTGGGAGAAGTCCTCACTTTTTTATTTGCTTTTGTAACTTTCTTTTTTTTCTTTTCCTTTTTTTTTTTTAACAAAAAAAAAAAAAAAAAAAAAAAAAAAAAAAAACAAGTTCAATTATTAACCTAGAGTTTGGGCCCTCCACCTTTCGGTGCGAGAAATTCAGTGCTTGATGAGGTTAGAATCCTGAAAAGCGCCGAATATTACATATTCAAGCGCCCTTATTTGCATTAGTTAAGTCCATTAGTTGTTTATTTTATTTAGATTGCCTTCATTTGCATGTTCATATTTATTTTCAGGTTCATTGGCCAAAAAGGAGCAAGAATGAGTTTTTGTTGAAGCCTTAAATGTCATGGTGCTCATTAAGGAAGTTCTGGCAGCAGTGGGAAGTGAGTTTGATCGCCATTTTTGACCTAGCAAACTCGAGAACTGGACTTTCATCAAAACATATAACATGAAGAGCTATGAATCAGCTTTCCAAAGACATAAAGTTTGCTTCATTTGGAGTTCAGAGCAAAGAGTTATGCTATTTTCACCAAAGGTGCGCAGAACAGCCTGGCAGCAATGGATTTCGACCTTGCTCCTCATTTTTGACCCTCCAACCTTCAGAACTGGACTTTCATTATAACATGGTTTATGTAGAGCTTTGAATTAGCTTTCCAAATCTTCAAACGGTTCGTCATTTGGAGTTCGGAGCGGGAAGTTATGGTCATTTTGCCAAAGTGGCTCAAGCTGGAAAGTAGCTTCGAGCGCTCGAAGAGCCACCTTCGAGCGCTCGAAAATTGGGCAGAATGCCCTCCGGAAGTCCTCATTTTCAGCCCACTTGTGCCTTGTCACCCTCATCTCTTATTTCCTCTTTTTGGAGTTGGTAGAAGATGTGTGGAGGGCCTTGTTTTGAGGGGTTTTGGTTGGTTTTCTTGCCTACAAAAGCTAAAGGAGCATTTCATTATAAAAGATCTTGGAAGGGCAGAATTTCTAGAGAGAGGGAGGAGAGCAAGAGAAGGTTTTCTTGAAGCCACAAGAAGGGAGCTCGAAAATGGAGGGAAAAGGCATGGTTTTTCCTTCATCTAAAGCTTCTATGGGTAACTAACTCACCCTCTAGGGAGGTGATGAAGTCCCTCCCTTGTAAGCATGATCTAGTTTAGCTTTATTTTGGGGATTACAATGTATATGCTATGGTCTTTTCATAACCAAGAGCACTTCATTTGTTGTAATGAATGTTAATATTGCTATGAATGATTTATTTGAGTTGTTTATCTTGTTTTAGATGACCTCTTACATTAATCATGTTGCTTGAGTTTTCATGGTGAGAATGGAAACTAGGTTATGGAATGGTTTAATGACATGTTGATAGGTGACTTTGATAGATCATTGCTTAGGGAAGCCCTTTGATGGTGTATGCTTAATCCCTACCTTCATGTGCTTCATCATTGTGTCAAGGGCTTGATAGTCTTTCATTTAAGTATATGTGTTTAAGCTACACTCTAGTTTAGGTAGTCTAAACATATTCACCTTTGATGGATTATTCTTGTTTGTGATTCAATGTACTTCTTGTTAATTATATGGCAACCATGAGTTGCTATATAATTCTTGGCCATTATATATTGTTTTTTCCCCAATTTAGCTCTAATCTAGCATGTGTATAGGGATTGAGACGGATTCACTCCCCTAGTTGTCTTTAATCGAATTTCATCTCATTTAAATTCTTGCACGTTTTTAGTTCATGCATCTTAATTTCATAACTTAAGTGACAACCAACAAATCCTCTATGAACACTCCATATCACTCTAAAATGATTCTAGATACTTAGGTTGCCGTAGATTAGCGCAGTCCCAGTGGTTCGACTTACCCGACCAATAGCCCTATTTTACAATGATTCGTGCTATTGCGAAGGTTGATGTTAATTGACCAACCGATCAAATCCCGACTACTTAATTAAAAGGGTTTGTTATTCACTTTTATCAAGAATGAAAGCTTTCAATGCACTACGTGTAATGACCCGGTCATTTTCCTTCCTTTCCTTTTCTCAGATTTTCACGTATATTTTTTTCCCGTTGTTCTTTTCCTTTCTGAGTTAAGTTTTTCATCACTTAGTGTTGTCTCGAGTGCTCTGGAATGAATTCTGAGGCTCTTTTCTTTGGATTGACAACTTCCTTTAAGGACCGAGTCATTTTCACATTTTTTGTTTTTTGACACTATTCACTTTTCGTCATTTTTCCTATTTCGTCTTTTTCCCTATTTTGTTTTTTCCCCGTTTGTCACTTTTTGGCACAACCTCACTTTTCATGCTCAGAGTTGGTTTTTGACTTCACGTACCTTCATCCTAAGTGATTTTCACGAAATACGTATATTTACTTTTGTAAGAAAGTACTCTGGTTGCTTCCGGTGTCCATAGGAGCATGGATGCATAGTTTTTCAGAATATTTTTTCTTTTCTTGGGGTGTTTTTCGTAAATATCTTTTTAAAATATTTTATTTCAGGGTTTTTTAAGAAAATATTTTTTGAAGATATTTTTATTCTAGGCCATTAATGCAGTTTTCACTTTTTGGATGGGCCATTGTGCAATTAATAAAAGTTATTGCAAAAATACCTCGTCTGGAGCCTGGATCCTCATACGGGATTCATTTTCACATTTCGTTGAGTCGTATACTCTTAGGATTTCTTTCTGGTCGTATTTCTCCAGTTTCAGAATTTCTGGCCCCGGTTGCCGCCGAACTTGTTCGAGGCATATCTCTCTGCTCGGGACTCAGTTTTTGACGCCGCTTCTTCCATTATTCATATTTTCTCATTTTGAATCTTTTTCGTTCATAGAGTTTTGCCATTTGAGCGCGTCTACTCAAAATCCACTTTTACGGACCGGAGAAGACCCTTTCGGGGCACTTTTTGAGATTTTCTATAAATAAGGGGTTATAAAATTGAAAAGTCACTTTCTCCTCTCTTCATGCATGACCAGTAGCTTCCATGGCAGCCCAAGGGGGGCAGCCACCCTTCTCCTCTCATTTAAACCTCCTTCCCTTTGTTATAAAGTCATAGTGTCTTCGCATTTAATGCTTGCCTTGACGCCGCGCACCTTTCACCCTTATTAGAACCCATTTCTGATCATTATTCGAGTTTGGGCTTGAGTTCAAGTTATGATTTTCATGGGGCTTCTTGGGGATTCTTGTTTATCGTGTTGTCCCCGACAAAACCCCGCGGTATTGTCGGATTCGGAGCCGTTTCATTTTGGTGGCTTTTGAGATTTTCATCTCAAATTGAGGTAGGGGATGTTTTAGGATTATATATGTGTTGTATTGAGTGTTTTCCATGATTATACAACTTGTTTGCATGCCTTGTATCAAATTTAGTAAATTAGTAATATTTATTTCTTTCTATGAAATTTAATTTACAAGGATGTATATAGCTTAGAATTGAATTGTGGTATGATAATAAATTATGCTTTGATATGTTTGTTAACATATATTAAATTGGGATTAATTGAATAAGAATTGCACTTTTTATTTAATAATTATCTTTTGTGAAAGTTTAATTATCATGGACGTACCTTGCATGAAATGAACTTGTAATATGTTTTTAAATTAAGTCTTGGCATATTCCTTAACATACTTTAATTTGAGAGCATTTGGATAAGTATAAAAATTTAGAGATTTTAATTAAAATGAATAATTAAAATCCATTTAATGGTTCCATTGGCCTAATTAAGTTTTTTAACTTGATAATTGTGATAAATAGGGCTTGTATACTAGCATATGTTAATTTGGGACCATTTGATATTGTTTTAGAATTTAGGGATTTAATTATCATGTTTTAATTAAATTCCATCCTATTGATCCAATGACCTAAGTAAGCTTTTGACTTGATTCATGTAATGAATAAGTTATGTTGTTTAACATATGTTAATTAGGGTTCATTTGATTAAAATATGAAACTTAGAGAAATTAATTAGGTTATATAATTAATTTCCGTTTCTAATGCATTATTGATTAATTCACGTGTTTAACATTGATATTATGTTTGAAGCATGATTTTAGACTTGTAATGGACTTATGCGATTATGTTTCAATATTGAATTATATTATTATAGCGTGTAACGAATCGCACACTGAAGATTCGACATGTGATCTTATTATAACGCGTAACGAATCGCGCTCTGAAGATTCGACATTGTCATCCTATAGTAGTTGTGGATTTAGGGCATGTATTGTGTGGTTTCAACCTACTTGTACATGGAATGTAGTTTCGTGCTGATATATATATATTTCGTATATAAGTTGTTAACTTATTTATTTTGGAGTCTTAGGACATTGTTACTGTGATATGGCTAGAGTTTGGCTCTAGTGCGGGAGGTATGAGTTCTCCCCATTGAGATAGTGCGCACTAGGGTGGTCTTCCCAGCGGGTTAATGCCCAGAATAACCAATTTATTCTTGGTTTAGTTAGAGACGTGATGTCCAAGTCTTCCACTATTTGTTTTCGCATTCAATTCCAAGTTGACAACCAATGTTTAATTGTGACTTGTGGTTTTGATTATTGGCGATTTAATGTTGTTAAGTACATTCAGGCATTATGATTTCTAATGAATCATTGCAGGTTTTGATGTGGTCAAGTACATTCATGTTTCATAATTTTTAATGAATCATTATAAATTTTGATGTTGTTAAGCACATCTATGCTATATTGTTCAAATGTGATTTAGGAATGATCCTATAGATTCATTTGGAACATAAACATTAGGTGGCATGACCCACTTTAATCGTTTACACACTTTTAGATTTCAAGTTGATTACTTTGAGGATCTATGTCTTGACGTGTGGTATTAGAAACTCCAATTTATGCTGAATGGTTATATTTAGTTGTTTACACATTTTAGATTTCAAGTTGATGACTTTGAGAATTTATATTTTGTCGCTTTGTATAGCATGCTCCTATATTGTTTGAATTGTATGAATGATGTGATTTATGCTAGAAATGGTTTAAGGTAGCTTAGGATGTTCCCTGGGTCTCATTTTGACATAGACGTTAGGTGGCATGAGCCCCTTTAACATGTTTCACCTTAAGGTGATAAAATTGTAAAATATAGGTCGATGCATGCTCATTTCCTACGAGTAGCTTTATGTTGCTCACCCCAAAGTTACTGGAGCATATTTCAGGTACAGGAATCAAGGTTGAGATTTTCATTATGCTTGGGTGATTAGTGGACTTGAAGGTTCCATTTTGTGAAAGTTGGCTTGAAATGCCATTTGTAGCCTTATTTGTCAAATGTGTATATTTAATTCTAGACTTGTAATGTGTGCCTAAGCACACTTTTTGATTCTCATTTTATGTATATGGTATAAGGCCAAGGGCCAAATTTCATACGAAGTCCATGTTTATTCATAATGGTTGTATTTTGTCTTTAATGAGAAAAGTATGAAAACTAGAGTTTTAATATGTCATTCTCGCACCGGTGTGTGCATTTTGTGTGAAATTCATCCTTTAGCATTCATTTGTCATATGTGAGGTGTGGCCAAGGGCCAAACACCATTTAGTTTTTATTTTTTGCATTTTAGTTCACATATTGCATTTTTGGGCTAAAATAGTAGAAACCGAGCCTTTAAGGGTTCATTTTCCAATCGGGTGGTGCAAAGTGTATTCCGGTACCTCCATTAGATCTCATTAATCATGCATGAAGTGTGGCCAAGGGTCAAACGGTAATTTGAAATTATTTGTCAATTTTAAATTTCAAATTTTTCATTTCATGTGCATTTTTGCCCTTTTGGCCGTTAGGGGGGTCAAATTTTGCATCGGTGGTATTTTTAAGCCGTGAACCATTGTAGCACATCCTAATAGGTAAGTTATGTTTGCATGCATGATCGTTTTCAAGAAAAACCTCATCCTTGGTGATTTGAGCCTCCTATGGACTCATTTAACATTTTTATTGCATAATCTGATTTTAGGGCATTTTGGGGTTTTCCTTCGAGAAATAAATTCCAGTCTTCGCATGGTCACCTAGAAAATGTGCTTTTAGGGGGTTTCTTCTTCGTGTTTTTCCAGAAAATGTCATCTTGGTGCCGAAAATCCATTGCAAAGTTCAGTTTTCTGATTTTTATTTAGCAGCTTTTTGGAACCTCTTGTTCAGATTTCTTGGAGAGGCATTTTGGCCACTTCATAGTGTTTTTTTATTTATTTCTGTCCATGAAGCGAGGTAGAAAATTTGATTTCGGGAGGGGTTTATTCTTTGTGTTTTTCCAGAAAAAATCATTTGGTAGCCCGTTTCCTATCTCAGATCCTGTAGCAGCTTTTTACCCTCTTGGTCTAGACTAATCAAGGGGCATTTCGGGAATTTTCTTTGAAAAATAAATTCCGATCTTAACATGCTCACATAGAAAACGTGATTTTAGGAAGGGTTTATTTACAACATTTTTCCATAAAATATCATCTCGGACCCGAAAAATCCCGCGTCAAATCTGATTTCCTGTGCGAATTTGCACTATTTGAAAAAGTCTGTTGTAAGGGTATTTCGGGGATTTCACGTCAAAAAAAAAAAAAATTGACATAGTCAACTTGGAAAAATTATTTTAAGTGAGGTTTCTTCTTCGTATTTTTCCAGAAAACATCGTTTAGTACCTCAAAACGGCACACGAACTTCAGCATTTTGCCCAGGTTACTATTCACGGCCACGGCGACGTCAAAACTTTGTTTTGACTTTTCTCTTCCATCCGAACTCTGAATCAAGTGATTCTTGAGTCTAACCTCATTAATTTTTTGTTGTCTTCCCAGTGGTGTGCTTGATAGCACCCGATTTTATTTTTTTTTAAAATGACCATTTTGCCCTTGGGGCTATTTTTGTCCGATTTTCTTGTAATTTGCATCTGCTCTTTTTTTTAAGTTTCGTGACTTCACGGGAAGTCACGGATGTATCTCGAGAATAATTTACATTCTAAGGACGTCATTTTTATGTAAAATGACGATTTTACCCTTGGGGGCTTATTTGTCATATTTTCAACCTTTTGCTTCCGCGTCAATTCTCATTGAGTTCCACGACCTCATGGAAGGTTACTTTGACTTCTTAGAGTCTTATTTTCCATTTTCACTTTTGCATTTCAGATCCGTTATCGGATCATCCTTTCGGTTCATCACTAACGCACTGGCCTAAAAACCAGGGCCGTCACAGGCTAGCTCAATTGGGATATAATCGAATCAATAATCAACAAAGCATGTACCCCACAAATGAATGCTAGTGTGCACCTGTGCTAGTGTAGAATCCTAGAGTGAATCTCAAAACAATCACAAGATCAGGATGATGTGGACCACAAGTACAACATTGAAATCAATTTTTCAAAAAATTTACTCTCAAAGGGCATCCACAAGGCATACAAGGAGTATTGAACTCTCAAGTCAAGCAATTTTTAAATTCTATGCAATATACCTCAAAAGATTAAAATCATAACTAGTCATGGATCAATCATAGAAAATCCCTCAAATACACAAGTCATGCTCAAAATGTTAAATTGAAAACAAACGCTGCAAATAACACACATTACCCCTAAGCTTAAATGCACAGTGTCCTCAATGTGCAAAGAGAACAACATATAGAGGAAAGAGTATACCAGTGCAGCTTTGGCAAAGAATGGTTAGGACATAAGTATCCGAAGTGGGTGGTATAACCCCCCTAAACTTGGGATTTACTGTGGTCTTGAAAAGATGGCACTGGGATAAAACCTCATCAGATAACAAATGGGATAATAATGGTGCACAGTGGGCATGCTAGTGCAAGTGGAAAAAGAAATGAAATAAAGAGAGGGAGGAATAAGGGTGGTCCTGAAAAATTTGGGCAGCACTCTCTCATTGAAGTCACTAGGATGCACCTGATAATAGAGTCAATCATAAATAAATATATCAATATAATAATCTGACATCCAACAATATCATGCATAGAAAGAGAAATAGAAAAAGTATAGTGTATATCACAATATCAGGCCAACAGACTGGCCGTAAAAAATATAGTACCAGTATCAACATAACAGTCAAATAACACAGATATATAATAATGAGAGAGAGAGAGAGATCAGGCAAAGGAGGTCGGTCTAGCGGGGCGTGATCCCCGAATATCTCTGGAAATGCCCTACAGTGCGTTCAGCACGTCCACATAGAGAGTAGTCATGTCGATGCTGAGAGAGGCCACATCTACTCGGAGAGAGACTATTGCATCCTCCAAGGTCTGGATACGCTCCCCTAAGCCGGGTGTCTGAGCTGGAGAGTCAGGGATGGCGGGATCGTGAAACTGATGCTCACCCTGACTTTGCTCCTGAGAATGTAATAGGGACCCCGCTGGAGAGTGATGTGGTAACTCCTCTGGAGGCTGCTGCTCCAAGTCTATCTACATATGTGCACCTGCAGCCGCCGGTGTGTCTGCTGGATCATCTGTTGCTGCCTCTGCCTCCTCTGCTACTTCTACCAACTCTACCTCCTCGGCTACCAAGATGGCCTCGTCCTTTAGACTCTTGATAAGAGCATTGTAGCTCTTATTCTAGTCCTTCTTGCCATAGTGGCAAGCCCTTGTCTCAGGATGCTCCTCTGAATAGAAAGGATAGTGCTGGTCCCAGAGGATCTGAGTAATCAAATACACGAAGGGGAGGAACTTGCCCCTCTTGAACTTACTCTTGCTGATGTAATCTGTGTAGAGCTTCATCATAACACTCCAATAGAGTACAAGAACAGATAACCAATGGCCCATGTAGAATGCATATAAGGCTACAAGAAAATCTGATCACCTCTGAATTTTGTACCCCGCCATAAATACATTTCGGTATAACCCCGGATCAAAGAACAATAGGTCATCGGGCAAATGAGTCCTGGTGGCAAATGTCTCACCGGCACTAGCAGGGCCATTCAGAGCTATGGCCATGTTGGCATTAGATGGCCTCCGAAGAATAAGATAATTAATACTGGGAGGGCAGACGTATGGGCACTAAGAGGCTGTGGCCAGTGTCTTAACTATAATACGAATAGGATGGCCATCAATGGTGGTCTGCAACTCCAGCAGGTTACTTGGGGCCTTCTGGAGGTTCTGGTAGAACAACTGAACAAGCCACGGGTAAACCGAATTGGTCACTGGGCCAAGATAGGAGAGATGTTGCGCCGGTAAATCTCATCGTAGGACGCCTTGGTCAGAATCGACCGGGAGAAGAAAGTATCATCAAAAACAGACTCATGCGCCACTGAAAGGCTAGAATATCTGCTTTCATCCTAGTCACGGGCCATGCCGGGCCCTGTTGGTGGTGGAATAGGTGATGGGGTTAGTGCCTGCTCGGCCTCCTCAGCCGATGAAGAAGATAAGGATGCGGATGCAGAAGAAGAGGAGGGCTCAGACTGAGTGGGAGCTGGCTCATTAGGCTCATTTACTTGCTGCCGCACCCTGCGCTCATATGTCTGGCGGGTAGTGGTCTTGACTCGAGCCGTGGTCTACAAAAAAGAGAAAAACACATGCAAATTGTAGTCAGTACAAGAAATAGTATATGAGATACAAAATTTAAAGCACACAGATAGAAACATGTTTATCAAGTCAAGATAGACAACTCAGAATAAATTATATGAATCTATGCAAGTGATAATGCAGCCAAATATAGATAATGACTATTCTAATAAAGTGAGATATGCTAGATATGATAGAGCAGAATGCAACCAATGGGAAAAAAAAATAGGCATTGGGCATAAATGAGATAGCATGGAACAAAAAAGATGGTATATGAGCTATATATGCAAAGCATTGAAGTTCGATCAATTATGAAAAAGATGGAATCGATCCAAGTTGGATCGATTATGACACGATTGAGATCGATCGTGCTCTGATCGATCAAAGCATTAGTGTGATCGATCGAACCTGTGGAAAAACATGAACAATCACAAATCTGTGACAATAGTCACTTAAATCGGGACGTAACCCCTAAAATAAAAATTGAAAACAAAATGTATACAAAAATATATCCATATATATATACATATATATACACATGCTTAAAAACTCAAAAATGGAACAACAAATCATGGGAAGCTTTAGATCTAAACATGGCAACATAGGGATCACTAGATTAAGTTTGAAAATGGAAAACAAGATCAAAAACTTACCAAAAACGAGGAAGAGAAGTGGTCCGAGAGAGAGAGAGAAGATCGGGATCGAGAAAGAAGTTTTGAAGCTTCTGAAATGTCACCGGAAGCTCGCTGGAGGTAGGGAAGACGAATGAACAGTAGTGCGAGAGAATGAGGGTCTTAGATCGATGTTGAAATCGATCCAAGTCATGACCCTTGGGTCATATTTTTAAAAACTGCCTCCGACCTGTTCGATCGATTACTGGGATAATCAGATCGATCGAACCCAGATCGATCATGAAGGTATTCAGATCTATCGAACCCACAAAATGATAAAATATTTTTGAAAATATTTGGTATTAATAAGACTTTTAGGATTAGTTTTTGAATGGTGGAAAAAGGCCGGAAAAAAAGCAGAACGGTCGGAAACGGAGAAGTAACTGAACTGGGGCTCATAGGGGAAGAGAGACGGCTCCATGGAGGGAGGAGCCGCCTCCCCCATGAGTAGAGCCTGCTCTAGAGGAAGTAGAGCAGGCTCTACCTTTAAAAGAGGCTACTCTACCTCTAAAAGAGCCTGCTCTTTTAGGATTAGAGCAGGCTCGCTTCATTTTGCAAATTCAGTTAATGTTTTTACAAACTTTTTGCTACTGTTTGGGCACTTGGGGTTCTTGAAAAATTCTAGAACTTTAATGGGGGTTTAAATAATTAATTTAACATGTAATTAGGATCTTAAATTGCATAAACTACCCTCGTTGTAATAATGGAATTAACAGTGCGCTAATTAACAATTTTGCGTACGGTTAACGACTGGAAGGAAATAAATTGTGTAATTTTAATTTGACAATTTAAGGTGTTATATATGTTCTAAATTAAATTTTAGATGCATGGGGGAGTCTTTTAATTAATAAATTAGACTCGTAGCATAGTTTGTGGCTGGGTGCTTAAACAACAAAACAATATACAAGTATGCAACCTAGCTTGCTATTGACGGATAAAAGGAACTGAATTGCTAGAATTAATTTTTAGCAAATTCTTGGATAATATTATGATTTTAAATCTTATTTGAATGCATGATAGAATAGTTGATTTACTAAAACTAATTTATTCATGCTTTGGATGCTTGTTGATGAACCGTTAAATAATACATGGTTTAACTTTTGGAGTTAAATTGCTGAAATAATAAATATTCTTCTGCAATTGTTTGGAATGATTTCAGATTGTAAATTACTAACATGTATTTATATGTTGTAATTTACATGGTTTTGGATTTTAAATTGCTGAAACTTAAAACACTTTTCTGCAAGGATATGGATATTTGGTTTTGGACTGTAAATTACGTGCTTAGTATTTATATGTTGTAATTTATATGGATATGGAGGATTGTATGCATCGGTATGGGATGGTGACATACTAGGTATGGTTTAGGTCAAAACGTTAATTCATACCTTATGGATTTTAATTGGTGAACAGTTTTATCTGTTTAATCAATTATATGGATTTTGTAGATTGTATGCACCGGTATGGGACGGTGTCATACTAGGGACAGACTGATTCAAAATACTCAGTCCTCCCTATTTTGGAATAAGGGTACGAATTATAAAAACATAACTCTCCTTATATTTAAGTCTGTGCAGTTGAATAAGCTGAACGACTTACTGGATCTCTTATATAAGTCTGTGCGGCTGAATAAGCTAAACGACTTATTGGATTTCCTATGGATGGATATGAATGGATTTTAAATATATGTTTATGGTACCACGAGAGGAGCTTGAGTCTCAGACTCATTAGTTAGGGTGCGTATATGCAGTGGATGCGTAGCTGGCTATAGTAGATTGAGGTGTACCCTGTTAGGTCTAGGTACTCATGCCCACCTTTAGGTGCGTTTTCGCATGTTGCCTTCTATTCAGGTTGAGACCCCTACTATAGTCCAGTGAATATCCCTTAGTGTGGATATATCTATATGTATGGACTAGATAGCTATTGTTGAGATATCTAGGGTGTATCTGCGTATCGGGTCACTGTTTGGATTGTAGTTAGAGTAGAATTTGCATGTGGGCCTGACCCACTCTTATTTTTACAGGTGTTCGTTAGTTCCAGACTTAGAGCTGGATCGTGCTGAGCAGATACAGTTATTCACTCCACCGATGACCAAGGTTTTATTTCATAATTTAGACTTGGGATTCATTTCCAATCTTTTAAGTTCAGTGAGATATTTTAGGGGTCCACTAGATGGATTCCCGAGTTGTAATAGGAATGGAGAAGTAGGATGTATCAGAATCATTCTTTGTTAATTAAATTTTATTCTGAGATTTTTGGATTATTATTCTAGTTTCTTTTCAGCAATTTATTTATTTATTTTTTTTTTCTTTCTTTATTTGTATTCTGTGTTCTATTATTGCTAATTGAATTGATATCCTCAGGTTATCGGGCATGGGCCTGGCCAACCCGCATCCGGAAATTCGGGGGTATCACAAATCTTCACTTGCCTAAACATTTCAATGATTTCGTTCACTTTACCTTGTTATTTTTAAAGAGAATTGGATCCTTTTAAGGCATCCAGAAATAGAGCTTTTGGCTCATAAACCTTTTCAAAATCCTTTTTGGAATTAATTTTAACACAAGAATTTTTCAAATCACTTTTCAAAACTTTGTCAATAAAAGGATCATGCACATACAATGAAGGAGGAATAGAATGTGAGATGGGACGGGTGTCAACTTTCAGTTGCACTGGTTCACTCTCTTTATTTTGAATACCAACTTGATTGTCAACAATTTTTCTACTTCTCAAGGTCGTCACCGCATTGACATGCTCAATCATGTGACCTTTCGATAAGGAATTGGTCTCCAAAACAAATTGTTGCTTGGGAGGTGGATTCAAAGGCATATTCCCTTTTTCGCTAGCATTTAAGGTACTATCTATCTGCCCAACTTGGGTTTCTAGCGTCGTAATGGATTGAGAGTGGAAATGAAGTAATTGGGTGTTTGCCTCCAACGTACCCAAAACAATCAACACTTTTTCCTTAAAAGCGGGACTCCTAGAATTTCCTTGAGAATAAGATGGTTGATTAGGAAAATGAGAGTTAGAAAATTAGTTTCCATGTGATGATTGAAAAGATGATCTATAACCTTGGAAACCTTGGCTTTGCATTGGGGCGAAACATACTCGCCTTGAAAACCACCTTGGGGAGGGTTTGCGCCTTCCCCTTGGCTTTTCGAAGAGAAGTTTGGATGGCTCCTCCACCCAGGATTGTAATGTGTGCCATAGGGATTATTCCCTTGGTTGACAAATATGGTATTCACTTTGTACATGTCCATGGGGACAATTGGAAGTAGAATGTAAGACACTAGAACAAGTCATACAAGATTCATTGGAATTGTGATGATGATGATTAAGGGGGGAAGACACTTGATTCACCGAATTTTGATAAATAAAAAATTGATTAAACCTTTAAGATAAAGACTTGACTTCGGCAGCTATGTCATTGGAATTGTCAACTTGATACAAGCCGACATTTTTTCTTCCACCTAGGTTTCTACCATTTTTGGAAGACAAGGATCGATGCATTGAATTCTCACTCATGCTCTCATATAATCGCCAAACATCATCCTCATTCCTATCAAGATATGAACCACCCATGGAAGCATCACCATTCCTTTAAAATTATCTGACAAACTTTCAAAGAAAAATTGCACTAATTGCCATTTAGGAATGTCGTGATGTAGACACTTCCTAAGCAAGTCATTGAGGCGCACCCATGCCTCGTGAAATAATTCCCCATCCCCTTGAGAGAATTCACAAATTGAGATTCTCATTGCATTGGTCTTTGAAACCGGATAGTATTTTTTCAAGAACTCTTGTTGCATTTCTGACTAAGAAGTTATCCAAAAAGGTCTAAGATTATTGAACCAATATTTTGCTTTATCTTTAAGGATGAAAGGGAAGAGTTTTAGTCTCAAAACCTCTTCCGGCATGTCTGTGTATTTTACGGTGGAACACACTTTAAAAACTCATCCAAATACTTGTAAGGTTCTTCACTTGGAAGTCCATGATAGTTGGGAAGTATTTGAACAGTTTGTGGTTTAATTTCATAATGATGTGCTCTAAATGGGGGCAATTGAATGCATGTAGGTGCATTATATTCATTTGGCACATAATGATCACCCAAAGCAAGAAGAGGATTCACAACCGGTGGTGCTACATAAGCACCTTGATTGCCTTGAATAATGGAGGTTGTGGAGCAAAAATTAGTCGAGGCATTCCCAATGAAACTTGGCCTTGTTGTTGTGGTGGAATGAAAGGTCTTGGTATGCCTAATGGTACTTGAATGTTGTCATGATGCACATTAGGGTGGAGGATACCTTATTGGTCTATGTGACCAAGGTCCTCCACATGGTCTTCATTGATGTCTTCCATTGATGAAATGGAATGACTAGAATTACCCCTTCCCTTAGAATTACGAACAATGGATTCAAGATTCAAATTAAATGGACAAGAATAAGATTTAATGATCTACGACCATGCATGCATAAACAAAACAACTAGAAATAAGTAATTAGCAAACACTTCGCCTTGGCAACAAATCAACAATCTCCACATACGATGATCCTATACTCCCATGCTTTGAACAATATGTAAGAAAAATTAAATTGCCTCCACGCGGGCTCATGATCTATGTAAGAAAATAAAGACTTGCCTCCATGCAGGCTCACGATTTAACTAGAGAAAGAGTTTAGAAAAGCTTACAAAGGGTCTTTAAGCAACTTCAAATTAATTTCAATTTTTGCCTTGCTTTGTTTTGCAATTCTTTTAGATTTTAGCTTTTTATGCTTAGCTTAGCTTGGCTCTTTGCTTTTGCAATTCTCCTTTGCTTCACTTCCCTTAGCTCAATTCACCTAGCCAATAAAAAACAAACATAATAAGTAACCAAAGTAAAATAAAATACACGATCAAAAGAGTACTACTTCTTAATTGATTTCCAAAATACGACGATGCTGAAATCCCCGGCAACGGCGCCAAAACTTGGTAAGCCCCTTTCTATGTGTTTAGAAAGTGAACTTTTTAATGCGAGAGGTTGCTTTGCAAGGTCAAAATATGAATGTGGTTTCGGAAGCCTTTCTAGTTAAATTTACATTTATAAAAACCACTACTACAACTAATGAAGCATAACAAGTAGGGATCGTCCACAGAGATTATAGTGTTGGAATTTAACTTCAACTCTAATGTATCAAAAGATTGCAAAGGAGGATTAGTTGTTTGATTACTCTAAGATACAATTAATTAAAATGCAAGAAAAGTAAACTAGTGAGAGATAGGGATTTAAGAGATATGAAAAGAGGTCTTATGGTGTTGGAATCATCACTAAGCTCATGTAATTAACCACTTGCTTTCCATTAATGGGGAATACATTATTACAATCTAGATGTGGCCACAAACATAAACACAATTTGTATGTAAAAGTGTAAACTATCTAATGCAAGAGTGAATTGTCTACCTAACCAACAAGTAAACTAAGTGTATAACAACCCACCAAGACAAAGGCATAATCCATCAATTAGTTAACAAATAGGTCTAATAAGAGCACCCATCAATCTAGAGAATCATGGAATTTGCAATAATAAGTGTGGAGTATCAAACCAAGCAAAGATTGTCTACCTACCTACAAGCATGAATTAAATTGTAGAATAATCTATCAAGCATAAGTATAATCCATCAAATTAATTGACAAACCCATTCAATGAAAACTATGCTTAGCCATCACTAAATCCTTAATTAATCACACATAAACATGTAACCAACATAGAGAATCTAGTGTAGAGATCAATTCTCAAATAATCACACATAAGACAACATGTAATTAAAATACAGAATCATAAGGAAAAATTAAATCAACAATCACAAGGCTAACCACTAATCATAATAATATATATAAATCCCCAAAAATAGAAATACTTAGATTACACAAAACTTAGGGCTCATCCAAGCCCTAAGTGTGGATCTAGCCAATCATGGAGGAGGTGGATGTAGTCATGAAATCCTCAAGGGCAAGCTCCAAATATGGCTCCATATTCTTTTTCCTCTTCTTTTTCTTCTTCTTTGAAGCTCAAGAGATAGAGAGTATGTGGATCTAGAGATGTGTTCTTGAGATGTGCCTCCACTTCCCTCTTTTCCTCTAACCCTAATTTCTAACTTTCTAGAGAGAGAAAAACTAATGAAAAATATTGAAATTACAATGTAAAAATATGGATCTCCCTACAAAAATGGTTCAATCCCTCTTATATACAAGGCTTTTAGAGCCCAAAAATGTGAGAACTCGGCTTTAGGATCTTCTCTTTCAAGTACAGCCCACGTTACTTCGAAATGAGTTTTAGATCTGCTTTTTAATAACTTCTACGAACAATTTGATCGATCAAACCAATAGTGTGATCGATCAAAGATATGGTGTGATCGATCAGAGGTATGGTGTGATCGATCAGAGGTATGGTGTGATCGATCAGAGTTCGATCGATTTAACTTTTCTTCGATCGATCCAACTTAGCAGTTTTCAGCATCAGCCTCTTTTGCTCCAAATCATCCTCCTTTTGCTCCAAATTCTCACCAAGACTTCGTTTGACTCCAAAAAAGCCTTAATGGACCGAAATTAGCCCGTTTTAGTATTATTGACCTGAAATAGACAAAAACATGAAATTAAACTAAAACGGGAAAATAAGATAGAAGAATGGACTAAAATACCCTCGCTTAGGTGCTAAAATGCGTCACATTTTAGCATTCATCAATTTTTATCTAAAAGATTTCAAAGAAGGGTAGATGCTATCACTGAACATTGGGATTTGACTTCCTGTAAAGTAGATAAAGTTGTAGGTTCATTGAAAACTTTTGAGATGCAGAATTTTGATTTAAATCGGAAGGAGAAGAATCTTACTTTAAAATTAATATAGGTTGAGAATTCTGTTGATGACAACTCTGATGATGATTTTGTTTTTTTGTCAAGGCAATTTAATCAGATATTGCAAAGACAACAGAGGAGAAGGAATGACAACATGGCCAATTCTAAAAATTTTGATAAGACATCAAAATTTAGGTTTGAATCAAAAGAAAATAAAAGAATCAAAAGAAACTGAATTCACTTGCTTGAATTGTGGTGGCAAAGGTCACGCAAGAACAAAATGATAGGAATAAAGGAAAAGCAATAAAAGTTTCTATTTCTGAAAATTCTGCTTTAAGTTATAGTGATTCTACTCATGATGATTCTAATAATTTTTCTTATGTCACTTTTCTTGAAAAATGTCCTCATGTCGTTACTTTATCTGACTCTGATATTTTAGATAATGAAGACAATGAAGTTTATGAAGAACAGGTGTAAGAGGCTGAAAAGGAAGATGAAAGATTGAGGAAGATGGTTGGAGAAACCATGGAGGTTAAACAGGTTATCAATAAGTTGGCAAAGGAACTTATCCAAGCTAAAGGAGAGAATGAAGATCTAAGAAAATAGGTTGATGAAGGAAAAATAAAAGCTTTTGAAAGCAATTCTATCATCACTGAGCTTGAAAAGAAAATCATTATTCTTGAAGATAAGGTAAGTAGTGCTAACTGATTGAAGGAATATCTTGCTCTGAAAATTGATTATCTTGAAATTGAATTAATACAAACTACATAAGATAAACTGAAAGGATTCACTATGAGTCAAGACAGTTTGAATAAGATAATCAACATGAGTAAGGATGTGAATGATAAAACTGGGTTAGGATTTTTTAAAGGCTCTTCTAGTAGTCAAGGTAAAACAATTTTTGCTAAACCTGCTGATTATCATATGCCTGATCCATGTTTGCCTAATGCATTACATTCTGAGATGTCTTATATGCCTCAATTATTGCATTGCACTTTTACAGTAAGAATGGACATACGTATCACTCATGTTTTCAAAGGAAAATGAAAGGTTTTTCTAAAATTCATTCTCATGATGCTCATGCTAAAAAGAAGGTGAATTCTAATAATAGAAAGAATTTTGTAACACCTAAGTTTTCTAAAGCTAAAAATTTGCCTAAGAAAGAGGTAAAGAATGAAAAAGAATTTTAGGAAGTGAGAGTGAAGACTGTGTGGATCAAAAAGATTGATTTGATCAAGTATATGTATGTTGAGTCCGTAGAACTAAGTTCCAATAGGACTTCACCTTCAAACTGAGTCCTAAGATAGTCAGTGATCATGGTTTGTGCTTAAAATGAATATTTTGTTGCCATTGAATCACTTGTTAGGGTTTAGTTTAAGTGTCGAGTTTCTTGTCATATTCTTCATGATATATATGTGAAAATTCTTTGAGAAATTTATGATCTATCTTTGAATGAAAATTAAGACACACGATAAGTTGATAAAAATAGATTCTTAATTTGTCATCTATACAATGAAAGATGATTTGCATTGATTATGTGACTTTTAGATTTAAATCTCTTAAGTTCATAGTCTTTTGTGCACTAGTCTATCTCTGAAAATTTTGGTTGAATATCTTTTAATCTATTTACTAAGGTTTGTTGATCATAAAAGCTATAAAGGTTGTTGTCTGAAAAAAATAGAAGCTTTAAAAGAAAATTTCAGCTTGAAAAGAAAAGAAAATTTTGAAAATTGTTGAATTCTTTGTTGTAATGACTCAGTCATTTTTTCTTCTTTTCCATTCCCTCAAATTTTACGGATAAATTTTTTTAGTCGATTTCTTTTTCCGTCACTTTTTCACTATCTTTTCATTTTGCGTAACCTATCGGGTCATGCTCGAATTTGATTCTGACCTTGCATGCATTCATTTTACTTGATTTCTATATGATCCGCATTTTTACTTTTGTAGAAAAGCATACTAGATGTTTACTTTTGCCTATAGGGGTATAAATGTAAAGATTCTTGAAAATTGTTTTCTTTACTTAGGGTATTTTTCGTAATTATCTTTTGATGAAAATTTGTATTTAAGGTTATTTTAAATGTATCTTTTGAATGGCACCTCATTTTAGGCTTTCTGAGAAATTCACTTTTTGAGTTATCTGGTGGAGGGGCATTTGTGTAATTATGAAAAGTTTTTTGAAAAGTTTCTCGTTTTGGGTTCAAACTTTCATGAGGGGTTTATATTCACTTTTTATGGACTCTAGAACTTCCGGAATATTTTTTGGATGTTTATTTCGTTTAATTTGAATTTTCGAACCCCGTTAGTCATCAATCTTGTCTGGGGCATATCTCATCGCTCGGGACTCAGTTTTCGACTCCGTTTCTTTCGTTAACCTTAGAATTCCATTTCAAAACTTTTTTATTCATGGACCATAGGAATTTGAGCGTGTCTTCACTGATTTCACTTTTTGGACCCAGACGAGGCCCGTTCGGACAGTTCGGGACACCTTTTTGACCTATTTAGGATTAGTGGATAAGAGGGAAAACATCTCTAACTTTTTATTTCCAAAAAAAGCAGCCACTAGCCTCCATTGAAAAACCTTAGAGCTGCCCCTTCTCTCTTCTCTTTTCATCTATTTCCTCTTTGAATTTCATCTTTGCGGTGTATACTTTTTTTATCTCCTCGATGACGCGGTCATTTCTATGCGATCGGTTTCTGATTTGCAGCACTTTGAATTTTGAGCTGAGAGTTCAAGCTTGGATCTGGGTCTTCTCACTTAAGGATTTTTGCTCTCCTTGCTATCCCCACCAAAATCCCGAAGTTTCATCGCATTTTGTTGAGTTTGATTTTAGTAGGATTTGAGATTTTCATTTCAAGTGAGGTAGGGGGTGTTTCATGTTTATAATCTTAGTGTTTTACATGTTTTTGAGGTTTATATAACTTATATGCATATTTAAAGTTTAGATCTAGAAATAGTTTTTCTTTTAATTAAATGATGATTTAATTTCATAGTTGAAGCATGCTTAGATTTAATTAATAATATGATATTGGAGAGTCCATGACTTGTAATTCATCATATATATTTTTTGAAATTTTTGGATGACTTTTGAAATCTAGAAATTTTTAATTAATTAAGTTAATTAAAAATTAATTAAGTATTTTAGTGGCTTAATTAGACTTTTGATTTGATATTTGAATTCTTCATAATATATTGCTTATTATGTGTTAATTTCATGTCATTTGGTGATGTTTTACAATCTAGAGGAATAAATTAAATTTTATTTTATTAGCTTCCATTTGATGAAATTATGATTTATTGGCACCTTTGATGTTTTCAAGGCCTAATATGTTACATGCCATGGTAGTTGAGGAACTAGGGTATGTCTTGTGTGTTTTCACAATTTGATTGTGTATGATATTTGATTTTGTGCATTTAGTATATGTGTATATGCTTGTTATGCACAATTTGTTTATTTTGCAAGCTTGGGGATGTCATAAGTATGATTATGGCTAGGGCTCGGCTCTAGTACCGGGGACAGAAGGAGCCCTCTATTTATAATGTGCACTTAGGGGAAGGTACCCACGGGCAAGTAACCCAAAAGTGGCCTTATGTGTCCGTTTTTGAGCCGGCATGACGTCCAAGTTTTCGTTTATTTGATTTCGCATTTTAAATTCCAAGTTATGTACTTTGTGAATTTATATTTTGTTATTTGGCAATTGATATTTTAATGTTGTTTAATTGCTTATTTATTGTGGTTTATGATGTGGATGTTCTAATTTAGCTTAGGATGATCCCTTAGTCTCACCTTGGACATAGATGTTAGGTGACATGAACCACATGGATTGATTTATATCAACTTATAAAGACTTATAAAACTTTAGGTTATACGCATGTTCATTTCCTACGAGTAGCTTTATGTTACTCACCCACGTAATGGGGACATTTTTCAGGTACATGAATCAAGATTCGGGATTTGTATTATGCCTTAGATGATTTGTAGACTTGAAATATTTGATTTATGGAAATGTTAGTATGAAATGCTATTTTTAGTTTAAAATGTCAAAACTTGTATATTTGGTTCTAAATATGTCATGTGTATGTAAGTACACCTTTTGTGATGTATTTGACATGTATGTTATGAGGCCAAGGGCCAATGACCTTATACTTCACTTTTATGCTATTTGATATTATGCTTAAAAATGAGAAAAATTGAAAAATGTGAAACTTTAACATGACAATTTCAGCTTGGATGGTGGGAATTGTGTTTTATCATTTTTCATAGTATTCTTATATCATATATGATGTGTGGTCATGGGCCAAACAATTCTTTGAATGCATCAATGATGGTTGACTTCAAATTTCGCTTAAAAATGCCATTTTTCATGATTTTGGGGCTAGGACATGTCATATTTTGCATATGGTATATTTTGAGGTCATGGGCCATTGGGACGCATTTTATTATGTATATTACACTTGGTAGAATGATCACATTGCACAAAATATCATGGTTGCATGTTATAGTTGATGGTAAGCTAATTTTTTTTTTTTATTTTAAGACATTTTTGAGGTTTAATAGGTCGGATTTTGTATTGGGCATAGTTGGGGGTTATGGACCATTCCCACACACTTCAAAACACTTATTACGTTTGCGTGCACAATCGTTTTAGCCCACAACTTTATATTTAGTCATTTAAACACTTGGTTGCTCTTATTTTTACATTTTTCGCAAAATTTGGTTTAGGGGCATCTTGGGGATTTTTCTTCAAAAATAAATTCCAGTCTTGACATAGTCACTTAGAAAATGTGATTTTAGGGGGGGAGGGGGGTTTCACAAATTTTTTCCAAAAAATGTCTTCTCGGCTTCCAAAATCCCACGTCAAATCTAATTTCTTGGTGCGCACTTCATCAAGAAAAAAAGTGTGATCTTAAGGGTATTTTGGGATTTCACGTTAAAAATAAAATGTTTTTTTAACATGGTCAGCTTAGAAAAATTATTTTAAGGGGAGTTTTTTCTTTGTGTTTTTTCAAATAAAACGTTGTTTAGTGCCTCAAAACGGCACAATGTTTCAACATTTTTTTTGCCTAGCACTATTCATGCTGTCAAAACACTATTCACGACCGCAGCGACGTCCAATCTTCGTTTCGACTTTTCTCCTCCTTTCGAACTCCGAATCAAGTAATTTTTGAGTCTATCTTCGTTAATTTTTCATTGTCTATCCAATGGTGTACTCGGTAGCACCCATAAATTTTTGAAAATTACAATTTTGCCCCTAGGGCTAAACTTATCCCTTTTTAAAAAAAAACTTCGCTTCCACATTTTGTTTTCTTTTAAGTTCCGTGGCTTCATGGGAAGCCATGTTTCTGTCTTCAAGATGACGTACATCTCTTGAAACTTTTTTTGCATGTGAAATGACTATTTTGCCCTTGGGGGCATACTTGATCTATTTACACTTTTTTTTGCTTCCGTATTTGTTTTCTTTTGGTTTCGTGGCTTTATGAGAAGCCATGTTTGTGCCTTAGGGATACCGAATATCCCCATAGAATTTTTTTTGTTTCCACTTTAGCATTCCGGATCCATTATCGGATCAACTTTCGAGTCACATTAACAATCCGGGTTTGCGAAAATTCAGAACGTCACATTTGTTAAGGAAAATGCTACTTATTGAGATTTAATCGAAAGCTCCTATTAGACTTTGAAGTGGAGCTAATTGAGTAAAAAGAAAGGTGCAGACAATTTAAATTAGGGAATTGCTGACTGTTTTTTAAAGTGAAAGTCACATTGCTTGGAAAAATTGCTCAAAATAATTTTCTCTTCATATTTTTTGATCAATAAGGTTTAGAAAATGATCTGTTGAAATTTGATTGAAAATGAATTAGATTGGATTTCATACATACACATGAACTTGCTAGATTAATTTCTAAATTTTTCAGTAAAATTTGCAAGTTTAATTTCATATTGTGATTACTTTCTTAGATTTGAAATTATTTGAAAAATCTGTGGAGTCAAAAATTTGTTCTCTGAGATACTTTTAAAATTATCTGAAAGAGTTTTGAATCATGTGTTGATCGGATGATTTTAATGATTGGTGATTTGTTGTTTTTTTTTAAAAAAAAAAAAATTCAAAAAGATTTTTGATTTTAAGTTTTTAGATTTTTCTTTGTTGAATTTTTTTTTATTTATCAATGCGTTAGAACAAATTCTAGATAATTGGAAAAAGATATTTTCAAAAATAGCACTGTGTTTCAATACTGGAGCTTTTGAATCGATTCCACATGACTGAACCAGTTTAAGGATGTCCATTGGCCAAGCCAATGTTGACTACCTATCTTGAACCACTTCAAGAGGGCTGAACCAGTTCAAGGCTACGGGATTTGGGTTTAAAAACTGCTAGTTTACTTGTTGTTTTGTCAACTTCTTTCTCTATATATGCTCCCTTTCCATCTTCATTCCATATATCATACATATATATATATATATACATCATCTATATATATCATGTCATATTTTTGTCATCAATCCATGTTATATCAATGATCATTACATGATGAAACTTGAAGATTGAGAACAAAATTGAAGAAGTTGAAGATTGAAAATTGCAAATTGGGTTTGAATGAAATTGGAGTTTGCAATTGAACTACTTAGTGGATTGGTTAAGTAATTGAATACTTGGGTTGTTGAAGCTTCAATTAGTGCTTGAAAGTATATATACTTCCATTGTTTGCTGATTTTTGGGAAGATTGAAGATTGAATCAAGATTGCACACCAAGTGTTTGATAGAATTTCCAAGAGAAGTTGAAAGCTTCAAAGTGATTAATTTTGTGAAGAACATGGCACCAAAATTATTCAAAGAAGTTAAAGGCAAAGGTGTTGCACAACCAAAGCCTCCCAAAAGGCCCCAAACTGGCATAGTCATCCAAGAACCTCAAAGTGGTTCTAATGCTTCAAGAGACACTCTGATTCATTATCTATCTATTTTGAGCATTGGAAGAATTGAATTTGAAGAGTCACACTTTTGCAATAACCTTATATGGCAAGCTTATGTCACTGTCTACAAGGATGGTCCTATCAAGACTGAAAGGAATGTTAATCTCCAAAAGCTTCGAGACATAGTCGGATGGAAACTAGTGACTTACATAAAGTCAGAAAACAATGATGCTAGTGATTTATGTTTGTTTTAGATAATGATGCTGACATTTTTGTATTATTATTCATGCATCATGACATCATACTTCTTCTTAACATGGTCATTAATTTTGGATATTATCTTTTATGCTTCAAATGACATGTTTAACTATTAAAATCTGTTTTTCTTATTTCTCTCTACTCTGCAATTAATGCTTTGTCAATTTGTTACAAAAAGGGGGATATAACAATGTGATCTTAAGGGGGAGAAAATTACAGATTTTTGAATATTTACTTAAGGGGGAGCTTTTATAATTTCTTTATTAAACTTCACTAGTAATTTTTGCTTGATATTGTGCAGAAAATCAGGTCAAGTTGTTTATCTAAGAAGAGAAGAGAACAAAGATGAAATTCAGTGTTTTTGCCTTTGAACAAAATTGTAATTTACTTTTCTGCTTTGGGTAGATTGCTAAATTATGTTTAAGGTTTTGTCATGAAATTGCTAAAGGGAGAGATTGGGAGATATTATTTTGTAATTGGCAATTATCGAAAACAAAACGAGTCCTAGTCGAGTTGTAATTCAAATACCATATCAAAATTGACAGGGATTGCAGAATTGAAAGGTTGTTCAAAGTTATCATAACTGAGATCATTCAAAAAAGGTAAGAACAACACATTAGGAAGGATTCAAAAAAGGTTAGGACATATTCTACACTTGGTATATTTTTCAGACTTACCAAATATAGTGTTTTCAGCCTGAATGAACCAAAAATTCAAGTCTGGTATACTTTAACCGGTTCAACCTCCTTGAACCGGTTCAAGGCTTCAAGATTGGCTTCGAAATCCAATCTACCAAACTTGAACTGGTTCAGCCCCTCTGAATTGGTTCAAGAAGTCTTGTTCCTATGTTGATTTCAGTTTCCTTTTCCTGATTATTTCCTAGTTGTTTTAGAATTGTATCAAGTCCTATGCACAAAATTTTCTATATTTTCAGGGACTAGTTCATTCTAAACTCTATATAAATCTTGTTAGTCATCTAGGTTTAAAGGCATTTTTTGTACTATCAAGTCATTATTCATAAAAGTCTTAGGAAGATTATTTTTGCAGAAAATCCAAAAGATTTATCTTTCGTCTTTCTAGAATATATACACATAAACACATAGTGAGTTTAGAGTTGTATTGTTCAAATCCTAATCGTGATTATACAGTTGCATCTACATCGATCAAGGAAAAACATATCTATTTCTACATCAAATTCATAAGTTGAAGAACAGAAGTAAAAGCGATCACACTTTGAAAGAGTTGGAGCATTCGAGGAGTGTTGTCTAATCTACCTGATACTCTTCGACAAAGATCAAGCATAAGACTGAGGTCAAGTTGCTGTTGGACGGGACGTTGCAAAGCTAGAGGATTGTCAGTTATTGGTGTTTGGTAGAACGATAGGGTGTAAGACAGAGTCAAAGTTCAGTGTACTTTGTTTTAAACACAGTGGATCGGTTTACTTTGGACTGCACAGTCCACGAGATTTTTTCAACTCAAACAATTGATGTATTTTATCAACTGGGGTTTTGTAATACCCCTAATTTTAAAAGGATAGTCTCGGTATTTATTTATTTGTTTTAATTGTATAGTTAATTATTTAATTGATTATTTGACTAATTACTTATGTGTTTAATTGAATTAGGTTTTTCTTGATTATTTGATTATGTGTCTATGTGTTATTTGTATTTGTCTATGTGTTAATTGTTTAATTAGATTATGTGCTTAAATGGTGTTTTGATTAATTGTAAATTAAATGTTTTCTTTTCTTTTATTATTTTATTTTATTTTTTTCTTTTATGGTTATGGTTAGTAGTAATGGGCCAACCAATTGGGTCCCATGGATTACTTGGATAGGAGGTTGGATGTGTGTGGATTATTACCCATGGATAGTTGTGTATGTATATATATAGATATATATTATATACATATATAAAAAGGAAAATAATTTATTAATTACTTTTATGGTAACTTGGGTAGTAATATTTAATCTTATGTATATGTTTTATATTTAAATAATAAAAATATACATAGATTTTATACGTGTTATGTTTTAAGTTACTTTATAATATTATGGTAACTTAAGTATTATTGGAGAATCCATTAATAAATAATGGGATGTGTATAATTTATTTATTTAATAAAGATATACATAAATTATATACGTAACATATTTTACTTACCTTTTTAATATTTTAATATTTATTTTTTTTAAGTTGACTTGGATTGGGAAAAGGGTTAGGGTTATTTTATTTAGCCTATAAATATATAGCTATAGGTTATAAAAGGGGGGTTAGAAATATTCACGTGATATATTCTAGAGAGAAAAATTTAGAGAGGGAAGGAGGAAAATGAAGGAAGGAGGAGAAAAACCCTGTAAAGAGAAGATCAAGGAAAAAAAAGTTTAACTTTCGATCCGAAAGTTTAAGGCAAGTTCTTCTTCTATCTCTTTCCCTTTGATTCGTGTTTCTATGCATGCCTAGGAAATTTCAGGATTTATTAAACACATAAAATTAAATAATTATGCATGTTTAATTGGATTAGAACATAGGTTTTATGAAATTGGTTCAGATCTGTTCTTGTGTTATGAATTGATAAATGCATGATTTTGATTTGATTTCCAGTGTGAATTTTTATATGTTTACATTATGTATTTTTCATATATATGGAATGATGGAACGTAGAAACATGCCTAGGATTCCTGAACATTGAATAGGAACTAGGTTTGGGTTTAAATAAATTTAAATAGACTCAATCATAATGATGCTTGCTATTTGAATGTTTTAAACAAACGAATGAATTTAATCTTTTAAAATGTTTTAGCAATTAAGATTAAATGTGTAGGATGAATTGGATATGGAGAATGCTTATTTGACAGTATAATAAAATATCATCATGTATAAGATTCAGTTTGTGTAGGACATATGATATAGGAAGCTTAAATAAATAATAAATCATTCCTATTTTGTGATAACTTGATATCATATTATCATAGTTATTTCTGGATTGTTTGATGTATTTCCTTAATCGTTACATCAATTGTTGGATTGTGTGGTTTAATGCACCGGTATGGGACGGTGGCATTTTAGGAACGGATTAACTTATCAGTTAAGTCCTACCTATTTTATATAAGGGAATGGATTAACTAAAATGTTAAATCCTACTTATGTTCAAGTCAGGTCAGCTGAACAAGTTGAATGACTTATGGAGGATTAATTTATTATATAAGGGAATGGATTAACTAAAATGTTAAGTCCTATTTATATTCAAGTCGGGTCAGCTGAACAAGTTGAATGACTTATGGAGGATTAATTTATTATATAAAGGAATGGATTAACTAAAATGTTAAGTCCTACTTATATTCAAGTCAGGTTAGCTGAACAAGTTGAATGACTTATGGAGGATTAATTTATACTGGATATGATGGTTACTAAATTATATATATATAAGTATGGTGCCATGATATGAGCTTGAGTCTCAGAATCAGTGGTTAGGGCGCGTATATCGCCAGGGATGTGTAGCTAGATATAGTGTAGTTGTATACCCTGGTAGGTATAGGTACTCATGCCCACCATATGTGCGTTTTGCATGTTGCCTACTATTCAGGTTGAGACAACCCTATAGTCTAGTGAGGTTCCTTTAGTGTGTGTATATATATATATACGGACTACTAGTTACTGTTAGATTGACTAGGATGTTTACGTGTATCGGATCTCTGCTTGGACTGTAGTAGAGTAGAACTTGTTTGTGGGCCTGACCCACCATTATTTTTCAGGTGTTCGTCAGGAGTAGAGGTTATTCGTGCTGAATGAGGATCAGTCTACTTCATTCTTCCGATGCTACATAGGAGTTCCTTTATGATTCAGTTTCCTGATTTAGACAGTTATTACTGTCATTTGTTTAGTTTTGATTTTCTAGGGGTCCACACAGTATGGATTCTCGAGTTGTATTTTGGAGTATTTTGGAGAATCAGTTGTATCAGAAGAGTTTATCAACTAATGGAAATATATTCTGAGGTTTATTATTAAATTATCATTTTAGTTTCTTGTCAGCATTTTATTTATTCTTCTTTATTCTTTTGTACTTTGTGTTCGTTTATTATCAATTTATTTTGATATCCTCGGGTATTCGGGCGTGGGCCTGGCCAACTTGCATTCGGAAATCCGGGGGTATCACAGGTTTCTCTCTAAAAATCCTAGTGTCATCTCTAACTTTTACTTTACTTATTTTATCTGCATGTGATTAATTATTTAATTACTAAAATAAGGAAAGCTAAAAAAACACAAGATCTATTTTTAAAAAAACAAAACTTCTAAACATTCCGTTACGTACAACTCACAATTCCGGCTACCCTTGGGTTGCCTTCACTGCTCTTTGCTGCTCTGGTCTAGCCTACGAGACAGTCTCATTCCTTCTCTTTCTTGGTTTAGCCTTCTTGGCAAAATCCCTTTCTTTCTTTCCTTTGCATTTTGTCTCTCTAAAACTCTCTGTATGCTCTTTGCCTCTCTCTATACGTGAATAGGGTTTATGTAACCCCTTCCTAGACTTATACTAGATATATATATATATATATATATATAGGCTATAATATAACCTAATCCTACTTCTAATCCAAGTCTGCCATCCTAAGGAAAAAGAAAATAAATAGAAAAGGAAAATACATTTATATAAGCTATATCTTGTAGATACATACATATATAAATATATATATTTGAGCTTAATATATATATATGTATGTATATATAACAACCGACTATCCAAAACATAATAATATTAGTACTACTAATAATAATAATATTACTAATAATAATACTATCCTTATATAATATATATATATATATATATATATATATATATATATATATATATATATTCTAAGATCCATGGATAACTATCCATACCTATCAAGACTTCTATCCAAGTAGTCCATGTAACCTATTTGGTTGGTCCATTACTACTATCCAAATCCAACTCCTTTCAAAATAAAATAACAATAAAATAAAATAAAACAAAACATTTAATCCTAACAAATAATTTCACATCATTTAAGCAAGCAATTTCATACAAACAATTAATTAACTTACATAATTTAAACATCTAAATAATTTAAACAAATAATTCAAGTTAAACATAAACAATTAGCCACATAATCAAATAATCAATTAAAAATGCAATAAAATAAATAAATAAATAAATCCCAATTACATCCTTTGAAAAGTTGGGGTATTTTAGCTAGCTAGTGTTCTAAATGGTAAACAAACGGTAGGCTTGTGCCATTTGGAGTTAGAGGCCAGTGTATATTTGTGTAGTGGTATGGATTGGTTGAGAAAATGTTATTGTGTGTAGGATGAGATCATGTGATTGGTTCGGGGTGGATTCATGGCATAAACATTGATTGCATTGTTAGTTTTGCGGTGGACTTGTGTGTGTGAAAGTGACTATGTTGATGCTTATACGTTTTTACTAATGCCATGTATTATTGATTCTGTTATACCCCTGCAATAGTATGATCCTCTTACCTTGCTCTCCCTTTTCTATATGTGTTTATTCATGGGGCTTTAAGAACCATACCTTAGGCATACTCTACTGAGCAGTAGTGTTCATCCTTTTATTTTAAACATTTTCAGGACTTGGAAGCGAAATGGTGGATGGAGTATCTTTACAAGCTTAGGCGTATAGAATCTATTTTCGTCACCTTTTGCAACCGATGCCATATTTGTAAAGTTTTGGGCTTAAACATATATCATTTTGTAAAACATTTCTACAAAATTGTAAATTTATTGCATTAACAATGTACCTATCAACATAGTGGGGGCTTATAGAGGGTGTTATGTCGGGGGTGTGCCATTTTTCCAATTTTTATATTTTTTTTCTTCTCCGATCTTGTATCATACATATCTTCTTCATTTTAAATTCAAATGGGGTAATTCTTGAGTCTAAATTGAAGGATTTTGAGACCTCTTTCCATTAGTACCAACCACATTTCATAATTATGACTCAAAATGACCGTTTTACCCTTGTAAATCCTAGGGGTCTGGTGTGAACCTATTAGAGTTATCTTCTTTTATGAATCAATGTGATTAGGAACGACTTGTATGATTTCATTATGACTCTAGTAAGGTGCATATTGACCATAGTACCCTTAAATGTACTCAGGTTCGGATAAGGAACCGGTTAGCGATTCAGACTCTCGGATTCGAGTCATTACAAATATTTTTCCCATATATGGTTGTCCCTATATTTATTATACTTATCGTGATTCGAATTAGTTGTGAATTTAAAGTTTTTTGGAGATTACAGTTATCTTTTTAAACAACTATTTGGATGAGATTTCCATCCTTGTATCCAACTTTTTGTTCAAGTCCTTATAATTTTTTGTAAATTCAAACTTAAAAAAATATCATTGGTTAGTCAAATAGTTATTTTTCCTATCATATGTTATCGCAGGTGACTTTAATCTGCTCATGAAGTAAGCAGACATCTAAGCAACCAGACCACCCACTATAAGTGAGAAATTTGGCTTCAATGGCTCCTCGATGTAATCACAAATGACATTAATATGTAAATCATTAATATAACTCTTTGCTTCTAAAAATAAAAAAGGAAAAATTATATTTTAGTGACCAAAATTAAACATAATTGCTATACAGCGACCTTAAAGTCAAGAAAAGGTGAATAGTGACCAATCTTGAAACTTAATTGATATTAAGTGATCATTTAAGGATAATTAGGTCAAAAACACTTAGAAGTTTAATAAATATTTTAAAAATAAATTTTAGATGACAAAATTGCCATCCAATATAAATAATAAGTCATTAAATTCATCCTCCTTCTACTCTGTTTCTCTCTAATCCAACGTTTTCTTTTTTTCCTTTTTAGTTTATAATTTACCAATTTAAAAAATTAAGATTTCTTTATCAGCATTATCTTTTTTTCACCATTTAGCTATTTTTCAAGGCTCTCAACCATCTAATATTTTCCTTTTTACTTTACAATTTACCAATTTAAAAAATTAAAATTTCTTTATCAACATTATCTCTTTTCCATCCTTTATTTATTTTTCAAGGCTCTCCAGTATGAACGCTTTACAGTGGCAAATCATACTTTTGAAACACCCTTTAACAGTTAGTAAAATTATGAAATTAATCAACAATAGTCATTATTTCTTGAACTATAACTAAGTAGTATTAAAAATTCCTAAAAATTACAATCTTATATCTGAAGGAAGATCTCTCAGACAAATCAACTCGTAAAGTATAATAACTATACCTTGAAAATAATGAATAAGAAGAAAATTTACAATTTTCTCGACATGTCTCTTAGAATCTTGAAGAAAATGATGTATAATATCCATCATCAGTTCTCTCTCATCTTGATCTTCTCTTTAGAGACTCACCTTAACAATCTGTCGTCTTTTTGTTAGTCAATTTAAGTAAGTGTTTATTTAGATTAATGTAGAGGGTAAATTTGTCTACTTACATAATAATATATTATAAGAAGGCTATTTAGGTAATAAACCATCAAATGGTCACTTAATATCAATTAAGTTTCAAAATTGGTCACTATTCAACTTTTCTTTACTTTAAGGTCACTATATAGCAATTATATTTAATTTTGGTCACCAAAATATAATTTTCCCTAAAAAAAATAAAAAATTCACATTCCTAAAATGATTAAAACAACACTAATTGAAGACAAAAAGACATAACTAATTAAAATTGTTTGGTCATGTGCAACTGACAGTCCATAATTGTTGACATAAAAATAATAATACATGATTTAAATGGGATTACAACTTTTTTAAAATAATTTTTTAATTTTTTAATTTTTTTACCAGACCTTTCAGTCTTCCACAGAACCGAAAGACAGAACAAAAAAAAAAAAAAAAAACAGAATGAAATCTTTTCCTCACAAAACAGTCGTTACCTCCCTTTATGCGCTTTAGAACAGAGTATATGCATTGCACGTATATGACATTGACCCAACATCATTGATGAAAAGGGTGTTTATCTAAATCGTAAAGTCGTTGCCTTGTTTGAATCTCCATTTCCCTACAAAGAGAGAGAGAGAGAGAGAGATGGGGGGTTATTGACTGGCTGATCCATCTACACGGCTATTTGACTTGGACCAAGGTTTGTCTGCAATTAAAAACCAGAATTTCTCTAGCTTTTCCATACCATGACTTGGTCATTCATTCATATGCATACATACATCCATACATACATAATTCTATACCACTATTCAGCAATGTAAAACCATATATAATATATGTGAAATATATATCATATTGATATAACTCAGAGAGAGCGTAGTCAATGGTCATGGTCAAGAAAAGTATTGAATAAAATAGAAGCAAATAGATGAAAGGGGTGAGTCTGAATAAGATCAATACAAAGCAGAACTTGCTTTGAAGGCCATTGATCATCAACCAAATTATGCCCCTATCTGTCTCTGATTAACATCCAAGCTCCAAAGAGAAACACAAAGTGTAGTAACCAAATAGAGATTCATATGGGGATTTGCTTTGCTTCTCTTTCTAGGACCCAAAGCCCTAACACTACTGGCAACCTTAGTTCAGGTACCCCAACAATCATATTTCATTATTTATTTTATTTTTTCTGGTTTTCCTGTACCAATTCTCCATTAATTTTGCCATTTTCTAACAATTCCTTAATTGTTTTTTATTTTTATTTTTTTATTTTATTTTTGGGTAATATTACACTAATATGAATAATTCTGATGAGAAGTTTAATTTTCTAAAGAATTTCTTTAAGAGCTGATAAATTTCATTTTATATCACATTAGTTCATCTATTCTCTGTATGGTAGTACAAACAAGTTCTGTCTTTGATTTCAATAATTGTAATTTTTTGGGGGAATCAGGCCACAGTAAAAACAACATTGGATTGATTTTCTCAATTAAGAATCTGGGTTTTACTTTACTTTTTCAGAATTCTCTTAATAGCTGCTAAATTTCATTTTCTATGACATTAGTTCATCTATTCTCGGTATGGCAGGACAGTCTGTCTTCGATTTCAATTTTTGTACTTTTGGGGGGAATCAGGCCACAGAACAAATAACATTGGATTGATTTTCTCAATTAACAATCTGGGTTTTGCTTTACTTTTTGGAATTGTCTTAATAGCTGCTGAATTTCATGTCATTTTTATAGCATGTTTTGTATAATCTCTATTGGGTTGCTCATTTCCTGACTTCTTGTTTTCTGGGACCATGATTATATATTGCATCAGGAATATCACAGACAACCAGTAACACAATATCTTCAGGAGGCACAACATCTTCAGGTGGCACCAACCTGTCCACTGCCAGCGAGTTCTCGGCTGCAAGTGGCAACGATGAGACTTTTCCGGGTGGGCAGATCTTGCCCACCCCCAACTTGAGGATATTCACTTTTGCGGAATTGAAGATTGCAACCAGAAATTTCAGAGCAGATACAGTTTTGGGAGAAGGTGGTTTCGGGAAAGTTTACAAGGGTTGGCTCGATGACAAGGTTACACCTAGGAATGGTAGTGGAATGACTGTTGCGGTCAAGAAGTTGAATTCTGAAAGCATGCAAGGCTTTGAAGAGTGGCAGGTAATTCTCAGGACCATTCATTTTATTTATTTTATTTTATTTTATTTTATTTTATTGGCATTCAATTTGTGTTTTGCCTCTTTTTAGCTTTACACTTAAGTTTTTTTTTTTTTTTTTGGCTCAAGAAACAAATTACTAATATGAATTTGATTACCTCGCAATATTTGTTTTGTCAGCTGCAAATGGTTGCAGGGTTGGGTAGGTTTAGAGGACTGGATATGCCTTTTGTTATTTCTATATATGGCGTAAGGCTCTTTCTTAATGGACATGGATGCCTTTCTTTGTTCAGAAACCTAAAACATTGCTGGTTATGGTGTGCAAGGGTTTTTGCCTCCTGCCCCACCCACCTACACACACAAAAATAAATAAATAAACGATAGGCACCACATACCTAATTTCATGGAAGTTTATTATTATTATTATTATTATTATTAATATCTTGGTGGATGTTGAGGGAGGGGGGAATGATTTGGCCATCTTTTATTATTATTATTATTTTATTTAAAAACACTCATTTGCACATATATTAAATTTAAATTCTGAGGTGCTGTATTCTTTGTCTTCTAGCTTCTTCTTAGTTTAATTTCCCTTTCCTTGCTTTTCTTCATTGTCCACATTCTTATAATCAATGATAGTTGAGATGTATTTACATATAGCTCTGAATTGCCTTCCTATCTACAAGAGAATAGTTTAAGAATCTTCTAAATGGTATAATAAAGAAATTGTTTTTGTATCAAAGTTCCTATTTGGAAAACAAAAGTGCTTTTAAAGTCTATTTTATATCCGTAGTTACTTTGATTTGAACTTTTTGACACTAATACCAAACGAAATGATTTAAATGTTATGTTTCTTATTTATTACAATATTGTAGCCACAGGATTATATAGATAAGGTATTTTGGAGTTGAATAACCATACTTCTGCTCTTTTGTGAAGAATGTCACAAAAACTGGGAACATAAAAGGGGAGAAAACAAAAAAACTCTTGACTTCCGGTCTGCAAAACTGAAGCCATAAGCACATTCTGATTTTAACTGTGAAGACAAAGCTGTAGCCAGGCCCCTGCTCTCCTACTGTTCAGTTAGAGAAATTAAAATGAAAAGGAAAAAAAAATTATTCAATCACGAACCACATAAATTAGACTAAATTTCTAGGTAAATGGCTGAAAGATGTTACGATGCAGTTTTCAGATGGGGTCGTTCTATTGGAGTTGTGGGTATAATCTTCAGGTTTAATTGACCTAGTTAGTTGGTCCTGTCATATTCAAAAAAAAAAAAAAATTAAAATAGACTTAGAGTTGATATAAGTACAAAAACTTCTGCTGCAACTTTTTACACACTTGTGGTAGGTTTAACTATGTGTAATTGATAATCTTCTAAAGTTTTGGATATTATTTATTACTCTCTTCCCCTATAATATTTGGGAAAACTAGTTACTTGTTTAACCATTGCATTTTATATAATTGCAGTTCTAAAAGTTCTTCAGAATGTCATTTGCTTATTTGTTTTTTCATTTATACGTGCAGTCTGAGGTGAATTTCCTTGGAAGGCTTTATCATCCTAACCTTGTTAAGTTGTTGGGATATTGTTGGGAGGATAAAGAGCTACTTCTTGTTTACGAGTTCATGCAAAAGGGCAGCTTGGAGAATCACCTTTTCGGAAGTACGGCTTTAACATATAATATTAATATTATAATAAATGTTGTAGCATTAGCAAATGTTGATACACTTTTGTCTTCTATAAATCAATTAAGTTCATATAATTGGTTCACTAAACACCACATGCTTTGACTTGCAGGGGGCTCAGCTGTTCAGCCACTTCCATGGGAAATAAGGCTTAAAATTTTATTAGGAGCAGCTCGAGGGCTGGCATTCTTGCACACATCGGAGAAACAAGTAATTTATAGAGATTTCAAGGCCTCAAACATATTGCTTGATGGGGTAAGTCCTTCAATTGATAAATTACTACCATGACATGATATAAAGGACCGTGAACTATTTGATGGTCGAGTATTTTGCCTTTTTCTTCTTATCCCCCTGATAATGTGGCAATCTTCACTCAAATTTGTGCCATTGAACTCCCCCCTTCCCCTATAAAACCCATACCTATTTCAGGCCGCCAAATTATGGTGGTGAAAGGAAGGTTGAATTAACGGGTGACAGAAACACATTGCTCAACTAGAAGATTCTATTAGAGGAAGCATGAAATCAACTTGATCTAACATATATATTTTGTTGTCTTTTCCAGTCTTATAATGCAAAAATATCGGACTTTGGCCTGGCAAAAATGGGTCCCTCAGCTAGTCAGTCACATGTTACAACACGGGTTATGGGAACATATGGCTACGCTGCACCCGAGTATGTTGCCACAGGTAACCCCCAAAATTTTTAAGCTTTGGTGCTCGAGGCAAAATTTTTATCAAATCAAGCTTCTGAAAATTTGCTTGTTTCAAAGCAACTTGAGCTATACCTACCTAATTTCATGATATGCTATGATACTAATGTAATTCTTTTTGAAACAGGACATTTATATGTGAAGAGCGACGTGTATGGTTTTGGTGTCGTTTTGGTTGAGATGCTGACAGGTTTACGAGCACTTGACACAAACCGTCCGAGTGGGCAACATAATCTGGTTGACTGGATTAAACCATATTTATATGACAGAAGAAAGTTAAAGAACATAGTGGACTTGCGGTTGGAAGGAAAGTATCCTTCCAAAGCTGCAGTACAGGTTGCTCAGCTTTCTCTAAGTTGTCTTGGACCTGAACCCAAAACCAGGCCATCAATGAAAGAAGTTGTGGAAAGACTCGAACGGATTGAAGCTGTCAATGAAAGGCCAAGGGAGCGTAGAATTAATACACATCGCACAGCTTATCAACATGGCCAACAGCCTTTACATCATCGTTCTCCACATCACCCCAGGCAAAATGGAAATGGAAACTATCAACATTCACTGCGAGCGTAACAACTTGGATTCTACCACTTACTGTGAACAAACAAGAGGTCTTTCCACACGTGTACACTGATTCTTACATTGAACAAGTCTCTATTTTTTCTGTTGTTTGATCTCCTGGAAGTGTTGCAAACTGAGTTGTTAAACTGCTGAGCTGTGTTACATAGATGAGAATGTCAATGATATTGACTGTAATTATTTTGGTTGGTCTATTCAGTTCTGTTTGATATTATTTTAAACATAAATCATTATTTATTCATGGGAGTAATTTTATCAGTAATGATAGAACTCTCACATGGTTGTAGATTTTAAATACTCAGATTAATGAAGAATACTATGGTAGTTGTGATGATTGAAATCATTCATAGAGTTGCACTCTTCTCTCTGTGTGCGCGCGCACACTCGGGCACGTGTTTGTGTTTGTGTTTGTGTTTGTGTTAGCCTGACAGGCATACTCCAAATAGTTGGGGTAAACCTTTGTTGAGCTAAGTTGTATTTACTCAAGGTATGGCACATGAACTTGCTGATGATGGACCTTCAACAAACAGATTTTGGTGAGAGGACTGTTGTGCATAAAAATAATAATAATAATAAAATAAAATAAAAATGTTCTATCATTACTGATAAAATTACTCAACTTTTCCTTTTAAAATGCCACCCCAGCCCTCTCCTTTTTTTCAAAATAAAAACAATGTCTTTTGCAGGTTTGTTTCAAGTTTCAACTAATAAGAGCAAGGCATGTTAAAGCTGAATCATTGCAATTTTTTTAGGTCTCTTTCAACTATGAGGAACACATGTAAACAATATCTCTCTTTTTAATTTTTTAAATAATGCTTGTGTTTCTACTTTATGTTATTAATCTATGGCCAACCAAATTAGGTTCTTTCTTTGAAAGCAAAAGAAGATATAAAGAAGCAGGTTCCTTTAACTCTTTTATGTGTCCATTAATTTCTTACCACGTGGACCTAGCAACCAACTCATGCCTAATGATTATTATTTTTTATGGTTGATAAATAAATTGAGCCCAACACATATACATATAAAGACACTCACCCTTTTGGCATGTTTGCAGGTATCTAAAGGTTTGTAAGCAAGCACTTGTCCTCCTATTCACTACACATGGGACCATTGGTCCTTGTGCTTTCAGTTTCTTTCTTCAGGCTTCTCTATTTATAGCATTATCTGTGCTATATATCATCATAATGGCAATGCTCTAGTTACATTGCTTTTATTTCATGTGAATTCAGAGGGTCAGGCTTTATTTCCTCAGGTTTTGGTAACGCTTTTCATCTTTATTGACACTTCTTTTATATTTATCTAATTAGTTATTTTTTCTTCAAAAATTTGGATGTTGTTCAACCTCATCACTTAAATTTCCATATATGTTCAACTTCAAGTAGTGTCTATTTCTAGATAGGCTAACCTGAAGTCATCTCTCTAGATATATCTTTCTATCTGTACTGTTTTTTTTTCCCTTCATTAATGAAAACCTTGTATGTTACTCTTTATGTGATGCCTAATAATTTATTACATCTGCATCAATATTGTTTAGAGAGAAGGTGATAATCATAAGATGTTTTTGATACGCATATATAAACAAAAAAGACTATAGTTTTATTTTATGTGGCTCTCTCCAGGATGGGGCTACTTGATTATGATAACTTTTATCCGACTTCTTTTTTTCCTGTTGATGCCTAATTGTAGATATGGCTGTTTTATGAGAACTCCCGTTCAAGAACCAGTTAGTCGTGTCATCGTGCTCTCCGTCTTGCTAAGCTTATCCAATGAATTAATGACACATCCTAATTGAGTTCTGTTTTTTTTTTTTTTTTTTGGTCCTTCAGAAAAATGTTACAGAAACAATAATTTCATACAAAACTTCATTTAGATTAATGAAACAGAGGCATGCATTAAATTAACAGAAACACAGACGGTGCTGTATTTTGTGGTGAGAGGAACACTTCATATGAGAAATTCTGTACCAAAATTATGTTTGATTGCATAAGATTACTTTGTTTCTTAATGGTTTGAAGTTTGAACTAATTAATTTTGGTTGTGCACATGAATAGTTTGTGTGGTTCAACAATGGAAAAAAGTGGTGGTGATATCAAAATAAACTCGATTTCAGAGAAGCTTGGCATTTTCATGCGAAAATGCATTTATTCTGTTTTATCTGTTGGTCCCATCCCCAATCACATTGCCTTCATCATGGATGGGAACCGTAGATATGCAAAGGGGAGGAATATGGGTGAAGGTGCAGGGCACAATGTCGGGTTCTTGGCTCTCATGTCTGTGCTCAGGTTCTGCTATGAGTTGGGCGTGAAGTACGTAACAGTCTATGCCTTCAGCATTGATAATTTCAAGAGACGACCTGAAGAAGTGGAGACCCTGATGGACTTGATGCTGGAAAAGATTGAAGGGTTGATGAAGGAAGAGAGTTTTGTCAACCGCTATGGGGTGAGGGTTCATTTTGCTGGAAATCTAATGCTATTGAGTGAACCTGTCCGGGAGGCAGCCAAGAAAGCAATGGAGGCCACTGCCGCCAACTCCAAAGCAGTGCTCTCTATCTGTGTTGCCTATACATCTACCGACGAGATAGCAAATGCTGTTCAACAATCATGTAAAGAAAAATATGAGAAAAGAGCTGGTCATGGTTCAAATGGACTTGGAGGGAATGAAGAGTACTATTACCATGGTCAGAACAGTATCAAAGTAGTGGACATCGACAAGCACATGTATATGGCGGTTGCACCTGATCCAGACATCTTAATCCGAACCTCTGGTGAGACGCGCCTCAGCAACTTTCTTCTATGGCAAAGTGCATATTCCTATATATATTCTCCTTCTGCGCTTTGGCCAGAGATTGGTTTTCGTCACCTGGTTTGGGCAATCCTGAATTTTCAAAGTAACCACTTTTATCTTGAGAAGAAAAAGAAGCAAAATTAGAGGAGATCCTCTTGCTGGAGACCTAGTTATGATATATCCTTCTTGTCTACAGTATGATCGTGTCGTTTCAATACATACTTCTCCTATTCTTGAACTGAAGTTGTTTCATGTGTCCCTGCATTTACAGCATATGTGCTGACAAAATAAATTGACAATTAGTGTCAATCAGGTACCAATATATATTGTAATACAATTAGTGTCAATCAGGTACCAATATATATTGTAATACAATTAGTGTCAATCAGGTACCAATATATATTGTAATACTTGTTTTAAATGTTAAACTGGTGGCACAAACACATTGACATATGAAATCATTATGTGAAGTTTATAATATGTTATTGGCTTATTTTTATGGCTTGGTAATGGATGGTTTGCTCTCAACTAAAATGTACGTCTTCTTGATATTCTCCCGTGTGAAGTGGCAGTTTTCTTGAACATTGTTAGGCGATTCACTGTACGAAGATGCAGTAATTGAGTTCTATGGTCCGAAGAAATGCACATTGTATCTGTGACGAAGGTTGTTCTTTTACCCTTTTGGATAAGACTAATCCTTCAAGGCACAAGTATGTGGCAGTCAAACTTGGGACGTTGGCTTTGTAAACATAGTCCTTGAGGCCAATTCTTCTATACCCCTTGGGGGTTTAATGTACAATTTTTTTTGTTCGCCCCCCATAGAAAGGCATGGCTGTAAATGTACGGACTCATAATAATTAAAAAGGTAAAGGACCACCTTGATCAATCAACATTAAAAACATCTGTTTTTGCAGTACGATGAAATGTGGAAAAGCAAGCCCTAGCTCCCTCCACATGTGAAGCAAATAAATTGACTTACCTAAAAAAAGAAGCAACAATGTCTTATTTTTTCTTCATGGATGGTTGATCCATGACAAACATAATATTGTACGTAACACTGTCTTTCTTGTAGGATTGATGTTCTTGAATCTTGATTTTAGTGGTACAATCTTTCCTGTGATATGCAATAAGGTGATGGATGCTCTTTCTCCACGCTAACACTTTATGCAGAAGCCATGAAATTCTTATCCTACAATTTGGTATATGTGCATGCTTTGTACTTTTATGTAGTGTTTGGGAATAACACATTTGAATTGAATCATGAAAAAATTATTTATTTTAAACCACTCAACCCATTGAGATTGTTATCACAAACTATTACAAAACTACAACTAAAACATTTATCACCGGAGTAATGCTATTTAGGCATATTTGTGTGGTGTAGGTGCAAAAATTTGTTAACTTTGAAGAGTCAAAGAATAAACACAACACACTCAATGAAAAATAATCAAAGCAATGTGTTTGGCTTGTGAAAAATCGTGGTCCTTTCCAAGTGTGGAAAGGAAGTTGTGGACGTGCCAGGAACTGTAGTCGTTCCAAAGTGAAGCTCCAAACAATATTTTAGTTGGAAGTTGTCGGGATCAGGCGATTGTATGAAGGACTAGAATGACCACCTTCAAAGATTCTTTTTGCCTTGAAAAAGGACTTCTGGATTGTTTTATGACTAGTGGAAAAAAAGACAGTATTGAAAGTGCAGGACTTTAGAATAAAACAACTAAAGTGTAATTGCTGAAATGTAAGAAAGGAAGTGCAGGACTTGTAATTGAAAGTATCGAAAACTACTTGCTGGAAAGTAGGAAAAGAAAGTACTGACCTTAACTTAAACATTATGAGAATTCATTGCTAGAATGAATGCTACATGGAATAGCAAAGTGCTAGACATAAATTAAAAATAATGTAAATTCATTGCTGGAATGAGAGAGATATGAAATTGAATAGCAAAGATACTATATTGATGTGTGGTGTGCGCTGAGCAGGGTTTGCATTCTAGGCCTAAGTGCTTTATTTATAGAGCTTCTCATGCAGCAGTTGGAAATGTGACACTTCCAACAACTTCCACTTGGCTGGTCTTCAGATTGCCAAGTGTCCCACGATCTTCCAGCCTTCTCACAGTGTTGACACGTGTAAAATCATATTCTCCCATGATCTACAACTTATAAATAATGGTCTTGGCGGTTGAATGCATGTTTGGAAGCCTTTACCCACGTTCTGGAACTGCCCAGATGGAAAGGCAACAATTCCAACAGTAGTTGGAAACTTTCACCTAGAAGGTCTGGATTGTGCCATGTCTCCCATGTCTTCCTTAATCTTCTCATAGTATTGACACTTGTAAGAACATGATGTCCCTTGAATTGCAGTTTTGAAGGAGTGGTTTTAGTTGTTGAATGCTTGTTGCAAGCCTTTACCCACGTTCTGGAACTGCCCAGATGAAAGGCAGCAGTTCCAACAGCAATTGAAAACTTCAACCTGGAAGGTCCGGATCTTGCCACGTGTCCTACATTTTCCTCAGCTTTCTTTGGTAAATGCTTCATATTTTCAGCCCACTTGCTGATTTTTAGCAATCTCCTCACCTAAATAAGGGAAGTGGCTGCCTTCTAGAGTTGACACATCACTTGGTAGAGTGGATATAGTCAACTTTGGCACAAACTTTCCTTATATGGCAACCACATACACCATTTTTGCTAGGATTATGCTGTAGAGACCAGTTCCTTTTTCTCATTTGTATGGATTTTATTTTTTCATTATTTTATTTTTAGAGTTCGGATTTTGTCGGACCTGATTGAGCCAGTGCTCAGGAATAGTTCCCGACACTTCTTTCATTTTATATTTGTATTGTCCTTATTTTTATTTTCGCCTTCCTTTATTTGGGGTTACTTTTGTGATTATGTTTGAGGACATTTTCAATTATTGGGGGTCTTCAAAAGCTCTTAAAGTCTTCTTTTTAGGTATTTGCATTTGATCTTCAAAAGCTCTTAAAGTCTTCTTTTTGGAGAGTACACCTGAAAATAGACAAAAACACAAAAATAAAGATAATCTATATATAAAGACCAAATAATGGACTTAACTAATGCAATTAAGAGCGCTTGAATATACAATATTCGGCACTTATCAGGTCACAAAGAGTGTTTTAATGGGTAAAGATAGAATCTTTGGATGGAAATACCTCAATCAAGGTACCTTTCAAGTCACTTAAACTTTGTAATGTATAAAGATTGAATCTTTGAAAGAAAAAGATATAATGTTTTACTGAATAAAGATTAAATTTTTGAATGAAAATACCTAAACAAGGTACCTTTTAAGTCACTTAACCTTTTTAATGTATAAAGATTGAATCTTTGAAAGAAAAAAAGAGATTTGAGTTAAATTTAACAATTTATTTTCTCTCAAAGATTCAATCTTTATACATTAAAAAGGTCAAGTGACTTAAAATGTACCTTAATTGAGTTATTTTTATTCAAAGATTCAATCCGTACTCATTAAAACACTTTTCGTCACTTCAAAGGGAACTCGAATAAGTTTAACTCAAAACTTTCATTTTCTTTCAAAGATTCAATCTTTATACATTAAAAAGATCTAGTGACTTAAAAGGTACTTGATTGAGGTATTTTCATTCAAAGATTCAATCTTTACACATTAAAGCACTCTTTGTGACTTCAAAGGAAACACGAATTAGTTTAAATAAAAACACTTATTTCTTTCAAAGATTCAATACTTATATATTAAAAAGGCCAACTGACTTAAAATGTATCGTGATTGAGGTATTTTCATTCAAAGATTCAATCTTTACTCTTTAAAACACTCTTGTGACTTCAATAAGAACTCTAATAAACTTAACTTAAAACTCTCTTTTCTTTCAAAGATTCAATCTTTATACATTAAAAAGGTCGATCTAGTGACTTAAAAGGTACCTTGATCGAGGTATTTCCATCAAAAGATTCAATCTTTACTCATTTAAACACTCTTCATGACCCTAAAGGGAACACGAATAAGTTTAACTCAAAACTCTCATTTTCTCTCAAAGATTCAATCTTTATACATTAAAAAGGTCTAGTGACTTAAAATGTACCTTGATTGAGGTATTTTTATTCAAAGATTCAATTCTTACTCATTAAAACACTTTTCGTCACTTCAAAGGGAACTCGAATAAGTTTAACTCAAAACTTCTATTTTCTTTCAAAGATTCAATATTTATACATTAAAAAGATAAAATGTACCTTGATTGAGGTATTTTCATTTCAAGATTCAATCTTTACTCCATAAAACACTATTCGTGATTAAAAAGATACTCGAATAAGTTTAACTTAAAACTCTCATTTTCTTTCTAAGATTCAGTCTTTATACATTAAAAAGGTATAGTGACTTAAAAGGTACCTTGATTGAGATATTTTCATTCAAAGATTCAATCTTTACACATTAAAACACTGTTTGTAACTTCAAAGGGAACTCGAATAAGTTTAACTTAAAACTCTCATTTTATTTCAAAGATTCAATCTTTATACATGAAAAAGGTCTAGTGACTTAAAAGGTACCTTGATTGAGGTATTTTCATTCAAAGATTCAATCTTTACACATTAAAACATTCTTTGTGACATCAAAGGAGACTCAAATTAGTTTAACTAAAAACTCTCATTTTCTTTCAAAAATTCAATACTTAGACATTTAAAAGGTCTAGTGACTTAAAACGAACCTTGATTAAGATATTTTCAATCAAAGATTCAATCTTTACTCATTAAAATACTCTTCATGACCTCTAAGGGAACTCAAATAAGTTTAACTCAAAACTTTCAGTTTCTTTCTAAGATTCAATCTTTATACATTAGAAAAGTGTAATGACTTTAAAGAGAACTAGAATATGGTTAACTTAAAGCTCTCTTTTTCTTTCAAAGATTCAATCTTTATAGATTAAAAGATCTAGTGACTTAAAAGGTAACTTGATTGAGGTATTTTCATTCAAAGATTCAACCTTTTCTCTTTAAAACACTCTTTGTGACTTCAAAGGGAAGTCGAACAAGTTTAACTCAAAACCATCATTTTCTTTCAAAGATTCAATCTTTATACATTAAAAAGCTCTAGTGACTTAAAAGGTATCTTGATTGAGTTATTTTTATTCAAAATTTCAATCTTTACTTATTGAAACACTCTTTGTTACTTAAAAGGAAACTCGAATAAATTTAACTCAAAACTCTAATTTTCTTTCAAAGATTTAAATCTTTATACATTGAAAACGTTAAGTGACTTAAAAGGTACCTTGATTTAGGTATTTTCATTCAAAAATTCAATCTTTACTCAGTAAAACATTTTATCTTTTTCTTTCAAAGATTCAATCTTTATACATTAAAAAGGTTAAGTGACTTAAAAGGTACCTTGGTTGAGGTATTTCCATCCAAAGATTTTATCTTTACTCATTAAAACACTCCTTATGACCCCAAAGGGAACTTGAATAAGTTGATTGGATGTAAAGCCCCAAAGGGTCCACGATTTATTTTGTTATTGGCAATGAATACAAGAAGCATGTTCTCTTGTATGCATTAAAGCACTCTTTAACGCATACAAGAGAACATTACTTCAAACACTTTTCGTGACTTCAAAGATAACTCAAATAAATTTAACTCAAAACTCTCCTTTTCTTTCAAAGATTTAACCTTTATAATGTTAAGTGACTTAAAATGTACATTGATTTAGGTATTTTCATTCAAATATTCAAGCTTTACTCAATAAAACATTCTTCGTGACTTAAAAGGGAACTCGAATAAGTTTAACTCAAAACTCTCTTTTTCTTTCAAATATTGAATCTTTATAAATTAAAAAGTTCTAGTTACTTAAAAGACATCTTGATTGAGTTATTTTTATTCAAATATTCAATCTTTACTCATTAACAAACTGTTCGTGACCCCAAAGGGAACTCAAATAAGTTAACTTAAAACTCTCATTTTCTTTCAAAGATTCAATCTTTATACATTAAAAAGCGCTTGGGACTTAAAATATGCTTTGATTTAGGTATTTTCATTCTATGATTCAATCTGTACTCATTAAAATATTATTTGTGATTTCAAAGGGAACTCGAATAAGTTTAACTCAAAACTCTCATTTTCTTTTAAAGATTTAATTTTTATACATTAAAAAGGTCCAGTGACTTAAAAGGTACCTTGATTGAGGTATTTTCATTCATAGATCCAATCTTTACACATTAAAACACTATTTATGACTTCAAAAGGAACTCGAATAAGTTTAACTTAAAACTCTCATTTTCTTTCAATGATTCAATCTTTATACATTAAAAAGGTCTAGTGACTTAAAAGGTACCTTGATTGAGGTATTTTCATTCAAAATTTAATCTTTACACATTAAAACACTCTCTGTGACTTCAAAGGAAACTCCTATTAGATTAACTAAAAACTCTCATTTTCTTTCAGAGATTCAATAGTTATACATTAAAAAGGTCTAGTGACTTAAACGGACCTTGATTAAGATATTTTCATTCAAAGATTCAATCTTTACTCATTAAAACACTCTTCATGACCTCAAAGAAAACTCGAACAAGTATAACTCAAAACTCTCATTTTCTTTTAAAGATTCAATCTGATTACATTATAAGGTTTACTGACTTAAAAGGGAACTCGAATATTCTTTACTGAAAAACTCTCTTTTTCTTTGAAATATTCAATCTCTGTACATTAAAAAGGTAGAGTGACTTAAAAGGTTACTTTATTAAGGTATTTTCATTCAAAGATTCAATCTTCACTCTTTAAAACACTCTTTGTGACTTCAAAGGAAAGTCTAATAAGTTTTACTCAAAACTATCATTTTCTTTCAAAGATCTAATGTTTATACATTAAAAAGGTCTAGTGACTTAAATGGTACCTTGATTGAGGTATTTTCATTTAAAGATTCAATTGTTACTCATCAAAACACACTTCGTGACGTTAAAGAGAATTCAAAGAAGTTTCAACTCAAAACTCTCATTTTCTTTGAACGATTTAATCTTTATACATTAAAAAGGATTAAGTAACTTAAAAGGTATTTAGGTTGAGGTATTTTCATTCAAAGATTCAATCTTTACTTATTAAAATAGTCTTTGTGACTGCAAAGGGAACTCAAATAAGTTTAACTCAAAACTCTTATTTTCTTTGAAAGATTCAATCTTTATACATTAAAAGGGTTAAGTGACTTAAAAGGTACCTTAATAGAGGTATTTTCAATCAAAAATTCAAATATTTACTCGTTAAAACACTCTTCTTGATTAGAAAGGGAACTCGAATAAGTTTAACTCAAAACTCACTTTTTCTTTCAAAGATTCAATCTTTATACATTAAAAAGCTCTAGTGACTTAAAAGATACCTTGATTGAGGTATTTCTATCAAAAGATTCAATCATTAATCATTAAAACACTCTTTGTTAATTTACAGGAAATTCAAATAATTTTAACTAAAAACACTCATTTTCTTTCAAATATTCAATATTTATATATTTAAAAGGTCTAGTGACTTAAAAGGTACCATAATTAAGGTATTTTAATTCAAAGATTCAATATTTACTCATTAAAACACACTTTGTGATTTCAAAGGAAACTCGAATAAGTGTAACTAAAAACTCTAAAAAAGTTTCAAAGATTCAATACCTATACATTAAGAAGGTCTAGTGACTTAAAAGGTACCATAATTTACGTATCTTCAATCAAATATTCAATCTTTACTCATTAAAATACTCTTTGTGACTTCAAATGAAACTCGAATAAGTTTAACTCAAAACTGTTATTTTCTTTTAAAGATTCAATCTTTATACATTAAAAAGGTTTAGTGACTTAAAAGTTACCTTGATAGAGGTATTTTCAATCAAAGATTCAATCTTTACTCAATAAAACACTCCTCGTGACTAGAAAGGAAACTCGAATAAGTTTAACTCAAAACTCTCTTTTTAGTTCAAAGGTTCAATCTTTATACATTAAAAAGCTCTAGTGACTCAAAGGGTACCATGATTGAGGTATATTCAGCCAAAGATTCAATCTTTAAACATTAAAACACTCTTTGTGTCTTCAAAGGAAACACAAATAATTTTAACTCAAAACTCTCATTTTCTTTCAAAGATTCAATATTTATACATTAAAAAGTTCTAGTGACTTAAAAGGTACCATAATTGAGGTATTTTCATTCAAAATTCAATCTTTATTCATTAAAACACTCTTTGTGACTTCAAAGGAAACCTGAATAAGTTTAACTAAAATCTCTTATTTTTCTTTTAAAGATTCAGTACTTATACATTAAAAAGGTCTAGGGACTTAAAAGGTACCTTGATTGAGGTATTTTCACTCAAAGATTCAATCTTTACTCATTAAAACACTATTCGTAACTTCAAAGGAACTCGAATAAGTTTAACTCTAAATTTTCATTTTCTTTCAAGTATTCAATCTTTATACATTAAAAAAATCTAGTGACTTAAAAAGAACGTTGATTGAGGTATTTTCATTCCAGGATTCAATCTTTACTCATTAAAACACTTTTTCGTGACTAGAAATGGATCTCGAATAAGTTTAACAAGAAACTCTCTTTTTCTTTCAAAGATTCAATCTTTATACATTAAAAAGCTCAAGTGACTTAAAAATACCTTGATTGAGATATTTTCATCCGAAGATTCAATCTTCACTCATTAAAACACTAGTTGTGACTTTAATAGAAACTCGAATAAGTTTAACTCAAAGCTCTCATTTTCTTTCAAAGATTCAATATTTATACATTTAAAAGGTCTAGTGACTTAAAAAGTACCTTCATTGAGGTTTTTCATTCAAAGATTCAAACTTTACTCATCAAAACACTTTTCGTAACCTCAAAGGGAACTCGAATAAGTTTAACTAAAAACATTCATTTTCTTTCGAAGATTCAATCTTAAAACATTAAAAAGGGTTGGTGACTTAAAAGGTACCTTATTTGAGATATTTTCATTCAAAAATTTAATCTTTACTCATTAAAATACTCTTCGCGACTTCATAGGGAACTCGAATAAATTTAACTCAAAACTCTCATTTTCTTTTAAAGATTGAATCTTTATACATTAAAAGGGCCTAGTGACATAATAGGAACCTTGATTGAGGTATTTTTATTTAGAAATTCAATCTTTACTCGCTTAAAAACTCTTTGTGACTTCAATGAAAACTCATTAAGTTTAACTAAAAATACTCATTTTCTTTCAAAGATTTAATATTTATACATTAAAAAGGTCTAATAAATTAAAAGGTTCCTTAATTGTGGTATTTTTATTCAAAGATTCAATCTTTTCTCATTAAAATACTCTTCGTGACATCAAAGGGAACTCGAATAAGTTTAACTCAAAATTTTCATTTTCTTTCAAATATTTAATCTTTTTACATTAAAAAGGTTTAGTGACTTAAAAGTTACCTTGATTGAGGTATTTTCATTCAAAGATTCAATTTTTACTCATTAAAACACTCTTTATGACTTCAATGGAAACTTGAATTAGTTTAACTAAAAACTCTAATTTTCTTTCAAAGATTCAATCTTTATACATTAAAAAGGTCTAGTGACTTAAAATGTATTTTGATTGAGGTATTTCATTCAAAGATTCAATCTTTAATAAATAGAACACTCTTCGTGACTTCAATGGGAACTCGAATAATCTTAACTCAAAACTTTCATTTTTTTCAAAGATTCAATCTTTGTACATTAAAATGGTCTAGTGACTTAATATGTACCTTGATGGAGGTATTTTGATTCAATGATTCAATCTTTACTCATTTAAACACTCTTCGTGACTTCAATGGGAACTCGAATAATCTTAACTCAAAACTCTCTTTTTCTTTGAAAGATTCAATCTTTATATATTAAAAAGGTCTAGTGACTTAAAATGTACCTTGATTGAGGTATTTTCATTCAAAGATTCAATCTTTACTCATTAAAATACTCTTCGTGACTTCAAAGGGAACTCAAATAAGTTTAACTCCAAACTTTCATTTTCTTTGAAAGAGTCAGTCTTTATATATTAAAAAGATCTAGCGGCTTAAAAGGTACCTTGATTGAGGTATTTTCATTCCACGATTCAGTCTTTACTCATTAAAACACTCTTCATGACTAAAAAGGGAACTCAAATAAGTTTAACTAAAAACTCTCTTTTTCTTTCAAAAATTCATTCTTTATACATTAATAAGCTCTAGTGAATGCAAAGGTATCTTAATTGAGGTATTTTCATCCAAAAATTCAATCTTTACTCATTAAAACACTATATGTGACTTCAAAGGAAATCAAATAAATTTAACTCAAAACTCTTACATTCACATTAAAGAATTGCTTCCATGGATGTTTGTTAAGGCGGTGTCTCCCCTCCACGAAATGTAAGCAATTCTTTATTGTGAATGTGAGCAATTATTTATTTGTCTTGATGATTAGTACTAGATTTGTGTGCTAGTTTGAGACCGGTTGTACCTATTTCATTGATTATGCTAAAATAGCATCATATTTGATACCGGTTCACTAAAAAGGATGCTAGAGTTAATTTGATTTGCATGATTATCTTACTTGATGTGTGACGGACCATATTTACATGATTGTTGTTAGAATTTTGAGAATTACTTAAAAATGGTTGAAAAATGGCATACTTGAGGTAGTTTTCTTAATTGAGGTATTTTCCTTCAAAGATTCAATCATTAGATATTAAAACACTGTTTGTGACTTCAAAGTGAACTCGAATAAGTTTAAAGCAATTAAAGGATAACACCGTTTTTGTAGAGATCACGGTTGCAGTCAGCATATGCAACAAGCCTTTTGAAAACTAATGTATAAAGATACCTAAATTAAGGTACCTTTTAAGGCACTTAACCTTTTTAATGTATAAAGATTGAATCTTTGGAAAAAAAAGAGAGTTTTGAGTTAAACTTATTTAATTATCTTTTCAAGTAAGATAATCATGCAAATCAAATCAACTCTAGCATCCTTTTGAGTGAACCGTCATCAAATATTTTGCTATCTTAGCATAATCAATTAAATGGGTACAACTGGTCTCGAACTAGCACACAAATCAAGTATCAATCATCAAGACAAATAAAGAATTGATTACATTCACATTAAAGAATTGCTTACATTCTGTACAGGAGAGACACTGCCTAGCCAAATATTAATGGAAGCAATTCTTTGAAAGAAAGTGAGAGTTTTGAGTTAAACTTATTCGAATTCCCTTTGAGGTAAAGAAGAATGTTTTGATGAGTAAAGATTTAATATTTGAATGAAAAACCTCAATGAATGTACCTTTTAAGTTTCTAGACCTTTTTAATGTATAAAGATTGAATCTTTGAATGAAAATGAAAGTTTTTAGTTTAACTTATTCGAGTTACCTTAGAAGTCATGAAGAGTGTTTTAATGAGTAAAGATTGAATATTTGACTAAAAATACCTCAATCAAGGTACCTTTTAATTCACCAGATCTTTTTAATGTATAAAGATTGAATCTTTGAATGAAAATGAAAGTTTTGAGTTAAACTTTTAAGTTCCCTTTAAAATCACGAAGAGTGTTTTAATGAGTAAAGATTGAATCATTGAATGAAAATACCTAACTCAAGGTACATTTTAAGTCACTAGATGTTTTTAATGTATAAAGATTGAATCTTTGAAAAAAAATTAAAGTTTTGAGTTAAACTTATTCGAGTTTCTCTTCTATGGTCTACCACACATGGGAAGAGCGGAACAACAGAATTTTTCGGCAAAAATCCTATTAGAGTGCCATAATGTCTCAAAAATATGCTTAAGAGCAAGCCTATAAGTTGATTTATCACTGAAAATAACCTATTATTTGAAAAGGCCTAAACTTGTTGATCTATTCCACCATACTCACTGAGAAGCAATTTTAGTAAACTTTTTTTTTTTTTTATCCTGACAAATTAGGAGGGAAAAAAAACTCTAACACCGACGCACCTACTCCAGAAGCTGATCGTTGTACCAATTAAGTCACTGAATAATGCCCCAATGATACCCTTCTTCATCATCTCTCTGCTATAACATACACTTCAACATCGATGAAAGAATTATTTGGAAAATAGTTTGTTTTATTTATAAAACATGAAACAGGAGGAGAGACTTGTCTTGAGTCACAAAGTGCTAGCCATGTTTGACAAAAAGAGAAGTGTGAAATGCAACCATCTCTGAATCCGAAGCCCCCATCTATTTTAGATCCCAACTCACCTAACAAATTTTTTTTTTTTTTTTTTTTTTTGATTAGTTTGGAGTCTGACCACCATAACTTAAATCATTTTAGTTATCAAAATGATTTAAAATAACTTGTAAAGCTTGCAAAATGAATTCATAATAACCTCCCTAGCCTGTTAACCTCTCTAATACACACATTCAAAATCTCATTTACCTTGATTAATTTGTCAAACTTTAACCCCTGAAATAGACCCATCAACCGCTACACTCGCATATTATAATCGTATAGATGTTTATTCTTTTAAAATTCATAAAGATCCTTTCATGTTTAAAAATAAATCAATATTCTTCAAAGAAATTAAAATAAATGTACATATTTCCTTGCTTTATATTAGTTTGAAAATAAAAAAATACATTATAACATTTATATTTTATAAAAAATTACTATAAATTAAGTACTACAATTCTGAATGTTACGTATTTTTATTATTTTGGCAACAAATTCATACACCTATTTTTACTTCCACGACGACTTAAACGATGGACTTAGAAGGTCAAAAGGTACCACTAAATTACAATCTTTGATTGTATATTATATAAACATCATATATAACAGCATAAAAACGTACAGCAAATTTGAATTTTGTAACTCTCTCACTCGCACTTCAATAACTCTCCCACTATTCTATATCTACTCATGAGTGTAGAAGCCACAAGGAGTGCGAACCTGTATCCGGGGTGATCTCCATTATCTACACCCTCCCTCTCTCTGTACTGGAAATTATCCTTCTCTCAAGGAGCACGTGTGAAGAGAAAAAATATTTTTTACTCGGCTATTTCAATACTTCATCTAAATTTCCCAGAATATTATCTTTTTTAAAATTGTTATTTCCTTCCAAATTCGGATTAATTAGAATATTAGTATATGTGACAAATGAAACCTAGGATGAGCACCCTACCCTAGTCCCACCACACTCGTAAGCTCAGTTGTGAATGTAGAAGACACAAGAACCACCACCACCACCACACTTGTAAGCTCAGTTGTGAATGTAGAACCACAACAACAATTGAGTTTATACACTAGGATCACAAGACAAGTGCAAAGTCTATATGCATCCATGACCCTCACCTTATAATGGGAAAATCAATTAGACTAATAATCTAGTGTCTCACTGATCTGCTAAGCAACATGTAAAAATGTTCATCAATTGAACCTCACTTCTTGGCATCACAATATAAAGAGAGGCAGAAAAACAAACACTCGTAGACTTGGTGCAAAAAGAAATGCGTCTTCTCTATGAATTATCAAAGCTGTATGGTATTTCTTTCGTTCAGCAAAACATAATGGACATTGATATATTAGATCATTTGAAATTTCAGTCAAATGTTGACTAATCTAACAACATAGTAAAAGGGAGGGAAGTGTGTTCCCATTACAATACAGATACGACTGAGAAAGAATAAGAAGTGTTCTCCTCACAAAAGCACACCGAAAAGCACCCTTCTCCGCAGTAACAAGTGAACTTTGAATAGCTAAATCTCAATTACTCAGAAAAAAGATTTCCCTACTCCTCTCCTGTTTGCATGTTCTGTGTTTTGATGATGTGAAATATTAAGTGATGAAAGTAGACAACCATAAGACATACTTTTAGTCAAGGGACCAGTGTACGGATGCATTGCAGCTTCCAACTTGTTAAGGTTGAGATTTCTCCCGCATTTTTGCCCTAGCAAAAAATACTCCCGCCAACAGACCTACAAAAGACAGTTCAAGCCTCTGCTTTTGAGTTTTCTCAAAGAACCCAACATTTTGAAGTAGTTAGAAGGACAGAACTTACCGAAGAAAATGCTTGCAGAGTTCTCTAGACTGGTAGGGACTTTGAAAAGAAGGATGCCGGCAACAGAGAGAGGTATCTTATTCAGTGATCCCACAAGGCTGCAGATAGGAAAGCATGAACAAGAAACAAAAGAATTCAAATATGTTAAACCTATGAAAAATTAATTTAATACGCAAATATAGTGACAACTTCTACCATCATCTACTAAAACACAGCCAAGCTCTAGTGCACCAAACTCATAGCTTACCCAGTACCCAGCCAGAGTCCCAATCTAACATCCTACCCAATCCCCAATGAAGTATAAATTTCAGCTTTTGCCATGAATCACTGCAATACTAAAATAAACCAAAAAAGAAAACAAATTCATGCCTGGGATTGGGCCATCTAAATGAAATTGGGACTGGCACAAGTTGCAACTGCTGAAAATAAACATAGAAACCACAAACCATAGTTTGGATCATTTAGCATATATACTTACCTGTATGTAGTTGGCCCAGTTTGACGAAGAAACCACATAGATGTGAAGCTGATTGCTAGGCCCAAAAATCCACTGAATGTCACCACCAACCAGAAGAGAGGCATCCTCAAAAGTGGTCTGCCATTCATAATATAATGCATGAATCAATAAGATATATCGAAAAGGAAGAGAAAAGAAGAGGGATTAAGCACAGGAAACGGGTGATAATATTTAGCAGCAGATACAGCTAATAGAACATTTAATGTAAGTAGAAAGAAATTCAAGAAAAACCATTGTGATGTCTTCAGCAAGAATCAAGACAACAAGATTGCAATTTACATAGCAGGGAAGGTTTATAATGTGGGGAAAAGGATGCACTAGGATGAAAAATGGTGATTTAAGGAGAAGAAAATACCAACTCAGAGAAAGAGTAGTTGAAATGCAGAGGAAGAGGAGGTGATGTGATATGCATAATCCAAAAGGTGGGGTATAATGTACAGCTTATTCAAATCTGAAAATGTTTTACAGTTGAAAAATCAAGGGGGGGTCTATCGTACTTGTTAGAGTATGGGTATATATATATATATATGAAAGTGGTGGAATTCTGATGTAAATCAGATTTTATTTTATAATCTTCTCCTCTCTCTTCTTCTTTTCCTCCTCTTTTTCTTCTCCTTTCTCCAACCCTAGAAACACAGTTTCACAATCTCAACTTGGTATCAAAGTAGTGTATTGAGAGCAGAATTCATCCATATCAAGTTGCAGAACATCAGATGGCATGCTGATGTTTGCAGATACCGTTCAAGAACTATACAGCTGAGATCACCTGAATTTTCTGGGATTTGTGGTGGTGTTTTTGATTCATTTTGAAGCTATTTGAGGTGTTTGTAATTTTCAAAACTTTCTATATTTTGGCCCAGTTGGTTTCAATCTTTTTTTTTTTTTTTTGGGGGGGGGGGGGGGGGGGGTGGGTGGGTTGGTGTTAGTTTCTTTTGTTGGTTAAGATCCAACCAGATTCATCTGAACCTTGCCAACCAGTTTTTGCACTCTATTTTTGAAGTTACTGATCCAATTTTGAAGTAATTTTTTTACCCATGGATGACGATAAACAACAAACCTCGAGGATGATAATATGCCTAAGTTGATTACTTCAAAAAAATTGAATGGTGTTAATTACTTTGCTTGGGCCCATGTTGTGCAAGTTTTCTTGTGTGGTCGAAGAAAATTGAAGTATTTGACTGGAAATCATCCTGATAACACAAAGGTTGGGGAGTATGACGATCAGATGTGTAAGGATTCTATTGTAATGGGATGGTTTTAACATAGCAACCCCATATTGCCACTATAGTTGAATTTTGCGATCCTTCTATGAAGATTTGGGATTCTCTTGCAGATGCATTGTGACAATCATGCCGCTATCTTTAATGCTAGCAATCCTGTTTTCCACAAGCGCACCAAGCATATAAACGTTGACTCGCATTTTATTTGAGATTTGTTGTTGCGAAAACAGATTGTTACTCCCTATATTTGCTCAGAATATCAGTTGAAGGATACTCTTACAAAACTGTTAGCTCGTGGTTCATTTCAGCAATTGTGTTTCAAGCTAGGCATGTTTAATTTGTATTTGTTAACCCCAAGGGGTTGGCGCAAGTGGGTAAGAACTTGGCGCCGGTGCCTCAAGAAGCATCGGATCTAAGGTTCAAATCCTCTTGGGTGCAAACAATTCCTTGGGGGGTGTGCGAGGATCAACTAGGAAAAAAAATTCTCTATTTGTTAATAGCATGAGCTTTGTATAGTATTGTTTAATGGCCAAGGGAATTTATGTAATCTTGCTATCTCAATATGTATATATGTTAAATTTGGATGCAGAAATAAGAAATGCAAATAGGAAAAGGGAAATATGGAGAACACAAGCATATACATGGTTCGGCACCAAGGCCTACATCCATGGACAAAGAGCCACTAAGGGCTACATTTCTATTATTCAGATCAGTATATTACTTGAGTACAAATAGCTTATATATAGGCATGAGAAAGATAAGAATATATGAAAGGTGTACAATAGTCAAAAAAGATACCGTGACTGGTGGAGGATTTTGCTCCACCGTTATATAGAAATATTTATAGTTAGAAGGAAATTGACCGGATCAGCAAGATTGGTAGAGGATTTTGCTCCACAATTATATAGAAATATTTATATATTTCAACACTCCCCCTCAAGTTGGAGCATGAATATCATAAATGCCCAACTTGCTAAAGAAATGCCTCGAAATATGATGAGAAGGTGTCCAGAATAAAGCCAAGAAATTGACCAGATCTTACTGGGGAAAATAAACTGCAATTTGCAGGGGAAAATGGCCGGAACTACACCAGGGAAAATGGCCGGAACAACGTTGGGGGAATGGCCGGAACTATGCCGGGAAAGGCCGGAACTAAGCCGGAAAAGGCCGAACTAAACCGAGAAAAGCCGGAATAACGCCAGGAAAAGCCGGAACTAAGCCGGGAAATGGACGGAACAATGCCGGGAAAAGCCGCAACAACGCCGAGAAAGAAATGTGAAGACATAGTGTTAGCATTTATGATACCACGATTTATAGTATAACTTACCATAATAGCAGAGATTTGACTATGCATATAATAGCATATATATGATACCACGATTTATGGTATGACTTACCATAATAGCAGAGATTTGACTATGTTATAGAATATGCCATAGAATATGCTTTAGAATAAGTTGTGATTTGATTTTGATTTGATTTAGTTTCTTTTCTTGTAATATGAGCATGTGCTCATTTTATCTATAAATACTAGAACTGTGAATGAGTAAATCATCTCATTCAAGCGTTTACGCAATTCTCTCTTTTCTCTTCTTTTTATATATTTCTACTCATAGAGAATATGCTCCATGATAATAATTCCAATACTTCCCCTCAAATTCTAGATGGGATTACAAGAACTTGGCTCTGATACCATGTTGAAATAGAAGTGAAGAGAGAAATGAAACAAGAAGAACACAGATATTACGTGGTTCAGCCACTAAGGCCTACATCCATAAACAAAGAGCCACTAAGGCCTACATTTCTATTATTCAGATCAGTATATTGCTTGAGTATAAATAGCCTATATATAAGCATGGTAAAGATAAGAATGTATGGAATGTGTACAATAGTCAAAGGAGGCACCGTGATTGGTGGAGGATTTTGCTCCACCATTATATAGAAATATTTATAGTTGGAAGGAAATTGATCGGATCACCACGATTGGTGGAGGATTTTGCTCCAATATTATATAGAAATATTTATATATTTCAACAATATATATATATATAAATGAGAGTGGTGTAGAATTCCTGATGTTGATCAGATTCTATTTTACAATTATTTTTTCTCGTCTCTCTTCTTCTCCTCCACCTCTTATCCTCCTTTCTCCAATCCTAGAAACAAAATTCACAATCTCAACTGCAGTCAAATAATGATATCAAAATATCTAGCAAAAGCTATATACAATTGAACATAACAAAGCCAAGGTTGCATCTCAGTATTGGAAACTCTCTCGGGAGTTGGAGTCCTTTTCTTATAAAAGTACAGCGTAGTTCTTGTGAGTTGTGACAGTTGAAAACCTGATGGGTTGAAGATGCGTGCTTTATCTTTTTATACAAATAGTAAAAAAAGGAAAACCTGCATTTGGTATGTCTTGAAATGTTCTAAAAGTTGTTTTCCATATCTTTGCTAAAAGTTATATTTATGTATATATAAAGGGCTAGGACAATGCACGAGGCCCCACCATTACGGGGTCTGGGGAGGGTCAGAGGTACACAGCCTTACCTCCACATGCGCGGAGAGGCTGTTTCCTTGATTCTAACATGTGACCTTCAGGTCACAATATAGCAAGCTTACGATTGCATCAAGACCCACTCTCATATGTGTACGTATATGTATGTATATAATAAAAATGAGACAAATGGGCTAGGTCCATTGAAGTCATTGGAATTGACATCCACATTGAAATCATTGAAAGAGCATACACCAATACATCACAAAATAAATTTGGAAAAGGAGAATAACAGCAAAGAATTTATTTTGCAGGATACTTAATTTAAATGAGTTACCACCATATAGAAGAAAAAGAAAGCCAGAAAACTCACGTTCTAGAGAGATAGTCCACCTCGTTAAACATTAAAATAAGAATAATTCCAAGCGGCAATGAGAGGGTGTTATTGAGCAAGACCATTGAGAACTCGTTCAAGTTTCCAGATTTCGTGACTTGCTTTGCTGTATCCATGACTCTACGTAGTGTTAACTGCAACAGAAAGTTTTGATGATAAAAAAGACATCAGCCACATTGAGGTGAAAACATTAAAGAGACTGAACAACAAGAAGGTAATGAATATCTGAGACAGCTGATAAACAGATATACCCAAATAAGAGAAATCAGCATACAAGGATTCATTATGGTACCCCAAAAGCAAAGTGACTCCCGTGGATCTGTTGAGTACCCCATCTTTCAGTGGAGGGGGATCCCAGTTGAAGGGAAAAAATAAAGCAAGTGAAATAAAAAGATGTCAATTATATTAGTAGATCCACTTAATTGCTTGAATTACTTGAATAGTGTGGCTGGTGAGAAGCATCAAATGCAATATTTATATTGGGGAGGTAAGTGTAGAAAGACTGGCATGGCCACATTGCCCAGTAACTTCTAAGTCCATCCTCTGTGGTTTCTCTCCTATGAGAAGCAAACAAAAATTTTGACTACCTGAAGGCCCGTTTTATACCACATTTGCAATCAAATTTTTGGAGGGAAATCTAGCTACAAAGCTACTAGTACATGGTTTTGGATTGATTAAACTTTCGAGTGGCTTGTTTGGGAAATACCATCCCATTTGCTTGTCTTTATGCTTGATTTATATTGCAATCGCACACTGGTGTCAAAGTGGTATCCAGTTGAGTCCTCAATTACGGCTGGCTGAGCGCTGAAGAACTGAGGCCAGTATGCATATACACATAGGAACAAGGAGTCATATATACCGGAAGCTAATTAAATTGTAATGCACAAACAATTGCACCCAAATATGTACTGCAATAATATGGATAGATATATACGCACCAACTTGAGGGAGAGTGCTGGAATATTCGAATATTCGGGTAATTAGTGCTTGGGGTATTTTTGTGATTGTTGCTTATTCAATAATATAAATAGATGAGAAATTACTCTCTTGAACCCTTTTCCTATGACTTCTCTCTTTTTCTCTTTCTATCTCAAACCCTAATCTTTCCAAGCCTAGTAACATTTTCAACTATGCTACACTATGAACTTCAAGTATCAAAGTGCCACACAAGGAGGCTCTTCCGAAGGCTGTTTGAGCTGCTCGTATCATAGCTTCTTTTGAGTACTATAATATTCATATAGTAGTTATTTTCAAATTACAGCTCCTGTGGAGAGAGCGCTTTCAGATTGGCATTGTCTACGGCTGTGTCTACCACAAGAAAAGGAAACACCAAATCTACAAATGTCTTCCCAGTTTAATAGCTTCAAGCAAAACTTCAAGTGAGTTGAGACCTAAGGTTCAAACCAATTACAATTAATTCATTGCCATCTTGTAAACCGAAATATAGTCTCTGATTTCCTTAATTCACTTACAACTGGTAAGTAGCAAATTTGATAAGGTTGAGTCAAATTAAATGTTGTAAAGAAAACAAGGGACAACTTTTTGGAACATGAAAATCTCCACCACTCGAATCAAAGTATAGATTGAAAATAATATACATATTGTGTAACAGTATAAGGAAAGCAAAATTGAAAGAAAAAAAAAGGCATTTATAGCTGTGTTCAATGATAGAATAGGCAACTATTATAAGCCAAGCCATAAAAGACTGACGAAGATGAAATGGAATCCTAAGGCTTCGTGTATAAATGAAATCAAAATAACCAACCAAAATACTCACAGAGTATGATGCTGTTAAGAAACAATTAAAAATCTGCCACGTATAACCAACAGCATGGAAAGATAGATCTGTGATTCCTCCGGAGATGGCTGAAATAATCTGCATAATAGAAGCATAATGTCTCATCAACCTTCCCTAATCAAATATCAGTCAAAGAAAAGAGGTAAACTATATCTGTGCATGTGTGATAGATTAAAATATAAAGCTTCAGAGAGTACGTGGTAACAAAGGGTTTGGATTTCTCATTAAGTCAAAAATGAACGGAAGTTAGCGAAATTTTACAAAGACTCTTCGGAGAAGTATGTATGTTGTCAAGGGCTTATTTGTTATTACTTATATAATATTGGGGCTTATGTGTAATTTTTGAAATTTGTTAGTATAAATAGAATGTGGTGGAAGGATGAAAGTATTCTTCTCATTCTTTCTCTCTTTCCCCATCTCTCTCTCTTTTTCTCTCATACTCTTTCTTCTCTTTTTCTTCTTCTTCTTATACTTTACTCTTGATTTGATTATCTCTTAAAGTCAACATGGTATCAAAGCATGGTTTGTAAAGCTCTAAGTGTGTAGTTGAACCCCTAGGGCAAGTTTGTGTAAACCCTAGCAGGTGTGAAGGGTTTTGAAGAGATTCCAAGATGGAATTTGTTTGCAAGTAGTGTTAATCACACCCACTCGTACCGCGGATTTTTTGGACCTGTTTTTGATCTGTTGCAGTCTCGATTGGTGTTTTTTACGTGTTCGCATGGTTCTGCAATAGCGGCTTTTTCTTCGTCGTTCGCAATTCTGGTATGGTCTACTTTGTTGCTTTCTAGGGTTTGTGTGGTGACTACGTGGTCGCTTTTTTATGCATCTCAGAAGACGGTAATCTTTCTAGTTGAAGTTTGTGTATTAGAGAGGTGATTCTCTACATATTTTGTTGTTGCTTTTGTTTCTGAGGATTGTATACCCAGAAACTGTTTAATAAAATGTCTAGCTCAGAGGTGACTTCAAAAAAGGTTGGGTCTTCTCCTAGTCTAACTCCAGTATTGGGTGGTAGTAGTGATCAACATCCAGGCCTTTGTATTACGACTGTTAGGATGGATGAGACAAACTATATGGAGTGGGCTCAATCTGCTCATATGCATACCACTGGTAGTACGATGATCGACCATATCAAAGGGACTGTCACGTATCCCTCCAAGAGTGATCATGAATTCAAAGAGTGGAGTGCAAATAATGCACTATTTATGACGTGGTTGTTGGAGTCAATGCAGCCAATGCAGCCACATATCAACAAAGGGTTTCTGTTTGTGAAAACAGCTAAAGAATTATGGACGGCTGCGGAAGAGACGTATTCCTCGGTTGGTAATTTTGCAAAACTGTATGAACTCCAACAACATATTTCAAGATTCAAGCAGGAGGACCAAACTCTTGCTACATATTACCACACTCTACGTGGTAAATAGGAAGAGTTAGATCACTACCAAGACTACATACTTGTGCGTGCAGCTAATGTTAAAGCAATTCATGCTATGGTAGAAAGGAATCGAATCTATGAGTTCTTGGGTGGTCTGCATCCGAGATACGAGCATGCTAGGCTACAAGTGTTAGGCAGGTATCAAGCCCCCACTTCTGTTAGAGATGTGATTTCGTATATCCAGGCTGAGGAGAATAAATGAAGGCTATGTCTACACCTGTATACACTAAGCATGAGCCAGAAGTACCATTGTCTGAGAGGTCTACTCTTGCCACACAACAATGGATCAAACCCAATCCTTCGAAAGGAGGGAAGCAGGATGACAAGAGCAAGGTAAGGTGTGATCACTGTGGGCGTACACTAGGAAACATGCTGGAATCTACATGTTTGCCCTACTCCAGCTCCTGCCCATGCGAATGCTAGGCCAAGACCTGGTCCATTTAGAGGGTTACCTACGACACATACTGCAAAGCGTGAGACTGCTTCTACTGCTCATGCCTCCTCAGGGCCACCGAGTTCTTTTTCCGAGGCTGAACTTGATGCTCTCCAACATTTACTAGCACAACATGCCTCCATTTCCACCTCTAACTTCGCTCAGAAAGGTATCTCTCATTCGGCACATCAGGTTTCCACATTATTTGGTGGGCCACCCTGGATCATTAATTCAGGAGCCATTGATCACATAATTGGTATGGCATTTGATTTTTCTTCATAGAGTTTATGTTCTGTTAAGGATAAGGTTAGAGTGGCTTATGGCACCTTCACCTCCATTGCGGGGAAGGGCATTGTTTCTGCCTTTCCGAATCACCTTATCCTTTATTCTTCATGTCCCAAAGTTTACCAATAACCTCCTTTCTGTCAGTCACATTACAAAAGGCTTGAATTGTAGTGTAACCTTTTTCCATCTCACTGTGTGTTTCAGGACTTGGACACGGGGAAGACGATTGGAAGTGGAAGTGAGAACAATGGCTTGTATTTGTTGAACGTGAAGCTAACTTCTTATTATGTTGCAAATCAATCTAGTGTTAGGAATAGTAATATCAATAAAGATCTTTTAATGCGATGGCATAATAGATTAGGTCATTTACCTTTTCCTGTTTTGAAGCATATGCTTCCCCAGTTTGCTTCTATTGAATCTTTTGAGTTAAATTGTGAAACATGCGTTCTTGCCAAATAATGTCATGTTTCTTATCCTACTAGTATTAATAAAAGTACAGCTCATTTACAGCTTGTTCATTCTGATGTGTGGGTCCTGAATCTAATACTTCATTACTTGGTTTTCGTCACATTGTTGCGTTTGTTGATGACTTTAATCAATATACTTGTTGATGTGTGGGTCCTGAATTACTGTTACTTGGTTTTCTTAAAGTCAACAATGTTTTGGGTTTACCATAGCAGATCATAATAATATGTACATTCCGTGCAAATTGTTGGTGAAATTAACAGTAATTCGCATTCCATTTGGATTATTGTAACACCAGAGAATGTAAATATGTTATTTGTATATTCAAGTAATCCTCCTAGATAAGCTGAGCTTTAGTCCCCTAAATCCTATTCAACTTTAACCCCAACCCCCCACCCCCTCCTCAAAATCAACAGAAACAAATCTTGAAAAACAAATTTTGCTCGAATGAATACTTGATTCTTGTCAGAACTTCAAGGTGCACCTCTCTCACTGTGTCACATTTCATGGGACCATAATATAACATCCAGATTATATTTTTAACCAAACAATAATATGGAAGACTGCTTTTATAAAATAACAAACAATATACAAAGACATGGTATCAAATGTAATCAACTACGCAGCAGATGAGAAGACCAGTTAAGTGACTATGCCTGTTCAAAAATGCTAAAAGGGTTCAAAATAGACAGAGAAAGTATCATCCAAAATTTATATGTTTAGACATTCAACATACCATTAAGAAAAGGGAAGCCCAGACTCTGTTGTCGTGGTACTTATTGAATAAATACATTTCACCAACAGCAGTAATCACATTTGTAACATTCTTCAAGACTGTAACCATAGCAACATTAATGTACTTCAGACTGCAACAAAAAAAAAAAAAAATGGATCATAGTTAAGTAACATTCTAAAATGGGAGTGCTGTTAGCTGTTCTGAGTAATTAAGGGACATTATGGGCACGGACAAGCATAAAACTTGGACACGCAATGCAGCACACAAGTTGTTCAACACCCTCCATTAGATATGACTCAACAAGACAACAAGAGATCAACTCTGGTAACTCTGGTAAATTTTCACACCAGTATTAGAGAACTTCAACAATCAAACGGAACAGAAATAATTAAGATTGTCCAAAATTATCCCAACCACAGTGATATTCCGCATTCACCTACATATCACCACCGGGATGCATAGTCCTAATACTCTGGCTTTCACATCTGCACAAGATAACAAAAGGCCAAAACACCAAATTCCCCAGTGAGAGATTTGGTCCTGAGCAGCTCTATCGGTCTCAATATAAAAGGGGTTATGCATTATGCTACCCGTTAATGAAGGGTATATGGAAGAGCGAATTAGATACAGACCTAACCTTTGGCATTATTTGCACAAAGTGACTACTCTAACAATTCAAATCCACATTCTCACACTTGACAGCTTTTACCACTACACTAGGCAATGGAAAGTGCAAGTTTGAAGCATTTAAGCAGTCTACCAAATCTTCTTAACAAAAGTCAATAATAAACAATGAACCCTTGCATCCAGGCTTCTTGGGGCAGTAAACCGTTGAACTTCAAATTCCAAGGTCTTATCTATCCAAAATCCATGATTGCATGACTGGTGCTAATGGTCTGAATCCAGCACAGAAATCATTGATGGATGTACCCCGGTAAGCTAGTCAACCAGAAGTCTAAAATAATAATAATAATTGTTGAAATATATAAATATTTCTATATAATTGTGGAGCAAAATCCTCCACCAATCATGGTGCCTCATTTGACTATTGTATACCTTCCATATTTTCTTATCTTTACCGTGCCTATATATAGACTCTTTGTACTCAAGCAAAACATATCTGAATAATAAAAATGTAGCCCTTAGTGGCTCTTTGTCCATGGATGTAGGCCTTAGTGCCGAACCATGTATATGTTTGTGTTCTCCATCTTTCTCTCTTCCCTTTCCTATTTGCATTTCTTATTTCCGCATCCAAATTTTAACAATAATAATAATACTGATAAAGCAATTGGAATGTAGTATTCATGTAAAGGAAAACTGTAGAGCTAAAAGATCTGATCTGGTACACAAGACTTGAGCAAGCGTTCTATAAAACCAGGAGGTCTGATAGCAACTGGTTTGTAGGGGAAAAAGAAAAAAGAAAACAAAGAAAAAGCTAAAAGGGAAAGAGAATAAGGTTAAGCAGGAATTCAAATCCAATAGCATACATACTCAGAATGCATATCGAAGATACGTATAACTATTGGATTTTATATATAGCCATCTACCACTGAAGTGCATGACAGTGACAAAGATCATAATATCATTAACCTTATGTACAAAAGGTAAAAGCTCATCTTGGATTAAAAATAAAGTTATCGTTAAAAACAATTATCGTTATCTAATAAAAATATATCATCATACTTAAAACTGTTTCTTTTGCGTTAAAGATTACAATTTTGAAACCCAAAAGTTTCCTTGTGGAGTAATTTTTTCAGTACATTCCATCTTTTAGAGAATAGAAATAAAGAAAAGATACAAAATGGATAAAGCATGCTTCATATAAAAATAAATACCTCATCATCCAGTCCCAAAAATATAAATTTTGACTAGAGAGAAGAAAAAGGAGTGACTAGTTGCTCTATACAACCAGTGCACAACGTTAAAATAAAACACATAAAAATCTTTTAAAATTTCAACCTCATGGAAACACTAAATATAAAACAATATGGCAGTGGTTAAATAAAATAATTATTATATATACTAGAGGAAGAAAGAGAATTAGCTAGTACAGCTAACTTCCATTCTAAATTAAGAACCAGAAATTCAAGTGAAAAGTTAAACTAGTTAAGCAGATTTGAAAACTACTATCAGCTTAAAGATCAAATCAGTTATCTTCAAGGTATTAAATCTCATTGAGAGCATTGTTCTGTTATGCCAAAGAATGGAACGTGTTGAAAACACAAAAAAGAAAATAAAATTAAAGAGAAACAATGAAATACTTGAATTACAAAAAAAAAATTATATAAAAGCATATATAATACTATATTTGGATGCAAAGATAAGCCTGGCAAATGACTGATTTAGCATGATGGATTACCTAAACATAAGCTAATGGCTAACGCAAACTAAGATAACCACCTGGATGGTGAAAACAAAAGAAAAACTTCATACCTAAACATGCTTGTGATTAGCATCCCAACAAATATAACGTTCACTGGTAGCCACACCTTAATCAATCTCCACGTGAGTGGTTCTGTTGATATTACACCAGAAAAGCTCAATATAAGCACAATCACCACTGAAACGAAATTCTGCACCCAGAGAATAGAACACAACAAGAAACTCATTAGTTACAAAATACACACACACACACACACATATATATATATATATTATATCAAGTCAATAAAAATGAAATCACTGTTGCATCAGAATTCCTATCTCTATTAGAAGATAAATAAAATATACTAAATAAAGAAAGTAACCTGATAAAGCATCAAAGATATCCCAGCATTAAAATCATAGCTGGAAAGGACATACTTGTTAACAAGTATCATGCTACAGGATGAAATGCAGTACGCAAGGCCAGATAACAAGGCCTGGTTGTGTATTTTAACCACCCTGCTACTTCGTATTGTTTTTTCTGTGTCTTTTTCCAACTTACCACCTTCCAAATCAATCTCATCATTGCCAAGGGTCTTCATTGCAAAAGATGACCTAAACATAGAATAAAACTAATTAACAAACAACATTTGAAGTTGAAAACTGCATCTTTTGTAAGTATGCTAAATGCATAATGGACAAAAAGAGAACAATTGGAAGCTACATAAGCAAATACAGCATAAGATGCTCTAATGTATCTCACAGGTCCGGTAAAAACTGAAGCAAACAGAAAAAGAAACACAAGTCTTCTTACAACTGTAAGGGAGACTAGGAATACTCCAATGATCCAATCACCTTCGGAGCCTAGATTTCTAAAGGGAAATCTAGGAAAAGCCTGAAGAAACTGTCTATAACTCTGAAAATACCTCAAAATATATTGATAAAGACTTGATTACAACAGATATAGAGGTCTGTCCTTTTATAATAAGACTATTAATGACTCCTCAATTCTCTCTAGACTGACTTTTGGACTACCCACAGAGCATTAATAACAACTTCTATTCCCAGGACATCTTCAGATTTCCACAGCATAATTACTATTTACTAGACTTTGACTAAATACTTTTCAAGGCACCATTGACTGCCTCAATCCTAACTAAAGCACCATTACTGATTTGCATCAGACCCTCCTCACAATTTACCACGATCTATTAAAAACCCGGATAATGTCTTCCATCCTTTCTTTCTTCTTTTCCTTACTCGAACAAAACACAATAATTTTCTTTCACCAGCAAAGAGCATCATATGATGAATTTCCCGAGCTCTTTCTTTAAATTTAGAAGATTTCCGAAGCTTGCTTGAACACATATCATAAAACAAAATCTGAATTAATCTGATTTTTGAATGACAAAAACTCCAAGTCATATGTCGCATCAAGAAATCATCTCACATTGAGTCATGAATATGGAATTCATGATTTTCAACCTCATGAACAAAGTAGCTTCATTTCTTACTCTTGGAAATCATATATATATATAGATTGACTCAATGATTGTGGCAGATTTATTGGGTCTTGGCTTATGTTTAGGCTTCTGTTTAGGGATTTGATTTTTATTCTCAATTTGATTTTTATTCTCTTTCCATATTTGTAATTTTCCACTTGTATATAATAATGATAGTCAGGCTCTCAAATTGAGTACGCCAATTTTACCAAATCACTTTTTGGTATCAGAGCCTCAAATCTCTCTCTCTATCTCGTCACAGCCCCTTTCCTCTTTCTTTTCATCACAGACTCCCTCTCTTCTTCAGGCTGCTGATGCGACAGTCCTAAGAGGAGCCAATCTCCTCTAGATTCGACCATGTAGGGGTATTCCCTTAGTGTTTTTCATTAGAGCTGCCGGGATATTCGGCAGTGCTTTCGGATCAAACCGCCATCTTGGTTTGATCAAAATCAGATTTATTCCTCCTTTATTTGAAATTATTGGGGATCTGTTGAATTGTTCTATTTAATATTATGGTTCATCACTTTCATTGATGACCATACTAGAGTGTGTTGGGTATATCTTTTGAGAAAAAAATCTGAGGCTGCGAGATTGTTTAAAGAGTTCTATGCCATGATTGAAAACCAGTTTCAAACCCGGATTCAAGTATTTAGAACCAACAACGGAAAAGAATTCTTCAACTCTATTCTTGGTGATTTTTTGAAAGAAAATGGTATTTTCCATCAGTCCACTTGCTTTGATACCCCACAGCAAAACGGGATAGCTGAGAGAAAAAACCACCATTTACTTGAGGTTGCTAGGGAAATAATGTTCACTATGGGGGTTCCTAAATATCTATGGGGTGAGGCTGTTCTTACAGCTTCATACTTGATCAATAGAATGTCAACTAGGGTGTTGAAATTTGAGACACCCCTAAACAGCTTGCTGTTAGTTTTTCCCCATATTAGGATCTTCACCTCATTACCTCTTAAAGTGTTTGGATGCACTGCTTTTGTACATGTTCATACACGGGACCCTTCAAAACTTGATCCTAGGGCAGAAAAGTGTGTACTCTCCTCAACAAAAAGGGTATAAATGTTATAACCTCACCTCTAAAAACTTCTTTGTGAGTATGGATGTGACCGTTTTTTAGACTCAACCCTATTTCACGAAAAATACTCTTTAGGGGGAGAGTAATGAGAGGGAAGACCATTTTTGGGAAGTATTGGGCTCTTTACCATTGCCAAGTGTTTCACCAAACTCTACCTTACCTACTAAACCTACTGAAGACTTTCGCCGGATCTCCACCATGGACATAGGCTTTGCTAAACCACGTGTAAATCTTTGTGTGGTGTGTCTATTTTTCTATTGTGTTTCATAATTGTTGCTTGGTACGCTGCGTTTGTCGTAACACAAGCTTTTACACATTTCTCTTCTCTTTCTTCTATATTGTATTTCTTCTATTAGAAATAGGTAAACCCAATCAAATTTTCATTTAACGAGAAATAACACAAATTTTGAAAACGGAACCATAGGTCATCCTGAAAAATTTTCAGCGGACATTCTTTGATTTAGTGCTAAAGTCATGAGGACACAGGATTGAATCTGTGTGTAGCCACTTCCTGAGAGTAGTGCCAAATTCTAGACCATTACCAATCTGTACCCCCCAAACTCCCTAATTTAACTTGGACCATACTATGCAATGACATTCCCGAAACTTGTCAATTAAAATCAATCAGCTGCATAACCTAAATAGAAGCAATGATAAAGGATATCCTAGGTAAGTAGAAAACTGTACAAACACACATATGACACGGTCCTGCAATTTATCAGAATCACCATTTAGATAAATCAATAATATATGTCATTCATTACCTACTGAGGTTTCCACTGATACTTGCCATTTCTTACGTAAACTTGCCATCACAAAATTAAAGTAGTTACTATATATATTATATCAGTTTCACACCTAAAAGTGCTACAGTAAGTAAGAAGGGCATCATTAACATAAATTATTCTACAGGCCACCAACTCCAGAAAAAAGAAAATAGATATATATAAAACTTTTACAATAGCCCAGAATTAACAACCCATGACATAAACCATACATCATGCATAACTAATAATCTAGACTGTCAGGGCTGATATAAACACCAGCAAAGAGTTCCCTTCAAAACACATTGATTCAAGCCTCAACTGTAAGGTTAAGATAATACTTTACCTTAGACAAAAGGTGAAACTACCACAGGTAAATGCTAGGCATATATGACTGCAAAATCTTCATGCCCATCTCCTACAGAGTTACCAATCCATTGAAACAAATATCAAGAATGTTTGCTGCCTCAATGGCTATGAATTCCTCATAAAGTCTTCCTTCCAAGATCTGATTTTTTTTTCTGCAGATAAGAATTAATAGTGAAATCCATTGAATAGTCTCCCAATATTATGTGAAATCAATTTCAATGAATAACTTAAGAACCTCAATGAATAAGTTAAACATCTTAAAATAGATCCATCACCATTTATTTATCATACATACCTATACGCATACTTTATCATACTTCATGTTACAAGTGAATCAAAGGTAATTTACTAAGTTAGATCCCCAACTGATAGAGAATTCCTATTCTTCCGGATCCGTTTCATACTTCCCGGACTCTCTTTTGGATTCATGGCTGTTAGACTCAGTTCCGACACCCTTTTTGATCCCTGATTAACACAAGTGCTACCCTCACTCTTATTGTCAGATTCTTCATCAGTTCCCCTAGGGGGTAAGGGATGACCATACTGAAGAGTGGGTTAGAAATAATGATAGGTGTGTAGGTAACCTTGTTGGAGTGACCTTTGAGGGGGATAATAGTCAGGCAGTGGGAATGTTCCATGAATTTAACAAGGTCCAGCAGGAGGGGAGCAAGGGAAGGACTTCTTCGGAGAAAGGAGAGAGGGAGGTGAGGAACCTTATCTCGTATGTCAACTATGAGGGGAAGAGTGGGGGTCAAGGGAGAGGGAAGAAGCGCGATTGTTTCCTCATGAAGTTCCGTATTATCTCGTGGAATGTTTGTGGTCTCAATGACCCAGAAAAGAGGAAGGTGATGAAGTTGGCAATTCGTAAGTGGGATGTTAAGGTGGTTTGTTTACAAGAAACAAAATTTGCTTCGGTCTCGGATAAGATTGTTAGGAGCCTTTGGTGGGGGGGACTTCGGATTCCATAGGCTCTTTGGAAGGGATGTGGGATAAAAGATGAGTTTCAAAACTTGATGTGTGGATGGGAAGATTCTCCTAATCATGCCTTTTCTATATGGAGGAGGATCGTTTCCATTGGATTTTTTCGGATGTCTATAGCCCTAACAAGGATGATGTTCACCATTTGTTGTGGGAGAAGCTTAGTTCTGTCCGGAGAGATGGCCTTCACGTTGGTGTGTTGGAGGGGATTTCAATGTTATTCGCTCTCCTAGTGAAAGGTCGACTATGGAGCAGTTTTCTGAGTTCATTGACGATTTTCAGCTGATTAATTTGCCATTGGAAGGAGCGACCTACACTTGGTCTAGTGGTAGAGAGTCTCCTACTCTATCTTGTCTGGATAGATTTCTTTAGTCCGAAGATTGGGAGGAGAAATTTCCAGATGTGGTTTAAGCGGCGCTGGCTAGACCTACTTTGGACCATATTCCTTTGGTTTTGGATTGTGGGGGATTATGGAAAAGAAGTTTTCCCTTTAGATTTGAGAATATATGGCTTCGAGCTTTGGGCTTTATTGAGAGGGTCCGCTCTTGGTGGGAGGGCTATAATGTGAGTGGCACTCTGACCTTTATCCTTACAGGTAAATTGCAACGGTTGAAGATGGAATAAGGAGGAGTTTGGGAACTTGGAATGGAGGAAAAACCGAGCGTTTTTGGAGATTGCAGAGATTTATCACATGGAGGGATTAGGAGATCTTGTGGAAGCTTTGAGTAGTAGGAGGGTGGATTGCCAAGTGGCGATTGCTGAGACTACCCGCTACTGTGTTGGAAGAGATTTCATTGAGGCAGAAATCTCAAAGGGGTAATCATATTGGGAGGATTTGGGTAGAAGGGGTGTTTTTGTGAAATGAGGAGGAGGTTTGTAGAGGGTTGCCCCTTTTTATCAGAAGCTTTTCACTAAGACTCACAGTTGGAGACCGTTGCTTGGGGGACTCCAATTTGATTAGATTTTTGAAATGGAGAGTGTTGGATTAGAGAGGTCTTTTTCTGAAGAAGAAGTGTTTAAGGCATTGAAGAGCTGTAATGGGGATAAAGCCCCAGGACTTGATGGATTCTCTATGATATTCCTTTTTGAAAACTGGGAGGTGATGAGGGGGGAGCTGATGGGAACTTTTCATGCTTTTCACTCTCAAGGTAGTTTTGAGAAAAGTTTTAATGCCACATTCATTGTGCTTATCCCCAAAAAGCGAGTGCGTCTGATGTCAAGGAATTTAGACCTATCAGCTTGGTGGGAAGCATCTATAAATTAAATGCTAAAGTTCTGCTTCGAGATTGAGAGAGGTCTTGGAGGGTATTATCTCGTATTCCCAAAACTCTTTCGTCGGAGAACGTTAGATTCTTAATTTAGTCCTTATTACAGGAAAGTGCGTGGATTCTAGACTGTGCAGTGGGGTCCCAGGGGTTCTTTGCAAGTTAGACATTGAGAAGGATTATAATCATGTCAGTTGGAGCTTCCTTCTTTATATGGTGGAGAGGATGGGTTTTCAAGAGAGATAGAGGAAATTGATTGAAATTTGTATCTCAAGCATTAGATTCTCGGTCCTCGTAAATGGAGCTCCGACGGGTTTCTTTTCTAGCTCGAGGGAGGTAGGGAGATCCTCTATTTCCTTTTCTTTTTCGCATTGTGATGGAGACTCTTAGCAGGATGATGAAAAAAGCAGTGGATCTAAGTTTATTGCATGGCTTTCGGGTGGGGAGAGAAGTTCCTAGTCAGTTGGAGATTTCCCATTTGATGTTTGTTGATGACACTCTTGTTTTTTGTGTACAGATGTGTCTTTGATGAGGTATTTGAGATGCGTTCTAATATGGTTTTAAGTTGTTTCCGGCTTGAAGGTAAATGTGGGAAAGAGTGTTTTGGTTCCATTTGGGGAGTTTCATGAGATTAACTCTCTAGTCAACACTTTGGGCTGCTGCATTGGATCTTTTCCCATTTCTTATCTGGGGCTGCCTTTTGAGACGCCATCAAGGATGATGGGAAATTGGGATCCCATGGTAGAGAGGTTTGAATGAAGGTAGGCAAGTTAGAAGAAGCAGTATATTTCAAAGGGTGGAAGGGTTACTTTGATGAAGAGCACTTTGTCGAGCCTCCCTACTTATTTCCTCTCTCTTTTTCAGATCCCTCTTCTGTGGTTGAGAGGATTGAGAGGCTACAACAAAATTTTCTATGGGAAGGGAAAGGGGAGGAGTTTAACGATCATTTGGTCAACTAGAAGCAAGTGTGTAGCCCGATTCGAAAAGGTGGGTTGGGTATTAGAAGTTTGACTCCTTTCAATAAGACCCTCTTGGGAAAGTGGCCATGGAGGTTTGGGGTGGAGAGGCACGGATTGTGGAGGAGGGTGATTGCCAGTAGATTTGGGGAGATCAAAGGTGGATGGTGCTCTATGGAGGTGAGGATTCCAGATAGAGTTGGATATGGAAATTCATCTGGAATGGGCAGGATGAATTTTCTAAACACAATAGGTTTTGAGTCATGGATGGCAGCAAGATTTGTTCTTGTGAGGATATCTGGTGTGGTGATCGTTCTCCTGCCCTCTCTTTTCCCAGACTTCTCAATATTGCCGCGGATAGACGCGCCTTGGTGTTTGATTGCTATCGCCTTGATAGTGGGAGAACATCCTGAGATGTGCACTTTCTGAGGCACTTTCAGGATTGGGAGATTAAGGAAGCTTTTGGTTTTTTGGAGTTATTGTATTGCTAGGAGATTCAGGAAGCTTTTGGTTTTTTGGAGTTATTGTATCGCCAGGAGATTGTGGATGGAGTTCCTGATTATGTGGTTTGGGTTCCTTCTTCCCATGGTCGTTTTGAGATTCGGTCTTTCTATAGGTGTCTTACGGATGTTCGGGGGAATTCATCCCCATGGAAGGCTATTTGGCATTCCAGGGCACCTCTCAAGATGGCTTTCTTCACCTGGACATTTGGGGAAGATTTTGACCCAGGATAATCTAAGAAGGAGGAGACAGGTTGTGGTCAACTGTCGTAGCATGTGCTTTAGAAACAAGGAGACAATTGATCATCTTTTGTTGCACTGCCCAGTAGTTAGGGACTATTGGGTTTTGATGCTGACTTTGTTCAGGGTTTAGTGGGTTATGCCCAATTCTTGTAGAGGCTTGGTTGATGCTTAGAGAGGATGTACAATGGGGACCCAGGCTCGTGATCTTTTGATCTTTTGTTGGGTTCTAAGGAGAAATTGTAAATCTATGGATTAAATAGTTGATTTTTTTGACTCCTTGAGAATTTAGAGGCCCTATTTGCCATTGTGTAGTTTTTTGAGGGATGCATTCCCCTTTTGAAGGCTTCTTAATACAACTTTACTTATCAAAAAAAACATGTTGCAAAAAGTGTGTTAGACAAAACCAAAGAGTTACTCTTTGCCCATGAGTTAAAGAAGTGGCACGAAGAATAATTTACTTTGTAGAATACATAACTTCTCATAAGTGTATTAGGTTTTTCAAACAATGAAACACCAAAAATAGAAAAGGGAAAAAGTTTCCAAAAGAAATTCTAAGGATGGAATTTTTGAATGATCTAAAGTGCCTCTCAAATGGTTCAAATGCTATTATAGACTGTAAGGTAAGTTGCCATGATTTTAAGCAGTATTGTAAGTCTATCTTCAAAAACTTTCTCATCCAAGTTCATGATTGTTGTAATCCTATTTATATGACACAATACTCAATAGTGAAAAGCCAACAGAATGATAGTTCTCATATCTTTATACATAAAATTTATAGGTCAACCTCTTAACTTCCTAACTTCCTAACTGTTAATACAGAAGCAAATCAATTTCCATAATCATATGAAAAAATCATGGATTGAATTTTTTAGACTATAATTAAGGTGGATTGACATCTGAAGAAAAAAAGGTAAAGTAATCCCTTATTTCATTAATACTAGAAACTGTAAGGTACAAAGAATTTATAGGAGAAAAATACAACTAACCTATAATTAAATCTCCTTAATTCTAGTAGCTAATTACAAGAAAGAAGATCAAATCTAATAACTAACAGATTTGAAAATAAAATATAAAAAAAATCAAGTAACCAAATGTCCTACTTTCTATATTCACAAATTCAACTTAACTAAAATAGAAATCTCTTCCCTAGAAAATAGGGATCTAAATCCGGAATTCAACACTCCCCCTCAAGCTAGTGAATAGATGTCAATCATTCCCAGCTTGGTGATTAAAGCATCAAAATTAGTTCTTGGAAGTGCTTTACTAAGGATGTCTACAATTTGACGGCATGTAGGAGTGTACACCATCTTGATTATTCCTTCCTCGATCGTCTCTTTGATGAAGTGGCGATCAATCTCCACGTGTTTGGTTCTGTCGTGGTGAATTGGGTTCTTAGCAATACTTATTGCTGCCTGATTGTCACTTTACATCTTCATTGTCTTCTCAGTTGGAACTTTTAATTCTTCAAGTAATCTTTTCAGCCAGATTCCTTCGCATGTACCGTGAGCCATAGCCTTGAATTCAGCCTCAGTACTGCTTCTTGCAACTACAGACTGCTTTTTACTTCGCCATGTAACAAGATTTCCCCAAACATAAGTGCAATAACCAATATAACACTGTTGTCCGTAATATTCATTCTGATAATGGGCGTGAATATGTTTCGAATGAGTTCCGGACTGAATGTAATAAAAAAGAGATTTTACATCAACTCACTCCTAAACAAAATGGCATGGTTGAAAGCAAAAACCGTCATATTATGTCCGTGGTACGATGTCTTTTGAGTGGTCTGCATGTGCCTAAATTCTATTGGCATATGGTTGTTCTTACAGCTGCTTTTCTGATTAATTGTAGTCCCAGTCGAGTTTTAGGTGGTAAAGCCCCACTTTAGATTCTCCAGCCTAATTATACATTGTTTCACCTTCTGCCTCGTGTTTTCGGCTGTACTTGTTTTGTTCATAACCGTAATCCTTCTCGTCATAAACTTGATGATAAATCTATTAGGTGTATTTTCTTAGGGTATTCTGCTATGTCAAAGGGGTATCGTTATTATGATCATGTGGCCAAACATATGTACTATTCTCTTGATGTGACATTTCATGAAACTATTTCTTTTTATAGTACTAATTATGTGGTACAGGATTCTCTCTCTTGTGGTCTGGAGAAAGAGATCTCTCCTATTGCCCGTCCTGTTCCTATCTTTGAAGATCACGCTATCCTAAAATCTCCTTCTCCACCAATGCGGGGTTCCCCTCCGCCTTTACAGGTCTGCTCTCGTCGCCATCGCACTCAACCTCCCCTGCCAGAATCATCTTTTGAACCGGGTCCAGGTAACTCTCCTTCTTTTGTGGCTCCTACCATTCCCGAGCATACATCCCGTTACGTCACCCTCCTAATTGGTATGGTTTCTCTAGTAGCATTAACCACCCTATTTCCCAGTATGTGTCCTATGATGGTCTTTCAGGTGCATATAAATCCTTCGTGGGCAAAATTGGGTCCATTTCTATTCCTCGATCAATGCCAGAGGCCCTCCAGGATCCCAATTGGGTGTCTGCTATAACAGCAGAAATGGATGCTTTAGCGCGTAATAATACATGGGAACTTATTTCTTTACCTGCTGGGGAGAAAACGGTTGGCTGCAAATGGATCTTTAGTGTTAAGTACTTAGCCGATGGTTCTATTGATTGGTATAAGGCTCGGTTGGTGGCAAAAGGCTTCACTCAGATTCCGGGCAAAGTCTTTGGCGCTACCTTTGCTCCTGTGGCAAAGTTGACGTCTTATCTCCTTGGCTGCTGCCCATTCTTGGCCTTTACATCAGTTAGATGTCAAGAATACATTTCTTAATGGAGACTTACTTGAGACTATATATATAGATCCACCCCCTGGATTTCGGGCTAAGGGGGAGTATACTAGGAAAGTCTGTCGGTTGCGGAAGTCTCTTTATGGTCTGAAGCAATCTCCTAGAGAATGGTTTAGTCGTTTTAGTGATGTTGTTCTATCCATGGGCTTTGTGCACTGCCACTCAGACCATACTTGCTTGATTCGACGTCGCTATGATGGTCGCTGCATTATGTTATTAGTATATGTGGATGACATCATTATCACAGGTGATGATGATTCAGGGATTGCTCAGGCGAAACTTCATCTTCAAAAGTCCTTTGATGTGAAGGACTTAGGTCCCCTTCGATATTTTCTTAGAATTGAGGTTGCTAGATCCCGTTGTGGAATTTCCTTATCTCAAAGGAAATATGTTTTGGATCTTCTTAAAGATACTGGCATGCTTGGATGTCGACCCGCTTCCACTCCTATGGACCCTAATCTCAAACTCTCTATTGAGTCAGGGGAATTACTTCCAGATCTGTCCGTGTATCAATATTTGGTAGGTCGTCTTATCTACTTGACTAACACAAGGCCCGATTTGACCTTTGTTGTTAATGTGGTTAGTCAATTCATTCATGACCAACTCATATGGATGCAGTCTACTATATTTTGAGGTATCTTAAGTCGTGCCTTGGCCTTGGTCTGTTCTATGCCTCAGGAAATCAGTCCGGACTCTCATGCTTTACTGATGCAGACTATCCTAGATGTAAGACAGATAGACGGTCTACCTCTGGCTTCCGTACTTTCTATGATAGTAAGCTCTAGTGGCTGAACCACGTATATCCTTATGTTCTTCATGTTTTAATTTCTCTCTTCAACTTTTATTTTTCTTTCAACATAGTATCAAAGCAGGTTTATAATACCCCACTCTATACTCTACTCGTCTCGGATTTTCGGATCAACTCGTCTTGGATCTTCAGATCAACTCATCTTGGATCTTCGGATCAACTCGTCTTGTCTCGGATTTTCGGATCAATTCGTCTCGTCTCGGATCAACTTGTCTCGTCCCGGATCAACTTGTCTCGGATCTCTGGATAAACTCATCTCAAACTCTCGACAAGTTCATATCTAATTTCAAGTTGGACACTTGAGTTAAATCTACATGTACCAACTCGAGCGGAGGTGTTGGAGAATAATTATAGAAGTGCTTTATTTAAGCCCTTAAATCACTCCTTGACAAAATGTTAATGTTACTAAACTTGGGCAACAAGTTGTTGCCATATTTATATTTGACTTTCGATGTAATTCCTTTATTACAAGTTTTCCCCAATTCACCTGTAAATAGAGGTGGTTATTGTAAACAAAATTAAGAGAGAATGTAATGAAAGAGATGTAGCCCTTTGGGCTTTGTGTCGAGGATGTAAGCTCTAATAACTGAACCACATATATCTTTGTGCGCTTCATGTTTTAATTTCTCTCTTCAAATTTTATTTTTCTTTCAACAGTAATCATCTCATATCATGGAAGAGTAAGAAGCAAACTGTTGTCTCCAAATCCTCTGCTGAAGCTGAGCACCGAGTTATGGCTCAAGGTATTTGTGAGCTCCTTTGGCTTCAATCAATTTTGGGAGAGTTGGGTCTTGTAGAGAAAGATTCTTTAAGGTTGTTTTGTTATAATAAATCAGCCATTATGCTTGCTTCTGATTCTGTGTTACATGAAAGGTCAAAACATATTGAGGTAGACATTCACTTCATTCGAGAGAAAGTTCGATCAGATATCATTAATCCTATTTTTGTTCCCTCTTCAGAACAGACTGCAGATGTGTTCACAAAGTCTATTGGGCTTCTCTTCTTCAGTCTTCCATAGTCAAGCTGGGCTTGGTCAACATATTTGGTCCAGCTCGAGGGAGAGTGTTGGAAATCATATCTATAGGTTGACTCGATGATTATGGCAGATTTATTGGGTCTTCATTGGAGGCTTATGTTTAGGCTTTTGTTTAGGGATTTGATTTTTATTCTCTTTCCATATTTGTAATTTTCCTTTTGTATATAATGATAGTCAGGCTCTCAAATTGAGTACGCCAATTTTACCAAATCACTTTTCTAACAATAAAAAATTAGTAGAACTAAAACCATAAAAATGAAATTGTAAACTGTAGTCCTACATTGAGATTTCCATTACTTCCACAAACTGCTTTCATTTTTTGGGTTGAGGTGATCAACGAAGAGCAAAATCTCCATAAACTCAGATATGAAATTTATCCAGTGGGTTTTAGGATATAAAATGAAATTGAAGACCATGACATGGACTGAAACCAGTTCATGCACCAAAGTAAGAAATCCATAAAGTACATCAGCCCGTATCACATTCAAACACAACCGCAAAAGATGAATTTCGATTCTCAATCAGAAAACCATTACTTTATTTAGTTTATTTTTAATTTTTTTCATCATCATCATGTATGTCTCCAAACAAGCCTCTCTATAGAATATCCACGTTATCAAGCGGCACATAATTCTACAATAGAACAAAATCCATAGACCAATGCGCACCATGTGTATATGGTGAAAATGATATTCTTGTGCATCATCCAACTCCACCTTTGACCACCATAAAGCCCAAGGAGTCTTCCAAATTGGAAGTCATCAGTTCATACTTAAGCAAGCAAAATTCATTGAATATATGTTTACATCAAATAAGATAAAGTAATCAACCATCTTTCTACCCACTTCTAAGCCCATATACAATTCTGTTAAAGCCAATATGAAATATGCCTACTGTATTCACGAATTTTGAGCACTCAAATTACAAAATAAGGACAGCAAGGATTGTACCTATACACTTGTAATTAATGAGTCCACTATCTTACTTCTACAAAAGGTACCAAGACCATTTCTCTATCCCTTGTTTCTCCATAAAAATTGGACATAATCCAGTCACTAACTAGGAAAGCAGAGTAGTGTGGCAGTTGAAATGAGATGAGCTTAAGATGTTTACTGATTATTTTGACAATTCATACCAAAAAAATTTAATCTAGAAAAATATAGCCTCGAGTAAAAGCTAGGAATTGATGATAAATCTTGCACAATATAAATTCATTTATGGAATAACATATGTACATACTATCTATATACTTACAATTAAAAGAAGGATAAGCTGAAGAAAAAATTTGCGTTATATGCAGAATTTATTATTCATATTTATCCCCAAAAAATATCAAGTCTCCAAATTGTAAGTTTGTCAACAGATAGTGACAGACTAAAAGCAAGTAATTATATACATAGGTATACCCTTTTCTAGGCTTATCGTCAGATATAATCGCAAAATCCAACTAGAACCAACCCGCAGAAAGAGAAGAAATTACCTGGAACTCATTCAAGTCAAAAGCTCAAAACTTCCACATAGACAATAGGAACCACACACATACATGTATATATATATATGACTTCCACAGAACTGTAAACAAGAGTAAAAAGGCAGGAGAGAGAGACCCTTTTGCGATTTGGGCAAGATAAAGAAGAGAATAGTGTTTGGAAGCTGAGAAATCAGAGAGGAAATAGATGAAGAGCACTTGTTTCAATTGTGCGTAACTAAATGAACATGTAAAAGAGACCCAGACGAGTATTAAACTGCAAGAACCGAAAGATGAATAAGACCCAACTTTGATCAGATTTGAAATTTTCGGAGTTGTGTCTTCAACTCCAGAAGTACCATCTGATTTTCGTTCTTTTCAAAAATTTTATATTTTTATTTTTAAACGAAACGGGCTAAAATGCTCCGTCTTATCGGCGCACTATAGCATTGGTTTTGCCAGAAATGATGCTTGCGGCTTCCAGATATGATTTTGCTATCCCAAAAAAAAGTCCGTGGCTCTTTTACATTTACTAGGAAAATTCACGTGGTGATGAAATAAATATTTTGTAAAACAAATAAATTTTATATAAAACTTAATTTTTTATTTTTAAAAAAAAATTAAAAATAAAAATTAGAAGATTTCATAAAGGAATCAATTCACTCTACAAATCATATATAAAAATTAATCCAATTATATATAAATTGCATTTTTCACATTTTATAAAATATTTTGTTGGTTGATTATAATCAATTACTTTTATCTATATGTCTATAATATTCAATAATTATCATGAATATCTTTATCTTGACTCTTTCTTTCTATTTGCCACCCAGTTATTTCTTTTATCTTGGCTCTTTCTTTCTATTTGAAATACTTTTAGGTGTGTGAAATGTTTCGTTGCATTATCTTTGTGAATTTTAAATATTGTTGGTCGATATGAAAGTCTATAGTGCTATAACCTTTGTTGTATTTGATTTGAGTTTGTGGGTTTGCCATATTGTATGGATCATTTTCATTTACATAATACATGTCAACTAATTCAATTTTTTTAAATAAGAAAAGTTAAGTCTATTTAGAATTTTGAAAAAGAGGTTTTGATTCTTTTATGATTTTTTTGTGTTTTAAAATGCTCAAAGTTTAATTAATGGTTTGCTCAATGCAACATTATGTATTTGTTGTAAGTGTTTCAAATACTAAGTCCTCTTGTTTCAGTGTAAGGCCTAATTAAAATACTTATTAGTTAGAAACCTTTTGTTGAAATTGGGAAATGTTTTTCGGTTTGGTTATTAGTATCTCTTTGACCAATATGTTTTAGCTCTTGATCATTTTATAACGGATAATTATGTTTAATATGATAATTGGATTAATATATTTATTTTTTAGATGATTAGTTAATTGTCCAGTTTGAAGTAAAGGCATTTTATAAAGCTTTATAGTTAGCAAACCCATTTTGAAAAAGTTCAAGGAAGTATAAGCAAGAGTGTATTCCCGGTTCATATAATAATTTTAAGGAAAAAATTTTGGTACTTTTCCTTAGATTGAAATTATATACAGTGGAAATCAAAATTAGGAATGGTGTTAATTCATAAAATAAAAATGGTTTTAATTTTTTATTTTTTTTATGTATTCCATCACTTTTATATATATATATATATCCCATCACCTCTATTTTCTTATGATTTATATTTTTCCATTTTTGTTGATTAATATTTTCATTATGAATTCAAATAATACATGAAGTGTTTTAAATATTGATGGACTCTTCTCCTATTATTTTTGTTTTCTCTTTTTTTTTTTCTTTTTTTTTTTTTTGGGTAGTACCTTGTCCTTCAAAAATAATGATTCATGATATATATGCTACACACACACATATATATATATTACTAAAAAATAACAAGTGAAATCATATCTAAACTTTAGAAGTCCATCATAAGTAACCGAATAAAATAAAATCTTCTAGTTATAATAACAAAATAAAACAAACACATTGAACATATAGAAAGATAGTAAAAAATAAATAAATAAAAATACAGACAATCAACTATTACCTAAGGAACTTGTCAAGATGATCGGACCAATTATACAAACTTCTATTATTATAAAGCTTACCGCCCCTTTTACATTTCGTCCTTGCAAATATTCATTTATGAATTTAGTCACATGTTTATCTAAAGTGTTGGTAATAAGAAATTATGGTTTCTCCGTGAAACAATTATGTGTAACATGGTAAATATCAAAGAAACAAATGAGCAACACTATAATAAATACAAATAACACATTAATCAATAATAAATTCAAAACACTTTTTATAGAGGGAGTTGAAAATTTTCTAAAGAGGATGAGCTAGAATTTAATGATTAATTTTAATAAAATGGAGGAGTAAATATAATGTTAAATTTTGATGAGATAAAAAACGGAAATTAAGAAGTTCATTGGGTACGCCATCTCTAAATTTTCTATTAAATAATATCTTTAAATTTTATATCTTGACTTAAAAATACTAAAAACGTATAAATAAATAAATGAAATTGGGAAGTTGATTTGGTGTTTCCTTCAATTTCCCCATTAAACATTATCTTTAAATTTTTTATATTTTGTTTTAAAAAATAATAAAAATATTTAGAAATAAGAAAAAATAACTTACACGTTTAAAAATTCTTTTTCTAATTTGTGCCTTTTAGTGTGATTAATGTATATATATATATATATATATATATATATATATGTTTTTTATGACTAAAAATAATAAATAATAGCATATTATAATCCAAATAAACATATTTGATAAGAGATGTGAAAAACTCAATTCACATATAACTAAACTTAATTAGTAAAGTATTTTAAATAAATATATTTTATAAACATGTATGTAATACTTTACTAATTAAGTTTAATACATTACCTCCAACTATAGGTATGTAATAATAAATAAAAAGAGAAATAAATAAATCTAATTAACAAATGAACTAATAAATAAAAGCAACACATAACTAACAAATTCAATATGTACTCCAATCTTGTGTGCAGTGAAAAAATAATACAATTGGTATTAATAAATTAAACTAATTAAAGGATAAATGAACAATATATATCTAGGAAAAAGAGAAAAATCATTCATGAACTAATTCATGAAAAAAAAAAAAAAAAAAAAGGAACTAATTCACGAACAATTACTTTATAATAATTAAAAAAATTATTTACTACAATACATGAGAAATACCAAAAAAATTTTAAAAAAAGAAAAAAAAAAAAACATACTTTGTATCCATTTATATATAAATATAAATACACATACTTGTTCAATTATCTTGGAAATAATTAAAATGTTTGTATTAGTTGTGTTGCACTTTTTTAACTTTTATTAGACACAACTAATTTTCCATTGGCCTTTGATGTTTGTACATTCTTTTTTAAAATTAAATTTATTTTCTTTGCATTTCCTTTCCACAATATATATATAATGTTAATATATTGTTATTTTGGCTTTAAATGGAAGATACGGTTTCCACAGATTCTTTTGTAGAGTCCAAATAATTTGTATTTTTATTTTAGTTCTTCATTTTTTGTTCAATGGTTGATATACCTTCTATGACATTTTAAATATATATATATATATATATATATATATATATATATATATATAAAAGACTTAAAAATTATAGGACTATCGAATGCCTCCACATAACTTCTAAGTCTATGAAATATCAACATTTGATATAAGAATTAAAACTCTTCCGGTTCAAAATATATATATTTTTTGTTACCCAGAAAAATAGTGTAAAAAAATCACAAAAAAATAAGATATATAGCTCAAACCATTAACATTTAACAATCAACATGACAAATTGTAAGATTATTTATTTAATTGTGGCACACATGATTTGGACATGTCACATATTACTTGGTAATTAAGTAAATAGATATCAATTAATATTATTTATTTTTGGTCAACTTATAATTAACTTTTTGGTAATTACTTATTGCAGAAGTGTTTTCCTTTCTTATTCCTTATTTTGATTGAAAGTGGAATTATGTTACTAAAAGGAAAACTGGTTCTCTCTCTACCTTTATAAAAGTGTATATACTGCATCAATTATGTACGATTAATGATACAACACGTAAAAGTTTTATGTGTGCAAAAGGCCAAGAGAGAGAAACCAGTTTCCACCTTCACCTATTGATCAGAGTTGCAGATTAGTTCGTAGTTAAAGAGTCTAGACGTTAGACTTGATCTCTATTATAATTGCAATCACATATCGAGGTATTTATATCTAGCCATATTTATTTATGCATTATATGTATATGAGAATAATGAAGTTCTAAGATTTGGGATTCATATTTATTTGTGATGAATAGTTTGTACGAATAAATTATAATTTACATGTGGTATCAGAGCTTATGATTTAGGAACTTGTTATTTTCCTTTAAAGTTGCATAAATAATATATATAAATTTAAAATATAATTTGTATAGTTTATTTGTTTGGAATTGCTTCCACACATATGTATGTTTTAATTGTTGTTATAGATATGTCTGTGATGCATGTGACGAGCCGAAAAGAATTAGTAATGTTTTTTTGGCAACAAAGAATTTTGACTTTTTATCTCAATTTTCGAGCGTATTGAATTTAGTGGAAGTTAACTTACTTTCACACGAGTTACTATAAATGGGTACATATGTATATATAATTGATATATATATATATATTCATTATCCATGAACATGTGACAATTATTATATGAATGTCCATTAAAGATTTGCTTGGTTAATAGACTTTGTCAAACATGTGATTAAATATGAATATTCTAATTTTATTATTATTTTAAAAATAATAATATTAATAAAATATTAAATACATCAAGTATGTGTATTTATTTAAAATTTCTAGAATGATATGTGAGTCTAGAAATTTAATTAAATTTTTGTTAGACATAATGAATTATTGTTTTATACACAAACATACATACATAATGGAGAATTAATTTTAGATCGATTCAATTATGGTCTTTAAGTCCGAAAATAAAATAATATGTTTTATTATGTATATAAAATAAATAGATATTTTCTATGAAATTTTAGACTATTAAGTTTTTGAGATCGAAATTATTTAAACTTCAATCGACAATTATGAATATGTGTGTATAATGTTAAATGGGTAAATTAATGATTAATTAGATACTAGCTAATTTAATATTCATATTATGTGAGGGTTAGTAACTACCAAAGTGGCCTAACTATGATGATCGATGAATATTAATTTTAGTAGTAAATATAACTTAATGATGAATTAATCTCTGTCTAATTTAATATTCATATTCTGTGAAGATTGGTAGCTACCAAAGTGACCCAATCATAATGATTGATGAATATTAATTTTTGTAGTAGACATAATTAATATTAAATTAGTTACTATCTAATTTAATATTCATATTATGTAAAGATTGGTAGCTACCAAAGTGGCCTAACCATAATGGTTGATGAATATTAATTTTAGTAGTAAACATAATTGCAATATTTCATGAATTATGATGCTTATTATATTTTGTGATATTCATGAATATTGAGTTTATTTAATTATGAGAAATAATTCTCCAAAGAGAATTGATTTTCAAGTGATTAAATGAAAATTAAGAGATTGCATGTATTTTTTAATTAGGTAGATATAGGATATCCAAAGGTAACTTATCTGTTTAATTAAATAATGTATCACCAATGAAGGTATACATATAAATACAAATAAGTATCATTATTAGTATTTTATAGTTGCCACCCAAAGGGGTGCTATAGTTATACATTGTATTTATATTTTTAAGTTATATAAACGTGTTGTTAACTCAAAACATTATTATTGTGAGCATTTTATCTTATTATATTTGTTTTATTATATCTCTTAATGCACATGCTACATCTATTCTGATTCTCAATAGGACTAACTTCTCATAATGGAATGAGTAAGTTGAGTTCAAAATTTAGATGTGTTAAATCTTGATTTAGTATTTTAAATTGAGAAACCTCCTGTTATTACTGATAAAGACAGTGAGGAAGAAAAGATTCTCCATAAAGTTTGGGAGAGATTGAACAGATTAAACATTATAGTTATGTGAATAATTGTTTCCCATAGTGATAGTGCTAAGGAATATTTTGACTAGAAGAATGTTTTCGAATTGTAGATAAATATCTAAAATGAAAATTAATTATTAATTTATATCTCTACTATGCAATTTTGTTGGTACTCTTACCATGTATGGGTATGTTTTTTTTAGATGACTAATGTTGCTGCAAAATTGAGAACCTTATGGATGATTGTGAATGAGAATTTTCTTATTCAATTTATTCTCAATTTATTGTCTATTCAGTATGAGTCATTTAGATAATTAACATTATTAAGACAAGTGGAAAGTGATTTAATTGACCATTATGTTAATTTAGGAGGAGACAAGACTTAAGTAGCAAGGTAATCATTATATTCATCTGATAACTCAAGAAGTTATAAATAAATTTTGGGAATAAGCTTGAAAAAGGCATTAAGTGAGCAACACCTAAAATTAAAAGATTTAGGTCAATCTACTAAAAGAAAGGAATGTAATAGTGTCATTAATGTATTAAACACTTTTAGAAAGATTATATGAAATATAAAGAATTATTCGAAAAAGAATGGTAAGCTTTTGGTTTTTGTATATTTTGAATTACTTATTGAAATTCTTTTTAATACATGATAAGTTGACTTAAGTACTAATATTTATATTTCTAATAGATGCAAGAATTTCTTATGGCCTAAATCACAAATTCAAATAAGAATTTCTTATTTATGATAATTGGGAAAAAGTTTTGTTGAAACCATTGTGACATTATATTTAATGTTAGACAGTGGATTTTATTTAATTTATTTTAAACTTTTTATGTTTATTAAATTTCCTATAATTTGATTTTATTTCAAAACTTTATGTTAATGGTTTTTCATTTAAATTTGATAATGATGTTTATTCAAGAAATTCTAATTTGTGAGTTATGGTATTGGCATGGAATTTGGGGGGCAAATGTTTATCCCATTATTTTTAGCCTAATGGAAAGGTGACAGGTGGCGAGTTCCAATGAATTTGCCATACTAGATTGGTGTTTTGATATTCCAAAAGAGGAAGTTATACTATGGAATTGTTTAAGATTAGCTATATGATATCTACCAATAAAAAGGAAGCATATGGCGAGTTCCAATGGAACTTGCCACACTGGATCATGACTTTGGTAAACTTTCATCAGAGTATTAAAACTATGTGATTTCACGTAGTAAACAGAAACAAGGATAAGTGGGCCAATTAAATTCCACCACTTGGAATCTTTTATTTTGGTGAGTCCTATTATGATTTGCCAACTTTAAATAATGGCCTACGATTTCCTAATGAAATGGAAGGATTGTATGGAAATACAACTGTAGATGCAACCTTATGCAAATTATGATATACAAGACTCATCCAACCTATCAGTTTTCGACACATGAAGTCTATGCAATAATGATGTTGATGAGCCAATACAAAAGTAACACATGGCGAGTTCTATGCAGCTTACCAAAAGATGTTAATTCTTTTAAGGGTTGGTGTGTGTGAATTTTGGATAAACCATGCGTCTTCAAAACCCTTAAAGGAATGAGATTTACAGCAAGACTAAAGTTGACCAACCCAAAAAGGAAGAACGTGATGCTAGATTTTCTCCTAATTTTTAGGAGACTCCAATAATTGTTTAGCTAGGTCAAACGATGAGTTGCAAAGAAATAGGAAAATGGGTGATGGTTTAAATGGCAAGTATATTTCAATATGTGTGTATGTACACACACTACCCATTAAGAGGAAATCACTGAAGTCATGGGGTCACTACATCATTAGTGCAAAACCAGAAAGGAAAGTCTAGTTGAAGAAGGTTGCTAAAATCAAGGAAACGTGGGTTGCAAAGGAAAAGAAGTATGGGGATAATTTTTATTTACGACTATATATATATATATATATATATATATATATTTATATACATATATGCCACATATTCAACCCATGACGAGGAGTTGCTAAAATTATGAAGGGGGCCACAACGCTATAATTAGAAAGGAAAGTCTAAACTAGAAGAAGTTACCTAAAACCAAGGAGACATGGGTATGCAAATAACAAACATATATATGCATGATATATATGGAATTATACAGGAAAAAAGATTTCTGTGAAAGGAAAGACTTCTTAAATCATGGGACACTTGGCCAAACAAAAGCACGTCAGTTGAAAGTGATGGTACTTCATATAGTTACTACCACTAACTAAAGGAAAGTTGCCGAAGATGATGGATAACAAGGCTAAGTAAATGGAATCGTGTGTTTGAAATAGAGAAAAGAAATTGACAAGCATGAGGAAAAAGAACAAAAACGTGGGACCCATATAGGTTTGTGAAGAAGACAAGTGGAAAACTTACTCCAAAACTACCCACGATTTAAGATCATGGAAGACTAAAAGGACATGGTTCAAGTTAGGCACCAAAGAAATTGACTGTAAGAGAAAGGAAGAAGAAAATGGTGGTAGAAATAAAGGGAACTGCCGAAGATATGGGACACTTGGCAGCTTCAAGCCAAGCCAAGTAGAATTTGCTGAAGTTGCCACATATCAGTTGTTGTATGAAAGAAAATTTTATAAATAAAACACCAAGGCATATCATACAAGGTCTGCTCAGCGTACATCACACATCAATACAACATATTTACTATTCATGTATCTCTCACTTCAGCAATGAATTTACATTATGTCTAAATCTAGCACTTTGCTATTTCATATATTTCTCATTCCAGCAATGAATTTACATTATGTTTAAGTTAAGTCCAATACTTTGCTATTCCATATAGCATTCATTTCAACAATGAATTCTCGTAATGTTGGAGTTAAGTCCAATACTTCATTTCACTACTTTCTATCAAGTAGTTTTCCATATCTTCAATTACAAGTCTTGCACTTCCTTTCTTACATTCCAGCAGTTGCACTTTAATTAGTTTAATTTTCAGCCTTGCACTTTCAATATCGCTTTTCTTTCCACTAGTCATACAACAATCCAGAAGTCCTTTTCCAAGGCAAAAAGAACCTTTAAAGGTGGTTATTCCATTCCTTCATTCAATCGCTTGATCCCTATAACTTTCAACTGGAATATTGTTTGGACCTTCACTTTGGAACGACAGCAATTCCTGGCATGCCCGCAACCCACACCTCTCCTTTCCACACTTGGAAAGGACCATGATTTTTCTGAGCCAAACATATTGGCACGCCCGGTGGAACATCTAGACAGAATGTCCCATGGCCGGTGGAAGAAGGCAAGGCAAGTTTATTCAAGACCATGCCGAAATAGAAGAAATGCAAGCCAGTGAACTTCCAGCCGAAAGTTCACGAGTTGCACTCGAAGAAAGATATATGGTGGAAAAGTTTACTCAAACAATAGAAAATGGACCCATTATGGATAACATTCGTATGATGGCTATGCAGCAAGATAGGTATGCTCAAGACCAAGCAAAAGCCGCTTATTCTCAAGAGCGGAAGTTAGAAGAAATGGTGGACTGAATCTCTCATAGATTCGAATCTATATTAGAACAGTCCTTTGGAAGCTTGGCTCAAACTTTGGCCTCGAGGCCAAATAATTCTGAAGGGACTCAACAATCAGCCGTTCAAGCCAACAGGTTGTCCACATTTGTTGAAGGCAGTTCCTCTCAACAACATGCAGGTTCATTCCTTCAAACTCAACAACAGATGCAATCTGTTCCAGTGTCATAAACTTACATTCCAGTTGCATTAGTAACTGCTCCAGTGGCCCAAATGACCATTCCACAATCAGCGCCTATGCCAGTCACTTAGCAAGTTCAGAACCCTCCACCTATGGCGTTTCCATAGCAGACTGGGCATGATCAGCATGGCTAACCTTGGCCATACCACATTCCTCAAAGACAGCAGAATGTTCCACTTGTGAACGCTTAACCAGCAGCAACTAAACCTCCAAGGCCAAACAAGGCCATTCCTATGGCGGTTGGGGGGCAACCTTTTCCAAGGGAGCCACTTCCGGACCAAGGAGGAAGAAACCGTTGGAGGAACAACCTTTTTGACACCAACCCATTGCCAATGGCAAGTGGGGGGCATCAAAGGGGCAATCCACTTCAAGGTTAGCCAGGTAATAACCTTCCACAGCCTATGATGCTTGATAGAGGCTAATTTGCTGAATTCCTCTAACAAGAATTTGGCCTAACTCAAAGGGGTGGAAGACCAACCTACAAAAAGCCCTATCTAGAGTTCATTGATGAAGTTGAGTTTCCAAGAAATTTTAAAATTCCAGAATTTGTAACATTGAATGGAGAGGGCGAACAGTCCACATTGGAACATATCAGCCGTTTCACTGTCCAATGTGGAGAAGCAACAGCCAATCCATTGCTGAAGATACGTTTGTTTCCAAATACACTGACTGGATATATTTTTAGGTGGTATTCCAACTTGCCAGCCAACTCCATCCAAATTTGGCAACAGTTTGAGGATCTGTTCCATACTCAGTTTTATAGAGCTGAGCCTGAAGTGTTAATAACAGACCTTTCTAGACTTCATTAGTTACCTAGAGGGCAGTCAACAACTTCCTTTCTAAATTTAGAAGGGCCAAGTACAAGTTCAACTTGTCTTTGCCACCAGAAGAATATGTGAAAATGGTTGTGAATGGTTTAGAGTTTGAACTTCGTAAGAAGTTCAAAGGAGTACAATTTTATGACTTATTTAATTTAGCCAGCAGAGTAGCTAAGTACAAGGAACTCCTTCATGAAGAGCAAGAACATAAAACTTCTTCTAAGGGTACTTACTATCGTGATCCTAACTACGAGATGTTTGCCACTGAAATTGAAGGAGATTTGTAGGTTAATATAGCCGAGTTCAATATAAAGAAGGTTTATACCCGTGAGGCATTGGCAAAACCAAAAGTAGCCACAACCAACTTGCAGGCCGCTTCTAGTTCTAAGTGGAAGGGAATAGACTCTTCCAGGAGCTATTCTTTTGACATTTCCAAAGCCGAACAAAATTTTGATTTGCTTGTGGTTGACAAACAATTAATCTTCATAATAGGCCACAAGATGCCAACGGCCTCCGAAATGGCTAGGAAAGAGTATTGAAAATTTCACAATTCATGGAGACATTCCATTAACAATTGTGTAGTTTTCCGCAATATGGTGCAGAAAATAATTCAAGATGGTAGGTTGAAGTTTCCAGAAAAATCAGAAGTAATGGGTATTGATGGAAATCCTTTCCCCAAGGTTGTTGCAGCAAACGTTGCTTTTTTGGCCCTGGAACACCCTTGAAAGAAGGTGGACCTAGCAGATCCAAGGGCCAAAGGAAAACTGGAAATTCATGAAGCAGCAACATCTATGGAAAAAACAATGGCTAAGTTGGAAAGGCAACTTAGAGAAGCTCATATTGCCTTAATCCAGCAAGGTTGTTGCCCAAAATATAAAATTCATAATGAAGGATGCTACAGAGACTTTCCAAAAGAGAAGCTTTCCAACAGTGACCGGGGGCAGAAAAGGAAGGTTCATGACATACTAACTTTGCAAAATTTAGAGAATACTATTATTGTGACCATTTCAGTGAAGGAAAGCCAAATCCATTCTGAAAGGAGATCAGAATTCCTTCCAAGGAACTTAGAAAGGAGTACGGTTCCTTATGAAGCAATGTCTTGTCCTAGCAGTAGGTATGGAAGAAGTTCTGAAGGTGATAGATATTCCAGGCCAAAATTGGCCCTGGAAGTATGGGTCAAAAAGGGGAATGAGCAACTCCGTCCAAGAATGGTTAAGCCTCTCATCTCGTAACTTGAAAGGTGGAAGAGGGTAGACCATCCCAAGTTTCCTGTTCGCAATGATTCTTCCTTAACCTGCATGCAAATACGGAGGCAGCAGAGGAAGAGGACTGACTGAAGGAAGTTGTGGGAAAAAGACCATGGGTGGCCCAAAGGACCAAAGGAAGGAGCAAAGCCATCAGACTTATCAGAACGTCCATCTAAAGGAAGAGATCCTGATGACTTGTTAGACCTTGTTTCAGAGGTTGAAGACTCCTTGATGGTAGATGGCTTTCCTGCAAAAGGTGGAACAGTCATGGAAATCTCCAACGGTTCCAGCAGCAACAAGAAGATTTGTTTTGGTAGCCTTCTATGTGAGTTTACTTGCAATATGGTAGTAGTTCTTCCTTTAGTTTTTGAGCCATATCCAAATCAACCAACATCAATGGAAGGAGATGTGGTGGATACAAGTCCTCCTACAGAATGCCTTGGATAGTCTAGTTCTGGTCCAATCATAATGGAACCGGGAATAATATCCAAGTAGAAGAAATCTTTGAGGATGAAGCTGAGTATCTTCAGAAATTAAAAGGAGTTGTGATTGAAGAAAATAGCCCCACGGCGCCAAAGAAGATTGTTTTGGAGAAGCTACCGTATGGCATGACTCAACAGCTCAAACCTCTATACATCAAAGTGCTGGTGGAAGGGAGACCTTTGGCAAGAGTTCTGGTGGATAACGGTTCAGTTTTAAACGTTGTTCCAATCAATGTGATATGCATGCTTAGAAAATCACCTGAAGACATCATTCCAAGTGATGTATCCATTAACGGATTCACGAGAGGAACAGTGAGGACACAAGGCATTCTGCCGCTGGAACTAACGGTGGGGGATAGAACTTCAATTATAGCCTTCTTCGTCATTGAGTCCACAGTGGCTTATAACTTGCTTTTAGGCCGTGAATAAATTCACCCAAACTTTTGCATTCCATTTTCACTACATCAAATGCTTATATTTTGGGATAGAGATGAGGTAAAAGTAGTGGAGACTGATAATCAGCCATTTGTGGCAAGGGTCTACCATGCAAGATGCCGAGCTATATAGTGAAGAATTCATTTTAATTAGATTTATTAGAAGGGAGGATAGCAAAGGACGTCCAAAAAAGGCCACAATGAGGCGAACTCTCATAGAGGAGGATGCAAATGAGCTATTTCAAGGAACATCAAGACTAATAATTCTACCCAAGGCTAGTGTTCAACGTTACCTTTCAAATGAAAGTTTTTATGGAAGAGAAGAACTAGTGGTTTGCTTGGAAGGACGCTTGGTTTTGGCAGGTGCC